>NW_026783620.1:0-1200000 GCF_949774975.1 Lagenorhynchus albirostris | reverse complement strand
ACCTCCTGTTTGGCCCAGTTTGCAATTTCTGCGGAAGATGAAGAGGAATAGGCAGAACCAATGACAGACTAGCTGGAGGTGTCTGGACGGGCAAATTTAACTCTCATTTCCCACCAGGAAGAGGAATTAACCAAAGGCTCAGCGTGCCGTGCCGGAACCAGATTAGGGCCTGAAGCCATCCTGCGGTGTTGTGGCCAGCTCACGAGAAAGCGAGTTGAAGAAAGGAGCTCAGGGGCACTGTAATTCACAAACCTGCAGAGTTATAAATGACAGCTATCGTCCAAAAATATACTGAAGTAAGGCTGCCAAGAGGACTTGAAAGCGGGGCAGAATTGCAGGAAACCGATTTCAGGAGGTAGACTGGAATTGCATTTAAAGCATAGGAAAAGAGGCAGAACGTCCACAATGATGCACTTGGCCAAAAAGAGCGTATGCGTTTTTCCCTGAATATATTCAGGAAAAAACGCATACGCCCTTTTTGGCCAACCAAGCAAGCTTGCAAAGGAAATCTGCACTACAATGAAGTCTCACTTCCCCCCGGTCAAAAGGGCCATCTGAAAAAAGTGTAAAATCCAGAAAGGCAGGACAGGCCATGGAGAACTGGGAGCCTTGTTATGCTGATGGGCGGGATGTCAATTGCCAACAGCCACTCGGGAGAAGTGTATGGTGTTTCCTGAAACATCTAAAAAACAAAGCAACAGAGCCTAGGGCACTTCCACTTATGGTCCTATAGCTTAGGGAAATTAAAATCAAAAAGACACAGCCACCCCAAAGGTTGGGACGGCTCTGTTTACAAGAAGCTGGTTTACGGTACAAGTTCAATATCGCAGAAAGTGAAAAATGGATAAAGAAGTTGTGGTACTTACGTACAATGCAGTATCACTCAGCAATGAAATCTATGTCATCAGGCCCGTAGCAGCATAATGAGTGGATTCAGGTATGATGATTCTAACTGAAATAAGTCACACAGGAAAAGAAACATCATAAGATATCACTAATACACGGAATGTAACCTTGGCTACACAGGAACTGAATTACAAAACAGAACAGGGTCTCAAATTTGGAAAACCAACTTATGCTTCCTTAAGGGGAAAGGTGAGTTGGGGTGCTGAATAAAACCAGAGATTGAAATGAGCACAGATAAAGTTCCTTAAGCCAAATATGGAATAGACAAGAGCTACTCCTTGCTCAACGAAATGGACTCAACACCCCATATTAAATGCCTAAGAGTGTACCTGACTAGGAAGTATCTTAAAACCTATGGATTGCTATGTCTCCGAAAGAGAATCAAGCGTGTGTACAGGGGCATAAACGCAGCAGTGATAGGACTGGAGAGGTTCGGTGAGCAAATGAAGACCCTTTGAAGTCATATTGCATGGAACCCATTCCACGGCTCTCAACTCTCCAGGTTTAAGGTATTCTTCCTTCAGCTAAAACATGCATGTGGAACCCAGAGTATGATCAACCGTGTGATCGGGAGACGTGTTCCAATATGTGTCAGTTTTCGTCCCCTGGTACTCGGGTGCAACATTCCAGACGCTTTACTAACACTCTCCCGACTTGGAGAGTCAGTGCCTTTAACCTCCTGTTTGGCCCAGTTTGCAATTTCTGCGGAAGATGAACAGGAATAGGGAGAACCAATGACAGACCAGCTGGAGGTGTCTGGACGGGCAAATTTAACTCTCATTTCCCACCAGGAAGAGGAATTAACCAAAGGCTCAGCGTGCCGTGCCGGAACCAGATTAGGGCCTGAAGCCATCCTGCGGTGTTGCGGCCAGCTCACAAGAAATCGAGTTGAAGAAAGGAGCTCAGGGGCACTGTAATTCACAAACCTGCAGAGTTATAAATGACAGCTATCGTCCAAAAATATACTGAAGTAAGGCTGCCAAGAGGACTTGAAAGCGGGGCAGAATTGCAGGAAACCGATTTCAGGAGGTAGACTGGAATTGCATTTAAAGCATAGGAAAAGAGGCAGAACGTCCACAATGATGCACTTGGCCAAAAAGGGCGTATGCGTTTTTTCCTGAATATATTCAGGAAAAAACGCATACGCCCTTTTTGGCCAACCAAGCAAGCTTGCAAAGGAAATCTGCACTACAGTGAAGTCTCACTTCCCCCCGGTCAAAAGGGCCATCTGAAAAAAGTGTAAAATCCAGAAAGGCAGGACAGGCCATGGAGAACTGGGAGCCTTGTTATGCTGATGGGCGGGATGTCAATTGCCAACAGCCACTCGGGAGAAGTGTATGGTGTTTCCTGAAACATCTAAAAAACAAAGCAACAGAGCCTAGGGCACTTCCACTTATGGTCCTATAGCTTAGGGAAATTAAAATCAAAAGACACAGCCACCCCAAAGGTTGGGACGGCTCTGTTTACAAGAACCTGGTTTACGGTACAAGTTCAATATCGCAGAAAGTGAAAAATGGATAAAGAAGTTGTGGTACTTACGTACAATGCAATATCACTCAGCAAGGAAATCTATGTCATCAGGCCCATAGCAGCATAATGAGTGGATTCAGTTACGATGATTCTAACTGAAATAAGTCACACAGAAAAAGAAACATCATAAGATATCACTAATACACGGAATGTAACCTTGGCTACACAGGAACTGAATTACAAAACAGAACAGGGTCTCAAATTTAGAAACCCAACTTATGCTTGCTTAAGGGGAAAGGTGAGTTGGGGTGCTGCATAAAACCAGAGATTGAAATGAGCACAGATAAAGTTCCTTAAGCCAAATATGGAATAGACAAGAGCTACTCCTTGCTCAACGAAATGGACTCAACACCCCATATTAAATGCCTAAGAGTGTACCTGACTAGGAAGTATCTTAAAACCTATGGATTGCTATGTCTCTGAAAGAGAATCAAGTGTGTGTACAGGGGCATAAACGCAGCAGTGATAGGATTGGAGAGGTTCGGTGAGCAAATGAAGACCCTTTGAAGTCATATTGCATGGTACCCATTCCACGGGTCTCAACTCTCCAGGTTTAAGGTATTCTTCCTTCAGCTAAAACATGCATGTGGAACCCAGAGTATGATCAACCGTGTGATCGGGAGACGTGTTCCAATATGTCTCAGTTTTCGTCCCCTGGTACTCGGGTGCAACATTCCAGACGCTTTACTAACACTCTCCCGACTTGGAGAGTCAGTGCCTTTAACCTCCTGTTTGGCCCAGTTTGCAATTTCTGCGGAAGATGAACAGGAATAGGGAGAACCAATGACAGACTAGCTGGAGGTGTCTGGACGGGCAAATTTAACTCTCATTTCCCACCAGGAAGAGGAATTAACCAAAGGCTCAGCGTGCCGTGCCGGAACCAGATTAGGGCCTGAAGCCATCCTGCGGTGTTGCGGCCAGCTCACGAGAAAGCGAGTTGAAGAAAGGAGCTCAGGGGCACTGTAATTCACAAACCTGCAGAGTTATAAATGACAGCTATCGTCCAAAAATATACTGAAGTAAGGCTGCCAAGAGGACTTGAAAGCGGGGCAGAATTGCAGGAAACCGATTTCAGGAGGTAGACTGGAATTGCATTTAAAGCATAGGAAAAGAGGCAGAACGTCCACAATGATGCACTTGGCCAAAAAGGGCGTATGCGTTTTTTCCTGAATATATTCAGGAAAAAACGCATACGCCCTTTTTGGCCAACCAAGCAAGCTTGCAAAGGAAATGGACACTACAATGAAGTCTCACTTCCCCCCGGTCAAAAGGGCCATCTGAATAAAGTGTAAAATCCAGAAAGGCAGGACAGGCCATGGAGAACTGGGAGCCTTGTTATGCTGATGGGCGGGATGTCAATTGCCAACAGCCACTCGGGAGAAGTGTATGGTGTTTCCTGAAACATCTAAAAAACAAAGCAACAGAGCCTAGGGCACTTCCACTTATGGTCCTATAGCTTAGGGAAATTAAAATCAAAAGACACAGCCACCCCAAAGGTTGGGACGGCTCTGTTTACAAGAACCTGGTTTACGGTACAAGTTCAATATCGCAGAAAGTGAAAAATGGATAAAGAAGTTGTGGTACTTACGTACAATGCAATATCACTCAGCAAGGAAATCTATGTCATCAGGCCCATAGCAGCATAATGAGTGGATTCAGGTACGATGATTCTAACTGAAATAAGTCACACAGAAAAAGAAACATCATAAGATATCACTAATACACGGAATGTAACCTTGGCTACACAGGAACTGAATTACAAAACAGAACAGGGTCTCAAATTTAGAAACCCAACTTATGCTTGCTTAAGGGGAAAGGTGAGTTGGGGTGCTGCATAAAACCAGAGATTGAAATGAGCACAGATAAAGTTCCTTAAGCCAAATATGGAATAGACAAGAGCTACTCCTTGCTCAACGAAATGGACTCAACACCCCATATTAAATGCCTAAGAGTGTACCTGACTAGGAAGTATCTTAAAACCTATGGATTGCTATGTCTCTGAAAGAGAATCAAGTGTGTGTACAGGGCCATAAACGCAGCAGTGATAGGATTGGAGAGGTTCGGTGAGCAAATGAAGACCCTTTGAAGTCATATTGCATGGTACCCATTCCACGGTTCTCAACTCTCCAGGTTTAAGGTATTCTTCCTTCAGCTAAAACATGCATGTGGAACCCAGAGTATGATCAACCGTGTGATCGGGAGACGTGTTCCAATATGTCTCAGTTTTCGTCCCCTGGTACTCGGGTGCAACATTCCAGACGCTTTACTAACACTCTCCCGACTTGGAGAGTCAGTGCCTTTAACCTCCTGTTTGGCCCAGTTTGCAATTTCTGCGGAAGATGAACAGGAATAGGGAGAACCAATGACAGACTAGCTGGAGGTGTCTGGACGGGCAAATTTAACTCTCATTTCCCACCAGGAAGAGGAATTAACCAAAGGCTCAGCGTGCCGTGTCGGAACCAGATTAGGGCCTGAAGCCATCCTGCGGTGTTGCGGCCAGCTCACGAGAAAGCGAGTTGAAGAAAGGAGCTCAGGGGCACTGTAATTCACAAACCTGCAGAGTTATAAATGACAGCTATCGTCCAAAAATATACTGAAGTAAGGCTGCCAAGAGGACTTGAAAGCGGGGCAGAATTGCAGGAAACCGATTTCAGGAGGTAGACTGGAATTGCATTTAAAGCATAGGAAAACAGGCAGAACGTCCACAATGATGCACTTGGCCAAAAAGGGCGTATGCGTTTTTTCCTGAATATATTCAGGAAAAAACGCATACGCCCTTTTTGGCCAACCAAGCAAGCTTGCAAAGGAAATCTGCACTACAGTGAAGTCTCACTTCCCCCCGGTCAAAAGGGCCATCTGAAAAAAGTGTAAAATCCAGAAAGGCAGGACAGGCCATGGAGAACTGGGAGCCTTGTTATGCTGATGGGCGGGATGTAAATTGCCAACAGCCACTCGGGAGAAGTGTATGGTGTTTCCTGAAACATCTAAAAAACAAAGCAACAGAGCCTAGGGCACTTCCACTTATGGTCCTATAGCTTAGGGAAATTAAAATCAAAAGACACAGCCACCCCAAAGGTTGGGACGGCTCTGTTTACAAGAACCTGGTTTACGGTACAAGTTCAATATCGCAGAAAGTGAAAAATGGATAAAGAAGTTGTGGTACTTACGTACAATGCAGTATCACTCAGCAATGAAATCTATGTCATCAGGCCCGTAGCAGCATAATGAGTGGATTCAGGTACGATGATTCTAACTGAAATAAGTCACACAGAAAAAGAAACATCATAAGATATCACTAATAGACGGAATGTAACCTTGGCTACACAGGAACTGAATTACAAAACAGAACAGGGTCTCAAATTTAGAAACCCAACTTATGCTTGCTTAAGGGGAAAGGTGAGTTGGGGTGCTGCATAAAACCAGAGATTGAAATGAGCACAGATAAAGTTCCTTAAGCCAAATATGGAATAGACAAGAGCTACTCCTTGCTCAACGAAATGGACTCAACACCCCATATTAAATGCCTAAGAGTGTACCTGACTAGGAAGTATCTTAAAACCTATGGATTGCTATGTCTCTGAAAGAGAATCAAGTGTGTGTACAGGGGCATAAACGCAGCAGTGATAGGATTGGAGAGGTTCGGTGAGCAAATGAAGACCCTTTGAAGTCATATTGCATGGTACCCATTCCACGGGTCTCAACTCTCCAGGTTTAAGGTATTCTTCCTTCAGCTAAAACATGCATGTGGAACCCAGAGTATGATCAACCGTGTGATCGGGAGACGTGTTCCAATATGTCTCAGTTTTCGTCCCCTGGTACTCGGGTGCAACATTCCAGACGCTTTACTAACACTCTCCCGACTTGGAGAGTCAGTGCCTTTAACCTCCTGTTTGGCCCAGTTTGCAATTTCTGCGGAAGATGAACAGGAATAGGGAGAACCAATGACAGACTAGCTGGAGGTGTCTGGACGGGCAAATTTAACTCTCATTTCCCACCAGGAAGAGGAATTAACCAAAGGCTCAGCGTGCCGTGCCGGAACCAGATTAGGGCCTGAAGCCATCCTGCGGTGTTGCGGCCAGCTCACGAGAAAGTGAGTTGAAGAAAGGAGCTCAGGGGCACTGTAATTCACAAACCTGCAGAGTTATAAATGACAGCTATCGTCCAAAAATATACTGAAGTAAGGCTGCCAAGAGGACTTGAAAGCGGGGCAGAATTGCAGGAAACCGATTTCAGGAGGTAGACTGGAATTGCATTGAAAGCATAGGAAAAGAGGCAGAACGTCCACAATGATGCACTTGGCCAAAAAGGGCGTATGCGTTTTTTCCTGAATATATTCAGGAAAAAACGCATACGCCCTTTTTGGCCAACCAAGCAAGCTTGCAAAGGAAATCTGCACTACAGTGAAGTCTCACTTCCCCCCGGTCAAAAGGGCATCTGAAAAAAGTGTAAAATCCAGAAAGGCAGGACAGGCCATGGAGAACTGGGAGCCTTGTTATGCTGATGGGCGGGATGTAAATTGCCAACAGCTACTCGGGAGAAGTGTATGGTGTTTCCTGAAACATCTAAAAAACAAAGCAACAGAGCCTAAGGCACTTCCACTTATGGTCCTATAGCTTAGGGAAATTAAAATCAAAAGACACAGCCACCCCAATGGTTGGGACGGCTCTGTTTACAAGAAGCTGGTTTACGGTACAAGTTCAATATCGCAGAAAGTGAAAAATGGATAAAGAAGTTGTGGTACTTACGTACAATGCAGTATCACTCAGCAAGGAAATCTATGTCATCAGGCCCGTAGCAGCATAATGAGTGGATTCAGGTACGATGATTCTAACTGAAATAAGTCACACAGAAAAAGAAACATCATAAGATATCACTAATACACGGAATGTAACCTTGGCTACACAGGAACTGAATTACAAAACAGAACAGGGTCTCAAATTTAGAAAACCAACTTATGCTTGCTTAAGGGGAAAGGTGAGTTGGGGTGCTGCATAAAACCAGAGATTGAAATGAGCACAGATAAAGTTCCTTAAGCCAAATATGGAATAGACAAGAGCTACTCCTTGCTCAACGAAATGGACTCAACACCCCATATTAAATGCCTAAGAGTGTACCTGACTAGGAAGTATCTTAAAACCTATGGATTGCTATGTCTCCGAAAGAGAATCAAGCGTGTGTACAGGGGCATAAACGCAGCAGTGATAGGACTGGAGAGGTTCGGTGAGCAAATGAAGACCCTTTGAAGTCATATTGCATGGAACCCATTCCACGGGTCTCAACTCTCCAGGTTTAAGGTATTCTTCCTTCAGCTAAAACATGCATGTGGAACCCAGAGTATGATCAACCGTGTGATCGGGAGACGTGTTCCAATATGTCTCAGTTTTCGTCCCCTGGTACTCGGGTGCAACATTCCAGACGCTTTACTAACACTCTCCCGACTTGGAGAGTCAGTGCCTTTAACCTCCTGTTTGGCCCAGTTTGCAATTTCTGCGGAAGATGAACAGGAATAGGGAGAACCAATGAGAGACTAGCTGGAGGTGTCTGGACGGGCAAATTTAACTCTCATTTCCCACCAGGAGGAGGAATTAACCAAAGGCTCAGCGTGCCGTGCCGGAACCAGATTAGGGCCTGAAGCCATCATGCGGTGTTGTGGCCAGCTCACAAGAAATCGAGTTGAAGAAAGGAGCTCAGGGGCACTGTAATTCACAAACCTGCAGAGTTATAAATGACAGCTATCGTCCAAAAATATACTGAAGTAAGGCTGCCAAGAGGACTTGAAAGCGGGGCAGAATTGCAGGAAACCGATTTCAGGAGGTAGACTGGAATTGCATTTAAAGCATAGGAAAAGAGGCAGAACGTCCACAATGATGCACTTGGCCAAAAAGGGCGTATGCGTTTTTTCCTGAATATATTCAGGAAAAAACGCATACGCCCTTTTTGGCCAACCAAGCAAGCTTGCAAAGGAAATCTGCACTACAGTGAAGTCTCACTTCCCCCCGGTCAAAAGGGCATCTGAAAAAAGTGTAAAATCCAGAAAGGCAGGACAGGCCATGGAGAACTGGGAGCCTTGTTATGCTGATGGGCGGGATGTCAATTGCCAACAGCCACTCGGGAGAAGTGTATGGTGTTTCCTGAAACATCTAAAAAACAAAGCAACAGAGCCTAGGGCACTTCCACTTATGGTCCTATAGCTTAGGGAAATTAAAATCAAAAGACACAGCCACCCCAAAGGTTGGGACGGCTCTGTTTACAAGAAGCTGGTTTACGGTACAAGTTCAATATCGCAGAAAGTGAAAAATGGATAAAGAAGTTGTGGTACTTACGTACAATGCAGTATCACTCAGCAAGGAAATCTATGTCATCAGGCCCGTAGCAGCATAATGAGTGGATTCAGGTACGATGATTCTAACTGAAATAAGTCACACAGAAAAAGAAACATCATAAGATATCACTAATACACGGAATGTAACCTTGGCTACACAGGAACTGAATTACAAAACAGAACAGGGTCTCAAATTTAGAAAACCAACTTATGCTTGCTTAAGGGGAAAGGTGAGTTGGGGTGCTGCATAAAACCAGAGATTGAAATGAGCACAGATAAAGTTCCTTAAGCCAAATATGGAATAGACAAGAGCTACTCCTTGCTCAACGAAATGGACTCAACACCCCATATTAAATGCCTAAGAGTGTACCTGACTAGGAAGTATCTTAAAACCTATGGATTGCTATGTCTCCGAAAGAGAATCAAGCGTGTGTACAGGGGCATAAACGCAGCAGTGATAGGACTGGAGAGGTTCGGTGAGCAAATGAAGACCCTTTGAAGTCATATTGCATGGAACCCATTCCACGGGTCTCAACTCTCCAGGTTTAAGGTATTCTTCCTTCAGCTAAAACATGCATGTGGAACCCAGAGTATGATCAACCGTGTGATCGGGAGACGTGTTCCAATATGTGTCAGTTTTCGTCCCCTGGTACTCGGGTGCAACATTCCAGACGCTTTACTAACACTCTCCCGACTTGGAGAGTCAGTGCCTTTAACCTCCTGTTTGGCCCAGTTTGCAATTTCTGCGGAAGATGAACAGGAATAGGGAGAACCAATGACAGACTAGCTGGAGGTGTCTGGACGGGCAAATTTAACTCTCATTTCCCACCAGGAAGAGGAATTAACCAAAGGCTCAGCGTGCCGTGCCGGAACCAGATTAGGGCCTGAAGCCATCCTGCGGTGTTGTGGCCAGCTCACAAGAAATCGAGTTGAAGAAAGGAGCTCAGGGGCACTGTAATTCACAAACCTGCAGAGTTATAAATGACAGCTATCGTCCAAAAATATACTGAAGTAAGGCTGCCAAGAGGACTTGAAAGCGGGGCAGAATTGCAGGAAACCGATTTCAGGAGGTAGACTGGAATTGCATTTAAAGCATAGGAAAAGAGGCAGAACGTCCACAATGATGCACTTGGCCAAAAAGGGCGTATGCGTTTTTTCCTGAATATATTCAGGAAAAAACGCATACGCCCTTTTTGGCCAACCAAGCAAGCTTGCAAAGGAAATCTGCACTACAGTGAAGTCTCACTTCCCCCCGGTCAAAAGGGCCATCTGAAAAAAGTGTAAAATCCAGAAAGGCAGGACAGGCCATGGAGAACTGGGAGCCTTGTTATGCTGATGGGCGGGATGTAAATTGCCAACAGCCACTCGGGAGAAGTGTATGGTGTTTCCTGAAACATCTAAAAAACAAAGCAACAGAGCCTAGGGCACTTCCACTTATGGTCCTATAGCTTAGGGAAATTAAAATCAAAAGACACAGCCACCCCAAAGGTTGGGACGGCTCTGTTTACAAGAACCTGGTTTACGGTACAAGTTCAATATCGCAGAAAGTGAAAAATGGATAAAGAAATTGTGGTACTTACGTACAATGCAGTATCACTCAGCAAGGAAATCTATATCATCAGGCCCGTAGCAGCATAATGAGTGGATTCAGGTACGATGATTCTAACTGAAATAAGTCACACAGAAAAAGAAACATCATAAGATATCACTAATACACGGAATGTAACCTTGGCTACACAGGAACTGAATTACAAAACAGAACAGGGTCTCAAATTTAGAAACCCAACTTATGCTTGCTTAAGGGGAAAGGTGAGTTGGGGTGCTGCATAAAACCAGAGATTGAAATGAGCACAGATAAAGTTCCTTAAGCCAAATATGGAATAGACAAGAGCTACTCCTTGCTCAACGAAATGGACTCAACACCCCATATTAAATGCCTAAGAGTGTACCTGACTAGGAAGTATCTTAAAACCTATGGATTGCTATGTCTCTGAAAGAGAATCAAGTGTGTGTACAGGGGCATAAACGCAGCAGTGATAGGATTGGAGAGGTTCGGTGAGCAAATGAAGACCCTTTGAAGTCATATTGCATGGTACCCATTCCACGGGTCTCAACTCTCCAGGTTTAAGGCATTCTTCCTTCAGCTAAAACATGCATGTGGAACCCAGAGTATGATCAACCGTGTGATCGGGAGACGTGTTCCAATATGTCTCAGTTTTCGTCCCCTGGTACTCGGGTGCAAC
Source organism: Lagenorhynchus albirostris (assembly GCF_949774975.1). Lineage (NCBI taxonomy): Eukaryota > Metazoa > Chordata > Mammalia > Artiodactyla > Delphinidae > Lagenorhynchus > Lagenorhynchus albirostris. The sequence continues at coordinate 1,188,999 of NW_026783620.1, read as the reverse complement.
ATTCCAGACGCTTTACTAACACTCTCCCGACTTGGAGAGTCAGTGCCTTTAACCTCCTGTTTGGCCCAGTTTGCAATTTCTGCGGAAGATGAAGAGGAATAGGCAGAACCAATGACAGACTAGCTGGAGGTGTCTGGACGGGCAAATTTAACTCTCATTTCCCACCAGGAAGAGGAATTAACCAAAGGCTCAGCGTGCCGTGCCGGAACCAGATTAGGGCCTGAAGCCATCCTGCGGTGTTGTGGCCAGCTCACGAGAAAGCGAGTTGAAGAAAGGAGCTCAGGGGCACTGTAATTCACAAACCTGCAGAGTTATAAATGACAGCTATCGTCCAAAAATATACTGAAGTAAGGCTGCCAAGAGGACTTGAAAGCGGGGCAGAATTGCAGGAAACCGATTTCAGGAGGTAGACTGGAATTGCATTTAAAGCATAGGAAAAGAGGCAGAACGTCCACAATGATGCACTTGGCCAAAAAGAGCGTATGCGTTTTTCCCTGAATATATTCAGGAAAAAACGCATACGCCCTTTTTGGCCAACCAAGCAAGCTTGCAAAGGAAATCTGCACTACAATGAAGTCTCACTTCCCCCCGGTCAAAAGGGCCATCTGAAAAAAGTGTAAAATCCAGAAAGGCAGGACAGGCCATGGAGAACTGGGAGCCTTGTTATGCTGATGGGCGGGATGTCAATTGCCAACAGCCACTCGGGAGAAGTGTATGGTGTTTCCTGAAACATCTAAAAAACAAAGCAACAGAGCCTAGGGCACTTCCACTTATGGTCCTATAGCTTAGGGAAATTAAAATCAAAAAGACACAGCCACCCCAAAGGTTGGGACGGCTCTGTTTACAAGAAGCTGGTTTACGGTACAAGTTCAATATCGCAGAAAGTGAAAAATGGATAAAGAAGTTGTGGTACTTACGTACAATGCAGTATCACTCAGCAATGAAATCTATGTCATCAGGCCCGTAGCAGCATAATGAGTGGATTCAGGTATGATGATTCTAACTGAAATAAGTCACACAGGAAAAGAAACATCATAAGATATCACTAATACACGGAATGTAACCTTGGCTACACAGGAACTGAATTACAAAACAGAACAGGGTCTCAAATTTGGAAAACCAACTTATGCTTCCTTAAGGGGAAAGGTGAGTTGGGGTGCTGAATAAAACCAGAGATTGAAATGAGCACAGATAAAGTTCCTTAAGCCAAATATGGAATAGACAAGAGCTACTCCTTGCTCAACGAAATGGACTCAACACCCCATATTAAATGCCTAAGAGTGTACCTGACTAGGAAGTATCTTAAAACCTATGGATTGCTATGTCTCCGAAAGAGAATCAAGCGTGTGTACAGGGGCATAAACGCAGCAGTGATAGGACTGGAGAGGTTCGGTGAGCAAATGAAGACCCTTTGAAGTCATATTGCATGGAACCCATTCCACGGCTCTCAACTCTCCAGGTTTAAGGTATTCTTCCTTCAGCTAAAACATGCATGTGGAACCCAGAGTATGATCAACCGTGTGATCGGGAGACGTGTTCCAATATGTGTCAGTTTTCGTCCCCTGGTACTCGGGTGCAACATTCCAGACGCTTTACTAACACTCTCCCGACTTGGAGAGTCAGTGCCTTTAACCTCCTGTTTGGCCCAGTTTGCAATTTCTGCGGAAGATGAACAGGAATAGGGAGAACCAATGACAGACCAGCTGGAGGTGTCTGGACGGGCAAATTTAACTCTCATTTCCCACCAGGAAGAGGAATTAACCAAAGGCTCAGCGTGCCGTGCCGGAACCAGATTAGGGCCTGAAGCCATCCTGCGGTGTTGCGGCCAGCTCACAAGAAATCGAGTTGAAGAAAGGAGCTCAGGGGCACTGTAATTCACAAACCTGCAGAGTTATAAATGACAGCTATCGTCCAAAAATATACTGAAGTAAGGCTGCCAAGAGGACTTGAAAGCGGGGCAGAATTGCAGGAAACCGATTTCAGGAGGTAGACTGGAATTGCATTTAAAGCATAGGAAAAGAGGCAGAACGTCCACAATGATGCACTTGGCCAAAAAGGGCGTATGCGTTTTTTCCTGAATATATTCAGGAAAAAACGCATACGCCCTTTTTGGCCAACCAAGCAAGCTTGCAAAGGAAATCTGCACTACAGTGAAGTCTCACTTCCCCCCGGTCAAAAGGGCCATCTGAAAAAAGTGTAAAATCCAGAAAGGCAGGACAGGCCATGGAGAACTGGGAGCCTTGTTATGCTGATGGGCGGGATGTCAATTGCCAACAGCCACTCGGGAGAAGTGTATGGTGTTTCCTGAAACATCTAAAAAACAAAGCAACAGAGCCTAGGGCACTTCCACTTATGGTCCTATAGCTTAGGGAAATTAAAATCAAAAGACACAGCCACCCCAAAGGTTGGGACGGCTCTGTTTACAAGAACCTGGTTTACGGTACAAGTTCAATATCGCAGAAAGTGAAAAATGGATAAAGAAGTTGTGGTACTTACGTACAATGCAATATCACTCAGCAAGGAAATCTATGTCATCAGGCCCATAGCAGCATAATGAGTGGATTCAGTTACGATGATTCTAACTGAAATAAGTCACACAGAAAAAGAAACATCATAAGATATCACTAATACACGGAATGTAACCTTGGCTACACAGGAACTGAATTACAAAACAGAACAGGGTCTCAAATTTAGAAACCCAACTTATGCTTGCTTAAGGGGAAAGGTGAGTTGGGGTGCTGCATAAAACCAGAGATTGAAATGAGCACAGATAAAGTTCCTTAAGCCAAATATGGAATAGACAAGAGCTACTCCTTGCTCAACGAAATGGACTCAACACCCCATATTAAATGCCTAAGAGTGTACCTGACTAGGAAGTATCTTAAAACCTATGGATTGCTATGTCTCTGAAAGAGAATCAAGTGTGTGTACAGGGGCATAAACGCAGCAGTGATAGGATTGGAGAGGTTCGGTGAGCAAATGAAGACCCTTTGAAGTCATATTGCATGGTACCCATTCCACGGGTCTCAACTCTCCAGGTTTAAGGTATTCTTCCTTCAGCTAAAACATGCATGTGGAACCCAGAGTATGATCAACCGTGTGATCGGGAGACGTGTTCCAATATGTCTCAGTTTTCGTCCCCTGGTACTCGGGTGCAACATTCCAGACGCTTTACTAACACTCTCCCGACTTGGAGAGTCAGTGCCTTTAACCTCCTGTTTGGCCCAGTTTGCAATTTCTGCGGAAGATGAACAGGAATAGGGAGAACCAATGACAGACTAGCTGGAGGTGTCTGGACGGGCAAATTTAACTCTCATTTCCCACCAGGAAGAGGAATTAACCAAAGGCTCAGCGTGCCGTGCCGGAACCAGATTAGGGCCTGAAGCCATCCTGCGGTGTTGCGGCCAGCTCACGAGAAAGCGAGTTGAAGAAAGGAGCTCAGGGGCACTGTAATTCACAAACCTGCAGAGTTATAAATGACAGCTATCGTCCAAAAATATACTGAAGTAAGGCTGCCAAGAGGACTTGAAAGCGGGGCAGAATTGCAGGAAACCGATTTCAGGAGGTAGACTGGAATTGCATTTAAAGCATAGGAAAAGAGGCAGAACGTCCACAATGATGCACTTGGCCAAAAAGGGCGTATGCGTTTTTTCCTGAATATATTCAGGAAAAAACGCATACGCCCTTTTTGGCCAACCAAGCAAGCTTGCAAAGGAAATGGACACTACAATGAAGTCTCACTTCCCCCCGGTCAAAAGGGCCATCTGAATAAAGTGTAAAATCCAGAAAGGCAGGACAGGCCATGGAGAACTGGGAGCCTTGTTATGCTGATGGGCGGGATGTCAATTGCCAACAGCCACTCGGGAGAAGTGTATGGTGTTTCCTGAAACATCTAAAAAACAAAGCAACAGAGCCTAGGGCACTTCCACTTATGGTCCTATAGCTTAGGGAAATTAAAATCAAAAGACACAGCCACCCCAAAGGTTGGGACGGCTCTGTTTACAAGAACCTGGTTTACGGTACAAGTTCAATATCGCAGAAAGTGAAAAATGGATAAAGAAGTTGTGGTACTTACGTACAATGCAATATCACTCAGCAAGGAAATCTATGTCATCAGGCCCATAGCAGCATAATGAGTGGATTCAGGTACGATGATTCTAACTGAAATAAGTCACACAGAAAAAGAAACATCATAAGATATCACTAATACACGGAATGTAACCTTGGCTACACAGGAACTGAATTACAAAACAGAACAGGGTCTCAAATTTAGAAACCCAACTTATGCTTGCTTAAGGGGAAAGGTGAGTTGGGGTGCTGCATAAAACCAGAGATTGAAATGAGCACAGATAAAGTTCCTTAAGCCAAATATGGAATAGACAAGAGCTACTCCTTGCTCAACGAAATGGACTCAACACCCCATATTAAATGCCTAAGAGTGTACCTGACTAGGAAGTATCTTAAAACCTATGGATTGCTATGTCTCCGAAAGAGAATCAAGCGTGTGTACAGGGGCATAAACGCAGCAGTGATAGGACTGGAGAGGTTCGGTGAGCAAATGAAGACCCTTTGAAGTCATATTGCATGGTACCCATTCCACGGGTCTCAACTCTCCAGGTTTAAGGTATTCTTCCTTCAGCTAAAACATGCATGTGGAACCCAGAGTATGATCAACCGTGTGATCGGGAGACGTGTTCCAATATGTCTCAGTTTTCGTCCCCTGGTACTCGGGTGCAACATGCCAGACGCTTTACTAACACTCTCCCGACTTGGAGAGTCAGTGCCTTTAACCTCCTGTTTGGCCCAGTTTGCAATTTCTGCGGAAGATGAACAGGAATAGGGAGAACCAATGACAGACTAGCTGGAGGTGTCTGGACGGGCAAATTTAACTCTCATTTCCCACCAGGAAGAGGAATTAACCAAAGGCTCAGCGTGCCGTGCCGGAACCAGATTAGGGCCTGAAGCCATCCTGCGGTGTTGCGGCCAGCTCACGAGAAAGCGAGTTGAAGAAAGGAGCTCAGGGGCACTGTAATTCACAAACCTGCAGAGTTATAAATGACAGCTATCGTCCAAAAATATACTGAAGTAAGGCTGCCAAGAGGACTTGAAAGCGGGGCAGAATTGCAGGAAACCGATTTCAGGAGGTAGACTGGAATTGCATTTAAAGCATAGGAAAAGAGGCAGAACGTCCACAATGATGCACTTGGCCAAAAAGGGCGTATGCGTTTTTTCCTGAATATATTCAGGAAAAAACGCATACGCCCTTTTTGGCCAACCAAGCAAGCTTGCAAAGGAAATCTGCACTACAGTGAAGTCTCACTTCCCCCCGGTCAAAAGGGCCATCTGAAAAAAGTGTAAAATCCAGAAAGGCAGGACAGGCCATGGAGAACTGGTAGCCTTGTTATGCTGATGGGCGGGATGTAAATTGCCAACAGCCACTCGGGAGAAGTGTATGGTGTTTCCTGAAACATCTAAAAAACAAAGCAACAGAGCCTAGGGCACTTCCACTTATGGTCCTATAGCTTAGGGAAATTAAAATCAAAAAGACACAGCCACCCCAAAGGTTGGGACGGCTCTGTTTACAAGAACCTGGTTTACGGTACAAGTTCAATATCGCAGAAAGTGAAAAATGGATAAAGAAGTTGTGGTACTTACGTACAATGCAGTATCACTCAGCAATGAAATCTATGTCATCAGGCCCGTAGCAGCATAATGAGTGGATTCAGGTACGATGATTCTAACTGAAATAAGTCACACAGGAAAAGAAACATCATAAGATATCACTAATACACGGAATGTAACCTTGGCTACACAGGAACTGAATTACAAAACAGAACAGGGTCTCAAATTTAGAAAACCAACTTATGCTTGCTTAAGGGGAAAGGTGAGTTGGGGTGCTGCATAAAACCAGAGATTGAAATGAGCACAGATAAAGTTCCTTAAGCCAAATATGGAATAGACAAGAGCTACTCCTTGCTCAACGAAATGGACTCAACACCCCATATTAAATGCCTAAGAGTGTACCTGACTAGGAAGTATCTTAAAACCTATGGATTGCTATGTCTCCGAAAGAGAATCAAGCGTGTGTACAGGGGCATTAACGCAGCAGTGATAGGACTGGAGAGGTTCGGTGAGCAAATGAAGACCCTTTGAAGTCATATTGCATGGAACCCATTCCACGGGTCTCAACTCTCCAGGTTTAAGGTATTCTTCCTTCAGCTAAAACATGCATGTGGAACCCAGAGTATGATCAACCGTGTGATCGGGAGACGTGTTCCAATATGTGTCAGTTTTCGTCCCCTGGTACTCAGGTGCAACATTCCAGACGCTTTACTAACACTCTCCCGTCTTGGAGAGTCAGTGCCTTTAACCTCCTGTTTCGCCCAGTTTGCAATTTCTGCGGAAGATGAACAGGAATAGGGAGAACCAATGACAGACTAGCTGGAGGTGTCTGGACGGGCAAATTTAACTCTCATTTCCCACCAGGAAGAGGAATTAACCAAAGGCTCAGTGTGCCGTGCCGGAACCAGATTAGGGCCTGAAGCCATCCTGCGGTGTTGCGGCCAGCTCACGAGAAAGCGAGTTGAAGAAAGGAGCTCAGGGGCACTGTAATTCACAAACCTGCAGAGTTATAAATGACAGCTATCGTCCAAAAATATACTGAAGTAAGGCTGCCAAGAGGACTTGAAAGCGGGGCAGAATTGCAGGAAACCGATTTCAGGAGGTAGACTGGAATTGCATTTAAAGCATAGGAAAAGAGGCAGAACGTCCACAATGATGCACTTGGCCAAAAAGGGCGTATGCGTTTTTTCCTGAATATATTCAGGAAAAAACGCATACGCCCTTTTTGGCCAACCAAGCAAGCTTGCAAAGGAAATCTGCACTACAGTGAAGTCTCACTTCCCCCCGGTCAAAAGGGCCATCTGAAAAAAGTGTAAAATCCAGAAAGGCAGGACAGGCCATGGAGAACTGGGAGCCTTGTTATGCTGATGGGCGGGATGTAAATTGCCAACAGCCACTCGGGAGAAGTGTATGGTGTTTCCTGAAACATCTAAAAAACAAAGCAACAGAGCCTAGGGCACTTCCACTTATGGTCCTATAGCTTAGGGAAATTAAAATCAAAAGACACAGCCACCCCAAAGGTTGGGACGGCTCTGTTTACAAGAACCTGGTTTACGGTACAAGTTCAATATCGCAGAAAGTGAAAAATGGATAAAGAAGTTGTGGTACTTACGTACAATGCAATATCACTCAGCAAGGAAATCTATGTCATCAGGCCCATAGCAGCATAATGAGTGGATTCAGGTACGATGATTCTAACTGAAATAAGTCACACAGAAAAAGAAACATCATAAGATATCACTAATACACGGAATGTAACCTTGGCTACACAGGAACTGAATTACAAAACAGAACAGGGTCTCAAATTTAGAAAACCAACTTATGCTTGCTTAAGGGGAAAGGTGAGTTGGGGTGCTGCATAAAACCAGAGATTGAAATGAGCACAGATAAAGTTCCTTAAGCCAAATATGGAATAGACAAGAGCTACTCCTTGCTCAACGAAATGGACTCAACACCCCATATTAAATGCCTAAGAGTGTACCTGACTAGGAAGTATCTTAAAACCTATGGATTGCTATGTCTCTGAAAGAGAATCAAGTGTGTGTACAGGGGCATAAACGCAGCAGTGATAGGATTGGAGAGGTTCGGTGAGCAAATGAAGACCCTTTGAAGTCATATTGCATGGTACCCATTCCACGGGTCTCAACTCTCCAGGTTTAAGGTATTCTTCCTTCAGCTAAAACATGCATGTGGAACCCAGAGTATGATCAACCGTGTGATCGGGAGACGTGTTCCAATATGTCTCAGTTTTCGTCCCCTGGTACTCGGGTGCAACATTCCAGACGCTTTACTAACACTCTCCCGACTTGGAGAGTCAGTGCCTTTAACCTCCTGTTTGGCCCAGTTTGCAATTTCTGCGGAAGATGAACAGGAATAGGCAGAACCAATGACAGACTAGCTGGAGGTGTCTGGACGGGCAAATTTAACTCTCATTTCCCACCAGGAAGAGGAATTAACCAAAGGCTCAGCGTGCCGTGCCGGAACCAGATTAGGGCCTGAAGCCATCCTGCGGTGTTGCGGCCAGCTCACGAGAAAGCGAGTTGAAGAAAGGAGCTCAGGGGCACTGTAATTCACAAACCTGCAGAGTTATAAATGACAGCTATCGTCCAAAAATATACTGAAGTAAGGCTGCCAAGAGGACTTGAAAGCGGGGCAGAATTGCAGGAAACCGATTTCAGGAGGTAGACTGGAATTGCATTTAAAGCATAGGAAAAGAGGCAGAACGTCCACAATGATGCACTTGGCCAAAAAGGGCGTATGCGTTTTTTCCTGAATATATTCAGGAAAAAACGCATACGCCCTTTTTGGCCAACCAAGCAAGCTTGCAAAGGAAATCTGCACTACAGTGAAGTCTCACTTCCCCCCGGTCAAAAGGGCCATCTGAATAAAGTGTAAAATCCAGAAAGGCAGGACAGGCCATGGAGAACTGGGAGCCTTGTTATGCTGATGGGCGGGATGTCAATTGCCAACAGCCACTCGGGAGAAGTGTATGGTGTTTCCTGAAACATCTAAAAAACAAAGCAACAGAGCCTAGGGCACTTCCACTTATGGTCCTATAGCTTAGGGAAATTAAAATCAAAAGACACAGCCACCCCAAAGGTTGGGACGGCTCTGTTTACAAGAACCTGGTTTACGGTACAAGTTCAATATCGCAGAAAGTGAAAAATGGATAAAGAAGTTGTGGTACTTACGTACAATGCAATATCACTCAGCAAGGAAATCTATGTCATCAGGCCCATAGCAGCATAATGAGTGGATTCAGGTACGATGATTCTAACTGAAATAAGTCACACAGAAAAAGAAACATCATAAGATATCACTAATACACGGAATGTAACCTTGGCTACACAGGAACTGAATTACAAAACAGAACAGGGTCTCAAATTTAGAAACCCAACTTATGCTTGCTTAAGGGGAAAGGTGAGTTGGGGTGCTGCATAAAACCAGAGATTGAAATGAGCACAGATAAAGTTCCTTAAGCCAAATATGGAATAGACAAGAGCTACTCCTTGCTCAACGAAATGGACTCAACACCCCATATTAAATGCCTAAGAGTGTACCTGACTAGGAAGTATCTTAAAACCTATGGATTGCTATGTCTCTGAAAGAGAATCAAGTGTGTGTACAGGGGCATAAACGCAGCAGTGATAGGATTGGAGAGGTTCGGTGAGCAAATGAAGACCCTTTGAAGTCATATTGCATGGTACCGATTCCACGGGTCTCAACTCTCCAGGTTTAAGGTATTCTTCCTTCAGCTAAAACATGCATGTGGAACCCAGAGTATGATCAACCGTGTGATCGGGAGACGTGTTCCAATATGTCTCAGTTTTCGTCCCCTGGTACTCGGGTGCAACATGCCAGACGCTTTACTAACACTCTCCCGACTTGGAGAGTCAGTGCCTTTAACCTCCTGTTTGGCCCAGTTTGCAATTTCTGCGGAAGATGAACAGGAATAGGGAGAACCAATGACAGACTAGCTGGAGGTGTCTGGACGGGCAAATTTAACTCTCATTTCCCACCAGGAAGAGGAATTAACCAAAGGCTCAGTGTGCCGTGCCGGAACCAGATTAGGGCCTGAAGCCATCCTGCGGTGTTGCGGCCAGCTCACGAGAAAGCGAGTTGAAGAAAGGAGCTCAGGGGCACTGTAATTCACAAACCTGCAGAGTTATAAATGACAGCTATCGTCCAAAAATATACTGAAGTAAGGCTGCCAAGAGGACTTGAAAGCGGGGCAGAATTGCAGGAAACCGATTTCAGGAGGTAGACTGGAATTGCATTTAAAGCATAGGAAAAGAGGCAGAACGTCCACAATGATGCACTTGGCCAAAAAGGGCGTATGCGTTTTTTCCTGAATATATTCAGGAAAAAACGCATACGCCCTTTTTGGCCAACCAAGCAAGCTTGCAAAGGAAATCTGCACTACAGTGAAGTCTCACTTCCCCCCGGTCAAAAGGGCCATCTGAAAAAAGTGTAAAATCCAGAAAGGCAGGACAGGCCATGGAGAACTGGTAGCCTTGTTATGCTGATGGGCGGGATGTAAATTGCCAACAGCCACTCGGGAGAAGTGTATGGTGTTTCCTGAAACATCTAAAAAACAAAGCAACAGAGCCTAGGGCACTTCCACTTATGGTCCTATAGCTTAGGGAAATTAAAATCAAAAAGACACAGCCACCCCAAAGGTTGGGACGGCTCTGTTTACAAGAACCTGGTTTACGGTACAAGTTCAATATCGCAGAAAGTGAAAAATGGATAAAGAAGTTGTGGTACTTACGTACAATGCAGTATCACTCAGCAATGAAATCTATGTCATCAGGCCCGTAGCAGCATAATGAGTGGATTCAGGTACGATGATTCTAACTGAAATAAGTCACACAGGAAAAGAAACATCATAAGATATCACTAATACACGGAATGTAACCTTGGCTACACAGGAACTGAATTACAAAACAGAACAGGGTCTCAAATTTAGAAAACCAACTTATGCTTGCTTAAGGGGAAAGGTGAGTTGGGGTGCTGCATAAAACCAGAGATTGAAATGAGCACAGATAAAGTTCCTTAAGCCAAATATGGAATAGACAAGAGCTACTCCTTGCTCAACGAAATGGACTCAACACCCCATATTAAATGCCTAAGAGTGTACCTGACTAGGAAGTATCTTAAAACCTATGGATTGCTATGTCTCCGAAAGAGAATCAAGCGTGTGTACAGGGGCATTAACGCAGCAGTGATAGGACTGGAGAGGTTCGGTGAGCAAATGAAGACCCTTTGAAGTCATATTGCATGGAACCCATTCCACGGGTCTCAACTCTCCAGGTTTAAGGTATTCTTCCTTCAGCTAAAACATGCATGTGGAACCCAGAGTATGATCAACCGTGTGATCGGGAGACGTGTTCCAATATGTGTCAGTTTTCGTCCCCTGGTACTCAGGTGCAACATTCCAGACGCTTTACTAACACTCTCCCGTCTTGGAGAGTCAGTGCCTTTAACCTCCTGTTTCGCCCAGTTTGCAATTTCTGCGGAAGATGAACAGGAATAGGGAGAACCAATGACAGACTAGCTGGAGGTGTCTGGACGGGCAAATTTAACTCTCATTTCCCACCAGGAAGAGGAATTAACCAAAGGCTCAGTGTGCCGTGCCGGAACCAGATTAGGGCCTGAAGCCATCCTGCGGTGTTGCGGCCAGCTCACGAGAAAGCGAGTTGAAGAAAGGAGCTCAGGGGCACTGTAATTCACAAACCTGCAGAGTTATAAATGACAGCTATCGTCCAAAAATATACTGAAGTAAGGCTGCCAAGAGGACTTGAAAGCGGGGCAGAATTGCAGGAAACCGATTTCAGGAGGTAGACTGGAATTGCATTTAAAGCATAGGAAAAGAGGCAGAACGTCCACAATGATGCACTTGGCCAAAAAGGGCGTATGCGTTTTTTCCTGAATATATTCAGGAAAAAACGCATACGCCCTTTTTGGCCAACCAAGCAAGCTTGCAAAGGAAATCTGCACTACAGTGAAGTCTCACTTCCCCCCGGTCAAAAGGGCCATCTGAAAAAAGTGTAAAATCCAGAAAGGCAGGACAGGCCATGGAGAACTGGGAGCCTTGTTATGCTGATGGGCGGGATGTAAATTGCCAACAGCCACTCGGGAGAAGTGTATGGTGTTTCCTGAAACATCTAAAAAACAAAGCAACAGAGCCTAGGGCACTTCCACTTATGGTCCTATAGCTTAGGGAAATTAAAATCAAAAGACACAGCCACCCCAAAGGTTGGGACGGCTCTGTTTACAAGAACCTGGTTTACGGTACAAGTTCAATATCGCAGAAAGTGAAAAATGGATAAAGAAGTTGTGGTACTTACGTACAATGCAATATCACTCAGCAAGGAAATCTATGTCATCAGGCCCATAGCAGCATAATGAGTGGATTCAGGTACGATGATTCTAACTGAAATAAGTCACACAGAAAAAGAAACATCATAAGATATCACTAATACACGGAATGTAACCTTGGCTACACAGGAACTGAATTACAAAACAGAACAGGGTCTCAAATTTAGAAAACCAACTTATGCTTGCTTAAGGGGAAAGGTGAGTTGGGGTGCTGCATAAAACCAGAGATTGAAATGAGCACAGATAAAGTTCCTTAAGCCAAATATGGAATAGACAAGAGCTACTCCTTGCTCAACGAAATGGACTCAACACCCCATATTAAATGCCTAAGAGTGTACCTGACTAGGAAGTATCTTAAAACCTATGGATTGCTATGTCTCTGAAAGAGAATCAAGTGTGTGTACAGGGGCATAAACGCAGCAGTGATAGGATTGGAGAGGTTCGGTGAGCAAATGAAGACCCTTTGAAGTCATATTGCATGGTACCCATTCCACGGGTCTCAACTCTCCAGGTTTAAGGTATTCTTCCTTCAGCTAAAACATGCATGTGGAACCCAGAGTATGATCAACCGTGTGATCGGGAGACGTGTTCCAATATGTCTCAGTTTTCGTCCCCTGGTACTCGGGTGCAACATTCCAGACGCTTTACTAACACTCTCCCGACTTGGAGAGTCAGTGCCTTTAACCTCCTGTTTGGCCCAGTTTGCAATTTCTGCGGAAGATGAACAGGAATAGGCAGAACCAATGACAGACTAGCTGGAGGTGTCTGGACGGGCAAATTTAACTCTCATTTCCCACCAGGAAGAGGAATTAACCAAAGGCTCAGCGTGCCGTGCCGGAACCAGATTAGGGCCTGAAGCCATCCTGCGGTGTTGCGGCCAGCTCACGAGAAAGCGAGTTGAAGAAAGGAGCTCAGGGGCACTGTAATTCACAAACCTGCAGAGTTATAAATGACAGCTATCGTCCAAAAATATACTGAAGTAAGGCTGCCAAGAGGACTTGAAAGCGGGGCAGAATTGCAGGAAACCGATTTCAGGAGGTAGACTGGAATTGCATTTAAAGCATAGGAAAAGAGGCAGAACGTCCACAATGATGCACTTGGCCAAAAAGGGCGTATGCGTTTTTTCCTGAATATATTCAGGAAAAAACGCATACGCCCTTTTTGGCCAACCAAGCAAGCTTGCAAAGGAAATGGACACTACAATGAAGTCTCACTTCCCCCTGGTCAAAAGGGCCATCTGAATAAAGTGTAAAATCCAGAAAGGCAGGACAGGCCATGGAGAACTGGGAGCCTTGTTATGCTGATGGGCGGGATGTCAATTGCCAACAGCCACTCGGGAGAAGTGTATGGTGTTTCCTGAAACATCTAAAAAACAAAGCAACAGAGCCTAGGGCACTTCCACTTATGGTCCTATAGCTTAGGGAAATTAAAATCAAAAGACACAGCCACCCCAAAGGTTGGGACGGCTCTGTTTACAAGAACCTGGTTTACGGTACAAGTTCAATATCGCAGAAAGTGAAAAATGGATAAAGAAGTTGTGGTACTTACGTACAATGCAATATCACTCAGCAAGGAAATCTATGTCATCAGGCCCATAGCAGCATAATGAGTGGATTCAGGTACGATGATTCTAACTGAAATAAGTCACACAGAAAAAGAAACATCATAAGATATCACTAATACACGGAATGTAACCTTGGCTACACAGGAACTGAATTACAAAACAGAACAGGGTCTCAAATTTAGAAACCCAACTTATGCTTGCTTAAGGGGAAAGGTGAGTTGGGGTGCTGCATAAAACCAGAGATTGAAATGAGCACAGATAAAGTTCCTTAAGCCAAATATGGAATAGACAAGAGCTACTCCTTGCTCAACGAAATGGACTCAACACCCCATATTAAATGCCTAAGAGTGTACCTGACTAGGAAGTATCTTAAAACCTATGGATTGCTATGTCTCTGAAAGAGAATCAAGTGTGTGTACAGGGGCATAAACGCAGCAGTGATAGGATTGGAGAGGTTCGGTGAGCAAATGAAGACCCTTTGAAGTCATATTGCATGGTACCCATTCCACGGGTCTCAACTCTCCAGGTTTAAGGTATTCTTCCTTCAGCTAAAACATGCATGTGGAACCCAGAGTATGATCAACCGTGTGATCGGGAGACGTGTTCCAATATGTCTCAGTTTTCGTCCCCTGGTACTCGGGTGCAACATTCCAGACGCTTTACTAACACTCTCCCGACTTGGAGAGTCAGTGCCTTTAACCTCCTGTTTGGCCCAGTTTGCAATTTCTGCGGAAGATGAACAGGAATAGGGAGAACCAATGACAGACTAGCTGGAGGTGTCTGGACGGGCAAATTTAACTCTCATTTCCCACCAGGAAGAGGAATTAACCAAAGGCTCAGCGTGCCGTGCCGGAACCAGATTAGGGCCTGAAGCCATCCTGCGGTGTTGCGGCCAGCTCACGAGAAAGCGAGTTGAAGAAAGGAGCTCAGGGGCACTGTAATTCACAAACCTGCAGAGTTATAAATGACAGCTATCATCCAAAAATATACTGAAGTAAGGCTGCCAAGAGGACTTGAAAGCGGGGCAGAATTGCAGGAAACCGATTTCAGGAGATAGACAGGAATTGCATTTAAAGCATAGGAAAAGAGGCAGAACGTCCACAATGATGCACTTGGCCAAAAAGGGCGTATGCGTTTTTTCCTGAATATATTCAGGAAAAAACGCATACGCCCTTTTTGGCCAACCAAGCAAGCTTGCAAAGGAAATCTGCACTACAATGAAGTCTCACTTCCCCCCGGTCAAAAGGGCCATCTGAAAAAAGTGTAAAATCCAGAAAGGCAGGACAGGCCATGGAGAACTGGGAGCCTTGTTACGCTGATGGGCGGGATGTAAATTGCCAACAGCCACTCGGAAGAAGTGTATGGTGTTCCTGAAACATCTAAAAAACAAAGCAACAGAGCCTAGGGCACTTCCACTTATGGTCCTATAGCTTAGGGAAATTAAAATCAAAAGACACAGCCACCCCAAAGGTTGGGACGGCTCTGTTTACAAGAACCTGGTTTACGGTACAAGTTCAATATCGCAGAAAGTGAAAAATGGATAAAGAAGTTGTGGTACTTACGTACAATGCAATATCACTCAGCTATGAAATCTATGTCATCAGCCCCGAAGCAGCATAATGAGTGGATTCAGGTATGATGATTCTAACTGAAATAAGTCACACAGGAAAAGAAACATCATAAGATATCACTAATACACGGAATGTAAACTTGGCTACATAGGAACTGAATTACAAAACAGAACAGGGTCTCAAATTTAGAAAACCAACTTATGCTTGATTAAGGGGAAAGGTGAGTTGGGGTGCTGCATAAAACCAGAGATTGAAATGAGCACAGATAAAGTTCCTTAAGCCAAATATGGAATAGACAAGAGCTACTCCTTGCTCAACGAAATGTATTCAACACCCCATATTAAACACCTAAGAATGTACCTGACTAGGAAGTATCTTAAAACCTATGGATTGCTATGTCTCCAAAAGAGAATCAAGCGTGTGTGCAGGGGCATAAACGCAGCAGTGATAGGATTGGAGAGGTTCGGTGAGCAAATGAAGACCCTTTGAAGTCATATTGCATGGTACCCATTCCACGGGTCTCAACTCTCCAGGTTTAAGGTATTCTTCCTTCAGCTAAAACATGCATGTGGAACCCAGAGTATGATCAATCGTGTGATCGGGAGACGTGTTCCAATATGTCTCAGTTTTCGTCCCCTGGTACTCGGGTGCAACATTCCAGAAGCTTTACTAACACTCTCCCGACTTGGAGAGTCAGTGCCTTTAACCTCCTGTTTGGCCCAGTTTGCAATTTCTGCGGAAGATGAACAGGAATAGGGAGAACCAATGACAGACTAGCTGGAGGTGTCTGGACGGGCAAATTTAACTCTCATTTCCCACCAGGAAGAGGAATTAACCAAAGGCTCAGCGTGCCGTGCCGGAACCAGATTAGGGCCTGAAGCCATCCTGCGGTGTTGCGGCCAGCTCACGAGAAAGCGAGTTGAAGAAAGGAACTCAGGGGCACTGTAATTCACAAACCTGCAGAGTTATAAATGACAGCTATCGTCCAAAAATATACTGAAGTAAGGCTGCCAAGAGGACTTGAAAGCGGGGCAGAATTGCAGGAAACCGATTTCAGGAGGTAGACTGGAATTGCATTTAAAGCATAGGAAAAGAGGCAGAACGTCCACAATGATGCACTTGGCCAAAAAGGGCGTATGCGTTTTTTCCTGAATATATTCAGGAAAAAACGCATACGCCCTTTTTGGCCAACCAAGCAAGGTTGCAAAGGAAATCTGCACTACAGTGAAGTCTCACTTCCCCCCGGTCAAAAGGGCCATCTGAAAAAAGTGTAAAATCCAGAAAGGCAGGACAGGCCATGGAGAACTGGGAGCCTTGTTATGCTGATGGGCGGGATGTAAATTGCCAACAGCCAATCGGGAGAAGTGTATGGTGTTTCCTGAAACATCTAAAAAACAAAGCAACAGAGCCTAGGGCACTTCCACTTATGGTCCTATAGCTTAGGGAAATTAAAATCAAAAGACACAGCCACCCCAAAGGTTGGGACGGCTCTGTTTACAAGAACCTGGTTTACGGTACAAGTTCAATATCGCAGAAAGTGAAAAATGGATAAAGAAGTTGTGGTACTTACGTACAATGAAGTATCACTCAGCAATGAAATCTATGTCATCAGGCCCGTAGCAGCATAATGAGTGGATTCAGGTACGATGATTCTAACTGAAATAAGTCACACAGGAAAAGAAACATCATAAGATATCACTAATACACGGAATGTAAACTTGGCTACACAGGAACTGAATTACAAAACAGAACAGGGTCTCAAATTTAGAAAACCAACTTATGCTTGCTTAAGGGGAAAGGTGAGTTGGGGTGCTGCATAAAACCAGAGATTGAAATGAGCACAGATAAAGTTCCTTAAGCCAAATATGGAATAGACAAGAGCTACTCCTTGCTCAACGAAATGGACTCAACACCCCATATTAAATGCCTAAGAGTGTACCTGACTAGGAAGTATCTTAAAACCTATGGATTGCTATGTCTCTGAAAGAGAATCAAGTGTGTGTACAGGTGCATAAACGCAGCAGTGATAGGATTGGAGAGGTTCGGTGAGCAAATGAAGACCCTTTGAAGTCATATTGCATGGTACCCATTCCACGGGTCTCAACTCTCCAGGTTTAAGGTATTCTTCCTTCAGCTAAAACATGCATGTGGAACCCAGAGTATGATCAACCGTGTGATCGGGAGACGTGTTCCAATATGTCTCAGTTTTCGTCCCCTGGTACTCGGGTGCAACATTCCAGACGCTTTACTAACACTCTCCCGACTTGGAGAGTCAGTGCCTTTAACCTCCTGTTTGGCCCAGTTTGCAATTTCTGCAGAAGATGAACAGGAATAGGGAGAACCAATGACAGACTAGCTGGAGGTGTCTGGACGGGCAAATTTAACTCTCATTTCCCACCAGGAAGAGGAATTAACCAAAGGCTCAGCGTGCCGTGCCGGAACCAGATTAGGGCCTGAAGCCATCCTGCGGTGTTGCGGCCAGCTCACGAGAAAGCGAGTTGAAGAAAGGAGCTCAGGGGCACTGTAATTCACAAACCTGCAGAGTTATAAATGACAGCTATCGTCCAAAAATATACTGAAGTAAGGCTGCCAAGAGGACTTGAAAGCGGGGCAGAATTGCAGGAAACCGATTTCAGGAGGTAGACTGGAATTGCATTTAAAGCATAGGAAAAGAGGCAGAACGTCCACAATGATGCACTTGGCCAAAAAGGGCGTATGCGTTTTTTCCTGAATATATTCAGGAAAAAACGCATACGCCCTTTTTGGCCAACCAAGCAAGCTTGCAAAGGAAATCTGCACTACAATGAAGTCTCACTTCCCCCCGGTCCAAAGGGCCATCTGAAAAAAGTGTAAAATCCAGAAAGGCAGGACAGGCCATGGAGAACTGGGAGCCTTGTTACGCTGATGGGCGGGATGTAAATTGCCAACAGCCACTCGGAAGAAGTGTATGGTGTTCCTGAAACATCTAAAAAACAAAGCAACAGAGCCTAGGGCACTTCCACTTATGGTCCTATAGCTTAGGGAAATTAAAATCAAAAGACACAGCCACCCCAAAGGTTGGGACGGCTCTGTTTACAAGAACCTGGTTTACGGTACAAGTTCAATATCGCAGAAAGTGAAAAATGGATAAAGAAGTTGTGGTACTTACGTACAATGCAATATCACTCAGCTATGAAATCTATGTCATCAGCCCCGAAGCAGCATAATGAGTGGATTCAGGTATGATGATTCTAACTGAAATAAGTCACACAGGAAAAGAAACATCATAAGATATCACTAATACACGGAATGTAAACTTGGCTACACAGGAACTGAATTACAAAACAGAACAGGGTCTCAAATTTAGAAAACCAACTTATGCTTGCTTAAGGGGAAAGGTGAGTTGGGGTGCTGCATAAAACCAGAGATTGAAATGAGCACAGATAAAGTTCCTTAAGCCAAATATGGAATAGACAAGAGCTACTCCTTGCTCAACGAAATGGACTCAACACCCCATATTAAATGCCTAAGAGTGTACCTGACTAGGAAGTATCTTAAAACCTATGGATTGCTATGTCTCTGAAAGAGAATCAAGTGTGTGTACAGGGGCATAAACGCAGCAGTGATAGGATTGGAGAGGTTCGGTGAGCAAATGAAGACCCTTTGAAGTCATATTGCATGGTACCCATTCCACGGGTCTCAACTCTCCAGGTTTAAGGTATTCTTCCTTCAGCTAAAACATGCATGTGGAACCCAGAGTATGATCAACCGTGTGATCGGGAGACGTGTTCCAATATGTGTCAGTTTTCGTCCCCTGGTACTCGGGTGCAACATTCCAGACGCTTTACTAACACTCTCCCGACTTGGAGAGTCAGTGCCTTTAACCTCCTGTTTGGCCCAGTTTGCAATTTCTGCGGAAGATGAACAGGAATAGGGAGAACCAATGACAGACTAGCTGGAGGTGTCTGGACGGGCAAATTTAACTCTCATTTCCCACCAGGAAGAGGAATTAACCAAAGGCTCAGCGTGCCGTGCCGGAACCAGATTAGGGCCTGAAGCCATCCTGCGGTGTTGTGGCCAGCTCACGAGAAAGCGAGTTGAAGAAAGGAGCTCAGGGGCACTGTAATTCACAAACCTGCAGAGTTATAAATGACAGCTATCGTCCAAAAATATACTGAAGTAAGGCTGCCAAGAGGACTTGAAAGCGGGGCAGAATTGCAGGAAACCGATTTCAGGAGGTAGACTGGAATTGCATTTAAAGCATAGGAAAAGAGGCAGAACGTCCACAATGATGCACTTGGCCAAAAAGTGCGTATGCGTTTTTTCCTGAATATATTCAGGAAAAAACGCATACGCCCTTTTTGGCCAACCAAGCAAGGTTGCAAAGGAAATCTGCACTACAGTGAAGTCTCACTTCCCCCCGGTCAAAAGGGCCATCTGAAAAAAGTGTAAAATCCAGAAAGGCAGGACAGGCCATGGAGAACTGGGAGCCTTGTTATGCTGATGGGCGGGATGTAAATTGCCAAGAGCCACTGGGGAGAAGTGTATGGTGTTTCCTGAAACATCTAAAAAACAAAGCAACAGAGCCTAGGGCACTTCCACTTATGGTCCTATAGCTTAGGGAAATTAAAATCAAAAGACACAGCCAACCCAAAGGTTGGGACGGCTCTGTTTACAAGAACCTGGTTTACGGTACAAGTTCAATATCGCAGAAAGTGAAAAATGGATAAAGAAGTTGTGATACTTACGTACAATGCAGTATCACTCAGCAATGAAATCTATGTCATCAGGCCCGTAGCAGCATAATGAGTGGATTCAGGTACGATGATTCTAACTGAAATAAGTCACACAGGAAAGGAAACATCATAAGATATCACTAATACACGGAATGTAAACTTGGCTACACAGGAACTGAATTACAAAACAGAACAGGGTCTCAAATTTAGAAAACCAACTTATGCTTGCTTAAGGGGAAAGGTGAGTTGGGGTGCTGCATAAAACCAGAGATTGAAATGAGCACAGATAAAGTTCCTTAAGCCAAATATGGAATAGACAAGAGCTACTCCTTGCTCAACGAAATGTATTCAACACCCCATATTAAACACCTAAGAATGTACCTGACTAGGAAGTATCTTAAAACCTATGGATTGCTATGTCTCCAAAAGAGAATCAAGCGTGTGTGCAGGGGCATAAACGCAGCAGTGATAGGATTGGAGAGGTTCGGTGAGCAAATGAAGACCCTTTGAAGTCATATTGCATGGTACCCATTCCACGGGTCTCAACTCTCCAGGTTTAAGGTATTCTTCCTTCAGCTAAAACATGCATGTGGAACCCAGAGTATGATCAACCGTGTGATCGGGAGACGTGTTCCAATATGTGTCAGTTTTCGTCCCCTGGTACTCGGGTGCAACATTCCAGACGCTTTACTAACACTCTCCCGACTTGGAGAGTCAGTGCCTTTAACCTCCTGTTTGGCCCAGTTTGCAATTTCTGTGGAAGATGAACAGGAATAGGGAGAACCAATGACAGACTAGCTGGAGGTGTCTGGACGGGCAAATTTAACTCTCATTTCCCACCAGGAAGAGGAATTAACCAAAGGCTCAGCGTGCCGTGCCGGAACCAGATTAGGGCCTGAAGCCATCCTGCGGGGTTGCGGCCAGCTCACGAGAAAGCGAGTTGAAGAAAGGAGCTCAGGGGCACTGTAATTCACAAACCTGCAGAGTTATAAATGACAGCTATCGTCCAAAAATATACTGAAGTAAGGCTGCCAAGAGGACTTGAAAGCGGGGCAGAATTGCAGGAAACCGATTTCAGGAGGTAGACTGGAATTGCATTTAAAGCATAGGAAAAGAGGCAGAACGTCCACAATGATGCACTTGGCCAAAAAGGGCGTATGCGTTTTTTCCTGAATATATTCAGGAAAAAACGCATACGCCCTTTTTGGCCAACCAAGCAAGCTTGCAAAGGAAATCTGCACTACAATGAAGTCTCACTTCCCCCCGGTCAAAAGGGCCATCTGAAGAAAGTGTAAAATCCAGAAAGGCAGGACAGGCCATGGAGAACTGGGAGCCTTGTTATGCTGATGGGCGGGATGTCAATTGCCAACAGCCACTCGGGAGAAGTGTATGGTGTTTCCTGAAACATCTAAAAAACAAAGCAACAGAGCCTAGGGCACTTCCACTTATGGTCCTATAGCTTAGGGAAATTAAAATCAAAAGACACAGCCACCCCAAAGGTTGGGACGGCTCTGTTTACAAGAACCTGGTTTACGGTACAAGTTCAATATCGCAGAAAGTGAAAAATGGATAAAGAAGTTGTGGTACTTACGTACAATGCAGTATCACTCAGCAATGAAATCTATGTCATCAGGCCCGTAGCAGCATAATGAGTGGATTCAGGTACGATGATTCTAACTGAAATAAGTCACACAGAAAAAGAAACATCATAAGATATCACTAATACACGGAATGTAACCTTGGCTACACAGGAACTGAATTACAAAACAGAACAGGGTCTCAAATTTAGAAACCCAACTTATGCTTGCTTAAGGGGAAAGGTGAGTTGGGGTGCTGCATAAAACCAGAGATTGAAATGACCACAGATAAAGTTCCTTAAGCCAAATATGGAATAGACAAGAGCTACTCCTTGCTCAACGAAATGGACTCAACACCCCATATTAAATGCCTAAGAGTGTACCTGACTAGGAAGTATCTTAAAACCTATGGATTGCTATGTCTCTGAAAGAGAATCAAGTGTGTGTACAGGGGCATAAACGCAGCAGTGATAGGATTGGAGAGGTTCGGTGAGCAAATGAAGACCCTTTGAAGTCATATTGCATGGTACCCATTCCACGGGTCTCAACTCTCCAGGTTTAAGGTATTCTTCCTTCAGCTAAAACATGCATGTGGAACCCAGAGTATGATCAACCGTGTGATCGGGAGACGTGTTCCAATATGTCTCAGTTTTCGTCCCCTGGTACTCGGGTGCAACATTCCAGACGCTTTACTAACACTCTCCCGACTTGGAGAGTCAGTGCCTTTAACCTCCTGTTTGGCCCAGTTTGCAATTTCTGTGGAAGATGAACAGGAATAGGGAGAACCAATGACAGACTAGCTGGAGGTGTCTGGACGGGCAAATTTAACTCTCATTTCCCACCAGGAAGAGGAATTAACCAAAGGCTCAGCGTGCCGTGCCGGAACCAGATTAGGGCCTGAAGCCATCCTGCGGGGTTGCGGCCAGCTCACGAGAAAGCGAGTTGAAGAAAGGAGCTCAGGGGCACTGTAATTCACAAACCTGCAGAGTTATAAATGACAGCTATCGTCCAAAAATATACTGAAGTAAGGCTGCCAAGAGGACTTGAAAGCGGGGCAGAATTGCAGGAAACCGATTTCAGGAGGTAGACTGGAATTGCATTTAAAGCATAGGAAAAGAGGCAGAACGTCCACAATGATGCACTTGGCCAAAAAGGGCGTATGCGTTTTTTCCTGAATATATTCAGGAAAAAACGCATACGCCCTTTTTGGCCAACCAAGCAAGGTTGCAAAGGAAATCTGCACTACAGTGAAGTCTCACTTCCCCCCGGTCAAAAGGGCCATCTGAAAAAAGTGTAAAATCCAGAAAGGCAGGACAGGCCATGGAGAACTGGGAGCCTTGTTATGCTGATGGGCGGGATGTAAATTGCCAAGAGCCACTGGGGAGAAGTGTATGGTGTTTCCTGAAACATCTAAAAAACTAAGCAACAGAGACTAGGGCACTTCCACTTATGGTCCTATAGCTTAGGGAAATTAAAATCAAAAGACACAGCCACCCCAAAGGTTGGGACGGCTCTGTTTACAAGAACCTGGTTTACGGTACAAGTTCAATATCGCAGAAAGTGAAAAATGGATAAAGAAGTTGTGGTACTTACGTACAATGCAGTATCACTCAGCAATGAAATCTATGTCATCAGGCCCGTAGCAGCATAATGAGTGGATTCAGGTACGATGATTCTAACTGAAATAAGTCACACAGGAAAAGAAACATCATAAGATATCACTAATACACGGAATGTAAACTTGGCTACACAGGAACTGAATTACAAAACAGAACAGGGTCTCAAATTTAGAAAACCAACTTATGCTTGCTTAAGGGGAAAGGTGAGTTGGGGTGCTGCATAAAACCAGAGATTGAAATGAGCACAGATAAAGTTCCTTAAGCCAAATATGGAATAGACAAGAGCTACTCCTTGCTCAATGAAATGGACTCAACACCCCATATTAAATGCCTAAGAGTGTACCTGACTAGGAAGTATCTTAAAACCTATGGATTGCTATGTCTCTGAAAGAGAATCAAGTGTGTGTACAGGGGCATAAACGCAGCAGTGATAGGATTGGAGAGGTTCGGTGAGCAAATGAAGACCCTTTGAAGTCATATTGCATGGTACCCATTCCACGGGTCTCAACTCTCCAGGTTTAAGGTATTCTTCCTTCAGCTAAAACATGCATGTGGAACCCAGAGTATGATCAACCGTGTGATCGGGAGACGTGTTCCAATATGTCTCAGTTTTCGTCCCCTGGTACTCGGGTGCAACATTCCAGACGCTTTACTAACACTCTCCCGACTTGGAGAGTCAGTGCCTTTAACCTCCTGTTTGGCCCAGTTTGCAATTTCTGTGGAAGATGAACAGGAATAGGGAGAACCAATGACAGACTAGCTGGAGGTGTCTGGACGGGCAAATTTAACTCTCATTTCCCACCAGGAAGAGGAATTAACCAAAGGCTCAGCGTGCCGTGCCGGAACCAGATTAGGGCCTGAAGCCATCCTGCGGGGTTGCGGCCAGCTCACGAGAAAGCGAGTTGAAGAAAGGAGCTCAGGGGCACTGTAATTCACAAACCTGCAGAGTTATAAATGACAGCTATCGTCCAAAAATATACTGAAGTAAGGCTGCCAAGAGGACTTGAAAGCGGGGCAGAATTGCAGGAAACCGATTTCAGGAGGTAGACTGGAATTGCATTTAAAGCATAGGAAAAGAGGCAGAACGTCCACAATGATGCACTTGGCCAAAAAGGGCGTATGCGTTTTTTCCTGAATATATTCAGGAAAAAACGCATACGCCCTTTTTGGCCAACCAAGCAAGCTTGCAAAGGAAATCTGCACTACAATGAAGTCTCACTTCCCCCCGGTCAAAAGGGCCATCTGAAGAAAGTGTAAAATCCAGAAAGGCAGGACAGGCCATGGAGAACTGGGAGCCTTGTTATGCTGATGGGCGGGATGTAAATTGCCAACAGCCACTCGGGAGAAGTGTATGGTGTTTCCTGAAACATCTAAAAAACAAAGCAACAGAGCCTAGGGCACTTCCACTTATGGTCCTATAGCTTAGGGAAATTAAAATCAAAAGACACAGCCACCCCAAAGGTTGGGACGGCTCTGTTTACAAGAACCTGGTTTACGGTACAAGTTCAATATCGCAGAAAGTGAAAAATGGATAAAGAAGTTGTGGTACTTACGTACAATGCAATATCACTCAGCAATGAAATCTATGTCATCAGGCCCGTAGCAGCATAATGAGTGGATTCAGGTACGATGATTCTAACTGAAATAAGTCACACAGAAAAAGAAACATCATAAGATATCACTAATACACGGAATGTAAACTTGGCTACACAGGAACTGAATTACAAAACAGAACAGGGTCTCAAATTTAGAAAACCAACTTATGCTTGCTTAAGGGGAAAGGTGAGTTGGGGTGCTGCATAAAACCAGAGATTGAAATGAGCACAGATAAAGTTCCTTAAGCCAAATATGGAATAGACAAGAGCTACTCCTTGCTCAATGAAATGGACTCAACACCCCATATTAAATGCCTAAGAGTGTACCTGACTAGGAAGTATCTTAAAACCTATGGATTGCTATGTCTCTGAAAGAGAATCAAGTGTGTGTACAGGGGCATAAACGCAGCAGTGATAGGATTGGAGAGGTTCGGTGAGCAAATGAAGACCCTTTGAAGTCATATTGCATGGTACCCATTCCACGGGTCTCAACTCTCCAGGTTTAAGGTATTCTTCCTTCAGCTAAAACATGCATGTGGAACCCAGAGTATGATCAACCGTGTGATCGGTAGACGTGTTCCAATATGTCTCAGTTTTCGTCCCCTGGTACTCGGGTGCAACATTCCAGACGCTTTACTAACACTCTCCCGACTTGGAGAGTCAGTGCCTTTAACCTTCTGTTTGGCCCAGTTTGCAATTTCTGCAGAAGATGAACAGGAATAGGGAGAACAAATGAGAGACTAGCTGGAGGTGTCTGGACGGGCAAATTTAACTCTCATTTCCCACCAGGAAGAGGAATTAACCAAAGGCTCAGCGTGCCGTGCCGGAACCAGATTAGGGCCTGAAGCCATCCTGCGGTGTTGCGGCCAGCTCACGAGAAAGCGAGTTGAAGAAAGGAGCTCAGGGGCACTGTAATTCACAAACCTGCAGAGTTATAAATGACAGCTATCGTCCAAAAATATACTGAAGTAAGGCTGCCAAGAGGACTTGAAAGCGGGGCAGAATTGCAGGAAACCGATTTCAGGAGGTAGACTGGAATTGCATTTAAAGCATAGGAAAAGAGGCAGAACGTCCACAATGATGCACTTGGCCAAAAAGGGCGTATGCGTTTTTTCCTGAATATATTCAGGAAAAAACGCATACGCCCTTTTTGGCCAACCAAGCAAGCTTGCAAAGGAAATCTGCACTACAATGAAGTCTCACTTCCCCCCGGTCAAAAGGGCCATCTGAAAAAAGTGTAAAATCCAGAAAGGCAGGACAGGCCATGGAGAACTGGGAGCCTTGTTACGCTGATGGGCGGGATGTAAATTGCCAACAGCCACTCGGGAGAAGTGTATGGTGTTCCTGAAACATCTAAAAAACAAAGCAACAGAGCCTAGGGCACTTCCACTTATGCTCCTATAGCTTAGGGAAATTAAAATCAAAAGACACAGCCACCCCAAAGGTTGGGACGGCTCTGTTTACAAGAACCTGGTTTACGGTACAAGTTCAATATCGCAGAAAGTGAAAAATGGATAAAGAAGTTGTGGTACCTACGTACAATGCAATATCACTCAGCTATGAAATCTATGTCATCAGCCCCGAAGCAGCATAATGAGTGGATTCAGGTATGATGATTCTAACTGAAATAAGTCACACAGGAAAAGAAACATCATAAGATATCACTAATACACGGAATATAAACTTGGCTACACAGGAACTGAATTACAAAACAGAACAGGGTCTCAAATTTAGAAACCCAACTTATGCTTGCTTAAGGGGAAAGGTGAGTTGGGGTGCTGCATAAAACCAGAGATTGAAATGAGCACAGATAAAGTTCCTTAAGCCAAATATGGAATAGACAAGAGCTACTCCTTGCTCAACGAAATGTATTCAACACCCCATATTAAACACCTAAGAATGTACCTGACTAGGAAGTATCTTAAAACCTATGGATTGCTATGTCTCCAAAAGAGAATCAAGCGTGTGTGCAGGGGCATAAACGCAGCAGTGATAGGATTGGAGAGGTTCGGTGAGCAAATGAAGACCCTTTGAAGTCATATTGCATGGTACCCATTCCACGGGTCTCAACTCTCCAGGTTTAAGGTATTCTTCCTTCAGCTAAAACATGCATGTGGAACCCAGAGTATGATCAACCGTGTGATCGGGAGACGTGTTCCAATATGTCTCAGTTTTCCTCCCCTGGTACTCGGGTGCAACATTCCAGACGCTTTACTAACACTCTCCCGACTTGGAGAGTCAGTGCCTTTAACCTCCTGTTTGGCCCAGTTTGCAATTTCTGCGGAAGATGAACAGGAATAGGGAGAACCAATGACAGACTAGCTGGAGGTGTCTGGACGGGCAAATTTAACTCTCATTTCCCACCAGGAAGAGGAATTAACCAAAGGCTCAGCGTGCCGTGCCGGAACCAGATTAGGGCCTGAAGCCATCCTGCGGTGTTGCGGCCAGCTCACGAGAAAGCGAGTTGAAGAAAGGAGCTCAGGGGCACTGTAATTCACAAACCTGCAGAGTTATAAATGACAGCTATCGTCCAAAAATATACTGAAGTAAGGCTGCCAAGAGGACTTGAAAGCGGGGCAGAATTGCAGGAAACCGATTTCAGGAGGTAGACTGGAATTGCATTTAAAGCATAGGAAAAGAGGCAGAACGTCCACAATGATGCACTTGGCCAAAAAGGGCGTATGCGTTTTTTCCTGAATATATTCAGGAAAAAACGCATACGCCCTTTTTGGCCAACCAAGCAAGCTTGCAAAGGAAATCTGCACTACAGTGAAGTCTCACTTCCCCCCGGTCAAAAGGGCCATCTGAAAAAAGTGTAAAATCCAGAAACGCAGGACAGGCCATGGAGAACTGGGAGCCTTGTTATGCTGATGGGCGGGATGTAAATTGCCAACAGCCACTCGGGAGAAGTGTATGGTGTTTCCTGAAACATCTAAAAAACAAAGCAACAGAGCCTAGGGCACTTCCACTTATGGTCCTATACCTTAGGGAAATTAAAATCAAAAGACACAGCCACCCCAAATGTTGGGACGGCTCTGTTTACAAGAACCTGGTTTACGGTACAAGTTCAATATCGCAAAAAGTGAAAAATGGATAAAGAAGTTGTGGTACTTACGTACAATGCAGTATCACTCAGCAATGAAATCTATGTCATCAGGCCCATAGCAGCATAATGAGTGGATTCAGGTACGATGATTCTAACTGAAATAAGTCACACAGGAAAAGAAACATCATAAGATATCACTAATACACGGAATGTAAACTTGGCTACACAGGAACTGAATTACAAAACAGAACAGGGTCTCAAATTTAGAAACCCAACTTATGCTTGCTTAAGGGGAAAGGTGAGTTGGGGTGCTGCATAAAACCAGAGATTGAAATGAGCACAGATAAAGTTCCTTAAGCCAAATATGGAATAGACAAGAGCTACTCCTTGCTCAACGAAATGGACTCAACACCCCATATTAAATGCCTAAGAGTGTACCTGACTAGGAAGTATCTTAAAACCTATGGATTGCTATGTGTCTGAAAGAGAATCAAGTGTGTGTACAGGGGCATAAACGCAGCAGTGATAGGATTGGAGAGGTTCGGTGAGCAAATGAAGACCCTTTGAAGTCATATTGCATGGTACCCATTCCACGGGTCTCAACTCTCCAGGTTTAAGGTATTCTTCCTTCAGCTAAAACATGCATGTGGAACCCAGAGTATGATCAACCGTGTGATCGGGAGACGTGTTCCAATATGTCTCAGTTTTCGTCCCCTGGTACTCGGGTGCAACATTCCAGACGCTTTACTAACACTCTCCCGACTTGGAGAGTCAGTGCCTTTAACCTCCTGTTTGGCCCAGTTTGCAATTTCTGCGGAAGATGAACAGGAATAGGGAGAACCAATGACAGACTAGCTGGAGGTGTCTGGACGGGCAAATTTAACTCTCATTTCCCACCAGGAAGAGGAATTAACCAAAGGCTCAGCGTGCCGTGCCGGAACCAGATTAGGGCCTGAAGCCATCCTGCGGTGTTGCGGCCAGCTCACGAGAAAGCGAGTTGAAGAAAGGAGCTCAGGGGCACTGTAATTCACAAACCTGCAGAGTTATAAATGACAGCTATCGTCCAAAAATATACTGAAGTAAGGCTGCCAAGAGGACTTGAAAGTGGGGCAGAATTGCAGGAAACCGATTTCAGGAGGTAGACTGGAATTGCATTTAAAGCATAGGAAAAGAGGCAGAACGTCCACAATGATGCACTTGGCCAAAAAGGGCGTATGCGTTTTTTCCTGAATATATTCAGGAAAAAACGCATACGCCCTTTTTGGCCAACCAAGCAAGCTTGCAAAGGAAATCTGCACTACAATGAAGTCTCACTTCCCCCCGGTCAAAAGGGCCATCTGAAAAAAGTGTAAAATCCAGAAAGGCAGGACAGGCCATGGAGAACTGGGAGCCTTGTTATGCTGATGGGCGGGATGTAAATTGCCAACAGCCACTCGGGAGAAGTGTATGGTGTTTCCTGAAACATCTAAAAAACAAAGCAACAGAGCCTAGGGCACTTCCACTTATGGTCCTATAGCTTAGGGAAATTAAAATCAAAAAGACACAGCCACCCCAAAGGTTGGGACGGCTCTGTTTACAAGAACCTGGTTTACGGTACAAGTTCAATATCGCAGAAAGTGAAAAATGGATAAAGAAGTTGTGGTACTTACGTACAATGCAGTATCACTCAGCAATGAAATCCATGTCATCAGGCCCGTAGCAGCATAATGAGTGGATTCAGGTATGATGATTCTAACTGAAATAAGTCACACAGGAAAAGAAACATCATAAGATATCACTAATACACGGAATGTAACCTTGGCTACACAGGAACTGAATTACAAAACAGAACAGGGTCTCAAATTTAGAAACCCAACTTATGCTTGCTTAAGGGGAAAGGTGAGTTGGGGTGCTGCATAAAACCAGAGATTGAAATGAGCACAGATAAAGTTCCTTAAGCCAAATATGGAATAGACAAGAGCTACTCCTTGCTCAACGAAATGGACTCAACACCCCATATTAAATGCCTAAGAGTGTACCTGACTAGGAAGTATCTTAAAACCTATGGATTGCTATGTCTCTGAAAGAGAATCAAGTGTGTGTACAGGGGCATAAACGCAGCAGTGATAGGATTGGAGAGGTTCGGTGAGCAAATGAAGACCCTTTGAAGTCATATTGCATGGTACCCATTCCACGGGTCTCAACTCTCCAGGTTTAAGGTATTCTTCCTTCAGCTAAAACATGCATGTGGAACCCAGAGTATGATCAACCGTGTGATCGGGAGACGTGTTCCAATATGTCTCAGTTTTCGTCCCCTGGTACTCGGGTGCAACATTCCAGACGCTTTACTAACACTCTCCCGACTTGGAGAGTCAGTGCCTTTAACCTCCTGTTTGGCCCAGTTTGCAATTTCTGTGGAAGATGAACAGGAATAGGGAGAACCAATGACAGACTAGCTGGAGGTGTCTGGACGGGCAAATTTAACTCTCATTTCCCACCAGGAAGAGGAATTAACCAAAGGCTCAGCGTGCCGTGCCGGAACCAGATTAGGGCCTGAAGCCATCCTGCGGTGTTGCGGCCAGCTCACGAGAAAGCGAGTTGAAGAAAGGAGCTCAGGGGCACTGTAATTCACAAACCTGCAGAGTTATAAATGACAGCTATCGTCCAAAAATATACTGAAGTAAGGCTGCCAAGAGGACTTGAAAGCGGGGCAGAATTGCAGGAAACCGATTTCAGGAGGTAGACTGGAATTGCATTTAAAGCATAGGAAAAGAGGCAGAACGTCCACAATGATGCACTTGGCCAAAAAGGGCGTATGCGTTTTTTCCTGAATATATTCAGGAAAAAACGCATACGCCCTTTTTGGCCAACCAAGCAAGCTTGCAAAGGAAATCTGCACTACAATGAAGTCTCACTTCCCCCCGGTCAAAAGGGCCATCTGAAAAAAGTGTAAAATCCAGAAAGGCAGGACAGGCCATGGAGAACTGGGAGCCTTGTTATGCTGATGGGCGGGATGTAAATTGCCAACAGCCACTCGGGAGAAGTGTATGGTGTTTCCTGAAACATCTAAAAAACAAAGCAACAGAGCCTAGGGCACTTCCACTTATGGTCCTATAGCTTAGGGAAATTAAAATCAAAAGACACAGCCACCCCAAAGGTTGGGACGGCTCTGTTTACAAGAACCTGGTTTACGGTACAAGTTCAATATCGCAGAAAGTGAAAAATGGATAAAGAAGTTGTGGTACTTACGTACAATGAAGTATCACTCAGCAATGAAATCTATGTCATCAGGCCCGTAGCAGCATAATGAGTGGATTCAGGTACGATGATTCTAACTGAAATAAGTCACACAGAAAAAGAAACATCATAAGATATCACTAATAGACGGAATGTAAACTTGGCTACACAGGAACTGAATTACAAAACAGAACAGGGTCTCAAATTTAGAAACCCAACTTATGCTTGCTTAAGGGGAAAGGTGAGTTGGGGTGCTGCATAAAACCAGAGATTGAAATCAGCACAGATAAATTTCCTTAAGCCAAATATGGAATAGACAAGAGCTACTCCTTGCTCAACGAAATGGACTCAACACCCCATATTAAATGCCTAAGAGTGTACCTGACTAGGAAGTATCTTAAAACCTATGGATTGCTATGTCTCCAAAAGAGAATCAAGTGTGTGTGCAGGGGCATAAACGCAGCAGTGATAGGATTGGAGAGGTTCGGTGAGCAAATGAAGACCCTTTGAAGTCATATTGCATGGTACCCATTCCACGGGTCTCAACTCTCCAGGTTTAAGGTATTCTTCCTTCAGCTAAAACATGCATGTGGAACCCAGAGTATGATCAACCGTGTGATCGGGAGACGTGTTCCAATATGTCTCAGTTTTCGTCCCCTGGTACTCGGGTGCAACATTCCAGACGCTTTACTAACACTCTCCCGACTTGGAGAGTCAGTGCCTTTAACCTCCTGTTTGGCCCAGTTTGCAATTTCTGCGGAAGATGAACAGGAATAGGGAGAACCAATGACAGACTAGCTGGAGGTGTCTGGACGGGCAAATTTAACTCTCATTTCCCACCAGGAAGAGGAATTAACCGAAGGCTCAGCGTGCCGTGCCAGAACCAGATTAGGGCCTGAAGCCATCCTGCGGTGTTGCGGCCAGCTCACGAGAAAGCGAGTTGAAGAAAGGAGCTCAGGGGCACTGTAATTCACAAACCTGCAGAGTTATAAATGACAGCTATCGTCCAAAAATATACTGAAGTAAGGCTGCCAAGAGGACTTGAAAGCGGGGCAGAATTGCAGGAAACCGATTTCAGGAGGTAGACTGGAATTGCATTTAAAGCATAGGAAAAGAGGCAGAACGTCCACAATGATGCACTTGGCCAAAAAGGGCGTATGCGTTTTTTCCTGAATATATTCAGGAAAAAACGCATACGCCCTTTTTGGCCAACCAAGCAAGCTTGCAAAGGAAATCTGCACTACAATGAAGTCTCACTTCCCCCCGGTCAAAAGGGCCATCTGAAAAAAGTGTAAAATCCAGAAAGGCAGGACAGGCCATGGAGAACTGGGAGCCTTGTTATGCTGATGGGCGGGATGTAAATTGCCAACAGCCACTCGGGAGAAGTGTATGGTGTTTCCTGAAACATCTAAAAAACAAAGCAACAGAGCCTAGGGCACTTCCACTTATGGTCCTATAGCTTAGGGAAATTAAAATCAAAAGACACAGCCACCCCAAAGGTTGGGACGGCTCTGTTTACAAGAACCTGGTTTACGGTACAAGTTCAATATCGCAGAAAGTGAAAAATGGATAAAGAAGTTGTGGTACTTACGTACAATGCAATATCACTCAGCAAGGAAATCTATGTCATCAGGCCCGTAGCAGCATAATGAGTGGATTCAGGTACGATGATTCTAACTGAAATAAGTCACACAGGAAAAGAAACATCATAAGATATCACTAGTACACGGAATGTAACCTTGGCTACACAGGAACTCAATTACAAAACAGAACAGGGTCTCAAATTTAGAAAACCAACTTATGCTTGCTTAAGGGGAAAGGTGAGTTGGGGTGCTGCATAAAACCAGAGATTGAAATGAGCACAGATAAAGTTCCTTAAGCCAAATATGGAATAGACAAGAGCTACTCCTTGCTCAACGAAATGGACTCAACACCCCATATTAAATGCCTAAGAGTGTACCTGACTAGGAAGTATCTTAAAACCTATGGATTGCTATGTCTCTGAAAGAGAATCAAGTGTGTGTACAGGGGCATAAACGCAGCAGTGATAGGATTGGAGAGGTTCGGTGAGCAAATGAAGACCCTTTAAAGTCATATTGCATGGTACCCATTCCACGGGTCTCAACTCTCCAGGTTTAAGGGATTCTTCCTTCAGCTAAAACATGCATGTGGAACCCAGAGTATGATCAACCGTGTGATCGGGAGACGTGTTCCAATATGTCTCAGTTTTCGTCCCCTGGTACTCGGGTGCAACATTCCAGACGCTTTACTAACACTCTCCCGACTTGGAGAGTCAGTGCCTTTAACCTCCTGTTTGGCCCAGTTTGCAATTTCTGCGGAAGATGAACAGGAATAGGGAGAACCAATGACAGACTAGCTGGAGGTGTCTGGACGGGCAAATTTAACTCTCATTTCCCACCAGGAAGAGGAATTAACCAAAGGCTCTGCGTGCCGTGCCGGAACCAGATTAGGGCCTGAAGCCATCCTGCGGTGTTGCGGCCAGCTCACGAGAAAGCGAGTTGAAGAAAGGAGCTCAGGGGCACTGTAATTCACAAACCTGCAGAGTTATAAATGACAGCTATCGTCCAAAAATATACTGAAGTAAGGCTGCCAAGAGGACTTGAAAGCGGGGCAGAATTGCAGGAAACCGATTTCAGGAGGTAGACTGGAATTGCATTTAAAGCATAGGAAAAGAGACAGAACGTCCACAATGATGCACTTGGCCAAAAAGGGCGTATGCGTTTTTTCCTGAATATATTCAGGAAAAAACGCATACGCCCTTTTTGGCCAACCAAGCAAGCTTGCAAAGGAAATCTGCACTACAGTGAAGTCTCACTTCCCCCCGGTCAAAAGGGCCATCTGAAAAAAGTGTAAAATCCAGAAAGGCAGGACAGGCCATGGAGAACTGGGAGCCTTGTTATGCTGATGGGCGGGATGTCAATTGCCAACAGCCACTCGGGAGAAGTGCATGGTGTTTCCTGAAACATCTAAAAAACAAAGCAACAGAGCCTAGGGCACTTCCACTTATGGTCCTATAGCTTAGGGAAATTAAAATCAAAAGACACAGCCACCCCAAAGGTTGGGACGGCTCTGTTTACAAGAACCTGGTTTACGGTACAAGTTCAATATCGCAGAAAGTGAAAAATGGATAAAGAAGTTGTGGTACTTACGTACAATGCAGTATCACTCAGCAATGAAATCTATGTCATCAGGCCCGTAGCAGCATAATGAGTGGATTCAGGTACGATGATTCTAACTGAAATAAGTCACACAGAAAAAGAAACATCATAAGATATCACTAATAGACGGAATGTAACCTTGGCTACACAGGAACTGAATTACAAAACAGAACAGGGTCTCAAATTTAGAAACCCAACTTATGCTTGCTTAAGGGGAAAGGTGAGTTGCGGTGCTGCATAAAACCAGAGATTGAAATGAGCACAGATAAAGTTCCTTAAGCCAAATATGGAATAGACAAGAGCTACTCCTTGCTCAACGAAATGGACTCAACACCCCATATTAAATGCCTAAGAGTGTACCTGACTAGGAAGTATCTTAAAACCTATGGATTGCTATGTCTCTGAAAGAGAATCAAGTGTGTGTACAGGGGCATAAACGCAGCAGTGATAGGATTGGAGAGGTTCGGTGAGCAAATGAAGACCCTTTGAAGTCATATTGCATGGTACCCATTCCACGGGTCTCAACTCTCCAGGTTTAAGGTATTCTTCCTTCAGCTAAAACATGCATGTGGAACCCAGAGTATGATCAACCGTGTGATCGGGAGACGTGTTCCAATATGTCTCAGTTTTCGTCCCCTGGTACTCGGGTGCAACATTCCAGACGCTTTACTAACACTCTCCCGACTTGGAGAGTCAGTGCCTTTAACCTCCTGTTTGGCCCAGTTTGCAATTTCTGTGGAAGATGAACAGGAATAGGGAGAACCAATGACAGACTAGCTGGAGGTGTCTGGACGGGCAAATTTAACTCTCATTTCCCACCAGGAAGAGGAATTAACCAAAGGCTCAGCGTGCCGTGCCGGAACCAGATTAGGGCCTGAAGCCATCCTGCGGTGTTGCGGCCAGCTCACGAGAAAGCGAGTTGAAGAAAGGAGCTCAGGGGCACTGTAATTCACAAACCTGCAGAGTTATAAATGACAGCTATCGTCCAAAAATATACTGAAGTAAGGCTGCCAAGAGGACTTGAAAGCGGGGCAGAATTGCAGGAAACCGATTTCAGGAGGTAGACTGGAATTGCATTTAAAGCATAGGAAAAGAGGCAGAACGTCCACAATGATGCACTTGGCCAAAAAGGGCGTATGCGTTTTTTCCTGAATATATTCAGGAAAAAACGCATACGCCCTTTTTGGCCAACCAAGCAAGCTTGCAAAGGAAATCTGCACTACAATGAAGTCTCACTTCCCCCCGGTCAAAAGGGCCATCTGAAAAAAGTGTAAAATCCAGAAAGGCAGGACAGGCCATGGAGAACTGGGAGCCTTGTTATGCTGATGGGCGGGATGTAAATTGCCAACAGCCACTCGGGAGAAGTGTATGGTGTTTCCTGAAACATCTAAAAAACAAAGCAACAGAGCCTAGGGCACTTCCACTTATGGTCCTATAGCTTAGGGAAATTAAAATCAAAAGACACAGCCACCCCAAAGGTTGGGACGGCTCTGTTTACAAGAACCTGGTTTACGGTACAAGTTCAATATCGCAGAAAGTGAAAAATGGATAAAGAAGTTGTGGTACTTACGTACAATGAAGTATCACTCAGCAATGAAATCTATGTCATCAGGCCCGTAGCAGCATAATGAGTGGATTCAGGTACGATGATTCTAACTGAAATAAGTCACACAGAAAAAGAAACATCATAAGATATCACTAATAGACGGAATGTAAACTTGGCTACACAGGAACTGAATTACAAAACAGAACAGGGTCTCAAATTTAGAAACCCAACTTATGCTTGCTTAAGGGGAAAGGTGAGTTGGGGTGCTGCATAAAACCAGAGATTGAAATCAGCACAGATAAATTTCCTTAAGCCAAATATGGAATAGACAAGAGCTACTCCTTGCTCAACGAAATGGACTCAACACCCCATATTAAATGCCTAAGAGTGTACCTGACTAGGAAGTATCTTAAAACCTATGGATTGCTATGTCTCCAAAAGAGAATCAAGTGTGTGTGCAGGGGCATAAACGCAGCAGTGATAGGATTGGAGAGGTTCGGTGAGCAAATGAAGACCCTTTGAAGTCATATTGCATGGTACCCATTCCACGGGTCTCAACTCTCCAGGTTTAAGGTATTCTTCCTTCAGCTAAAACATGCATGTGGAACCCAGAGTATGATCAACCGTGTGATCGGGAGACGTGTTCCAATATGTCTCAGTTTTCGTCCCCTGGTACTCGGGTGCAACATTCCAGACGCTTTACTAACACTCTCCCGACTTGGAGAGTCAGTGCCTTTAACCTCCTGTTTGGCCCAGTTTGCAATTTCTGCGGAAGATGAACAGGAATAGGGAGAACCAATGACAGACTATCTGGAGGTGTCTGGACGGGCAAATTTAACTCTCATTTCCCACCAGGAAGAGGAATTAACCGAAGGCTCAGCGTGCCGTGCCAGAACCAGATTAGGGCCTGAAGCCATCCTGCGGTGTTGCGGCCAGCTCACGAGAAAGCGAGTTGAAGAAAGGAGCTCAGGGGCACTGTAATTCACAAACCTGCAGAGTTATAAATGACAGCTATCGTCCAAAAATATACTGAAGTAAGGCTGCCAAGAGGACTTGAAAGCGGGGCAGAATTGCAGGAAACCGATTTCAGGAGGTAGACTGGAATTGCATTTAAAGCATAGGAAAAGAGGCAGAACGTCCACAATGATGCACTTGGCCAAAAAGGGCGTATGCGTTTTTTCCTGAATATATTCAGGAAAAAACGCATACGCCCTTTTTGGCCAACCAAGCAAGCTTGCAAAGGAAATCTGCACTACAATGAAGTCTCACTTCCCCCCGGTCAAAAGGGCCATCTGAAAAAAGTGTAAAATCCAGAAAGGCAGGACAGGCCATGGAGAACTGGGAGCCTTGTTATGCTGATGGGCGGGATGTAAATTGCCAACAGCCACTCGGGAGAAGTGTATGGTGTTTCCTGAAACATCTAAAAAACAAAGCAACAGAGCCTAGGGCACTTCCACTTATGGTCCTATAGCTTAGGGAAATTAAAATCAAAAGACACAGCCACCCCAAAGGTTGGGACGGCTCTGTTTACAAGAACCTGGTTTACGGTACAAGTTCAATATCGCAGAAAGTGAAAAATGGATAAAGAAGTTGTGGTACTTACGTACAATGCAATATCACTCAGCAAGGAAATCTATGTCATCAGGCCCGTAGCAGCATAATGAGTGGATTCAGGTACGATGATTCTAACTGAAATAAGTCACACAGGAAAAGAAACATCATAAGATATCACTAGTACACGGAATGTAACCTTGGCTACACAGGAACTCAATTACAAAACAGAACAGGGTCTCAAATTTAGAAAACCAACTTATGCTTGCTTAAGGGGAAAGGTGAGTTGGGGTGCTGCATAAAACCAGAGATTGAAATGAGCACAGATAAAGTTCCTTAAGCCAAATATGGAATAGACAAGAGCTACTCCTTGCTCAACGAAATGGACTCAACACCCCATATTAAATGCCTAAGAGTGTACCTGACTAGGAAGTATCTTAAAACCTATGGATTGCTATGTCTCTGAAAGAGAATCAAGTGTGTGTACAGGGGCATAAACGCAGCAGTGATAGGATTGGAGAGGTTCGGTGAGCAAATGAAGACCCTTTAAAGTCATATTGCATGGTACCCATTCCACGGGTCTCAACTCTCCAGGTTTAAGGGATTCTTCCTTCAGCTAAAACATGCATGTGGAACCCAGAGTATGATCAACCGTGTGATCGGGAGACGTGTTCCAATATGTCTCAGTTTTCGTCCCCTGGTACTCGGGTGCAACATTCCAGACGCTTTACTAACACTCTCCCGACTTGGAGAGTCAGTGCCTTTAACCTCCTGTTTGGCCCAGTTTGCAATTTCTGCGGAAGATGAACAGGAATAGGGAGAACCAATGACAGACTAGCTGGAGGTGTCTGGACGGGCAAATTTAACTCTCATTTCCCACCAGGAAGAGGAATTAACCAAAGGCTCTGCGTGCCGTGCCGGAACCAGATTAGGGCCTGAAGCCATCCTGCGGTGTTGCGGCCAGCTCACGAGAAAGCGAGTTGAAGAAAGGAGCTCAGGGGCACTGTAATTCACAAACCTGCAGAGTTATAAATGACAGCTATCGTCCAAAAATATACTGAAGTAAGGCTGCCAAGAGGACTTGAAAGCGGGGCAGAATTGCAGGAAACCGATTTCAGGAGGTAGACTGGAATTGCATTTAAAGCATAGGAAAAGAGACAGAACGTCCACAATGATGCACTTGGCCAAAAAGGGCGTATGCGTTTTTTCCTGAATATATTCAGGAAAAAACGCATACGCCCTTTTTGGCCAACCAAGCAAGCTTGCAAAGGAAATCTGCACTACAGTGAAGTCTCACTTCCCCCCGGTCAAAAGGGCCATCTGAAAAAAGTGTAAAATCCAGAAAGGCAGGACAGGCCATGGAGAACTGGGAGCCTTGTTATGCTGATGGGCGGGATGTCAATTGCCAACAGCCACTCGGGAGAAGTGCATGGTGTTTCCTGAAACATCTAAAAAACAAAGCAACAGAGCCTAGGGCACTTCCACTTATGGTCCTATAGCTTAGGGAAATTAAAATCAAAAGACACAGCCACCCCAAAGGTTGGGACGGCTCTGTTTACAAGAACCTGGTTTACGGTACAAGTTCAATATCGCAGAAAGTGAAAAATGGATAAAGAAGTTGTGGTACTTACGTACAATGCAGTATCACTCAGCAATGAAATCTATGTCATCAGGCCCGTAGCAGCATAATGAGTGGATTCAGGTACGATGATTCTAACTGAAATAAGTCACACAGAAAAAGAAACATCATAAGATATCACTAATAGACGGAATGTAACCTTGGCTACACAGGAACTGAATTACAAAACAGAACAGGGTCTCAAATTTAGAAACCCAACTTATGCTTGCTTAAGGGGAAAGGTGAGTTGCGGTGCTGCATAAAACCAGAGATTGAAATGAGCACAGATAAAGTTCCTTAAGCCAAATATGGAATAGACAAGAGCTACTCCTTGCTCAACGAAATGGACTCAACACCCCATATTAAATGCCTAAGAGTGTACCTGACTAGGAAGTATCTTAAAACCTATGGATTGCTATGTCTCTGAAAGAGAATCAAGTGTGTGTACAGGGGCATAAACGCAGCAGTGATAGGATTGGAGAGGTTCGGTGAGCAAATGAAGACCCTTTGAAGTCATATTGCATGGTACCCATTCCACGGGTCTCAACTCTCCAGGTTTAAGGTATTCTTCCTTCAGCTAAAACATGCATGTGGAACCCAGAGTATGATCAACCGTGTGATCGGGAGACGTGTTCCAATATGTCTCAGTTTTCGTCCCCTGGTACTCGGGTGCAACATTCCAGACGCTTTACTAACACTCTCCCGACTTGGAGAGTCAGTGCCTTTAACCTCCTGTTTGGCCCAGTTTGCAATTTCTGCGGAAGATGAACAGGAATAGGGAGAACCAATGACAGACTAGCTGGAGGTGTCTGGACGGGCAAATTTAACTCTCATTTCCCACCAGGAAGAGGAATTAACCAAAGGCTCAGCGTGCCGTGCCGGAACCAGATTAGGGCCTGAAACCATCCTGCGGTGTTGCGGCCAGCTCACGAGAAAGCGAGTTGAAGAAAGGAGCTCAGGGGCACTGTAATTCACAAACCTGCAGAGTTATAAATGACAGCTATCGTCCAAAAATATACTGAAGTAAGGCTGCCAAGAGGACTTGAAAGCGGGGCAGAATTGCAGGAAACCGATTTCAGGAGGTAGACTGGAATTGCATTTAAAGCATAGGAAAAGAGGCAGAACGTCCACAATGATGCACTTGGCCAAAAAGGGCGTATGCGTTTTTTCCTGAATATATTCAGGAAAAAACGCATACGCCCTTTTTGGCCAACCAAGCAAGCTTGCAAAGGAAATCTGCACTACAATGAAGTCTCACTTCCCCCCGGTCAAAAGGGCCATCTGAAAAAAGTGTAAAATCCAGAAAGGCAGGACAGGCCATGGAGAACTGGGAGCCTTGTTATGCTGATGGGCGGGATGTCAATTGCCAACAGCCACTCGGGAGAAGTGTATGGTGTTTCCTGAAACATCTAAAAAACAAAGCAACAGAGCCTAGGGCACTTCCACTTATGGTCCTATAGCTTAGGGAAATTAAAATCAAAAAGACACAGCCACCCCAAAGGTTGGGACGGCTCTGTTTACAAGAACCTGGTTTACGGTACAAGTTCAATATCGCAGAAAGTGAAAAATGGATAAAGAAGTTGTGGTACTTACGTACAATGCAGTATCACTCAGCAATGAAATCCATGTCATCAGGCCCGTAGCAGCATAATGAGTGGATTCAGGTATGATGATTCTAACTGAAATAAGTCACACAGGAAAAGAAACATCATAAGATATCACTAATACACGGAATGTAACCTTGGCTACACAGGAACTGAATTACAAAACAGAACAGGGTCTCAAATTTAGAAACCCAACTTATGCTTGCTTAAGGGGAAAGGTGAGTTGGGGTGCTGCATAAAACCAGAGATTGAAATGAGCACAGATAAAGTTCCTTAAGCCAAATATGGAATAGACAAGAGCTACTCCTTGCTCAACGAAATGGATTCAACACCCCATATTAAACACCTAAGAATGTACCTGACTAGGATGTATCTTAAAACCTATAGATTGCTATGTCTCCAAAAGAGAATCAAGCGTGTGTGCAAGAGCATAAACGCAGCAGTGATAGGATTGGAGAGGTTCAGTGAGCAAATGAAGACCCTTTGAAGTCATATTGCATGGTACCCATTCCACGGGTCTCAACTCTCCAGGTTTAAGGGATTCTTCCTTCAGCTAAAACATGCATGTGGAACCCAGAGTATGATCAACCGTGTGATCGGGAGACGTGTTCCAATATGTCTCAGTTTTCGTCCCCTGGTACTCGGGTGCAACATTCCAGACGCTTTACTAACACTCTCCCGACTTGGAGAGTCAGTGCCTTTAACCTCCTGTTTGGCCCAGTTTGCAATTTCTGCGGAAGATGAACAGGAATAGGGAGAACCAATGACAGACCAGCTGGAGGTGTCTGGACGGGCAAATTTAACTCTCATTTCCCACCAGGAAGAGGAATTAACCAAAGGCTCAGCGTGCCGTGCCGGAACCAGATTAGGGCCTGAAGCCATCCTGCGGTGTTGCGGCCAGCTCACGAGAAAGCGAGTTGAAGAAAGGAGCTCAGGGGCACTGTAATTCACAAACCTGCAGAGTTATAAATGACAGCTATCGTCCAAAAATATACTGAAGTAAGGCTGCCAAGAGGACTTGAATGCGGGGCAGAATTGCAGGAAACCGATTTCAGGAGGTAGACTGGAATTGCATTTAAAGCGTAGGAAAAGAGGCAGAACGTCCACAATGATGCACTTGGCCAAAAAGGGCGTATGCGTTTTTTCCTGAATATATTCAGGAAAAAACGCATACACCCTTTTTGGCCAACCAAGCAAGCTGGGAAAGGAAATCTGCACTACAATGAAGTCTCACTTCCCCCCGGTCAAAAGGGCCATCTGAAAAAAGTGTAAAATCCAGAAAGGCAGGACAGGCCATGGAGAACTGGGAGCCTTGTTATGCTGATGGGCGGGATGTCAATTGCCAACAGCCACTCGGGAGAAGTGTATGGTGTTTCCTGAAACATCTAAAAAACAAAGCAACAGAGCCTAGGGCACTTCCACTTATGGTCCTATAGCTTAGGGAAATTAAAATCAAAAGACACAGCCACCCCAAAGGTTGGGACGGCTCTGTTTACAAGAACCTGGTTTACGGTACAAGTTCAATATCGCAGAAAGTGAAAAATGGATAAAGAAGTTGTGGTACTTACGTACAATGCAGTATCACTCAGCAATGAAATCTATGTCATCAGGCCCGTAGCAGCATAATGAGTGGATTCAGGTACGATGATTCTAACTGAAATAAGTCACACAGAAAAAGAAACATCATAAGATATCACTAATAGACGGAATGTAACCTTGGCTACACAGGAACTGAATTACAAAACAGAACAGGGTCTCAAATTTAGAAACCCAACTTATGCTTGCTTAAGGGGAAAGGTGAGCTGGGGTGCTGCATAAAACCAGAGATTGAAATGAGCACAGATAAAGTTCCTTAAGCCAAATATGGAATAGACAAGAGCTACTCCTTGCTCAACGAAATGGACTCAACACCCCATATTAAATGCCTAAGAGTGTACCTGACTAGGAAGTATCTTAAAACCTATGGATTGCTATGTCTCTGAAAGAGAATCCAGTGTGTGTACAGGGGCATAAACGCAGCAGTGATAGGATTGGAGAGGTTCGGTGAGCAAATGAAGACCCTTTGAAGTCATATTGCATGGTACCCATTCCACGGGTCTCAACTCTCCAGGTTTAAGGTATTCTTCCTTCAGCTAAAACATGCATGTGGAACCCAGAGTATGATCAACCGTGTGATCGGGAGACGTGTTCCAATATGTCTCAGTTTTCGTCCCCTGGTACTCGGGTGCAACATTCCAGACGCTTTACTAACACTCTCCCGACTTGGAGAGTCAGTGCCTTTAACCTCCTGTTTGGCCCAGTTTGCAATTTCTGCGGAAGATGAACAGGAATAGGGAGAACCAATGACAGACCAGCTGGAGGTGTCTGGACGGGCAAATTTAACTCTCATTTCCCACCAGGAAGAGGAATTAAACAAAGGCTCAGCGTGCCGTGCCGGAACCAGATTAGGGCCTGAAGCCATCCTGCGGTGTTGCGGCCAGCTCACAAGAAAGCGACTTGAAGAAAGGAGCTCGGGGCACTGTAATTCACAAACCTGCAGAGTTATAAATGACAGCTATCGTCCAAAAATATACTGAAGTAAGGCTGCCAAGAGGACTTGAAAGCGGGGCAGAATTGCAGGAAACCGATTTCAGGAGGTAGACTGGAATTGCATTTAAAGCATAGGAAAAGAGGCAGAACGTCCACAATGATGCACTTGGCCAAAAAGGGCGTATGCGTTTTTTCCTGAATATATTCAGGAAAAAACGCATACGCCCTTTTTGGCCAACCAAGCAAACTTGCAAAGGAAATCTGCACTACAATGAACTCTCACTTCCCCCCGGTCCAAAGGGCCATCTGAAAAAAGTGTAAAATCCAGAAAGGCAGGACAGGCCATGGAGAACTGGGAGCCTTGTTACGCTGATGGGCGGGATGTAAATTGCCAACAGCCACTCGGGAGAAGTGTATGGTGTTTCCTGAAACATCTAAAAAACAAAGCAACAGAGCCTAGGGCACTTCCACTTATGGTCCTATAGCTTAGGGAAATTAAAATCAAAAGACACAGCCACCCCAAAGGTTGGGACGGCTCTGTTTACAAGAACCTGGTTTACGGTACAAGTTCAATATCGCAGAAAGTGAAAAATGGATAAAGAAGTTGTGGTACTTACGTACAATGCAGTATCACTCAGCAAGGAAATCTATGTCATCAGGCCCGTAGCAGCATAATGAGTGGATTCAGGTACGATGATTCTAACTGAAATAAGTCACACAGAAAAAGAAACATCATAAGATATCACTAATACACGGAATGTAACCTTGGCTACACAGGAACTGAATTACAAAACAGAACAGGGTCTCAAATTTAGAAAACCAACTTATGCTTGCTTAAGGGGAAAGGTGAGTTGGGGTGCTGCATAAAACCAGAGATTGAAATGAGCACAGATAAAGTTCCTTAAGCCAAATATGGAATAGACAAGAGCTACTCCTTGCTCAACGAAATGGACTCAACACCCCATATTAAATGCCTAAGAGTGTACCTGACTAGGAAGTATCTTAAAACCTATGGATTGCTATGTCTCCGAAAGAGAATCAAGCGTGTGTACAGGGGCATAAACGCAGCAGTGATAGGACTGGAGAGGTTCGGTGAGCAAATGAAGACCCTTTGAAGTCATATTGCATGGAACCCATTCCACGGGTCTCAACTCTCCAGGTTTAAGGTATTCTTCCTTCAGCTAAAACATGCATGTGGAACCCAGAGTATGATCAACCGTGTGATCGGGAGACGTGTTCCAATATGTGTCAGTTTTCGTCCCCTGGTACTCGGGTGCAACATTCCAGACGCTTTACTAACACTCTCCCGACTTGGAGAGTCAGTGCCTTTAACCTCCTGTTTGGCCCAGTTTGCAATTTCTGCGGAAGATGAACAGGAATAGGGAGAACCAATGAGAGACTAGCTGGAGGTGTCTGGACGGGCAAATTTAACTCTCATTTCCCACCAGGAAGAGGAATTAACCAAAGGCTCAGCGTGCCGTGCCGGAACCAGATTAGGGCCTGAAGCCATCCTGCGGTGTTGTGGCCAGCTCACAAGAAATCGAGTTGAAGAAAGGAGCTCAGGGGCACTGTAATTCACAAACCTGCAGAGTTATAAATGACAGCTATCGTCCAAAAATATACTGAAGTAAGGCTGCCAAGAGGACTTGAAAGCGGGGCAGAATTGCAGGAAACCGATTTCAGGAGGTAGACAGGAATTGCATTTAAAGCATAGGAAAAGAGGCAGAACGTCCACAATGATGCACTTGGCCAAAAAGGGCGTATGCGTTTTTTCCTGAATATATTCAGGAAAAAACGCATACGCCCTTTTTGGCCAACCAAGCAAGCTTGCAAAGGAAATCTGCACTACAATGAAGTCTCACTTCCCCCCGGTCAAAAGGGCATCTGAAAAAAGTGTAAAATCCAGAAAGGCAGGACAGGCCATGGAGAACTGGGAGCCTTGTTATGCTGATGGGCGGGATGTAAATTGCCAACAGC
This sequence comes from Lagenorhynchus albirostris, assembly GCF_949774975.1. Lineage (NCBI taxonomy): Eukaryota > Metazoa > Chordata > Mammalia > Artiodactyla > Delphinidae > Lagenorhynchus > Lagenorhynchus albirostris. Next base: position 1,144,089 of record NW_026783620.1, on the reverse strand, counting down.
CACTCGGGAGAAGTGTATGGTGTTTCCTGAAACATCTAAAAAACAAAGCAACAGAGCCTAGGGCACTTCCACTTATGGTCCTATAGCTTAGGGAAATTAAAATCAAAAGACACAGCCACCCCAAAGGTTGGGACGGCTCTGTTTACAAGAAGCTGGTTTACGGTACAAGTTCAATATCGCAGAAAGTGAAAAATGGATAAAGAAGTTGTGGTACTTACGTACAATGCAGTATCACTCAGCAAGGAAATCTATGTCATCAGGCCCGTAGCAGCATAATGAGTGGATTCAGGTACGATGATTCTAACTGAAATAAGTCACACAGAAAAAGAAACATCATAAGATATCACTAATACACGGAATGTAACCTTGGCTACACAGGAACTGAATTACAAAACAGAACAGGGTCTCAAATTTAGAAAACCAACTTATGCTTGCTTAAGGGGAAAGGTGAGTTGGGGTGCTGCATAAAACCAGAGATTGAAATGAGCACAGATAAAGTTCCTTAAGCCAAATATGGAATAGACAAGAGCTACTCCTTGCTCAACGAAATGGACTCAACACCCCATATTAAATGCCTAAGAGTGTACCTGACTAGGAAGTATCTTAAAACCTATGGATTGCTATGTCTCCGAAAGAGAATCAAGCGTGTGTACAGGGGCATAAACGCAGCAGTGATAGGACTGGAGAGGTTCGGTGAGCAAATGAAGACCCTTTGAAGTCATATTGCATGGAACCCATTCCACGGGTCTCAACTCTCCAGGTTTAAGGTATTCTTCCTTCAGCTAAAACATGCATGTGGAACCCAGAGTATGATCAACCGTGTGATCGGGAGACGTGTTCCAATATGTGTCAGTTTTCGTCCCCTGGTACTCGGGTGCAACATTCCAGACGCTTTACTAACACTCTCCCGACTTGGAGAGTCAGTGCCTTTAACCTCCTGTTTGGCCCAGTTTGCAATTTCTGCGGAAGATGAACAGGAATAGGGAGAACCAATGAGAGACTAGCTGGAGGTGTCTGGACGGGCAAATTTAACTCTCATTTCCCACCAGGAAGAGGAATTAACCAAAGGCTCAGCGTGCCGTGCCGGAACCAGATTAGGGCCTGAAGCCATCCTGCGGTGTTGTGGCCAGCTCACAAGAAATCGAGTTGAAGAAAGGAGCTCAGGGGCACTGTAATTCACAAACCTGCAGAGTTATAAATGACAGCTATCGTCCAAAAATATACTGAAGTAAGGCTGCCAAGAGGACTTGAAAGCGGGGCAGAATTGCAGGAAACCGATTTCAGGAGGTAGACTGGAATTGCATTTAAAGCATAGGAAAAGAGGCAGAACGTCCACAATGATGCACTTGGCCAAAAAGGGCGTATGCGTTTTTTCCTGAATATATTCAGGAAAAAACGCATACGCCCTTTTTGGCCAACCAAGCAAGCTTGCAAAGGAAATCTGCACTACAGTGAAGTCTCACTTCCCCCCGGTCAAAAGGGCCATCTGAAAAAAGTGTAAAATCCAGAAAGGCAGGACAGGCCATGGAGAACTGGGAGCCTTGTTATGCTGATGGGCGGGATGTAAATTGCCAACAGCCACTCGGGAGAAGTGTATGGTGTTTCCTGAAACATCTAAAAAACAATGCAACAGAGCCTAGGGCACTTCCACTTATGGTTCTATAGCTTAGGGAAATTAAAATCAAAAGACACAGCCACCCCAAAGGTTGGGACGGCTCTGTTTACAAGAACCTGGTTTACGGTACAAGTTCAATATCGCAGAAAGTGAAAAATGGATAAAGAAGTTGTGGTACTTACGTACAATGCAGTATCACTCAGCAAGGAAATCTATGTCATCAGGCCCGTAGCAGCATAATGAGTGGATTCAGGTACGATGATTCTAACTGAAATAAGTCACACAGAAAAAGAAACATCATAAGATATCACTAATACACGGAATGTAACCTTGGCTACACAGGAACTGAATTACAAAACAGAACAGGGTCTCAAATTTAGAAACCCAACTTATGCTTGCTTAAGGGGAAAGGTGAGTTGGGGTGCTGCATAAAACCAGAGATTGAAATGAGCACAGATAAAGTTCCTTAAGCCAAATATGGAATAGACAAGAGCTACTCCTTGCTCAACGAAATGGACTCAACACCCCATATTAAATGCCTAAGAGTGTACCTGACTAGGAAGTATCTTAAAACCTATGGATTGCTATGTCTCTGAAAGAGAATCAAGTGTGTGTACAGGGGCATAAACGCAGCAGTGATAGGATTGGAGAGGTTCGGTGAGCAAATGAAGACCCTTTGAAGTCATATTGCATGGTACCCATTCCACGGGTCTCAACTCTCCAGGTTTAAGGTATTCTTCCTTCAGCTAAAACATGCATGTGGAACCCAGAGTATGATCAACCGTGTGATCGGGAGACGTGTTCCAATATGTCTCAGTTTTCGTCCCCTGGTACTCGGGTGCAACATTCCAGACGCTTTACTAACACTCTCCCGACTTGGAGAGTCAGTGCCTTTAACCTCCTGTTTGGCCCAGTTTGCAATTTCTGCGGAAGATGAACAGGAATAGGCAGAACCAATGACAGACTAGCTGGAGGTGTCTGGACGGGCAAATTTAACTCTCATTTCCCACCAGGAAGAGGAATTAACCAAAGGCTCAGCGTGCCGTGCCGGAACCAGATTAGGGCCTGAAGCCATCCTGCGGGGTTGCGGCAGGCTCACGAGAAAGCGAGTTGAAGAAAGGAGCTCAGGGGCACTGTAATTCACAAACCTGCAGAGTTATAAATGACAGCTATCGTCCAAAAATATACTGAAGTAAGGCTGCCAAGAGGACTTGAAAGCGGGGCAGAATTGCAGGAAACCGATTTCAGGAGGTAGACTGGAATTGCATTGAAAGCATAGGAAAAGAGGCAGAACGTCCACAATGATGCACTTGGCCAAAAAGGGCGTATGCGTTTTTTCCTGAATATATTCAGGAAAAAACGCATACGCCCTTTTTGGCCAACCAAGCAAGCTTGCAAAGGAAATCTGCACTACAGTGAAGTCTCAGTTCCCCCCGGTCAAAAGGGCCATCTGAAAAAAGTGTAAAATCCAGAAAGGCAGGACAGGTCATGGAGAACTGGGAGCCTTGTTATGCTGATGGGCGGGATGTAAATTGCCAACAGCCACTCGGGAGAAGTGTATGGTGTTTCCTGAAACATCTAAAAAACAAAGCAACAGAGCCTAGGGCACTTCCACTTATGGTCCTATAGCTTAGGGAAATTAAAATCAAAAGACACAGCCACCCCAAAGGTTGGGACGGCTCTGTTTACAAGAACCTGGTTTACGGTACAAGTTCAATATCGCAGAAAGTGAAAAATGGATAAAGAAGTTGTGGTACTTACGTACAATGCAATATCACTCAGCAAGGAAATCTATGTCATCAGGCCCGTAGCAGCATAATGAGTGGATTCAGGTACGATGATTCTAACTGAAATAAGTCACACAGAAAAAGAAACATCATAAGATATCACTAATACACGGAATGTAACCTTGGCTACACAGGAACTGAATTACAAAACAGAACAGGGTCTCATATTTAGAAACCCAACTTATGCTTGCTTAAGGGGAAAGGTGAGTTGGGGTGCTGCATAAAACCAGAGATTGAAATGAGCACAGATAAAGTTCCTTAAGCCAAATATGGAATAGACAAGAGCTACTCCTTGCTCAACGAAATGGACTCAACACCCCATATTAAATGCCTAAGAGTGTACCTGACTAGGAAGTATCTTAAAACCTATGGATTGCTATGTCTCTGAAAGAGAATCAAGTGTGTGTACAGGGGCATAAACGCAGCAGTGATAGGATTGGAGAGGTTCGGTGAGCAAATGAAGACCCTTTGAAGTCATATTGCATGGTACCCATTCCACGGGTCTCAACTCTCCAGGTTTAAGGCATTCTTCCTTCAGCTAAAACATGCATGTGGAACCCAGAGTATGATCAACCGTGTGATCGGGAGACGTGTTCCAATATGTGTCAGTTTTCGTCCCCTGGTACTCGGGTGCAACATTCCAGACGCTTTACTAACACTCTCCCGACTTGGAGAGTCAGTGCCTTTAACCTCCTGTTTGGCCCAGTTTGCAATTTCTGCGGAAGATGAACAGGAATAGGCAGAACCAATGACAGACTAGCTGGAGGTGTCTGGACGGGCAAATTTAACTCTCATTTCCCACCAGGAAGAGGAATTAACCAAAGGCTCAGCGTGCCGTGCCGGAACCAGATTAGGGCCTGAAGCCATCCTGCGGTGTTGTGGCCAGCTCACGAGAAAGCGAGTTGAAGAAAGGAGCTCAGGGGCACTGTAATTCACAAACCTGCAGAGTTATAAATGACAGCTATCGTCCAAAAATATACTGAAGTAAGGCTGCCAAGAGGACTTGAAAGCGGGGCAGAATTGCAGGAAACCGATTTCAGGAGGTAGACTGGAATTGCATTGAAAGCATAGGAAAAGAGGCAGAACGTCCACAATGATGCACTTGGCCAAAAAGGGCGTATGCGTTTTTTCCTGAATATATTCAGGAAAAAACGCATACGCCCTTTTTGGCCAACCAAGCAAGCTTGCAAAGGAAATCTGCACTACAGTGAAGTCTCAGTTCCCCCCGGTCAAAAGGGCCATCTGAAAAAAGTGTAAAATCCAGAAAGGCAGGACAGGTCATGGAGAACTGGGAGCCTTGTTATGCTGATGGGCGGGATGTAAATTGCCAACAGCCACTCGGGAGAAGTGTATGGTGTTTCCTGAAACATCTAAAAAACAAAGCAACAGAGCCTAGGGCACTTCCACTTATGGTCCTATAGCTTAGGGAAATTAAAATCAAAAGACACAGCCACCCCAAAGGTTGGGACGGCTCTGTTTACAAGAACCTGGTTTACGGTACAAGTTCAATATCGCAGAAAGTGAAAAATGGATAAAGAAGTTGTGGTACTTACGTACAATGCAATATCACTCAGCAAGGAAATCTATGTCATCAGGCCCGTAGCAGCATAATGAGTGGATTCAGGTACGATGATTCTAACTGAAATAAGTCACACAGAAAAAGAAACATCATAAGATATCACTAATACACGGAATGTAACCTTGGCTACACAGGAACTGAATTACAAAACAGAACAGGGTCTCATATTTAGAAACCCAACTTATGCTTGCTTAAGGGGAAAGGTGAGTTGGGGTGCTGCATAAAACCAGAGATTGAAATGAGCACAGATAAAGTTCCTTAAGCCAAATATGGAATAGACAAGAGCTACTCCTTGCTCAACGAAATGGACTCAACACCCCATATTAAATGCCTAAGAGTGTACCTGACTAGGAAGTATCTTAAAACCTATGGATTGCTATGTCTCTGAAAGAGAATCAAGTGTGTGTACAGGGGCATAAACGCAGCAGTGATAGGATTGGAGAGGTTCGGTGAGCAAATGAAGACCCTTTGAAGTCATATTGCATGGTACCCATTCCACGGGTCTCAACTCTCCAGGTTTAAGGCATTCTTCCTTCAGCTAAAACATGCATGTGGAACCCAGAGTATGATCAACCGTGTGATCGGGAGACGTGTTCCAATATGTCTCAGTTTTCGTCCCCTGGTACTCGGGTGCAACATTCCAGACGCTTTACTAACACTCTCCCGACTTGGAGAGTCAGTGCCTTTAACCTCCTGTTTGGCCCAGTTTGCAATTTCTGCGGAAGATGAACAGGAATAGGCAGAACCAATGACAGACTAGCTGGAGGTGTCTGGACGGGCAAATTTAACTCTCATTTCCCACCAGGAAGAGGAATTAACCAAAGGCTCAGCGTGCCGTGCCGGAACCAGATTAGGGCCTGAAGCCATCCTGCGGTGTTGTGGCCAGCTCACGAGAAAGCGAGTTGAAGAAAGGAGCTCAGGGGCACTGTAATTCACAAACCTGCAGAGTTATAAATGACAGCTATCGTCCAAAAATATACTGAAGTAAGGCTGCCAAGAGGACTTGAAAGCGGGGCAGAATTGCAGGAAACCGATTTCAGGAGGTAGACTGGAATTGCATTTAAAGCATAGGAAAAGAGGCAGAACGTCCACAATGATGCACTTGGCCAAAAAGGGCGTATGCGTTTTTTCCTGAATATATTCAGGAAAAAACGCATACGCCCTTTTTGGCCAACCAAGCAAACTTGCAAAGGAAATCTGCACTACAATGAACTCTCACTTCCCCCCGGTCCAAAGGGCCATCTGAAAAAAGTGTAAAATCCAGAAAGGCAGGACAGGCCATGGAGAACTGGGAGCCTTGTTACGCTGATGGGCGGGATGTAAATTGCCAACAGCCACTCGGGAGAAGTGTATGGTGTTTCCTGAAACATCTAAAAAACAAAGCAACAGAGCCTAGGGCACTTCCACTTATGGTCCTATAGCTTAGGGAAATTAAAATCAAAAGACACAGCCACCCCAAAGGTTGGGACGGCTCTGTTTACAAGAACCTGGTTTACGGTACAAGTTCAATATCGCAGAAAGTGAAAAATGGATAAAGAAGTTGTGGTACTTACGTACAATGCAATATCACTCAGCAAGGAAATCTATGTCATCAGGCCCGTAGCAGCATAATGAGTGGATTCAGGTACGATGATTCTAACTGAAATAAGTCACACAGAAAAAGAAACATCATAAGATATCACTAATACACGGAATGTAACCTTGGCTACACAGGAACTGAATTACAAAACAGAACAGGGTCTCAAATTTAGAAAACCAACTTATGCTTGCTTAAGGGGAAAGGTGAGTTGGGGTGCTGCATAAAACCAGAGATTGAAATGAGCACAGATAAAGTTCCTTAAGCCAAATATGGAATAGACAAGAGCTACTCCTTGCTCAACGAAATGGACTCAACACCCCATATTAAATGCCTAAGAGTGTACCTGACTAGGAAGTATCTTAAAACCTATGGATTGCTATGTCTCTGAAAGAGAATCAAGTGTGTGTACAGGGGCATAAACGCAGCAGTGATAGGATTGGAGAGGTTCGGTGAGCAAATGAAGACCCTTTGAAGTCATATTGCATGGTACCCATTCCACGGGTCTCAACTCTCCAGGTTTAAGGTATTCTTCCTTCAGCTAAAACATGCATGTGGAACCCAGAGTATGATCAACCGTGAGATCGGGAGACGTGTTCCAATATGTCTCAGTTTTCGTCCCCTGGTACTCGGGTGCAACATTCCAGACGCTTTACTAACACTCTCCCGACTTGGAGAGTCAGTGCCTTTAACCTCCTGTTTGGCCCAGTTTGCAATTTCTGCGGAAGATGAACAGGAATAGGGAGAACCAATGACAGACCAGCTGGAGGTGTCTGGACGGGCAAATTTAACTCTCATTTCCCACCAGGAAGAGGAATTAAACAAAGGCTCAGCGTGCCGTGCCGGAACCAGATTAGGGCCTGAAGCCATCCTGCGGTGTTGCGGCCAGCTCACAAGAAAGCGACTTGAAGAAAGGAGCTCGGGGCACTGTAATTCACAAACCTGCAGAGTTATAAATGACAGCTATCGTCCAAAAATATACTGAAGTAAGGCTGCCAAGAGGACTTGAAAGCGGGGCAGAATTGCAGGAAACCGATTTCAGGAGGTAGACTGGAATTGCATTTAAAGCATAGGAAAAGAGGCAGAACGTCCACAATGATGCACTTGGCCAAAAAGGGCGTATGCGTTTTTTCCTGAATATATTCAGGAAAAAACGCATACGCCCTTTTTGGCCAACCAAGCAAGCTTGCAAAGGAAATCTGCACTACAATGAAGTCTCACTTCCCCCCGGTCCAAAGGGCCATCTGAAAAAAGTGTAAAATCCAGAAAGGCAGGACAGGCCATGGAGAACTGGGAGCCTTGTTATGCTGATGGGCGGGATGTAAATTGCCAACAGCCACTCGGGAGAAGTGTATGGTGTTTCCTGAAACATCTAAAAAACAAAGCAACAGAGCCTAGGGCACTTCCACTTATGGTCCTATAGCTTAGGGAAATTAAAATCAAAAGACACAGCCACCCCAAATGTTGGGACGGCTCTGTTTACAAGAACCCGGTTTACGTTACAAGTTCAATATCGCAGAAAGTGAAAAATGGATAAAGAAGTTGTGGTACTTACGTACAATGCAGTATCACTCAGCAAGGAAATCTATGTCATCAGGCCTGTAGCAGCATAATGAGTGGATTCAGGTATGATGATTCTAAATGAAATAAGTCACACAGGAAAAGAAACATCATAAGATATCACTAATACACGGAATGTAACCTTGGCTACACAGGAACTGAATTACAAAACAGAACAGGGTCTCAAATTTGGAAAACCAACTTATGCTTCCTTAAGGGGAAAGGTGAGTTGGGGTGCTGAATAAAACCAGAGATTGAAATGAGCACAGATAAAGTTCCTTAAGCCAAATATGGAATAGACAAGAGCTACTCCTTGCTCAACGAAATGGACTCAACACCCCATATTAAATGCCTAAGAGTGTACCTGACTAGGAAGTATCTTAAAACCTATGGATTGCTATGTCTCCGAAAGAGAATCAAGCGTGTGTACAGGGGCATAAACGCAGCAGTGATAGGACTGGAGAGGTTCGGTGAGCAAATGAAGACCCTTTGAAGTCATATTGCATGGAACCCATTCCACGGGTCTCAACTCTCCAGGTTTAAGGGATTCTTCCTTCAGCTAAAACATGCATGTGGAACCCAGAGTATGATCAACCGTGTGATCGGGAGACGTGTTCCAATATGTGTCAGTTTTCGTCCCCTGGTACTCAGGTGCAACATTCCAGACGCTTTACTAACACTCTCCCGACTTGGAGAGTCAGTGCCTTTAACCTCCTGTTTGGCCCAGTTTGCAATTTCTGCGGAAGATGAACAGGAATAGGGAGAACCAATGACAGACTAGCTGGAGGTGTCTGGACGGGCAAATTTAACTCTCATTTCCCACCAGGAAGAGGAATTAACCAAAGGCTCAGCGTGCCGTGCCGGAACCACATTAGGGCCTGAAGCCATCCTGCGGTGTTGTGGCCAGCTCACAAGAAATCGAGTTGAAGAAAGGAGCTCAGGGGCACTGTAATTCACAAACCTGCAGAGTTATAAATGACAGCTATCGTCCAAAAATATACTGAAGTAAGGCTGCCAAGAGGACTTGAAAGCGGGGCAGAATTGCAGGAAACCGATTTCAGGAGGTAGACTGGAATTGCATTTAAAGCATAGGAAAAGAGGCAGAACGTCCACAATGATGCACTTGGCCAAAAAGGGCGTATGCGTTTTTTCCTGAATATATTCAGGAAAAAACGCATACGCCCTTTTTGGCCAACCAAGCAAGCTTGCAAAGGAAATCTGCACTACAGTGAAGTCTCACTTCCCCCCGGTCAAAAGGGCATCTGAAAAAAGTGTAAAATCCAGAAAGGCAGGACAGGCCATGGAGAACTGGGAGCCTTGTTATGCTGATGGGCGGGATGTAAATTGCCAACAGCCACTCGGGAGAAGTGTATGGTGTTTCCTGAAACATCTAAAAAACAAAGCAACAGAGCCTAAGGCACTTCCACTTATGGTCCTATAGCTTAGGGAAATTAAAATCAAAAGACACAGCCACCCCAATTGTTGGGACGGCTCTGTTTACAAGAAGCTGGTTTACGGTACAAGTTCAATATCGCAGAAAGTGAAAAATGGATAAAGAAGTTGTGGTACTTACGTACAATGCAGTATCACTCAGCAAGGAAATCTATGTCATCAGGCCCGTAGCAGCATAATGAGTGGATTCAGGTACGATGATTCTAACTGAAATAAGTCACACAGAAAAAGAAACATCATAAGATATCACTAATACACGGAATGTAACCTTGGCTACACAGGAACTGAATTACAAAACAGAACAGGGTCTCAAATTTAGAAAACCAACTTATGCTTGCTTAAGGGGAAAGGTGAGTTGGGGTGCTGCATAAAACCAGAGATTGAAATGAGCACAGATAAAGTTCCTTAAGCCAAATATGGAATAGACAAGAGCTACTCCTTGCTCAACGAAATGGACTCAACACCCCATATTAAATGCCTAAGAGTGTACCTGACTAGGAAGTATCTTAAAACCTATGGATTGCTATGTCTCCGAAAGAGAATCAAGCGTGTGTACAGGGGCATAAACGCAGCAGTGATAGGACTGGAGAGGTTCGGTGAGCAAATGAAGACCCTTTGAAGTCATATTGCATGGAACCCATTCCACGGGTCTCAACTCTCCAGGTTTAAGGTATTCTTCCTTCAGCTAAAACATGCATGTGGAACCCAGAGTATGATCAACCGTGTGATCGGGAGACGTGTTCCAATATGTGTCAGTTTTCGTCCCCTGGTACTCGGGTGCAACATTCCAGACGCTTTACTAACACTCTCCCGACTTGGAGAGTCAGTGCCTTTAACCTCCTGTTTGGCCCAGTTTGCAATTTCTGCGGAAGATGAACAGGAATAGGGAGAACCAATGAGAGACTAGCTGGAGGTGTCTGGACGGGCAAATTTAACTCTCATTTCCCACCAGGAAGAGGAATTAACCAAAGGCTCAGCGTGCCGTGCCGGAACCAGATTAGGGCCTGAAGCCATCCTGCGGTGTTGTGGCCAGCTCACAAGAAATCGAGTTGAAGAAAGGAGCTCAGGGGCACTGTAATTCACAAACCTGCAGAGTTATAAATGACAGCTATCGTCCAAAAATATACTGAAGTAAGGCTGCCAAGAGGACTTGAAAGCGGGGCAGAATTGCAGGAAACCGATTTCAGGAGGTAGACTGGAATTGCATTTAAAGCATAGGAAAAGAGGCAGAACGTCCACAATGATGCACTTGGCCAAAAAGGGCGTATGCGTTTTTTCCTGAATATATTCAGGAAAAAACGCATACGCCCTTTTTGGCCAACCAAGCAAGCTTGCAAAGGAAATCTGCACTACAGTGAAGTCTCACTTCCCCCCGGTCAAAAGGGCATCTGAAAAAAGTGTAAAATCCAGAAAGGCAGGACAGGCCATGGAGAACTGGGAGCCTTGTTATGCTGATGGGCGGGATGTAAATTGCCAACAGCCACTCGGGAGAAGTGTATGGTGTTTCCTGAAACATCTAAAAAACAAAGCAACAGAGCCTAGGGCACTTCCACTTATGGTCCTATAGCTTAGGGAAATTAAAATCAAAAGACACAGCCACCCCAAAGGTTGGGACGGCTCTGTTTACAAGAAGCTGGTTTACGGTACAAGTTCAATATCGCAGAAAGTGAAAAATGGATAAAGAAGTTGTGGTACTTACGTACAATGCAGTATCACTCAGCAAGGAAATCTATGTCATCAGGCCCGTAGCAGCATAATGAGTGGATTCAGGTACGATGATTCTAACTGAAATAAGTCACACAGAAAAAGAAACATCATAAGATATCACTAATACACGGAATGTAACCTTGGCTACACAGGAACTGAATTACAAAACAGAACAGGGTCTCAAATTTAGAAAACCAACTTATGCTTGCTTAAGGGGAAAGGTGAATTGGGGTGCTGCATAAAACCAGAGATTGAAATGAGCACAGATAAAGTTCCTTAAGCCAAATATGGAATAGACAAGAGCTACTCCTTGCTCAACGAAATGGACTCAACACCCCATATTAAATGCCTAAGAGTGTACCTGACTAGGAAGTATCTTAAAACCTATGGATTGCTATGTCTCCGAAAGAGAATCAAGCGTGTGTACAGGGGCATAAACGCAGCAGTGATAGGACTGGAGAGGTTCGGTGAGCAAATGAAGACCCTTTGAAGTCATATTGCATGGAACCCATTCCACGGGTCTCAACTCTCCAGGTTTAAGGTATTCTTCCTTCAGCTAAAACATGCATGTGGAACCCAGAGTATGATCAACCGTGTGATCGGGAGACGTGTTCCAATATGTGTCAGTTTTCGTCCCCTGGTACTCGGGTGCAACATTCCAGACGCTTTACTAACACTCTCCCGACTTGGAGAGTCAGTGCCTTTAACCTCCTGTTTGGCCCAGTTTGCAATTTCTGCGGAAGATGAACAGGAATAGGGAGAACCAATGAGAGACTAGCTGGAGGTGTCTGGACGGGCAAATTTAACTCTCATTTCCCACCAGGAAGAGGAATTAACCAAAGGCTCAGCGTGCCGTGCCGGAACCAGATTAGGGCCTGAAGCCATCCTGCGGTGTTGTGGCCAGCTCACAAGAAATCGAGTTGAAGAAAGGAGCTCAGGGGCACTGTAATTCACAAACCTGCAGAGTTATAAATGACAGCTATCGTCCAAAAATATACTGAAGTAAGGCTGCCAAGAGGACTTGAAAGCGGGGCAGAATTGCAGGAAACCGATTTCAGGAGGTAGACTGGAATTGCATTTAAAGCATAGGAAAAGAGGCAGAACGTCCACAATGATGCACTTGGCCAAAAAGGGCGTATGCGTTTTTTCCTGAATATATTCAGGAAAAAACGCATACGCCCTTTTTGGCCAACCAAGCAAGCTTGCAAAGGAAATCTGCACTACAGTGAAGTCTCACTTCCCCCCGGTCAAAAGGGCCATCTGAAAAAAGTGTAAAATCCAGAAAGGCAGGACAGGCCATGGAGAACTGGGAGCCTTGTTATGCTGATGGGCGGGATGTAAATTGCCAACAGCCACTCGGGAGAAGTGTATGGTGTTTCCTGAAACATCTAAAAAACAAAGCAACAGAGCCTAGGGCACTTCCACTTATGGTCCTATAGCTTAGGGAAATTAAAATCAAAAGACACAGCCACCCCAAAGGTTGGGACGGCTCTGTTTACAAGAAGCTGGTTTACGGTACAAGTTCAATATCGCAGAAAGTGAAAAATGGATAAAGAAGTTGTGGTACTTACGTACAATGCAGTATCACTCAGCAAGGAAATCTATGTCATCAGGCCCGTAGCAGCATAATGAGTGGATTCAGGTACGATGATTCTAACTGAAATAAGTCACACAGAAAAAGAAACATCATAAGATATCACTAATACACGGAATGTAACCTTGGCTACACAGGAACTGAATTACAAAACAGAACAGGGTCTCAAATTTAGAAACCCAACTTATGCTTGCTTAAGGGGAAAGGTGAGTTGGGGTGCTGCATAAAACCAGAGATTGAAATGAGCACAGATAAAGTTCCTTAAGCCAAATATGGAATAGACAAGAGCTACTCCTTGCTCAACGAAATGGACTCAACACCCCATATTAAATGCCTAAGAGTGTACCTGACTAGGAAGTATCTTAAAACCTATGGATTGCTATGTCTCTGAAAGAGAATCAAGTGTGTGTACAGGGGCATAAACGCAGCAGTGATAGGATTGGAGAGGTTCGGTGAGCAAATGAAGACCCTTTGAAGTCATATTGCATGGTACCCATTCCACGGGTCTCAACTCTCCAGGTTTAAGGTATTCTTCCTTCAGCTAAAACATGCATGTGGAACCCAGAGTATGATCAACCGTGTGATCGGGAGACGTGTTCCAATATGTCTCAGTTTTCGTCCCCTGGTACTCGGGTGCAACATTCCAGACGCTTTACTAACACTCTCCCGACTTGGAGAGTCAGTGCCTTTAACCTCCTGTTTGGCCCAGTTTGCAATTTCTGCGGAAGATGAACAGGAATAGGCAGAACCAATGACAGACTAGCTGGAGGTGTCTGGACGGGCAAATTTAACTCTCATTTCCCACCAGGAAGAGGAATTAACCAAAGGCTCAGCGTGCCGTGCCGGAACCAGATTAGGGCCTGAAGCCATCCTGCGGGGTTGCGGCAGGCTCACGAGAAAGCGAGTTGAAGAAAGGAGCTCAGGGGCACTGTAATTCACAAACCTGCAGAGTTATAAATGACAGCTATCGTCCAAAAATATACTGAAGTAAGGCTGCCAAGAGGACTTGAAAGCGGGGCAGAATTGCAGGAAACCGATTTCAGGAGGTAGACTGGAATTGCATTTAAAGCATAGGAAAAGAGGCAGAACGTCCACAATGATGCACTTGGCCAAAAAGGGCGTATGCGTTTTTTCCTGAATATATTCAGGAAAAAACGCATACGCCCTTTTTGGCCAACCAAGCAAGCTTGCAAAGGAAATCTGCACTACAGTGAAGTCTCAGTTCCCCCCGGTCAAAAGGGCCATCTGAAAAAAGTGTAAAATCCAGAAAGGCAGGACAGGTCATGGAGAACTGGGAGCCTTGTTATGCTGATGGGCGGGATGTAAATTGCCAACAGCCACTCGGGAGAAGTGTATGGTGTTTCCTGAAACATCTAAAAAACAAAGCAACAGAGCCTAGGGCACTTCCACTTATGGTCCTATAGCTTAGGGAAATTAAAATCAAAAGACACAGCCACCCCAAAGGTTGGGACGGCTCTGTTTACAAGAAGCTGGTTTACGGTACAAGTTCAATATCGCAGAAAGTGAAAAATGGATAAAGAAGTTGTGGTACTTACGTACAATGCAGTATCACTCAGCAAGGAAATCTATGTCATCAGGCCCGTAGCAGCATAATGAGTGGATTCAGGTACGATGATTCTAACTGAAATAAGTCACACAGAAAAAGAAACATCATAAGATATCACTAATACACGGAATGTAACCTTGGCTACACAGGAACTGAATTACAAAACAGAACAGGGTCTCATATTTAGAAACCCAACTTATGCTTGCTTAAGGGGAAAGGTGAGTTGGGGTGCTGCATAAAACCAGAGATTGAAATGAGCACAGATAAAGTTCCTTAAGCCAAATATGGAATAGACAAGAGCTACTCCTTGCTCAACGAAATGGACTCAACACCCCATATTAAATGCCTAAGAGTGTACCTGACTAGGAAGTATCTTAAAACCTATGGATTGCTATGTCTCTGAAAGAGAATCAAGTGTGTGTACAGGGGCATAAACGCAGCAGTGATAGGATTGGAGAGGTTCGGTGAGCAAATGAAGACCCTTTGAAGTCATATTGCATGGTACCCATTCCACGGGTCTCAACTCTCCAGGTTTAAGGCATTCTTCCTTCAGCTAAAACATGCATGTGGAACCCAGAGTATGATCAACCGTGTGATCGGGAGACGTGTTCCAATATGTCTCAGTTTTCGTCCCCTGGTACTCGGGTGCAACATTCCAGACGCTTTACTAACACTCTCCCGACTTGGAGAGTCAGTGCCTTTAACCTCCTGTTTGGCCCAGTTTGCAATTTCTGCGGAAGATGAACAGGAATAGGCAGAACCAATGACAGACTAGCTGGAGGTGTCTGGACGGGCAAATTTAACTCTCATTTCCCACCAGGAAGAGGAATTAACCAAAGGCTCAGCGTGCCGTGCCGGAACCAGATTAGGGCCTGAAGCCATCCTGCGGTGTTGTGGCCAGCTCACGAGAAAGCGAGTTGAAGAAAGGAGCTCAGGGGCACTGTAATTCACAAACCTGCAGAGTTATAAATGACAGCTATCGTCCAAAAATATACTGAAGTAAGGCTGCCAAGAGGACTTGAAAGCGGGGCAGAATTGCAGGAAACCGATTTCAGGAGGTAGACTGGAATTGCATTTAAAGCATAGGAAAAGAGGCAGAACATCCACAATGATGCACTTGGCCAAAAAGGGCGTATGCGTTTTTTCCTGAATATATTCAGGAAAAAACGCATACGCCCTTTTTGGCCAACCAAGCAAGCTTGCAAAGGAAATCTGCACTACAGTGAAGTCTCACTTCCCCCCGGTCAAAAGGGCCATCTGAAAAAAGTGTAAAATCCAGAAAGGCAGGACAGGCCATGGAGAACTGGGAGCCTTGTTATGCTGATGGGCGGGATGTAAATTGCCAACAGCCACTCGGGAGAAGTGTATGGTGTTTCCTGAAACATCTAAAAAACAAAGCAACAGAGCCTAGGGCACTTCCACTTATGGTCCTATAGCTTAGGGAAATTAAAATCAAAAGACACAGCCACCCCAAAGGTTGGGACGGCTCTGTTTACAAGAACCTGGTTTACGGTACAAGTTCAATATCGCAGAAAGTGAAAAATGGATAAAGAAGTTGTGGTACTTACGTACAATGCAGTATCACTCAGCAATGAAATCTATGTCATCAGGCCCGTAGCAGCATAATGAGTGGATTCAGGATGATGATTCTAACTGAAATAAGTCACACAGGAAAAGAAACATCATAAGATATCACTAATACACGGAATGTAACCTTGGCTACACAGGAACTGAATTACAAAACAGAACAGGGTCTCAAATTTGGAAACCCAACTTATGCTTCCTTAAGGGGAAAGGTGAGTTGGGGTGCTGAATAAAACCAGAGATTGAAATGAGCACAGATAAAGTTCCTTAAGCCAAATATGGAATAGACAAGAGCTACTCCTTGCTCAACGAAATGGACTCAACACCCCATATTAAATGCCTAAGAGTGTACCTGACTAGGAAGTATCTTAAAACCTATGGATTGCTATGTCTCCAAAAGAGAATCAAGCGTGTGTACAGGGGCATAAACGCAGCAGTGATAGGACTGGAGAGGTTCGGTGAGCAAATGAAGACCCTTTGAAGTCATATTGCATGGAACCCATTCCACGGGTCTCAACTCTCCAGGTTTAAGGTATTCTTCCTTCAGCTAAAACATGCATGTGGAACCCAGAGTATGATCAACCGTGTGATCGGGAGACGTGTTCCAATATGTGTCAGTTTTCGTCCCCTGGTACTCAGGTGCAACTTTCCAGACGCTTTACTAACACTCTCCCGACTTGGAGAGTCAGTGCCTTTAACCTCCTGTGGCCCAGTTTGCAATTTCTGCGGAAGATGAACAGGAATAGGGAGAACCAATGACAGACTAGCTGGAGGTGTCTGGACGGGCAAATTTAACTCTCATTTCCCACCAGGAAGAGGAATTAACCAAAGGCTCAGCGTGCCGTGCCGGAACCAGATTAGGGCCTGAAGCCATCCTGCGGTGTTGTGGCCAGCTCACAAGAAATCGAGTTGAAGAAAGGAGCTCAGGGGCACTGTAATTCACAAACCTGCAGAGTTATAAATGACAGCTATCGTCCAAAAATATACTGAAGTAAGGCTGCCAAGAGGACTTGAAAGCGGGGCAGAATTGCAGGAAACCGATTTCAGGAGGTAGACTGGAATTGCATTTAAAGCATAGGAAAAGAGGCAGAACGTCCACAATGATGCACTTGGCCAAAAAGGGCGTATGCGTTTTTTCCTGAATATATTCAGGAAAAAACGCATACGCCCTTTTTGGCCAACCAAGCAAGCTTGCAAAGGAAATCTGCACTACAGTGAAGTCTCACTTCCCCCCGGTCAAAAGGGCCATCTGAAAAAAGTGTAAAATCCAGAAAGGCAGGACAGGCCATGGAGAACTGGGAGCCTTGTTATGCTGATGGGCGGGATGTAAATTGCCAACAGCCACTCGGGAGAAGTGTATGGTGTTTCCTGAAACATCTAAAAAACAAAGCAACAGAGCCTAGGGCACTTCCACTTATGGTCCTATAGCTTAGGGAAATTAAAATCAAAAGACACAGCCACCCCAAAGGTTGGGACGGCTCTGTTTACAAGAACCTGGTTTACGGTACAAGTTCAATATCGCAGAAAGTGAAAAATGGATAAAGAAGTTGTGGTACTTACGTACAATGCAATATCACTCAGCAAGGAAATCTATGTCATCAGGCCCGTAGCAGCATAATGAGTGGATTCAGGTACGATGATTCTAACTGAAATAAGTCACACAGAAAAAGAAACATCATAAGATATCACTAATACACGGAATGTAAACTTGGCTACACAGGAACTGAATTACAAAACAGAACAGGGTCTCAAATTTAGAAACCCAACTTATGCTTGCTTAAGGGGAAAGGTGAGTTGGGGTGCTGCATAAAACCAGAGATTGAAATGAGCACAGATAAAGTTCCTTAAGCCAAATATGGAATAGACAAGAGCTACTCCTTGCTCAACGAAATGGACTCAACACCCCATATTAAATGCCTAAGAGTGTACCTGACTAGGAAGTATCTTAAAACCTATGGATTGCTATGTCTCCGAAAGAGAATCAAGCGTGTGTACAGGGGCATAAACGCAGCAGTGATAGGACTGGAGAGGTTCGGTGAGCAAATGAAGACCCTTTGAAGTCATATTGCATGGAACCCATTCCACGGGTCTCAACTCTCCAGGTTTAAGGTATTCTTCCTTCAGCTAAAACATGCATGTGGAACCCAGAGTATGATCAACCGTGTGATCGGGAGACGTGTTCCAATATGTGTCAGTTTTCGTCCCCTGGTACTCGGGTGCAACATTCCAGACGCTTTACTAACACTCTCCCGACTTGGAGAGTCAGTGCCTTTAACCTCCTGTTTGGCCCAGTTTGCAATTTCTGCGGAAGATGAACAGGAATAGGGAGAACCAATGACAGACTAGCTGGAGGTGTCTGGACGGGCAAATTTAACTCTCATTTCCCACCAGGAAGAGGAATTAACCAAAGGCTCAGCGTGCCGTGCCGGAACCAGATTAGGGCCTGAAGCCATCCTGCGGTGTTGTGGCCAGCTCACAAGAAATCGAGTTGAAGAAAGGAGCTCAGGGGCACTGTAATTCACAAACCTGCAGAGTTATAAATGACAGCTATCGTCCAAAAATATACTGAAGTAAGGCTGCCAAGAGGACTTGAAAGCGGGGCAGAATTGCAGGAAACCGATTTCAGGAGGTAGACTGGAATTGCATTTAAAGCATAGGAAAAGAGGCAGAACGTCCACAATGATGCACTTGGCCAAAAAGGGCGTATGCGTTTTTCCCTGAATATATTCAGGAAAAAACGCATACGCCCTTTTTGGCCAACCAAGCAAGCTTGCAAAGGAAATCTGCACTACAATGAAGTCTCACTTCCCCCCGGTCAAAAGGGCCATCTGAAAAAAGTGTAAAATCCAGAAAGGCAGGACAGGCCATGGAGAACTGGGAGCCTTGTTATGCTGATGGGCGGGATGTAAATTGCCAACAGCCACTCGGGAGAAGTGTATGGTGTTTCCTGAAACATCTAAAAAACAAAGCAACAGAGCCTAGGGCACTTCCACTTATGGTCCTATAGCTTAGGGAAATTAAAATCAAAAAGACACAGCCACCCCAAAGGTTGGGACGGTTCTGTTTACAAGAAGCTGGTTTACGGTACAAGTTCAATATCGCAGAAAGTGAAAAATGGATAAAGAAGTTGTGGTACTTACGTACAATGCAATATCACTCAGCAATGAAATCTATGTCATCAGGCCCGTAGCAGCATAATGAGTGGATTCAGGTATGATGATTCTAACTGAAATAAGTCACACAGGAAAAGAAACATCATAAGATATCACTAATACACGGAATGTAACCTTGGCTACACAGGAACTGAATTACAAAACAGAACAGGGTCTCAAATTTGGAAAACCAACTTATGCTTCCTTAAGGGGAAAGGTGAGTTGGGGTGCTGAATAAAACCAGAGATTGAAATGAGCACAGATAAAGTTCCTTAAGCCAAATATGGAATAGACAAGAGCTACTCCTTGCTCAACGAAATGGACTCAACACCCCATATTAAATGCCTAAGAGTGTACCTGACTAGGAAGTATCTTAAAACCTATGGATTGCTATGTCTCCGAAAGAGAATCAAGCGTGTGTACAGGGGCATAAACGCAGCAGTGATAGGACTGGAGAGGTTCGGTGAGCAAATGAAGACCCTTTGAAGTCATATTGCATGGAACCCATTCCACGGGTCTCAACTCTCCAGGTTTAAGGTATTCTTCCTTCAGCTAAAACATGCATGTGGAACCCAGAGTATGATCAACCGTGTGATCGGGAGACGTGTTCCAATATGTGTCAGTTTTCGTCCCCTGGTACTCGGGTGCAACATTCCAGACGCTTTACTAACACTCTCCCGACTTGGAGAGTCAGTGCCTTTAACCTCCTGTTTGGCCCAGTTTGCAATTTCTGCGGAAGATGAACAGGAATAGGGAGAACCAATGACAGACTAGCTGGAGGTGTCTGGACGGGCAAATTTAACTCTCATTTCCCACCAGGAAGAGGAATTAACCAAAGGCTCAGCGTGCCGTGCCGGAACCAGATTAGGGCCTGAAGCCATCCTGCGGTGTTGTGGCCAGCTCACGAGAAATCGAGTTGAAGAAAGGAGCTCAGGGGCACTGTAATTCACAAACCTGCAGAGTTATAAATGACAGCTATCGTCCAAAAATATACTGAAGTAAGGCTGCCAAGAGGACTTGAAAGCGGGGCAGAATTGCAGGAAACCGATTTCAGGAGGTAGACTGGAATTGCATTTAAAGCATAGGAAAAGAGGCAGAACGTCCACAATGATGCACTTGGCCAAAAAGGGCGTATGCATTTTTTCCTGAATATATTCAGGAAAAAACGCATACGCCCTTTTTGGCCAACCAAGCAAGCTTGCAAAGGAAATCTGCACTACAGTGAAGTCTCACTTCCCCCCGGTCAAAAGGGCCATCTGAAAAAAGTGTAAAATCCAGAAAGGCAGGACAGGCCATGGAGAACTGGGAGCCTTGTTATGCTGATGGGCGGGATGTAAATTGCCAACAGCCACTCGGGAGAAGTGTATGGTGTTTCCTGAAACATCTAAAAATCAAAGCAACAGAGCCTAGGGCACTTCCACTTATGGTCCTATAGCTTAGGGAAATTAAAATCAAAAGACACAGCCACCCCAAAGGTTGGGACGGCTCTGTTTACAAGAACCTGGTTTACGGTACAAGTTCAATATCGCAGAAAGTGAAAAATGGATAAAGAAGTTGTGGTACTTACATACAATGCAGTATCACTCAGCAATGAAATCTATGTCATCAGGCCCGTAGCAGCATAATGAGTGGATTCAGGTATGATGATTCTAACTGAAATAAGTCACACAGGAAAAGAAACATCATAAGATATGACTAATACACGGAATGTAACCTTGGCTACACAGGAACTGAATTACAAAACAGAACAGGGTCTCAAATTTGGAAAACCAACTTATGCTTCCTTAAGGGGAAAGGTGAGTTGGGGTGCTGCATAAAACCAGAGATTGAAATGAGCACAGATAAAGTTCCTTAAGCCAAATATGGAATAGACAAGAGCTACTCCTTGCTCAACGAAATGGACTCAACACCCCATATTAAATGCCTAAGAGTGTACCTGACTAGGAAGTATCTTAAAACCTATGGATTGCTATGTCTCTGAAAGAGAATCAAGCGTGTGTACAGGGGCATAAACGCAGCAGTGATAGGACTGGAGAGGTTCGGTGAGCAAATGAAGACCCTTTGAAGTCATATTGCATGGAACCCATTCCACGGGTCTCAACTCTCCAGGTTTAAGGTATTCTTCCTTCAGCTAAAACATGCATGTGGAACCCAGAGTATGATCAACCGTGTGATCGGGAGACGTGTTCCAATATGTGTCAGTTTTCGTCCCCTGGTACTCGGGTGCAACATTCCAGACGCTTTACTAACACTCTCCCGACTTGGAGAGTCAGTGCCTTTAACCTCCTGTTTGGCCCAGTTTGCAATTTCTGCGGAAGATGAACAGGAATAGGGAGAACCAATGACAGACTAGCTGGAGGTGTCTGGACGGGCAAATTTAACTCTCATTTCCCACCAGGAAGAGGAATTAACCAAAGGCTCAGCGTGCCGTGCCGGAACCAGATTAGGGCCTGAAGCCATCCTGCGGTGTTGTGGCCAGCTCACAAGAAAGCGACATGAAGAAAGGAGCTCAGGGGCACTGTAATTCACAAACCTGCAGAGTTATAAATGACAGCTATCGTCCAAAAATATACTGAAGTAAGGCTGCCAAGAGGACTTGAAAGCGGGGCAGAATTGCAGGAAACCGATTTCAGGAGGTAGACTGGAATTGCATTTAAAGCATAGGAAAAGAGGCAGAACGTCCACAATGATGCACTTGGCCAAAAAGGGCGTATGCGTTTTTTCCTGAATATATTCAGGAAAAAACGCATACGCCCTTTTTGGCCAACCAAGCAAGCTTGCAAAGGAAATCTGCACTACAGTGAAGTCTCACTTCCCCCCGGTCAAAAGGGCCATCTGAAAAAAGTGTAAAATCCAGAAAGGCAGGACAGGCCATGGAGAACTGGGAGCCTTGTTATGCTGATGGGCGGGATGTAAATTGCCAACAGCCACTCGGGAGAAGTGTATGGTGTTTCCTGAAACATCTAAAAAACAAAGCAACAGAGCCTAGGGCACTTCCACTTATGGTCCTATAGCTTAGGGAAATTAAAATCAAAAGACACAGCCACCCCAAAGGTTGGGACGGCTCTGTTTACAAGAACCTGGTTTACGGTACAAGTTCAATATCGCAGAAAGTGAAAAATGGATAAAGAAGTTGTGGTACTTACGTACAATGCAATATCACTCAGCAATGAAATCTATGTCATCAGGCCCGTAGCAGCATAATGAGTGGATTCAGGTACGATGATTCTAACTGAAATAAGTCACACAGAAAAAGAAACATCATAAGATATCACTAATACACGGAATGTAACCTTGGCTACACAGGAACTGAATTACAAAACAGAACAGGGTCTCAAATTTAGAAAACCAACTTATGCTTGCTTAAGGGGAAAGGTGAGTTGGGGTGCTGCATAAAACCAGAGATTGAAATGAGCACAGATAAAGTTCCTTAAGCCAAATATGGAATAGACAAGAGCTACTCCTTGCTCAACGAAATGGACTCAACACCCCATATTAAATGCCTAAGAGTGTACCTGACTAGGAAGTATCTTAAAACCTATGGATTGCTATGTCTCTGAAAGAGAATCAAGTGTGTGTACAGGGGCATAAACGCAGCAGTGATAGGATTGGAGAGGTTCGGTGAGCAAATGAAGACCCTTTGAAGTCATATTGCATGGTACCCATTCCACGGGTCTCAACTCTCCAGGTTTAAGGTATTCTTCCTTCAGCTAAAACATGCATTTGGAAGCCAGAGTATGATCAACCGTGTGATCGGGAGACGTGTTCCAATATGTGTCAGTTTTCGTCCCCTGTTACTCGGGTGCAACATTCCAGACGCTTTACTAACACTCTCCCGACTTGGAGAGTCAGTGCCTTTAACCTCCTGTTTGGCCCAGTTTGCAATTTCTGCGGAAGATGAACAGGAATAGGCAGAACCAATGACAGACTAGATGGAGGTGTCTGGATGGGCAAGTTTAACTCTCATTTCGCACCAGGAAGAGGAATTAACCAAAGGCTCAGCGTGCCGTGCCGGAACCAGATTAGGGCCTGAAGCAATCCTGCGGTGTTGCGGCAGGCTCACGAGAAAGCGAGTTGAAAAAAGGAGCTCAGGGGCACTGTAATTCACAAACCTGCAGAGTTATAAATGACAGCTATCGTCCAAAAATATACTGAAGTAAGGCTGCCAAGAGGACTTGAAAGCGGGGCAGAATTGCAGGAAACCGATTTCAGGAGGTAGACTGGAATTGCATTTAAAGCATAGGAAAAGAGGCAGAACGTCCACAATGATGCACTTGGCCAAAAAGGGCGTATGCGTTTTTTCCTGAATATATTCAGGAAAAAACGCATACGCCCTTTTTGGCCAACCAAGCAAGATTGCAAAGGAAATCTGCACTACAATGAAGTCTCACTTCCCCCCGGTCCAAAGGGCCATCTGAAAAAAGTGTAAAATCCAGAAAGGCAGGACAGGCCATGGAGAACTGGGAGCCTTGTTATGCTGATGGGCGGGATGTAAATTGCCAACAGCCACTCGGGAGAAGTGTATGGTGTTTCCTGAAACATCTAAAAAACAAAGCAACAGAGCCTAGGGCACTTCCACTTATGGTCCTATAGCTTAGGGAAATTAAAATCAAAAGACACAGCCACCCCAAAGGTTGGGACGGCTCTGTTTACAAGAACCTGGTTTACGGTACAAGTTCAATATCGCAGAAAGTGAAAAATGGATAAAGAAGTTGTGGTACTTACGTACAATGCAGTATCACTCAGCAATGAAATCTATGTCATCAGGCCCGTAGCAGCATAATGAGTGGATTCAGGTATGATGATTCTAACTGAAATAAGTCACACAGGAAAAGAAACATCATAAGATATCACTAATACACGGAATGTAACCTTGGCTACACAGGAACTGAATTCCAAAACAGAACAGGGTCTCAAATTTGGAAAACCAACTTATGCTTCCTTAAGGGGAAAGGTGAGTTGGGGTGCTGCATAAAACCAGAGATTGAAATGAGCACAGATAAAGTTCCTTAAGCCAAATATGGAATAGACAAGAGCTACTCCTTGCTCAACGAAATGGACTCAACACCCCATATTAAATGCCTAAGAGTGTACCTGACTAGGAAGTATCTTAAAACCTATGGATTGCTATGTCTCTGAAAGAGAATCAAGCGTGTGTACAGGGGCATAAACGCAGCAGTGATAGGACTGGAGAGGTTCGGTGAGCAAATGAAGACCCTTTGAAGTCATATTGCATGGAACCCATTCCACGGGTCTCAACTCTCCAGGTTTAAGGTATTCTTCCTTCAGCTAAAACATGCATGTGGAACCCAGAGTATGATCAACCGTGTGATCGGGAGACGTGTTCCAATATGTGTCAGTTTTCGTCCCCTGGTACTCGGGTGCAACATTCCAGACGCTTTACTAACACTCTCCCGACTTGGAGAGTCAGTGCCTTTAACCTCCTGTTTGGCCCAGTTTGCAATTTCTGCGGAAGATGAACAGGAATAGGGAGAACCAATGACAGACTAGCTGGAGGTGTCTGGACGGGCAAATTTAACTCTCATTTCCCACCAGGAAGAGGAATTAACCAAAGGCTCAGCGTGCCGTGCCGGAACCAGATTAGGGCCTGAAGCCATCCTGTGGTGTTGTGGCCAGCTCACAAGAAAGCGACATGAAGAAAGGAGCTCAGGGGCACTGTAATTCACAAACCTGCAGAGTTATAAATGACAGCTATCGTCCAAAAATATACTGAAGTAAGGCTGCCAAGAGGACTTGAAAGCGGGGCAGAATTGCAGGAAACCGATTTCAGGAGGTAGACTGGAATTGCATTTAAAGCATAGGAAAAGAGGCAGAACGTCCACAATGATGCACTTGGCCAAAAAGGGCGTATGCGTTTTTTCCTGAATATATTCAGGAAAAAACGCATACGCCCTTTTTGGCCAACCAAGCAAGCTTGCAAAGGAAATCTGCACTACAATGAAGTCTCACTTCCCCCCGGTCAAAAGGGCCATCTGAAAAAAGTGTAAAATCCAGAAAGGCAGGACAGGCCATGGAGAACTGGGAGCCTTGTTATGCTGATGGGCGGGATGTAAATTGCCAACAGCCACTCGGGAGAAGTGTATGGTGTTTCCTGAAACATCTAAAAAACAAAGCAACAGAGCCTAGGGCAATTCCACTTATGGTCCTATAGCTTAGGGAAATTAAAATCAAAAGACACAGCCACCCCAAAGGTTGGGACGGCTCTGTTTACAAGAACCTGGTTTACGGTACAAGTTCAATATCGCAGAAAGTGAAAAATGGATAAAGAAGTTGTGGTACTTACGTACAATGCAATATCACTCAGCAATGAAATCTATGTCATCAGGCCCGTAGCAGCATAATGAGTGGATTCAGGTACGATGATTCTAACTGAAATAAGTCACACAGAAAAAGAAACATCATAAGATATCACTAATACACGGAATGTAACCTTGGCTACACAGGAACTGAATTACAAAACAGAACAGGGTCTCAAATTTAGAAAACCAACTTATGCTTGCTTAAGGGGAAAGGTGAGTTGGGGTGCTGCATAAAACCAGAGATTGAAATGAGCACAGATAAAGTTCCTTAAGCCAAATATGGAATAGACAAGAGCTACTCCTTGCTCAACGAAATGGACTCAACACCCCATATTAAATGCCTAAGAGTGTACCTGACTAGGAAGTATCTTAAAACCTATGGATTGCTATGTCTCTGAAAGAGAATCAAGTGTGTGTACAGGGGCATAAACGCAGCAGTGATAGGATTGGAGAGGTTCGGTGAGCAAATGAAGACCCTTTGAAGTCATATTGCATGGTACCCATTCCACGGGTCTCAACTCTCCAGGTTTAAGGTATTCTTCCTTCAGCTAAAACATGCATTTGGAAGCCAGAGTATGAACAACCGTGTGATCGGGAGACGTGTTCAAATATGTCTCCGTTTTCGTCCCCTGTTACTCGGGTGCAACATTCCAGACGCTTTACTAACACTCTCCCGACTTGGAGAGTCAGTGCCTTTAACCTCCTGTTTGGCCCAGTTTGCAATTTCTGCGGAAGATGAACAGGAATAGGCAGAACCAATGACAGACTAGATGGAGGTGTCTGGATGGGCAAGTTTAACTCTCATTTCCCACCAGGAAGAGGAATTAACCAAAGGCTCAGCGTGCCGTGCCGGAACCAGATTACGGCCTGAAGCAATCCTGCGGTGTTGCGGCAGGCTCACGAGAAAGCGAGTTGAAGAAAGGAGCTCAGGGGCACTGTAATTCACAAACCTGCAGAGTTATAAATGACAGCTATCGTCCAAAAATATACTGAAGTAAGGCTGCCAAGAGGACTTGAAAGCGGGGCAGAATTGCAGGAAACCGATTTCAGGAGGTAGACTGGAATTGCATTTAAAGCATAGGAAAAGAGGCAGAACGTCCACAATGATGCACTTGGCCAAAAAGGGCGTATGCGTTTTTTCCTGAATATATTCAGGAAAAAACGCATACGCCCTTTTTGGCCAACCAAGCAAGCTTGCAAAGGAAATCTGCACTACAATGAAGTCTCACTTCCCCCCGGTCCAAAGGGCCATCTGAAAAAAGTGTAAAATCCAGAAAGGCAGGACAGGCCATGGAGAACTGGGAGCCTTGTTACGCTGATGGGCGGGATGTAAATTGCCAACAGCAACTCGGAAGAAGTGTATGGTGTTCCTGAAACATCTAAAAAACAAAGCAACAGAGCCTAGGGCACTTCCACTTATGGTCCTATAGCTTAGGGAAATTAAAATCAAAAGACACAGCCACCCCAAAGGTTGGGACGGCTCTGTTTACAAGAACCTGGTTTACGGTACAAGTTCAATATCGCAGAAAGTGAAAAATGGATAAAGAAGTTGTGGTACCTACGTACAATGCAATATCACTCAGCTATGAAATCTATGTCATCAGCCCCGAAGCAGCATAATGAGTGGATTCAGGTATGATGATTCTAACTGAAATAAGTCACACAGGAAAAGAAACATCATAAGATATCACTAATACACGGAATGTAAACTTGGCTACACAGGAACTGAATTACAAAACAGAACAGGGTCTCAAATTTAGAAAACAAACTTATGCTTGCTTAAGGGGAAAGGTGAGTTGGGGTGCTGCATAAAACCAGAGATTGAAATGAGCACAGATAAAGTTCCTTAAGCCAAATATGGAATAGACAAGAGCTACTCCTTGCTCAACGAAATGGATTCAACACCCCATATTAAACACCTAAGAATGTACCTGACTAGGAAGTATCTTAAAACCTATGGATTGCTATGTCTCCAAAAGAGAATGAAGCGTGTGTGCAGGGGCATAAACGCAGCAGTGATAGGATTGGAGAGGTTCGGTGAGCAAATGAAGACCCTTTCAAGTCATATTGCATGGTACCCATTCCACGGGTCTCAACTCTCCAGGTTTAAGGGATTCTTCCTTCAGCTAAAACATGCATGTGGAACCCAGAGTATGATCAACCGTGTGATCGGGAGACGTGTTCCAATATGTCTCAGTTTTCGTTGCCTGGTACTCGGGTGCAACATTCCAGACGCTTTACTAACACTCTCCCGACTTGGAGAGTCAGTGCCTTTAACCTCCTGTTTGGCCCAGTTTGCAATTTCTGCGGAAGATGAACAGGAATAGGGAGAACCAATGACAGACCAGCTGGAGGTGTCTGGACGGGCAAATTTAACTCTCATTTCCCACCAGGAAGAGGAATTAACCAAAGGCTCAGCGTGCCGTGCCGGAACCAGATTAGGGCCTGAAGCCATCCTGCGGTGTTGCGGCCAGCTCACAAGAAAGCGACTTGAAGAAAGGAGCTCGGGGCACTGTAATTCACAAACCTGCAGAGTTATAAATGACAGCTATCGTCCAAAAATATACTGAAGTAAGGCTGCCAAGAGGACTTGAAAGCGGGGCAGAATTGCAGGAAACCGATTTCAGGAGGTAGACTGGAATTGCATTTAAAGCATAGGAAAAGAGGCAGAACGTCCACAATGATGCACTTAGCCAAAAAGGGCGTATGCGTTTTTTCCTGAATATATTCAGGAAAAAACGCATACGCCCTTTTTGGCCAACCAAGCAAGCTTGCAAAGGAAATCTGCACTACAATGAAGTCTCACTTCCCCCCGGTCCAAAGGGCCATCTGAAAAAAGTGTAAAATCCAGAAAGGCAGGACAGGCCATGGAGAACTGGGAGCCTTGTTATGCTGATGGGCGGGATGTAAATTGCCAACAGCCACTCGGGAGAAGTGTATGGTGTTTCCTGAAACATCTAAAAAACAAAGCAACAGAGCCTAGGGCACTTCCACTTATGGTCCTATAGCTTAGGGAAATTAAAATCAAAAGACACAGCCACCCCAAAGGTTGGGACTGCTCTGTTTACAAGAACCTGGTTTACGGTACAAGTTCAATATCACAGAAAGTGAAAAATGGATAAAGAAGTTGTGGTACTTACGTACAATGCAATATCACTCAGCAAGGAAATCTATGTCATCAGCCCCGTAGCAGCATAATGAGTGGATTCAGGTATGATGATTCTAACTGAAATAAGTCACACAGGAAAAGAAACATCATAAGATATCACTAATACACGGAATGTAAACTTGGCTACATAGGAACTGAATTACAAAACAGAACAGGGTCTCAAATTTTGAAAACCAACTTATGCTTGCTTAGGGGGAAAGGTGAGTTGGGGTGCTGCATAAAACCAGAGATTGAAATGAGCACAGATAATGTTCCTTAAGCCAAATATGGAATAGACAAGAGCTACTCCTTGCTCAACGAAATGGATTCAACACCCCATATTAAACACCTAATAATGTACCTGACTAGGAAGTATCTTAAAACCTATGGATTGCTATGTCTCCAAAAGAGAATGAAGCGTGTGTACAGGGGCATAAACGCAGCAGTGATAGGATTGGAGAAGTTCGGTGAGCAAATGAAGACCCTTTGAAGTCATATTGCATGGTACCCATTCCACGGGTCTCAACTCTCCAGGTTTAAGGTATTCTTCCTTCAGCTAAAACATGCATGTGGAACCCAGAGTATGATCAACCGTGTGATCGGGAGACGTGTTTCAATATGTGTCAGTTTTCGTCCCCTGGTACTCGGGTGCAACATTCCAGACGCTTTACTAACACTCTCCCGACTTGGAGAGTCAGTGCCTTTAACCTCCTGTTTGGCCCAGTTTGCAATTTCTGCGGAAGATGAACAGGAATAGGCAGAACCAATGACAGACTAGATGGAGGTGTCTGGATGGGCAAATTTAACTCTCATTTCTCTCCAGGAAGAGGAATTAACCAAAGGCTCAGCGTGCCATGCCGGAAACAGATTAGGGCCTGAAGCAATCCTGCGGTGTTGCGGCCAGCTCACGAGAAAGCGAGTTGAAGAAAGGAGCTCAGGGGCACTGTAATTCACAAACCTGCAGAGTTATAAATGACAGCTATCGTCCAAAAATATACTGAAGTAAGGCTGCCAAGAGGACTTGAAAGCGGGGCAGAATTGCAGGAAACCGATTTCAGGAGGTAGACTGGAATTGCATTTAAAGCATAGGAAAAGAGGCAGAACGTCCACAATGATGCACTTGGCCAAAAAGGGCGTATGCGTTTTTTCCTGAATATATTCAGGAAAAAACGCATACGCCCTTTTTGGCCAACCAAGCAAGCTTGCAAAGGAAATCTGCACTACAATGAAGTCTCACTTCCCCCTGGTCCAAAGGGCCATCTGAAAAAAGTGTAAAATCCAGAAAGGCAGGACAGGCCATGGAGAACTGGGAGCCTTGTTATGCTGATGGGCGGGATGTAAATTGCCAACAGCCACTCGGGAGAAGTGTATGGTGTTTCCTGAAACATCTAAAAAACAAAGCAACAGAGCCTAGGGCACTTCCACTTATGGTCCTATAGCTTAGGGAAATTAAAATCAAAAGACACAGCCACCCCAAAGGTTGGGACTGCTCTGTTTACAAGAACCTGGTTTACGGTACAAGTTCAATATCGCAGAAAGTGAAAAATGGATAAAGAAGTTGTGGTACTTACGAACAATGCAATATCACTCAGCAATGAAATCTATGTCATCAGCCCCGTAGCAGCATAATGAGTGGATTCAGGTACGATGATTCTAACTGAAATAAGTCACACAGGAAAAGAAACATCATAAGATATCACTAATACATGGAATGTAAACTTGGCTACATAGGAACTGAATTACAAAACAGAACAGGGTCTCTAATTTAGAAAACCAACTTATGCTTGCTTAAGGGGAAAGGTGAGTTGGGGTGCTGCATAAAACCAGAGATTGAAATGAGCACAGATAAAGTTCCTTAAGCCAAATATGGAATAGACAAGAGCTACTCCTTGCTCAACGAAATGGATTCAACACCCCATATTAAACACCTAAGAATGTACCTGACTAGGAAGTATCTTAAAACCTATGGATTGCTATGTCTCCAAAAGAGAATGAAGCGTGTGTGCAGGGGCATAAACGCAGCAGTGATAGGACTGGAGAGGTTCAGTGAGCAAATGAAGACCCTTTGAAGTCATATTGCATGGTACCCATTCCACGGGTCTCAACTCTCCAGGTTTAAGGTATTCTTCCTTCAGCTAAAACATGCATGTGGAACCCAGAGTATGATCAACCGTGTGATCGGGAGACGTGTTCCAATATGTGTCAGTTTTCGTCCCCTGGTACTCGGGTGCAACATTCCAGATGCTTTACTAACACTCTCCCGACTTGGAGAGTCAGTGCCTTTAACCTCCTGTTTGGCCCAGTTTGCAATTTCTGCGGAAGATGAACAGGAATAGGGAGAACCAATGACAGACCAGATGGAGGTGTCTGGATGGGCAAATTTAACTCTCATTTCGCACTAGGAAGAGGAATTAACCAAAGGCTCAGCGTGCCATGCCGTCACCAGATTAGGGCCTGAAGCAATCCTGCGGTGTTGCGGCCAGCTCACGAGAAAGCGAGTTGAAGAAAGGAGCTCAGGGGCACTGTAATTCACAAACCTGCAGAGTTATAAATGACAGCTATCGTCCAAAAATATACTGAAGTAAGGCTGCCAAGAGGACTTGAAAGCGGGGCAGAATTGCAGGAAACCGATTTCAGGAGGTAGACTGGAATTGCATTTAAAGCATAGGAAAAGAGGCAGAACGTCCACAATGATGCACTTGGCCAAAAAGGGCGTATGCGTTTTTTCCTGAATATATTCAGGAAAAAACGCATACGCCCTTTTTGGCCAACCAAGCAAGCTTGCAAAGGAAATCTGCACTACAATGAAGTCTCACTTCCCCCCGGTCAAAAGGGCCATCTGAAAAAAGTGTAAAATCCAGAAGGCAGGACAGGCCATGGAGAACTGGGAGCCTTGTTATGCTGATGGGCGGGATGTCAATTGCCAACAGCCACTCGGGAGAAGTGTATGGTGTTTTCTGAAACATCTAAAAAACAAAGCAACAGAGCCTAGGGCACTTCCACTTATGGTCCTATAGCTTAGGGAAATTAAAATCAAAAGACACAGCCACCCCAAAAGTTGGGACTGCTCTGTTTACAAGAACCTGGTTTACGGTACAAGTTCAATATCGCAGAAAGTGAAAAATGGATAAAGAAGTTGTGGTACTTACGTACAATGCAATATCACTCAGCAAGGAAATCTATGTCATCAGCCCCGTAGCAGCATAATGAGTGGATTCAGGTATGATGATTCTAACTGAAATAAGTCACACAGGAAAAGAAACATCATAAG
Organism: Lagenorhynchus albirostris; assembly: GCF_949774975.1. Lineage (NCBI taxonomy): Eukaryota > Metazoa > Chordata > Mammalia > Artiodactyla > Delphinidae > Lagenorhynchus > Lagenorhynchus albirostris. The sequence goes on along the minus strand of NW_026783620.1, from coordinate 1,112,177 downwards.
ATATCACTAATACACGGAATGTAAACTTGGCTACATAGGAACTGAATTACAAAACAGAACAGGGTCTCAAATTTTGAAAACCAACTTATGCTTGCTTAGGGGGAAAGGTGAGTTGGGGTGCTGCATAAAACCAGAGATTGAAATGAGCACAGATAATGTTCCTTAAGCCAAATATGGAATAGACAAGAGCTACTCCTTGCTCAACGAAATGGATTCAACACCCCATATTAAACACCTAATAATGTACCTGACTAGGAAGTATCTTAAAACCTATGGATTGCTATGTCTCCAAAAGAGAATGAAGCGTGTGTACAGGGGCATAAACGCAGCAGTGATAGGATTGGAGAGGTTCGGTGAGCAAATGAAGACCCTTTGAAGTCATATTGCATGGTACCCATTCCACGGGTCTCAACTCTCCAGGTTTAAGGGATTCTTCCTTCAGCTAAAACATGCATGTGGAACCCAGAGTATGATCAACCGTGTGATCGGGAGACGTGTTCCAATATGTGTCAGTTTTCGTCCCCTGGTACTCGGGTGCAACATTCCAGACGCTTTACTAACACTCTCCCGACTTGGAGAGTCAGTGCCTTTAACCTCCTGTTTGGCCCAGTTTGCAATTTCTGCGGAAGATGAACAGGAATAGGCAGAACCAATGACAGACTAGATGGAGGTGTCTGGATGGGCAAATTTAACTCTCATTTCTCTCCAGGAAGAGGAATTAACCAAAGGCTCAGCGTGCCATGCCGGAAACAGATTAGGGCCTGAAGCAATCCTGCGGTGTTGCGGCCAGCTCACGAGAAAGCGAGTTGAAGAAAGGAGCTCAGGGGCACTGTAATTCACAAACCTGCAGAGTTATAAATGACAGCTATCGTCCAAAAATATACTGAAGTAAGGCTGCCAAGAGGACTTGAAAGCGGGGCAGAATTGCAGGAAACCGATTTCAGGAGGTAGACTGGAATTGCATTTAAAGCATAGGAAAAGAGGCAGAACGTCCACAATGATGCACTTGGCCAAAAAGGGCGTATGCGTTTTTTCCTGAATATATTCAGGAAAAAACGCATACGCCCTTTTTGGCCAACCAAGCAAGCTTGCAAAGGAAATCTGCACTACAATGAAGTCTCACTTCCCCCTGGTCCAAAGGGCCATCTGAAAAAAGTGTAAAATCCAGAAAGGCAGGACAGGCCATGGAGAACTGGGAGCCTTGTTATGCTGATGGGCGGGATGTAAATTGCCAACAGCCACTCGGGAGAAGTGTATGGTGTTTCCTGAAACATCTAAAAAACAAAGCAACAGAGCCTAGGGCACTTCCACTTATGGTCCTATAGCTTAGGGAAATTAAAATCAAAAGACACAGCCACCCCAAAGGTTGGGACGGCTCTGTTTACAAGAACCTGGTTTACGGTACAAGTTCAATATCGCAGAAAGTGAAAAATGGATAAAGAAGTTGTGGTACTTACGTACAATGCAATATCACTCAGCAATGAAATCTATGTCATCAGCCCCGTAGCAGCATAATGAGTGGATTGAGGTACGATGATTCTAACTGAAATAAGTCACACAGGAAAAGAAACATCATAAGATATCACTAATACATGGAATGTAAACTTGGCTACATAGGAACTGAATTACAAAACAGAACAGGGTCTCTAATTTAGAAAACCAACTTATGCTTGCTTAAGGGGAAAGGTGAGTTGGGGTGCTGCATAAAACCAGAGATTGAAATGAGCACAGATAAAGTTCCTTAAGCCAAATATGGAATAGACAAGAGCTACTCCTTGCTCAACGAAATGGATTCAACACCCCATATTAAACACCTAAGAATGTACCTGACTAGGAAGTATCTTAAAACCTATGGATTGCTATGTCTCCAAAAGAGAATGAAGCATGTGTGCAGGGGCATAAACGCAGCAGTGATAGGACTGGAGAGGTTCAGTGAGCAAATGAAGACCCTTTGAAGTCATATTGCATGGTACCCATTCCACGGGTCTCAACTCTCCAGGTTTAAGGTATTCTTCCTTCAGCTAAAACATGCATGTGGAACCCAGAGTATGATCAACCGTGTGATCGGGAGACGTGTTCCAATATGTGTCAGTTTTCGTCCCCTGGTACTCGGGTGCAACATTCCAGATGCTTTACTAACACTCTCCCGACTTGGAGAGTCAGTGCCTTTAACCTCCTGTTTGGCCCAGTTTGCAATTTCTGCGGAAGATGAACAGGAATAGGGAGAACCAATGACAGACCAGATGGAGGTGTCTGGATGGGCAAATTTAACTCTCATTTCGCACTAGGAAGAGGAATTAACCAAAGGCTCAGCGTGCCATGCCGTCACCAGATTAGGGCCTGAAGCAATCCTGCGGTGTTGCGGCCAGCTCACGAGAAAGCGAGTTGAAGAAAGGAGCTCAGGGGCACTGTAATTCACAAACCTGCAGAGTTATAAATGACAGCTATCGTCCAAAAATATACTGAAGTAAGGCTGCCAAGAGGACTTGAAAGCGGGGCAGAATTGCAGGAAACCGATTTCAGGAGGTAGACTGGAATTGCATTTAAAGCATAGGAAAAGAGGCAGAACGTCCACAATGATGCACTTGGCCAAAAAGGGCGTATGCGTTTTTTCCTGAATATATTCAGGAAAAAACGCATACGCCCTTTTTGGCCAACCAAGCAAGCTTGCAAAGGAAATCTGCACTACAATGAAGTCTCACTTCCCCCCGGTCAAAAGGGCCATCTGAAAAAAGTGTAAAATCCAGAAGGCAGGACAGGCCATGGAGAACTGGGAGCCTTGTTATGCTGATGGGCGGGATGTCAATTGCCAACAGCCACTCGGGAGAAGTGTATGGTGTTTCCTGAAACATCTAAAAAACAAAGCAACAGAGCCTAGGGCACTTCCACTTATGGTCCTATAGCTTAGGGAAATTAAAATCAAAAGACACAGCCACCCCAAAGGTTGGGACGGCTCTGTTTACAAGAACCTGGTTTACGGTACAAGTTCAATATCGCAGAAAGTGAAAAATGGATAAAGAAGTTGTGGTACTTACGTACAATGCAATATAACTCAGCAATGAAATCTATGTCATCAGGCCCGTAGCAGCATAATGAGTGGATTCAGGTACGATGATTCTAACTGAAATAAGTCACACAAAAAAAGAAACATCATAAGATATCACTAATACACGGAATGTAAACTTGGCTACACAGGAACTGAATTACAAAACAGAACAGGGTCTCAAATTTAGAAAACCAACTTATGCTTGCTTAAGGGGAAAGGTGAGTTGGGGTGCTGCATAAAACCAGAGATTGAAATGAGCACAGATAAAGTTCCTTAAGCCAAATATGGAATAGACAAGAGTTACTCCTTGCTCAACGAAATGGACTCAACACCCCATATTAAATGCCTAAGAGTGTACCTGACTAGGAAGTATCTTAAAACCTATGGATTGCTATGTCTCCGAAAGAGAATCAAGCGTGTGTACAGGGGCATAAACGCAGCAGTGATAGGATTGGAGAAGTTCGGTGAGCAAATGAAGGCCCTTTGAAATCATATTGCATGGTACCCATTCCACGGGTCTCAACTCTCCAGGTTTAAGGTATTCTTCCTTCAGCTAAAACATGCATGTGGAACTCAGAGTATGATGAACCGTGTGATCGGGAGACGTGTTCCAATATGTGTCAGTTTTCGTCCCCTGGTACTCGGGTGCAACATTCCAGACGCTTTACTAACACTCTCCCGACTTGGAGAGTCAGTGCCTTTAACCTCCTGTTTGGCCCAGTTTGCAATTTCTGCGGAAGATGAACAGGAATAGGGAGAACCAATGACAGACTAGCTGGAGGTGTCTGGACGGGCAAATTTAACTCTCATTTCCCACCAGGAAGAGGAATTAACCAAAGGCTCAGCGTGCCGTGCCGGAACCAGATTAGGGCCTGAAGCCATCCTGCGGTGTTGCGGCCAGCTCACGAGAAAGCTAGTTGAAGAAAGGAGCTCAGGGGCACTGTAATTCACAAACCTGCAGAGTTATAAATGACAGCTATCGTCCAAAAATATACTGAAGTAAGGCTGCCAAGAGGACTTGAAAGCGGGGCAGAATTGCAGGAAACCGATTTCAGGAGGTAGACTGGAATTGCATTTAAAGCATAGGAAAAGAGGCAGAACGTCCACAATGATGCACTTGGCCAAAAAGGGCGTATGCGTTTTTTCCTGAATATATTCAGGAAAAAACGCATACGCCCTTTTTGGCCAACCAAGCAAGCTTGCAAAGGAAATCTGCACTACAATGAAGTCTCACTTCCCCCCGGTCAAAAGGGCCATCTGAAAAAAGTGTAAAATCCAGAAGGCAGGACAGGCCATGGAGAACTGGGAGCCTTGTTATGCTGATGGGCGGGATGTCAATTGCCAACAGCCACTCGGGAGAAGTGTATGGTGTTTCCTGAAACATCTAAAAAACAAAGCAACAGAGCCTAGGGCACTTCCACTTATGGTCCTATAGCTTAGGGAAATTAAAATCAAAAGACACAGCCACCCCAAATGTTGGGACGGCTCTGTTTACAAGAACCTGGTTTACGGTACAAGTTCAATATCGCAGAAAGTGAAAAATGGATAAAGAAGTTGTGGTACTTACGTACAATGCAATATCACTCAGCAATGAAATCTATGTCATCAGGCCCGTAGCAGCATAATGAGTGGATTCAGGTACGATGATTCTAACTGAAATAAGTCACACAAAAAAAGAAACATCATAAGATATCACTAATACACGGAATGTAAACTTGGCTACACAGGAACTGAATTACAAAACAGAACAGGGTCTCAAATTTAGAAAACCAACTTATGCTTGCTTAAGGGGAAAGGTGAGTTGGGGTGCTGCATAAAACCAGAGATTGAAATGAGCACAGATAAAGTTCCTTAAGCCAAATATGGAATAGACAAGAGTTACTCCTTGCTCAACGAAATGGACTCAACACCCCATATTAAATGCCTAAGAGTGTACCTGACTAGGAAGTATCTTAAAACCTATGGATTGCTATGTCTCCGAAAGAGAATCAAGCGTGTGTACAGGGGCATAAACGCAGCAGTGATAGGATTGGAGAAGTTCGGTGAGCAAATGAAGGCCCTTTGAAATCATATTGCATGGTACCCATTCCACGGGTCTCAACTCTCCAGGTTTAAGGTATTCTTCCTTCAGCTAAAACATGCATGTGGAACTCAGAGTATGATGAACCGTGTGATCGGGAGACGTGTTCCAATATGTGTCAGTTTTCGTCCCCTGGTACTCGGGTGCAACATTCCAGACGCTTTACTAACACTCTCCCGACTTGGAGAGTCAGTGCCTTTAACCTCCTGTTTGGCCCAGTTTGCAATTTCTGCGGAAGATGAACAGGAATAGGGAGAACCAATGACAGACTAGCTGGAGGTGTCTGGACGGGCAAATTTAACTCTCATTTCCCACCAGGAAGAGGAATTAACCAAAGGCTCAGCGTGCCGTGCCGGAACCAGATTAGGGCCTGAAGCCATCCTGCGGTGTTGCGGCCAGCTCACGAGAAAGCGAGTTGAAGAAAGGAGCTCAGGGGCACTGTAATTCACAAACCTGCAGAGTTATAAATGACAGCTATCGTCCAAAAATATACTGAAGTAAGGCTGCCAAGAGGACTTGAAAGCGGGGCAGAATTGCAGGAAACCGATTTCAGGAGGTAGACTGGAATTGCATTTAAAGCATAGGAAAAGAGGCAGAACGTCCACAATGATGCACTTGGCCAAAAAGGGCGTATGCGTTTTTTCCTGAATATATTCAGGAAAAAACGCATACGCCCTTTTTGGCCAACCAAGCAAGCTTGCAAAGGAAATCTGCACTACAGTGAAGTCTCACTTCCCCCCGGTCCAAAGGGCCATCTGAAAAAAGTGTAAAATCCAGAAAGGCAGGACAGGCCATGGAGAACTGGGAGCCTTGTTATGCTGATGGGCGGGATGTCAATTGCCAACAGCCACTCGGGAGAAGTGTATGGTGTTTCCTGAAACATCTAAAAGACAAAGCAACAGAGCCTAGGGCACTTCCACTTATGGTCCTATAGCTTAGGGAAATTAAAATCAAAAAGACACAGCCACCCCAAAGGTTGGGACGGCTCTGTTTACCATAACCTGGTTTACGGTACAAGTTCAATATCGCAGAAAGTGAAAAATGGATAAAGAAGTTGTGGTACTTACGTACAATGCAGTATCACTCAGCAATGAAATCTATGTCATCAGGCCCGTAGCAGCATAATGAGTGGAATCAGGTATGATGATTCTAACTGAAATAAGTCACACAGGAAAAGAAACATCATAAGATATCACTAATACATGGAATGTAAACTTGGCTACATAGGAACTGAATTACAAAACAGAACAGGGTCTCTAATTTAGAAAACCAACTTATGCTTGCTTAAGGGGAAAGGTGAGTTGGGGTGCTGCATAAAACCAGAGATTGAAATGAGCACAGATAAAGTTCCTTAAGCCAAATATGGAATAGACAAGAGCTACTCCTTGCTCAACGAAATGGATTCAACACCCCATATTAAACACCTAAGAATGTACCTTTCTAGGAAGTATCTTAAAACCTATGGATTGCTATGTCTCCGAAAGAGAATCAAGCGTGTGTACAGGGGCATAAACGCAGCAGTGATAGGATTGGAGAAGTTCGGTGAGCAAATGAAGACCCTTTGAAGTCATATTGCATGGTACCCATTCCACGGGTCTCAACTCTCCAGGTTTAAGGCATTCTTCCTTCAGCTAAAACATGCATGTGGAACCCAGAGTATGATCAACCGTGTGATCGGGAGACGTGTTCCAATATGTGTCAGTTTTCGTCCCCTGGTACTCGGGTGCAACATTCCAGAGGCTTTACTAACACTCTCCCGACTTGGAGAGTCAGTGCCTTTAACCTCCTGTTTGGCCCAGTTTGCAATTTCTGCGGAAGATGAACAGGAATAGGGAGAACCAATGACAGACTAGCTGGAGGTGTCTGGACGGGCAAATTTAACTCTCATTTCCCACCAGGAAGAGGAATTAACCAAAGGCTCAGCGTGCCGTGCCGGAACCAGATTAGGGCCTGAAGCCATCCTGCGGTGTTGCGGCCAGCTCACGAGAAAGCGAGTTGAAGAAAGGAGCTCAGGGGCACTGTAATTCACAAACCTGCAGAGTTATAAATGACAGCTATCGTCCAAAAATATACTGAAGTAAGGCTGCCAAGAGGACTTGAAAGCGGGGCAGAATTGCAGGAAACCGATTTCAGGAGGTAGACTGGAATTGCATTTAAAGCATAGGAAAAGAGGCAGAACGTCCACAATGATGCACTTGGCCAAAAAGGGCGTATGCGTTTTTTCCTGAATATATTCAGGAAAAAACGCATACGCCCTTTTTGGCCAACCAAGCAAGCTTGCAAAGGAAATCTGCACTACAATGAAGTCTCACTTCCCCCCGGTCCAAAGGGCCATCTGAAAAAAGTGTAAAATCCAGAAAGGCAGGACAGGCCATGGAGAACTGGGAGCCTTGTTATGCTGATGGGCGGGATGTCAATTGCCAACAGCCACTCGGGAGAAGTGTATGGTGTTTCCTGAAACATCTAAAAAACAAAGCAACAGAGCCTAGGGCACTTCCACTTATGGTCCTATAGCTTAGGGAAATTAAAATCAAAAAGACACAGCCACCCCAAAGGTTGGGACGGCTCTCTTTACAAGAACCTGGTTTACGGTACAAGTTCAATATCGCAGAAAGTGAAAAATGGATAAAGAAGTTGTGGGACTTATGTACAATGCAGTATCACTCAGCAATGAAATCTATGTCATCAGGCCCGTAGCAGCATAATGAGTGGATTCAGGTATGATGATTCTAACTGAAATAAGTCACACAGAAAAAGAAACATCATAAGATATCACTAATACACGGAATGTAAACTTGGCTACACAGGAACTGAATTACAAAACAGAACAGGTTCTCAAATTTAGAAAAAAAACTTATGCTTGCTTAAGGGGAAAGGTGAGTTGGGGTGCTGCATAAAACCAGAGATTGAAATGAGCACAGATAAAGTTCCTTAAGCCAAATATGGAATAGACAAGAGCTACTCCTTGCTCAACGAAATGGATTCAACACCCCATATTAAACACCTAAGAATATACCTGACTAGGAAGTATCTTAAAACCTATGGATTGCTATGTCTCCGAAAGAGAATCAAGCGTGTGTACAGGGGCATAAACACAGCAGTGATAGGACTGGAGAGGTTCGGTGAGCAAATGAAGACCCTTTGAAATCATATTGCATGGTACCCATTCCACGGGTCTCAACTCTCCAGGTTTAAGGTATTCTTCCTTCAGCTAAAACATGCATGTGGAACCCAGAGTATGATCAACCGTGTGATCGGGAGACGTGTTCCAATATGTGTCAGTTTTCGTCCCCTGGTACTCGGGTGCAACATTCCAGACGCTTTACTAACACTCTCCCGACTTGGAGAGTCAGTGCCTTTAACCTCCTGTTTGGCCCAGTTTGCAATTTCTGCGGAAGATGAACAGGAATAGGGAGAACCAATGACAGACTAGCTGGAGGTGTCTGGACGGGCAAATTTAACTCTCATTTCCCACCAGGAAGAGGAATTAACCAAAGGCTCAGCGTGCCGTGCCGGAACCAGATTAGGGCCTGAAGCCATCCTGCAGTGTTGCGGCCAGCTCACGAGAAAGCGAGTTGAAGAAAGGAGCTCAGGGGCACTGTAATTCACAAACCTGCAGAGTTATAAATGACAGCTATCGTCCAAAAATATACTGAAGTAAGGCTGCCAAGAGGACTTGAAAGCGGGGCAGAATTGCAGGAAACCGATTTCAGGAGGTAGACTGGAATTGCATTTAAAGCATAGGAAAAGAGGCAGAACGTCCACAATGATGCACTTGGCCAAAAAGGGCGTATGCGTTTTTTCCTGAATATATTCAGGAAAAAACGCATACGCCCTTTTTGGCCAACCAAGCAAGCTTGCAAAGGAAATCTGCACTACAATGAAGTCTCACTTCCCCCCGGTCCAAAGGGCCATCTGAAAGAAGTGTAAAATCCAGAAAGGCAGGACAGGCCATGGAGAACTGGGAGCCTTGTTATGCTGATGGGCGGGATGTCAATTGCCAACAGCCACTCGGGAGAAGTGTATGGTGTTTCCTGAAACATCTAAAAAACAAAGCAACAGAGCCTAGGGCACTTCCACTTATGGTCCTATAGCTTAGGGAAATTAAAATCAAAAAGACACAGCCACCCCAAAGGTTGGGATGGCTCTGTTTACAAGAACCTGGTTTACGGTACAAGTTCAATATCGCAGAAAGTGAAAAATGGATAAAGAAGTTGTGGTACTTACGGACAATGCAATATCACTCAGCAATGAAATCTATGTCATCAGGCCCATAGCAGCATGATGAGTGGATTCAGGTACGATGATTCTAACTGAAATAAGTCACACAGAAAAAGAAACGTCATAAGATATCACTAATACACGGAATGTAACCTTGGCTACACAGGAACTGAATTACAAAACAGAACAGGGTCTCAAAATTAGAAACCCAACTTATGCTTGCTTAAGGGGAAAGGTGAGTTGGGGTGCTGCATAAAACCAGAGATTGAAATGAGCACAGATAAAGTTCCTTAAGCCAAATATGGAATAGACAAGAGCTACTCCTTGCTCAACGAAATGGACTCAACACCCCATATTAAATGCCTAAGAGTGTACCTGACTAGGAAGTATCTTAAAACCTATGGATTGCTATGTCTCTGAAAGAGAATCAAGTGTGTGTACAGGGGCATAAACGCAGCAGTGATAGGATTGGAGAGGTTCGGTGAGCAAATGAAGACCCTTTGAAGTCATATTGCATGGTACCCATTCCACGGGTCTCAACTCTCCAGGTTTAAGGCATTCTTCCTTCAGCTAAAACATGCATGTGGAACCCAGAGTATGATCAACCGTGTGATCGGGAGACGTGTTCCAATATGTCTCAGTTTTCGTCCCCTGGTACTCGGGTGCAACATTCCAGACGCTTTACTAACACTCTCCCGACTTGGAGAGTCAGTGCCTTTAACCTCCTGTTTGGCCCAGTTTGCAATTTCTGCGGAAGATGAACAGGAATAGGGAGAACCAATGACAGACTAGCTGGAGGTGTCTGGACGGGCAAATTTAACTCTCATTTCCCACCAGGAAGAGGAATTAACCAAAGGCTCAGCGTGCCGTGCCGGAACCAGATTAGGGCCTGAAGCCATCCTGCGGGGTTGCGGCCAGCTCACGAGAAAGCGAGTTGAAGAAAGGAGCTCAGGGGCACTGTAATTCACAAACCTGCAGAGTTATAAATGACAGCTATCGTCCAAAAATATACTGAAGTAAGGCTGCCAAGAGGACTTGAAAGCGGGGCAGAATTGCAGGAAACCGATTTCAGGAGGTAGACTGGAATTGCATTTAAAGCATAGGAAAAGAGGCAGAACGTCCACAATGATGCACTTGGCCAAAAAGGGCGTATGCGTTTTTTCCTGAATATATTCAGGAAAAAACGCATACGCCCTTTTTGGCCAACCAAGCAAGCTTGCAAAGGAAATCTGCACTACAATGAAGTCTCACTTCCCCCCGGTCAAAAGGGCCATCTGAAAAAAGTGTAAAATCCAGAAAGGCAGGACAGGCCATGGAGAACTGGGAGCCTTGTTATGCTGATGGGCGGGATGTAAATTGCCAATAGCCACTAGGGAGATGTGTATGGTGTTTCCTGAAACATCTAAAAAACAAAGCAACAGAGCCTAGGGCACTTCCACTTATGGTCCTATAGCTTAGGGAAATTAAAATCAAAAGACACAGCCACCCCAAAGGTGGGGACGGCTCTGTTTACAAGAACCTGGTTTACGGTACAAGTTCAATATCGCAGAAAGTGAAAAATGGATAAAGAAGTTGTGGTACTTACGGACAATGCAATATCACTCAGCAATGAAATCTATGTCATCAGGCCCATAGCAGCATGATGAGTGGATTCAGGTACGATGATTCTAACTGAAATAAGTCACACAGAAAAAGAAACGTCATAAGATATCACTAATACACGGAATGTAACCTTGGCTACACAGGAACTGAATTACAAAACAGAACAGGGTCTCAAAATTAGAAACCCAACTTATGCTTGCTTAAGGGGAAAGGTGAGTTGGGGTGCTGCATAAAACCAGAGATTGAAATGAGCACAGATAAAGTTCCTTAAGCCAAATATGGAATAGACAAGAGCTACTCCTTGCTCAACGAAATGGACTCAACACCCCATATTAAATGCCTAAGAGTGTACCTGACTAGGAAGTATCTTAAAACCTATGGATTGCTATGTCTCTGAAAGAGAATCAAGTGTGTGTACAGGGGCATAAACGCAGCAGTGATAGGATTGGAGAGGTTCGGTGAGCAAATGAAGACCCTTTGAAGTCATATTGCATGGTACCCATTCCACGGGTCTCAACTCTCCAGGTTTAAGGTATTCTTCCTTCAGCTAAAACATGCATGTGGAACCCAGAGTATGATCAACCGTGTGATCGGGAGACGTGTTCCAATATGTCTCAGTTTTCGTCCCCTGGTACTCGGGTGCAACATTCCAGACGCTTTACTAACACTCTCCCGACTTGGAGAGTCAGTGCCTTTAACCTCCTGTTTGGCCCAGTTTGCAATTTCTGCGGAAGATGAACAGGAATAGGGAGAACCAATGACAGACTAGCTGGAGGTGTCTGGACGGGCAAATTTAACTCTCATTTCCCACCAGGAAGAGGAATTAACCAAAGGCTCAGCGTGCCGTGCCGGAACCAGATTAGGGCCTGAAGCCATCCTGCGGGGTTGCGGCCAGCTCACGAGAAAGCGAGTTGAAGAAAGGAGCTCAGGGGCACTGTAATTCACAAACCTGCAGAGTTATAAATGACAGCTATCGTCCAAAAATATACTGAAGTAAGGCTGCCAAGAGGACTTGAAAGCGGGGCAGAATTGCAGGAAACCGATTTCAGGAGGTAGACTGGAATTGCATTTAAAGCATAGGAAAAGAGGCAGAACGTCCACAATGATGCACTTGGCCAAAAAGGGCGTATGAGTTTTTTCCTGAATATATTCAGGAAAAAACGCATACGCCCTTTTTGGCCAACCAAGCAAGCTTGCAAAGGAAATCTGCACTACAATGAAGTCTCACTTCCCCCCGGTCAAAAGGGCCATCTGAAAAAAGTGTAAAATCCAGAAAGGCAGGACAGGCCATGGAGAACTGGGAGCCTTGTTATGCTGATGGGCGGGATGTCAATTGCCAATAGCCACTAGGGAGATGTGTATGGTGTTTCCTGAAACATCTAAAAAACAAAGCAACAGAGCCTAGGGCACTTCCACTTATGGTCCTATAGCTTAGGGAAATTAAAATCAAAAGACACAGCCACCCCAAAGGTGGGGACGGCTCTGTTTACAAGAACCTGGTTTACGGTACAAGTTCAATATCGCAGAAAGTGAAAAATGGATAAAGAAGTTGTGGTACTTACGTACAATGCAATATCACTCAGCAATGAAATCTATGTCATCAGGCCCGTAGCAGCATAATGAGTGGATTCAGGTACGATGATTCTAACTGAAATAAGTCACACAGAAAAAGAAACGTCATAAGATATCACTAATACACGGAATGTAACCTTGGCTACACAGGAACTGAATTACAAAACATAACAGGGTCTCAAATTTAGAAAACCAACTTATGCTTGCTTAAGGGGAAAGGTGAGTTGGGGTGCTGCATAAAACCAGAGATTGAAATGAGCACAGATAAAGTTCCTTAAGCCAAATATGGAATAGACAAGAGCTACTCCTTGCTCAACGAAATGGACTCAACACCCCATATTAAATGCCTAAGAGTGTACCTGACTAGGAAGTATCTTAAAACCTATGGATTGCTATGTCTCTGAAAGAGAATCAAGTGTGTGTACAGGGGCATAAACGCAGCAGTGATAGGATTGGAGAGGTTCGGTGAGCAAATGAAGACCCTTTGAAGTCATATTGCATGGTACCCATTCCACGGGTCTCAACTCTCCAGGTTTAAGGTATTCTTCCTTCAGCTAAAACATGCATGTGGAACCCAGAGTATGATCAACCGTGTGATCGGGAGACGTGTTCCAATATGTGTCAGTTTTCGTCCCCTGGTACTCGGGTGCAACATTCCAGAGGCTTTACTAACACTCTCCCGACTTGGAGAGTCAGTGCCTTTAACCTCCTGTTTGGCCCAGTTTGCAATTTCTGCGGAAGATGAACAGGAATAGGGAGAACCAATGACAGACTAGCTGGAGGTGTCTGGACGGGCAAATTTAACTCTCATTTCCCACCAGGAAGAGGAATTAACCAAAGGCTCAGCGTGCCGTGCCGGAACCAGATTAGGGCCTGAAGCCATCCTGCGGTGTTGCGGCCAGCTCACGAGAAAGCGAGTTGAAGAAAGGAGCTCAGGGGCACTGTAATTCACAAACCTGCAGAGTTATAAATGACAGCTATCGTCCAAAAATATACTGAAGTAAGGCTGCCAAGAGGACTTGAAAGCGGGGCAGAATTGCAGGAAACCGATTTCAGGAGGTAGACTGGAATTGCATTTAAAGCATAGGAAAAGAGGCAGAACGTCCACAATGATGCACTTGGCCAAAAAGGGCGTATGCGTTTTTTCCTGAATATATTCAGGAAAAAACGCATACGCCCTTTTTGGCCAACCAAGCAAGCTTGCAAAGGAAATCTGCACTACAATGAAGTCTCACTTCCCCCCGGTCCAAAGGGCCATCTGAAAAAAGTGTAAAATCCAGAAAGGCAGGACAGGCCATGGAGAACTGGGAGCCTTGTTATGCTGATGGGCGGGATGTCAATTGCCAACAGCCACTCGGGAGAAGTGTATGGTGTTTCCTGAAACATCTAAAAAACAAAGCAACAGAGCCTAGGGCACTTCCACTTATGGTCCTATAGCTTAGGGAAATTAAAATCAAAAGACACAGCCACCCCAAAGGTTGGGACGGCTCTGTTTACAAGAACCTGGTTTACGGTACAAGTTCAATATCGCAGAAAGTGAAAAATGGATAAAGAAGTTGTGGGACTTACGTACAATGCAGTATCACTCAGCAATGAAATCTATGTCATCAGGCCCGTAGCAGCATAATGAGTGGATTCAGGTATGATGATTCTAACTGAAATAAGTCACACAGAAAAAGAAACGTCATAAGATATCACTAATACACGGAATGTAAACTTGGCTACACAGGAACTGAATTACAAAACAGAACAGGTTCTCAAATTTAGAAAAAAAACTTATGCTTGCTTAAGGGGAAAGGTGAGTTGGGGTGCTGCATAAAACCAGAGATTGAAATGAGCACAGATAAAGTTCCTTAAGCCAAATATGGAATAGACAAGAGCTACTCCTTGCTCAACGAAATGGATTCAACACCCCATATTAAACACCTAAGAATATACCTGACTAGGAAGTATCTTAAAACCTATGGATTGCTATGTCTCCGAAAGAGAATCAAGCGTGTGTACAGGGGCATAAACACAGCAGTGATAGGACTGGAGAGGTTCGGTGAGCAAATGAAGACCCTTTGAAATCATATTGCATGGTACCCATTCCACGGGTCTCAACTCTCCAGGTTTAAGGTATTCTTCCTTCAGCTAAAACATGCATGTGGAACCCAGAGTATGATCAACCGTGTGATCGGGAGACGTGTTCCAATATGTGTCAGTTTTCGTCCCCTGGTACTCGGGTGCAACATTCCAGACGCTTTACTAACACTCTCCCGACTTGGAGAGTCAGTGCCTTTAACCTCCTGTTTGGCCCAGTTTGCAATTTCTGCGGAAGATGAACAGGAATAGGGAGAACCAATGACAGACTAGCTGGAGGTGTCTGGACGGGCAAATTTAACTCTCATTTCCCACCAGGAAGAGGAATTAACCAAAGGCTCAGCGTGCCGTGCCGGAACCAGATTAGGGCCTGAAGCCATCCTGCGGTGTTGCGGCCAGCTCACGAGAAAGCGAGTTGAAGAAAGGAGCTCAGGGGCACTGTAATTCACAAACCTGCAGAGTTATAAATGACAGCTATCGTCCAAAAATATACTGAAGTAAGGCTGCCAAGAGGACTTGAAAGCGGGGCAGAATTGCAGGAAACCGATTTCAGGAGGTAGACTGGAATTGCATTTAAAGCATAGGAAAAGAGGCAGAACGTCCACAATGATGCACTTGGCCAAAAAGGGCGTATGCGTTTTTTCCTGAATATATTCAGGAAAAAACGCATACGCCCTTTTTGGCCAACCAAGCAAGCTTGCAAAGGAAATCTGCACTACAATGAAGTCTCACTTCCCCCCGGTCCAAAGGGCCATCTGAAAGAAGTGTAAAATCCAGAAAGGCAGGACAGGCCATGGAGAACTGGGAGCCTTGTTATGCTGATGGGCGGGATGTCAATTGCCAACAGCCACTCGGGAGAAGTGTATGGTGTTTCCTGAAACATCTAAAAAACAAAGCAACAGAGCCTAGGGCACTTCCACTTATGGTCCTATAGCTTAGGGAAATTAAAATCAAAAAGACACAGCCACCCCAAAGGTTGGGATGGCTCTGTTTACAAGAACCTGGTTTACGGTACAAGTTCAATATCGCAGAAAGTGAAAAATGGATAAAGAAGTTGTGGTACTTACGGACAATGCAATATCACTCAGCAATGAAATCTATGTCATCAGGCCCATAGCAGCATAATGAGTGGATTCAGGTACGATGATTCTAACTGAAATAAGTCACACAGGGAAAGAAACATCATAAGATATCACTAATACACGGAATGTAAACTTGGCTACACAGGAACTGAATTACAAAACAGAACAGGGTCTCGAATTTAGAAACCCAACTTATGCTTGCTTAAGGGGAAAGGTGAGTTGGGGTGCTGCATAAAACCAGAGATTGAAATGAGCACAGATAAAGTTCCTTAAGCCAAATATGGAATAGACAAGAGCTACTCCTTGCTCAACGAAATGGACTCAACACCCCATATTAAATGCCTAAGAGTGTACCTGACTAGGAAGTATCTTAAAACCTATGGATTGCTATGTCTCTGAAAGAGAATCAAGTGTGTGTACAGGGGCATAAACGCAGCAGTGATAGGATTGGAGAGGTTCGGTGAGCAAATGAAGACCCTTTGAAGTCATATTGCATGGTACCCATTCCACGGGTCTCAACTCTCCAGGTTTAAGGTATTCTTCCTTCAGCTAAAACATGCATGTGGAACCCAGAGTATGATCAACCGTGTGATCGGGAGACGTGTTCCAATATGTGTCAGTTTTCGTCCCCTGGTACTCGGGTGCAACATTCCAGACGCTTTACTAACACTCTCCCGACTTGGAGAGTCAGTGCCTTTAACCTCCTGTTTGGCCCAGTTTGCAATTTCTGCGGAAGATGAACAGGAATAGGGAGAACCAATGACAGACTAGCTGGAGGTGTCTGGACGGGCAAATTTAACTCTCATTTCCCACCAGGAAGAGGAATTAACCAAAGGCTCAGCATGCCGTGCCGGAACCAGATTAGGGCCTGAAGCCATCCTGCGGGGTTGCGGCCAGCTCACGAGAAAGCGAGTTGAAGAAAGGAGCTCAGGGGCACTGTAATTCACAAACCTGCAGAGTTATAAATGACAGCTATCGTCCAAAAATATACTGAAGTAAGGCTGCCAAGAGGACTTGAAAGCGGGGCAGAATTGCAGGAAACCGATTTCAGGAGGTAGACTGGAATTGCATTTAAAGCATAGGAAAAGAGGCAGAACGTCCACAATGATGCACTTGGCCAAAAAGGGCGTATGCGTTTTTTCCTGAATATATTCAGGAAAAAACGCATACGCCCTTTTTGGCCAACCAAGCAAGCTTGCAAAGGAAATCTGCACTACAATGAAGTCTCACTTCCCCCCGGTCAAAAGGGCCATCTGAAAAAAGTGTAAAATCCAGAAAGGCAGGACAGGCCATGGAGAACTGGGAGCCTTGTTATGCTGATGGGCGCGATGTAATTTGCCAATAGCCACTAGGGAGATGTGTATGGTGTTTCCTGAAACATCTAAAAAACAAAGCAACAGAGCCTAGGGCACTTCCACTTATGGTCCTATAGCTTAGGGAAATTAAAATCAAAAGACACAGCCACCCCAAAGGTGGGGACGGCTCTGTTTACAAGAACCTGGTTTACGGTACAAGTTCAATATCGCAGAAAGTGAAAAATGGATAAAGAAGTTGTGGTACTTACGTACAATGCAATATCACTCAGCAATGAAATCTATGTCATCAGGCCCGTAGCAGCATAATGAGTGGATTCAGGTACGATGATTCTAACTGAAATAAGTCACACAGAAAAAGAAACGTCATAAGATATCACTAATACACGGAATGTAACCTTGGCTACACAGGAACTGAATTACAAAACAGAACAGGGTCTCAAATTTAGAAAACCAACTTATGCTTGCTTAAGGGGAAAGGTGAGTTGGGGTGCTGCATAAAACCAGAGATTGAAATGAGCACAGATAAAGTTCCTTAAGCCAAATATGGAATAGACAAGAGCTACTCCTTGCTCAACGAAATGGACTCAACACCCCATATTAAATGCCTAAGAGTGTACCTGACTAGGAAGTATCTTAAAACCTATGGATTGCTATGTCTCTGAAAGAGAATCAAGTGTGTGTACAGGGGCATAAACGCAGCAGTGATAGGATTGGAGAGGTTCGGTGAGCAAATGAAGACCCTTTGAAGTCATATAGCATGGTACCCATTCCACGGGTCTCAACTCTCCAGGTTTAAGGTATTCTTCCTTCAGCTAAAACATGCATGTGGAACCCAGAGTATGATCAACCGTGTGATCGGGAGACGTGTTCCAATATGTCTCAGTTTTCGTCCCCTGGTACTCGGGTGCAACATTCCAGACGCTTTACTAACACTCTCCCGACTTGGAGAGTCAGTGCCTTTAACCTCCTGTTTGGCCCAGTTTGCAATTTCTGCGGAAGATGAACAGGAATAGGGAGAACCAATGACAGACTAGCTGGAGGTGTCTGGACGGGCAAATTTAACTCTCATTTCCCACCAGGAAGAGGAATTAACCAAAGGCTCAGCGTGCCGTGCCAGAACCAGATTAGGGCCTGAAGCCATCCTGCAGGGTTGCGGCCAGCTCACGAGAAAGCGAGTTGAAGAAAGGAGCTCAGGGGCACTGTAATTCACAAACCTGCAGAGTTATAAATGACAGCTATCGTCCAAAAATATACTGAAGTAAGGCTGCCAAGAGGACTTGAAAGCGGGGCAGAATTGCAGGAAACCGATTTCAGGAGGTAGACTGGAATTGCATTTAAAGCATAGGAAAAGAGGCAGAACGTCCACAATGATGCACTTGGCCAAAAAGGGCGTATGCGTTTTTTCCTGAATATATTCAGGAAAAAACGCATACGCCCTTTTTGGCCAACCAAGCAAGCTTGCAAAGGAAATCTGCACTACAATGAAGTCTCACTTCCCCCCGGTCAAAAGGGCCATCTGAAAAAAGTGTAAAATCCAGAAAGGCAGGACAGGCCATGGAGAACTGGGAGCCTTGTTATGCTGATGGGCGGGATGTAAATTGCCAACAGCCACTCGGGAGAAGTGTATGGTGTTTCCTGAAACATCTAAAAAACAAAGCAACAGAGCCTAGGGCACTTCCACTTATGGTCCTATAGCTTAGGGAAATTAAAATCAAAAGACACAGCCACCCCAAAGGTTGGGACGGCTCTGTTTACAAGAACCTGGTTTACGGTACAAGTTCAATATCGCAGAAAGTGAAAAATGGATAAAGAAGTTGTGGTACTTACGTACAATGCAGTATCACTCAGCAATGAAATCCATGTCATCAGGCCCGTAGCAGCATAATGAGTGGATTCAGGTACGATGATTCTAACTGAAATAAGTCACACAGGGAAAGAAACATCATAAGATATCACTAATACACGGAATGTAAACTTGGCTACACAGGAACTGAATTACAAAACAGAACAGGGTCTCGAATTTAGAAACCCAACTTATGCTTGCTTAAGGGGAAAGGTGAGTTGGGGTGCTGCATAAAACCAGAGATTGAAATGAGCACAGATAAAGTTCCTTAAGCCAAATATGGAATAGACAAGAGCTACTCCTTGCTCAACGAAATGGACTCAACACCCCATATTAAATGCCTAAGAGTGTACCTGACTAGGAAGTATCTTAAAACCTATGGATTGCTATGTCTCTGAAAGAGAATCAAGTGTGTGTACAGGGGCATAAACGCAGCAGTGATAGGATTGGAGAGGTTCGGTGAGCAAATGAAGACCCTTTGAAGTCATATTGCATGGTACCCATTCCACGGGTCTCAACTCTCCAGGTTTAAGGTATTCTTCCTTCAGCTAAAACATGCATGTGGAACCCAGAGTATGATCAACCGTGTGATCGGGAGACGTGTTCCAATATGTGTCAGTTTTCGTCCCCTGGTACTCGGGTGCAACATTCCAGACGCTTTACTAACACTCTCCCGACTTGGAGAGTCAGTGCCTTTAACCTCCTGTTTGGCCCAGTTTGCAATTTCTGCGGAAGATGAACAGGAATAGGGAGAACCAATGACAGACTAGCTGGAGGTGTCTGGACGGGCAAATTTAACTCTCATTTCCCACCAGGAAGAGGAATTAACCAAAGGCTCAGCATGCCGTGCCGGAACCAGATTAGGGCCTGAAGCCATCCTGCGGGGTTGCGGCCAGCTCACGAGAAAGCGAGTTGAAGAAAGGAGCTCAGGGGCACTGTAATTCACAAACCTGCAGAGTTATAAATGACAGCTATCGTCCAAAAATATACTGAAGTAAGGCTGCCAAGAGGACTTGAAAGCGGGGCAGAATTGCAGGAAACCGATTTCAGGAGGTAGACTGGAATTGCATTTAAAGCATAGGAAAAGAGGCAGAACGTCCACAATGATGCACTTGGCCAAAAAGGGCGTATGCGTTTTTTCCTGAATATATTCAGGAAAAAACGCATACGCCCTTTTTGGCCAACCAAGCAAGCTTGCAAAGGAAATCTGCACTACAATGAAGTCTCACTTCCCCCCGGTCAAAAGGGCCATCTGAAAAAAGTGTAAAATCCAGAAAGGCAGGACAGGCCATGGAGAACTGGGAGCCTTGTTATGCTGATGGGCGCGATGTAAATTGCCAATAGCCACTAGGGAGATGTGTATGGTGTTTCCTGAAACATCTAAAAAACAAAGCAACAGAGCCTAGGGCACTTCCACTTATGGTCCTATAGCTTAGGGAAATTAAAATCAAAAGACACAGCCACCCCAAAGGTGGGGACGGCTCTGTTTACAAGAACCTGGTTTACGGTACAAGTTCAATATCGCAGAAAGTGAAAAATGGATAAAGAAGTTGTGGTACTTACGTACAATGCAATATCACTCAGCAATGAAATCTATGTCATCAGGCCCGTAGCAGCATAATGAGTGGATTCAGGTACGATGATTCTAACTGAAATAAGTCACACAGAAAAAGAAACGTCATAAGATATCACTAATACACGGAATGTAACCTTGGCTACACAGGAACTGAATTACAAAACAGAACAGGGTCTCAAATTTAGAAAACCAACTTATGCTTGCTTAAGGGGAAAGGTGAGTTGGGGTGCTGCATAAAACCAGAGATTGAAATGAGCACAGATAAAGTTCCTTAAGCCAAATATGGAATAGACAAGAGCTACTCCTTGCTCAACGAAATGGACTCAACACCCCATATTAAATGCCTAAGAGTGTACCTGACTAGGAAGTATCTTAAAACCTATGGATTGCTATGTCTCTGAAAGAGAATCAAGTGTGTGTACAGGGGCATAAACGCAGCAGTGATAGGATTGGAGAGGTTCGGTGAGCAAATGAAGACCCTTTGAAGTCATATAGCATGGTACCCATTCCACGGGTCTCAACTCTCCAGGTTTAAGGTATTCTTCCTTCAGCTAAAACATGCATGTGGAACCCAGAGTATGATCAACCGTGTGATCGGGAGACGTGTTCCAATATGTCTCAGTTTTCGTCCCCTGGTACTCGGGTGCAACATTCCAGACGCTTTACTAACACTCTCCCGACTTGGAGAGTCAGTGCCTTTAACCTCCTGTTTGGCCCAGTTTGCAATTTCTGCGGAAGATGAACAGGAATAGGGAGAACCAATGACAGACTAGCTGGAGGTGTCTGGACGGGCAAATTTAACTCTCATTTCCCACCAGGAAGAGGAATTAACCAAAGGCTCAGCGTGCCGTGCCAGAACCAGATTAGGGCCTGAAGCCATCCTGCGGGGTTGCGGCCAGCTCACGAGAAAGCGAGTTGAAGAAAGGAGCTCAGGGGCACTGTAATTCACAAACCTGCAGAGTTATAAATGACAGCTATCGTCCAAAAATATACTGAAGTAAGGCTGCCAAGAGGACTTGAAAGCGGGGCAGAATTGCAGGAAACCGATTTCAGGAGGTAGACTGGAATTGCATTTAAAGCATAGGAAAAGAGGCAGAACGTCCACAATGATGCACTTGGCCAAAAAGGGCGTATGCGTTTTTTCCTGAATATATTCAGGAAAAAACGCATACGCCCTTTTTGGCCAACCAAGCAAGCTTGCAAAGGAAATCTGCACTACAATGAAGTCTCACTTCCCCCCGGTCAAAAGGGCCATCTGAAAAAAAGTGTAAAATCCAGAAAGGCAGGACAGGCCATGGAGAACTGGGAGCCTTGTTATGCTGATGGGCGGGATGTAAATTGCCAACAGCCACTCGGGAGAAGTGTATGGTGTTTCCTGAAACATCTAAAAAACAAAGCAACAGAGCCTAGGGCACTTCCACTTATGGTCCTATAGCTTAGGGAAATTAAAATCAAAAGACACAGCCAACCCAAAGGTTGGGACGGCTCTGTTTACAAGAACCTGGTTTACGGTACAAGTTCAATATCGCAGAAAGTGAAAAATGGATAAAGAAGTTGTGGTACTTACGTACAATGCAATATCACTCAGCAATGAAATCTATGTCATCAGGCCCGTAGCAGCATAATGAGTGGATTCAGGTACGATGATTCTAACTGAAATAAGTCACACAGAAAAAGAAACGTCATAAGATATCACTAATACACGGAATGTAACCTTGGCTACACAGGAACTGAATTACAAAACAGAACAGGGTCTCAAATTTAGAAAACCAACTTATGCTTGCTTAAGGGGAAAGGTGAGTTGGGGTGCTGCATAAAACCAGAGATTGAAATGAGCACAGATAAAGTTCCTTAAGCCAAATATGGAATAGACAAGAGCTACTCCTTGCTCAACGAAATGGACTCAACACCCCATATTAAATGCCTAAGAGTGTACCTGACTAGGAAGTATCTTAAAACCTATGGATTGCTATGTCTCTGAAAGAGAATCAAGTGTGTGTACAGGGGCATAAACGCAGCAGTGATAGGATTGGAGAGGTTCGGTGAGCAAATGAAGACCCTTTGAAGTCATATTGCATGGTACCCATTCCACGGGTCTCAACTCTCCAGGTTTAAGGTATTCTTCCTTCAGCTAAAACATGCATGTGGAACCCAGAGTATGATCAACCGTGTGATCGGGAGACGTGTTCCAATATGTCTCAGTTTTCGTCCCCTGGTACTCGGGTGCAACATTCCAGACGCTTTACTAACACTCTCCCGACTTGGAGAGTCAGTGCCTTTAACCTCCTGTTTGGCCCAGTTTGCAATTTCTGCGGAAGATGAACAGGAATAGGGAGAACCAATGACAGACTAGCTGGAGGTGTCTGGACGGGCAAATTTAACTCTCATTTCCCACCAGGAAGGGGAATTAACCAAAGGCTCAGCGTGCCGTGCCGGAACCAGATTAGGGCCTGAAGCCATCCTGCGGGGTTGCGGCCAGCTCACGAGAAAGCGAGTTGAAGAAAGGAGCTCAGGGGCACTGTAATTCACAAACCTGCAGAGTTATAAATGACAGCTATCGTCCAAAAATATACTGAAGTAAGGCTGCCAAGAGGACTTGAAAGCGGGGCAGAATTGCAGGAAACCGATTTCAGGAGGTAGACTGGAATTGCATTTAAAGCATAGGAAAAGAGGCAGAACGTCCACAATGATGCACTTGGCCAAAAAGGGCGTATGCGTTTTTTCCTGAATATATTCAGGAAAAAACGCATACGCCCTTTTTGGCCAACCAAGCAAGCTTGCAAAGGAAATCTGCACTACAATGAAGTCTCACTTCCCCCCGGTCCAAAGGGCCATCTGAAAAAAGTGTAAAATCCAGAAAGGCAGGACAGGCCATGGAGAACTGGGAGCCTTGTTATGCTGATGGGCGGGATGTAAATTGCCAACAGCCAATCGGGAGAAGTGTATGGTGTTTCCTGAAACAGCTAAAAAACAAAGCAACAGAGCCTAGGGCACTTCCACTTATGGTCCTATAGCTTAGGGAAATTAAAATCAAAAGACACAGCCACCCCAAAGGTTGGGACGGCTCTGTTTACAAGAACCTGGTTTACGGTACAAGTTCAATATCGCAGAAAGTGAAAAATGGATAAAGAAGTTGTGGTACTTACGTACAATGCAGTATCACTCAGCAATGAAATCCATGTCATCAGGCCCGTAGCAGCATAATGAGTGGATTCAGGTACGATGATTCTAACTGAAATAAGTCACACAGGGAAAGAAACATCATAAGATATCACTAATACACGGAATGTAAACTTGGCTACACAGGAACTGAATTACAAAACAGAACAGGGTCTCGAATTTAGAAACCCAACTTATGCTTGCTTAAGGGGAAAGGTGAGTTGGGGTGCTGCATAAAACCAGAGATTGAAATGAGCACAGATAAAGTTCCTTAAGCCAAATATGGAATAGACAAGAGCTACTCCTTGCTCAACGAAATGGACTCAACACCCCATATTAAATGCCTAAGAGTGTACCTGACTAGGAAGTATCTTAAAACCTATGGATTGCTATGTCTCTGAAAGAGAATCAAGTGTGTGTACAGGGGCATAAACGCAGCAGTGATAGGATTGGAGAGGTTCGGTGAGCAAATGAAGACCCTTTGAAGTCATATTGCATGGTACCCATTCCACGGGTCTCAACTCTCCAGGTTTAAGGTATTCTTCCTTCAGCTAAAACATGCATGTGGAACCCAGAGTATGATCAACCGTGTGATCGGGAGACGTGTTCCAATATGTGTCAGTTTTCGTCCCCTGGTACTCGGGTGCAACATTCCAGACGCTTTACTAACACTCTCCCGACTTGGAGAGTCAGTGCCTTTAACCTCCTGTTTGGCCCAGTTTGCAATTTCTGCGGAAGATGAACAGGAATAGGGAGAACCAATGACAGACTAGCTGGAGGTGTCTGGACGGGCAAATTTAACTCTCATTTCCCACCAGGAAGAGGAATTAACCAAAGGCTCAGCATGCCGTGCCGGAACCAGATTAGGGCCTGAAGCCATCCTGCGGGGTTGCGGCCAGCTCACGAGAAAGCGAGTTGAAGAAAGGAGCTCAGGGGCACTGTAATTCACAAACCTGCAGAGTTATAAATGACAGCTATCGTCCAAAAATATACTGAAGTAAGGCTGCCAAGAGGACTTGAAAGCGGGGCAGAATTGCAGGAAACCGATTTCAGGAGGTAGACTGGAATTGCATTTAAAGCATAGGAAAAGAGGCAGAACGTCCACAATGATGCACTTGGCCAAAAAGGGCGTATGCGTTTTTTCCTGAATATATTCAGGAAAAAACGCATACGCCCTTTTTGGCCAACCAAGCAAGCTTGCAAAGGAAATCTGCACTACAATGAAGTCTCACTTCCCCCCGGTCAAAAGGGCCATCTGAAAAAAGTGTAAAATCCAGAAAGGCAGGACAGGCCATGGAGAACTGGGAGCCTTGTTATGCTGATGGGCGCGATGTAAATTGCCAATAGCCACTAGGGAGATGTGTATGGTGTTTCCTGAAACATCTAAAAAACAAAGCAACAGAGCCTAGGGCACTTCCACTTATGGTCCTATAGCTTAGGGAAATTAAAATCAAAAGACACAGCCACCCCAAAGGTGGGGACGGCTCTGTTTACAAGAACCTGGTTTACGGTACAAGTTCAATATCGCAGAAAGTGAAAAATGGATAAAGAAGTTGTGGTACTTACGTACAATGCAATATCACTCAGCAATGAAATCTATGTCATCAGGCCCGTAGCAGCATAATGAGTGGATTCAGGTACGATGATTCTAACTGAAATAAGTCACACAGAAAAAGAAACGTCATAAGATATCACTAATACACGGAATGTAACCTTGGCTACACAGGAACTGAATTACAAAACAGAACAGGGTCTCAAATTTAGAAAACCGACTTATGCTTGCTTAAGGGGAAAGGTGAGTTGGGGTGCTGCATAAAACCAGAGATTGAAATGAGCACAGATAAAGTTCCTTAAGCCAAATATGGAATAGACAAGAGCTACTCCTTGCTCAACGAAATG
Organism: Lagenorhynchus albirostris; assembly: GCF_949774975.1. Lineage (NCBI taxonomy): Eukaryota > Metazoa > Chordata > Mammalia > Artiodactyla > Delphinidae > Lagenorhynchus > Lagenorhynchus albirostris. The sequence continues at coordinate 1,086,699 of NW_026783620.1, read as the reverse complement.
GATTCAACACCCCATATTAAACACCTAAGAATGTACCTGACTAGGAAGTATCTTAAAACCTATGGATTGCTATGTCTCCAAAAGAAAATCAAGCGTGTGTGCAGGGGCATTAATGCAGCAGTGATAGGATTGGAGAGGTTCGGTGAGCAAATGAAGACCCTTTGAAGTCATATTGCATGGTACCCATTCCACGGGTCTCAACTCTCCAGGTTTAAGGTATTCTTCCTTCAGCTAAAACATGCATGTGGAACCAAGAGTATGATCAACCGTGTGATCGGGAGACGTGTTCCAATATGTCTCAGTTTTCGTCCCCTGGTACTCGGGTGCAACATTCCAGACGCTTTACTAACACTCTCCCGACTTGGAGAGTCAGTGCCTTTAACCTCCTGTTTGGCCCAGTTTGCAATTTCTGCGGAAGATGAACAGGAATAGGGAGAACCAATGACAGACTAGCTGGAGGTGTCTGGATGGGCAAATTTAACTCTCATTTCCCACCAGGAAGAGGAATTAACCAAAGGCTCAGCGTGCCGTGCCGGAACCAGATTAGGGCCTGAAGCCATCCTGCGGTGTTGCGGCCAGCTCACGAGAAAGCGAGTTGAAGAAAGGAGCTCAGGGGCACTGTAATTCACAAACCTGCAGAGTTATAAATGACAGCTATCGTCCAAAAATATACTGAAGTAAGGCTGCCAAGAGGACTTGAAAGCGGGGCAGAATTGCAGGAAACCGATTTCAGGAGGTAGACTGGAATTGCATTTAAAGCATAGGAAAAGAGGCAGAACGTCCACAATGATGCACTTGGCCAAAAAGGGCGTATGCGTTTTTTCCTGAATATATTCAGGAAAAAACGCATACGCCCTTTTTGGCCAACCAAGCAAGCTTGCAAAGGAAATCTGCACTACAATGAAGTCTCACTTCCCCCCGGTCCAAAGGGCCATCTGAAAAAGTGTAAAATCCAGAAAGGCAGGACAGGCCATGGAGAACTGGGAGCCTTGTTATGCTGATGGGCGGGATGTCAATTGCCAACAGCCACTCGGGAGAAGTGTATGGTGTTTCCTGAAACATCTAAAAAACAAAGCAACAGAGCCTAGGGCACTTCCACTTATGGTCCTATAGCTTAGGGAAATTAAAATCAAAAGACACAGCCACCCCAAATGTTGGGACGGCTCTGTTTACAAGAACCTGGTTTACGGTACAAGTTCAATATCGCAGAAAGTGAAAAATGGATAAAGAAGTTGTGGTACTTACGTACAATGCAATATAACTCAGCAATGAAATCTATGTCATCAGGCCTGTAGCAGCATAATGAGTGGATTCAGGTATGATGATTCTAACTGAAATAAGTCACACAGAAAAAGAAACATCATAAGATATCACTAATACACGGAATGTAAACTTGGCTACACAGGAACTGAATTACAAAACAGAACAGGGTCTCAAATTTAGAAACCCAACTTATGCTTGCTTAAGGGGAAAGGTGAGTTGGGGTGCTGCATAAAACCAGAGATTGAAATGAGCACAGATAAAGTTCCTTAAGCCAAATATGGAATAGACAAGAGCTACTCCTTGCTCAACGAAACGGACTCATCACCCCATATTAAACACCTAAGAATGTACCTGACTACTAAGTAGCTTAAAACCTAAGGAATGCTATGTCTCCGAAAGAGAATCAAGCGTGTGTACAGGGGCATAAACGCAGCAGTGATAGGATTGGAGAGGTTCGGTGAGCAAATGAAGACCCTTTGAAGTCATATTGCATGGTACCCATTCCACGGGTCTCAACTCTCCATGTTTAAGGGATTCTTCCTTCAGCTAAAACATGCATGTGGAACCCAGAGTATGATCAACCGTGTGATCGGGAGACGTGTTCCAATATGTCTCAGTTTTCATCCTCTGGTACTCGGGTGCAACATTCCAGACGCTTTACTAACACTCTCCCGACTTGGAGAGTCAGTGCCTTTAACCTCCTGTTTGGCCCAGTTTGCAATTTCTGCGGAAGATGAACAGGAATAGGGAGAACCAATGAGAGACTAGCTGGAGGTGTCTGGACGGGCAAACTTAACTCTCATTTCCCACCAGGAAGAGGAATTAACCAAAGGCTCAGCGTGCCGTGCCGGAACCAGATTAGGGCCTGAAGCCATCCTGCGGTGTTGCGGCCAGCTCACGAGAAAGCGAGTTGAAGAAAGGAGCTCAGGGGCACTGTAATTCACAAACCTGCAGAGTTATAAATGACAGCTATCGTCCAAAAATATACTGAAGTAAGGCTGCCAAGAGGACTTGAATGCGGGGCAGAATTGCAGGAAACCGATTTCAGGAGGTAGACTGGAATTGCATTTAAAGCATAGGAAAAGAGGCAGAACGTCCACAATGATGCACTTGGCCAAAAAGGGCGTATGCGTTTTTTCCTGAATATATTCAGGAAAAAACGCATACGCCCTTTTTGGCCAACCAAGCAAGCTTGCAAAGGAAATCTGCACTACAATGAAGTCTCACTTCCCCCCGGTCAAAAGGGCCATCTGAAAAAAGTGTAAAATCCAGAAAGGCAGGACAGGCCATGGAGAACTGGGAGCCTTGTTATGCTGATGGGCGGGATGTAAATTGCCAACAGCCACTCGGGAGAAGTGTATGGTGTTTCCTGAAACATCTAAAAAACAAAGCAACAGAGCCTAGGGCACTTCCACTTATGGTCCTATAGCTTAGGGAAATTAAAATCAAAAGACACAGCCACCCCAAAGGTTGGGACGGCTCTCTTTACAAGAACCTGGTTTACGGTACAAGTTCAATATCGCAGAAAGTGAAAAATGGATAAAGAAGTTGTGGTACTTACGTACAATGCAATATCACTCAGCAATGAAATCTATGTCATCAGGCCCGTAGCAGCATAATGAGTGGATTCAGGTACGATGATTCTAACTGAAATAAGTCACACAGAAAAAGAAACATCATAAGATATCACTAATACACGGAATGTAACCTTGGCTACACAGGAACTGAATTACAAAACAGAACAGGGTCTCAAATTTAGAAACCCAACTTATGCTTGCTTAAGGGGAAAGGTGAGTTGGGGTGCTGCATAAAACCAGAGATTGAAATGAGCACAGATAAAGTTCCTTAAGCCAAATATGGAATAGACAAGAGCTACTCCTTGCTCAACGAAATGGACTCAACACCCCATATTAAATGCCTAAGAGTGTACCTGACTAGGAAGTATCTTAAAACCTATGGATTGCTATGTCTCTGAAAGAGAATCAAGTGTGTGTACAGGGCCATAAACGCAGCAGTGATAGGATTGGAGAGGTTCGGTGAGCAAATGAAGACCCTTTGAAGTCATATTGCATGGTACCCATTCCACGGTTCTCAACTCTCCAGGTTTAAGGTATTCTTCCTTCAGCTAAAACATGCATGTGGAACCCAGAGTATGATCAACCGTGTGATCGGGAGACGTGTTCCAATATGTCTCAGTTTTCGTCCCCTGGTACTCGGGTGCAACATTCCAGACGCTTTACTAACACTCTCCCGACTTGGAGAGTCAGTGCCTTTAACCTCCTGTTTGGCCCAGTTTGCAATTTCTGCGGAAGATGAACAGGAATAGGGAGAACCAATGACAGACTAGCTGGAGGTGTCTGGACGGGCAAATTTAACTCTCATTTCCCACCAGGAAGAGGAATTAACCAAAGGCTCAGCGTGCCGTGCCAGAACCAGATTAGGGCCTGAAGCCATCCTGCGGTGTTGCGGCCAGCTCACGAGAAAGCGAGTTGAAGAAAGGAGCTCAGGGGCACTGTAATTCACAAACCTGCAGAGTTATAAATGACAGCTATCGTCCAAAAATATACTGAAGTAAGGCTGCCAAGAGGACTTGAAAGCGGGGCAGAATTGCAGGAAACCGATTTCAGGAGGTAGACTGGAATTGCATTTAAAGCATAGGAAAAGAGGCAGAACGTCCACAATGATGCACTTGGCCAAAAAGGGCGTATGCGTTTTTTCCTGAATATATTCAGGAAAAAACGCATACGCCCTTTTTGGCCAACCAAGCAAGCTTGCAAAGGAAATCTGCACTACAGTGAAGTCTCACTTCCCCCCGGTCAAAAGGGCCATCTGAAAAAAGTGTAAAATCCAGAAAGGCAGGACAGGCCATGGAGAACTGGGAGCCTTGTTATGCTGATGGGCGGGATGTAAATTGCCAACAGCCACTCGGGAGAAGTGTATGGTGTTTCCTGAAACATCTAAAAAACAAAGCAACAGAGCCTAGGGCACTTCCACTTATGGTCCTATAGCTTAGGGAAATTAAAATCAAAAGACACAGCCACCCCAAAAGTTGGGACGGCTCTGTTTACAAGAACCTGGTTTACGGTACAAGTTCAATATCGCAGAAAGTGAAAAATGGATAAAGAAGTTGTGGTACTTACGTACAATGCAGTATCACTCAGCAATGAAATCTATGTCATCAGGCCCGTAGCAGCATAATGAGTGGATTCAGGTACGATGATTCTAACTGAAATAAGTCACACAGAAAAAGAAACATCATAAGATATCACTAATAGACGGAATGTAACCTTGGCTACACAGGAACTGAATTACAAAACAGAACAGGGTCTCAAATTTAGAAAACCAACTTATGCTTGCTTAAGGGGAAAGGTGAGTTGGGGTGCTGCATAAAACCAGAGATTGAAATGAGCACAGATAAAGTTCCTTAAGCCAAATATGGAATAGACAAGAGCTACTCCTTGCTCAACGAAATGGACTCAACACCCCATATTAAATGCCTAAGAGTGTACCTGACTAGGAAGTATCTTAAAACCTATGGATTGCTATGTCTCTGAAAGAGAATCAAGTGTGTGTACAGGGGCATAAACGCAGCAGTGATAGGATTGGAGAGGTTCGGTGAGCAAATGAAGACCCTTTGAAGTCATATTGCATGGTACCCATTCCACAGGTCTCAACTCTCCAGGTTTAAGGTATTCTTCCTTCAGCTAAAACATGCATGTGGAACCCAGAGTATGATCAACCATGTGATCGGGAGACGTGTTCCAATATGTCTCAGTTTTCGTCCCCTGGTACTCGGGTGCAACATTCCAGACGCTTTACTAACACTCTCCCGACTTGGAGAGTCAGTGCCTTTAACCTCCTGTTTGGCCCAGTTTGCAATTTCTGCGGAAGATGAACAGGAATAGGGAGAACCAATGACAGACTAGCTGGAGGTGTCTGGACGGGCAAATTTAACTCTCATTTCCCACCAGGAAGAGGAATTAACCAAAGGCTCAGCGTGCCGTGCCGGAACCAGATTAGGGCCTGAAGCCATCCTGCGGTGTTGCGGCCAGCTCACGAGAAAGCGAGTTGAAGAAAGGAGCTCAGGGGCACTGTAATTCACAAACCTGCAGAGTTATAAATGACAGCTATCGTCCAAAAATATACTGAAGTAAGGCTGCCAAGAGGACTTGAAAGCGGGGCAGAATTGCAGGAAACCGATTTCAGGAGGTAGACTGGAATTGCATTTAAAGCATAGGAAAAGAGGCAGAACGTCCACAATGATGCACTTGGCCAAAAAGGGCGTATGCGTTTTTTCCTGAATATATTCAGGATAAAACGCATACGCCCTTTTTGGCCAACCAAGCAAGCTTGCAAAGGAAATCTGCACTACAATGAAGTCTCACTTCCCCCCGGTCAAAAGGGCCATCTGAAAAAAGTGTAAAATCCAGAAAGGCAGGACAGGCCATGGAGAACTGGGAGCCTTGTTATGCTGATGGGCGGGATGTAAATTGCCAACAGCCACTCGGGAGAAGTGTATGGTGTTTCCTGAAACATCTAAAAAACAAAGCAACAGAGCCTAGGGCACTTCCACTTATGGTCCTATAGCTTAGGGAAATTAAAATCAAAAAGACACAGCCACCCCAAAGGTTGGGACGGCTCTGTTTACAAGAACCTGGTTTACGGTACAAGTTCAATATCGCAGAAAGTGAAAAATGGATAAAGAAGTTGTGGTACTTACGTACAATGCAGTATCACTCAGCAATGAAATCCATGTCATCAGGCCCGTAGCAGCATAATGAGTGGATTCAGGTATGATGATTCTAACTGAAATAAATCACACAGGAAAAGAAACATCATAAGATATCACTAATACACAGAATGTAACCTTGGCTACACAGGAACTGAATTACAAAACAGAACAGGGTCTCAAATTTAGAAACCCAACTTATGCTTGCTTAAGGGGAAAGGTGAGTTGGGGTGCTGCATAAAACCAGAGATTGAAATGAGCACAGATAAAGTTCCTTAAGCCAAATATGGAATAGACAAGAGCTACTCCTTGCTCAACGAAATGTATTCAACACCCCATATTAAACACCTAAGAATGTACCTGACTAGGAAGTATCTTAAAACCTATGGATTGCTATGTCTCCAAAAGAGAATCAAGCGTGTGTGCAAGAGCATAAACGCAGCAGTGATAGGATTGGAGAGGTTCGGTGAGCAAATGAAGACCCTTTAAAGTCATATTGCATGGTACCCATTCCACGGGTCTCAACTCTCCAGGTTTAAGGGATTCTTCCTTCAGCTAAAACATGCATTTGGAACCCAGAGTATGATCAACCGTGTGATCGGGAGACGTGTTCCAATATGTGTCAGTTTTCGTCCCCTGGTACTCGGGTGCAACATTCCAGACGCTTTACTAACACTCTCCCGACTTGGAGAGTCAGTGCCTTTAACCTCCTGTTTGGCCCAGTTTGCAATTTCTGCGGAAGATGAACAGGAATAGGGAGAACCAATGACAGACTAGCTGGAGGTGTCTGGACGGGCAAATTTAACTCTCATTTCCCACCAGGAAGAGGAATTAACCAAAGGCTCAGCGTGCCGTGCCGGAACCAGATTAGGGCCTGAAGCCATCCTGCGGTGTTGCGGCCAGCTCACGAGAAAGCGAGTTGAAGAAAGGAGCTCAGGGGCACTGTAATTCACAAACCTGCAGAGTTATAAATGACAGCTATCGTCCAAAAATATACTGAAGTAAGGCTGCCAAGAGGACTTGAAAGCGGGGCAGAATTGCAGGAAACCGATTTCAGGAGGTAGACTGGAATTGCATTTAAAGCATAGGAAAAGAGGCAGAACGTCCACAATGATGCACTTGGCCAAAAAGGGCGTATGCGTTTTTACCTGAATATATTCAGGAAAAAACGCATACGCCCTTTTTGGCCAACCAAGCAAGCTTGCAAAGGAAATCTGCACTACAATGAAGTCTCACTTCCCCCCGGTCAAAAGGGCCATCTGAAAAAAAGTGTAAAATCCAGAAAGGCAGGACAGGCCATGGAGAACTGGGAGCCTTGTTATGCTGATGGGCGGGATGTAAATTGCCAACAGCCACTCGGGAGAAGTGTATGGTGTTTCCTGAAACATCTAAAAAACAAAGCAACAGAGCCTAGGGCACTTCCACTTATGGTCCTATAGCTTAGGGAAATTAAAATCAAAAGACACAGCCAACCCAAAGGTTGGGACGGCTCTGTTTACAAGAACCTGGTTTACGGTACAAGTTCAATATCGCAGAAAGTGAAAAATGGATAAAGAAGTTGTGGTACTTACGTACAATGCAATATCACTCAGCAATGAAATCTATGTCATCAGGCCCGTAGCAGCATAATGAGTGGATTCAGGTACGATGATTCTAACTGAAATAAGTCACACAGAAAAAGAAACGTCATAAGATATCACTAATACACGGAATGTAACCTTGGCTACACAGGAACTGAATTACAAAACAGAACAGGGTCTCAAATTTAGAAAACCAACTTATGCTTGCTTAAGGGGAAAGGTGAGTTGGGGTGCTGCATAAAACCAGAGATTGAAATGAGCACAGATAAAGTTCCTTAAGCCAAATATGGAATAGACAAGAGCTACTCCTTGCTCAACGAAATGGACTCAACACCCCATATTAAATGCCTAAGAGTGTACCTGACTAGGAAGTATCTTAAAACCTATGGATTGCTATGTCTCTGAAAGAGAATCAAGTGTGTGTACAGGGGCATAAACGCAGCAGTGATAGGATTGGAGAGGTTCGGTGAGCAAATGAAGACCCTTTGAAGTCATATTGCATGGTACCCATTCCACGGGTCTCAACTCTCCAGGTTTAAGGTATTCTTCCTTCAGCTAAAACATGCATGTGGAACCCAGAGTATGATCAACCGTGTGATCGGGAGACGTGTTCCAATATGTCTCAGTTTTCGTCCCCTGGTACTCGGGTGCAACATTCCAGACGCTTTACTAACACTCTCCCGACTTGGAGAGTCAGTGCCTTTAACCTCCTGTTTGGCCCAGTTTGCAATTTCTGCGGAAGATGAACAGGAATAGGGAGAACCAATGACAGACTAGCTGGAGGTGTCTGGACGGGCAAATTTAACTCTCATTTCCCACCAGGAAGGGGAATTAACCAAAGGCTCAGCGTGCCGTGCCGGAACCAGATTAGGGCCTGAAGCCATCCTGCGGGGTTGCGGCCAGCTCACGAGAAAGCGAGTTGAAGAAAGGAGCTCAGGGGCACTGTAATTCACAAACCTGCAGAGTTATAAATGACAGCTATCGTCCAAAAATATACTGAAGTAAGGCTGCCAAGAGGACTTGAAAGCGGGGCAGAATTGCAGGAAACCGATTTCAGGAGGTAGACTGGAATTGCATTTAAAGCATAGGAAAAGAGGCAGAACGTCCACAATGATGCACTTGGCCAAAAAGGGCGTATGCGTTTTTTCCTGAATATATTCAGGAAAAAACGCATACGCCCTTTTTGGCCAACCAAGCAAGCTTGCAAAGGAAATCTGCACTACAATGAAGTCTCACTTCCCCCCGGTCCAAAGGGCCATCTGAAAAAAGTGTAAAATCCAGAAAGGCAGGACAGGCCATGGAGAACTGGGAGCCTTGTTATGCTGATGGGCGGGATGTAAATTGCCAACAGCCAATCGGGAGAAGTGTATGGTGTTTCCTGAAACAGCTAAAAAACAAAGCAACAGAGCCTAGGGCACTTCCACTTATGGTCCTATAGCTTAGGGAAATTAAAATCAAAAGACACAGCCACCCCAAAGGTTGGGACGGCTCTGTTTACAAGAACCTGGTTTACGGTACAAGTTCAATATCGCAGAAAGTGAAAAATGGATAAAGAAGTTGTGGTACTTACGTACAATGCAGTATCACTCAGCAATGAAATCCATGTCATCAGGCCCGTAGCAGCATAATGAGTGGATTCAGGTACGATGATTCTAACTGAAATAAGTCACACAGGGAAAGAAACATCATAAGATATCACTAATACACTGAATGTAAACTTGGCTACACAGGAACTGAATTACAAAACAGAACAGGGTCTCGAATTTAGAAACCCAACTTATGCTTGCTTAAGGGGAAAGGTGAGTTGGGGTGCTGCATAAAACCAGAGATTGAAATGAGCACAGATAAAGTTCCTTAAGCCAAATATGGAATAGACAAGAGCTACTCCTTGCTCAACGAAATGGACTCAACACCCCATATTAAATGCCTAAGAGTGTACCTGACTAGGAAGTATCTTAAAACCTATGGATTGCTATGTCTCTGAAAGAGAATCAAGTGTGTGTACAGGGGCATAAACGCAGCAGTGATAGGATTGGAGAGGTTCGGTGAGCAAATGAAGACCCTTTGAAGTCATATTGCATGGTACCCATTCCACGGGTCTCAACTCTCCAGGTTTAAGGTATTCTTCCTTCAGCTAAAACATGCATGTGGAACCCAGAGTATGATCAACCGTGTGATCGGGAGACGTGTTCCAATATGTGTCAGTTTTCGTCCCCTGGTACTCGGGTGCAACATTCCAGACGCTTTACTAACACTCTCCCGACTTGGAGAGTCAGTGCCTTTAACCTCCTGTTTGGCCCAGTTTGCAATTTCTGCGGAAGATGAACAGGAATAGGGAGAACCAATGACAGACTAGCTGGAGGTGTCTGGACGGGCAAATTTAACTCTCATTTCCCACCAGGAAGAGGAATTAACCAAAGGCTCAGCATGCCGTGCCGGAACCAGATTAGGGCCTGAAGCCATCCTGCGGGGTTGCGGCCAGCTCACGAGAAAGCGAGTTGAAGAAAGGAGCTCAGGGGCACTGTAATTCACAAACCTGCAGAGTTATAAATGACAGCTATCGTCCAAAAATATACTGAAGTAAGGCTGCCAAGAGGACTTGAAAGCGGGGCAGAATTGCAGGAAACCGATTTCAGGAGGTAGACTGGAATTGCATTTAAAGCATAGGAAAAGAGGCAGAACGTCCACAATGATGCACTTGGCCAAAAAGGGCGTATGCGTTTTTTCCTGAATATATTCAGGAAAAAACGCATACGCCCTTTTTGGCCAACCAAGCAAGCTTGCAAAGGAAATCTGCACTACAATGAAGTCTCACTTCCCCCCGGTCAAAAGGGCCATCTGAAAAAAGTGTAAAATCCAGAAAGGCAGGACAGGCCATGGAGAACTGGGAGCCTTGTTATGCTGATGGGCGCGATGTAAATTGCCAATAGCCACTAGGGAGATGTGTATGGTGTTTCCTGAAACATCTAAAAAACAAAGCAACAGAGCCTAGGGCACTTCCACTTATGGTCCTATAGCTTAGGGAAATTAAAATCAAAAGACACAGCCACCCCAAAGGTGGGGACGGCTCTGTTTACAAGAACCTGGTTTACGGTACAAGTTCAATATCGCAGAAAGTGAAAAATGGATAAAGAAGTTGTGGTACTTACGTACAATGCAATATCACTCAGCAATGAAATCTATGTCATCAGGCCCGTAGCAGCATAATGAGTGGATTCAGGTACGATGATTCTAACTGAAATAAGTCACACAGAAAAAGAAACGTCATAAGATATCACTAATACACGGAATGTAACCTTGGCTACACAGGAACTGAATTACAAAACAGAACAGGGTCTCAAATTTAGAAAACCGACTTATGCTTGCTTAAGGGGAAAGGTGAGTTGGGGTGCTGCATAAAACCAGAGATTGAAATGAGCACAGATAAAGTTCCTTAAGCCAAATATGGAATAGACAAGAGCTACTCCTTGCTCAACGAAATGGATTCAACACCCCATATTAAACACCTAAGAATGTACCTGACTAGGAAGTATCTTAAAACCTATGGATTGCTATGTCTCCAAAAGAAAATCAAGCGTGTGTGCAGGGGCATTAATGCAGCAGTGATAGGATTGGAGAGGTTCGGTGAGCAAATGAAGACCCTTTGAAGTCATATTGCATGGTACCCATTCCACGGGTCTCAACTCTCCAGGTTTAAGGTATTCTTCCTTCAGCTAAAACATGCATGTGGAACCAAGAGTATGATCAACCGTGTGATCGGGAGACGTGTTCCAATATGTCTCAGTTTTCGTCCCCTGGTACTCGGGTGCAACATTCCAGACGCTTTACTAACACTCTCCCGACTTGGAGAGTCAGTGCCTTTAACCTCCTGTTTGGCCCAGTTTGCAATTTCTGCGGAAGATGAACAGGAATAGGGAGAACCAATGACAGACTAGCTGGAGGTGTCTGGATGGGCAAATTTAACTCTCATTTCCCACCAGGAAGAGGAATTAACCAAAGGCTCAGCGTGCCGTGCCGGAACCAGATTAGGGCCTGAAGCCATCCTGCGGTGTTGCGGCCAGCTCACGAGAAAGCGAGTTGAAGAAAGGAGCTCAGGGGCACTGTAATTCACAAACCTGCAGAGTTATAAATGACAGCTATCGTCCAAAAATATACTGAAGTAAGGCTGCCAAGAGGACTTGAAAGCGGGGCAGAATTGCAGGAAACCGATTTCAGGAGGTAGACTGGAATTGCATTTAAAGCATAGGAAAAGAGGCAGAACGTCCACAATGATGCACTTGGCCAAAAAGGGCGTATGCGTTTTTTCCTGAATATATTCAGGAAAAAACGCATACGCCCTTTTTGGCCAACCAAGCAAGCTTGCAAAGGAAATCTGCACTACAATGAAGTCTCACTTCCCCCCGGTCCAAAGGGCCATCTGAAAAAGTGTAAAATCCAGAAAGGCAGGACAGGCCATGGAGAACTGGGAGCCTTGTTATGCTGATGGGCGGGATGTCAATTGCCAACAGCCACTCGGGAGAAGTGTATGGTGTTTCCTGAAACATCTAAAAAACAAAGCAACAGAGCCTAGGGCACTTCCACTTATGGTCCTATAGCTTAGGGAAATTAAAATCAAAAGACACAGCCACCCCAAATGTTGGGACGGCTCTGTTTACAAGAACCTGGTTTACGGTACAAGTTCAATATCGCAGAAAGTGAAAAATGGATAAAGAAGTTGTGGTACTTACGTACAATGCAATATAACTCAGCAATGAAATCTATGTCATCAGGCCTGTAGCAGCATAATGAGTGGATTCAGGTATGATGATTCTAACTGAAATAAGTCACACAGAAAAAGAAACATCATAAGATATCACTAATACACGGAATGTAAACTTGGCTACACAGGAACTGAATTACAAAACAGAACAGGGTCTCAAATTTAGAAACCCAACTTATGCTTGCTTAAGGGGAAAGGTGAGTTGGGGTGCTGCATAAAACCAGAGATTGAAATGAGCACAGATAAAGTTCCTTAAGCCAAATATGGAATAGACAAGAGCTACTCCTTGCTCAACGAAATGGACTCAACACCCCATATTAAATGCCTAAGAGTGTACCTGACTAGGAAGTATCTTAAAACCTATGGATTGCTATGTCTCTGAAAGAGAATCAAGTGTGTGTACAGGGGCATAAACGCAGCAGTGATAGGATTGGAGAGGTTCGGTGAGCAAATGAAGACCCTTTGAAGTCATATTGCATGGTACCCATTCCACGGGTCTCAACTCTCCAGGTTTAAGGTATTCTTCCTTCAGCTAAAACATGCATGTGGAACCCAGAGTATGATCAACCGTGTGATCGGGAGACGTGTTCCAATATGTGTCAGTTTTCGTCCCCTGGTACTCGGGTGCAACATTCCAGACGCTTTACTAACACTCTCCCGACTTGGAGAGTCAGTGCCTTTAACCTCCTGTTTGGCCCAGTTTGCAATTTCTGCGGAAGATGAACAGGAATAGGGAGAACCAATGACAGACTAGCTGGAGGTGTCTGGACGGGCAAATTTAACTCTCATTTCCCACCAGGAAGAGGAATTAACCAAAGGCTCAGCATGCCGTGCCGGAACCAGATTAGGGCCTGAAGCCATCCTGCGGGGTTGCGGCCAGCTCACGAGAAAGCGAGTTGAAGAAAGGAGCTCAGGGGCACTGTAATTCACAAACCTGCAGAGTTATAAATGACAGCTATCGTCCAAAAATATACTGAAGTAAGGCTGCCAAGAGGACTTGAAAGCGGGGCAGAATTGCAGGAAACCGATTTCAGGAGGTAGACTGGAATTGCATTTAAAGCATAGGAAAAGAGGCAGAACGTCCACAATGATGCACTTGGCCAAAAAGGGCGTATGCGTTTTTTCCTGAATATATTCAGGAAAAAACGCATACGCCCTTTTTGGCCAACCAAGCAAGCTTGCAAAGGAAATCTGCACTACAATGAAGTCTCACTTCCCCCCGGTCAAAAGGGCCATCTGAAAAAAGTGTAAAATCCAGAAAGGCAGGACAGGCCATGGAGAACTGGGAGCCTTGTTATGCTGATGGGCGCGATGTAAATTGCCAATAGCCACTAGGGAGATGTGTATGGTGTTTCCTGAAACATCTAAAAAACAAAGCAACAGAGCCTAGGGCACTTCCACTTATGGTCCTATAGCTTAGGGAAATTAAAATCAAAAGACACAGCCACCCCAAAGGTGGGGACGGCTCTGTTTACAAGAACCTGGTTTACGGTACAAGTTCAATATCGCAGAAAGTGAAAAATGGATAAAGAAGTTGTGGTACTTACGTACAATGCAATATCACTCAGCAATGAAATCTATGTCATCAGGCCCGTAGCAGCATAATGAGTGGATTCAGGTACGATGATTCTAACTGAAATAAGTCACACAGAAAAAGAAACGTCATAAGATATCACTAATACACGGAATGTAACCTTGGCTACACAGGAACTGAATTACAAAACAGAACAGGGTCTCAAATTTAGAAAACCGACTTATGCTTGCTTAAGGGGAAAGGTGAGTTGGGGTGCTGCATAAAACCAGAGATTGAAATGAGCACAGATAAAGTTCCTTAAGCCAAATATGGAATAGACAAGAGCTACTCCTTGCTCAACGAAATGGATTCAACACCCCATATTAAACACCTAAGAATGTACCTGACTAGGAAGTATCTTAAAACCTATGGATTGCTATGTCTCCAAAAGAAAATCAAGCGTGTGTGCAGGGGCATTAATGCAGCAGTGATAGGATTGGAGAGGTTCGGTGAGCAAATGAAGACCCTTTGAAGTCATATTGCATGGTACCCATTCCACGGGTCTCAACTCTCCAGGTTTAAGGTATTCTTCCTTCAGCTAAAACATGCATGTGGAACCAAGAGTATGATCAACCGTGTGATCGGGAGACGTGTTCCAATATGTCTCAGTTTTCGTCCCCTGGTACTCGGGTGCAACATTCCAGACGCTTTACTAACACTCTCCCGACTTGGAGAGTCAGTGCCTTTAACCTCCTGTTTGGCCCAGTTTGCAATTTCTGCGGAAGATGAACAGGAATAGGGAGAACCAATGACAGACTAGCTGGAGGTGTCTGGATGGGCAAATTTAACTCTCATTTCCCACCAGGAAGAGGAATTAACCAAAGGCTCAGCGTGCCGTGCCGGAACCAGATTAGGGCCTGAAGCCATCCTGCGGTGTTGCGGCCAGCTCACGAGAAAGCGAGTTGAAGAAAGGAGCTCAGGGGCACTGTAATTCACAAACCTGCAGAGTTATAAATGACAGCTATCGTCCAAAAATATACTGAAGTAAGGCTGCCAAGAGGACTTGAAAGCGGGGCAGAATTGCAGGAAACCGATTTCAGGAGGTAGACTGGAATTGCATTTAAAGCATAGGAAAAGAGGCAGAACGTCCACAATGATGCACTTGGCCAAAAAGGGCGTATGCGTTTTTTCCTGAATATATTCAGGAAAAAACGCATACGCCCTTTTTGGCCAACCAAGCAAGCTTGCAAAGGAAATCTGCACTACAATGAAGTCTCACTTCCCCCCGGTCCAAAGGGCCATCTGAAAAAGTGTAAAATCCAGAAAGGCAGGACAGGCCATGGAGAACTGGGAGCCTTGTTATGCTGATGGGCGGGATGTCAATTGCCAACAGCCACTCGGGAGAAGTGTATGGTGTTTCCTGAAACATCTAAAAAACAAAGCAACAGAGCCTAGGGCACTTCCACTTATGGTCCTATAGCTTAGGGAAATTAAAATCAAAAGACACAGCCACCCCAAATGTTGGGACGGCTCTGTTTACAAGAACCTGGTTTACGGTACAAGTTCAATATCGCAGAAAGTGAAAAATGGATAAAGAAGTTGTGGTACTTACGTACAATGCAATATAACTCAGCAATGAAATCTATGTCATCAGGCCTGTAGCAGCATAATGAGTGGATTCAGGTATGATGATTCTAACTGAAATAAGTCACACAGAAAAAGAAACATCATAAGATATCACTAATACACGGAATGTAAACTTGGCTACACAGGAACTGAATTACAAAACAGAACAGGGTCTCAAATTTAGAAACCCAACTTATGCTTGCTTAAGGGGAAAGGTGAGTTGGGGTGCTGCATAAAACCAGAGATTGAAATGAGCACAGATAAAGTTCCTTAAGCCAAATATGGAATAGACAAGAGCTACTCCTTGCTCAACGAAACGGACTCATCACCCCATATTAAACACCTAAGAATGTACCTGACTACTAAGTAGCTTAAAACCTAAGGAATGCTATGTCTCCGAAAGAGAATCAAGCGTGTGTACAGGGGCATAAACGCAGCAGTGATAGGATTGGAGAGGTTCGGTGAGCAAATGAAGACCCTTTGAAGTCATATTGCATGGTACCCATTCCACGGGTCTCAACTCTCCATGTTTAAGGGATTCTTCCTTCAGCTAAAACATGCATGTGGAACCCAGAGTATGATCAACCGTGTGATCGGGAGACGTGTTCCAATATGTCTCAGTTTTCATCCTCTGGTACTCGGGTGCAACATTCCAGACGCTTTACTAACACTCTCCCGACTTGGAGAGTCAGTGCCTTTAACCTCCTGTTTGGCCCAGTTTGCAATTTCTGCGGAAGATGAACAGGAATAGGGAGAACCAATGAGAGACTAGCTGGAGGTGTCTGGACGGGCAAACTTAACTCTCATTTCCCACCAGGAAGAGGAATTAACCAAAGGCTCAGCGTGCCGTGCCGGAACCAGATTAGGGCCTGAAGCCATCCTGCGGTGTTGCGGCCAGCTCACGAGAAAGCGAGTTGAAGAAAGGAGCTCAGGGGCACTGTAATTCACAAACCTGCAGAGTTATAAATGACAGCTATCGTCCAAAAATATACTGAAGTAAGGCTGCCAAGAGGACTTGAAAGCGGGGCAGAATTGCAGGAAACCGATTTCAGGAGGTAGACTGGAATTGCATTTAAAGCATAGGAAAAGAGGCAGAACGTCCACAATGATGCACTTGGCCAAAAAGGGCGTATGCGTTTTTTCCTGAATATATTCAGGAAAAAACGCATACGCCCTTTTTGGCCAACCAAGCAAGCTTGCAAAGGAAATCTGCACTACAGTGAAGTCTCACTTCCCCCCGGTCAAAAGGGCCATCTGAAAAAAGTGTAAAATCCAGAAAGGCAGGACAGGCCATGGAGAACTGGGAGCCTTGTTATGCTGATGGGCGGGATGTAAATTGCCAACAGCCACTCGGGAGAAGTGTATGGTGTTTCCTGAAACATCTAAAAAACAAAGCAACAGAGCCTAGGGCACTTCCACTTATGGTCCTATAGCTTAGGGAAATTAAAATCAAAAGACACAGCCACCCCAAAAGTTGGGACGGCTCTGTTTACAAGAACCTGGTTTACGGTACAAGTTCAATATCGCAGAAAGTGAAAAATGGATAAAGAAGTTGTGGTACTTACGTACAATGCAGTATCACTCAGCAATGAAATCTATGTCATCAGGCCCGTAGCAGCATAATGAGTGGATTCAGGTACGATGATTCTAACTGAAATAAGTCACACAGAAAAAGAAACATCATAAGATATCACTAATAGACGGAATGTAACCTTGGCTACACAGGAACTGAATTACAAAACAGAACAGGGTCTCAAATTTAGAAAACCAACTTATGCTTGCTTAAGGGGAAAGGTGAGTTGGGGTGCTGCATAAAACCAGAGATTGAAATGAGCACAGATAAAGTTCCTTAAGCCAAATATGGAATAGACAAGAGCTACTCCTTGCTCAACGAAATGGACTCAACACCCCATATTAAATGCCTAAGAGTGTACCTGACTAGGAAGTATCTTAAAACCTATGGATTGCTATGTCTCTGAAAGAGAATCAAGTGTGTGTACAGGGGCATAAACGCAGCAGTGATAGGATTGGAGAGGTTCGGTGAGCAAATGAAGACCCTTTGAAGTCATATTGCATGGTACCCATTCCACGGGTCTCAACTCTCCAGGTTTAAGGTATTCTTCCTTCAGCTAAAACATGCATGTGGAACCCAGAGTATGATCAACCGTGTGATCGGGAGACGTGTTCCAATATGTGTCAGTTTTCGTCCCCTGGTACTCGGGTGCAACATTCCAGACGCTTTACTAACACTCTCCCGACTTGGAGAGTCAGTGCCTTTAACCTCCTGTTTGGCCCAGTTTGCAATTTCTGCGGAAGATGAACAGGAATAGGGAGAACCAATGACAGACTAGCTGGAGGTGTCTGGACGGGCAAATTTAACTCTCATTTCCCACCAGGAAGAGGAATTAACCAAAGGCTCAGCGTGCCGTGCCGGAACCAGATTAGGGCCTGAAGCCATCCTGCGGTGTTGCGGCCAGCTCACGAGAAAGCGAGTTGAAGAAAGGAGCTCAGGGGCACTGTAATTCACAAACCTGCAGAGTTATAAATGACAGCTATCGTCCAAAAATATACTGAAGTAAGGCTGCCAAGAGGACTTGAAAGCGGGGCAGAATTGCAGGAAACCGATTTCAGGAGGTAGACTGGAATTGCATTTAAAGCATAGGAAAAGAGGCAGAACGTCCACAATGATGCACTTGGCCAAAAAGGGCGTATGCGTTTTTTCCTGAATATATTCAGGATAAAACGCATACGCCCTTTTTGGCCAACCAAGCAAGCTTGCAAAGGAAATCTGCACTACAATGAAGTCTCACTTCCCCCCGGTCAAAAGGGCCATCTGAAAAAAGTGTAAAATCCAGAAAGGCAGGACAGGCCATGGAGAACTGGGAGCCTTGTTATGCTGATGGGCGGGATGTAAATTGCCAACAGCCACTCGGGAGAAGTGTATGGTGTTTCCTGAAACATCTAAAAAACAAAGCAACAGAGCCTAGGGCACTTCCACTTATGGTCCTATAGCTTAGGGAAATTAAAATCAAAAAGACACAGCCACCCCAAAGGTTGGGACGGCTCTGTTTACAAGAACCTGGTTTACGGTACAAGTTCAATATCGCAGAAAGTGAAAAATGGATAAAGAAGTTGTGGTACTTACGTACAATGCAGTATCACTCAGCAATGAAATCCATGTCATCAGGCCCGTAGCAGCATAATGAGTGGATTCAGGTATGATGATTCTAACTGAAATAAATCACACAGGAAAAGAAACATCATAAGATATCACTAATACACAGAATGTAACCTTGGCTACACAGGAACTGAATTACAAAACAGAACAGGGTCTCAAATTTAGAAACCCAACTTATGCTTGCTTAAGGGGAAAGGTGAGTTGGGGTGCTGCATAAAACCAGAGATTGAAATGAGCACAGATAAAGTTCCTTAAGCCAAATATGGAATAGACAAGAGCTACTCCTTGCTCAACGAAATGTATTCAACACCCCATATTAAACACCTAAGAATGTACCTGACTAGGAAGTATCTTAAAACCTATGGATTGCTATGTCTCCAAAAGAGAATCAAGCGTGTGTGCAAGAGCATAAACGCAGCAGTGATAGGATTGGAGAGGTTCGGTGAGCAAATGAAGACCCTTTAAAGTCATATTGCATGGTACCCATTCCACGGGTCTCAACTCTCCAGGTTTAAGGGATTCTTCCTTCAGCTAAAACATGCATTTGGAACCCAGAGTATGATCAACCGTGTGATCGGGAGACGTGTTCCAATATGTGTCAGTTTTCGTCCCCTGGTACTCGGGTGCAACATTCCAGACGCTTTACTAACACTCTCCCGACTTGGAGAGTCAGTGCCTTTAACCTCCTGTTTGGCCCAGTTTGCAATTTCTGCGGAAGATGAACAGGAATAGGGAGAACCAATGACAGACTAGCTGGAGGTGTCTGGACGGGCAAATTTAACTCTCATTTCCCACCAGGAAGAGGAATTAACCAAAGGCTCAGCGTGCCGTGCCGGAACCAGATTAGGGCCTGAAGCCATCCTGCGGTGTTGCGGCCAGCTCACGAGAAAGCGAGTTGAAGAAAGGAGCTCAGGGGCACTGTAATTCACAAACCTGCAGAGTTATAAATGACAGCTATCGTCCAAAAATATACTGAAGTAAGGCTGCCAAGAGGACTTGAAAGCGGGGCAGAATTGCAGGAAACCGATTTCAGGAGGTAGACTGGAATTGCATTTAAAGCATAGGAAAAGAGGCAGAACGTCCACAATGATGCACTTGGCCAAAAAGGGCGTATGCGTTTTTACCTGAATATATTCAGGAAAAAACGCATACGCCCTTTTTGGCCAACCAAGCAAGCTTGCAAAGGAAATCTGCACTACAATGAAGTCTCACTTCCCCCCGGTCAAAAGGGCCATCTGAAAAAAGTGTAAAATCCAGAAAGGCAGGACAGGCCATGGAGAACTGGGAGCCTTGTTATGCTGATGGGCGGGATGTCAATTGCCAACAGCCACTCGGGAGAAGTGTATGGTGTTTCCTGAAACATCTAAAAAACAAAGCAACAGAGCCTAGGGCACTTCCACTTATGGTCCTATAGCTTAGGGAAATTAAAATCAAAAGACACAGCCACCCCAAATGTTGGGACGGCTATGTTTACAAGAACCTGGTTTACGGTACAAGTTCAATATCGCAGAAAGTGAAAAATGGATAAAGAGGTTGTGGTACTTACGTACAATGCAATATCACTCAGCAATGAAATCTATGTCATCAGGCCCGTAGCAGCATAATGAGTGGATTCAGGTACGATGATTCTAACTGAAATAAGTCACACAGAAAAAGAAACATCATAAGATATCACTAATACACGGAATGTAAACTTGGCTACACAGGAACTGAATTACAAAACAGAACAGGGTCTCAAATTTAGAAAACCAACTTATGCTTGCTTAAGGGGAAAGGTGAGTTGGGGTGCTGCATAAAACCAGAGATTGAAATGAGCACAGATAAAGTTCCTTAAGCCAAATATGGAATAGACAAGAGCTACTCCTTGCTCAACGAAATGGACTCAACACCCCATATTAAATGCCTAAGAGTGTACCTGACTAGGAAGTATCTTAAAACCTATGGATTGCTATGTCTCTGAAAGAGAATCAAGTGTGTGTACAGGGGCATAAACGCAGCAGTGATAGGATTAGAGAGGTTCGGTGAGCAAATGAAGACCCTTTGAAGTCATATTGCATGTACCCATTCCACGGTTCTCAACTCTCCAGGTTTAAGGTATTCTTCCTTCAGCTAAAACATGCATGTGGAACCCAGAGTATGATCAACCGTGTGATCGGGAGACGTGTTCCAATATGTCTCAGTTTTCGTCCCCTGGTACTCGGGTGCAACATTCCAGACGCTTTACTAACACTCTCCCGACTTGGAGAGTCAGTGCCTTTAACCTCCTGTTTGGCCCAGTTTGCAATTTCTGCGGAAGATGAACAGGAATAGGGAGAACCAATGACAGACTAGCTGGAGGTGTCTGGACGGGCAAATTTAACTCTCATTTCCCACCAGGAAGAGGAATTAACCAAAGGCTCAGCGTGCCGTGCCGGAACCAGATTAGGGCCTGAAGCCATCCTGCAGTGTTGCGGCCAGCTCACGAGAAAGCGAGTTGAAGAAAGGAGCTCAGGGGCACTGTAATTCACAAACCTGCAGAGTTATAAATGACAGCTATCGTCCAAAAATATACTGAAGTAAGGCTGCCAAGAGGACTTGAAAGCGGGGCAGAATTGCAGGAAACCGATTTCAGGAGGTAGACTGGAATTGCATTTAAAGCATAGGAAAAGAGGCAGAACGTCCACAATGATGCACTTGGCCAAAAAGGGCGTATGCGTTTTTTCCTGAATATATTCAGGAAAAAACGCATACGCCCTTTTTGGCCAACCAAGCAAGCTTGCAAAGGAAATCTGCACTACAATGAAGTCTCACTTCCCCCCGGTCAAAAGGGCCATCTGAAAAAAGTGTAAAATCCAGAAAGGCAGGACAGGCCATGGAGAACTGGGAGCCTTGTTATGCTGATGGGCGGGATGTAAATTGCCAACAGCCACTCGGGAGAAGTGTATGGTGTTTCCTGAAACATCTAAAAAACAAAGCAACAGAGCCTAGGGCACTTCCACTTATGGTCCTATAGCTTAGGGAAATTAAAACCAAAAAGACACAGCCACCCCAAAGGTTGGGACGGCTCTGTTTACAAGAACCTGGTTTACGGTACAAGTTCAATATCACAGAAAGTGAAAAATGGATAAAGAAGTTGTGGTACTTACGTACAATGCAGTATCACTCAGCAATGAAATCTCTCATCAGGCCCGTAGAAGCATAATGAGTGGATTCAGGTACGATGATTCTAACTGAAATAAGTCACACAGAAAAAGAAACATCATAAGATATCACTAATACACGGAATGTAAACTTGGCTACATAGGAACTGAATTACAAAACAGAACAGGGTCTCAAATTAAGAAAACCAACTTATGCTTGCTTAAGGGGAAAGGTGAGTTGGGGTGCTGCATAAAACCAGAGATTGAAATGAGCACAGATAAAGTTCCTTAAGCCAAATATGGAATAGACAAGAGCTACTCCTTGCTCAACAAAATGGATTCAACACCCCATATTAAACACCTAAGAATGTACCTGACTAGGAAGTATCTTAAAACCTATGGATTGCTATGTCTCCGAAAGAGAATCAAGCGTGTGTGCAGGGGCATAAACGCAGCAGTGATAGGATTGTAGAGGTTCGGTGAGCAAATGAAGACCCTTTGAAGTCATATTGCATGGTACCCATTCCACGGGTCTCAACTCTCCAGGTTTAAGGTATTCTTCCTTCAGCTAAAACATGCATGTGGAACCCAGAGTATGATCAACCGTGTGATCGGGAGACGTGTTCCAATATGTGTCAGTTTTCGTCCCTTGTTACTCGGGTGCAACATTCCAGACGCTTTACTAACACTCTCCCGACTTGGAGAGTCAGTGCCTTTAACCTCCTGTTTGGCCCAGTTTGCAATTTCTGCGGAAGATGAACAGGAATAGGGAGAACCAATGACAGACTAGCTGGAGGTGTCTGGACGGGCAAATTTAACTCTCATTTCCCACCAGGAAGAGGAATTAACCAAAGGCTCAGCGTGCCGTGCCGGAACCAGATTAGGGCCTGAAGCCATCCTGCGGTGTTGCGGCCAGCTCACGAGAAAGCGAGTTGAAGAAAGGAGCTCAGGGGCACTGTAATTCACAAACCTGCAGAGTTATAAATGACAGCTATCGTCCAAAAATATACTGAAGTAAGGCTGCCAAGAGGACTTGAAATCGGGGCAGAATTGCAGGAAACCGATTTCAGGAGGTAGACTGGAATTGCATTTAAAGCATAGGAAAAGAGGCAGAACGTCCACAGTGATGCACTTGGCCAAAAAGGGCGTATGCGTTTTTTCCTGAATATATTCAGGAAAAAACGCATACGCCCTTTTTGGCCAACCAAGCAAGCTTGCAAAGGAAATCTGCACTACAATGAAGTCTCACTTCCCCCCGGTCAAAAGGGCCATCTGAAAAAAGTGTAAAATCCAGAAAGGCAGGACAGGCCATGGAGAACTGGGAGCCTTGTTATGCTGATGGGCGGGATGTAAATTGCCAACAGCCACTCGGGAGAAGTGTATGGTGTTTCCTGAAACATCTAAAAAACAAAGCAACAGAGCCTAGGGCACTTCCACTTATGGTCCTATAGCTTAGGGAAATTAAAATCAAAAAGACACAGCCACCCCAAAGGTTGGGACGGCTCTGTTTACAAGAACCTGGTTTACGGTACAAGTTCTATATCGCAGAAAGTGAAAAATGGATAAAGAAGTTGTGGTATTTACGTACAATGCAGTATCACTCAGCAAGGAAATCTATGTCATCAGGCCCGTAGCAGCATAATGAGTGGATTCAGGTATGATGATTCTAACTGAAATAAGTCACACAGAAAAAGAAACATCATAAGATATCACTAATACACGGAATGTAAACTTGGCTACACAGGAACTGAATTACAAAACAGAACAGGGTCTCAAATTTAGAAAACAAACTTATGCTTCCTTAAGGGGAAAGTTGAGTTGGGGTGCTGCATAAAACCAGAGATTGAAATGAGCACAGATAAAGTTCCTTAAGCCAAATATGGAATAGACAAGAGCTACTCCTTGCTCAACGAAATGGATTCAACACCCCATATTAAACACCTAAGAATATACCTGAGTAGGAAGTATCTTAAAACCTATGGATTGCTATGTCTCCGAAAGAGAATCAAGCGTTTGTGCAGGGGCATAAACGCAGCAGTGATAGGATTGGAGAGGTTCGGTGAGCAAGTGAAGACCCTTTGAAGTCATATTGCATGGTACCCATTCCACGGGTCTCAACTCTCCAGGTTTAAGGTATTCTTCCTTCAGCTAAAACATGCATGTGGAACCCAGAGTATGATCAACCGTGTGATCGGGAGACGTGTTCCAATATGTCTCAGTTTCGTCCCCTGGTACTCGGGTGCAACATTCCAGACGCTTTACTAACACTCTCCCGACTTGGAGAGTCAGTGCCTTTAACCTCCTGTTTGGCCCAGTTTGCAATTTCTGCGGAAGATGAACAGGAATAGGGAGAACCAATGACAGACTAGATGGAGGTGTCCGGATGGGCAAATTTAACTCTCATTTCGCACCAGGAAGAGGAATTAACCAAAGGCTCAGCCTGCCATGCCGGAACCAGATTAGGGCCTGAAGCAATCTTGCGGTGTTGCGGCGAGCTCACGAGAAAGCGAGTTGAAGAAAGGAGCTCAGGGGCACTGTAATTCACAAACCTGCAGAGTTATAAATGACAGCTATCGTCCAAAAATATACTGAAGTAAGGCTGCCAAGAGGACTTGAAAGCGGGGCAGAATTGCAGGAAACCGATTTCAGGAGGTAGACTGGAATTGCATTTAAAGCATAGGAAAAGAGGCAGAACGTCCACAATGATGCACTTGGCCAAAAAGGGCGTATGCGTTTTTTCCTGAATATATTCAGGAAAAAACGCATACGCCCTTTTTGGCCAACCAAGCAAGCTTGCAAAGGAAATCTGCACTACAATGAAGTCTCACTTCCCCCCGGTCAAAAGGGCCATCTGAAAAAAGTGTAAAATCCAGAAAGGCAGGACAGGCCATGGAGAACTGGGAGCCTTGTTATGCTGATGGGCGGGATGTCAATTGCCAACAGCCACTCGGGAGAAGTGTATGGTGTTTCCTGAAACATCTATAAAACAAAGCAACAGAGCCTAGGGCACTTCCACTTATGGTCCTATAGCTTAGGGAAATTAAAATCAAAAAGACACAGCCACCCCAAAGGTTGGGACGGCTCTGTTTACAAGAACCTGGTTTACGGTACAAGTTCAATATCGCAGAAAGTGAAAAATGGATAAAGAAGTTGTCGTACTTACGTACAATGCAGTATCACTCAGCAAGGAAATCTATGTCATCAGGCCCGTAGCAGCATAATGAGTGGATTCAGGTACGATGATTCTAACTGAAATAAGTCACACAGAAAAAGAAACATCATAAGATATCACTAATACACGGAATGTAACCTTGGCTACACAGGAACTGAATTACAAAACAGAACAGGTTCTCAAATTTAGAAAACAAACTTATGCTTGCTTAAGGGGAAAGGTGAGTTGGGGTGCTGCATAAAACCAGAGATTGAAATGAGCACAGATAAAGTTCCTTAAGCCAAATATGGAATAGACAAGAGCTACTCCTTGCTCAACGAAATGGACTCAACACCCCATATTAAATGCCTAAGAGTGTACCTGACTAGGAAGTATCTTAAAACCTATGGATTGCTATGTCTCCGAAAGAGAATCAAGCGTGTGTACAGGGGCATAAACGCAGCAGTGATAGGATTAGAGAGGTTCGGTGAGCAAATGAAGACCCTTTGAAGTCATATTGCATGGTACCCATTCCACGGGTCTCAACTCTCCAGGTTTAAGGTATTCTTCCTTAAGCTAAAACATGCATGTGAAACCCAGAGTATGATCAACCGTGTGATCGGGAGACGTGTTCCAATATGTGTCAGTTTTCGTCCCTTGTTACTCGGGTGCAACATTCCAGACGCTTTACTAACACTCTCCCGGCTTGGAGAGTCAGTGCCTTTAACCTCCTGTTTGGCCCAGTTTGCAATTTCTGCGGAAGATGAACAGGAATAGGGAGAACCAATGAGAGACTAGCTGGAGGTGTCTGGACGGGCAAATTTAACTCTCATTTCCCACCAGGAAGAGGAATTAACCAAAGGCTCAGCGTGCCGTGCCGGAACCAGATTAGGGCCTGAAGCCATCCTGCGGTGTTGCGGCCAGCTCACGAGAAAGCGAGTTGAAGAAAGGAGCTCAGGGGCACTGTAATTCACAAACCTGCAGAGTTATAAATGACAGCTATCGTCCAAAAATATACTGAAGTAAGGCTGCCAAGAGGACTTGAAAGCGGGGCAGAATTGCAGGAAACCGATTTCAGGAGGTAGACTGGAATTGCATTTAAAGCATAGGAAAAGAGGCAGAACGTCCACAATGATGCACTTGGCCAAAAAGGGCGTATGCGTTTTTTCCTGAATATATTCAGGAAAAAACGCATACGCCCTTTTTGGCCAACCAAGCAAGCTTGCAAAGGAAATCTGCACTACAATGAAGTCTCACTTCCCCCCGGTCAAAAGGGCCATCTGAAAAAAGTGTAAAATCCAGAAAGGCAGGACAGGCCATGGAGAACTGGGAGCCTTGTTATGCTGATGCGCGGGATGTCAATTGCCAACAGCCACTCGGGAGAAGTGTATGGTGTTTCCTGAAACATCTAAAAAACAAAGCAACAGAGCCTAGGGCACTTCCACTTATGGTCCTATAGCTTAGGGAAATTAAAATCAAAAAGACACAGCCACCCCAAAAGTTGGGACGGCTCTGTTTACAAGAACCTGGTTTACGGTACAAGTTCAATATCGCAGAAAGTGAAAAATGGATAAAGAAGTTGTGGTACTTACGTACAATGCAGTATCACTCAGCAATGAAATCTATGTCATCAGGCCCGTAGCAGCATAATGAGTGGATTCAGGTATGATGATTCTAACTGAAATAAGTCACACAGGAAAAGAAACATCATAAGATATCACTAATACACGGAATGTAAACTTGGCTACATAGGAACTGAATTACAAAACAGAACAGGGTCTCCAATTTAGAAAACCAACTTATGCTTGCTTAAGGGGAAAGGTGAGTTGGGGTGCTGCATAAAACCAGAGATTGAAATGAGCACAGATAAAGTTCCTTAAGCCAAATATGGAATAGACAAGAGCTACTCCTGGCTCAACGAAATGGATTCAACACCCCATATTAAACACCTAAGAATGTACCTGACTAGGAAGTATCTTAAATCCTAGGGATTGCTATGTCTCCGAAAGAAAATCAAGCGTGTGTGCAGGGGCATAATTGCAGCAGTGATAGGATTGGAGAGGTTCAGTGAGCAAATGAAGACCCTTTGAAGTCATATTGCATGGTACCCATTCCACGGGTCTCAACTCTCCAGGTTTAAGGTATTCTTCCTTCAGCTAAAACATGCATGTGGAACCCAGAGGATGATCAACCGTGTGATCGGTAGACGTGTTCCAATATGTGTCAGTTTTCGTCCCCTGGTACTCGGGTGCAACATTCCAGACGCTTTACTAACACTCTCCCGACTTGGAGAGTCAGTGCCTTTAACCTCCTGTTTGGCCCAGTTTGCAATTTCTGCGGAAGATGAACAGGAATAGGGAGAACCAATGACAGACTAGATGGAGGTGTCTGGACGGGCAAATTTAACTCTCATTTCGCACCAGGAAGAGGAATTAACCAAAGGCTCAGCGTGCCATGCCGGAACCAGATTAGGGCCTGAAGCCATCCTGCGGTGTTGCGGCCAGCTCACGAGAAAGCGAGTTGAAGAAAGGAGCTCAGGGGCACTGTAATTCACAAACCTGCAGAGTTATAAATGACAGCTATCGTCCAAAAATATACTGAAGTAAGGCTGCCAAGAGGACTTGAAAGCGGGGCAGAATTGCAGGAAACGGATTTCAGGAGGTAGACTGGAATTGCATTTAAAGCATAGGAAAAGAGGCAGAACGTCCACAGTGATGCACTTGGCCAAAAAGGGCGTATGCGTTTTTTCCTGAATATATTCAGGAAAAAACGCATACGCACTTTTTGGCCAACCAAGCAAGGTTGCAAAGGAAATCTGCACTACAATGAAGTCTCACTTCCCCCCGGTCAAAAGGGCCATCTGAAAAAAGTGTAAAATCCAGAAAGGCAGGACAGGCCATGGAGAACTGGGAGCCTTGTTATGCTGATGGGCGGGATGTCAATTGCCAAGAGCCACTCGGGAGAAGTGTATGGTGTTTCCTGAAACATCTAAAAAACAAAGCAACAGAGCCTAGGGCACTTCCACTTATGGTCCTATAGCTTAGGGAAATTAAAATCAAAAAGACACAGCCACCCCAAAGGTTGGGACGGCTCTGTTTACAAGAACCTGGTTTACGGTACAAGTTCAATATCGCAGAAAGTGAAAAATGGATAAAGAAGTTGTGGTACTTACGTACAATGCAGTATCACTCAGCAAGGAAATCTATGTCATCAGGCCCGTAGCAGCATAATGAGTGGATTCAGGTACGATGATTCTAACTGAAATAAGTCACACAGAAAAAGAAACATCATAAGATATCACTAATACACGGAATGTAAACTTGGCTACACAGGAACTGAAATACAAAACAGAATAGGGACTCAAATTTAGAAAACAAACTTATGCTTGCTTAAGGGGAAAGGTGAGTTGGGGTGCTGCATAAAACCAGAGATTGAAATGAGCACAGATAAAGTTCCTTAAGCCAAATATGGAATAGACAAGAGCTACTCCTTGCTCAACGAAATGGATTCAACACCCCATATTAAACACCTAAGAATGTACCTGACTAGGAAGTATCTTAAAACCTATGGATTGCTATGTCTCTGAAAGAGAATCAAGCGTGTGTGCAGGGGCATAAACGCAGCAGTGATAGGATTGGAGAGGTTCGGTGAGCAAGTGAAGACCCTTTGAAGTCATATTGCATGGTACCCATTCCACGGGTCTCAACTCTCCAGGTTTAAGGTATTCTTCCTTCAGCTAAAACATGCATGTGGAACCCAGAGTATGATCAACTGTGTGATCGGGAGACGTGTTCCAATATGTGTCAGTTTTCGTCCCCTGGTACTCGGGTGCAACATTCCAGACGCTTTACTGACACTCTCCCGACTTGGAGAGTCAGTGCCTTTAACCTCCTGTTTGGCCCAGTTTGCAATTTCTGCGGAAGATGAACAGGAATAGGGAGAACCAATGACAGACTAGCTGGAGGTGTCTGGACGGGCAAATTTAACTCTCATTTCCCACCAGGAAGAGGAATTAACCAAAGGCTCAGCGTGCCGTGCCGGAACCAGATTAGGGCCTGAAGCCATCCTGCGGTGTTGCGGCCAGCTCACGAGAAAGCGACTTGAAGAAAGGAGCTCAGGGGCACTGTAATTCACAAACCTGCAGAGTTATAAATGACAGCTATCGTCCAAAAATATACTGAAGTAAGGCTGCCAAGAGGACTTGAAAGCGGGGCAGAATTGCAGGAAACCGATTTCAGGAGGTAGACTGGAATTGCATTTAAAGCATAGGAAAAGAGGCAGAACGTCCACAATGATGCACTTGGCCAAAAAGGGCGTATGCGTTTTTTCCTGAATATATTCAGGAAAAAACGCATACGCCCTTTTTGGCCAACCAAGCAAGCTTGCAAAGGAAATCTGCACTACAATGAAGTCTCACTTCCCCCCGGTCAAAAGGGCCATCTGAAAAAAGTGTAAAATCCAGAAAGGCAGGACAGGCCATGGAGAACTGGGAGCCTTGTTATGCTGATGGGCGGGATGTCAATTGCCAACAGCCACTCGGGAGAAGTGTATGGTGTTTCCTGAAACATCTAAAAAACAAAGCAACAGAGCCTAGGGCACTTCCACTTATGGTCCTATAGCTTAGGGAAATTAAAATCAAAAAGACACAGCCACCCCAAAAGTTGGGACGGCTCTGTTTACAAGAACCTGGTTTACGGTACAAGTTCAATATCGCAGAAAGTGAAAAATGGATAAAGAAGTTGTGGTACTTACGTACAATGCAGTATCACTCAGCAATGAAATCTATGTCATCAGGCCCGTAGCAGCATAATGAGTGGATTCAGGTATGATGATTCTAACTGAAATAAGTCACACAGGAAAAGAAACATCATAAGATATCACTAATACACGGAATGTAAACTTGGCTACATAGGAACTGAATTACAAAACAGAACAGGGTCTCCAATTTAGAAAACCAACTTATGCTTGCTTAAGGGGAAAGGTGAGTTGGGGTGCTGCATAAAACCAGAGATTGAAATGAGCACAGATAAAGTTCCTTAAGCCAAATATGGAATAGACAAGAGCTACTCCTTGCTCAACGAATTGGATTCAACACCGCATATTAAACACCTAAGAATGTACCTGACTAGGAAGTATCTTAAATCCTATGGATTGCTATGTCTCCAAAAGAAAATCAAGCGTGTGTGCAGGGGCATAATTGCAGCAGTGATAGGATTGGAGAGGTTCAGTGAGCAAATGAAGACCCTTTGAAGTCATATTGCATGGTACCCATTCCACGGGTCTCAACTCTCCAGGTTTAAGGTATTCTACCTTCAGCTAAAACATGCATGTGGAACCCAGAGTATGATCAACCGTGTGATCGGTAGACGTGTTCCAATATGTGTCAGTTTTCGTCCCCTGGTACTCGGGTGCAACATTCCAGACGCTTTACTAACACTCTCCCGACTTGGAGAGTCAGTGCCTTTAACCTCCTGTTTGGCCCAGTTTGCAATTTCTGCGGAAGATGAACAGGAATAGGGAGAACCAATGACAGACTAGATGGAGGTGTCTGGATGGGCAAATTTAACTCTCATTTCGCACCAGGAAGAGGAATTAACCAAAGGCTCAGCGTGCCATGCCGGAACCAGATTAGGGCCTGAAGCAATCCTGCGGTGTTGCGGCCAGCTCACGAGAAAGCGAGTTGAAGAAAGGAGCTCAGGGGCACTGTAATTCACAAACCTGCAGAGTTATAAATGACAGCTATCGTCCAAAAATATACTGAAGTAAGGCTGCCAAGAGGACTTGAAAGCGGGGCAGAATTGCAGGAAACCGATTTCAGGAGGTAGACTGGAATTGCATTTAAAGCATAGGAAAAGAGGCAGAACGTCCACAATGATGCACTTGGCCAAAAAGGGTGTATGCGTTTTTTCCTGAATATATTCAGGAGAAAACGCATACGCCCTTTTTGGCCAACCAAGCAAGCTTGCAAAGGAAATCTGCACTACAATGAAGTCTCACTTCCCCCCGGTCAAAAGGGCCATCTGAAAAAAGTGTAAAATCCAGAAAGGCAGGACAGGCCATGGAGAACTGGGAGCCTTGTTATGCTGATGGGCGGGATGTCAATTGCCAACAGCCACTCGGGAGAAGTGTATGGTGTTTCCTGAAACAGCTAAAAAACAAAGCAACAGAGCCTAGGGCACTTCCACTTATGGTCCTATAGCTTAGGGAAATTAAAATCAAAAAGACACAGCCACCCCAAAGGTTGGGACTGCTCTGTTTACAAGAACCTGGTTTACGGTACAAGTTCAATATCGCAGAAAGTGAAAAATGGATAAAGAAGTTGTGGTACTTACGTACAATGCAATATCACTCAGCAAGGAAATCTATGTCATCAGGCCCGTAGCAGCATAATGAGTGGATTCAGGTATGATGATTCTAACTGAAATAAGTCACACAGAAAAAGAAACATCATAAGATATCACTAATACACGGAATGTAAACTTGGCTACACAGGAACTGAATTACAAAATAGAATAGGGACTCAAATTTAGAAAACAAACTTATGCTTGCTTAAGGGGAAAGGTGAGTTGGGGTGCTGCATAAAACCAGAGATTGAAATGAGCACAGATAAAGTTCCTTAAGCCAAATATGGAATAGACAAGAGCTACTCCTTGCTCAACGAAATGGACTCAACACCCCATATTAAATGCCTAAGAGTGTACCTGACTAGGAAGTATCTTAAAACCTATGGATTGCTATGTCTCCGAAAGAGAATCAAGCGTGTGTACAGGGGCATAAACGCAGCAGTGATAGGATTAGAGAGGTTCGGTGAGCAAATGAAGACCCTTTGAAGTCATATTGCATGGTACCCATTCCACGGGTCTCAACTCTCCAGGTTTAAGGTATTCTTCCTTAAGCTAAAACATGCATGTGAAACCCAGAGTATGATCAACCGTGTGATCGGGAGACGTGTTCCAATATGTGTCAGTTTTCGTCCCTTGTTACTCGGGTGCAACATTCCAGACGCTTTACTAACACTCTCCCGGCTTGGAGAGTCAGTGCCTTTAACCTCCTGTTTGGCCCAGTTTGCAATTTCTGCGGAAGATGAACAGGAATAGGGAGAACCAATGAGAGACTAGCTGGAGGTGTCTGGACGGGCAAATTTAACTCTCATTTCCCACCAGGAAGAGGAATTAACCAAAGGCTCAGCGTGCCGTGCCGGAACCAGATTAGGGCCTGAAGCCATCCTGCGGTGTTGCAGCCAGCTCACGAGAAAGCGAGTTGAAGAAAGGAGCTCAGGGGCACTGTAATTCACAAACCTGCAGAGTTATAAATGACAGCTATCTTCCAAAAATATACTGAAGTAAGGCTGCCAAGAGGACTTGAAAGCGGGGCAGAATTGCAGGAAACGGATTTCAGGAGGTAGACTGGAATTGCATTTAAAGCATAGGAAAAGAGGCAGAACGTCCACAGTGATGCACTTGGCCAAAAAGGGCGTATGCGTTTTTTCCTGAATATATTCAGGAAAAACGCATACGCACTTTTTGGCCAACCAAGCAAGCTTGCAAAGGAAATCTGCACTACAATGAAGTCTCACTTCCCCCCGGTCAAAAGGGCCATCTGAAAAAAGTGTAAAATCCAGAAAGGCAGGACAGGCCATGGAGAACTGGGAGCCTTGTTATGCTGATGGGCGGGATGTCAATTGCCAAGAGCCACTCGGGAGAAGTGTATGGTGTTTCCTGAAACATCTAAAAAACAAAGCAACAGAGCCTAGGGCTCTTCCACTTATGGTCCTATAGCTTAGGGAAATTAAAATCAAAAAGACACAGCCACCCCAAAAGTTGGGACGGCTCTGTTTACAAGAACCTGGTTTACGGTACAAGTTCAATATCGCAGAAAGTGAAAAATGGATAAAGAAGTTGTGGTACTTACGTACAATGCAGTATCACTCAGCAATGAAATCTATGTCATCAGGCCCGTAGCAGCATAATGAGTGGATTCAGGTATGATGATTCTAACTGAAATAAGTCACACAGGAAAAGAAACATCATAAGATATCACTAATACACGGAATGTAAACTTGGCTACATAGGAACTGAATTACAAAACAGAACAGGGTCTCCAATTTAGAAAACCAACTTATGCTTGCTTAAGGGGAAAGGTGAGTTGGGGTGCTGCATAAAACCAGAGATTGAAATGAGCACAGATAAAGTTCCTTAAGCCAAATATGGAATAGACAAGAGCTACTCCTTGCTCAACGAAATGGATTCAACACCCCATATTAAACACCTAAGAATGTACCTGACTAGGAAGTATCTTAAAACCTATGGATTGCTATGTCTCCGAAAGAAAATCAAGCGTGTGTGCAGGGGCATAATTGCAGCAGTGATAGGATTGGAGAGGTTCAGTGAGCAAATGAAGACCCTTTGAAGTCATATTGCATGGTACCCATTCCACGGGTCTCAACTCTCCAGGTTTAAGGTATTCTTCCTTCAGCTAAAACATGCATGTGGAACCCAGAGTATGATCAACCGTGTGATCGGTAGACGTGTTCCAATATGTGTCAGTTTTCGTCCCCTGGTACTCGGGTGCAACATTCCAGACGCTTTACTAACACTCTCCCGACTTGGATAGTCAGTGCCTTTAACCTCCTGTTTGGCCCAGTTTGCAATTTCTGCGGATGATGAACAGGAATAGGGAGAACCAATGACAGACTCGATGGAGGTGTCTGGATGGGCAAATTTAACTCTCATTTCGCACCAGGAAGAGGAATTAACCAAAGGCTCAGCGTGCCATGCCGGAACCAGATTAGGGCCTGAAGCCATCCTGCGGTGTTGCGGCCAGCTCACGAGAAAGCGAGTTGAAGAAAGGAGCTCAGGGGCACTGTAATTCACAAACCTGCAGAGTTATAAATGACAGCTATCGTCCAAAAATATACTGAAGTAAGGCTGCCAAGAGGACTTGAAAGCGGGGCAGAATTGCAGGAAACCGATTTCAGGAGGTAGACTGGAATTGCATTTAAAGCATAGGAAAAGAGGCAGAACGTCCACAATGATGCACTTGGCCAAAAAGGGCGTATGCGTTTTTTCCTGAATATATTCAGGAAAAAACGCATACGCCCTTTTTGGCCAACCAAGCAAGCTTGCAAAGGAAATCTGCACTACAATGAAGTCTCACTTCCCCCCGGTCAAAAGGGCCATCTGAAAAAAGTGTAAAATCCAGAAAGGCAGGACAGGCCATGGAGAACTGGGAGCCTTGTTATGCTGATGGGAGGGATGTCAATTGCCAACAGCCACTCGGGAGAAGTGTATGGTGTTTCCTGAAACATCTAAAAAACAAAGCAACAGAGCCTAGGGCACTTCCACTTATGGTCCTATAGCTTAGGGAAATTAAAATCAAAAAGACACAGCCACCCCAAAAGTTGGGACGGCTCTGTTTACAAGAACCTGGTACGGTACAAGTTCAATATCGCAGAAAGTGAAAAATGGATAAAGAAGTTGTGGTACTTACGTACAATGCAGTATCACTCAGCAATGAAATCTATGTCATCAGGCCCGTAGCAGCATAATGAGTGGATTCAGGTATGATGATTCTAACTGAAATAAGTCACACAGGAAAAGAAACATCATAAGATATCACTAATACACGGAATGTAAACTTGGCTACATAGGAACTGAATTACAAAACAGAACAGGGTCTCCAATTTAGAAAACCAACTTATGCTTGCTTAAGGGGAAAGGTGAGTTGGGGTGCTGCATAAAACCAGAGATTGAAATGAGCACAGATAAAGTTCCTTAAGCCAAATATGGAATAGACAAGAGCTACTCCTGGCTCAACGAAATGGATTCAACACCCCATATTAAACACCTAAGAATGTACCTGACTAGGAAGTATCTTAAATCCTAGGGATTGCTATGTCTCCGAAAGAAAATCAAGCGTGTGTGCAGGGGCATAATTGCAGCAGTGATAGGATTGGAGAGGTTCAGTGAGCAAATGAAGACCCTTTGAAGTCATATTGCATGGTACCCATTCCACGGGTCTCAACTCTCCAGGTTTAAGGTATTCTTCCTTCAGCTAAAACATGCATGTGGAACCCAGAGGATGATCAACCGTGTGATCGGTAGACGTGTTCCAATATGTGTCAGTTTTCGTCCCCTGGTACTCGGGTGCAACATTCCAGACGCTTTACTAACACTCTCCCGACTTGGAGAGTCAGTGCCTTTAACCTCCTGTTTGGCCCAGTTTGCAATTTCTGCGGAAGATGAACAGGAATAGGGAGAACCAATGACAGACTAGATGGAGGTGTCTGGACGGGCAAATTTAACTCTCATTTCGCACCAGGAAGAGGAATTAACCAAAGGCTCAGCGTGCCATGCCGGAACCAGATTAGGGCCTGAAGCCATCCTGCGGTGTTGCGGCCAGCTCACGAGAAAGCGAGTTGAAGAAAGGAGCTCAGGGGCACTGTAATTCACAAACCTGCAGAGTTATAAATGACAGCTATCGTCCAAAAATATACTGAAGTAAGGCTGCCAAGAGGACTTGAAAGCGGGGCAGAATTGCAGGAAACGGATTTCAGGAGGTAGACTGGAATTGCATTTAAAGCATAGGAAAAGAGGCAGAACGTCCACAGTGATGCACTTGGCCAAAAAGGGCGTATGCTTTTTTTCCTGAATATATTCAGGAAAAAACGCATACGCACTTTTTGGCCAACCAAGCAAGGTTGCAAAGGAAATCTGCACTACAATGAAGTCTCACTTCCCCCCGGTCAAAAGGGCCATCTGAAAAAAGTGTAAAATCCAGAAAGGCAGGACAGGCCATGGAGAACTGGGAGCCTTGTTATGCTGATGGGCGGGATGTCAATTGCCAAGAGCCACTCGGGAGAAGTGTATGGTGTTTCCTGAAACATCTAAAAAACAAAGCAACAGAGCCTAGGGCACTTCCACTTATGGTCCTATAGCTTAGGGAAATTAAAATCAAAAAGACACAGCCACCCCAAAGGTTGGGACGGCTCTGTTTACAAGAACCTGGTTTACGGTACAAGTTCAATATCGCAGAAAGTGAAAAATGGATAAAGAAGTTGTGGTACTTACGTACAATGCAGTATCACTCAGCAAGGAAATCTATGTCATCAGGCCCGTAGCAGCATAATGAGTGGATTCAGGTACGATGATTCTAACTGAAATAAGTCACACAGAAAAAGAAACATCATAAGATATCACTAATACACGGAATGTAAACTTGGCTACACAGGAACTGAAATACAAAACAGAATAGGGACTCAAATTTAGAAAACAAACTTATGCTTGCTTAAGGGGAAAGGTGAGTTGGGGTGCTGCATAAAACCAGAGATTGAAATGAGCACAGATAAAGTTCCTTAAGCCAAATATGGAATAGACAAGAGCTACTCCTTGCTCAACGAAATGGATTCAACACCCCATATTAAACACCTAAGAATGTACCTGACTAGGAAGTATCTTAAAACCTATGGATTGCTATGTCTCCGAAAGAGAATCAAGCGTGTGTGCAGGGGCATAAACGCAGCAGTGATAGGATTGGAGAGGTTCGGTGAGCAAGTGAAGACCCTTTGAAGTCATATTGCATGGTACCCATTCCACGGGTCTCAACTCTCCAGGTTTAAGGTATTCTTCCTTCAGCTAAAACATGCATGTGGAACCCAGAGTATGATCAACTGTGTGATCGGGAGACGTGTTCCAATATGTGTCAGTTTTCGCCCCCTGGTACTCGGGTGCAACATTCCAGACGCTTTACTGACACTCTCCCGACTTGGAGAGTCAGTGCCTTTAACCTCCTGTTTGGCCCAGTTTGCAATTTCTGCGGAAGATGAACAGGAATAGGGAGAACCAATGACAGACTAGCTGGAGGTGTCTGGACGGGCAAATTTAACTCTCATTTCCCACCAGGAAGAGGAATTAACCAAAGGCTCAGCGTGCCGTGCCGGAACCAGATTAGGGCCTGAAGCCATCCTGCGGTGTTGCGGCCAGCTCACGAGAAAGCGACTTGAAGAAAGGAGCTCAGGGGCACTGTAATTCACAAACCTGCAGAGTTATAAATGACAGCTATCGTCCAAAAATATACTGAAGTAAGGCTGCCAAGAGGACTTGAAAGCGGGGCAGAATTGCAGGAAACCGATTTCAGGAGGTAGACTGGAATTGCATTTAAAGCATAGGAAAAGAGGCAGAACGTCCACAATGATGCACTTGGCCAAAAAGGGCGTATGCGTTTTTTCCTGAATATATTCAGGAAAAAACGCATACGCCCTTTTTGGCCAACCAAGCAAGCTTGCAAAGGAAATCTGCACTACAATGAAGTCTCACTTCCCCCCGGTCAAAAGGGCCATCTGAAAAAAGTGTAAAATCCAGAAAGGCAGGACAGGCCATGGAGAACTGGGAGCCTTGTTATGCTGATGGGCGGGATGTCAATTGCCAACAGCCACTCGGGAGAAGTGTATGGTGTTTCCTGAAACATCTAAAAAACAAAGCAACAGAGCCTAGGGCACTTCCACTTATGGTCCTATAGCTTAGGGAAATTAAAATCAAAAAGACACAGCCACCCCAAAAGTTGGGACGGCTCTGTTTACAAGAACCTGGTTTACGGTACAAGTTCAATATCGCAGAAAGTGAAAAATGGATAAAGAAGTTGTGGTACTTACGTACAATGCAGTATCACTCAGCAATGAAATCTATGTCATCAGGCCCGTAGCAGCATAATGAGTGGATTCAGGTATGATGATTCTAACTGAAATAAGTCACACAGGAAAAGAAACATCATAAGATATCACTAATACACGGAATGTAAACTTGGCTACATAGGAACTGAATTACAAAACAGAACAGGGTCTCCAATTTAGAAAACCAACTTATGCTTGCTTAAGGGGAAAGGTGAGTTGGGGTGCTGCATAAAACCAGAGATTGAAATGAGCACAGATAAAGTTCCTTAAGCCAAATATGGAATAGACAAGAGCTACTCCTTGCTCAACGAATTGGATTCAACACCGCATATTAAACACCTAAGAATGTACCTGACTAGGAAGTATCTTAAATCCTATGGATTGCTATGTCTCCAAAAGAAAATCAAGCGTGTGTGCAGGGGCATAATTGCAGCAGTGATAGGATTGGAGAGGTTCAGTGAGCAAATGAAGACCCTTTGAAGTCATATTGCATGGTACCCATTCCACGGGTCTCAACTCTCCAGGTTTAAGGTATTCTACCTTCAGCTAAAACATGCATGTGGAACCCAGAGTATGATCAACCGTGTGATCGGTAGACGTGTTCCAATATGTGTCAGTTTTCGTCCCCTGGTACTCGGGTGCAACATTCCAGACGCTTTACTAACACTCTCCCGACTTGGAGAGTCAGTGCCTTTAACCTCCTGTTTGGCCCAGTTTGCAATTTCTGCGGAAGATGAACAGGAATAGGGAGAACCAATGACAGACTAGATGGAGGTGTCTGGATGGGCAAATTTAACTCTCATTTCGCACCAGGAAGAGGAATTAACCAAAGGCTCAGCGTGCCATGCCGGAACCAGATTAGGGCCTGAAGCAATCCTGCGGTGTTGCGGCCAGCTCACGAGAAAGCGAGTTGAAGAAAGGAGCTCAGGGGCACTGTAATTCACAAACCTGCAGAGTTATAAATGACAGCTATCGTCCAAAAATATACTGAAGTAAGGCTGCCAAGAGGACTTGAAAGCGGGGCAGAATTGCAGGAAACCGATTTCAGGAGGTAGACTGGAATTGCATTTAAAGCATAGGAAAAGAGGCAGAACGTCCACAATGATGCACTTGGCCAAAAAGGGTGTATGCGTTTTTTCCTGAATATATTCAGGAGAAAACGCATACGCCCTTTTTGGCCAACCAAGCAAGCTTGCAAAGGAAATCTGCACTACAATGAAGTCTCACTTCCCCCCGGTCAAAAGGGCCATCTGAAAAAAGTGTAAAATCCAGAAAGGCAGGACAGGCCATGGAGAACTGGGAGCCTTGTTATGCTGATGGGCGGGATGTCAATTGCCAACAGCCACTCGGGAGAAGTGTATGGTGTTTCCTGAAACAGCTAAAAAACAAAGCAACAGAGCCTAGGGCACTTCCACTTATGGTCCTATAGCTTAGGGAAATTAAAATCAAAAAGACACAGCCACCCCAAAGGTTGGGACTGCTCTGTTTACAAGAACCTGGTTTACGGTACAAGTTCAATATCGCAGAAAGTGAAAAATGGATAAAGAAGTTGTGGTACTTACGTACAATGCAATATCACTCAGCAAGGAAATCTATGTCATCAGGCCCGTAGCAGCATAATGAGTGGATTCAGGTATGATGATTCTAACTGAAATAAGTCACACAGAAAAAGAAACATCATAAGATATCACTAATACACGGAATGTAAACTTGGCTACACAGGAACTGAATTACAAAATAGAATAGGGACTCAAATTTAGAAAACAAACTTATGCTTGCTTAAGGGGAAAGGTGAGTTGGGGTGCTGCATAAAACCAGAGATTGAAATGAGCACAGATAAAGTTCCTTAAGCCAAATATGGAATAGACAAGAGCTACTCCTTGCTCAACGAAATGGATTCAACACCACATATTAAACACCTAAGAATGTACGTGACTAGGAAGTATGTTAAAACCTATGGATTGCTATGTCTCTGAAAGAGAATCAAGCGTGTGTACAGGGGCATAAACGCAGCAGTGATAGGATTGGAGAAGTTCGGTGAGCAAATGAAGACCCTTTGAAGTCATATTGCATGGTACCCATTCCACGGGTCTCAACTTTCCAGGTTTAAGGTATTCTTCCTTCATCTAAAACATGCATGTGGAACCCAGAGTATGATCAACCGTGTGATCGGGAGACGTGTTCCAATATGTCTCAGTTTTCGTCCCCTGGTACTCGGGTGCAACATTCCAGACGCTTTACTAACACTCTCCCGACTTGGAGAGTCAGTGCCTTTAACCTCCTGTTTGGCCCAGTTTGCAATTTCTGCGGAAGATGAACAGGAATAGGGAGAACCAATGAGAGAGTAGCTGGACGTGTCTGGACGGGCAAATTTAACTCTCATTTCCCACCAGGAAGAGGAATTAACCAAAGGCTCAGCGTGCCGTGCCGGAACCAGATTAGGGCCTGAAGCCATCCTGCGGTGTTGTGGCCAGCTCACAAGAAAGCGACTTGAAGAAAGGAGCTCAGGGGCACTGTAATTCACAAACCTGCAGAGTTATAAATGACAGCTATCGTCCAAAAATATACTGAAGTAAGGCTGCCAAGAGGACTTGAAAGCGGGGCAGAATTGCAGGAAACCGATTTCAGGAGGTAGACTGGAATTGCATTTAAAGCATAGGAAAAGAGGCAGAACGTCCACAATGATGCACTTGGCCAAAAAGGGCGTATGCGTTTTTTCCTGAATATATTCAGGAAAAAACGCATACGCCCTTTTTGGCCAACCAAGCAAGCTTGCAAAGGAAATCTGCACTACAATGAAGTCTCACTTCCCCCCGGTCAAAAGGGCCATCTGAAAAAAGTGTAAAATCCAGAAAGGCAGGACAGGCCATGGAGAACTGGGAGCCTTGTTATGCTGATGGGCGGGATGTAAATTGCCAACAGCCACTCGGGAGAAGTGTATGGTGTTTCCTGAAACATCTAAAAAACAAAGCAACAGAGCCTAGGGCACTTCCACTTATGGTCCTACAGCTTAGGGAAATTAAAATCAAAAAGACACAGCCACCCCAAAAGTTGGGACGGCTCTGTTTACAAGAACCTGGTTTACGGTACAAGTTCAATATCGCAGAAAGTGAAAAATGGATAAAGAAGTTGTGGTACTTACGTACAATGTAGTATCACTCAGCAAGGAAATCTATGTCATCAGGCCCATAGCAGCATAATGAGTGGATTCAGGTATGATGATTCTAACTGAAATAAGTCACACAGGAAAAGAAACATCATAAGATATCACTAATACACTGAATGTAACCTTGGCTACACAGGAACTGAATTACAAAACAGAACAGGGTCTCCAATTTAGAAAACCAACTTATGCTTGCTTAAGGGGAAAGGTGAGTTGGGGTGCTGCATAAAACCAGAGATTGAAATGAGCACAGATAAAGTTCCTTAACCCAAATATGGAATAGACAAGAGCTACTCCTTGCTCAACGAAATGGACTCAACACCCCAAATTAAATGCCTGAGAGTGTACCTGACTAGGAAGTATGTTAAAACCTATGGATTGCTATGTCTCTGAAAGAGAATCAAGCGTGTGTACAGGGGCATAAACGCAGCAGTGATAGGATTGGAGAAGTTCGGTGAGCAAATGAAGACCCTTTGAAGTCATATTGCATGGTACCCATTCCACGGGTCTCAACTTTCCAGGTTTAAGGTATTCTTCCTTCAGCTAAAACATGCATGTGGAACCCAGAGTATGATCAACCGTGTGATCGGGAGACGTGTTTCAATATGTCTCAGTTTTCGTCCCCTGGTACTCGGGTGCAACATTCCAGACGCTTTACTAACACTCTCCCGACTTGGAGAGTCAGTGCCTTTAACCTCCTGTTTGGCCCAGTTTGCAATTTCTGCGGAAGATGAACAGGAATAGGGAGAACCAATGAGAGAGTAGCTGGACGTGTCTGGATGGGAAAATTTAACTCTCATTTCGCACCAGGAAGAGGAATTAACCAAAGGCTCAGCGTGCCATGCCGGAACCAGATTAGGGCCTGAAGCCATCCTGCGGTGTTGTGGCCAGCTCACGAGAAAGCGAGTTGAAGAAAGGAGCTCAGGGGCACTGTAATTCACAAACCTGCAGAGTTATAAATGACAGCTATCGTCCAAAAATATACTGAAGTAAGGCTGCCAAGAGGACTTGAAAGCGGGGCAGAATTGCAGGAAACCGATTTCAGGAGGTAGACTGGAATTGCATTTAAAGCATAGGAAAAGAGGCAGAACGTCCACAATGATGCACTTGGCCAAAAAGGGCGTATGCGTTTTTTCCTGAATATATTCAGGAAAAAACGCATACGCCCTTTTTGGCCAACCAAGCAAGCTTGCAAAGGAAATCTGCACTACAATGAAGTCTCACTTCCCCCCGGTCAAAAGGGCCATCTGAAAAAAGTGTAAAATCCAGAAAGGCAGGACAGGCCATGGAGAACTGGGAGCCTTGTTATGCTGATGGGCGGGATGTCAATTGCCAACAGCCACTCGGGAGAAGTGTATGGTGTTTCCTGAAACATCTAAAAAACAAAGCAACAGAGCCTAGGGCACTTCCACTTATGGTCCTATAGCTTAGGGAAATTAAAATCAAAAAGACACAGCCACCCCAAAAGTTGGGACGGCTCTGTTTACAAGAACCTGGTTTACGGTACAAGTTCAATATCGCAGAAAGTGAAAAATGGATAAAGAAGTTGTGGTACTTACGTACAATGCAGTATCACTCAGCAATGAAATCTATGTCATCAGGCCCGTAGCAGCATAATGAGTGGATTCAGGTATGATGATTCTAACTGAAATAAGTCACACAGAAAAAGAAACATCATAAGATATCACTAATACACGGAATGTAACCTTGGCTACACAGGAACTGAATTACAAAACAGAACAGGTTCTCAAATTTAGAAACCCAACTTATGCTTGCTTAAGGGGAAAGGTGAGTTGGGGTGCTGCATAAAACCAGAGATTGAAATGAGCACAGATAAAGTTCCTTAAGCCAAATATGGAATAGACAAGAGCTACTCCTTGCTCAACGAAATGGATTCAACACCCCATATTAAACACCTAAGAATGTACCTGACTAGGAAGTATCTTAAAACCTATGGATTGCTATGTCTCCAAAAGAGAATGAAGCGTGTGTGCCGGGGCATAAACGCAGCAGTATTAGGATTGGAGAGGTTCGGTGAGCAAATGAAGACCCTTTCAAGTCATATTGCATGGTACCCATTCCACGGGTCTCAACTCTCCAGGTTTAAGGTATTCTTCCTTCAGCTAAAACATGCATGTGGAACCCAGAGTATGATCAACCGTGTGATCGGGAGACGTGTTCCAATATGTCTCAGTTTTCGTCCCCTGGTACTCGGGTGCAACATTCCAGACGCTTTACTAACACTCCCCCGGCTTGGAGAGTCAGTGCCTTTAACCTCCTGTTTGGCCCAGTTTGCAATTTCTGCGGAAGATGAACAGGAATAGGCAGAACCAATGACAGACTAGCTGGAGGTGTCTGGACGGGCAAATTTAACTCTCATTTCGCACCAGGAAGAGGAATTAACCAAAGGCTCAGCGTGCCATGCCGGAACCAGATTAGGGCCTGAAGCAGTCCTGCGGTGTTGCGGCCAGCTCACGAGAAAGCGAGTTGAAGAAAGGAGCTCAGGGGCACTGTAATTCACAAACCTGCAGAGTTATAAATGACAGCTATCGTCCAAAAATATACTGAAGTAAGGCTGCCAAGAGGACTTGAAAGCGGGGCAGAATTGCAGGAAACCGATTTCAGGAGGTAGACTGGAATTGCATTTAAAGCATAGGAAAAGAGGCAGAACGTCCACAATGATGCACTTGGCCAAAAAGGGCGTATGCGTTTTTTCCTGAATATATTCAGGAAAAAACGCATACGCCCTTTTTGGCCAACCAAGCAAGCTTGCAAAGGAAATCTGCACTACAATGAAGTCTCACTTCCCCCCGGTCAAAAGGGCCATCTGAAAAAAGTGTAAAATCCAGAAAGGCAGGACAGGCCATGGAGAACTGGGAGCCTTGTTATGCTGATGGGCGGGATGTCAATTGCCAACAGCCACTCGGGAGAAGTGTATGGTGTTTCCTGAAACATCTAAAAAACAAAGCAACAGAGCCTAGGGCACTTCCACTTATGGTCCTATAGCTTAGGGAAATTAAAATAAAAAAGACACAGCCACCCCAAAAGTTGGGACGGCTCTGTTTACATGAACCTGGTTTACGGTACAAGTTCAATATCGCAGAAAGTGAAAAATGGATAAAGAAGTTGTGGTACTTACGTACAATGCAGTATCACTCAGCAAGGAAATCTATGTCATCAGGCCCGTAGCAGCATCATGAGTGGATTCAGGTATGATGATTCTAACTGAAATAAGTCACACAGAAAAAGAAACATCATAAGATATCACTAATACACGGAATGTAAACTTGGCTACACAGGAACTGAATTACAAAACAGAACAGGGTCTCAAATTTAGAAACCCAACTTATGCTTGCTTAAGGGGAAAGGTGAGTTGGGGTGCTGCATAAAACCAGAGATTGAAATGAGCACAGATAAAGTTCCTTAAGCCAAATATGGAATAGACAAGAGCTACTCCTTGCTCAACGAAATGGATTCAACACCCCATATTAAACACCGAAGAATATACCTGACTAGGAAGTATCTTAAAACCTATGGATTGCTATGTCTCCGAAAGAGAATCAAGCGTGTGTGCAGGGGCATAAACGCAGCAGTGATAGGATTGGAGAGGTTCGGTGAGCAAATGAAGACCCTTTGAAGTCATATTGCATGGTACCCATTCCACGGGTCTCAACTCTCCAGGTTTAAGGGATTCTTCCTTCAGCTAAAACATGCATGTGGAACCCAGAGTATGATCAACCGTGTGACCGGGAGACGTGTTCCAATATGTCTCAGTTTTCGTCCCCTGGTACTCGGCTGCAACATTCCAGACGCTTTACTAACACTCTCCCGACTTGGAGAGTCAGTGCCTTTAACTTCCCGTTTGGCCCAGTTTGCAATTTCTGCGGAAGATGAACAGGAATAGGGAGAACCAATGACAGACTAGCTGGAGGTGTCTGGACGGGCAAATTTAACTCTCATTTCCCACCAGGAAGAGGAATTAACCAAAGGCTAGCATGCCGTGCCGCAACCAGATTAGGGCCTGAAACCATCCTGCGGTGTTGCAGCCAGCTCACAAGAAAGCGAGTTGAAGAAAGGAGCTCAGGGGCACTGTAATTCACAAACCTGCAG
Organism: Lagenorhynchus albirostris; assembly: GCF_949774975.1. Taxonomy (NCBI): domain Eukaryota; kingdom Metazoa; phylum Chordata; class Mammalia; order Artiodactyla; family Delphinidae; genus Lagenorhynchus; species Lagenorhynchus albirostris. The sequence continues at coordinate 1,041,841 of NW_026783620.1, read as the reverse complement.
AGTTATAAATGACAGCTATCGTCCAAAAATATACTGAAGTAAGGCTGCCAAGAGGACTTGAAAGCGGGGCAGAATTGCAGGAAACCGATTTCAGGAGGTAGACTGGAATTGCATTTAAAGCATAGGAAAAGAGGCAGAACGTCCACAATGATGCACTTGGCCAAAAAGGGCGTATGCGTTTTTTCCTGAATATATTCAGGAAAAAACGCATACGCCCTTTTTGGCCAACCAAGCAAGCTTGCAAAGGAAATCTGCACTACAATGAAGTCTCACTTCCCCCCGGTCAAAAGGGCCATCTGAAAAAAGTGTAAAATCCAGAAAGGCAGGACAGGTCATGGAGAACTGGGAGCCTTGTTATGCTGATGGGCGGGATGTAAATTGCCAACAGCCACTCGGGAGAAGTGTATGGTGTTTCCTGAAACAGCTAAAAAACAAAGCAACAGAGCCTAGGGCACTTCCACTTATGGTCCTATAGCTTAGGGAAATTAAAATCAAAAGACACAGCCACCCCAAATGTTGGGACGGCTCTGTTTACAAGAACCTGGTTTACGGTACAAGTTCAATATCGCAGAAAGTGAAAAATGGATAAAGAAGTTGTGGTACTTACGTACAATGCAGTATCACTCAGCAATGAAATCTATGTCATCAGGCCCGTAGCAGCATAATGAGTGGATTCAGGTATGATGATTCTAACTGAAATAAGTCACACAGAAAAAGAAACATCATAAGATATCACTAATACACGGAATGTAAACTTGGCTACACAGGAACTGAATTACAAAACAGAACAGGGTCTCAAATTTAGAAAACAAACTTATGCTTGCTTAAGGGGAAAGGTGAGTTGGGGTGCTGCATAAAACCAGAGATTGAAATGAGCACAGATAAAGTTCCTTAAGCCAAATATGGAATAGACAAGAGCTACTCCTTGCTCAACGAAATGGATTCAACACCCCATATTAAACACCTAAGAATGTACCTGACTAGGAAGTATCTTAAAACCTATGGATTGCTATGTCTCCAAAAGAGAATGAAGCGTGTGTGCCGGGGCATAAATGCAGCAGTGATAGGATTGGAGAGGTTCGGTGAGCAAATGAAGACCCTTTCAAGTCATATTGCATGGTACCCATTCCACGGGTCTCAACTCTCCAGGTTTAAGGTATTCTTCCTTCAGCTAAAACATGCATGTGGAACCCAGAGTATGATCAACCGTGTGATCGGGAGACGTGTTCCAATATGTCTCAGTTTTCGTCCCCTGGTACTCGGGTGCAACATTCCAGACGCTTTACTAACACTCCCCCGGCTTGGAGAGTCAGTGCCTTTAACCTCCTGTTTGGCCCAGTTTGCAATTTCTGCGGAAGATGAACAGGAATAGGCAGAACCAATGACAGACTAGCTGGAGGTGTCTGGACGGGCAAATTTAACTCTCATTTCGCACCAGGAAGAGGAATTAACCAAAGGCTAAGCGTGCCATGCCGGAACCAGATTAGGGCCTGAAGCAATATTGCGGTGTTGCGGCCAGCTCACGAGAAAGCGAGTTGAAGAAAGGAGCTCAGGGGCACTGTAATTCACAAACCTGCAGAGTTATAAATGACAGCTATCGTCCAAAAATATACTGAAGTAAGGCTGCCAAGAGGACTTGAAAGCGGGGCAGAATTGCAGGAAACCGATTTCAGGAGGTAGACTGGAATTGCATTTAAAGCATAGGAAAAGAGGCAGAACGTCCACAATGATGCACTTGGCCAAAAAGGGCGTATGCGTTTTTTCCTGAATATATTCAGGAAAAAACGCATACGCCCTTTTTGGCCAACCAAGCAAGCTTGCAAAGGATATCTGCACTACAATGAAGTCTCACTTCCCCCCGGTCAAAAGGGCCATCTGAAAAAAGTGTAAAATCCAGAAAGGCAGGACAGGCCATGGAGAACTGGGAGCCTTGTTATGCTGATGGGCGGGATGTCAATTGCCAACAGCCACTCGGGAGAAGTGTATGGTGTTTCCTGAAACATCTAAAAAACAAAGCAACAGAGCCTAGGGCACTTCCACTTATGGTCCTATAGCTTAGGGAAATTAAAATCAAAAAGACACTGCCACCCCAAAAGTTGGCATGGCTCTGTTTACAAGAACCTGGTTTACGGTACAAGTTCAATATCGCAGAAAGTGAAAAATGGATAAAGAAGTTGTGGTACTTACGTACAATGCAATATCACTCAGCAAGGAAATCTATGTCATCAGGCCCGTAGCAGCATAATGAGTGGATTCAGGTATGATGATTCTAACTGAAATAAGTCACACAGAAAAAGAAACATCATAAGATATCACTAATACACGGAATGTAAACTTGGCTACACAGGAACTGAATTACAAAACAGAAGAGGGTCTCAAATTTAGAAACCCAACTTATGCTTGCTTAAGGGGAAAGGTGAGTTGGGGTGCTGCATAAAACCAGAGATTGAAATGAGCACAGATAAATTTCCTTAAGCCAAATATGGAATAGACAAGAGCTACTCCTTGCTCAACGAAATGGATTCAACACCCCATATTAAACACCTAAGAATGTACCTGACTAGGAATTATCTTAAAACCTATGGATTGCTATGTCTCCAAAAGAGAATGAAGCGTGTGTGCAGGGGCATAAATGCAGCAGTGATAGGATTGGAGAGGTTCGGTGAGCAAATGAAGACCCTTTCAAGTCATATTGCATGGTACCCATTCCACGGGTCTCAACTCTCCAGGTTTAACGTATTCTTCCTTCAGCTAAAACATGCATGTGGAACCCAGAGTATGATCAACCGTGTGATCGGGAGACGTGTTCCAATATGTCTCAGTTTTCGTCCCCTGGTACTCGGGTGCAACATTCCAGACGCTTTACTAACACTCTCCCGACTTGGAGAGTCAGTGCCTTTAACCTCCTGTTTGGCCCAGTTTGCAATTTCTGCGGAAGATGAACAGGAATAGGGAGAACCAATGACAGACCAGCTGGAGGTGTCTGGACGGGCAAATTTAACTCTCATTTCGCACCAGGAAGAGGAATTAACCAAAGGCTCAGCGTGACATGCCGGAACCAGATTAGGGCCTGAAGCAATCCTGCGGTGTTGCGGCCAGCTCACGAGAAAGCGAGTTGAAGAAAGGAGCTCAGGGGCACTGTAATTCACAAACCTGCAGAGTTATAAATGACAGCTATCGTCCAAAAATATACTGAAGTAAGGCTGCCAAGAGGACTTGAAAGCGGGGCAGAATTGCAGGAAACCGATTTCAGGAGGTAGACTGGAATTGCATTTAAAGCATAGGAAAAGAGGCAGAACGTCCACAATGATGCACTTGGCCAAAAAGGGCGTATGCGTTTTTTCCTGAATATATTCAGGAAAAAACGCATACGCACTTTTTGGCCAACCAAGCAAGCTTGCAAAGGAAATCTGCACTACAGTGAAGTCTCACTTCCCCCCGGTCAAAAGGGCCATCTGAAAAAAGTGTAAAATCCAGAAAGGCAGGACAGGCCATGGAGAACTGGGAGCCTTGTTATGCTGATGGGCGGGATGTAAATTGCCAACAGCCACTCGGGAGAAGTGTATGGTGTTTCCTGAAACATCTAAAAAACAAAGCAACAGAGCCTAGGGCACTTCCACATATGGTCCTATAGCTTAGGGAAATTAAAATCAAAAGACACAGCCACCACAAAAGTTGGGACTGCTCTGTTTACAAGAACCTGGTTTATGGTACAAGTTCAATATCGCAGAAAGTGAAAAATGGATAAAGAAGTTGTGGTACTTACGTACAATGCAATATCACTCAGCAATGAAATCTATGTCATCAGCCCCGTAGCAGCATAATGAGTGGAATCAGGTATGATGATTCTAACTGAAATAAGTCACACAGGAAAAGAAACATCATAAGATATCACTAATACACGGAATGTAAACTTGGCTACATAGGAACTGAATTACAAAACAGAACAGGGTCTCAAATTTAGAAAACCAACTTATGCTTGCTTAGGGGGAAAGGTGAGTTGGGGTGCTGCATAAAACCAGACATTGAAATGAGCACAGATAGAGTTCCTTAAGCCAAATATGGAATAGACAAGAGCTACTCCTTGCTCAACGAAATGGATTCAACACCCCATATTAAACACCTAAGAATGTACCTGACTAGGAAGTATCTTAAATCCTATGCATTGCTATGTCTCCAAAAGAGAATGAAGCGTGTGTGCAGGGGCATAAACGCAGCAGTGATAGGATTGGAGAGGTTCGGTGAGCAAATGAAGACCCTTTCAAGTCATATTGCATGGTACCCATTCCACGGGTCTCAACTCTCCAGGTTTAAGGGATTCTTCCTTCAGCTAAAACATGCATGTGGAACCCAGAGTATGATCAACCGTGTGATCGGGAGACGTGTTCCAATATGTCTCAGTTTTCGTCCCCTGGTACTCGGGTGCAACATTCCAGACGCTTTACTAACACTCTCCCGACTTGGAGAGTCAGTGCCTTTAACCTCCTGTTTGGCCCAGTTTGCAATTTCTGCGGAAGATGAACAGGAATAGGGAGAACCAATGACAGACCAGCTGGAGGTGTCTGGACGGGCAAATTTAACTCTCATTTCCCACCAGGAAGAGGAATTAACCAAAGGCTCAGCGTGCCGTGCCGGAACCAGATTAGGGCCTGAAGCCATCCTGCGGTGTTGCGGCCAGCTCACCAGAAAGAGACTTGAAGAAAGGAGCTCGGGGCACTGTAATTCACAAACCTGCAGAGTTATAAATGACAGCTATCGTCCAAAAATATACTGAAGTAAGGCTGCCAAGAGGACTTGAAAGCGGGGCAGAATTGCAGGAAACCGATTTCAGGAGGTAGACTGGAATTGCATTTAAAGCATAGGAAAAGAGGCAGAACGTCCACAATGATGCACTTGGCCAAAAAGGGCATATGCGTTTTTTCCTGAATATATTCAGGAAAAAACGCATACGCCCTTTTTGGCCAACCAAGCAAGCTTGCAAAGGAAATCTGCACTACAATGAAGTCTCACTTCCCCCCGGTCAAAAGGGCCATCTGAAAAAAGTGTAAAATCCAGAAAGGCAGGACAGGCCATGGAGAACTGGGAGCCTTGTTATGCTGATGGGCGCGATGTCAATTGCCAACAGCCACTCGGGAGAAGTGTATGGTGTTTCCTGAAACATCTAAAAAACAAAGCAACAGAGCCTAGGGCACTTCCACTTATGGTCCTATAGCTTAGGGAAATTAAAATCAAAAAGACACAGCCACCCCAAAAGTTGGGACGGCTCTGTTTACAAGAACCTGGTTTACGGTACAAGTTCAATATCGCAGAAAGTGAAAAATGGATAAAGAAGTTGTGGTACTTACGTACAATGCAGTATCACTCAGCAAGGAAATCTATGTCATCAGGCCCGTAGCAGCATCATGAGTGGATTCAGGTATGATGATTCTAACTGAAATAAGTCACACAGAAAAAGAAACATCATAAGATATCACTAATACACGGAATGTAAACTTGGCTACACAGGAACTGAATTACAAAACAGAACAGGGTCTCAAATTTAGAAACCCAACTTATGCTTGCTTAAGGGGAAAGGTGAGTTGGGGTGCTGCATAAAACCAGAGATTGAAATGAGCACAGATAAAGTTCCTTAAGCCAAATATGGAATAGACAAGAGCTACTCCTTGCTCAACGAAATGGATTCAACACCCCATATTAAACACCGAAGAATATACCTGACTAGGAAGTATCTTAAAACCTATGGATTGCTATGTCTCCGAAAGAGAATCAAGCGTGTGTGCAGGGGCATAAACGCAGCAGTGATAGGATTGGAGAGGTTCGGTGAGCAAATGAAGACCCTTTGAAGTCATATTGCATGGTACCCATTCCACGGGTCTCAACTCTCCAGGTTTAAGGGATTCTTCCTTCAGCTAAAACATGCATGTGGAACCCAGAGTATGATCAACCGTGTGACCGGGAGACGTGTTCCAATATGTCTCAGTTTTCGTCCCCTGGTACTCGGCTGCAACATTCCAGACGCTTTACTAACACTCTCCCGACTTGGAGAGTCAGTGCCTTTAACTTCCCGTTTGGCCCAGTTTGCAATTTCTGCGGAAGATGAACAGGAATAGGGAGAACCAATGACAGACTAGCTGGAGGTGTCTGGACGGGCAAATTTAACTCTCATTTCCCACCAGGAAGAGGAATTAACCAAAGGCTAGCATGCCGTGCCGCAACCAGATTAGGGCCTGAAACCATCCTGCGGTGTTGCAGCCAGCTCACAAGAAAGCGAGTTGAAGAAAGGAGCTCAGGGGCACTGTAATTCACAAACCTGCAGAGTTATAAATGACAGCTATCGTCCAAAAATATACTGAAGTAAGGCTGCCAAGAGGACTTGAAAGCGGGGCAGAATTGCAGGAAACCGATTTCAGGAGGTAGACTGGAATTGCATTTAAAGCATAGGAAAAGAGGCAGAACGTCCACAATGATGCACTTGGCCAAAAAGGGCGTATGCGTTTTTTCCTGAATATATTCAGGAAAAAACGCATACGCCCTTTTTGGCCAACCAAGCAAGCTTGCAAAGGAAATCTGCACTACAATGAAGTCTCACTTCCCCCCGGTCAAAAGGGCCATCTGAAAAAAGTGTAAAATCCAGAAAGGCAGGACAGGTCATGGAGAACTGGGAGCCTTGTTATGCTGATGGGCGGGATGTAAATTGCCAACAGCCACTCGGGAGAAGTGTATGGTGTTTCCTGAAACAGCTAAAAAACAAAGCAACAGAGCCTAGGGCACTTCCACTTATGGTCCTATAGCTTAGGGAAATTAAAATCAAAAGACACAGCCACCCCAAATGTTGGGACGGCTCTGTTTACAAGAACCTGGTTTACGGTACAAGTTCAATATCGCAGAAAGTGAAAAATGGATAAAGAAGTTGTGGTACTTACGTACAATGCAGTATCACTCAGCAATGAAATCTATGTCATCAGGCCCGTAGCAGCATAATGAGTGGATTCAGGTATGATGATTCTAACTGAAATAAGTCACACAGAAAAAGAAACATCATAAGATATCACTAATACACGGAATGTAAACTTGGCTACACAGGAACTGAATTACAAAACAGAACAGGGTCTCAAATTTAGAAAACAAACTTATGCTTGCTTAAGGGGAAAGGTGAGTTGGGGTGCTGCATAAAACCAGAGATTGAAATGAGCACAGATAAAGTTCCTTAAGCCAAATATGGAATAGACAAGAGCTACTCCTTGCTCAACGAAATGGATTCAACACCCCATATTAAACACCTAAGAATGTACCTGACTAGGAAGTATCTTAAAACCTATGGATTGCTATGTCTCCAAAAGAGAATGAAGCGTGTGTGCCGGGGCATAAATGCAGCAGTGATAGGATTGGAGAGGTTCGGTGAGCAAATGAAGACCCTTTCAAGTCATATTGCATGGTACCCATTCCACGGGTCTCAACTCTCCAGGTTTAAGGTATTCTTCCTTCAGCTAAAACATGCATGTGGAACCCAGAGTATGATCAACCGTGTGATCGGGAGACGTGTTCCAATATGTCTCAGTTTTCGTCCCCTGGTACTCGGGTGCAACATTCCAGACGCTTTACTAACACTCCCCCGGCTTGGAGAGTCAGTGCCTTTAACCTCCTGTTTGGCCCAGTTTGCAATTTCTGCGGAAGATGAACAGGAATAGGCAGAACCAATGACAGACTAGCTGGAGGTGTCTGGACGGGCAAATTTAACTCTCATTTCGCACCAGGAAGAGGAATTAACCAAAGGCTAAGCGTGCCATGCCGGAACCAGATTAGGGCCTGAAGCAATATTGCGGTGTTGCGGCCAGCTCACGAGAAAGCGAGTTGAAGAAAGGAGCTCAGGGGCACTGTAATTCACAAACCTGCAGAGTTATAAATGACAGCTATCGTCCAAAAATATACTGAAGTAAGGCTGCCAAGAGGACTTGAAAGCGGGGCAGAATTGCAGGAAACCGATTTCAGGAGGTAGACTGGAATTGCATTTAAAGCATAGGAAAAGAGGCAGAACGTCCACAATGATGCACTTGGCCAAAAAGGGCGTATGCGTTTTTTCCTGAATATATTCAGGAAAAAACGCATACGCCCTTTTTGGCCAACCAAGCAAGCTTGCAAAGGATATCTGCACTACAATGAAGTCTCACTTCCCCCCGGTCAAAAGGGCCATCTGAAAAAAGTGTAAAATCCAGAAAGGCAGGACAGGCCATGGAGAACTGGGAGCCTTGTTATGCTGATGGGCGGGATGTCAATTGCCAACAGCCACTCGGGAGAAGTGTATGGTGTTTCCTGAAACATCTAAAAAACAAAGCAACAGAGCCTAGGGCACTTCCACTTATGGTCCTATAGCTTAGGGAAATTAAAATCAAAAAGACACTGCCACCCCAAAAGTTGGCATGGCTCTGTTTACAAGAACCTGGTTTACGGTACAAGTTCAATATCGCAGAAAGTGAAAAATGGATAAAGAAGTTGTGGTACTTACGTACAATGCAATATCACTCAGCAAGGAAATCTATGTCATCAGGCCCGTAGCAGCATAATGAGTGGATTCAGGTATGATGATTCTAACTGAAATAAGTCACACAGAAAAAGAAACATCATAAGATATCACTAATACACGGAATGTAAACTTGGCTACACAGGAACTGAATTACAAAACAGAAGAGGGTCTCAAATTTAGAAACCCAACTTATGCTTGCTTAAGGGGAAAGGTGAGTTGGGGTGCTGCATAAAACCAGAGATTGAAATGAGCACAGATAAATTTCCTTAAGCCAAATATGGAATAGACAAGAGCTACTCCTTGCTCAACGAAATGGATTCAACACCCCATATTAAACACCTAAGAATGTACCTGACTAGGAATTATCTTAAAACCTATGGATTGCTATGTCTCCAAAAGAGAATGAAGCGTGTGTGCAGGGGCATAAATGCAGCAGTGATAGGATTGGAGAGGTTCGGTGAGCAAATGAAGACCCTTTCAAGTCATATTGCATGGTACCCATTCCACGGGTCTCAACTCTCCAGGTTTAACGTATTCTTCCTTCAGCTAAAACATGCATGTGGAACCCAGAGTATGATCAACCGTGTGATCGGGAGACGTGTTCCAATATGTCTCAGTTTTCGTCCCCTGGTACTCGGGTGCAACATTCCAGACGCTTTACTAACACTCTCCCGACTTGGAGAGTCAGTGCCTTTAACCTCCTGTTTGGCCCAGTTTGCAATTTCTGCGGAAGATGAACAGGAATAGGGAGAACCAATGACAGACCAGCTGGAGGTGTCTGGACTGGCAAATTTAACTCTCATTTCGCACCAGGAAGAGGAATTAACCAAAGGCTCAGCGTGACATGCCGGAACCAGATTAGGGCCTGAAGCAATCCTGCGGTGTTGCGGCCAGCTCACGAGAAAGCGAGTTGAAGAAAGGAGCTCAGGGGCACTGTAATTCACAAACCTGCAGAGTTATAAATGACAGCTATCGTCCAAAAATATACTGAAGTAAGGCTGCCAAGAGGACTTGAAAGCGGGGCAGAATTGCAGGAAACCGATTTCAGGAGGTAGACTGGAATTGCATTTAAAGCATAGGAAAAGAGGCAGAACGTCCACAATGATGCACTTGGCCAAAAAGGGCGTATGCGTTTTTTCCTGAATATATTCAGGAAAAAACGCATACGCACTTTTTGGCCAACCAAGCAAGCTTGCAAAGGAAATCTGCACTACAGTGAAGTCTCACTTCCCCCCGGTCAAAAGGGCCATCTGAAAAAAGTGTAAAATCCAGAAAGGCAGGACAGGCCATGGAGAACTGGGAGCCTTGTTATGCTGATGGGCGGGATGTAAATTGCCAACAGCCACTCGGGAGAAGTGTATGGTGTTTCCTGAAACATCTAAAAAACAAAGCAACAGAGCCTAGGGCACTTCCACATATGGTCCTATAGCTTAGGGAAATTAAAATCAAAAGACACAGCCACCACAAAAGTTGGGACTGCTCTGTTTACAAGAACCTGGTTTATGGTACAAGTTCAATATCGCAGAAAGTGAAAAATGGATAAAGAAGTTGTGGTACTTACGTACAATGCAATATCACTCAGCAATGAAATCTATGTCATCAGCCCCGTAGCAGCATAATGAGTGGATTCAGGTATGATGATTCTAACTGAAATAAGTCACACAGGAAAAGAAACATCATAAGATATCACTAATACACGGAATGTAAACTTGGCTACATAGGAACTGAATTACAAAACAGAACAGGGTCTCAAATTTAGAAAACCAACTTATGCTTGCTTAGGGGGAAAGGTGAGTTGGGGTGCTGCATAAAACCAGACATTGAAATGAGCACAGATAGAGTTCCTTAAGCCAAATATGGAATAGACAAGAGCTACTCCTTGCTCAACGAAATGGATTCAACACCCCATATTAAACACCTAAGAATGTACCTGACTAGGAAGTATCTTAAATCCTATGCATTGCTATGTCTCCAAAAGAGAATGAAGCGTGTGTGCAGGGGCATAAACGCAGCAGTGATAGGATTGGAGAGGTTCGGTGAACAAATGAAGACCCTTTCAAGTCATATTGCATGGTACCCATTCCACGGGTCTCAACTCTCCAGGTTTAAGGGATTCTTCCTTCAGCTAAAACATGCATGTGGAACCCAGAGTATGATCAACCGTGTGATCGGGAGACGTGTTCCAATATGTCTCAGTTTTCGTCCCCTGGTACTCGGGTGCAACATTCCAGACGCTTTACTAACACTCTCCCGACTTGGAGAGTCAGTGCCTTTAACCTCCTGTTTGGCCCAGTTTGCAATTTCTGCGGAAGATGAACAGGAATAGGGAGAACCAATGACAGACCAGCTGGAGGTGTCTGGACGGGCAAATTTAACTCTCATTTCCCACCAGGAAGAGGAATTAACCAAAGGCTCAGCGTGCCGTGCCGGAACCAGATTAGGGCCTGAAGCCATCCTGCGGTGTTGCGGCCAGCTCACCAGAAAGAGACTTGAAGAAAGGAGCTCGGGGCACTGTAATTCACAAACCTGCAGAGTTATAAATGACAGCTATCGTCCAAAAATATACTGAAGTAAGGCTGCCAAGAGGACTTGAAAGCGGGGCAGAATTGCAGGAAACCGATTTCAGGAGGTAGACTGGAATTGCATTTAAAGCATAGGAAAAGAGGCAGAACGTCCACAATGATGCACTTGGCCAAAAAGGGCATATGCGTTTTTTCCTGAATATATTCAGGAAAAAACGCATACGCCCTTTTTGGCCAACCAAGCAAGCTTGCAAAGGAAATCTGCACTACAATGAAGTCTCACTTCCCCCCGGTCAAAAGGGCCATCTGAAAAAAGTGTAAAATCCAGAAAGGCAGGACAGGCCATGGAGAACTGGGAGCCTTGTTATGCTGATGGGCGCGATGTCAATTGCCAACAGCCACTCGGGAGAAGTGTATGGTGTTTCCTGAAACATCTAAAAAACAAAGCAACAGAGCCTAGGGCACTTCCACTTATGGTCCTATAGCTTAGGGAAATTAAAATCAAAAAGACACAGCCACCCCAAAAGTTGGGACGGCTCTGTTTACAAGAACCTGGTTTACGGTACAAGTTCAATATCGCAGAAAGTGAAAAATGGATAAAGAAGTTGTGGTACTTACGTACAATGCAGTATCACTCAGCAAGGAAATCTATGTCATCAGGCCCGTAGCAGCATCATGAGTGGATTCAGGTATGATGATTCTAACTGAAATAAGTCACACAGAAAAAGAAACATCATAAGATATCACTAATACACGGAATGTAAACTTGGCTACACAGGAACTGAATTACAAAACAGAAGAGGGTCTCAAATTTAGAAACCCAACTTATGCTTGCTTAAGGGGAAAGGTGAGTTGGGGTGCTGCATAAAACCAGAGATTGAAATGAGCACAGATAAAGTTCCTTAAGCCAAATATGGAATAGACAAGAGCTACTCCTTGCTCAACGAAATGGATTCAACACCCCATATTAAACACCGAAGAATATACCTGACTAGGAAGTATCTTAAAACCTATGGATTGCTATGTCTCCGAAAGAGAATCAAGCGTGTGTGCAGGGGCATAAACGCAGCAGTGATAGGATTGGAGAGGTTCGGTGAGCAAATGAAGACCCTTTGAAGTCATATTGCATGGTACCCATTCCACGGGTCTCAACTCTCCAGGTTTAAGGGATTCTTCCTTCAGCTAAAACATGCATGTGGAACCCAGAGTATGATCAACCGTGTGACCGGGAGACGTGTTCCAATATGTCTCAGTTTTCGTCCCCTGGTACTCGGCTGCAACATTCCAGACGCTTTACTAACACTCTCCCGACTTGGAGAGTCAGTGCCTTTAACTTCCCGTTTGGCCCAGTTTGCAATTTCTGCGGAAGATGAACAGGAATAGGGAGAACCAATGACAGACTAGCTGGAGGTGTCTGGACGGGCAAATTTAACTCTCATTTCCCACCAGGAAGAGGAATTAACCAAAGGCTAGCATGCCGTGCCGCAACCAGATTAGGGCCTGAAACCATCCTGCGGTGTTGCAGCCAGCTCACAAGAAAGCGAGTTGAAGAAAGGAGCTCAGGGGCACTGTAATTCACAAACCTGCAGAGTTATAAATGACAGCTATCGTCCAAAAATATACTGAAGTAAGGCTGCCAAGAGGACTTGAAAGCGGGGCAGAATTGCAGGAAACCGATTTCAGGAGGTAGACTGGAATTGCATTTAAAGCATAGGAAAAGAGGCAGAACGTCCACAATGATGCACTTGGCCAAAAAGGGCGTATGCGTTTTTTCCTGAATATATTCAGGAAAAAACGCATACGCCCTTTTTGGCCAACCAAGCAAGCTTGCAAAGGATATCTGCACTACAATGAAGTCTCACTTCCCCCCGGTCAAAAGGGCCATCTGAAAAAAGTGTAAAATCCAGAAAGGCAGGACAGGCCATGGAGAACTGGGAGCCTTGTTATGCTGATGGGCGGGATGTCAATTGCCAACAGCCACTCGGGAGAAGTGTATGGTGTTTCCTGAAACATCTAAAAAACAAAGCAACAGAGCCTAGGGCACTTCCACTTATGGTCCTATAGCTTAGGGAAATTAAAATCAAAAAGACACTGCCACCCCAAAAGTTGGCATGGCTCTGTTTACAAGAACCTGGTTTACGGTACAAGTTCAATATCGCAGAAAGTGAAAAATGGATAAAGAAGTTGTGGTACTTACGTACAATGCAATATCACTCAGCAAGGAAATCTATGTCATCAGGCCCGTAGCAGCATAATGAGTGGATTCAGGTATGATGATTCTAACTGAAATAAGTCACACAGAAAAAGAAACATCATAAGATATCACTAATACACGGAATGTAAACTTGGCTACACAGGAACTGAATTACAAAACAGAAGAGGGTCTCAAATTTAGAAACCCAACTTATGCTTGCTTAAGGGGAAAGGTGAGTTGGGGTGCTGCATAAAACCAGAGATTGAAATGAGCACAGATAAATTTCCTTAAGCCAAATATGGAATAGACAAGAGCTACTCCTTGCTCAACGAAATGGATTCAACACCCCATATTAAACACCTAAGAATGTACCTGACTAGGAATTATCTTAAAACCTATGGATTGCTATGTCTCCAAAAGAGAATGAAGCGTGTGTGCAGGGGCATAAATGCAGCAGTGATAGGATTGGAGAGGTTCGGTGAGCAAATGAAGACCCTTTCAAGTCATATTGCATGGTACCCATTCCACGGGTCTCAACTCTCCAGGTTTAACGTATTCTTCCTTCAGCTAAAACATGCATGTGGAACCCAGAGTATGATCAACCGTGTGATCGGGAGACGTGTTCCAATATGTCTCAGTTTTCGTCCCCTGGTACTCGGGTGCAACATTCCAGACGCTTTACTAACACTCTCCCGACTTGGAGAGTCAGTGCCTTTAACCTCCTGTTTGGCCCAGTTTGCAATTTCTGCGGAAGATGAACAGGAATAGGGAGAACCAATGACAGACCAGCTGGAGGTGTCTGGACTGGCAAATTTAACTCTCATTTCGCACCAGGAAGAGGAATTAACCAAAGGCTCAGCGTGACATGCCGGAACCAGATTAGGGCCTGAAGCAATCCTGCGGTGTTGCGGCCAGCTCACGAGAAAGCGAGTTGAAGAAAGGAGCTCAGGGGCACTGTAATTCACAAACCTGCAGAGTTATAAATGACAGCTATCGTCCAAAAATATACTGAAGTAAGGCTGCCAAGAGGACTTGAAAGCGGGGCAGAATTGCAGGAAACCGATTTCAGGAGGTAGACTGGAATTGCATTTAAAGCATAGGAAAAGAGGCAGAACGTCCACAATGATGCACTTGGCCAAAAAGGGCGTATGCGTTTTTTCCTGAATATATTCAGGAAAAAACGCATACGCCCTTTTTGGCCAACCAAGCAAGCTTGCAAAGGAAATCTGCACTACAGTGAAGTCTCACTTCCCCCCGGTCAAAAGGGCCATCTGAAAAAAGTGTAAAATCCAGAAAGGCAGGACAGGCCATGGAGAACTGGGAGCCTTGTTATGCTGATGGGCGGGATGTAAATTGCCAACAGCCACTCGGGAGAAGTGTATGGTGTTTCCTGAAACATCTAAAAAACAAAGCAACAGAGCCTAGGGCACTTCCACATATGGTCCTATAGCTTAGGGAAATTAAAATCAAAAGACACAGCCACCACAAAAGTTGGGACTGCTCTGTTTACAAGAACCTGGTTTATGGTACAAGTTCAATATCGCAGAAAGTGAAAAATGGATAAAGAAGTTGTGGTACTTACGTACAATGCAATATCACTCAGCAAGGAAATCTATGTCATCAGCCCCGTAGCAGCATAATGAGTGGATTCAGGTATGATGATTCTAACTGAAATAAGTCACACAGGAAAAGAAACATCATAAGATATCACTAATACACGGAATGTAAACTTGGCTACATAGGAACTGAATTACAAAACAGAACAGGGTCTCAAATTTAGAAAACCAACTTATGCTTGCTTAGGGGGAAAGGTGAGTTGGGGTGCTGCATAAAACCAGACATTGAAATGAGCACAGATAGAGTTCCTTAAGCCAAATATGGAATAGACAAGAGCTACTCCTTGCTCAACGAAATGGATTCAACACCCCATATTAAACACCTAAGAATGTACCTGACTAGGAAGTATCTTAAATCCTATGCATTGCTATGTCTCCAAAAGAGAATGAAGCGTGTGTGCAGGGGCATAAACGCAGCAGTGATAGGATTGGAGAGGTTCGGTGAGCAAATGAAGACCCTTTCAAGTCATATTGCATGGTACCCATTCCACGGGTCTCAACTCTCCAGGTTTAAGGTATTCTTCCTTCAGCTAAAACATGCATGTGGAACCCAGAGTATGATCAACCGTGTGATCGGGAGACGTGTTCCAATATGTCTCAGTTTTCGTCCCCTGGTACTCGGGTGCAACATTCCAGACGCTTTACTAACACTCTCCCGACTTGGAGAGTCAGTGCCTTTAACCTCCTGTTTGGCCCAGTTTGCAATTTCTGCGGAAGATGAACAGGAATAGGGAGAACCAATGACAGACCAGCTGGAGGTGTCTGGACGGGCAAATTTAACTCTCATTTCCCACCAGGAAGAGGAATTAACCAAAGGCTCAGCGTGCCGTGCCGGAACCAGATTAGGGCCTGAAGCCATCCTGCGGTGTTGCGGCCAGCTCACCAGAAAGAGACTTGAAGAAAGGAGCTCGGGGCACTGTAATTCACAAACCTGCAGAGTTATAAATGACAGCTATCGTCCAAAAATATACTGAAGTAAGGCTGCCAAGAGGACTTGAAAGCGGGGCAGAATTGCAGGAAACCGATTTCAGGAGGTAGACTGGAATTGCATTTAAAGCATAGGAAAAGAGGCAGAACGTCCACAATGATGCACTTGGCCAAAAAGGGCATATGCGTTTTTTCCTGAATATATTCAGGAAAAAACGCATACGCCCTTTTTGGCCAACCAAGCAAGCTTGCAAAGGAAATCTGCACTACAATGAAGTCTCACTTCCCCCCGGTCAAAAGGGCCATCTGAAAAAAGTGTAAAATCCAGAAAGGCAGGACAGGCCATGGAGAACTGGGAGCCTTGTTATGCTGATGGGCGCGATGTCAATTGCCAACAGCCACTCGGGAGAAGTGTATGGTGTTTCCTGAAACATCTAAAAAACAAAGCAACAGAGCCTAGGGCACTTCCACTTATGGTCCTATAGCTTAGGGAAATTAAAATCAAAAAGACACAGCCACCCCAAAAGTTGGGACGGCTCTGTTTACAAGAACCTGGTTTACGGTACAAGTTCAATATCGCAGAAAGTGAAAAATGGATAAAGAAGTTGTGGTACTTACGTACAATGCAATATCACTCAGCAAGGAAATCTATGTCATCAGGCCCGTAGCAGCATAATGAGTGGATTCAGGTATGATGATTCTAACTGAAATAAGTCACACAGAAAAAGAAACATCATAAGATATCACTAATACACGGAATGTAAACTTGGCTACACAGGAACTGAATTACAAAACAGAAGAGGGTCTCAAATTTAGAAACCCAACTTATGCTTGCTTAAGGGGAAAGGTGAGTTGGGGTGCTGCATAAAACCAGAGATTGAAATGAGCACAGATAAATTTCCTTAAGCCAAATATGGAATAGACAAGAGCTACTCCTTGCTCAACGAAATGGATTCAACACCCCATATTAAACACCTAAGAATGTACCTGACTAGGAATTATCTTAAAACCTATGGATTGCTATGTCTCCAAAAGAGAATGAAGCGTGTGTGCAGGGGCATAAATGCAGCAGTGATAGGATTGGAGAGGTTCGGTGAGCAAATGAAGACCCTTTCAAGTCATATTGCATGGTACCCATTCCACGGGTCTCAACTCTCCAGGTTTAACGTATTCTTCCTTCAGCTAAAACATGCATGTGGAACCCAGAGTATGATCAACCGTGTGATCGGGAGACGTGTTCCAATATGTCTCAGTTTTCGTCCCCTGGTACTCGGGTGCAACATTCCAGACGCTTTACTAACACTCTCCCGACTTGGAGAGTCAGTGCCTTTAACCTCCTGTTTGGCCCAGTTTGCAATTTCTGCGGAAGATGAACAGGAATAGGGAGAACCAATGACAGACCAGCTGGAGGTGTCTGGACGGGCAAATTTAACTCTCATTTCGCACCAGGAAGAGGAATTAACCAAAGGCTCAGCGTGACATGCCGGAACCAGATTAGGGCCTGAAGCAATCCTGCGGTGTTGCGGCCAGCTCACGAGAAAGCGAGTTGAAGAAAGGAGCTCAGGGGCACTGTAATTCACAAACCTGCAGAGTTATAAATGACAGCTATCGTCCAAAAATATACTGAAGTAAGGCTGCCAAGAGGACTTGAAAGCGGGGCAGAATTGCAGGAAACCGATTTCAGGAGGTAGACTGGAATTGCATTTAAAGCATAGGAAAAGAGGCAGAACGTCCACAATGATGCACTTGGCCAAAAAGGGCGTATGCGTTTTTTCCTGAATATATTCAGGAAAAAACGCATACGCACTTTTTGGCCAACCAAGCAAGCTTGCAAAGGAAATCTGCACTACAGTGAAGTCTCACTTCCCCCCGGTCAAAAGGGCCATCTGAAAAAAGTGTAAAATCCAGAAAGGCAGGACAGGCCATGGAGAACTGGGAGCCTTGTTATGCTGATGGGCGGGATGTAAATTGCCAACAGCCACTCGGGAGAAGTGTATGGTGTTTCCTGAAACATCTAAAAAACAAAGCAACAGAGCCTAGGGCACTTCCACATATGGTCCTATAGCTTAGGGAAATTAAAATCAAAAGACACAGCCACCACAAAAGTTGGGACTGCTCTGTTTACAAGAACCTGGTTTATGGTACAAGTTCAATATCGCAGAAAGTGAAAAATGGATAAAGAAGTTGTGGTACTTACGTACAATGCAATATCACTCAGCAAGGAAATCTATGTCATCAGCCCCGTAGCAGCATAATGAGTGGATTCAGGTATGATGATTCTAACTGAAATAAGTCACACAGGAAAAGAAACATCATAAGATATCACTAATACACGGAATGTAAACTTGGCTACATAGGAACTGAATTACAAAACAGAACAGGGTCTCAAATTTAGAAAACCAACTTATGCTTGCTTAGGGGGAAAGGTGAGTTGGGGTGCTGCATAAAACCAGACATTGAAATGAGCACAGATAGAGTTCCTTAAGCCAAATATGGAATAGACAAGAGCTACTCCTTGCTCAACGAAATGGATTCAACACCCCATATTAAACACCTAAGAATGTACCTGACTAGGAAGTATCTTAAATCCTATGCATTGCTATGTCTCCAAAAGAGAATGAAGCGTGTGTGCAGGGGCATAAACGCAGCAGTGATAGGATTGGAGAGGTTCGGTGAGCAAATGAAGACCCTTTGAAGTCATATTGCATGGTACCCATTCCACGGGTCTCAACTCTCCAGGTTTAAGGTATTCTTCCTTCAGCTAAAACATGCATGTGGAACCCAGAGTATGATCAACCGTGTGATCGGGAGACGTGTTCCAATATGTCTCAGTTTTCGTCCCCTGGTACTCGGGTGCAACATTCCAGACGCTTTACTAACACTCTCCCGACTTGGAGAGTCAGTGCCTTTAACCTCCTGTTTGGCCCAGTTTGCAATTTCTGCGGAAGATGAACAGGAATAGGGAGAACCAATGACAGACCAGCTGGAGGTGTCTGGACGGGCAAATTTAACTCTCATTTCCCACCAGGAAGAGGAATTAACCAAAGGCTCAGCGTGCCGTGCCGGAACCAGATTAGGGCCTGAAGCCATCCTGCGGTGTTGCGGCCAGCTCACCAGAAAGAGACTTGAAGAAAGGAGCTCGGGGCACTGTAATTCACAAACCTGCAGAGTTATAAATGACAGCTATCGTCCAAAAATATACTGAAGTAAGGCTGCCAAGAGGACTTGAAAGCGGGGCAGAATTGCAGGAAACCGATTTCAGGAGGTAGACTGGAATTGCATTTAAAGCATAGGAAAAGAGGCAGAACGTCCACAATGATGCACTTGGCCAAAAAGGGCATATGCGTTTTTTCCTGAATATATTCAGGAAAAAACGCATACGCCCTTTTTGGCCAACCAAGCAAGCTTGCAAAGGAAATCTGCACTACAATGAAGTCTCACTTCCCCCCGGTCAAAAGGGCCATCTGAAAAAAGTGTAAAATCCAGAAAGGCAGGACAGGCCATGGAGAACTGGGAGCCTTGTTATGCTGATGGGCGCGATGTCAATTGCCAACAGCCACTCGGGAGAAGTGTATGGTGTTTCCTGAAACATCTAAAAAACAAAGCAACAGAGCCTAGGGCACTTCCACTTATGGTCCTATAGCTTAGGGAAATTAAAATCAAAAAGACACAGCCACCCCAAAAGTTGGGACGGCTCTGTTTACAAGAACCTGGTTTACGGTACAAGTTCAATATCGCAGAAAGTGAAAAATGGATAAAGAAGTTGTGGTACTTACGTACAATGCAGTATCACTCAGCAAGGAAATCTATGTCATCAGGCCCGTAGCAGCATCATGAGTGGATTCAGGTATGATGATTCTAACTGAAATAAGTCACACAGAAAAAGAAACATCATAAGATATCACTAATACACGGAATGTAAACTTGGCTACACAGGAACTGAATTACAAAACAGAACAGGGTCTCAAATTTAGAAACCCAACTTATGCTTGCTTAAGGGGAAAGGTGAGTTGGGGTGCTGCATAAAACCAGAGATTGAAATGAGCACAGATAAAGTTCCTTAAGCCAAATATGGAATAGACAAGAGCTACTCCTTGCTCAACGAAATGGATTCAACACCCCATATTAAACACCGAAGAATATACCTGACTAGGAAGTATCTTAAAACCTATGGATTGCTATGTCTCCGAAAGAGAATCAAGCGTGTGTGCAGGGGCATAAACGCAGCAGTGATAGGATTGGAGAGGTTCGGTGAGCAAATGAAGACCCTTTGAAGTCATATTGCATGGTACCCATTCCACGGGTCTCAACTCTCCAGGTTTAAGGGATTCTTCCTTCAGCTAAAACATGCATGTGGAACCCAGAGTATGATCAACCGTGTGACCGGGAGACGTGTTCCAATATGTCTCAGTTTTCGTCCCCTGGTACTCGGCTGCAACATTCCAGACGCTTTACTAACACTCTCCCGACTTGGAGAGTCAGTGCCTTTAACTTCCCGTTTGGCCCAGTTTGCAATTTCTGCGGAAGATGAACAGGAATAGGGAGAACCAATGACAGACTAGCTGGAGGTGTCTGGACGGGCAAATTTAACTCTCATTTCCCACCAGGAAGAGGAATTAACCAAAGGCTAGCATGCCGTGCCGCAACCAGATTAGGGCCTGAAACCATCCTGCGGTGTTGCAGCCAGCTCACAAGAAAGCGAGTTGAAGAAAGGAGCTCAGGGGCACTGTAATTCACAAACCTGCAGAGTTATAAATGACAGCTATCGTCCAAAAATATACTGAAGTAAGGCTGCCAAGAGGACTTGAAAGCGGGGCAGAATTGCAGGAAACCGATTTCAGGAGGTAGACTGGAATTGCATTTAAAGCATAGGAAAAGAGGCAGAACGTCCACAATGATGCACTTGGCCAAAAAGGGCGTATGCGTTTTTTCCTGAATATATTCAGGAAAAAACGCATACGCCCTTTTTGGCCAACCAAGCAAGCTTGCAAAGGAAATCTGCACTACAATGAAGTCTCACTTCCCCCCGGTCAAAAGGGCCATCTGAAAAAAGTGTAAAATCCAGAAAGGCAGGACAGGTCATGGAGAACTGGGAGCCTTGTTATGCTGATGGGCGGGATGTAAATTGCCAACAGCCACTCGGGAGAAGTGTATGGTGTTTCCTGAAACAGCTAAAAAACAAAGCAACAGAGCCTAGGGCACTTCCACTTATGGTCCTATAGCTTAGGGAAATTAAAATCAAAAGACACAGCCACCCCAAATGTTGGGACGGCTCTGTTTACAAGAACCTGGTTTACGGTACAAGTTCAATATCGCAGAAAGTGAAAAATGGATAAAGAAGTTGTGGTACTTACGTACAATGCAGTATCACTCAGCAATGAAATCTATGTCATCAGGCCCGTAGCAGCATAATGAGTGGATTCAGGTATGATGATTCTAACTGAAATAAGTCACACAGAAAAAGAAACATCATAAGATATCACTAATACACGGAATGTAAACTTGGCTACACAGGAACTGAATTACAAAACAGAACAGGGTCTCAAATTTAGAAAACAAACTTATGCTTGCTTAAGGGGAAAGGTGAGTTGGGGTGCTGCATAAAACCAGAGATTGAAATGAGCACAGATAAAGTTCCTTAAGCCAAATATGGAATAGACAAGAGCTACTCCTTGCTCAACGAAATGGATTCAACACCCCATATTAAACACCTAAGAATGTACCTGACTAGGAAGTATCTTAAAACCTATGGATTGCTATGTCTCCAAAAGAGAATGAAGCGTGTGTGCCGGGGCATAAATGCAGCAGTGATAGGATTGGAGAGGTTCGGTGAGCAAATGAAGACCCTTTCAAGTCATATTGCATGGTACCCATTCCACGGGTCTCAACTCTCCAGGTTTAAGGTATTCTTCCTTCAGCTAAAACATGCATGTGGAACCCAGAGTATGATCAACCGTGTGATCGGGAGACGTGTTCCAATATGTCTCAGTTTTCGTCCCCTGGTACTCGGGTGCAACATTCCAGACGCTTTACTAACACTCCCCCGGCTTGGAGAGTCAGTGCCTTTAACCTCCTGTTTGGCCCAGTTTGCAATTTCTGCGGAAGATGAACAGGAATAGGCAGAACCAATGACAGACTAGCTGGAGGTGTCTGGACGGGCAAATTTAACTATCATTTCGCACCAGGAAGAGGAATTAACCAAAGGCTCAGCGTGCCATGCCGGAACCAGATTAGGGCCTGAAGCAATCCTGCGGTGTTGCGGCCAGCTCACGAGAAAGTGAGTTGAAGAAAGGAGCTCAGGGGCACTGTAATTCACAAACCTGCAGAGTTATAAATGACAGCTATCGTCCAAAAATATACTGAAGTAAGGCTGCCAAGAGGACTTGAAAGCGGGGCAGAATTGCAGGAAACCGATTTCAGGAGGTAGACTGGAATTGCATTTAAAGCATAGGAAAAGAGGCAGAACGTCCACAATGATGCACTTGGCCAAAAAGGGCGTATGCGTTTTTTCCTGAATATATTCAGGAAAAAACGCATACGCCCTTTTTGGCCAACCAAGCAAGCTTGCAAAGGAAATCTGCACTACAATGAAGTCTCACTTCCCCCCGGTCAAAAGGGCCATCTGAAAAAAGTGTAAAATCCAGAAAGGCAGGACAGGCCATGGAGAACTGGGAGCCTTGTTATGCTGATGGGCGCGATGTCAATTGCCAACAGCCACTCGGGAGAAGTGTATCGTGTTTCCTGAAACATCTAAAAAACAAAGCAACAGAGCCTAGGGCACTTCCACTTATGGTCCTATAGCTTAGGGAAATTAAAATCAAAAAGACACAGCCACCCCAAAAGTTGGGACGGCTCTGTTTACAAGAACCTGGTTTACGGTACAAGTTCAATATCACAGAAAGTGAAAAATGGATAAAGAAGTTGTGGTACTTACGTACAATGCAGTATCACTCAGCAATGAAATCTATGTCATCAGGCCCGTAGCAGCATAATGAGTGGATTCAGGTATGACGATTCTAACTGAAATAAGTCACACAGAAAAAGAAACATCATAAGATATCACTAATACACAGAATGTAAACTTGGCTACACAGGAACTGAATTACAAAACAGAACAGGTTCTCAAATTTAGAAACCCAACTTATGCTTGCTTAAGGGGAAAGGTGAGTTGGGGTGCTGCATAAAACCAGAGATTGAAATCAGCACAGATAAAGTTCCTTAAGCCAAATATGGAATAGACAAGAGCTACTCCTTGCTCAACGAAATGGACTCAACACCCCAAATTAAATGCCTGAGAGTGTACCTGACTAGGAAGTATCTTAAAACCTATGGATTGCTATGTCTCTGAAAGAGAATCAAGCGTGTGTACAGGGGCATAAACGCAGCAGTGATAGGATTGGAGAGGTTCGGTGAGCAAATGAAGACCATTTGAAGTCATATTGCATGGTACCCATTCCACGGGTCTCAACTCTCCAGGTTTAAGGTATTCTTCCTTCAGCTAAAACATGCATGTGGAACCCAGAGTATGATCAACCGTGTGATCGGGAGACGTGTTCCAATATGTCTCAGTTTTCGTCCCCTGGTACTCGGGTGCAACATTCCAGACGCTTTACTAACACTCTCCCGACTTGGAGAGTCAGTGCCTTTAACCTCCTGTTTGGCCCAGTTTGCAATTTCTGCGGAAGATGAACAGGAATAGGGAGAACCAATGACAGACTAGATGGAGGTGTCTGGATGGGCAAATTTAACTCTCATTTCGCTCCAGGAAGAGGAATTAACCAAAGGCTCAGCGTGCCGTGCCGGAACCAGATTAGGGCCTGAAGCAATCCTGCGGTGTTGCGGCCAGCTCACGAGAAAGCGAGTTGAAGAAAGGAGCTCAGGGGCACTGTAATTCACAAACCTGCAGAGTTATAAATGACAGCTATCTTCCAAAAATATACTGAAGTAAGGCTGCAAGAGGACTTGAAAGCGGGGCAGAATTGCAGGAAACCGATTTCAGGAGGTAGACAGGAATTGCATTTAAAGCATAGGAAAAGAGGCAGAACGTCCACAATGATGCACTTGGCCAAAAAGGGCGTATGCGTTTTTTCCTGAATATATTCAGGAAAAACGCATACGCCCTTTTTGGCCCACCAAGCAAGCTTGCAAAGGAAATCTGCACTACAATGAAGTCTCACTTCCCCCCGGTCAAAAGGGCCATCTGAAAAAAGTGTAAAATCCAGAAAGGCAGGACAGGCCATGGAGAACTGGGATCCTTGTTATGCTGATGGGCGGGATGTCAATTGCCAACAGCCACTCCGGAGAAGTGTATGGTGTTTCCTGAAACAGCTAAAAAACAAAGCAACAGAGCCTAGGGCACTTCCACTTATGGTCCTATAGCTTAGGGAAATTAAAATCAAAAAGACACAGCCACCCCAAAAGTTGGGACGGCTCTGTTTACAAGAACCTGGTTTACGGTACAAGTTCAATATCGCAGAAAGTGAAAAATGGATAAAGAAGTTGTGGTACTTACGTACAATGCAGTATCACTCAGCAATGAAATCTATGTCATCAGGCCCGTAGCCGCATAATGAGTGGATTCAGGTATGATGATTCTAACTGAAATAAGTCACACAGAAAAAGAAACATCATAAGATATCACTAATACACGGAATGTAAACTTGGCTACACAGGAACTGAATTACAAAACAGAACAGGGTCTCAAATTTAGAAACCCAACTTATGCTTGCTTAAGGGGAAAGGTGAGTTGGGGTGCTGCATAAAACCAGAGATTGAAATGAGCACAGATAAAGTTCCTTAAGCCAAATATGGAATAGACAAGAGCTACTCCTTGCTCAACGAAATGGATTCAACACCCCATATTAAACACCGAAGAATATACCTGACTAGGAAGTATCTTAAAACCTATGGATTGCTATGTCTCCGAAAGAGAATCAAGCGTGTGTGCAGGGGCATAAACGCAGCAGTGATAGGATTGGAGAGGTTCGGTGAGCAAATGAAGACCCTTTGAAGTCATATTGCATGGTACGCATTCCACGGGTCTCAACTCTCCAGGTTTAAGGTATTCTTCCTTCAGCTAAAACATGCATGTGGAACCCAGAGTATGATCAACCGTGTGATCGGGAGACGTGTTCCAATATGTCTCAGTTTTCGTCCTCTGGTACTCGGGTGCAACATTCCAGACGCTTTACTAACACTCTCCCCACTTGGAGAGTCAGTGCCTTTAACCTCCTATTTGGCCCAGTTTGCAATTTCTGCGGAAGATGAACAGGAATAGGGAGAACCAATGACAGACTAGATGGAGGTGTCTGGATGGGCAAATTTAACTCTCATTTCGCACCAGGAAGAGGAATTAACCAAAGGCTCAGCGTGCCATGCCGGAACCAGATTAGGGCCTGAAGCAATCCTGCGGTGTTGCGGCCAGCTCACAAGAAATCGAGTTGAAGAAAGGAGCTCAGGGGCACTGTAATTCACAAACCTGCAGAGTTATAAATGACAGCTATCTTCCAAAAATATACTGAAGTAAGGCTGCAAGAGGACTTGAAAGCGGGGCAGAATTGCAGGAAACCGATTTCAGGAGGTAGACTGGAATTGCATTTAAAGCATAGGAAAAGAGGCAGAACGTCCACAATGATGCACTTGGCCAAAAAGGGCGTATGCGTTTTTTCCTGAATATATTCAGGAAAAAACGCATACGCCCTTTTTGGCCAACCAAGCAAGCTTGCAAAGGAAATCTGCACTACAATGAAGTCTCACTTCCCCCCGGTCAAAAGGGCCATCTGAAAAAAGTGTAAAATCCAGAAAGGCAGGACAGGCCATGGAGAACTGGGAGCCTTGTTATGCTGATGGGCGGGATGTCAATTGCCAACAGCCACTCGGGAGAAGTGTATGGTGTTTCCTGAAACATCTAAAAAACAAAGCAACAGAGCCTAGGGCACTTCCACTTATGGTCCTATAGCTTAGGGAAATTAAAATCAAAAAGACACAGCCACCCCAAAAGTTGGGACGGCTCTGTTTACAAGAACCTGGTTTACGGTACAAGTTCAATATCGCAGAAAGTGAAAAATGGATAAAGAAGTTGTGGTACTTACGTACAATGCAGTATCACTCAGCAATGAAATCTATGTCATCAGGCCCGTAGCAGCATAATGAGTGGATTCAGGTATGATGATTCTAACTGAAATAAGTCACACAGAAAAAGAAACATCATAAGATATCACTAATACACGGAATGTAAACTTGGTTACACAGGAACTGAATTACAAAACAGAATAGGTTCTCAAATTTAGAAACCCAACTTATGCTTGCTTAAGGGGAAAGGTGAGTTGGGGTGCTGCATAAAACCAGAGATTGAAATGAGCACAGATAAAGTTCCTTAAGCCAAATATGGAATAGACAAGAGCTACTCCTTGCTCAACGAAATGGACTCAACACCCCAAATTAAATGCCTGAGAGTGTACCTGACTAGGAAGTATGTTAAAACCTATGGATTGCTATGTCTCTGAAAGAGAATCAAGCGTGTGTACAGGGGCATAAACGCAGCAGTGATAGGATTGGAGAAGTTCGGTGAGCAAATGAAGACCCTTTGAAGTCATATTGCATGGTACCCATTCCAGGGGTCTCAACTCTCCAGGTTTAAGGTATTCTTCCTTCAGCTAAAACATGCATGTGGAACCCAGAGTATGATCAACCATGTGATCGGGAGACGTGTTCCAATATGTCTCAGTTTTCGTCCCCTGGTACTCGGGTGCAACATTCCAGACGCTTTACTAACACTCTCCCGACTTGGAGAGTCAGTGCCTTTAACCTCCTGTTTGGCCCAGTTTGCAATTTCTGAGGAAGATGAACAGGAATAGGGAGAACCAATGACAGACTAGCTGGAGGTGTCTGGACGGGCAAATTTAACTCTCATTTCCCACCAGGAAGAGGAATTAACCAAAGGCTCAGCGTGCCATGCCGGAACCAGATTAGGGCCTGAAGCAATCCTGCGGTGATGCGGCCAGCTCACGAGAAAGCGAGTTGAAGAAAGGAGCTCAGGGGCACTGTAATTCACAAACCTGCAGAGTTATAAATGACAGCTATCTTCCAAAAATATACTGAAGTAAGGCTGCCAAGAGGACTTGAAAGCGGGGCAGAATTGCAGGAAACCGATTTCAGGAGGTAGACTGGAATTGCATTTAAAGCATAGGAAAAGAGGCAGAACGTCCACAATGATGCACTTGGCCAAAAAGGGCGTATGCGTTTTTTCCTGAATATATTCAGGAAAAAACGCATACGCCCTTTTTGGCCAACCAAGCAAGCTTGCAAAGGAAATCTGCACTACAGTGAAGTCTCACTTCCCCCCGGTCAAAAGGGCCATCTGAAAAAAGTGTAAAATGCAGAAAGGCACGACAGGCCATGGAGAACTGGGAGCCTTGTTATGCTGATGGGCGGGATGTTAATTGCCAACAGCCACTCGGGAGAAGTGTATGGTGTTTCCTGAAACATCTAAAAAACAAAGCAACAGAGCCTAGGGCACTTCCACTTATGGTCCTATAGCTTAGGGAAATTAAAATCAAAAAGACACAGCCACCCCAAAAGTTGGGACGGCTCTGTTTACAAGAACCTGGTTTACGGTACAAGTTCAATATCGCAGAAAGTGAAAAATGGATAAAGAAGTTGTGGTACTTACGTACAATGCAGTATCACTCAGCAATGAAATCTATGTCATCAGGCCCGTAGCAGCATAATGAGTGGATTCAGGTATGATGATTCTAACTGAAATAAGTCACACAGGAAAAGAAACATCATAAGATATCACTAATACACGGAATGTAAACTTGGTTACACAGGAACTGAATTACAAAACAGAACAGGTTCTCAAATTTAGAAACCCAACTTATGCTTGCTTAAGGGGAAAGGTGAGTTGGGGTGCTGCATAAAACCAGAGATTGAAATGAGCACAGATAAAGTTCCTTAAGCCAAATATGGAATAGACAAGAGCTACTCCTTGCTCAACGAAATGGACTCAACACCCCAAATTAAATGCCTGAGAGTGTACCTGACTAGGAAGTATGTTAAAACCTATGGATTGCTATGTCTCTGAAAGAGAATCAAGCGTGTGTACAGGGGCATAAACGCAGCAGTGATAGGATTGGAGAAGTTCGGTGAGCAAATGAAGACCCTTTGAAGTCATATTGCATGGTACCCATTCCACGGGTC
This sequence comes from Lagenorhynchus albirostris, assembly GCF_949774975.1. NCBI lineage: Eukaryota > Metazoa > Chordata > Mammalia > Artiodactyla > Delphinidae > Lagenorhynchus > Lagenorhynchus albirostris. The sequence continues at coordinate 1,013,860 of NW_026783620.1, read as the reverse complement.
TCAACTTTCCAGGTTTAAGTTATTCTTCCTTCAGCTAAAACATGCATGTGGAACCCAGAGTATGATCAACCGTGTGATCGGGAGACGTGTTTCAATATGTCTCAGTTTTCGTCCCCTGGTACTCGGGTGCAACATTCCAGACGCTTTACTAACACTCTCCCGACTTGGAGAGTCAGTGCCTTTAACCTCCTGTTTGGCCCAGTTTGCAATTTCTGCGGAAGATGAACAGGAATAGGGAGAACCAATGAGAGACTAGCTGGACGTGTCTGGACGGGCAAATTTAACTCTCATTTCCCACCAGGAAGAGGAATTAACCAAAGGCTCAGCGTGCCGTGCCGGAACCAGATTAGGGCCTGAAGCCATCCTGCGGTGATGCGGCCAGCTCACGAGAAAGCGAGTTGAAGAAAGGAGCTCAGGGGCACTGTAATTCACAAACCTGCAGAGTTATAAATGACAGCTATCGTCCAAAAATATACTGAAGTAAGGCTGCCAAGAGGACTTGAAAGCGGGGCAGAATTGCAGGAAACCGATTTCAGGAGGTAGACTGGAATTGCATTTAAAGCATAGGAAAAGAGGCAGAACGTCCACAATGATGCACTTGGCCAAAAAGGGCGTATGCGTTTTTTCCTGAATATATTCAGGAAAAAACGCGTACGCCCTTTTTGGCCAACCAAGCAAGCTTGCAAAGGAAATCTGCACTACAATGAAGTCTCACTTCCCCCCCGTCAAAAGGGCCATCTGAAAAAAGTGTAAAATCCAGAAAGGCAGGACAGGCCATGGAGAACTGGGAGCCTTGTTATGCTGATGGGCGGGATGTCAATTGCCAACAGCCACTCGGGAGAAGTGTATGGTGTTTCCTGAAACATCTAAAAAACAAAGCAACAGAGCCTAGGGCACTTCCACTTATGGTCCTATAGCTTAGGGAAATTAAAATCAAAAAGACACAGCCACCCCAAAAGTTGGGACGGCTCTGTTTACAAGAACCTGGTTTACGGTACAAGTTCAATATCGCAGAAAGTGAAAAATGGATAAAGAAGTTGTGGTACTTACGTACAATGCAGTATCACTCAGCAATGAAATCTATGTCATCAGGCCCATAGCAGCATAATGAGTGGATTCATGTATGATGATTCTAACTGAAATAAGTCACACAGGAAAAGAAACATCATAAGATATCACTAATACACTGAATGTAAACTTGGCTACATAGGAACTGAATTACAAAACAGAAGAGGGTCTCAAATTTAGAAACCCAACTTATGCTTGCTTAAGGGGAAAGGTGAGTTGGGGTGCTGCATAAAACCAGAGATTGAAATGAGCACAGATAAAGTTCCTTAAGCCAAATATGGAATAGACAAGAGCTACTCCTTGCTCAACGAAATGGATTCAACACCCCATATTAAACACCTAAGAATGTACCTGACTAGGAAGTATCTTAAAACCTATGGATTGCTATGTCTCCGAAAGAGAATCAAGCGTGTGTGCAGGGGCATAATTGCAGCAGTGATAGGATTGGAGAGGTTCAGTGAGCAAATGAAGACCCTTTGAAGTCATATTGCATGGTACGCATTCCACGGGTCTCAACTCTCCAGGTTTAAGGTATTCTTCCTTCAGCTAAAACATGCATGTGGAACCCAGAGTATGATCAACCGTGTGATCGGGAGACGTGTTCCAATATGTCTCAGTTTTCGTCCCCTGGTACTCGGGTGCAACATTCCAGACGCTTTACTAACACTCTCCCGACTTGGAGAGTCAGTGCCTTTAACCTCCTGTTTGGCCCAGTTTGCAATTTCTGCGGAAGATGAACAGGAATAGGGAGAACCAATGACAGACTAGCTGGAGGTGTCTGGATGGGCAAATTTAACTCTCATTTCGCACCAGGAAGAGGAATTAACCAAAGGCTTAGCGTGCCGTGCCGGAACCAGATTAGGGCCTGAAGCCATCCTGCGGTGTTGCGGCCAGCTCACGAGAAAGCGAGTTGAAGAAAGGAGCTCAGGGGCACTGTAATTCACAAACCTGCAGAGTTATAAATGACAGCTATCTTCGAAAAATATACTGAAGTAAGGCTGCAAGAGGACTTGTAAGCGGGGCAGAATTGCAGGAAACCGATTTCAGGAGGTAGACTGGAATTGCATTTAAAGCATAGGAAAAGAGGCAGAACGTCCACAATGATGCGCTTGGCCAAAAAGGGCGTATGCGTGTTTTCCTGAATATATTCAGGAAAAAACGCATACGCCCTTTTTGGCCAACCAAGCAAGCTTGCAAAGGAAATCTGCACTACAATGAAGTCTCACTTCCCCCCGGTCAAAAGGGCCATCTGAAAAAAGTGTAAAATCCAGAAAGGCAGGACAGGCCATGGAGAACTGGGAGCCTTGTTATGCTGATGGGCGGGATGTCAATTGTCAACAGCCACTCGGGAGAAGTGTATGGTGTTTCCTGAAACATCTAAAAAACAAAGCAACAGAGCCTAGGGCACTTCCACTTATGGTCCTATAGCTTAGGGAAATTAAAATCAAAAAGACATAGCCACCCCAAAAGTTGGGACGGCTCTGTTTACAAGAACCTGGTTTACGGTACAAGTTCAATATCGCAGAAAGTGAAAAATGGATAAAGAAGTTGTGGTACTTACGTACAATGCAGTATCACTCAGCAAGGAAATCTATGTCATCAGGCCCGTAGCAGCATAATGAGTGGATTCAGGTATGATGATTCTAACTGAAATAAGTCACACAGAAAAAGAAACATCATAAGATATCACTAATACACGGAATGTAAACTTGGCTACACAGGAACTGAATTACAAAACAGAAGAGGGTCTCAAATTTAGAAACCCAACTTATGCTTGCTTAAGGGGAAAGGTGAGTTGGGGTGCTGCATAAAACCAGAGATTGAAATGAGCACAGATAAAGTTCCTTAAGCCAAATATGGAATAGACAAGAGCTACTCCTTGCTCAACGAAATGGATTCAACACCCCATATTAAACACCGAAGAATATACCTGACTAGGAAGTATCTTAAAACCTATGGATTGCTATGTCTCCGAAAGAGAATCAAGCGTGTGTGCAGGGGCATAAACGCAGCAGTGATAGGATTGGAGAGGTTCGGTGAGCAAATGAAGACCCTTTGAAGTCATATTGCATGGTACCCATTCCACGGGTCTCAACTCTCCAGGTTTAAGGTATTCTTCCTTCAGCTAAAACATGCATGTGGAACCCAGAGTATGATCAACCGTGTGATCGGGAGACGTGTTCCAATATGTCTCAGTTTTCATCCCCTGGTACTCGGGTGCAACATTCCAGACGCTTTACTAACACTCTCCCGACTTGGAGAGTCAGTGCCTTTAACCTCCTGTTTGGCCCAGTTTGCAATTTCTGCGGAAGATGAACAGGAATAGGCAGAACCAATGACAGACTAGCTGGAGGTGTCTGGACGGGCAAATTTAACTCTCATTTCCCACCAGGAAGAGGAATTAACCAAAGGCTCAGCGTGCCGTGCCGGAACCAGATTAGGGCCTGAAGCCATCCTGCGGGGTTGCGGCCAGCTCACGAGAAAGCGAGTTGAAGAAAGGAGCTCAGGGGCACTGTAATTCACAAACCTGCAGAGTTATAAATGACAGCTATCGTCCAAAAATATACTGAAGTAAGGCTGCCAAGAGGACTTGAAAACGGGGCAGAATTGCAGGAAACCGATTTCAGGAGGTAGACTGGAATTGCATTTAAAGCATAGGAAAAGAGGCAGAACGTCCACAATGATGCACTTGGCCAAAAAGGGCGTATGCGTTTTTTCCTGAATATATTCAGGAAAAAACGCATACGCCCTTTTTGGCCAACCAAGCAAGCTTGCAAAGGAAATCTGCACTACAATGAAGTCTCACTTCCCCCCGGTCAAAAGGGCCATCTGAAAAAAAGTGTAAAATCCAGAAAGGCAGGACAGGCCATGGAGAACTGGGAGCCTTGTTATGCTGATGGGCGGGATGTAAATTGCCAACAGCCACTCGGGAGAAGTGTATGGTGTTTCCTGAAACAGCTAAAAAACAAAGCAACAGAGCCTAGGGCACTTCCACTTATGGTCCTATAGCTTAGGGAAATTAAAATCAAAAGACACAGCCACCCCAAAGGTTGGGACGGCTCTGTTTACAAGAACCTGGTTTACGTTACAAGTTCTATATCGCAGAAAGTGAAAAATGGATAAAGAAGTTGTGGTAATTACGTACAATGCAGTATCACTCAGCAATGAAATCTATTTCATCAGGCCCGTAGCAGCATAATGAGTGGATTCAGGTATGATGATTCTAACTGAAATAAGTCAAACAGAAAAAGAAACATCATAAGATATCACTAATACACGGAATGTAAACTTGGCTACATAGGAACTGAATTACAAAACAGAACAGGGTCTCAAATTTAGAAACCCAACTTATGCTTGCTTAAGGGGAAAGGTGAGTTGGGGTGCTGCATAAAACCAGAGATTGAAATGAGCACAGATAAAGTTCCTTAAGCCAAATATGGAATAGACAAGAGCTACTCCTTGCTCAACGAAATGGACTCAACACCCCATATTCAACGCCTAGGAATATACCTGACTAGTAAGAATCATAAAACCTATGGATTTATATATCTCTGTAAGAGAATCAAGAGTGTGTACAGCGGCATTAAAGCAGTGAAAATCAGGTAAATCCCATAATAAAAATAAATTTCTTAAACAAAACACAATGACAGTGAAATAGAGAGAAATACTTAAGTAATTCATTCAAGGCCTCTGATGCAACCTGCATTTACCACATCTACACCCAGAGCTGGGTGACACATAAGGCTGGACACTTAGGGCTCTTAAGATTGCTGAGGTATGGTGAGCAAATGAAGACCCTTTGAAGTCATATTGCATGGTACCCATTCCATGGGTCTCAACTCTCCAGGTTTAAGGGATACTTCCTTCAGCTAAAACATGCATGTGGAACCCAGGGTATGATCCACCATGTGATCGAGAAACATGTTCAAATGTGTCTCACTTTTCGTTCCCTGGTACTCGGGTGCAACATGCCAGACGCTTTACTAACACTCTCCCGACTTGGAGAGTCAGTGCCTTTAACCTCCTGTTTGGCCCAGTTTGCAATTTCTGCGGAAGATGAACAGGAATAGGGAGAACCAATGACAGACTAGCTGGAGGTGTCTGGACGGGCAAATTTAACTCTCATTTCCCACCAGGAAGAGGAATTAACCAAAGGCTCAGCGTGCCGTGCCGGAACCAGATTAGGGCCTGAAGCCATCCTGCGGTGTTGCGGCCATCTCACGAGAAAGCGAGTTGAAGAAAGGAGCTCAGGGGCACTGTAATTCACAAACCTGCAGAGTTATAAATGACAGCTATCGTCCAAAAATATACTGAAGTAAGGCTGCCAAGAGGACTTGAAAGCGGGGCAGAATTGCAGGAAACCGATTTCAGGAGGTAGACTGGAATTGCATTTAAAACATAGGAAAAGAGGCAGAACGTCCACAATGATGCACTTGGCCAAAAAGGGCGTATGCGTTTTTTCCTGAATATATTCAGGAAAAAACGCATACGCCCTTTTTGGCCAACCAAGCAAGCTTGCAAAGGAAATCTGCACTACAGTGAAGTCTCACTTCCCCCCGGTCAAAAGGGCCATCTGAAAAAAGTGTAAAATCCAGAAAGGCAGGACAGGCCATGGAGAACTGGGAGCCTTGTTATGCTGATGGGCGGGATGTAAATTGCCAACAGCCACTCGGGAGAAGTGTATGGTGTTTCCTGAAACATCTAAAAAACAAAGCAACAGAGCCTAGGGCACTTCCACTTATGGTCCTAAGCTTAGGGAAATTAAAATCAAAAAGACACAGCCACCCCAAAGGTTGGGACGGCTCTGTTTACAAGAACCTGGTTTACGGTACAAGTTCAATATTGCAGAAAGTGAAAAATGGATAAAGAAGTTGTGGTACTTACGTACAATGCAATATCACTCAGCAATGAAAACTATGTCATCAGGCCCGTAGCAGCATAATGAGTGGATTCAGGTATGATGATTCTAACTGAAATAAGTCACACAGAAAAAGAAACATCATAAGATATCACTAATACACGGAATGTAAACTTGGCTACACAGGAACTGAATTACAAAACAGAACAGGGTCTCAAATTTAGAAACCCAACTTATGCTTGCTTAAGGGGAAAGGTGAGTTGGGGTGCTGCATAAAACCAGAGATTGAAATGAGCACAGATAAAGTTCCTTAAGCCAAATATGGAATAGACAAGAGCTACTCCTTGCTCAACGAAACGGACTCATCACCCCATATTAAACACCTAAGAATGTACCTGACTACTAAGTAGCTTAAAACCTAAGGAATGCTATGTCTCCGAAAGAGAATCAAGTGTGTGTACAGGGGCATAAACGCAGCAGTGATAGGATTGGAGAGGTTCGGTGAGCAAATGAAGACCCTTTGAAGTCATATTGCATGGTACCCATTCCACGGGTCTCAACTCTCCATGTTTAAGGGATTCTTCCTTCAGCTAAAACATGCATGTGGAACCCAGAGTATGATCAACCGTGTGATCGGGAGACGTGTTCCAATATGTGTCAGTTTTCGTCCCCTGGTACTCGGGTGCAACATTCTAGACGCTTTACTAACACTCTCCCGACTTGAAGAGTCAGTGCCTTTAACCTCCTGTTTGGCCCAGTTTGCAATTTCTGCGGAAGATGAACAGGAATAGGGAGAACCAATGACAGACTAGATGGAGGTGTCTGGATGGGCAAATTTCACTCTCATTTCGCACCAGGAAGAGGAATTAACCAAAGGCTCAGCGTGCCGTGCCAGAACCAGATTAGGGCCTGAAGCCATCCTGCGGTGTTGCGTCCAGCTCACGAGAAAGCGAGTTGAAGAAAGGAGCTCAGGGGCACTGTAATTCACAAACCTGCAGAGTTATAAATGACAGCTACGGTCCAAAAATATACTGAAGTAAGGCTGCCAAGAGGACTTGAAAGCGGGGCAGAATTGCAGGAAACCGATTTCAGGAGGTAGACTGGAATTGCATTTAAAGCATAGGAAAAGAGGCAGAACGTCCACAATGATGCACTTGGCCAAAAAGGGCGTATGCGTTTTTTCCTGAATATATTCAGGATAAAACGCATACGCCCTTTTTGGCCAACCAAGCAAGCTTGCAAAGGAAATCTGCACTACAATGAAGTCTCACTTCCCCCCGGTCAAAAGGGCCATCTGAAAAAAGTGTAAAATCCAGAAAGGCAGGACAGGCCATGGAGAACTGGGAGCCTTGTTATGCTGATGGGCGGGATGTCAATTGCCAACAGCCACTCGGGAGAAGTGTATGGTGTTTCCTGAAACATCTAAAAAACAAAGCAACAGAGCCTAGGGCACTTCCACTTATGGTCCTATAGCTTAGGGAAATTAAAATCAAAAAGACACAGCCACCCCAAAGGTTGGGACGGCTCTGTTTACAAGAACCGGGTTTACGGTACAAGTTCAATATCGCAGAAAGTGAAAAATAGATAAAGAAGTTGTGGTACTTACGTACAATGCAGTATCACTCAGCAATGAAATCTATTTCATCAGGCCCGTAGCAGCATAATGAGTGGATTCAGGTATGATGATTCTAACTGAAATAAGTCACACAGAAAAAGAAACATCATAAGATATCACTAATACACGGAATGTAAACTTGGCTACATAGGAACTGAATTACAAAACAGAACAGGGTCTCAAATTTAGAAACCCAACTTATGCTTGCTTAAGGGGAAAGGTGAGTTGGGGTGCTGCATAAAACCAGAGATTGAAATGAGCACAGATAAAGTTTCTTAAGCCAAATATGGAATAGACAAGAGCTACTCCTTGCTCAACGAAATGGACTCAACACCCCATATTAAACACCTAAGAATATACCTGACTAGGAAGTATCTTAAAACCTATGGATTGCTATGTCTCCGAAAGAGAATCAAGCGTGTGTACAGGGGCATAAACGCAGCAGTGATAGGATTGGAGAAGTTCGGTGAGCAAATGAAGACCCTTCGAAGTCATATTGCATGGTACCCATTCCACGGGTCTCAACTCTCCAGGTTTAAGGCATTCTTCCTTCAGCTAAAACATGCATGTGGAACCCAGAGTATGATCAACCGTGTGATCGGGAGACGTGTTCCAATATGTGTCAGTTTTCGTCCCCTGGTACTCGGGTGCAACATTCCAGACGCTTTACTAACACTCTCCCGACTTGGAGAGTCAGTGCCTTTAACCTCCTGTTTGGCCCAGTTTGCAATTTCTGCGGAAGATGAACAGGAATAGGGAGAACCAATGACAGACTAGCTGGAGGTGTCTGGACGGGCAAATTTAACTCTCATTTCCCACCAGGAAGAGGAATTAACCAAAGGCTCAGCGTGCCGTGCCGGAACCAGATTAGGGCCTGAAGCCATCCTGCGGTGTTGCGGCCAGCTCACGAGAAAGCGAGTTGAAGAAAGGAGCTCAGGGGCACTGTAATTCACAAACCTGCAGAGTTATAAATGACAGCTATCGTCCAAAAATATACTGAAGTAAGGCTGCCAAGAGGACTTGAAAGCGGGGCAGAATTGCAGGAAACCGATTTCAGGAGGTAGACTGGAATTGCATTTAAAGCATAGGAAAAGAGGCAGAACGTCCACAATGATGCACTTGGCCAAAAAGGGCGTATGCGTTTTTTCCTGAATATATTCAGGAAAAAACGCATACGCCCTTTTTGGCCAACCAAGCAAGCTTGCAAAGGAAATCTGCACTACAATGAAGTCTCACTTCCCCCCGGTCCAAAGGGCAATCTGAAAAAAGTGTAAAATCCAGAAAGGCAGGACAGGCCATGGAGAACTGGGAGCCTTGTTATGCTGATGGGCGGGATGTCAATTGCCAACAGCCACTCGGGAGAAGTGTATGGTGTTTCCTGAAACATCTAAAAAACAAAGCAACAGAGCCTAGGGCACTTCCACTTATGGTCCTATAGCTTAGGGAAATTAAAATCAAAAAGACACAGCCACCGCAAAGGTTGGGACGGCTCTGTTTACAAGAACCTGGTTTACGGTACAAGTTCAATATCGCAGAAAGTGAAAAATGGATAAAGAAGTTGTGGTAATTACGTACAATGCAATATCACTCAGCAGTGAAATCTATGTCATCAGGCCCGTAGCAGCATAATGAGTGGATTCAGGTATGATGATTCTAACTGAAATAAGTCACACAGAAAAAGAAACATCATAAGTTATCACTAATACACGGAATGTAAACTTGGCTACACAGGAACTGAATTACAAAACAGAACAGGGTCTCAAATTTAGAAACCCAACTTATGCTTGCTTAAGGGGAAAGGTGAGTTGGGGTGCTGCATAAAACCAGAGATTGAAATGAGCACAGATAAAGTTCCTTAAGCCAAATATGGAATAGACAAGAGCTACTCCTTGCTCAACGAAATGGATTCAACACCCCATATTAAACACCTAAGAATATACCTGCCTAGGAAGTATCTTAAAACCTGTGGATTGCTATGTCTCCGAGAGAATCAAGCTTGTGTACAGGGGCATAAACGCAGCAGTGATAGGATTGGAGAGGTTCGGTGAGCAAATGAAGACCCTTTGAACTCATATTGCATGGTACCCATTCCAGGGGTCTCAACTCTCCAGGTTTAAGGTATTCTTCCTTCAGCTAAAACATGCATGTGGAACCCAGAGTATGATCAACCGTGTGATCGGGAGACGTGTTCCAATATGTCTCAATTTTCGTCCCCTGGAACTCGGGTGCAACATTCCAGACGCTTTACTAACACTCTCCCGACTTGGAGAGTCAGTGCCTTTAACCTCCTGTTTGGCCCAGTTTGCAATTTCTGCGGAAGATGAACAGGAATAGGGAGAACCAATGACAGACTAGATGGAGGTGTCTGGATGGGCAAATTTAACTCTCATTTCGCACCAGGAAGAGGAATTAACCAAAGGCTCAGCGTGCCACGCCCGAACCAGATTAGGGCCTGAAGCAATCCTGCGGTGTTGCGGCCAGCTCACGAGAAAGCGAGTTGAAGAAAGGAGCTCAGGGGCACTGTAATTCACAAACCTGCAGAGTTATAAATGACAGCGATCTTCCAAAAATATACTGAAGTAAGGCTGCAAGAGGACTTGAAAGCGGGGCAGAATTGCAGGAAACCGATTTCAGGAGGTAGACTGGAATTGCATTTAAAGCATAGGAAAAGAGGCAGAACGTCCACAATGATGCACTTGGCCAAAAAGAGCGTATGCGTTTTTTCCTGAATATATTCAGGAAAAACGCATACGCCCTTTTTGGCCAACCAAGCAAGCTTGCAAAGGAAATCTGCACTACAATGAAGTCTCACTTCCCCCCGGTCAAAAGGGCCATCTGAAAAAAGTGTAAAATCCAGAAAGGCAGGACAGGCCATGGAGAACTGGGAGCCTTGTTATGCTGATGGGCGGGATGTCAATTGCCAACAGCCACTCGGGAGAAGTGTATGGTGTTTCCTGAAACATCTAAAAAACAAAGCAACAGAGCCTAGGGCACTTCCACTTATGGTCCTATAGCTTAGGGAAATTAAAATCAAAAAGACACAGCCACCCCAAAAGTTGGGACGGCTCTGTTTACAAAAACCTGGTTTACGGTACAAGTTCAATATCGCAGAAAGTGAAAAATGGATAAAGAAGTTGTGGTACTTACGTACAATGCAGTATCACTCAGCAATGAAATCTATGTCATCAGGCCCGTAGCAGCATAATGAGTGGATTCAGGTATGATGATTCTAACTGAAATAAGTCACACAGAAAAAGAAACATCATAAGATATCACTAATACACGGAATGTAAACTTGGCTACACAGGAACTGAATTACAAAACAGAACAGGGTCTCAAATTTAGAAACCCAACTTATGCTTCCTTAAGGGGAAAGGTGAGTTGGGGTGCTGCATAAAACCAGAGATTGAAATGAGCACAGATAAAGTTCCTTAAGCCAAATATGGAATAGACAAGAGTTACTCCTTGCTCAACGAAATGGATTCAACACCCCATATTAAACACCGAAGAATATACCTGACTAGGAAGTATCTTAAAACCTATGGATTGCTATGTCTCCGAAAGAGAATCAAGCGTCTGTGCAGGAGCATAAACGCAGCAGTGATAGGATTGGAGAGGTTCGGTGAGCAAATGAAGACCCTTTGAAGTCATATTGCATGGTACCCATTCCACGGGTCTCAACTCTCCAGGTTTAAGGGATTCTTCCTTCAGCTAAAACATGCATTTGGAAGCCAGAGTATGATCAACCATGTGATCGGGAGACGTGTTCAAATATGTCTCAGTTTTCGTCCCCTGGTACTCGGGTGCAACATTCCAGACGCTTTACTAACACTCTCCCGACTTGGAGAGTCAGTGCCTTTAACCTCCTGTTTGGCCCAGTTTGCAATTTCTGCGGAAGATGAACAGGAATAGGGAGAACCAATGACAGACTAGCTGGAGGTGTCTGGACGGGCAAATTTAACTCTCATTTCCCACCAGGAAGAGGAATTAACCAAAGGCTCAGCGTGACGTGCCGGAACCAGATTAGGGCCTGAAGCCATCCTGCGGTGTTGCGGCCAGCTCACGAGAAAGCGAGTTGAAGAAAGGAGCTCAGGGGCACTGTAATTCACAAACCTGCAGAGTTATAAATGACAGCTATCGTCCAAAAATATACTGAAGTAAGGCTGCCAAGAGGACTTGAAAGCGGGGCAGAATTGCAGGAAACCGATTTCAGGAGGTAGACTGGAATTGCATTTAAAGCATAGGAAAAGAGGCAGAACGTCCACAATGATGCACTTGGCCAAAAAGGGCGTATGCGTTTTTTCCTGAATATATTCAGGAAAAAACGCATACGCCCTTTTTGGCCAACCAAGCAAGCTTGCAAAGGAAATCTGCACTACAATGAAGTCTCACTTCCCCCCGGTCAAAAGGGCCATCTGAAAAAAGTGTGAAAGGCAGGACAGGCCATGGAGAACTGGGAGCCTTGTTATGCTGATGGGCGGAATGTAAATTGCCAACAGCCACTCGGGAGAAGTGTATGGTGTTTCCTGAAACATCTAAAAAACAAAGCAACAGAGCCTAGGGCACTTCCACTTATGGTCCTATAGCTTAGGTAAATTAAAATCAAAAAGACACAGCCACCCCAAAGGTTGGGACGGCTCTGTTTACAAGAACCTGGTTTACGGTACAAGTTCTATATCACAGAAAGTGAAAAATGGATAAAGAAGTTCTGGTAATTACGTACAATGCAGTATCACTCAGCAATGAAATCTATGTCATCAGGCCCGTAGCACCATAATGCGTGGATTCAGGTATGATGATTCTAACTGAAATAAGTCACACAGAAAAAGAAACCTCATAAGATATCACTAATACACGGAATGTAAACTTGGCTACATAGGAACTGAATTACAAAACAGAACAGGGTCTCAAATTTAGAAAACCAACTTATGCTTCCTTAAGGGGAAAGGTGAGTTGGGTACTGCATAAAACCAGAGATTGAAATGAGCACAGATAAAGTTCCTTAAGCCAAATATGGAATAGACAAGAGCTACTCCTTGCTCAACGAAATGGACTCAACACCCCATATTAAATGCCTAAGAGTGTACCTGACTAGGAAGTATCTTAAAACCTATGGATTGCTATGTCTCCGAAAGAGAATCAAGCGTGTGTACAGGGGCATAAACGCAGCAGTGATAGGATTGGAGAAGTTCGGTGAGCAAATGAAGACCCTTTGAAGTCATATTGCATGGTACCCATTCCACGGGTCTCAACTCTCCAGGTTTAAGGCATTCTTCCTTCAGCTAAAACATGCATGTGGAACCCAGAGTATGATCAACCGTGTGATCGGGAGACGTGTTCCAATATGTGTCAGTTTTCGTCCCCTGGTACTCGGGTGCAACATTCCAGACGCTTTACTAACACTCTCCCGACTTGGAGAGTCAGTGCCTTTAACCTCCTGTTTGGCCCAGTTTGCAATTTCTGCGGAAGATGAACAGGAATAGGGAGAACCAATGACAGACTAGCTGGAGGTGTCTGGACGGGCAAATTTAACTCTCATTTCCCACCAGGAAGAGGAATTAACCAAAGGCTCAGCGTGCCGTGCCGGAACCAGATTAGGGCCTGAAGCAATCCTGCGGTGTTGCGGCCAGCTCACGAGAAAGCGAGTTGAAGAAAGGAGCTCAGGGGCACTGTAATTCACAAACCTGCAGAGTTATAAATGACAGCTATCGTCCAAAAATATACTGAAGTAAGGCTGCCAAGAGGACTTGAAAGCGGGGCAGAATTGCAGGAAACCGATTTCAGGAGGTAGACTGGAATTGCATTTAAAGCATAGGAAAAGAGGCAGAACGTCCACAATGATGCACTTGGCCAAAAAGGGCGTATGCGTTTTTTCCTGAATATATTCAGGAAAAGACGCATACGCCCTTTTTGGCCAACCAAGCAAGCTTGCAAAGGAAATCTGCACTACAATGAAGTCTCACTTCCCCCCGGTCAAAAGGGCCATCTGAAAAAAGTGTAAAATCCAGAAAGGCAGGACAGGCCATGGAGAACTGGGAGCCTTGTTATGCTGATGGGCGGGATGTAAATTGCCAACAGCCACTCGGGAGAAGTGTATGGTGTTTCCTGAAACATCTAAAAAACAAAGCAACAGAGCCTAGGGCACTTCCACTTATGGTCCTATAACTTAGGGAAATTAAAATCAAAAAGACACAGCCACCCCAAAGTTTGGGACGGCTCTGTTTACAAGAACCACGTTTACGGTACAAGTTCAATATCGCAGAAAGTGAAAAATGGATAAAGAAGTTGTGGTACTTATGTACAATGCAATATCACTCAGCAATGAAATCTATGTCATCAGGCCCGTAGCAGCATAATGAGTGGATTCAGGTATGATGATTCTAACTGAAATAAGTCACACAGAAAAAGAAACATCATAAGATATCACTAATACACGGAATGTAAACTTGGCTACACAGGAACTGAATTCCAAAACAGAACAGGGTCTCAAATTTAGAAACCTAACTTATGCTTGCTTAAGGGGAAAGGTGAGTTGGGGTGCTGCATAAAACCAGAGATTGAAATGAGCACAGATAAAGTTCCTTAAGCCAAATATGGAATAGACAAGAGCTACTCCTTGCTCAACGAAATGGATTCAACACCCCATATTAAACACCTAAGAATATACCTGACTAGGAAGTATCTTAAAACCTATTGATGGCTATGTCTCCAAAAGAGAATCAAGCGTGTGTGCAGGGGCATAAACGCAGCAGTGATAGGATTGGAGAGGTTCGGTGAGCAAATGAAGACCCTTTGAAGTCATATTGAATGGTACCCATTCCACGGGTCTCAACTCTCCAGGTTTAAGGTATTCTTCCTTCAGCTAAAACATGCATGTGGAACCCAGAGTATGATCAATCGTGTGATCGGGAGACGTGTTCCAATATGTCTCAGTTTTCGTCCCCTGGTACTCGGGTGCAACATTCCAGACGCTTTACTAACACTCTCCCGACTTGGAGAGTCAGTGCCTTTAACCTCCTGTTTGGCCCAGTTTGCAATTTCTGCGGAAGATGAACAGGAATAGGGAGAACCAATGACAGACTAGCTGGAGGTGTCTGGACGGGCAAATTTAACTCTCATTTCCCACCAGGAAGAGGAATTAACCAAAGGCTCAGCGTGCCGTGCCGGAACCAGATTATGGCCTGAAGCCATCCTGCGGTGTTGCGGCCAGCTCACGAGAAAGCGAGTTGAAGAAAGGAGCTCAGGGGCACTGTAATTCACAAACCTGCAGAGGTATAAATGACAGCTATCGTCCAAAAATATACTGAAGTAAGGCTGCCAAGAGGACTTGAAAGCGGGGCAGAATTGCAGGAAACCGATTTCAGGAGGTAGACTGGAATTGCATTTAAAGCATAGGAAAAGAGGCAGAACGTCCACAATGATGCACTTGGCCAAAAAGTGCATATGCTTTTTTTCCTGAATATATTCAGGAAAAAACGCATACGCCCTTTTTGGCCAACCAAGCAAGCTTGCAAAGGAAATCTGCACTACAATGAAGTCTCACTTCCCCCCGGTCAAAAGGGCCATCTGATAAAAGTGTAAAATCCAGAAAGGCAGGACAGGCCATGGAGAACTGGGAGCCTTGTTATGCTGATGGGCGGAATGTAAATTGCCAACAGCCACTCGGGAGAAGTGTATGGTGTTTCCTGAAACATCTAAAAAACAAAGCAACAGAGCCTAGGGCACTTCCACTTATGGTCCTATAGCTTAGGGAAATTAAAATCAAAAAGACACAGCCACCCCAAAGGTTGGGACGGCTCTGTTTACAAGAACCACGTTTACGGTACAAGTTCAATATCGCAGAAAGTGAAAAATGGATAAAGAAGTTGTGGTACTTACGTACAATGCAATATCACTCAGCAATGAAATCTATGTCATCAGGCCCGTAGCAGCATAATGAGTGGATTCAGGTATGATGATTCTAACTGAAATAAGTCACACAGAAAAAGAAACATCATAAGATATCACTAATACACGGAATGTAAACTTGGCTACATAGGAACTGAATTACAAAACAGAACAGGGTCTCAAATTTAGAAAATCAACTTATTCTTGCTTAAGGGGAAAGGTGAGTTGGGGTGCTGCATAAAACCAGAGATTGAAATGAGCACAGATAAAGTTCCTTAAGCCAAATATGGAATAGACAAGAGCTACTCCTTGCTCAACGAAATGGATTCAACACCCCATATTAAACACCTAAGAATGTACCTGACTAGGAAGTATCTTAAAACCTATGGATTGCTATGTCTCCGAAAGTGAATCAAGCGTGTGTGCAGGGGCATAAACGCAGCAGTGATAGGATTGGAGAGGTTTGGTGAGCAAATGAAGACCCTTTGAAGTCATATTGCATGGTACCCATTCCACGGGTCTCAACTCTCCAGGTTTAAGGTATTCTTCCTTCAGCTAAAACATGCATGTGGAACCCAGAGTATGATCAATCGTGTGATCGGGAGACGTGTTCCAATATGTCTCAGTTTTCGTCCCCTGGTACTCGGGTGCAACATTCCAGACGCTTTACTAACACTCTCCCGACTTGGAGAGTCAGTGCCTTTAACCTCCTGTTTGGCCCAGTTTGCAATTTCTGCGGAAGATGAACAGGAATAGGGAGAACCAATGACAGACTAGCTGGAGGTGTCTGGACGGGCAAATTTAACTCTCATTTCCCACCAGAAAGAGGAATTAACCAAAGGCTCAGCGTGCCGTGCCGGAACCAGATTAGGGCCTGAAGCCATCCTGCGGTGTTGCGGCCAGCTCACGAGAAAGCGAGTTGAAGAAAGGAGCTCAGGGGCACTGTAATTCACAAACCTGCAGAGGTATAAATGACAGCTATCGTCCAAAAATATACTGAAGTAAGGCTGCCAAGAGGACTTGAAAGCGGGGCAGAATTGCAGGAAACCGATTTCAGGAGGTAGACTGGAATTGCATTTAAAGCATAGGAAAAGAGGCAGAACGTCCACAATGATGCACTTGGCCAAAAAGGGCGTATGCGTTTTTTCCTGAATATATTCAGGAAAAAACGCATACGCCCTTTTTGCCAACCAAGCAAGCTTGAAAAGGAAATCTGCACTACAATGAAGTCTCACTTCCCCCCGGTCAAAAGGCCCATCTGAAAAAAGTGTAAAATCCAGAAAGGCAGGACAGGCCATGGAGAACTGGGAGCCTTGTTATGCTGATGGGCGGGATGTAAATTGCCAACAGCCACTCGGAAGAAGTGTATGGTGTTTCCTGAAACATCTAAAAAACAAAGCAACAGAGCCTAGGGCACTTCCACTTATGGTCCTATAGCTTAGGGAAATTAAAATCAAAAAGACACAGACACCCCAAAGGTTGGGACGGCTCTGTTTACAAGAACCACGTTTACGGTACAAGTTCAATATCGCAGAAAGTGAAAAATGGATAAAGAAGTTGTGGTACTTATGTACAATGCAATATCACACAGCAATGAAATCTATGTCATCAGGCCCGTAGCAGCATAATGAGTGGATTCAGGTATGATGATTCTAACTGAAATAAGTCACACAGAAAAAGAAACATCATAAGATATCACTAATACACGGAATGTAAACTTGGCTACACAGGAACTGAATTCCAAAACAGAACAGGGTCTCAAATTTAGAAACCCAACTTATGCTTGCTTAAGGGGAAAGGTGAGTTGGGGTGCTGCATAAAACCAGAGATTGAAATGAGCACACATAAAGTTCCTTAAGCCAAATATGGAATAGACAAGAGCTACTCCTTGCTCAACGAAATGGACTCAACACCCCATATTAAACGCCTAAGAATGTACCTGACTAGGAAGTATCTTAAAACCTATGGATTGCTATGTCTCCGAAAGAGAATCAAGCGTGTGTACAGGGGCATAAACGCACCAGTGATAGGACTGGAGAGGTTCGGTGAGCAAATGAAGACCCTTTGAAGTCATATTGCATGGTACCTATTCCACGGGTCTCAACTCTCCAGGTTTAATGTATTCTTCCTTCAGCTAAAACATGCATGTGGAACCCAGAGTATGATCAACCGTGTGATCGGGAGACGTGTTCCAATATGTGTCAGTTTTCGTCCCCTGGTACTCGGGTGCAACATTCCAGACGCTTTACTAACACTCTCCCGACTTGGAGAGTCAGTGCCTTTAACCTCCTGTTTGGCCCAGTTTGCAATTTCTGCGGAAGATGAACAGGAATAGGGAGAACCAATGACAGACTAGCTGGAGGTGTCTGGACGGGCAAATTTAACTCTCATTTCCCACCAGGAAGGGGAATTAACCAAAGGCTCAGCGTGCCGTGCCGGAACCAGATTAGGGCCTGAAGCAATCTTCCGATGTTGCGGCCAGCTCACGAGAAAGCGAGTTGAAGAAAGGAGCTCAGGGGCACTGTAATTCACAAACCTGCAGAGTTATAAATGACAGCTATCGTCCAAAAATATACTGAAGTAAGGCTGCCAAGAGGACTTGAAAGCGGGGCAGAATTGCAGGAAACCGATTTCAGGAGGTAGACTGGAATTGCATTTAAAGCATAGGAAAAGAGGCAGAACGTCCACAATGATGCACTTGGCCAAAAAGTGCATATGCTTTTTTTCCTGAATATATTCAGGAAAAAACGCATACGCCCTTTTTGGCCAACCAAGCAAGCTTGCAAAGGAAATCTGCACTACAATGAAGTCTCACTTCCCCCCGGTCAAAAGGGCCATCTGAAAAAAGTGTAAAATCCAGAAAGACAGGACAGGCCATGGAGAACTGGGAGCCTTGTTATGCTGATGGGCGGGATGTAAATTGCCAACAGCCACTCGGGAGAAGTGTATGGTGTTTCCTGAAACATCTAAAAAACAAAGCAACAGAGCCTAGGGCACTTCCACTTATGGTCCTATAGCTTAGGGAAATTAAAATCAAAAAGACACAGCCACCCCAAAGGTTGGGACGGCTCTGTTTACAAGAACCTGGTTTACGGTACAAGTTCAATATCGCAGAAAGTGAAAAATGGATAAAGAAGTTGTGGTACTTACGTACAATGCAATATCACTCAGCAATGAAATCTATGTCATCAGGCCCGTAGCAGCATAATGAGTGGATTCAGGTATGATGATTCTAACTGAAATAAGTCACACAGAAAAAGAAACATCATAAGATATCACTAATACACGGAATGTAAACTTGGCTACATAGGAACTGAATTACAAAACAGAACAGGGTCTCAAATTTAGAAAATCAACTTATTCTTGCTTAAGGGGAAAGGTGAGTTGGGGTGCTGCATAAAACCAGAGATTGAAATGAGCACAGATAAAGTTCCTTAAGCCAAATATGGAATAGACAAGAGCTACTCCTTGCTCAACGAAATGGATTCAACACCCCATATTAAACACCTAAGAATGTACCTGACTAGGAAGTATCTTAAAACCTATGGATTGCTATGTCTCCGAAAGTGAATCAAGCGTGTGTGCAGGGGCATAAACGCAGCAGTGATAGGATTGGAGAGGTTCGGTGAGCAAATGAAGACCCTTTGAAGTCATATTGCATGGTACCCATTCCACGGGTCTCAACTCTCCAGGTTTAAGGTATTCTTCCTTCAGCTAAAACATGCATGTGGAACCCAGAGTATGATCAACCGTGTGATTGGGAGACGTGTTCCAATATGTGTCAGTTTTCGTCCCCTGGTACTCGGGTGCAACATTCCAGACGCTTTACTAACACTCTCCCGACTTGGAGAGTCAGTGCCTTTAACCTCCTGTTTGGCCCAGTTTGCAATTTCTGCGGAAGATGAACAGGAATAGGGAGAACCAATGAGAGACTAGCTGGAGGTGTCTGGACGGGCAAATTTAACTCTCATTTCCCACCAGAAAGAGGAATTAACCAAAGGCTCAGCGTGCCGTGCCGGAACCAGATTAGGGCCTGAAGCCATCCTGCGGTGTTGCGGCCAGCTCACGAGAAAGCGAGTTGAAGAAAGGAGCTCAGGGGCACTGTAATTCACAAACCTGCAGAGATATAAATGACAGCTATCGTCCAAAAATATACTGAAGTAAGGCTGCCAAGAGGACTTGAAAGCGGGGCAGAATTGCAGGAAACCGATTTCAGGAGGTAGACTGGAATTGCATTTAAAGCATAGGAAAAGAGGCAGAACGTCCACAATGATGCACTTGGCCAAAAAGGGCGTATGCGTTTTTTCCTGAATATATTCAGGAAAAAACGCATACGCCCTTTTTGCCAACCAAGCAAGCTTGAAAAGGAAATCTGCACTACAATGAAGTCTCACTTCCCCCCGGTCAAAAGGCCCATCTGAAAAAAGTGTAAAATCCAGAAAGGCAGGACAGGCCATGGAGAACTGGGAGCCTTGTTATGCTGATGGGCGGGATGTAAATTGCCAACAGCCACTCGGAAGAAGTGTATGGTGTTTCCTGAAACATCTAAAAAACAAAGCAACAGAGCCTAGGGCACTTCCACTTATGGTCCTATAGCTTAGGGAAATTAAAATCAAAAAGACACAGACACCCCAAAGGTTGGGACGGCTCTGTTTACAAGAACCACGTTTACGGTACAAGTTCAATATCGCAGAAAGTGAAAAATGGATAAAGAAGTTGTGGTACTTATGTACAATGCAATATCACACAGCAATGAAATCTATGTCATCAGGCCCGTAGCAGCATAATGAGTGGATTCAGGTATGATGATTCTAACTGAAATAAGTCACACAGAAAAAGAAACATCATAAGATATCACTAATACACGGAATGTAACCTTGGCTACACAGGAACTGAATTACAAAACAGAACAGGGTCTCAAATTTAGAAACCCAACTTATGCTTGCTTAAGGGGAAAGGTGAGTTGGGGTGCTGCATAAAACCAGAGATTGAAATGAGCACAGATAAAGTTCCTTAAGCCAAATATGGAATAGACAAGAGCTACTCCTTGCTCAACGTAATGGACTCAACACCCCATATTAAACGCCTAAGAATGTACCTGACTAGGAAGTATCTTAAAACCTATGGATTGCTATGTCTCCGAAAGAGAATCAAGCGTGTGTACAGGGGCATAAACGCACCAGTGATAGGACTGGAGAGGTTCGGTGAGCAAATGAAGACCCTTTGAAGTCATATTGCATGGTACCTATTCCACGGGTCTCAACTCTCCAGGTTTAATGTATTCTTCCTTCAGCTAAAACATGCATGTGGAACCCAGAGTATGATCAACCGTGTGATCGGGAGACGTGTTCCAATATGTGTCAGTTTTCGTCCCCTGGTACTCGGGTGCAACATTCCAGACGCTTTACTAACACTCTCCCGACTTGGAGAGTCAGTGCCTTTAACCTCCTGTTTGGCCCAGTTTGCAATTTCTGCGGAAGATGAACAGGAATAGGGAGAACCAATGACAGACTAGCTGGAGGTGTCTGGACGGGCAAATTTAACTCTCATTTCCCACCAGGAAGGGGAATTAACCAAAGGCTCAGCGTGCCGTGCCGGAACCAGATTAGGGCCTGAAGCAATCTTCCGATGTTGCGGCCAGCTCACGAGAAAGCGAGTTGAAGAAAGGAGCTCAGGGGCACTGTAATTCACAAACCTGCAGAGTTATAAATGACAGCTATCGTCCAAAAATATACTGAAGTAAGGCTGCCAAGAGGACTTGAAAGCGGGGCAGAATTGCAGGAAACCGATTTCAGGAGGTAGACTGGAATTGCATTTAAAGCATAGGAAAAGAGGCAGAACGTCCACAATGATGCACTTGGCCAAAAAGTGCATATGCTTTTTTTCCTGAATATATTCAGGAAAAAACGCATACGCCCTTTTTGGCCAACCAAGCAAGCTTGCAAAGGAAATCTGCACTACAATGAAGTCTCACTTCCCCCCGGTCAAAAGGGCCATCTGAAAAAAGTGTAAAATCCAGAAAGACAGGACAGGCCATGGAGAACTGGGAGCCTTGTTATGCTGATGGGCGGGATGTAAATTGCCAACAGCCACTCGGGAGAAGTGTATGGTGTTTCCTGAAACATCTAAAAAACAAAGCAACAGAGCCTAGGGCACTTCCACTTATGGTCCTATAGCTTAGGGAAATTAAAATCAAAAAGACACAGCCACCCCAAAGGTTGGGACGGCTCTGTTTACAAGAACCTGGTTTACGGTACAAGTTCAATATCGCAGAAAGTGAAAAATGGATAAAGAAGTTGTGGTACTTACGTACAATGCAATATCACTCAGCAATGAAATCTATGTCATCAGGCCCGTAGCAGCATAATGAGTGGATTCAGGTATGATGATTCTAACTGAAATAAGTCACACAGAAAAAGAAACATCATAAGATATCACTAATACACGGAATGTAAACTTGGCTACATAGGAACTGAATTACAAAACAGAACAGGGTCTCAAATTTAGAAAATCAACTTATTCTTGCTTAAGGGGAAAGGTGAGTTGGGGTGCTGCATAAAACCAGAGATTGAAATGAGCACAGATAAAGTTCCTTAAGCCAAATATGGAATAGACAAGAGCTACTCCTTGCTCAACGAAATGGATTCAACACCCCATATTAAACACCTAAGAATGTACCTGACTAGGAAGTATCTTAAAACCTATGGATTGCTATGTCTCCGAAAGTGAATCAAGCGTGTGTGCAGGGGCATAAACGCAGCAGTGATAGGATTGGAGAGGTTCGGTGAGCAAATGAAGACCCTTTGAAGTCATATTGCATGGTACCCATTCCACGGGTCTCAACTCTCCAGGTTTAAGGTATTCTTCCTTCAGCTAAAACATGCATGTGGAACCCAGAGTATGATCAACCGTGTGATTGGGAGACGTGTTCCAATATGTGTCAGTTTTCGTCCCCTGGTACTCGGGTGCAACATTCCAGACGCTTTACTAACACTCTCCCGACTTGGAGAGTCAGTGCCTTTAACCTCCTGTTTGGCCCAGTTTGCAATTTCTGCGGAAGATGAACAGGAATAGGGAGAACCAATGACAGACTAGCTGGAGGTGTCTGGACGGGCAAATTTAACTCTCATTTCCCACCAGAAAGAGGAATTAACCAAAGGCTCAGCGTGCCGTGCCGGAACCAGATTAGGGCCTGAAGCAATCTTCCGATGTTGCGGCCAGCTCACGAGAAAGCGAGTTGAAGAAAGGAGCTCAGGGGCACTGTAATTCACAAACCTGCAGAGTTATAAATGACAGCTATCGTCCAAAAATATACTGAAGTAAGGCTGCCAAGAGGACTTGAAAGCGGGGCAGAATTGCAGGAAACCGATTTCAGGAGGTAGACTGGAATTGCATTTAAAGCATAGGAAAAGAGGCAGAACGTCCACAATGATGCACTTGGGCAAAAAGGGCGTATGCGTTTTTTCCTGAATATATTCAGGAAAAAACGCATACGCCCTTTTTGCCAACCAAGCAAGCTTGCAAAGGAAATCTGCACTACAATGAAGTCTCACTTCCCCCCGGTCAAAAGGGCCATCTGAAAAAAGTGTAAAATCCAGAAAGGCAGGACAGGCCATGGAGAACTGGGAGCCTTGTTATGCTGATGGGCGGGATGTAAATTGCCAACAGCCACTCGGGAGAAGTGTATGGTGTTTCCTGAAACATCTAAAAAACAAAGCAACAGAGCCTAGGGCACTTCCACTTATGGTCCTATAGCTTAGGGAAATTAAAATCAAAAAGACACAGACACCCCAAAGGTTGGGACGGCTCTGTTTACAAGAACCACGTTTACGGTACAAGTTCAATATCGCAGAAAGTGAAAAATGGATAAAGAAGTTGTGGTACTTATGTACAATGCAATATCACACAGCAATGAAATCTATGTCATCAGGCCCGTAGCAGCATAATGAGTGGATTCAGGTATGATGATTCTAACTGAAATAAGTCACACAGAAAAAGAAACATCATAAGATATCACTAATACACGGAATGTAACCTTGGCTACACAGGAACTGAATTCCAAAACAGAACAGGGTCTCAAATTTAGAAACCCAACTTATGCTTGCTTAAGGGGAAAGGTGAGTTGGGGTGCTGCATAAAACCAGAGATTGAAATGAGCACAGATAAAGTTCCTTAAGCCAAATATGGAATAGACAAGAGCTACTCCTTGCTCAACGAAATGGACTCAACACCCCATATTAAACGCCTAAGAATGTACCTGACTAGGAAGTATCTTAAAACCTATGGATTGCTATGTCTCCGAAAGAGAATCAAGCGTGTGTACAGGGGCATAAACGCACCAGTGATAGGACTGGAGAGGTTCGGTGAGCAAATGAAGACCCTTTGAAGTCATATTGCATGGTACCTATTCCACGGGTCTCAACTCTCCAGGTTTAAGGTATTCTTCCTTCAGCTAAAACATGCATGTGGAACCCAGAGTATGATCAACCGTGTGATCGGGAGACGTGTTCCAATATGTGTCAGTTTTCGTCCCCTGGTACTCGGGTGCAACATTCCAGACGCTTTACTAACACTCTCCCGACTTGGAGAGTCAGTGCCTTTAACCTCCTGTTTGGCCCAGTTTGCAATTTCTGCGGAAGATGAACAGGAATAGGGAGAACCAATGACAGACTAGCTGGAGGTGTCTGGACGGGCAAATTTAACTCTCATTTCCCACCAGGAAGGGGAATTAACCAAAGGCTCAGCGTGCCGTGCCGGAACCAGATTAGGGCCTGAAGCAATCTTCCGATGTTGCGGCCAGCTCACGAGAAAGCGAGTTGAAGAAAGGAGCTCAGGGGCACTGTAATTCACAAACCTGCAGAGTTATAAATGACAGCTATCGTCCAAAAATATACTGAAGTAAGGCTGCCAAGAGGACTTGAAAGCGGGGCAGAATTGCAGGAAACCGATTTCAGGAGGTAGACTGGAATTGCATTTAAAGCATAGGAAAAGAGGCAGAACGTCCACAATGATGCACTTGGCCAAAAAGTGCATATGCTTTTTTTCCTGAATATATTCAGGAAAAAACGCATACGCCCTTTTTGGCCAACCAAGCAAGCTTGCAAAGGAAATCTGCACTACAATGAAGTCTCACTTCCCCCCGGTCAAAAGGGCCATCTGAAAAAAGTGTAAAATCCAGAAAGACAGGACAGGCCATGGAGAACTGGGAGCCTTGTTATGCTGATGGGCGGGATGTAAATTGCCAACAGCCACTCGGGAGAAGTGTATGGTGTTTCCTGAAACATCTAAAAAACAAAGCAACAGAGCCTAGGGCACTTCCACTTATGGTCCTATAGCTTAGGGAAATTAAAATCAAAAAGACACAGCCACCCCAAAGGTTGGGACGGCTCTGTTTACAAGAACCTGGTTTACGGTACAAGTTCAATATCGCAGAAAGTGAAAAATGGATAAAGAAGTTGTGGTACTTACGTACAATGCAATATCACTCAGCAATGAAATCTATGTCATCAGGCCCGTAGCAGCATAATGAGTGGATTCAGGTATGATGATTCTAACTGAAATAAGTCACACAGAAAAAGAAACATCATAAGATATCACTAATACACGGAATGTAAACTTGGCTACATAGGAACTGAATTACAAAACAGAACAGGGTCTCAAATTTAGAAAATCAACTTATTCTTGCTTAAGGGGAAAGGTGAGTTGGGGTGCTGCATAAAACCAGAGATTGAAATGAGCACAGATAAAGTTCCTTAAGCCAAATATGGAATAGACAAGAGCTACTCCTTGCTCAACGAAATGGATTCAACACCCCATATTAAACGCCTAAGAATGTACCTGACTAGGAAGTATCTTAAAACCTATGGATGGCTATGTCTCCGAAAGTGAATCAAGCGTGTGTGCAGGGGCATAAACGCAGCAGTGATAGGATTGGAGAGGTTCGGTGAGCAAATGAAGACCCTTTGAAGTCATATTGCATGGTACCCATTCCACGGGTCTCAACTCTCCAGGTTTAAGGTATTCTTCCTTCAGCTAAAACATGCATGTGGAACCCAGAGTATGATCAACCGTGTGATTGGGAGACGTGTTCCAATATGTGTCAGTTTTCGTCCCCTGGTACTCGGGTGCAACATTCCAGACGCTTTACTAACACTCTCCCGACTTGGAGAGTCAGTGCCTTTAACCTCCTGTTTGGCCCAGTTTGCAATTTCTGCGGAAGATGAACAGGAATAGGGAGAACCAATGACAGACTAGCTGGAGGTGTCTGGACGGGCAAATTTAACTCTCATTTCCCACCAGAAAGAGGAATTAACCAAAGGCTCAGCGTGCCGTGCCGGAACCAGATTAGGGCCTGAAGCAATCTTCCGATGTTGCGGCCAGCTCACGAGAAAGCGAGTTGAAGAAAGGAGCTCAGGGGCACTGTAATTCACAAACCTGCAGAGTTATAAATGACAGCTATCGTCCAAAAATATACTGAAGTAAGGCTGCCAAGAGGACTTGAAAGCGGGGCAGAATTGCAGGAAACCGATTTCAGGAGGTAGACTGGAATTGCATTTAAAGCATAGGAAAAGAGGTAGAACGTCCACAATGATGCACTTGGCCAAAAAGGGCGTATGCGTTTTTTCCTGAATATATTCAGGAAAAAACGCATACGCCCTTTTTGGCCAACCAAACAAGCCTGCAAAGAAATCTGCACTACAGTGAAGAATCACTTCCCCCCGGTCAAAAGGGCCATCTGAAAAAAGTGTAAAATCCAGAAAGGCAGGACAGGCCATGGAGAACTGGGAGCCTTGTTATGCTGATGGGCGGGATGTAAATTGCCAACAGCCACTCGGGAGAACTGTATGGTGTTTCCTGAAACATCTAAAAAACAAAGCAACAGAGCCTAGGGCACTTCCACTTATGGTCCTATAGCTTAGGGAAATTAAAATCAAAAAGACACAGCCACCCCAAAGGTTGGGACGGCTCTGTTTACAAGAACCTGTTTTATGGTACAAGTTCTATATTGCAGAAAGTGAAAAATGGATAAAGAAGTTGTGGTAATTACGTACAATGCAATATCACTCAGCAATGAAATCTATGTCATCAGGCCCGTAGCACCATAATGAGTGGATTCAGGTATGATGATTCTAACTGAAATAAGTCACACAGAAAAAGAAACCTCATAAGATATCACTAATACACGGAATGTAAACTTGGCTACATAGGAACTGAATTACAAAACAGAACAGGGTCTCAAATTTAGAAACCCAACTTATGCTTGCTTAAGGGGAAAGGTGAGTTGGGGTGCTGCATAAAACCAGAGATTGAAATGAGCACAGATAAAGTTCCTTAAGCCAAATATGGAATAGACAAGAGCTACTCCTTGCTCAACGAAATGGACTCAACACCCCATATTAAACACCTAAGAATATACCTGACTAGGAAGTATCTTAAAACCTATGGATTGCTATGTCTCCGAAAGAGAATCAAGCGTGTGTGCAGGAGCATAAACGCAGCAGTGATAGGATTGGAGAGGTTCGGTGAGCAAATGAAGACCCTTTGAAGTCATATTGCATGGTACCCATTCCACGGGTCTCAAGTCTCCAGGTTTAAGGGATTCTTCCTTCAGCTAAAACATGCATTTGGAAGCCAGAGTATGATCAACCATGTGATCGGGAGACGTGTTCAAATATGTCTCAGTTTTCGTCCCCTGGTACTCGGGTGCAACATTCCAGACGCTTTACTAACACTCTCCCGACTTGGAGAGTCAGTGCCTTTAACCTCCTGTTTGGCCCAGTTTGCAATTTCTGCGGAAGATGAACAGGAATAGGGAGAACCAATGACAGACTAGCTGGAGGTGTCTGGACGGGCAAATTTAACTCTCATTTCCCACCAGGAAGAGGAATTAACCAAAGGCTCAGTGTGACGTGCCGGAACCAGAATAGGGCCTGAAGCCATCCTGCGGTGTTGCGGCCAGCTCACGAGAAAGCGAGTTGAAGAAAGGAGCTCAGGGGCACTGTAATTCACAAACCTGCAGAGTTATAAATGACAGCTATCGTCCAAAAATATACTGAAGTAAGGCTGCCAAGAGGACTTGAAAGCGGGGCAGAATTGCAGGAAACCGATTTCAGGAGGTAGACTGGAATTGCATTTAAAGCATAGGAAAAGAGGCAGAACGTCCACAATGATGCACTTGGCCAAAAAGGGCGTATGCCTTTTTTCCTGAATATATTCAGGAAAAAACGCATACGCCCTTTTTGGCCAACCAAGCAAGCTTGCAAAGGAAATCTGCACTACAATGAAGTCTCACTTCCCCCCGGTCAAAAGGGCCATCTGAAAAAAGTGTAAAATCCAGAAAGGCAGGACAGGCCATGGAGAACTGGGAGCCTTGTTATGCTGATGGGCGGGATGTAAATTGCCAACAGCCACTCGGGAGAAGTGTATGGTGTTTCCTGAAACATCTAAAAAACAAAGCAACAGAGCCTAGGGCACTTCCACTTATGGTCCTATAGCTTAGGTAAATTAAAATCAAAAAGACACAGCCACCCCAAAGGTTGGGACGGCTCTGTTTACAAGAACCTGGTTTACGGTACAAGTTCTATATCACAGAAAGTGAAAAATGGATAAAGAAGTTCTGGTAATTACGTACAATGCAGTATCACTCAGCAATGAAATCTATGTCATCAGGCCCGTAGCACCATAATGCGTGGATTCAGGTATGATGATTCTAACTGAAATAAGTCACACAGAAAAAGAAACCTCATAAGATATCACTAATACACGGAATGTAAACTTGGCTACAGAGGAACTGAATTACAAAACAGAACAGGGTCTCAAATTTAGAAAACCAACTTATGCTTCCTTAAGGGGAAAGGTGAGTTGGGGTGCTGCATAAAACCAGAGATTGAAATGAGCACAGATAAAGTTCCTTAAGCCAAATATGGAATAGACAAGAGCTACTCCTTGCTCAACGAAATGGACTCAACACCCCATATTAAATGCCTAAGAGTGTACCTGACTAGGAAGTATCTTAAAACCTATGGATTGCTATGTCTCCGAAAGAGAATCAAGCGTGTGTACAGGGGCATAAACGCAGCAGTGATAGGATTGGAGAAGTTCGGTGAGCAAATGAAGACCCTTTGAAGTCATATTGCATGGTACCCATTCCACGGGTCTCAACTCTCCAGGTTTAAGGCATTCTTCCTTCAGCTAAAACATGCATGTGGAACCCAGAGTATGATCAACCGTGTGATCGGGAGACGTGTTCCAATATGTGTCAGTTTTCGTCCCCTGGTACTCGGGTGCAACATTCCAGAGGCTTTACTAACACTCTCCCGACTTGGAGAGTCAGTGCCTTTAACCTCCTGTTTGGCCCAGTTTGCAATTTCTGCGGAAGATGAACAGGAATAGGGAGAACCAATGACAGACTAGCTGGAGGTGTCTGGACGGGCAAATTTAACTCTCATTTCCCACCAGGAAGAGGAATTAACCAAAGGCTCAGCGTGCCGTGCCGGAACCAGATTAGGGCCTGAAGCCATCCTGCGGTGTTGCGGCCAGCTCACGAGAAAGCGAGTTGAAGAAAGGAGCTCAGGGGCACTGTAATTCACAAACCTGCAGAGTTATAAATGACAGCTATCGTCCAAAAATATACTGAAGTAAGGCTGCCAAGAGGACTTGAAAGCGGGGCAGAATTGCAGGAAACCGATTTCAGGAGGTAGACTGGAATTGCATTTAAAGCATAGGAAAAGAGGCAGATCGTCCACAATGATGCACTTGGCCAAAAAGGGCGTATGCGTTTTTTCCTGAATATATTCAGGAAAAAACGCATACGCCCTTTTTGGCCAACCAAGCAAGCTTGCAAAGGAAATCTGCACTACAATGAAGTCTCACTTCCCCCCGGTCAAAAGGGCCATCTGAAAAAAGTGTAAAATCCAGAAAGGCAGGACAGGCCATGGAGAACTGGGAGCCTTGTTATGCTGATGGGCGGGATGTAAATTGCCAACAGCCACTCGGGAGAAGTGTATGGTGTTTCCTGAAACATCTAAAAATCAAAGTAACAGAGCCTAGGGCAATTCCACTTATGGTCCTATAGCTTAGGGAAATTAAAATCAAAAAGACACAGCCACCCCAAAGGTTGGGACGGCTCTGTTTACAAGAACCTGGTTTACGGTACAAGTTCAATATCGCAGAAAGTGAAAAATGGATAAAGAAGTTGTGGTACTTACGTACAATGCAGTATCACTCAGCAATGAAATCTATGTCATCAGGCCCGTAGCAGCATAATGAGTGGATTCAGGTATGATGATTCTAACTGAAATAAGTCACACAGAAAAAGAAACATCATAAGATATCACTAATACACGGAATGTAAACTTGGCTACACAGGAACTGAATTACAAAACAGAACAGGTTCTCAAATTTAGAAAACCAACTTATGCTTGCTTAAGGGGAAAGGTGAGTTGGGGTGCTGCATAAAACCAGAGATTGAAATGAGCACAGATAAAGTTCCTTAAGCCAAATATGGAATAGACAAGAGCTACTCCTTTCTCAAAGAAATGGACTCAACACCCCATATTAAATGCCTAAGAGTGTACCTGACTAGGAAGTATCTTAAAACCTATGGATTGCTATGTCTCCGAAAGAGAATCAAGCGTGTGTACAGGGGCATAAACGCAGCAGTGATAGGATTGGAGAAGTTCGGTGAGCAAATGAAGACCCTTTGAAGTCATATTGCACGGTACCCATTCCACGGGTCTCAACTCTCCAGGTTTAAAGTATTCTTCCTTCAGCTAAAACATGCATGTGGAACCCAGAGTATGATCAACCGTGTGATCGGGAGACGTGTTCCAATATGTGTCAGTTTTCGTCCCCTGGTACTCGGGTGCAACATTCCAGACGCTTTACTAACACTCTCCCGACTTGGAGAGTCAGTGCCTTTAACCTCCTGTTTGGCCCAGTTTGCAATTTCTGCGGAAGATGAACAGGAATAGGGAGAACCAATGACAGACTAGCTGGAGGTGTCTGGACGGGCAAATTTAACTCTCATTTCCCACCAGAAAGAGGAATTAACCAAAGGCTCAGCGTGCCGTGCCGGAACCAGATTAGGGCCTGAAGCAATCTTCCGATGTTGCGGCCAGCTCACGAGAAAGCGAGTTGAAGAAAGGAGCTCAGGGGCACTGTAATTCACAAACCTGCAGAGTTATAAATGACAGCTATCGTCCAAAAATATACTGAAGTAAGGCTGCCAAGAGGACTTGAAAGCGGGGCAGAATTGCAGGAAACCGATTTCAGGAGGTAGACTGGAATTGCATTTAAAGCATAGGAAAAGAGGTAGAACGTCCACAATGATGCACTTGGCCAAAAAGGGCGTATGCGTTTTTTCCTGAATATATTCAGGAAAAAACGCATACGCCCTTTTTGGCCAACCAAACAAGCCTGCAAAGAAATCTGCACTACAGTGAAGAATCACTTCCCCCCGGTCAAAAGGGCCATCTGAAAAAAGTGTAAAATCCAGAAAGGCAGGACAGGCCATGGAGAACTGGGAGCCTTGTTATGCTGATGGGCGGGATGTAAATTGCCAACAGCCACTCGGGAGAACTGTATGGTGTTTCCTGAAACATCTAAAAAACAAAGCAACAGAGCCTAGGGCACTTCCACTTATGGTCCTATAGCTTAGGGAAATTAAAATCAAAAAGACACAGCCACCCCAAAGGTTGGGACGGCTCTGTTTACAAGAACCTGTTTTATGGTACAAGTTCTATATTGCAGAAAGTGAAAAATGGATAAAGAAGTTGTGGTAATTACGTACAATGCAATATCACTCAGCAATGAAATCTATGTCATCAGGCCCGTAGCACCATAATGAGTGGATTCAGGTATGATGATTCTAACTGAAATAAGTCACACAGAAAAAGAAACCTCATAAGATATCACTAATACACGGAATGTAAACTTGGCTACATAGGAACTGAATTACAAAACAGAACAGGGTCTCAAATTTAGAAAACCAACTTATGCTTCCTTAAGGGGAAAGGTGAGTTGGGGTGCTGCATAAAACCAGAGATTTAAATGAGCACAGATAAACTTCCTTAAGCCAAATATGGAATAGACAAGAGCTACTCCTTGCTCAACGAAATGGACTCAACACCCCATATTAAACACCTAAGAATATACCTGACTAGGAAGTATCCTAAAACCTATGGATTGCTATGTCTCCGAAAGAGAATCAAGCGTGTGTACAGGGGCATAAACGCAGCAGTGATAGGATTGGAGAAGTTCGGTGAGCAAATGAAGACCCTTTGAAGTCATATTGCATGGTACCCATTCCACGGGTCTCAACTCTCCAGGTTTAAGGCATTCTTCCTTCAGCTAAAACATGCATGTGGAACCCAGAGTATGATCAACCGTGTGATCGGGAGACGTGTTCCAATATGTGTCAGTTTTCGTCCCCTGGTACTCGGGTGCAACATTCCAGACGCTTTACTAACACTCTCCCGACTTGGAGAGTCAGTGCCTTTAACCTCCTGTTTGGCCCAGTTTGCAATTTCTGCGGAAGATGAACAGGAATAGGGAGAACCAATGACAGACTAGCTGGAGGTGTCTGGACGGGCAAATTTAACTCTCATTTCCCACCAGGAAGAGGAATTAACCAAAGGCTCAGCGTGCCGTGCCGGAACCAGATTAGGGCCTGAAGCCATCCTGCGGTGTTGCGGCCAGCTCACGAGAAAGCGAGTTGAAGAAAGGAGCTCAGGGGCACTGTAATTCACAAACCTGCAGAGTTATAAATGACAGCTATCGTCCAAAAATATACTGAAGTAAGGCTGCCAAGAGGACTTGAAAGCGGGGCAGAATTGCAGGAAACCGATTTCAGGAGGTAGACTGGAATTGCATTGAAAGCATAGGAAAAGAGGCAGATCGTCCACAATGATGCACTTGGCCAAAAAGGGCGTATGCGTTTTTTCCTGAATATATTCAGGAAAAAACGCATACGCCCTTTTTGGCCAACCAAGCAAGCTTGCAAAGAAATCTGCACTACAATGAAGTCTCACTTCCCCCCGGTCAAAAGGGCCATCTGAAAAAAGTGTAAAATCCAGAAAGGCAGGACAGGCCATGGAGAACTGGGAGCCTTGTTATGCTGATGGGCGGGATGTAAATTGCCAACAGCCACTCGGGAGAAGTGTATGGTGTTTCCTGAAACATCTAAAAATCAAAGTAACAGAGCCTAGGGCAATTCCACTTATGGTCCTATAGCTTAGGGAAATTAAAATCAAAAAGACACAGCCACCCCAAAGGTTGGGACGGCTCTGTTTACAAGAACCTGGTTTACGGTACAAGTTCAATATCGCAGAAAGTGAAAAATGGATAAAGAAGTTGTGGTACTTACGTACAATGCAGTATCACTCAGCAATGAAATCTATGTCATCAGGCCCGTAGCAGCATAATGAGTGGATTCAGGTATGATGATTCTAACTGAAATAAGTCACACAGAAAAAGAAACATCATAAGATATCACTAATACACGGAATGTAAACTTGGCTACACAGGAACTGAATTACAAAACAGAACAGGGTCTCAAATTTAGAAACCCAACTTATGCTTGCTTAAGGGGAAAGGTGAGTTGGGGTGCTGCATAAAACCAGAGATTGAAATGAGCACAGATAAAGTTCCTTAAGCCAAATATGGAATAGACAAGAGCTACTCCTTGCTCAACGAAATGGACTCAACACCCCATATTAAACACCTAAGAATATACCTGACTAGGAAGTATCTTAAAACCTATGGATTGCTATGTCTCCGAAAGAGAATCAAGCGTGTGTACAGGGGCATAAACGCAGCAGTGATAGGATTGGAGAAGTTCGGTGAGCAAATGAAGACCCTTTGAAGTCATATTGCATGGTACCCATTCCACGGGTCTCAACTCTCCAGGTTTAAGGCATTCTTCCTTCAGCTAAAACATGCATGTGGAACCCAGAGTATGATCAACCGTGTGATCGGGAGACGTGTTCCAATATGTGTCAGTTTTCGTCCCCTGGTACTCGGGTGCAACATTCCAGACGCTTTACTAACACTCTCCCGACTTGGAGAGTCAGTGCCTTTAACCTCCTGTTTGGCCCAGTTTGCAATTTCTGCGGAAGATGAACAGGAATAGGGAGAACCAATGACAGACTAGCTGGAGGTGTCTGGACGGGCAAATTTAACTCTCATTTCCCACCAGGAAGAGGAATTAACCAAAGGCTCAGCGTGCCGTGCCGGAACCAGATTAGGGCCTGAAGCCATCCTGCGGTGTTGCGGCCAGCTCACGAGAAAGCGAGTTGAAGAAAGGAGCTCAGGGGCACTGTAATTCACAAACCTGCAGAGTTATAAATGACAGCTATCGTCCAAAAATATACTGAAGTAAGGCTGCCAAGAGGACTTGAAAGCGGGGCAGAATTGCAGGAAACCGATTTCAGGAGGTAGACTGGAATTGCATTTAAAGCATAGGAAAAGAGGCAGAACGTCCACAATGATGCACTTGGCCAAAAAGGGCGTATGCGTTTTTTCCTGAATATATTCAGGAAAAAACGCATACGCCCTTTTTGGCCAACCAAGCAAGCTTGCAAAGGAAATCTGCACTACAATGAAGTCTCACTTCCCCCCGGTCAAAAGGGCCATCTGAAAAAAGTGTAAAATCCAGAAAGGCAGGACAGGCCATGGAGAACTGGGAGCCTTGTTATGCTGATGGGCGGGATGTAAATTGCCAACAGCCACTCGGGAGAAGTGTATGGTGTTTCCTGAAACATCTAAAAAACAAAGCAACAGAGCCTAGGGCACTTCCACTTATGGTCCTATAGCTTAGGGAAATTAAAATCAAAAGACACAGCCACCCCAAAGGTTGGGACGGCTCTGTTTACAAGAACCTGGTTTACGTTACAAGTTCTATATCGCAGAAAGTGAAAAATGGATAAAGAAGTTGTGGTAATTACGTACAATGCAGTATCACTCAGCAATGAAATCTATTTCATCAGGCCCGTAGCAGCATAATGAGTGGATTCAGGTATGATGATTCTAACTGAAATAAGTCAAACAGAAAAAGAAACATCATAAGATATCACTAATACACGGAATGTAAACTTGGCTACATAGGAACTGAATTACAAAACAGAACAGGGTCTCAAATTTAGAAACCCAACTTATGCTTGCTTAAGGGGAAAGGTGAGTTGGGGTGCTGCATAAAACCAGAGATTGAAATGAGCACAGATAAAGTTCCTTAAGCCAAATATGGAATAGACAAGAGCTACTCCTTGCTCAACGAAATGGACTCAACACCCCATATTAAACGCCTAAGAATATACTTGACTAGGAAGTATCTTAAAACCTAAGGATTGCTATGTCTCCGAAAGAGAATCAAGCGTGTGTGCAGGGGCGTAAACGCAGCAGTGAAAGGATTGGAGAGGTTCGGTGAGCAAATGAAGACCCTTTGAAGTCATATTGCATGGTACCCATTCCACGGGTCTCAACTCTCCAGGTTTAAGGCATTCTTCCTTCAGCTAAAACATGCATGTGGAACCCAGAGTATGATCAACCGTGTGATCGGGAGACGTGTTCCAATATGTGTCAGTTTTCGTCCCCTGGTACTCGGGTGCAACATTCCAGACGCTTTACTAACACTCTCCCGACTTGGAGAGTCAGTGCCTTTAACCTCCTGTTTGGCCCAGTTTGCAATTTCTGCGGAAGATGAACAGGAATAGGGAGAACCAATGACAGACTAGATGGAGGTGTCTGGACGGGCAAATTTAACTCTCATTTCCCACCAGGAAGAGGAATTAACCAAAGGCTCAGCGTGCCGTGCCGGAACCAGATTAGGGCCTGAAGCCATCCTGCGGTGTTGCGGCCATCTCACGAGAAAGCGAGTTGAAGAAAGGAGCTCAGGGGCACTGTAATTCACAAACCTGCAGAGTTATAAATGACAGCTATCGTCCAAAAATATACTGAAGTAAGGCTGCCAAGAGGACTTGAAAGCGGGGCAGAATTGCAGGAAACCGATTTCAGGAGGTAGACTGGAATTGCATTTAAAGCATAGGAAAAGAGGCAGAACGTCCACAATGATGCACTTGGCCAAAAAGGGCGTATGCGTTTTTTCCTGAATATATTCAGGAAAAAACGCATACGCCCTTTTTGGCCAACCAAGCAAGCTTGCAAAGAAATCTGCACTAAAATGAAGTCTCACTTCCCCTCGGTCAAAAGGGCCATCTGAAAAAATTGTAAAATCCAGAAAGGCAGGACAGGCCATGGAGAACTGGGAGCCTTGTTATGCTGATGGGCGGGATGTAAATTGCCAACAGCCACTCGGGAGAAGTGTATGGTGTTTCCTGAAACATCTAAAAAACAAAGCAACAGAGCCTAGGGCACTTCCACTTATGGTCCTATAGCTTAGGGAAATTAAAATCAAAAAGACACAGCCACCCCAAAGGTTGGGACGGCTCTGTTAACAAGAACCTGGTTTACGGTACAAGTTCTATATCGCAGAAAGTGAAAAATGGATAAAGAAGTTGTGGTACTTACGTACAATGCAGTATCACTCAGCAATGAAATCTATGTCATCAGGCCCGTAGCACCATAATGAGTGGATTCAGGTATGATGATTCTAACTGAAATAAGTCAAACAGAAAAAGAAACATCATAAGATATCACTAATACACGGAATGTAAACTTGGCTACATAGGAACTGAATTACAAAACAGAACAGGGTCTCAAATTTAGAAACCCAACTTATGCTTGCTTAAGGGGAAAGGTGAGTTGGGGTGCTGCATAAAACCAGAGATTGAAATGAGCACAGATAAAGTTCCTTAAGCCAAATATGGAATAGACAAGAGCTACTCCTTGCTCAACGAAATGGACTCAACACCCCATATTCAACGCCTAGGAATATACCTGACTAGTAAGAATCATAAAACCTATGGATTTATATATCTCTGTAAGAGAATCAAGAGTGTGTACAGCGGCATTAAAGCAGTGAAAATCAGGTAAATCCCATAATAAAAATAAATTTCTTAAACAAAACACAATGACAGTGAAATAGAGAGAAATACTTAAGTAATTCATTCAAGGCCTCTGATGCAACCTGCATTTACCACATCTACACCCAGAGCTGGGTGACACATAAGGCTGGACACTTAGGGCTCTTAAGATTGCTGAGGTATGGTGAGCAAATGAAGACCCTTTGAAGTCATATTGCATGGTACCCATTCCATGGGTCTCAACTCTCCAGGTTTAAGGGATACTTCCTTCAGCTAAAACATGCATGTGGAACCCAGGGTATGATCCACCATGTGATCGAGAAACATGTTCAAATGTGTCTCACTTTTCGTTCCCTGGTACTCGGGTGCAACATGCCAGACGCTTTACTAACACTCTCCCGACTTGGAGAGTCAGTGCCTTTAACCTCCTGTTTGGCCCAGTTTGCAATTTCTGCGGAAGATGAACAGGAATAGGGAGAACCAATGACAGACTAGCTGGAGGTGTCTGGACGGGCAAATTTAACTCTCATTTCCCACCAGGAAGAGGAATTAACCAAAGGCTCAGCGTGCCGTGCCGGAACCAGATTAGGGCCTGAAGCCATCCTGCGGTGTTGCGGCCATCTCACGAGAAAGCGAGTTGAAGAAAGGAGCTCAGGGGCACTGTAATTCACAAACCTGCAGAGTTATAAATGACAGCTATCGTCCAAAAATATACTGAAGTAAGGCTGCCAAGAGGACTTGAAAGCGGGGCAGAATTGCAGGAAACCGATTTCAGGAGGTAGACTGGAATTGCATTTAAAACATAGGAAAAGAGGCAGAACGTCCACAATGATGCACTTGGCCAAAAAGGGCGTATGCGTTTTTTCCTGAATATATTCAGGAAAAAACGCATACGCCCTTTTTGGCCAACCAAGCAAGCTTGCAAAGGAAATCTGCACTACAGTGAAGTCTCACTTCCCCCCGGTCAAAAGGGCCATCTGAAAAAAGTGTAAAATCCAGAAAGGCAGGACAGGCCATGGAGAACTGGGAGCCTTGTTATGCTGATGGGCGGGATGTAAATTGCCAACAGCCACTCGGGAGAAGTGTATGGTGTTTCCTGAAACATCTAAAAAACAAAGCAACAGAGCCTAGGGCACTTCCACTTATGGTCCTAAGCTTAGGGAAATTAAAATCAAAAAGACACAGCCACCCCAAAGGTTGGGACGGCTCTGTTTACAAGAACCTGGTTTACGGTACAAGTTCTATATCGCAGAAAGTGAAAAATGGATAAAGAAGTTGTGGTACTTACGTACAATGCAATATCACTCAGCAATGAAAACTATGTCATCAGGCCCGTAGCAGCATAATGAGTGGATTCAGGTATGATGATTCTAACTGAAATAAGTCACACAGAAAAAGAAACAT
The DNA here is from genome assembly GCF_949774975.1 of Lagenorhynchus albirostris. NCBI lineage: Eukaryota > Metazoa > Chordata > Mammalia > Artiodactyla > Delphinidae > Lagenorhynchus > Lagenorhynchus albirostris. The sequence continues at coordinate 976,050 of NW_026783620.1, read as the reverse complement.
CATAAGATATCACTAATACACGGAATGTAAACTTGGCTACACAGGAACTGAATTACAAAACAGAACAGGGTCTCAAATTTAGAAACCCAACTTATGCTTGCTTAAGGGGAAAGGTGAGTTGGGGTGCTGCATAAAACCAGAGATTGAAATGAGCACAGATAAAGTTCCTTAAGCCAAATATGGAATAGACAAGAGCTACTCCTTGCTCAACGAAACGGACTCATCACCCCATATTAAACACCTAAGAATGTACCTGACTACTAAGTAGCTTAAAACCTAAGGAATGCTATGTCTCCGAAAGAGAATCAAGTGTGTGTACAGGGGCATAAACGCAGCAGTGATAGGATTGGAGAGGTTCGGTGAGCAAATGAAGACCCTTTGAAGTCATATTGCATGGTACCCATTCCACGGGTCTCAACTCTCCATGTTTAAGGGATTCTTCCTTCAGCTAAAACATGCATGTGGAACCCAGAGTATGATCAACCGTGTGATCGGGAGACGTGTTCCAATATGTCTCAGTTTTCATCCTCTGGTACTCGGGTGCAACATTCCAGACGCTTTACTAACACTCTCCCGACTTGGAGAGTCAGTGCCTTTAACCTCCTGTTTGGCCCAGTTTGCAATTTCTGCGGAAGATGAACAGGAATAGGGAGAACCAATGAGAGACTAGCTGGAGGTGTCTGGACGGGCAAACTTAACTCTCATTTCCCACCAGGAATAGGAATTAACCAAAGGCTCAGCGTGCCGTGCCGGAACCAGATTAGGGCCTGAAGCCATCCTGCGGTGTTGCGGCCAGCTCACGAGAAAGCGAGTTGAAGAAAGGAGCTCAGGGGCACTGTAATTCACAAACCTGCAGAGTTATAAATGACAGCTATCGTCCAAAAATATACTGAAGTAAGGCTGCCAAGAGGACTTGAATGCGGGGCAGAATTGCAGGAAACCGATTTCAGGAGGTAGACTGGAATTGCATTTAAAGCATAGGAAAAGAGGCAGAACGTCCACAATGATGCACTTGGCCAAAAAGGGCGTATGCGTTTTTTCCTGAATATATTCAGGAAAAAACGCATACGCCCTTTTTGGCCAACCAAGCAAGCTTGCAAAGGAAATCTGCACTACAATGAAGTCTCACTTCCCCCTGGTCAAAAGGGCCATCTGAAAAAAGTGTAAAATCCAGAAAGGCAGGACAGGCCATGGAGAACTGGGAGCCTTGTTATGCTGATGGGCGGGATGTCAATTGCCAACAGCCACTCGGGAGAAGTGTATGGTGTTTCCTGAAACATCTAAAAAACAAAGCAACAGAGCCTAGGGCACTTCCACTTATGGTCCTATAGCTTAGGGAAATTAAAATCAAAAGACACAGCCACCGCAAAGGTTGGGACGGCTCTGTTTACAAGAACCTGGTTTACGGTACAAGTTCAATATCGCAGAAAGTGAAAAATGGATAAAGAAGTTGTGGTACTTACGTACAATGCAATATCACTCAGCAAGGAAATCTATGTCATCAGGCCCGTAGCAGCGTAATGAGTGGATTCAGGTATGATGATTCTAACTGAAATAAGTCACACAGAAAAAGAAACATCATAAGATATCACTAATACACGGAATGTAAACTTGGCTACACAGGAACTGAATTACAAAACAGAACAGGGTCTCAAATTTAGAAAACCAACTTATGCTTGCTTAAGGGGAAAGGTGAGTTGGGGTGCTGCATAAAACCAGAGATTGAAATGAGCACAGATAAAGTTCCTTAAGCCAAATATGGAATAGACAAGAGCTACTCCTTGCTCAACGAAATGGACTCAACACCCCATATTAAACACCTAAGAATATACCTGACTAGGAAGTATCTTAAAACCTATGGATTGCTATGTCTCCGAAAGAGAATCAAGCGTGTGTACAGGGGCATAAACGCAGCAGTGATAGGATTGGAGAGGTTCGGTGAGCAAATGAAGACCCTTTGAAGTCATATTGCATGGTACCCATTCCACGGGTCTCAACTCTCCAGGTTTAAGGCATTCTTCCTTCAGCTAAAACATGCATGTGGAACCCAGAGTATGATCAACCGTGTGATCGGGAGACGTGTTCCAATATGTGTCAGTTTTCGTCCCCTGGTACTCGGGTGCAACATTCCAGACGCTTTACTAACACTCTCCCGACTTGGAGAGTCAGTGCCTTTAACCTCCTGTTTGGCCCAGTTTGCAATTTCTGCGGAAGATGAACAGGAATAGGGAGAACCAATGACAGACTAGCTGGAGGTGTCTGGACGGGCAAATTTAACTCTCATTTCCCACCAGGAAGAGGAATTAACCAAAGGCTCAGCGTGCCGTGCCGGAACCAGATTAGGGCCTGAAGCCATCCTGCGGTGTTGCGGCCAGCTCACGAGAAAGCGAGTTGAAGAAAGGAGCTCAGGGGCACTGTAATTCACAAACCTGCAGAGTTATAAATGACAGCTATCGTCCAAAAATATACTGAAGTAAGGCTGCCAAGAGGACTTGAAAGCGGGGCAGAATTGCAGGAAACCGATTTCAGGAGGTAGACTGGAATTGCATTTAAAGCATAGGAAAAGAGGCAGAACGTCCACAATGATGCACTTGGCCAAAAAGGGCGTATGCGTTTTTTCCTGAATATATTCAGGAAAAAACGCATACACCCTTTTTGGCCAACCAAGCAAGCTTGCAAAGGAAATGTGCACTACAATGAAGTCTCACTTCCCCCTGGTCAAAAGGGCCATCTGAAAAAAGTGTAAAATCCAGAAAGGCAGGACAGGCCATGGAGAACTGGGAGCCTTGTTATGCTGATGGGCGGGATGTCAATTGCCAACAGCCACTCGGGAGAAGTGTATGGTGTTTCCTGAAACATCTAAAAAACAAAGCAACAGAGCCTAGGGCACTTCCACTTATGGTCCTATAGCTTAGGGAAATTAAAATCAAAAAGACACAGCCACCCCAAAGGTTGGGACGGCTCTGTTTACAAGAACCTGGTTTACGGTACAAGTTCAATATCGCAGAAAGTGAAAAATGGATAAAGAAGTTGTGGTACTTACGTACAATGCAGTATCACTCAGCAATGAAATCTATGTCATCAGGCCCGTAGCAGCATAATGAGTGGATTCAGGTACGATGATTCTAACTGAAATAAGTCACACAGAAAAAGAAACATCATAAGATATCACTAATACACGGAATGTAACCTTGGCTACACAGGAACTGAATTCCAAAACAGAACAGGGTCTCAAATTTAGAAAACCAACTTATGCTTGCTTAAGGGGAAAGGTGAGTTGGGGTGCTGCATAAAACCAGAGATTGAAATGAGCACAGATAAAGTTCCTTAAGCCAAATATTGAATAGACAAGAGCTACTCCTTGCTCAACGAAATGGACTCAACACCCCATATTCAACGCCTAGGAATATACCTGACTAGTAAGAATCATAAAACCTATGGATTTATATATCTCTGTAAGAGAATCAAGAGTGTGTACAGCGGCATTAAAGCAGTGAAAATCAGGTAAATCCCATAATAAAAATAAATTTCTTAAACAAAACACAATGACAGTGAAATAGAGAGAAATACTTAAGTAATTCATTCAAGGCCTCTGATGCAACCTGCATTTACCACATCTACACCCAGAGCTGGGTGACACATAAGGCTGGACACTTGGGGCTCTTAAGATTGCTGAGGTATGGTGAGCAAATGAAGACCCTTTGAAGTCATATTGCATGGTACCCATTCCATGGGTCTCAACTCTCCAGGTTTAAGGGATACTTCCTTCAGCTAAAACATGCATGTGGAACCCAGGGTATGATCCACCATGTGATCGAGAAACATGTTCAAATGTGTCTCACTTTTCGTTCCCTGGTACTCGGGTGCAACATGCCAGACGCTTTACTAACACTCTCCCGACTTGGAGAGTCAGTGCCTTTAACCTCCTGTTTGGCCCAGTTTGCAATTTCTGCGGAAGATGAACAGGAATAGGGAGAACCAATGACAGACTAGCTGGAGGTGTCTGGACGGGCAAATTTAACTCTCATTTCCCACCAGGAAGAGGAATTAACCAAAGGCTCAGCGTGCCGTGCCGGAACCAGATTAGGGCCTGAAGCCATCCTGCGGTGTTGCGGCCATCTCACGAGAAAGCGAGTTGAAGAAAGGAGCTCAGGGGCACTGTAATTCACAAACCTGCAGAGTTATAAATGACAGCTATCGTCCAAAAATATACTGAAGTAAGGCTGCCAAGAGGACTTGAAAGCGGGGCAGAATTGCAGGAAACCGATTTCAGGAGGTAGACTGGAATTGCATTTAAAACATAGGAAAAGAGGCAGAACGTCCACAATGATGCACTTGGCCAAAAAGGGCGTATGCGTTTTTTCCTGAATATATTCAGGAAAAAACGCATACGCCCTTTTTGGCCAACCAAGCAAGCTTGCAAAGGAAATCTGCACTACAGTGAAGTCTCACTTCCCCCCGGTCAAAAGGGCCATCTGAAAAAAGTGTAAAATCCAGAAAGGCAGGACAGGCCATGGAGAACTGGGAGCCTTGTTATGCTGATGGGCGGGATGTAAATTGCCAACAGCCACTCGGGAGAAGCGTATGGTGTTTCCTGAAACATCTAAAAAACAAAGCAACAGAGCCTAGGGCACTTCCACTTATGGTCCTATAGCTTAGGGAAATTAAAATCAAAAAGACACAGCCACCCCAAAGGTTGGGACGGTTCTTTTTACTGGAATCTCTTCTACGGCACAAGTTAAATATCCCAGAGAGCAAATAATGGATTAAGAAGTTGCGGTACTTATGTACAACAGAATACCACTCAGCAATGAAATCTATGTTACCAGGCCCGTACCAGCATAATGAGTGGATTGAGGCACGATGATTCTAACTGAAATAAGTCACACAGAAAAAGAAACATCATAAGGTATCACTAATACACGGAATGTGAACTTGGCTACACATGAACTGAATTACAAAACAGAACAGGGTCTCAAGTTTAGAAAACTAACTTATGCTTGCTTAAGGGGGAAGGTGAGTTGGGGTGCTGCATTAAACCAGAGTTTGAAATTAGCACAGATACCGTTCCATAAGCCAAATATGGAATAGACAAGACCTAACCCTTGCTCAACGAAATGGATTCAACAATGAGGTATCACCTCACACCTGGTAGAATAGGCATCATAGAAAATCTACAAGCAAAAAATGCTGGAAAGGGTGTGGAGAAAAGGAACCCTCTTCCACTATTGTTGGGAATATAAATTGATACAGTCACTATGGAGAACAATATGGAATTTCTTAAGAAACTAACAATAGAATTACCATATGATACAGCAATCCCAGTACTGGACATATACCCAGACAAAACCATAAATCAAAAAGAGACATTCACCGCAATGTTCATTGCATCACTATTTACAATATCGAGGTAATGGAAGCAACCTAAATGCCCACAGACAGACGAATGCATAAAGCCGTGGTACATATATAAAATGGAATATTACTAAGCCATGAAAAGGAATGAAATTGGGTCATTTGTAGAGACGTCGATGCATCTAGAGACTGTCATACAGAGTGAAGTAAGTCAGAAAGAGAAAAACAAATCTTGTATATTCATGCATATATGTGGAACCTAGAAAACCTGTACAGATTAACCATTTTGCAAGGCATAAATAGAGCAACAGATGTAGACAACAAACGTATGGACAACAAGGGGGGAAGCTGTTGGGGGGGTGGTGGGAGGAGTTGAGAGACTGGGATTGGCATGTATACATTTATATGTATAAAATAGATAACCAATAAGAACCTGCTGTATAAAAATATAAAATAAAATTCAAAATTAAAAAGAAATAAAATTTAAAAAATAGAAAAATCAATTATTCCCTTCACATACATGTATTTATATGAATAAATTATTTCCATGCTTATATCTGTAAATACAAAAAAGAGGAATAAAATCTACCTTGAACCCAAAACGAAAAAGAGAAAAAAAACACAGAACCCACCAGTTCCACAGAGGAAAACCGTATCAGGGCACTTGCTCCAGTTGTAAACAATTCTGAAGTTGGTCAGTGGTGGGGAATCGTCTCCCATTCAGCCAGCAGCCCCCACGCAACAAGCGTCCTCATTGCAAAGCTGGGGCACCGTGCCGAGGCATCTGTGAGTAAACGTGAGCTGAGCCCCAGGCCAGTTGCTGCTGAACTATTCCCACGCATCCCAGGTAAAACACCTGAATATATACAAGGACTTGAAAGCCTAGAGGGAGGGCCATAGAGCCACACGAGTGACAGCATGCCGGCCGACTTGGTGCCTGCAGGCCAGCCAGGATGGTCCTGGCCCTGGGTGCTCTTCTGGAAGATTTCCATTTCCCTGCCTGAGATACCCGTCCTGTCCCTGCCCCCACTGCTTTTTTCCTTCCTCACCTCTGCCCAGGGAGAAATTCCAGCAGCAGGTATGGGTGACACATCTTCTTTAGCAGGTGGCAGCCTGGCAACTGCTGCAGAAAGTCCAGCAGAGCCCCACTCACACTGGGCCACCCACAAAGCCGTGGCCTCTCACTCCCTCCCACCAGCCCAGCCCCGAGACTGCTGACAGGGCAGAGAAAATGGCGTCAGGCACGGCTGCAGGGGCTCTTGCTGCCTGGAGTGGTATTTATAGTGATCTCAACCCAGGCACACCTGGGGAGGGCTGGCCGGCACGGTAAGGCTGCCCAGGTCAGCCAATCATCACCCCTCAGGGGCTCACAGTTGCAGAAAATGGAACTTGCTGAACCGGCCAGGTCCAAGGAACAGGTGTGGGCTCCTGAGAGTCAGGATAGACAAGGGGCTGCAGCTTTGGCTTGTTTTCTAATCATTTTATCTGGCCCATGAGTGGGAGACAACTTCAAGAAAACCCTCTCCTAATGAGAGGAACCCAGGAGTCAGGGAGAGGAGGGGTGGGTGGTGGTTGGAGACAGAGGCCTGGTGCCCCGGGTGCAGTGGAAGTCTCTGGAAGACCAGGTGGAGGGAGGCCTCACGGAGTGATGCCCAGGGTCACAGACCTGTCGCAGCTGCTGTTTGTTAGTTCAAGTCCTGCTCTGAGGTGCTCTGTGTCAGCTCTGAGCGACAGGTGAGCTGGGGGTGCTCTGCAATGAGGGCTATGTGCACGGTTCCTGTGTGCCCAGCCCTGCCACAGTACCTGCAAGGGTAGCTCTGTATCCTGGGAGGGGCCTGACCACGAGAGCCCTGTGGGCTGGGGTGGGGGTGGGGTACCTGCCCAGGTGAGCTCCATATTCTGGGATTGGTCTGACCACGAGAGCCCCATGGGCTGCTGGGGACCTGGTAAAGGATGTCAGGACAGTCAGTGAAGCCACCGAGGATATACCTCCAGTTGCTCCTAATTCCTACACCCTGCTGGTCATTCTACCAACCACCAGGACATAGTATTCTGTATTAGTCTTCAATGATGCCTTCTTTTGTATTCCATTAGTCCCAGAGTCACAAGAAATTTTGGCTTGTGAGTGGCAGGACTCAACATACAACTAAAACAATACTTCCGGGCCGTCTGGCCCCAAGGGTGCAAAAATTCCCACACCATCTTTGGGGAAAGCTTAGCTAAAGACCTAAAAGTTCTACCTCTGGAAAAGGAAACCCTCCTTCAATATGCAGATGACATTCTGATCGCCGGCCCTACTAAGGAGGCCTCTGAACTACCAAGCCAATAAAGGATAGAAGTTGTCCAAGAAAAAGCTCAAATATCACAGACTGCCGTGACCTGCCTGGGCTTCATTCTCACAGAAGGTTGGAGAAGTCCATCCCAGGAAAGGGAAGAAACCATTTTCAGCCTTACCCCTTTCTAAAACTAGAAGACAGCTTAGGGGTTCCTGGGGAGGCCAGGGTTTGCTGCTTCTGGATCCCTAACTACAGTCTACTAGCTGGGCCTCTATATGAAACACTGAAAGGAAAAGATGATGATCCTTTTGAATAGAATCCAGAAGTGGCCTTTCAAGAATGGAAAGAGCAGTCAATTCAGACCCTTGCCCTGGAACTCCCTAATTTAGCTAAACCCTTTGACCTTTACATTCCCGGTGAAAGGTGAATCGCCATTGGAGAATTAGTGCAAAACCTGGGACCACTTGAAATGGAACAATGCAAGAATGCCATCCAGGTAGGATAAACTATGGTCACCAAGGGGCTTGGCCCACTGCCACATCTGGCCAAGATACTGGCGGTATCTAAAAACCTGGAAATCAGCAGCCCAAAAGGCCACCTCCCTCCTAAGGGAAAAGGACCCCACGTGGTGATCCTAACCACCAACCATGCCCTGAAGTTGCAGGGTTCGCTCCGTGGGCACACCGACCTCGAGTGAGGAGGCCCTCCAACTCCAACATCCAGAGAGATAACCGGGGGCAACAGGGCACCATGACGACTCGTGTGAACATCACTTGACCTGGAGTTTCTCTCATAAAACAACAAGAGTGTGTCCCAAAAGAGTAGACTACTGCTTGCCGGACTTACTGCACCCAGAGGGGAGCTAATAATCTTGGCGGGGGAACCGTATATCACACTGTCACCATAGAAAAGCCTACAGACACCGTGATGATGGTGGCCAGTAAGACCGGCTGGACTCTTGTTTACTTCAAAAGGCTGTTGGCTCAGTGGCCATCATGGTCCTTGATCACCACTGACCCTGGACTGTCTGGGAGTTGAGCGGGCAGGGCTCTGACACCTGGTGCTGTTTGTACGTTAATTCAGGGGCCTAATTGAAGAAAGCGCAGACTACTGGTCAGAGCATCTAGGCTGGCAGAAACGGTCGGCTAAGGTGGCCGAACAAATGTGGGGCGGGGTGAAACCAGCCCCCACAGCGTCTCTGCACATCTCTTTCCTGGACCCTTAAAGGTCATTAGAATCTATAACACTTCCAATGCTGCTGCTCAGGTGGACGAGCAGGGAGGCAGGGGGCCTGGGGACAATCAACGTCACCTGGAGGCTGCTGGGGAGAAGCTCTGACCCTCGCCCCAGGGTATGAGGGCTCCCAACTCAGCACTCAGCAGTTACAGAAGAAGGGTCTGCACCCTCAGCACTCCAAGAATGAGGAACGGGACAAAAGGCAGAGGGGGGGTTTGTCCCCAGCAAAGCCCATTAAAAATCCCTGGGAGATAAAAATAGAATCTGGGCAATAAAGTCAAGTCTAACCTTTTTTATCCTTTGTGCTTTGTCTAATTTCACGTGCTCCTAGGGTCCCGCATGCAGAGGTTCCACACCCGGCACTTCAGACCAGATTTCCTAGTGCAGAATGGCTGGGTCGACACCTCAGCTCCTGGGGCCCAGTGCAGACTCCGCGATATAGAGCCTGAGCTACAGCCAACCCGGCCCTCGAGAGCTCCGCCCCCTCCCTCCCACTGACTCTGACAGGATCTCTACACAGCAGCCCAGCCCACAGCCCACGGGGTAGTACATGCTCTCACCTCTCCATTCTCTGATCAAAATATAAAGTTTCCTTTGCTTGTGAACCAAACTCAGTCTCGATCTGTTGGCCCCAATGACACTGGGCAGGGGGACACTTGTTGGGGTCCACTCTGGAGGATCAGTAACAGAAATTGAGACTATTGTAACCTCAATGAACAGATGTGTGAGCCAAAGTGTAGTTAACATAGAACAGTGTATAAGGCTCGGGTAAAATAAGATGTTTCTAACACTTCCATTGGATATTTCCATCACTTTATTATAAGCAAGTTCAGTGAAAAGGTTTGTCTTATTTGTCAGCTCAATATTAGAGAAATGAAGTGATTTCTTTCCAAGGATGTACATCTAATAATCTTGGTTAAACCTTCAATCTTGTTTTAAATGCTTTTCCATTGAAAATGATACCTCTCTTTCAGCTCCCCCATTTCTGAGAAGTATAAAATCTTATAATTTATTATTACCAAAGGGGAAAGGTGGGAGGAGGGATAAATTAACAGTTTGGGATTAACACATACACACTGCTATGTATAAAATAGATCATCAACAAGGAACTACTGTATAGCACAGGGAACTACACTCAACATTTTGCAATAACCTATAAGGGGAAATAATCTGAAAAAGAATAGATATTTTTATTGACATCATCTATCAATGACAGTTAAAGTGTAACCTAAGGGAAGCTGGTGGTGAGTGCTTCTGACCCTGAAGACTTCAATCATCTAAAGTTTGGACTCTGCCTACTTCCCAAGGCCCTTAATGAACATATGTGTAGCCGTAGCTTAAAAAATTCCCCAGTTTGGGTTTCGGGGAGACACTGATTTTGAAAAAGCCCTGGTGTTCTCCTTACATGAATGGGACTCTTCCTACTGCTAAAACATGTCTGTCACACCCAGAGGATGGTATACCGTCTGATCGGGAAGAGTTTGGAAAAGGCATCTCATCTCCTCATCTCCTGGTGCTCGGGTTCACCCCTCCAGCGTCTTTACTAACAGTCTCCCCACTTGGAGATGTCAGCACTGTCAACATCCTGTTGCGTACAGTTTGGAATTTGTCCAGAGGATGAAGCGGAAGGATGAGGAACAATGAGAGACAAGTCCTACGTGTTCAGACAGGCACATGTCACTCTAATTTCCAATCAGGAAGACGAATTGACCAAAGGCTAGGGTTGCCCATGGAAACAGTATAGGGCTTGAGGAAATCCCGCTGCTTTGTGGCCAGTTCCCATAAACACAAGTTGAACAATAGAACTCAGGGGCAGTAAAATTCACAAAACTGCAGAGTTGAAAATATCCATCACTGAAAAATGTCTTGAGGAAAGTCAGAGAAAAGGACTTGTAAGCAAGGGAGAATGGCAGGAAAGGGATTTGAGGAGGTAGAAAGGACTCGCCGTTAAGCACAAGAAAAGGAGCTGAACATTGCCAACATTGCAGTTGGCCAAAAAGGGTGTATGCGTTTTTTTGTGTATATATTCAAGAAAAGAGCGTACACCTTTTTAGCCAACCAAACAGGTGGGCACTGGAAGTCAATACTACAAAAGACATCACTTCGCATCAGTCAGAAGAGCCATCCTCATAAAGCGTAAACAACAGAAATGCAGGACAGGGCAAGGAGAAGAGGGAGCCCTGTGAGACTTATAGTGGAAATGTATATTGCCAACGGCCATTCTGGAGAAGTGTATTGTGTTTACTAAAGCATCTAAACAATGAGCTACAGAGCATAGGGCACTTGCACTCATGGGCGTATATCTTGGGAAAAACAAAAATCGAGAGGACACAGGCACCCCAATGTTTACCCCCTCTCTGTTTAAAAGATCCTCGACTAGGATATAACTTAAATGTCTCTGGAGGGAAAAAATGGATAGAGATGTGGTACTTAGGTAGAGTGGAATATTATTCAGCCTGGAAATCAATGAAATATGGCCAGCTGTAACAACTCCGGAGGAGTTACGTATGATCATTCTAAGTGACAGAATTCAAAAAGAAGAAGACACATATCATAAGATATCACTTAAAGGTGGAATCCAAAATGGCTACACATGAAATAAATTACAAAACAAAAACATAGTCAAATATGTAGAAAACACGCATAAGGCTGCTAAACGGGAAAGGTGGGGAGGGGTGAGGCATCATCCAGGAGGTTGAAATTAGCAAAGATACCATTCCAAATACCAAACTGATAATCAACAAGGCCTACACGGTAGCTAAAAGAACTGCACTCAGCACACTCAAGTCACCGGAAAAGAATATATACGACTGGTAAGAATCTGAAAAAGAATTTATTGATGTCTCTCTGTACGTGAATCAAGTGGATGTACAGCAGCAAGAAACAGAGCTTTGAAAATCAGCTGTAACCAATATAGTAATAAATTGAAAAAAATAAACGACAGAGAGACAGAGAAAACCTCTTACAACTTTTCCTCAGGGACGGTGATGCAACATGGATTGAACACATCTAGACCCACAGCAGGATGAGACATAAGGCTGGAAACTGTTTGCGCTAAGAGAAATGTGAGGTTGGGTGAGGAAATGCACACCCTTTAAAGTAATACTACCTGGTACCCATTCAATGGGTCCCAAATCTGCAGGTTCAAGGGATCTTCCTACAGCTAAAACATGCATGGAAAACCCAGAGGACTGTACACCATGTGATCGGGAGATGTGTCTAAAATGCACCTCATTTATCCTCTCCTGGTGCTCCTGTTCACCATTCCAGCCACGTTACTTAGAAGCTCCCCACTTGGAGAATCAGCACATTTAAACTTCTGTTTCACACATTTTGCAAATTGTGAGGAGGATGAACGGGAAGAGGGGGAACCAATGAGAGAAGAGTTGTAGGGGTTTGGACGGGCACATATCACTCTAATTTCCCATTAAGAATAAGAATTAAAAAAAGGCTCAGCCTGCCTCGCCGGAGCCAAAATAGGGCCTGAAGCAATCCTGCGGGTTTGAGGCCAGCTCACAAAAGAGCAACTTAAAACATGGAGCTCAGGGTCACTGCAATTCACAAACCTGCAGAGTTATAAATGAAAACTAACGTCCAAAAATATGTTGAGGTAAGGCAAAGAAGAGGATCTGAATGCAAGACAGAATTGCAAGAAACAGATTTCAAGAGATAGATTGGACTCGTCTTTAACGCACATGAAAAGCGGCAGAATTTCGACAATGATGCAGTTGGCCCAAAAGGGCGTATGCGATTTTTCCTGATTATATCCAGGAAAAAACGCATACGCACTTTATGGGCAACGAAGCAAGCAAGCAATGCAAATGTGCACAACAAAGAAGTCTCATTTCCCACCGGTCAAAAGGGCCATCCTAAAAAATTGTAAAAACCAGAAATGCAGGACAGGCCATGGAGAACAGGGAGCCTTTATACGCTGATGGGCAGTGTGTGAACTGCCGAGAGCCACTCTGGAGAAGTGTATGGTGGTTCCTAAATCATCTAAAAACAGAGCTACAGAGCATAGGACACTTCCAATCATGGGAGTATATCTAGGGAAGTCTAAAAATCAACAGGACACAAGCACACCACAGTTTAGGGCTACTCTGTTTACAAGAACCTCAACTTCAGTACACCTTAAATATCCCAGGAAAGAGAACAATGGATAAAGAAGATGTGGTACTTATGTACAATGGAATATCTCTTCACCATGAAATCAATGTAATAAGGCTAGTAGAAGGATAAAGAGTGGATTTAGGTCCGATAATACTACTTGAAATAAGTCAAACAGAAAAAGAAACATATCATAAGATATCACTTATAGAGGGAGGGTAAATATGCCTGCACAAGAAATGAATTACAGAACAGAACAGTGTCTCACATTTAGAAAACACACTTATGTCAGCTTAAGGGGAAAGGAGAGGTGGGGTGATGCATAAAACCAGAGTTTGAAATTAGCACAGATACCGTTCAAGAAACCAAATAGGTATTAGACAAGATCTACACCTTGCTCAATGAACTGGCCTCAACACACCCTATACACCGCAGAGAAATATATCTGAGTAATAAGAATCTTAAAACCCATGTATTGATATATCTCCATAAGGGAATCAAGTGTGTGCAGAGCGGCACAAACACAGCAGTGAAAATGAGCTAAACCCCATTATAGAAATAAATTTTAAAAACAAAACGCAGAAACAATGAAAGAGAGAAAAATTCTTACAAAATTCGCTCAGGGGCTGTGATGCAACCTGGATTGACCACATATAAACCCACAGCTGGATAAGACATAAGGCTGGACACTTGGGGCTGAGAGGATTGGTGAGCTTCGGTGAGCAACTGCCGAAAGTTTAATGCAATACTTCATGCTACTCATTCCAAGGGTCCCAACACTCCAGGTTGAAGGGAATCTTCCTACAGCTAAACCATGCTTGGGAAACCCAGCGACTGGTATACCATATGATCGGGAAAGGTTTCTAAAACGCACCACATTTTTCCTCTCCTGGGGCTCCGGATCGACATTCCAGCCGCTTTACTAACAACATCCCCACATGGAGAGTCAATGCCTTTAAGTTCTGGTATCGCACAGTCTTCAGTTAGTGCGGAGGATGAATGGGAATAGGGGGAACCAGTGAGAAACTAGCTGTAGCGGTTTCAATGGGCACATGTCACTCTAATTTCACATCAGTAAGAAGAATGAACCAAAGGCACAGCAAGGTGCCCCAGAAGAAGAATAGGGCTTCAAGGAATCCTGTGGTTATGGGGCAAGATCACAAAACTAAGAGCTGAAAAATGGAGCTAGGGGCCACGCAATTCAAGAACCTGACTTGCCCAAAAAGGGCGTATGTGTTTCTTCCTGAATATATTCAGGAAAAAACGCATACGCCCTTTTTGGCCAACCAAGCAAGCTTGCAAAGGAAATCTGCACTACAATGAAGTCTCAATTCCCCCTGGTCAAAAGGGCCATCTGAAAAAAGTGTAAAATCCATAAAGGCATGACAGGCCATGGAGAACTGGGAGCCATCTTATGCTGATGGGCAGGATGTAAATTGCCAACAGCCACTCGGGAGAAGTGTATGGTGTTTCCTGAAACATCTAAAAAACAAAGCAACAGAGCCTAGGGCACTTCCACTTATGGTACTATAGTTTAGGGCAATTAAAATCAAAAAGACACAGCCACCCCAAAGTTTGGGATGGCTCTGTTTACAATAACCTCATATACGGTACAAGTTCAATATCACAGAAAGTGAAAAATGGATAAAGAAGTTGTGGTACTTACGTACAATGCAGTATCACTCAGCAATGAAATCTATGTCATCAGGCCCGTAGCAGCATAATGAGTGGATTCAGGTATGATGATTCTAACTGAAATAAGTCACACAGAAAAAGAAACATCATAAGATATCACTAATACACGGAATGTAAACTTGGCTACACAGGAACTGAATTCCAAAACAGAACAGGGTCTCAAATTTAGAAAACCAACTTATGCTTGCTTAAGGCGAAAGGTGAGTTGGGGTACTGCATAAAACCAGAGATTGAAATGAGCACAGATATAAATACTTAAGCCAAATATGGAATAGACAAGAGCTACTCCTTGCTCAACGAAATGGACTCAACACCCCATATTAAATGCCTAAGAGTGTACCTGACTAGGAAGTATCTTAAAACCTATGGATTGCTATGTCTCCGAAAGAGAATCAAGCATGTACCCATTCCACGGGTCTCAACTCTCCAGGTTTAAGGGATTCTTCCTTCAGCTAAAACATGCATTTGGAACCCAGAGTATGATCAACCGTGTGATCGGGAGACGTGTTCCAATATGTGTCAGTTTTCGTCCCCTGGTACTCGGGTGCAACATTCCAGACGCTTTACTAACACTCTCCCGACTTGGAGAGTCAGTGCCTTTAACCTCCTGTTTGGCCCAGTTTGCAATTTCTGCGGAAGATGAACAGGAATAGGGAGAACCAATGACAGACTAGCTGGAGGTGTCTGGACGGGCAAATTTAACTCTCATTTCCCACCAGGAAGAGGAATTAACCAAAGGCTCAGCGTGCAGTGCCGAAACCAGATTAGGGCCTGAAGCCATCCTGCGGTGTTGCGGCCAGCTCACGAGAAAGCGAGTTGAAGAAAGGAGCTCAGGGGCACTGTAATTCACAAACCTGCAGAGTTATAAATGACAGCTATCGTCCAAAAATATACTGAAGTAAGGCTGCCAAGAGGACTTGAAAGCGGGGCAGAATTGCAGGAAACCGATTTCAGGAGGTAGACTGGAATTGCATTTAAAGCATAGGAAAAGAGGCAGAACGTCCACAATGATGCACTTGGCCAAAAAGGGCGTATGCGTTTTTTCCTGAATATATTCAGGAAAAAACGCATACGCCCTTTTTGGCCAACCAAGCAAGCTGGGAAAGGAAATCTGCACTACAATGAAGTCTCACTTCCCCCCGGTCAAAAGGGCCATCTGAAAAAAGTGTAAAATCCAGAAAGGCAGGACAGGCCATGGAGAACTGGGAGCCTTGTTATGCTGATGGGCGGGATGTCAATTGCCAACAGCCACTCGGGAGAAGTGTATGGTGTTTCCTGAAACATCTAAAAAACAAAGCAACAGAGCCTAGGGCACTTCCACTTATGGTCCTATAGCTTAGGGAAATTAAAATCAAAAAGACACAGCCACCCCAAAGGTTGGGACGGCTCTGTTTACAAGAACCTGGTTTACGGTACAAGTTCAATATCGCAGAAAGTGAAAAATGGATAAAGAAGCTGTGGTACTTACGTACAATGCAATATCACTCAGCAATGAAATCTATGTCATCAGGCCCGTAGCAGCATAATGAGTGGACTAAGTACGATGAATCTAACTGAAATAAGTCACACAGAAAAAGAAACATCATAAGGTATCACTAATACACGGAATGTAAACTTGGCTACACAGGAACTGAATTCCAAAACAGAACAGGGTCTCAAATTTAGAAACCCAACTTATGCTTGCTTAAGGGGAAAGGTGAGTTGGGGTGCTGCATAAAACCGGAGATTGAAATGAGCACAGATAAAGTTCCTTAAGCCAAATATGGAATAAACAAGAGCTACTCCTTGCTCAACGAAATGGACTCAACACCCCATATTCAACGCCTAGGAATATACCTGACTAGTAAGAATCATAAAACCTATGGATTTATATATCTCTGTAAGAGAATCAAGAGTGTGTACAGTGGCATTAAAGCAGTGAAAATCAGGTAAATCCCATAATAAAAATAAATTTCTTAAACAAAACACAATGACAGTGAAATAGAGAGAAATACTTAAGTAATTCATTCAAGGCTTCTGATGCAACCTGCATTTACCACATCTACACCCAGAGCTGGGTGACACATAAGGCTGGACACTTGGGGCTCATAAGATTGGTGAGGTTCGGTGAGCAAATGAAGACCTTTGAAGTCATATTGCATGGTACCCATTCCACGGGTCTCAACTCTCCAGGTTTAAGGTATTCTTCCTTCAGCTAAAACATGCATGTGGAACCCAGAGTATGATCAACCATGTGATCGAGAAACATGTTCAAATAGGTCTCACTTTTCGTTCCCTGGTACTCGGGTGCAACATGACAGACGCTTTACTAACACTCTCCCGACTTGGAGAGTCAGTGCCTTTAACCTCCTGTTTGGCCCAGTTTGCAATTTCTGCGGAAGATGAACAGGAATAGGGAGAACCAATGACAGACTAGATGGAGGTGTCTGGACGGGCAAATTTAACTCTCATTTCCCACCAGGAAGAGGAATTAACCAAAGGCTCAGCGTGCCGTGCCGGAACCAGATTAGGGCCTGAAGCCATCCTGCGGTGTTGTGGCCAGCTCACGAGAAAGCGAGTTGAAGAAAGGAGCTCAGGGGCACTGTAATTCACAAACCTGCAGAGTTATAAATGACAGCTATCGTCCAAAAATATACTGAAGTAAGGCTGCCAAGAGGACTTGAAAGCGGGGCAGTTGCAGGAAACCGATTTCAGGAGGTAGACTAGAATTGCATTTAAAGCATAGGAAAAGAGGCAGAACGTCCACAATGATGCACTTGGCCAAAAAGGGCGTATGCGTTTTTTCCTGAATATATTCAGGAAAAAACGCATACGCCCTTTTTGGCCAACCAAGCAAGCTTGCAAAGGAAATCTGCACTACAATGAAGTCTCACTTCCCCCCGGTCAAAAGGGCCATCTGAAAAAAGTGTAAAATCCAGAAAGGCAGGACAGGCCATGGAGAACTGGGAGCCTTGTTATGCTGATGGGCGGGATGTCAATTGCCAACAGCCACTCGGGAGAAGTGTATGGTGTTTCCTGAAACACCTAAAAAACAAAGCAACAGAGCCTAGGGCACTTCCACTTATGGTCCTATAGCTTAGTTAATTTAAAATCAAAAAGACACAGCCACCCCAAAGGTTGGGACGGTTCTTTTTACTGGAATCTCTTCTACGGCACAAGTTAAATATCCCAGAGAGCAAATAATGGATAAAGAAGTTGCGGTACTTATGTACAACAGAATACCACTCAGCAATGAAATCTCTGTCACCAGGCCCGTACCAGCATAATGAGTGGATTGAGGCACGATGATTCTAACTGAAATAAATCACACAGAAAAAGAAACATCATAAGGTATCACTAATACACGGAATGTGAACTTGGCTACACATGAACTGAATTACAAAACAGAACAGGGTCTCAAGTTTAGAAAACTAACTTATGCTTGCTTAAGGGGGAAGGTGAGTTGGGGTGCTGCATTAAACCAGAGTTTGAAATTAGCACAGATACCGTTCCATAAGCCAAATATGGAATAGACAAGACCTAACCCTTGCTCAACGAAATGGATTCAACAATGAGGTATCACCTCACACCTGGTAGAATAGGCATCATAGAAAATCTACAAGCAAAAAATGCTGGAAAGGGTGTGGAGAAAAGGAACCCTCTTCCACTATTGTTGGGAATATAAATTGATACAGTCACTATGGAGAACAATATGGAATTTCTTAAGAAACTAACAATAGAATTACCATATGATACAGCAATCTCAGTACTGGACATATACCCAGACAAAACCATAAATCAAAAAGAGACATTCACCGCAATGTTCATTGCATCACTATTTACAATATCGAGGTAATGGAAGCAACCTAAATGCCCACAGACAGACGAATGCATAAAGCCGTGGTACATATATAAAATGGAATATTACTAAGCCATGAAAAGGAATGAAATTGGGTCATTTGTAGAGACGTCGATGCATCTAGAGACTGTCATACAGAGTGAAGTAAGTCAGAAAGAGAAAAACAAATCTTGTATATTCATGCATATATGTGGAACCTAGAAAACCTGTACAGATTAACCATTTTGCAAGGCATAAATAGAGCAACAGATGTAGACAACAAACGTATGGACAACAAGGGGGGAAAGCTGTTGGGGGGGGGTGGTGGGAGGAGTTGAGAGACTGGGATTGGCATGTATACATTTATATGTATAAAATAGATAACCAATAAGAACCTGCTGTATAAAAATATAAAATAAAATTCAAAATTAAAAAGAAATAAAATTTAAACAATAGAAAAAACAATTATTCCCTTCACATACATGTATTTATATGAATAAATTATTTCCATGCTTATATCTGTAAATACAAAAAAGAGGAATAAAATCTACCTTGAACCCAAAACGAAAAAGAGAAAGAAAACACAGAACCCACCAGTTCCACAGAGGAAAACCGTATCAGGGCACTTGCTCCAGTTGTAAACAATTCTGAAGTTGGTCAGTGGTGGGGAATCGTCTCCCATTCAGCCAGCAGCCCCCACGCAACAAGCGTCCTCATTGCAAAGCTGGGGCACCGTGCCGAGGCATCTGTGAGTAAACGTGAGCTGAGCCCCAGGCCAGTTGCTGCTGAACTATTCCCACCCATCCCAGGTAAAACACCTGAATATAGACAAGGACTTGAAAGCCTAGAGGGAGGGCCATAGAGCCACACGAGTGACAGCATGCCGGCCGACTTGGTGCCTGCAGGCCAGCCAGGATGGTCCTGGCTCTGGGTGCTCTTCTGGAAGATGTCCATTTCCCTGCCTGAGATACCCGTCCTGTCCCTGCCCCCACTGCTTGTTTCCTTCCTCACCTCTGCCCAGGGAGAAATTCCAGCAGCAGGTATGGGTGACACATCTTCTTCTTTAGCAGGTGGCAGCCTGGCAACTGCTGCAGAAAGTCCAGCAGAGCCCCACTCACACTGGGCCACCCACAAAGCCGTGGCCTCTCACTCCCTCCCACCAGCCCAGCCCCGAGACTGCTGACAGGGCAGAGAAAATGGCGTCAGGCACGGCTGCAGGGGCTCTTGCTGCCTGGAGTGGTATTTATAGTGATCTCAACCCAGGCACACCTGGGGAGGGCTGGCCGGCACGGTAAGGCTGCCCAGGTCAGCCAATCATCACCCCTCAGGGGCTCACAGTTGCAGAAAATGGAACTTGCTGAACCGGCCAGGTCCAAGGAACAGGTGTGGGCTCCTGAGAGTCAGGATAGACAAGGGGCTGCAGCTTTGGCTTGTTTTCTAATCATTTTATCTGGCCCATGAGTGGGAGACAACTTCAAGAAAACCCTCTCCTAATGAGAGGAACCCAGGAGTCAGGGAGAGGAGGGGTGGGTGGTGGTTGGAGACAGAGGCCTGGTGCCCCGGGTGCAGTGGAAGTCTCTGGAAGACCAGGTGGAGGGAGGCCTCACGGAGTGATGCCCAGGGTCACAGACCTGTCACAGCTGCTGTTTGTTAGTTCAAGTCCTGCTCTGGGGTGCTCTGTGTCAGCTCTGAGTGACAGGTGAGCTGGGGGTGCTCTGCAATGAGGGCTATGTGCACGGTTCCTGTGTGCCCAGCCCTGCCACGGTACCTGCAAGGGTAGCTCTGTATCCTGGGAGGGGCCTGACCACGAGAGCCCTGTGGGCTGGGGTGGGGGTGGGGTACCTGCCCAGGTGAGCTCCATATTCTGGGATTGGTCTGACCACGAGAGCCCCATGGGCTGCTGGGGACCTGGTAAAGGATGTCAGGACAGTCAGTGAAGCCACCGAGGATATACCTCCAGTTGCTCCTAATTCCTACACCCTGCTGGTCATTCTACCAACCACCAGGACATGGTATTCTGTATTAGTCTTCAATGATGCCTTCTTTTGTATTCCATTAGTCCCAGAGTCACAAGAAATTTTGGCTTGTGAGTGGCAGGACTCAACATACAACTAAAACAATACTTCCGGGCCGTCTGGCCCCAAGGGTGCAAAAATTCCCACACCATCTTTGGGGAAAGCTTAGCTAAAGACCTAAAAGTTCTACCTCTGGAAAAGGAAACCCTCCTTCAATATGCAGACGACATTCTGATCGCCAGCCCTACTAAGGAGGCCTCTGAACTACCAAGCCAATAAAGGATAGAAGTTGTCCAAGAAAAAGCTCAAATATCACAGACTGCCGTGACCTGCCTGGGCTTCATTCTCACAGAAGGTTGGAGAAGTCCATCCCAGGAAAGGGAAGAAACCATTTTCAGCCTTACCCCTTTCTAAAACTAGAAGACAGCTTAGGGGTTCCTGGGGAGGCCAGGGTTTGCTGCTTCTGGATCCCTAACTACAGTCTACTAGCTGGGCCTCTATATGAAACACTGAAAGGAAAAGATGATGATCCTTTTGAATAGAATCCAGAAGTGGCCTTTCAAGAATGGAAAGAGCAGTCAATTCAGACCCTTGCCCTGGAACTCCCTAATTTAGCTAAACCCTTTGACCTTTACATTCCCGGTGAAAGGTGAATCGCCATTGGAGAATTAGTGCAAAACCTGGGACCACTTGAAATGGAAAAATGCAAGAATGCCATCCAGGTAGGATAAACTATGGTCACCAAGGGGCTTGGCCCACTGCCACATCTGGCCAAGATACTGGCGGTATCTAAAACCCTGGAAATCAGCAGCCCAAAAGGCCACCTCCCTCCTAAGGGAAAAGGACCCCACGTGGTGATCCTAACCACCAACCATGCCCTGAAGTTGCAGGGTTCGCTCCGTGGGCACACCGACCTCGAGTGAGGAGGCCCTCCAACTCCAACATCCAGAGAGATAACCGGGGGCAACAGGGCACCATGACGACTCGTGTGAACATCACTTGACCTGGAGTTTCTCTCATAAAACAACAAGAGTGTGTCCCAAAAGAGTAGACTACTGCTTGCCGGACTTACTGCACCCAGACGGGAGCTAATAATCTTGGCGGGGGAACCGTATATCACACTGTCACCATAGAAAAGCCTACAGACACCGTGATGATGGTGGCCAGTAAGACCGGCTGGACTCTTGTTTACTTCAAAAGGCTGTTGACTCAGTGGCCATCATGGTCCTTGATCACCACTGACCCTGGACTGTCTGGGAGTTGAGCGGGCAGGGCTCTGACACCTGGTGCTGTTTGTACGTTAATTCAGGGGCCTAATTGAAGAAAGCGCAGACTACTGGTCAGAGCATCTAGGCTGGCAGAAACGGTCGGCTAAGGTGGCCGAACAAATGTGGGGCGGGGTGAAACCGGCCCCCACAGCGTCTCTGCACATCTCTTTCCTGGACCCTTAAAGGTCATTAGAATCTATAACACTTCCAATGCTGGTGCTCATGTGGACGAGCAGGGAGGCAGGGGGCCTGGGGACAATCAACGTCACCTGGAGGCTGCTGGGGAGAAGCTCTGACCCTCGCCCCAGGGTATGAGGGCTCCCAACTCAGCACTCAGCAGTTACAGAAGAAGGGTCTGCACCCTCAGCACTCCAAGAATGAGGAACGGGACAAAAGGCAGAGGGGGGGTTTGTCCCCAGCAAAGCCCATTAAAAATCCCTGGGAGATAAAAATAGAATCTGGGCAATAAAGTCAAGTCTAACCTTTTTTATCCTTTGTGCTTTGTCTAATTTCACGTGCTCCTAGGGTCCCGCATGCAGAGGTTCCACACCCGGCACTTCAGACCAGATTTCCTAGTGCAGAATGGCTGGGTCGACACCTCAGCTCCTGGGGCCCAGTGCAGACTCCGCGATATAGAGCCTGAGCTACAGCCAACCCGGCCCTCGAGAGCTCCGCCCCCTCCCTCCCACTGACTCTGACAGGATCTCTACACAGCAGCCCAGCCCACAGCCCACGGGGTAGTACATGCTCTCACCTCTCCATTCTCTGATCAAAATATAAAGTTTCCTTTGCTTGTGAACCAAACTCAGTCTCGATCTGTTGGCCCCAATGACACTGGGCAGGGGGACACTTGTTGGGGTCCACTCTGGAGGATCAGTAACAGAAATTGAGACTATTGTAACCTCAATGAACAGATGTGTGAGCCAAAGTGTAGTTAACATAGAACAGTGTATAAGGCTCGGGTAAAATAAGATGTTTCTAACACTTCCATTGGATATTTCCATCACTTTATTATAAGCAAGTTCAGTGAAAAGGTTTGTCTTATTTGTCAGCTCAATATTAGAGAAATGAAGTGATTTCTTTCCAAGGATGTACATCTAATAATCTTGGTTAAACCTTCAATCTTGTTTTAAATGCTTTTCCATTGAAAATGATACCTCTCTTTCAGCTCCCCCATTTCTGAGAAGTATAAAATCTTATAATTTATTATTACCAAAGGGGAAAGGTGGGAGGAGGGATAAATTAACAGTTTGGGATTAACACATACACACTGCTATGTATAAAATAGATCATCAACAAGGAACTACTGTATAGCACAGGGAACTACACTCAACATTTTGCAATAACCTATAAGGGGAAATAATCTGAAAAAGAATAGATATTTTTATTGACATCATCTATCAATGACAGTTAAAGTGTAACCTAAGGGAAGCTGGTGGTGAGTGCTTCTGACCCTGAAGACTTCAATCATCTAAAGTTTGGACTCTGCCTACTTCCCAAGGCCCTTAATGAACATATGTGTAGCCGTAGCTTAAAAAATTCCCCAGTTTGGGTTTCGGGGAGACACTGATTTTGAAAAAGCCCTGGTGTTCTCCTTACATGAATGGGACTCTTCCTACTGCTAAAACATGTCTGTCACACCCAGAGGATGGTATACCGTCTGATCGGGAAGAGTTTGGAAAAGGCATCTCATCTCCTCATCTCCTGGTGCTCGGGTTCACCCCTCCAGCGTCTTTACTAACAGTCTCCCCACTTGGAGATGTCAGCACTGTCAACATCCTGTTGCGTACAGTTTGGAATTTGTCCAGAAGATGAAGCGGAAGGATGAGGAACAATGAGAGGCAAGTCCTACGTGTTCAGACAGGCACATGTCACTCTAATTTCCAATCAGGAAGACGAATTGACCAAAGGCTAGGGTTGCCCATGGAAACAGTATAGGGCTTGAGGAAATCCCGCTGCTTTGTGGCCAGTTCCCATAAACACAAGTTGAACAATAGAACTCAGGGGCAGTAAAATTCACAAAACTGCAGAGTTGAAAATATCCATCACTGAAAAATGTCTTGAGGAAAGTCAGAGAAAAGGACTTGTAAGCAAGGGAGAATGGCAGGAAAGGGATTTGAGGAGGTAGAAAGGACTCGCCGTTAAGCACAAGAAAAGGAGCTGAACATTGCCAACATTGCAGTTGGCCAAAAAGGGTGTATGCGTTTTTTTGTGTATATATTCAAGAAAAGAGCGTACACCTTTTTAGCCAACCAAACAGGTGGGCACTGGAAGTCAATACTACAAAAGACATCACTTCGCATCAGTCAGAAGAGCCATCCTCATAAAGCGTAAACAACAGAAATGCAGGACAGGGCAAGGAGAAGAGGGAGCCCTGTGAGACTTATAGTGGAAATGTATATTGCCAACGGCCATTCTGGAGAAGTGTATTGTGTTTACTAAAGCATCTAAACAATGAGCTACAGAGCATAGGGCACTTGCACTCATGGGCGTATATCTTGGGAAAAACAAAAATCGAGAGGACACAGGCACCCCAATGTTTACCCCCTCTCTGTTTAAAAGATCCTCGACTAGGATATAACTTAAATGTCTCTGGAGGGAAAAAATGGATAGAGATGTGGTACTTAGGTAGAGTGGAATATTATTCAGCCTGGAAATCAATGAAATATGGCCAGCTGTAACAACTCCGGAGGAGTTACGTATGATCATTCTAAGTGACAGAATTCAAAAAGAAGAAGACACATATCATAAGATATCACTTAAAGGTGGAATCCAAAATGGCTACACATGAAATAAATTACAAAACAAAAACATAGTCAAATATGTAGAAAACACGCATAAGGCTGCTAAACGGGAAAGGTGGGGAGGGGTGAGGCATCATCCAGGAGGTTGAAATTAGCAAAGATACCATTCCAAATACCAAACTGATAATCAACAAGGCCTACACGGTAGCTAAAAGAACTGCACTCAGCACACTCAAGTCACCGGAAAAGAATATATACGACTGGTAAGAATCTGAAAAAGAATTTATTGATGTCTCTCTGTACGTGAATCAAGTGGATGTACAGCAGCAAGAAACAGAGCTTTGAAAATCAGCTGTAACCAATATAGTAATAAATTGAAAAAAATAAACGACAGAGAGACAGAGAAAACCTCTTACAACTTTTCCTCAGGGACGGTGATGCAACATGGATTGAACACATCTAGACCCACAGCAGGATGAGACATAAGGCTGGAAACTGTTTGCGCTAAGAGAAATGTGAGGTTGGGTGAGGAAATGCACACCCTTTAAAGTAATACTACCTGGTACCCATTCAATGGGTCCCAAATCTGCAGGTTCAAGGGATCTTCCTACAGCTAAAACATGCATGGAAAACCCAGAGGACTGTACACCATGTGATCGGGAGATGTGTCTAAAATGCACCTCATTTATCCTCTCCTGGTGCTCCTGTTCACCATTCCAGCCACGTTACTTAGAAGCTCCCCACTTGGAGAATCAGCACATTTAAACTTCTGTTTCACACATTTTGCAAATTGTGAGGAGGATGAACGGGAAGAGGGGGAACCAATGAGAGAAGAGTTGTAGGGGTTTGGACGGGCACATATCACTCTAATTTCCCATTAAGAATGAGAATTAAAAAAAGGCTCAGCCTGCCTCGCCGGAGCCAAAATAGGGCCTGAAGCAATCCTGCGCGTTTGAGGCCAGCTCACAAAAGAGCAACTTAAAACATGGAGCTCAGGGTCACTGCAATTCACAAACCTGCAGAGTTATAAATGAAAACTAACGTCCAAAAATATGTTGAGGTAAGGCAAAGAAGAGGATCTGAATGCAAGACAGAATTGCAAGAAACAGATTTCAAGAGATAGATTGGACTCGTCTTTAACGCACATGAAAAGCGGCAGAATTTCGACAATGATGCAGTTGGCCCAAAAGGGCGTATGCGATTTTTCCTGATTATATCCAGGAAAAAACGCATACGCACTTTATGGGCAACGAAGCAAGCAAGCAATGCAAATGTGCACAACAAAGAAGTCTCATTTCCCACCGGTCAAAAGGGCCATCCTAAAAAATTGTAAAAACCAGAAATGCAGGACAGGCCATGGAGAACAGGGAGCCTTTATACGCTGATGGGCAGTGTGTGAACTGCCGAGAGCCACTCTGGAGAAGTGTATGGTGGTTCCTAAATCATCTAAAAACAGAGCTACAGAGCATAGGACACTTCCAATCATGGGAGTATATCTAGGGAAGTCTAAAAATCAACAGGACACAAGCACACCACAGTTTAGGGCTACTCTGTTTACAAGAACCTGAACTTCAGTACACCTTAAATATCCCAGGAAAGAGAACAATGGATAAAGAAGATGTGGTACTTATGTACAATGGAATATCTCTTCACCATGAAATCAATGTAATAAGGCTAGTAGAAGGATAAAGAGTGGATTTAGGTCCGATAATACTACTTGAAATAAGTCAAACAGAAAAAGAAACATATCATAAGATATCACTTATAGAGGGAGGGTAAATATGCCTGCACAAGAAATGAATTACAGAACAGAACAGTGTCTCACATTTAGAAAACACACTTATGTCAGCTTAAGGGGAAAGGAGAGGTGGGGTGATGCATAAAACCAGAGTTTGAAATTAGCACAGATACCGTTCAAGAAACCAAATAGGTATTAGACAAGATCTACACCTTGCTCAATGAACTGGCCTCAACACACCCTATACACCGCAGAGAAATATATCTGAGTAATAAGAATCTTAAAACCCATGTATTGATATATCTCCATAAGGGAATCAAGTGTGTGCAGAGCGGCACAAACACAGCAGTGAAAATGAGCTAAACCCCATTATAGAAATAAATTTTAAAAACAAAACGCAGAAACAATGAAAGAGAGAAAAATTCTTACAAAATTCGCTCAGGGGCTGTGATGCAACCTGGATTGACCACATATAAACCCACAGCTGGATAAGACATAAGGCTGGACACTTGGGGCTGAGAGGATTGGTGAGCTTCGGTGAGCAACTGCCGAAAGTTTAATGCAATACTTCATGCTACTCATTCCAAGGGTCCCAACACTCCAGGTTGAAGGGAATCTTCCTACAGCTAAACCATGCTTGGGAAACCCAGCGACTGGTATACCATATGATCGGGAAAGGTTTCTAAAACGCACCACATTTTTCCTCTCCTGGGGCTCCGGATCGACATTCCAGCCGCTTTACTAACAACATCCCCACATGGAGAGTCAATGCCTTTAAGTTCTGGTATCGCACAGTCTTCAGTTAGTGCGGAGGATGAATGGGAATGGGGGAACCAGTGAGAAACTAGCTGTAGCGGTTTCAATGGGCACATGTCACTCTAATTTCACATCAGTAAGAAGAATGAACCAAAGGCACAGCAAGGTGCCCCAGAAGAAGAATAGGGCTTCAAGGAATCCTGTGGTTATGGGGCAAGATCACAAAACTAAGAGCTGAAAAATGGAGCTAGGGGCCACGCAATTCAAGAACCTGACTTGCCCAAAAAGGGCGTATGTGTTTCTTCCTGAATATATTCAGGAAAAAACGCATACGCCCTTTTTGGCCAACCAAGCAAGCTTGCAAAGGAAATCTGCACTACAATGAAGTCTCAATTCCCCCCGGTCAAAAGGGCCATCTGAAAAAAGTGTAAAATCCATAAAGGCATGACAGGCCATGGAGAACTGGGAGCCATCTTATGCTGATGGGCAGGATGTAAATTGCCAACAGCCACTCGGGAGAAGTGTATGGTGTTTCCTGAAACATCTAAAAAACAAAGCAACAGAGCCTAGGGCACTTCCACTTATGGTACTATAGTTTAGGGCAATTAAAATCAAAAAGACACAGCCACCCCAAAGTTTGGGATGGCTCTGTTTACAAGAACCTCATATACGGTACAAGTTCAATATCGCAGAAAGTGAAAAATGGATAAACAAGTTGTGGTACTTACGTACAATGCAGTATCACTCAGCAATGAAATCTATGTCATCAGGCCCGTAGCAGCATAATGAGTGGATTCAGGTATGATGATTCTAACTGAAATAAGTCACACAGAAAAAGAAACATCATAAGATATCACTAATACACGGAATGTGAACTTGGCTACACAGGAACTGAATTCCAAAACAGAACAGGGTCTCAAATTTAGAAAACCAACTTATGCTTGCTTAAGGCGAAAGGTGAGTTGGGGTACTGCATAAAACCAGAGATTGAAATGAGCACAGATATAAATACTTAAGCCAAATATGGAATAGACAAGAGCTACTCCTTGCTCAACGAAATGGACTCAACACCCCATATTAAATGCCTAAGAGTGTACCTGACTAGGAAGTATCTTAAAACCTATGGATTGCTATGTCTCCGAAAGAGAATCAAGCATGTACCCATTCCACGGGTCTCAACTCTCCAGGTTTAAGGGATTCTTCCTTCAGCTAAAACATGCATTTGGAACCCAGAGTATGATCAACCGTGTGATCGGGAGACGTGTTCCAATATGTGTCAGTTTTCGTCCCCTGGTACTCGGGTGCAACATTCCAGACGCTTTACTAACACTCTCCCGACTTGGAGAGTCAGTGCCTTTAACCTCCTGTTTGGCCCAGTTTGCAATTTCTGCGGAAGATGAACAGGAATAGGCAGAACCAATGACAGACTAGCTGGAGGTGTCTGGACGGGCAAATTTAACTCTCATTTCCCACCAGGAAGAGGAATTAACCAAAGGCTCAGCGTGCCGTGCCGAAACCAGATTAGGGCCTGAAGCCATCCTGCGGTGTTGCGGCCAGCTCACGAGAAAGCGAGTTGAAGAAAGGAGCTCAGGGGCACTGTAATTCACAAACCTGCAGAGTTATAAATGACAGCTATCGTCCAAAAATATACTGAAGTAAGGCTGCCAAGAGGACTTGAAAGCGGGGCAGAATTGCAGGAAACCGATTTCAGGAGGTAGACTGGAATTGCATTTAAAGCATAGGAAAAGAGGCAGAACGTCCACAATGATGCACTTGGCCAAAAAGGGCGTATGCGTTTTTTCCTGAATATATTCAGGAAAAAACGCATACGCCCTTTTTGGCCAAACAAGCAAGCTGGGAAAGGAAATCTGCACTACAATGAAGTCTCACTTCCCCCCGGTCAAAAGGGCCATCTGAAAAAAGTGTAAAATCCAGAAAGGCAGGACAGGCCATGGAGAACTGGGAGCCTTGTTATGCTGATGGGCGGGATGTCAATTGCCAACAGCCACTCGGGAGAAGTGTATGGTGTTTCCTGAAACATCTAAAAAACAAAGCAACAGAGCCTAGGGCACTTCCACTTATGGTCCTATAGCTTAGGGAAATTAAAATCAAAAAGACACAGCCACCCCAAAGGTTGGGACGGCTCTGTTTACAAGAACCTGGTTTACGGTACAAGTTCAATATCGCAGAAAGTGAAAAATGGATAAAGAAGCTGTGGTACTTACGTACAATGCAATATCACTCAGCAATGAAATCTATGTCATCAGGCCCGTAGCAGCATAATGAGTGGACTAAGTACGATGAATCTAACTGAAATAAGTCACACAGAAAAAGAAACATCATAAGGTATCACTAATACACGGAATGTAAACTTGGCTACACAGGAACTGAATTCCAAAACAGAACAGGGTCTCAAATTTAGAAACCCAACTTATGCTTGCTTAAGGGGAAAGGTGAGTTGGGGTGCTGCATAAAACCGGAGATTGAAATGAGCACAGATAAAGTTCCTTAAGCCAAATATGGAATAAACAAGAGCTACTCCTTGCTCAACGAAATGGACTCAACACCCCATATTCAACGCCTAGGAATATACCTGACTAGTAAGAATCATAAAACCTATGGATTTATATATCTCTGTAAGAGAATCAAGAGTGTGTACAGCGGCATTAAAGCAGTGAAAATCAGGTAAATCCCATAATAAAAATAAATTTCTTAAACAAAACACAATGACAGTGAAATAGAGAGAAATACTTAAGTAATTCATTCAAGGCTTCTGATGCAACCTGCATTTACCACATCTACACCCAGAGCTGGGTGACACATAAGGCTGGACACTTGGGGCTCATAAGATTGGTGAGGTTCGGTGAGCAAATGAAGACCTTTGAAGTCATATTGCATGGTACCCATTCCACGGGTCTCAACTCTCCAGGTTTAAGGTATTCTTCCTTCAGCTAAAACATGCATGTGGAACCCAGAGTATGATCAACCGTGTGATCGGGAGACGTGTTCCAATATGTGTCAGTTTTCGTCCCCTGGTACTCGGGTGCAACATTCCAGACGCTTTACTAACACTCTCCCGACTTGGAGAGTCAGTGCCTTTAACCTCCTGTTTGGCCCAGTTTGCAATTTCTGCGGAAGATGAACAGGAATAGGGAGAACCAATGACAGACTAGCTGGAGGTGTCTGGACGGGCAAATTTAACTCTCATTTCCCACCAGGAAGAGGAATTAACCAAAGGCTCAGCGTGCCGTGCCGGAACCAGATTAGGGCCTGAAGCCATCCTGCGGTGTTGTGGCCAGCTCACGAGAAAGCGAGTTGAAGAAAGGAGCTCAGGGGCACTGTAATTCACAAACCTGCAGAGTTATAAATGACAGCTATCGTCCAAAAATATACTGAAGTAAGGCTGCCAAGAGGACTTGAAAGCGGGGCAGTTGCAGGAAACCGATTTCAGGAGGTAGACTAGAATTGCATTTAAAGCATAGGAAAAGAGGCAGAACGTCCACAATGATGCACTTGGCCAAAAAGGGCGTATGCGTTTTTTCCTGAATATATTCAGGAAAAAACGCATACGCCCTTTTTGGCCAACCAAGCAAGCTTGCAAAGGAAATCTGCACTACAATGAAGTCTCACTTCCCCCCGGTCAAAAGGGCCATCTGAAAAAAGTGTAAAATCCAGAAAGGCAGGACAGGCCATGGAGAACTGGGAGCCTTGTTATGCTGATGGGCGGGATGTCAATTGCCAACAGCCACTCGGGAGAAGTGTATGGTGTTTCCTGAAACACCTAAAAAACAAAGCAACAGAGCCTAGGGCACTTCCACTTATGGTCCTATAGCTTAGTTAATTTAAAATCAAAAAGACACAGCCACCCCAAAGGTTGGGACGGTTCTTTTTACTGGAATCTCTTCTACGGCACAAGTTAAATATCCAAGAGAGCAAATAATGGATAAAGAAGTTGCGGTACTTATGTACAACAGAATACCACTCAGCAATGAAATCTATGTCACCAGGCCCGTACCAGCATAATGAGTGGATTGAGGCACGATGATTCTAACTGAAATAAGTCACACAAAAATAGAAACATTGTAAGGTATCACTAATACACGGAATGTGAACTTGGCTACACATGAACTGAATTACAAAACAAAACAGGGTCTCAAGTTTAGAAAACTAACTTATGCTTGCTTAAGGGGGAAGGTGAGTTGCGGTGCTGCATTAAACCAGAGTTTGAAATTAGCACAGATACCGTTCCATAAGCCAAATATGGAATAGACAAGACCTACCCCTTGCTCAACGAAATGGATTCAACAATGAGGTATCACCTCACACCTGGTTGAATAGGCATCATAGAAAATCTACAAGCAAAAAATGCTGGAAAGGGTGTGGAGATAAGGAACCCTCTTCCACTATTGTTGGGAATATAAATTGATACAGTCACTATGGAGAACAATATGGAATTTCTTAAGAAACTAACAATAGAATTACCATATGATACAGCAATCCCAGTACTGGACATATACCCAGACAAAACCATAAATCAAAAAGAGACATTCACCGCAATGTTCATTGCATCACTATTTACAATATCGAGGTAATGGAAGCAACCTAAATGCCCACAGACAGACGAATGCATAAAGCCGTGGTACATATATAAAATGGAATATTACTAAGCCATGAAAAGGAATGAAATTGGGTCATTTGTAGAGACGTCGATGTATCTAGAGACTGTCATACAGAGTGAAGTAAGTCAGAAAGAGAAAAACAAATCTTGTATATTCATGCATATATGTGGAACCTAGAAAACCTGTACAGATTAACCATTTTGCAAGGCATAAATAGAACAACAGATGTAGACAACAAACGTATGGACAACAAGGGGGGAAAGCTGTTGGGGGGGGTGGTGGGAGGAGTTGAGAGACTGGGATTGGCATGTATACATTTATATGTATAAAATAGATAACCAATAAGAACCTGCTGTATAAAAATATAAAATAAAATTCAAAATTAAAAAGAAATAAAATTTAAACAATAGAAAAATCAATTATTCCCTTCACATACATGTATTTATATGAATAAATTATTTCCATGCTTATATCTGTAAATACAAAAAAGAGGAATAAAATCTACCTTGAACCCAAAACGAAAAAGAGAAAGAAAACACAGAACCCACCAGTTCCACAGAGGAAAACCGTATCAGGGCACTTGCTCCAGTTGTAAACAATTCTGAAGTTGGTCAGTGGTGGGGAATCGTCTCCCATTCAGCCAGCAGCCCCCACGCAACAAGCGTCCTCATTGCAAAGCTGGGGCACCGTGCCGAGGCATCTGTGAGTAAACGTGAGCTGAGCCCCAGGCCAGTTGCTGCTGAACTATTCCCACCCATCCCAGGTAAAACACCTGAATATAGACAAGGACTTGAAAGCCTAGAGGGAGGGCCATAGAGCCACACGAGTGACAGCATGCCGGCCGACTTGGTGCCTGCAGGCCAGCCAGGATGGTCCTGGCTCTGGGTGCTCTTCTGGAAGATGTCCATTTCCCTGCCTGAGATACCCGTCCTGTCCCTGCCCCCACTGCTTTTTTCCTTCCTCACCTCTGCCCAGGGAGAAATTCCAGCAGCAGGTATGGGTGACACATCTTCTTCTTTAGCAGGTGGCAGCCTGGCAACTGCTGCAGAAAGTCCAGCAGAGCCCCACTCACACTGGGCCACCCACAAAGCCGTGGCCTCTCACTCCCTCCCACCAGCCCAGCCCCGAGACTGCTGACAGGGCAGAGAAAATGGCGTCAGGCACGGCTGCAGGGGCTCTTGCTGCCTGGAGTGGTATTTATAGTGATCTCAACCCAGGCACACCTGGGGAGGGCTGGCCGGCACGGTAAGGCTGCCCAGGTCAGCCAATCATCACCCCTCAGGGGCTCACAGTTGCAGAAAATGGAACTTGCTGAACCGGCCAGGTCCAAGGAACAGGTGTGGGCTCCTGAGAGTCAGGATAGACAAGGGGCTGCAGCTTTGGCTTGTTTTCTAATCATTTTATCTGGCCCATGAGTGGGAGACAACTTCAAGAAAACCCTCTCCTAATGAGAGGAACCCAGGAGTCAGGGAGAGGAGGGGTGGGTGGTGGTTGGAGACAGAGGCCTGGTGCCCCGGGTGCAGTGGAAGTCTCTGGAAGACCAGGTGGAGGGAGGCCTCACGGAGTGATGCCCAGGGTCACAGACCTGTCGCAGCTGCTGTTTGTTAGTTCAAGTCCTGCTCTGAGGTGCTCTGTGTCAGCTCTGAGCGACAGGTGAGCTGGGGGTGCTCTGCAATGAGGGCTATGTGCACGGTTCCTGTGTGCCCAGCCCTGCCACAGTACCTGCAAGGGTAGCTCTGTATCCTGGGAGGGGCCTGACCACGAGAGCCCTGTGGGCTGGGGTGGGGGTGGGGTACCTGCCCAGGTGAGCTCCATATTCTGGGATTGGTCTGACCACGAGAGCCCCATGGGCTGCTGGGGACCTGGTAAAGATGTCAGGACAGTCAGTGAAGCCACCGAGGATATACCTCCAGTTGCTCCTAATTCCTACACCCTGCTGGTCATTCTACCAACCACCAGGACATGGTATTCTGTATTAGTCTTCAATGATGCCTTCTTTTGTATTCCATTAGTCCCAGAGTCACAAGAAATTTTGGCTTGTGAGTGGCAGGACTCAACATACAACTAAAACAATACTTCCGGGCCGTCTGGCCCCAAGGGTGCAAAAATTCCCACACCATCTTTGGGGAAAGCTTAGCTAAAGACCTAAAAGTTCTACCTCTGGAAAAGGAAACCCTCCTTCAATATGCAGACGACATTCTGATCGCCAGCCCTACTAAGGAGGCCTCTGAACTACCAAGCCAATAAAGGATAGAAGTTGTCCAAGAAAAAGCTCAAATATCACAGACTGCCGTGACCTGCCTGGGCTTCATTCTCACAGAAGGTTGGAGAAGTCCATCCCAGGAAAGGGAAGAAACCATTTTCAGCCTTACCCCTTTCTAAAACTAGAAGACAGCTTAGGGGTTCCTGGGGAGGCCAGGGTTTGCTGCTTCTGGATCCCTAACTACAGTCTACTAGCTGGGCCTCTATATGAAACACTGAAAGGAAAAGATGATGATCCTTTTGAATAGAATCCAGAAGTGGCCTTTCAAGAATGGAAAGAGCAGTCAATTCAGACCCTTGCCCTGGAACTCCCTAATTTAGCTAAACCCTTTGACCTTTACATTCCCGGTGAAAGGTGAATCGCCATTGGAGAATTAGTGCAAAACCTGGGACCACTTGAAATGGAACAATGCAAGAATGCCATCCAGGTAGGATAAACTATGGTCACCAAGGGGCTTGGCCCACTGCCACATCTGGCCAAGATACTGGCGGTATCTAAAAACCTGGAAATCAGCAGCCCAAAAGGCCACCTCCCTCCTAAGGGAAAAGGACCCCACGTGGTGATCCTAACCACCAACCATGCCCTGAAGTTGCAGGGTTCGCTCCGTGGGCACACCGACCTCGAGTGAGGAGGCCCTCCAACTCCAACATCCAGAGAGATAACCGGGGGCAACAGGGCACCATGACGACTCGTGTGAACATCACTTGACCTGGAGTTTCTCTCATAAAACAACAAGAGTGTGTCCCAAAAGAGTAGACTACTGCTTGCCGGACTTACTGCACCCAGACGGGAGCTAATAATCTTGGCGGGGGAACCGTATATCACACTGTCACCATAGAAAAGCCTACAGACACCGTGATGATGGTGGCCAGTAAGACCGGCTGGACTCTTGTTTACTTCAAAAGGCTGTTGACTCAGTGGCCATCATGGTCCTTGATCACCACTGACCCTGGACTGTCTGGGAGTTGAGCGGGCAGGGCTCTGACACCTGGTGCTGTTTGTACGTTAATTCAGGGGCCTAATTGAAGAAAGCGCAGACTACTGGTCAGAGCATCTAGGCTGGCAGAAACGGTCGGCCTAAGGTGGCCGAACAAATGTGGGGCGGGGTGAAACCGGCCCCCACAGCGTCTCTGCACATCTCTTTCCTGGACCCTTAAAGGTCATTAGAATCTATAACACTTCCAATGCTGCTGCTCAGGTGGACGAGCAGGGAGGCAGGGGGCCTGGGGACAATCAACGTCACCTGGAGGCTGCTGGGGAGAAGCTCTGACCCTCGCCCCAGGGTATGAGGGCTCCCAACTCAGCACTCAGTAGTTACAGAAGAAGGGTCTGCACCCTCAGCACTCCAAGAATGATGAACGGGACAAAAGGCAGAGGGGGGGTTTGTCCCCAGCAAAGCCCATTAAAAATCCCTGGGAGATAAAAATAGAATCTGGGCAATAAAGTCAAGTCTAACCTTTTTTATCCTTTGTGCTTTGTCTAATTTCACGTGCTCCTAGGGTCCCGCATGCAGAGGTTCCACACCCGGCACTTCAGACCAGATTTCCTAGTGCAGAATGGCTGGGTCGACACCTCAGCTCCTGGGGCCCAGTGCAGACTCCGCGATATAGAGCCTGAGCTACAGCCAACCCGGCCCTCGAGAGCTCCGCCCCCTCCCTCCCACTGACTCTGACAGGATCTCTACACAGCAGCCCAGCCCACAGCCCACGGGGTAGTACATGCTCTCACCTCTCCATTCTCTGATCAAAATATAAAGTTTCCTTTGCTTGTGAACCAAACTCAGTCTCGATCTGTTGGCCCCAATGACACTGGGCAGGGGGACACTTGTTGGGGTCCACTCTGGAGGATCAGTAACAGAAATTGAGACTATTGTAACCTCAATGAACAGATGTGTGAGCCAAAGTGTAGTTAACATAGAACAGTGTATAAGGCTCGGGTAAAATAAGATGTTTCTAACACTTCCATTGGATATTTCCATCACTTTATTATAAGCAAGTTCAGTGAAAAGGTTTGTCTTATTTGTCAGCTCAATATTAGAGAAATGAAGTGATTTCTTTCCAAGGATGTACATCTAATAATCTTGGTTAAACCTTCAATCTTGTTTTAAATGCTTTTCCATTGAAAATGATACCTCTCTTTCAGCTCCCCCATTTCTGAGAAGTATAAAATCTTATAATTTATTATTACCAAAGGGGAAAGGTGGGAGGAGGGATAAATTAACAGTTTGGGATTAACACATACACACTGCTATGTATAAAATAGATCATCAACAAGGAACTACTGTATAGCACAGGGAACTACACTCAACATTTTGCAATAACCTATAAGGGGAAATAATCTGAAAAAGAATAGATATTTTTATTGACATCATCTATCAATGACAGTTAAAGTGTAACCTAAGGGAAGCTGGTGGTGAGTGCTTCTGACCCTGAAGACTTCAATCATCTAAAGTTTGGACTCTGCCTACTTCCCAAGGCCCTTAATGAACATATGTGTAGCCGTAGCTTAAAAAATTCCCCAGTTTGGGTTTCGGGGAGACACTGATTTTGAAAAAGCCCTGGTGTTCTCCTTACATGAATGGGACTCTTCCTACTGCTAAAACATGTCTGTCACACCCAGAGGATGGTATACCGTCTGATCAGGAAGAGTTTGGAAAAGGCATCTCATCTCCTCATCTCCTGGTGCTCGGGTTCACCCCTCCAGCGTCTTTACTAACAGTCTCCCCACTTGGAGATGTCAGCACTGTCAACATCCTGTTGCGTACAGTTTGGAATTTGTCCAGAGGATGAAGCGGAAGGATGAGGAACAATGAGAGACAAGTCCTACGTGTTCAGACAGGCACATGTCACTCTAATTTCCAATCAGGAAGACGAATTGACCAAAGGCTAGGGTTGCCCATGGAAACAGTATAGGGCTTGAGGAAATCCCGCTGCTTTGTGGCCAGTTCCCATAAACACAAGTTGAACAATAGAACTCAGGGGCAGTAAAATTCACAAAACTGCAGAGTTGAAAATATCCATCACTGAAAAATGTCTTGAGGAAAGTCAGAGAACAGGACTTGTAAGCAAGGGAGAATGGCAGGAAAGGGATTTGAGGAGGTAGAAAGGACTCGCCGTTAAGCACAAGAAAAGGAGCTGAACATTGCCAACATTGCAGTTGGCCAAAAAGGGTGTATGCGTTTTTTTTGTGTATATATTCAAGAAAAGAGCGTACACCTTTTTAGCCAACCAAACAGGTGGGCACTGGAAGTCAATACTACAAAAGACATCACTTCGCATCAGTCAGAAGAGCCATCCTCATAAAGCGTAAACAACAGAAATGCAGGACAGGGCAAGGAGAAGAGGGAGCCCTGTGAGACTTATAGTGGAAATGTATATTGCCAACGGCCATTCTGGAGAAGTGTATTGTGTTTACTAAAGCATCTAAACAATGAGCTACAGAGCATAGGGCACTTGCACTCATGGGCGTATATCTTGGGAAAAACAAAAATCGAGAGGACACAGGCACCCCAATGTTTACCCCCTCTCTGTTTAAAAGATCCTCGACTAGGATATAACTTAAATGTCTCTGGAGGGAAAAAATGGATAGAGATGTGGTACTTAGGTAGAGTGGAATATTATTCAGCCTGGAAATCAATGAAATATGGCCAGCTGTAACAACTCCGGAGGAGTTACGTATGATCATTCTAAGTGACAGAATTCAAAAAGAAGAAGACACATATCGTAAGATATCACTTAAAGGTGGAATCCAAAATGGCTACACATGAAATAAATTACAAAACAAAAACATAGTCAAATATGTAGAAAACACGCATAAGGCTGCTAAACGGGAAAGGTGGGGAGGGGTGAGGCATCATCCAGGAGGTTGAAATTAGCAAAGATACCATTCCAAATACCAAACTGATAATCAACAAGGCCTACACGGTAGCTAAAAGAACTGCACTCAGCACACTCAAGTCACCGGAAAAGAATATATACGACTGGTAAGAATCTGAAAAAGAATTTATTGATGTCTCTCTGTACGTGAATCAAGTGGATGTACAGCAGCAAGAAACAGAGCTTTGAAAATCAGCTGTAACCAATATAGTAATAAATTGAAAAAAATAAACGACAGAGAGACAGAGAAAACCTCTTACAACTTTTCCTCAGGGACGGTGATGCAACATGGATTGAACACATCTAGACCCACAGCAGGATGAGACATAAGGCTGGAAACTGTTTGCGCTAAGAGAAATGTGAGGTTGGGTGAGGAAATGCACACCCTTTAAAGTAATACTACCTGGTACCCATTCAATGGGTCCCAAATCTGCAGGTTCAAGGGATCTTCCTACAGCTAAAACATGCATGGAAAACCCAGAGGACTGTACACCATGTGATCGGGAGATGTGTCTAAAATGCACCTCATTTATCCTCTCCTGGTGCTCCTGTTCACCATTCCAGCCACGTTACTTAGAAGCTCCCCACTTGGAGAATCAGCACATTTAAACTTCTGTTTCACACCTTTTGCAAATTGTGAGGAGGATGAACGGGAAGAGGGGGAACCAATGAGAGAAGAGTTGTAGGGGTTTGGACGGGCACATATCACTCTAATTTCCCATTAAGAATAAGAATTAAAAAAAGGCTCAGCCTGCCTCGCCGGAGCCAAAATAGGGCCTGAAGCAATCCTGCGCGTTTGAGGCCAGCTCACAAAAGAGCAACTTAAAACATGGAGCTCAGGGTCACTGCAATTCACAAACCTGCAGAGTTATAAATGAAAACTAACGTCCAAAAATATGTTGAGGTAAGGCAAAGAAGAGGATCTGAATGCAAGACAGAATTGCAAGAAACAGATTTCAAGAGATAGATTGGACTCGTCTTTAACGCACATGAAAAGCGGCAGAATTTCGACAATGATGCAGTTGGCCCAAAAGGGCGTATGCGATTTTTCCTGATTATATCCAGGAAAAAACGCATACGCACTTTATGGGCAACGAAGCAAGCAAGCAATGCAAATGTGCACAACAAAGAAGTCTCATTTCCCACCGGTCAAAAGGGCCATCCTAAAAAATTGTAAAAACCAGAAATGCAGGACAGGCCATGGAGAACAGGGAGCCTTTATACGCTGATGGGCAGTGTGTGAACTGCCGAGAGCCACTCTGGAGAAGTGTATGGTGGTTCCTAAATCATCTAAAAACAGAGCTACAGAGCATAGGACACTTCCAATCATGGGAGTATATCTAGGGAAGTCTAAAAATCAACAAGACACAAGCACACCACAGTTTAGGGCTACTCTGTTTACAAGAACCTCAACTTCAGTACACCTTAAATATCCCAGGAAAGAGAAAAATGGATAAAGAAGATGTGGTACTTATGTACAATGGAATATCTCTTCACCATGAAATCAATGTAATAAGGCTAGTAGAAGGATAAAGAGTGGATTTAGGTCCGATAATACTACTTGAAATAAGTCAAACAGAAAAAGAAACATATCATAAGATATCACTTATAGAGGGAGGGTAAATATGGCTGCACAAGAAATGAATTACAGAACAGAACAGTGTCTCACATTTAGAAAACACACTTATGTCAGCTTAAGGGGAAAGGAGAGGTGGGGTGATGCATAAAACCAGAGTTTGAAATTAGCACAGATACCGTTCAAGAAACCAAATAGGTATTAGACAAGATCTACACCTTGCTCAATGAACTGGCCTCAACACACCCTATACACCGCAGAGAAATATATCTGAGTAATAAGAATCTTAAAACCCATGTATTGATATATCTCCATAAGGGAATCAAGTGTGTGCAGAGCGGCACAAACACAGCAGTGAAAATGAGCTAAACCCCATTATAGAAATAAATTTTAAAAACAAAACGCAGAAACAATGAAAGAGAGAAAAATTCTTACAAAATTCGCTCAGGGGCTGTGATGCAACCTGGATTGACCACATATAAACCCACAGCTGGATAAGACATAAGGCTGGACACTTGGGGCTGAGAGGATTGGTGAGCTTCGGTGAGCAACTGCCGAAAGTTTAATGCAATACTTCATGCTACTCATTCCAAGGGTCCCAACACTCCAGGTTGAAGGGAATCTTCCTACAGCTAAACCATGCTTGGGAAACCCAGCGACTGGTATACCATATGATCGGGAAAGGTTTCTAAAACGCACCACATTTTTCCTCTCCTGGGGCTCCGGATCGACATTCCAGCCGCTTTACTAACAACATCCCCACATGGAGAGTCAATGCCTTTAAGTTCTGGTATCGCACAGTCTTCAGTTAGTGCGGAGGATGAATGGGAATAGGGGGAACCAGTGAGAAACTAGCTGTAGCGGTTTCAAAGGGCACATGTCACTCTAATTTCACATCAGTAAGAAGAATGAACCAAAGGCACAGCAAGGTGCCCCAGAAGAAGAATAGGGCTTCAAGGAATCC
Organism: Lagenorhynchus albirostris; assembly: GCF_949774975.1. Taxonomy (NCBI): domain Eukaryota; kingdom Metazoa; phylum Chordata; class Mammalia; order Artiodactyla; family Delphinidae; genus Lagenorhynchus; species Lagenorhynchus albirostris. The sequence continues at coordinate 935,746 of NW_026783620.1, read as the reverse complement.
TGTGGTTATGGGGCAATATCACAAAACTAAGAGCTGAAAAATGGAGCTAAGGGCCACTGCAATTCAAAAACCTGACTTGCCCAAAAAGGGCGTATGCGTTTTTTCCTGAATATATTCAGGAAAAAACGCAAACGCCCTTTTTGGCCAACCAAGCAAGCTTGCAAAGGAAATCTGCACTACAATGAAGTCTCAATTCCCCCTGGTCAAAAGGGCCATCTGAAAAAAGTGTAAAATCCATAAAGGCAGGACAGGCCATGGAGAACTGGGAGCCATCTTATGCTGATGGGCAGGATGTAAATTGCCAACAGCCACTCTGGAGAAGTGTTTGGTGTTTCCTGAAACATCTAAAAAACAAAGCAACAGAGCCTAGGGCACTTCCACTTATGGTACTATAGTTTAGGGCAATTAAAATCAAAAGACACAGCCACCCCAAAGTTTGGGATGGCTCTGTTTACAAGAACCTCATATACGGTACAAGTTCAATATCACAGAAAGTGAAAAATGGATAAAGAAGTTGTGGTACTTACGTACAATGCAATATCACTCAGCAATGAAATCTATGTCATCAGGCCCGTAGCAGCATAATGAGTGGACTAAGTACGATGAATCTAACTGAAATAAGTCACACAGAAAAAGAAACATCATAAGGTATCACTAATACACGGAATGTAAACTTGGCTACACAGGAACTGAATTCCAAAACAGAACAGGGTCTCAAATTTAGAAAACCAACTTATGCTTGCTTAAGGGGAAAGGTGAGTTGGGGTGCTGCATAAAACCAGAGATTGAAATGAGCACAGATAAAGTTCCTTAAGCCAAATATGGAATAGACAAGAGCTACTCCTTGCTCAACGAAATGGACTCAACACCCCATATTCAACGCCTAGGAATATACCTGACTAGTAAGAATCATAAAACCTATGGATTTATATATCTCTGTAAGAGAATCAAGAGTGTGTACAGCGGCATTAAAGCAGTGAAAATCAGGTAAATCCCATAATAAAAATAAATTTCTTAAACAAACACAATGACAGTGAAATAGAGAGAAATACTTAAGTAATTCATTCAAGGCTTCTGATGCAACCTGCATTTACCACATCTACACCCAGAGCTGGGTGACACATAAGGCTGGACACTTGGGGCTCATAATATTGGTGAGGTTCGGTGAGCAAATGAAGACCTTTGAAGTCATAATGCATGGTACCCATTCCATGGGTCTCAACTCTCCAGGTTTAAGGGATACTTCCTTCAGCTAAAACATGCATGTGGAACCCAGAGTATGATCCACCATGTGATCGAGAAACATGTTCAAATGTGTCTCACTTTTCGTTCCCTGGTACTCGGGTGCAACATGCCAGACGCTTTACTAACACTCTCCCGACTTGGAGAGTCAGTGCCTTTAACCTCCTGTTTGGCCCAGTTTGCAATTTCTGCGGAAGATGAACAGGAATAGGGAGAACCAATGACAGACTAGCTGGAGGTGTCTGGACGGGCAAATTTAACTCTCATTTCCCACCAGGAAGGGGAATTAACCAAAGGCTCAGCGTGCCGTGCCGGAACCAGATTAGGGCCTGAAGCCATCCTGCGGTGTTGCGGCCAGCTCACGAGAAAGCGAGTTGAAGAAAGGAGCTCAGGGGCACTGTAATTCACAAACCTGCAGAGTTATAAATGACAGCTATCGTCCAAAAATATACTGAAGTAAGGCTGCCAAGAGGACTTGAAAGCGGGACAGAATTGCAGGAAACCGATTTCAGGAGGTAGACTGGAATTGCATTTAAAGCATAGGAAAAGAGGCAGAACGTCCACAATGATGCACTTGGCCAAAAAGGGCGTATGCGTTTTTTCCTGAATATATTCAGGAAAAAACGCATACGCCCTTTTTGGCCAACCAAGCAAGCTTGCAAAGGAAATCTGCACTACAATGAAGTCTCACTTCCCCCCGGTCAAAAGGGCCATCTGAAAAAAGTGTAAAATCCAGAAAGGCAGGACAGGCCATGGAGAACTGGGAGCCTTGTTATGCTGATGGGCGGGATGTCAATTGCCAACAGCCACTCGGGAGAAGTGTATGGTGTTTCCTGAAACATCTAAAAAGCAAAGCAACAGAGCCTAGGGCACTTCCACTTATGGTCCTATAGCTTAGGGAAATTAAAATCAAAAAGACACAGCCACCCCAAAGGTTGGGACGGCTCTGTTTACAAGAACCTGGTTTACGGTACAAGTTCAATATCGCAGAAAGTGAAAAATGGATAAAGAAGTTGTGGTACTTACGTACAATGCAGTATCACTCAGCAATGAAATCTATGTCATCAGGCCCCTAGCAGCATAATGAGTGGATTGAGGCACGATGATTCTAAGTGAAATAAGTCACACAGAAAAAGAAACATCATAAGGTATCACTAATACACGGAATGTGAACTTGGCTACACATGAACTGAATTACAAAACAGAACAGGGTCTCAAGTTTAGAAAACTAACTTATTCTTGCTTAAGGGGGAAGGTGAGTTGGGGTGCTGCATTAAACCAGAGTTTGAAATTAGCACAGATACCGTTCCATAAGCCAAATATGGAATAGACAAGACCTACCCCTTGCTCAACGAAATGGATTCAACAATGAGGTATCACCTCACACCTGGTAGAATAGGCATCATAGAAAATCTACAAGCAAAAAATGCTGGAAAGGGTGTGGAGAAAAGGAACCCTCTTCCACTATTGTTGGGAATATAAATTGATACAGTCACTATGGAGAACAATATGGAATTTCTTAAGAAACTAACAATAGAATTACCATATGATACAGCAATCCCAGTACTGGACATATACCCAGACAAAACCATAAATCAAAAAGAGACATTCACCGCAATGTTCATTGCATCACTATTTACAATATCGAGGTAATGGAAGCAACCTAAATGCCCACAGACAGACGAATGCATAAAGCCGTGGTACATATATAAAATGGAATATTACTAAGCCACGAAAAGGAATGAAATTGGGTCATTTGTAGAGACGTCGATGCATCTAGAGACTGTCATACAGAGTGAAGTAAGTCAGAAAGAGAAAAACAAATCTTGTATATTCATGCATATATGTGGAACCTAGAAAACCTGTACAGATTAACCATTTTGCAAGGCATAAATAGAGCAACAGATGTAGACAACAAACGTATGGACAACAAGGGGGGAAAGCTGTTGGGGGGGTGGTGGGAGGAGTTGAGAGACTGGGATTGGCATGTATACATTTATATGTATAAAATAGATAACCAATAAGAACCTGCTGTATAAAAATATAAAATAAAATTCAAAATTAAAAAGAAATAAAATTTAAAAATAGAAAAAACAATTATTCCCTTCACATACATGTATTTATATGAATAAATTATTTCCATGCTTATATCTGTAAATACAAAAAAGAGGAATAAAATCTACCTTGAACCCAAAACGAAAAAGAGAAAGAAAACACAGAACCCACCAGTTCCACAGAGGAAAACCGTATCAGGGCACTTGCTCCAGTTGTAAACAATTCTGAAGTTGGTCAGTGGTGGGGAATCGTCTCCCATTCAGCCAGCAGCCCCCACGCAACAAGCGTCCTCATTGCAAAGCTGGGGCACCGTGCCGAGGCATCTGTGAGTAAACGTGAGCTGAGCCCCAGGCCAGTTGCTGCTGAACTATTCCCACCCATCCCAGGTAAAACACCTGAATATATACAAGGACTTGAAAGCCTAGAGGGAGGGCCATAGAGCCACACGAGTGACAGCATGCCGGCCGACTTGGTGCCTGCAGGCCAGCCAGGATGGTCCTGGCCCTGGGTGCTCTTCTGGAAGATTTCCATTTCCCTGCCTGAGATACCCGTCCTGTCCCTGCCCCCACTGCTTGTTTCCTTCCTCACCTCTGCCCAGGGAGAAATTCCAGCAGCAGGTATGGGTGACACATCTTCTTCTTTAGCAGGTGGCAGCCTGGCAACTGCTGCAGAAAGTCCAGCAGAGCCCCACTCACACTGGGCCACCCACAAAGCCGTGGCCTCTCACTCCCTCCCACCAGCCCAGCCCCGAGACTGCTGACAGGGCAGAGAAAATGGCGTCAGGCACGGCTGCAGGGGCTCTTGCTGCCTGGAGTGGTATTTATAGTGATCTCAACCCAGGCACACCTGGGGAGGGCTGGCCGGCACGGTAAGGCTGCCCAGGTCAGCCAATCATCACCCCTCAGGGGCTCACAGTTGCAGAAAATGGAACTTGCTGAACCGGCCAGGTCCAAGGAACAGGTGTGGGCTCCTGAGAGTCAGGATAGACAAGGGGCTGCAGCTTTGGCTTGTTTTCTAATCATTTTATCTGGCCCATGAGTGGGAGACAACTTCAAGAAAACCCTCTCCTAATGAGAGGAACCCAGGAGTCAGGGAGAGGAGGGGTGGGTGGTGGTTGGAGACAGAGGCCTGGTGCCCCGGGTGCAGTGGAAGTCTCTGGAAGACCAGGTGGAGGGAGGCCTCACGGAGTGATGCCCAGGGTCACAGACCTGTCGCAGCTGCTGTTTGTTAGTTCAAGTCCTGCTCTGAGGTGCTCTGTGTCAGCTCTGAGCGACAGGTGAGCTGGGGGTGCTCTGCAATGAGGGCTATGTGCACGGTTCCTGTGTGCCCAGCCCTGCCACGGTACCTGCAAGGGTAGCTCTGTATCCTGGGAGGGGCCTGACCACGAGAGCCCTGTGGGCTGGGGTGGGGGTGGGGTACCTGCCCAGGTGAGCTCCATATTCTGGGATTGGTCTGACCACGAGAGCCCCATGGGCTGCTGGGGACCTGGTAAAGGATGTCAGGACAGTCAGTGAAGCCACCGAGGATATACCTCCAGTTGCTCCTAATTCCTACACCCTGCTGGTCATTCTACCAACCACCAGGACATGGTATTCTGTATTAGTCTTCAATGATGCCTTCTTTTGTATTCCATTAGTCCCAGAGTCACAAGAAATTTTGGCTTGTGAGTGGCAGGACTCAACATACAACTAAAACAATACTTCCGGGCCGTCTGGCCCCAAGGGTGCAAAAATTCCCACACCATCTTTGGGGAAAGCTTAGCTAAAGACCTAAAAGTTCTACCTCTGGAAAAGGAAACCCTCCTTCAATATGCAGACGACATTCTGATCGCCAGCCCTACTAAGGAGGCCTCTGAACTACCAAGCCAATAAAGGATAGAAGTTGTCCAAGAAAAAGCTCAAATATCACAGACTGCCGTGACCTGCCTGGGCTTCATTCTCACAGAAGGTTGGAGAAGTCCATCCCAGGAAAGGGAAGAAACCATTTTCAGCCTTACCCCTTTCTAAAACTAGAAGACAGCTTAGGGGTTCCTGGGGAGGCCAGGGTTTGCTGCTTCTGGATCCCTAACTACAGTCTACTAGCTGGGCCTCTATATGAAACACTGAAAGGAAAAGATGATGATCCTTTTGAATAGAATCCAGAAGTGGCCTTTCAAGAATGGAAAGAGCAGTCAATTCAGACCCTTGCCCTGGAACTCCCTAATTTAGCTAAACCCTTTGACCTTTACATTCCCGGTGAAAGGTGAATCGCCATTGGAGAATTAGTGCAAAACCTGGGACCACTTGAAATGGAACAATGCAAGAATGCCATCCAGGTAGGATAAACTATGGTCACCAAGGGGCTTGGCCCACTGCCACATCTGGCCAAGATACTGGCGGTATCTAAAACCCTGGAAATCAGCAGCCCAAAAGGCCACCTCCCTCCTAAGGGAAAAGGACCCCACGTGGTGATCCTAACCACCAACCATGCCCTGAAGTTGCAGGGTTCGCTCCGTGGGCACACCGACCTCGAGTGAGGAGGCCCTCCAACTCCAACATCCAGAGAGATAACCGGGGGCAACAGGGCACCATGACGACTCGTGTGAACATCACTTGACCTGGAGTTTCTCTCATAAAACAACAAGAGTGTGTCCCAAAAGAGTAGACTACTGCTTGCCGGACTTACTGCACCCAGACGGGAGCTAATAATCTTGGCGGGGGAACCGTATATCACACTGTCACCATAGAAAAGCCTACAGACACCGTGATGATGGTGGCCAGTAAGACCGGCTGGACTCTTGTTTACTTCAAAAGGCTGTTGACTCAGTGGCCATCATGGTCCTTGATCACCACTGACCCTGGACTGTCTGGGAGTTGAGCGGGCAGGGCTCTGACACCTGGTGCTGTTTGTACGTTAATTCAGGGGCCTAATTGAAGAAAGCGCAGACTACTGGTCAGAGCATCTAGGCTGGCAGAAACGGTCGGCCTAAGGTGGCCGAACAAATGTGGGGCGGGGTGAAACCGGCCCCCACAGCGTCTCTGCACATCTCTTTCCTGGACCCTTAAAGGTCATTAGAATCTATAACACTTCCAATGCTGCTGCTCAGGTGGACGAGCAGGGAGGCAGGGGGCCTGGGGACAATCAACGTCACCTGGAGGCTGCTGGGGAGAAGCTCTGACCCTCGCCCCAGGGTATGAGGGCTCCCAACTCAGCACTCAGTAGTTACAGAAGAAGGGTCTGCACCCTCAGCACTCCAAGAATGATGAACGGGACAAAAGGCAGAGGGGGGGTTTGTCCCCAGCAAAGCCCATTAAAAATCCCTGGGAGATAAAAATAGAATCTGGGCAATAAAGTCAAGTCTAACCTTTTTTATCCTTTGTGCTTTGTCTAATTTCACGTGCTCCTAGGGTCCCGCATGCAGAGGTTCCACACCCGGCACTTCAGACCAGATTTCCTAGTGCAGAATGGCTGGGTCGACACCTCAGCTCCTGGGGCCCAGTGCAGACTCCGCGATATAGAGCCTGAGCTACAGCCAACCCGGCCCTCGAGAGCTCCGCCCCCTCCCTCCCACTGACTCTGACAGGATCTCTACACAGCAGCCCAGCCCACAGCCCACGGGGTAGTACATGCTCTCACCTCTCCATTCTCTGATCAAAATATAAAGTTTCCTTTGCTTGTGAACCAAACTCAGTCTCGATCTGTTGGCCCCAATGACACTGGGCAGGGGGACACTTGTTGGGGTCCACTCTGGAGGATCAGTAACAGAAATTGAGACTATTGTAACCTCAATGAACAGATGTGTGAGCCAAAGTGTAGTTAACATAGAACAGTGTATAAGGCTCGGGTAAAATAAGATGTTTCTAACACTTCCATTGGATATTTCCATCACTTTATTATAAGCAAGTTCAGTGAAAAGGTTTGTCTTATTTGTCAGCTCAATATTAGAGAAATGAAGTGATTTCTTTCCAAGGATGTACATCTAATAATCTTGGTTAAACCTTCAATCTTGTTTTAAATGCTTTTCCATTGAAAATGATACCTCTCTTTCAGCTCCCCCATTTCTGAGAAGTATAAAATCTTATAATTTATTATTACCAAAGGGGAAAGGTGGGAGGAGGGATAAATTAACAGTTTGGGATTAACACATACACACTGCTATGTATAAAATAGATCATCAACAAGGAACTACTGTATAGCACAGGGAACTACACTCAACATTTTGCAATAACCTATAAGGGGAAATAATCTGAAAAAGAATAGATATTTTTATTGACATCATCTATCAATGACAGTTAAAGTGTAACCTAAGGGAAGCTGGTGGTGAGTGCTTCTGACCCTGAAGACTTCAATCATCTAAAGTTTGGACTCTGCCTACTTCCCAAGGCCCTTAATGAACATATGTGTAGCCGTAGCTTAAAAAATTCCCCAGTTTGGGTTTCGGGGAGACACTGATTTTGAAAAAGCCCTGGTGTTCTCCTTACATGAATGGGACTCTTCCTACTGCTAAAACATGTCTGTCACACCCAGAGGATGGTATACCGTCTGATCGGGAAGAGTTTGGAAAAGGCATCTCATCTCCTCATCTCCTGGTGCTCGGGTTCACCCCTCCAGCGTCTTTACTAACAGTCTCCCCACTTGGAGATGTCAGCACTGTCAACATCCTGTTGCGTACAGTTTGGAATTTGTCCAGAGGATGAAGCGGAAGGATGAGGAACAATGAGAGACAAGTCCTACGTGTTCAGACAGGCACATGTCACTCTAATTTCCAATCAGGAAGACGAATTGACCAAAGGCTAGGGTTGCCCATGGAAACAGTATAGGGCTTGAGGAAATCCCGCTGCTTTGTGGCCAGTTCCCATAAACACAAGTTGAACAATAGAACTCAGGGGCAGTAAAATTCACAAAACTGCAGAGTTGAAAATATCCATCACTGAAAAATGTCTTGAGGAAAGTCAGAGAACAGGACTTGTAAGCAAGGGAGAATGGCAGGAAAGGGATTTGAGGAGGTAGAAAGGACTCGCCGTTAAGCACAAGAAAAGGAGCTGAACATTGCCAACATTGCAGTTGGCCAAAAAGGGTGTATGCGTTTTTTTTGTGTATATATTCAAGAAAAGAGCGTACACCTTTTTAGCCAACCAAACAGGTGGGCACTGGAAGTCAATACTACAAAAGACATCACTTCGCATCAGTCAGAAGAGCCATCCTCATAAAGCGTAAACAACAGAAATGCAGGACAGGGCAAGGAGAAGAGGGAGCCCTGTGAGACTTATAGTGGAAATGTATATTGCCAACGGCCATTCTGGAGAAGTGTATTGTGTTTACTAAAGCATCTAAACAATGAGCTACAGAGCATAGGGCACTTGCACTCATGGGCGTATATCTTGGGAAAAACAAAAATCGAGAGGACACAGGCACCCCAATGTTTACCCCCTCTCTGTTTAAAAGATCCTCGACTAGGATATAACTTAAATGTCTCTGGAGGGAAAAAATGGATAGAGATGTGGTACTTAGGTAGAGTGGAATATTATTCAGCCTGGAAATCAATGAAATATGGCCAGCTGTAACAACTCCGGAGGAGTTACGTATGATCATTCTAAGTGACAGAATTCAAAAAGAAGAAGACACATATCGTAAGATATCACTTAAAGGTGGAATCCAAAATGGCTACACATGAAATAAATTACAAAACAAAAACATAGTCAAATATGTAGAAAACACGCATAAGGCTGCTAAACGGGAAAGGTGGGGAGGGGTGAGGCATCATCCAGGAGGTTGAAATTAGCAAAGATACCATTCCAAATACCAAACTGATAATCAACAAGGCCTACACGGTAGCTAAAAGAACTGCACTCAGCACACTCAAGTCACCGGAAAAGAATATATACGACTGGTAAGAATCTGAAAAAGAATTTATTGATGTCTCTCTGTACGTGAATCAAGTGGATGTACAGCAGCAAGAAACAGAGCTTTGAAAATCAGCTGTAACCAATATAGTAATAAATTGAAAAAAATAAACGACAGAGAGACAGAGAAAACCTCTTACAACTTTTCCTCAGGGACGGTGATGCAACATGGATTGAACACATCTAGACCCACAGCAGGATGAGACATAAGGCTGGAAACTGTTTGCGCTAAGAGAAATGTGAGGTTGGGTGAGGAAATGCACACCCTTTAAAGTAATACTACCTGGTACCCATTCAATGGGTCCCAAATCTGCAGGTTCAAGGGATCTTCCTACAGCTAAAACATGCATGGAAAACCCAGAGGACTGTACACCATGTGATCGGGAGATGTGTCTAAAATGCACCTCATTTATCCTCTCCTGGTGCTCCTGTTCACCATTCCAGCCACGTTACTTAGAAGCTCCCCACTTGGAGAATCAGCACATTTAAACTTCTGTTTCACACCTTTTGCAAATTGTGAGGAGGATGAACGGGAAGAGGGGGAACCAATGAGAGAAGAGTTGTAGGGGTTTGGACGGGCACATATCACTCTAATTTCCCATTAAGAATAAGAATTAAAAAAAGGCTCAGCCTGCCTCGCCGGAGCCAAAATAGGGCCTGAAGCAATCCTGCGCGTTTGAGGCCAGCTCACAAAAGAGCAACTTAAAACATGGAGCTCAGGGTCACTGCAATTCACAAACCTGCAGAGTTATAAATGAAAACTAACGTCCAAAAATATGTTGAGGTAAGGCAAAGAAGAGGATCTGAATGCAAGACAGAATTGCAAGAAACAGATTTCAAGAGATAGATTGGACTCGTCTTTAACGCACATGAAAAGCGGCAGAATTTCGACAATGATGCAGTTGGCCCAAAAGGGCGTATGCGATTTTTCCTGATTATATCCAGGAAAAAACGCATACGCACTTTATGGGCAACGAAGCAAGCAAGCAATGCAAATGTGCACAACAAAGAAGTCTCATTTCCCACCGGTCAAAAGGGCCATCCTAAAAAATTGTAAAAACCAGAAATGCAGGACAGGCCATGGAGAACAGGGAGCCTTTATACGCTGATGGGCAGTGTGTGAACTGCCGAGAGCCACTCTGGAGAAGTGTATGGTGGTTCCTAAATCATCTAAAAACAGAGCTACAGAGCATAGGACACTTCCAATCATGGGAGTATATCTAGGGAAGTCTAAAAATCAACAAGACACAAGCACACCACAGTTTAGGGCTACTCTGTTTACAAGAACCTCAACTTCAGTACACCTTAAATATCCCAGGAAAGAGAAAAATGGATAAAGAAGATGTGGTACTTATGTACAATGGAATATCTCTTCACCATGAAATCAATGTAATAAGGCTAGTAGAAGGATAAAGAGTGGATTTAGGTCCGATAATACTACTTGAAATAAGTCAAACAGAAAAAGAAACATATCATAAGATATCACTTATAGAGGGAGGGTAAATATGGCTGCACAAGAAATGAATTACAGAACAGAACAGTGTCTCACATTTAGAAAACACACTTATGTCAGCTTAAGGGGAAAGGAGAGGTGGGGTGATGCATAAAACCAGAGTTTGAAATTAGCACAGATACCGTTCAAGAAACCAAATAGGTATTAGACAAGATCTACACCTTGCTCAATGAACTGGCCTCAACACACCCTATACACCGCAGAGAAATATATCTGAGTAATAAGAATCTTAAAACCCATGTATTGATATATCTCCATAAGGGAATCAAGTGTGTGCAGAGCGGCACAAACACAGCAGTGAAAATGAGCTAAACCCCATTATAGAAATAAATTTTAAAAACAAAACGCAGAAACAATGAAAGAGAGAAAAATTCTTACAAAATTCGCTCAGGGGCTGTGATGCAACCTGGATTGACCACATATAAACCCACAGCTGGATAAGACATAAGGCTGGACACTTGGGGCTGAGAGGATTGGTGAGCTTCGGTGAGCAACTGCCGAAAGTTTAATGCAATACTTCATGCTACTCATTCCAAGGGTCCCAACACTCCAGGTTGAAGGGAATCTTCCTACAGCTAAACCATGCTTGGGAAACCCAGCGACTGGTATACCATATGATCGGGAAAGGTTTCTAAAACGCACCACATTTTTCCTCTCCTGGGGCTCCGGATCGACATTCCAGCCGCTTTACTAACAACATCCCCACATGGAGAGTCAATGCCTTTAAGTTCTGGTATCGCACAGTCTTCAGTTAGTGCGGAGGATGAATGGGAATAGGGGGAACCAGTGAGAAACTAGCTGTAGCGGTTTCAAAGGGCACATGTCACTCTAATTTCACATCAGTAAGAAGAATGAACCAAAGGCACAGCAAGGTGCCCCAGAAGAAGAATAGGGCTTCAAGGAATCCTGTGGTTATGGGGCAATATCACAAAACTAAGAGCTGAAAAATGGAGCTAAGGGCCACTGCAATTCAAAAACCTGACTTGCCCAAAAAGGGCGTATGCGTTTTTTCCTGAATATATTCAGGAAAAAACGCAAACGCCCTTTTTGGCCAACCAAGCAAGCTTGCAAAGGAAATCTGCACTACAATGAAGTCTCAATTCCCCCTGGTCAAAAGGGCCATCTGAAAAAAGTGTAAAATCCATAAAGGCAGGACAGGCCATGGAGAACTGGGAGCCATCTTATGCTGATGGGCAGGATGTAAATTGCCAACAGCCACTCTGGAGAAGTGTTTGGTGTTTCCTGAAACATCTAAAAAACAAAGCAACAGAGCCTAGGGCACTTCCACTTATGGTACTATAGTTTAGGGCAATTAAAATCAAAAGACACAGCCACCCCAAAGTTTGGGATGGCTCTGTTTACAAGAACCTCATATACGGTACAAGTTCAATATCACAGAAAGTGAAAAATGGATAAAGAAGTTGTGGTACTTACGTACAATGCAATATCACTCAGCAATGAAATCTATGTCATCAGGCCCGTAGCAGCATAATGAGTGGACTAAGTACGATGAATCTAACTGAAATAAGTCACACAGAAAAAGAAACATCATAAGGTATCACTAATACACGGAATGTAAACTTGGCTACACAGGAACTGAATTCCAAAACAGAACAGGGTCTCAAATTTAGAAAACCAACTTATGCTTGCTTAAGGGGAAAGGTGAGTTGGGGTGCTGCATAAAACCAGAGATTGAAATGAGCACAGATAAAGTTCCTTAAGCCAAATATGGAATAGACAAGAGCTACTCCTTGCTCAAAGAAATGGACTCAACACCCCATATTCAACGCCTAGGAATATACCTGACTAGTAAGAATCATAAAACCTATGGATTTATATATCTCTGTAAGAGAATCAAGAGTGTGTACAGCGGCATTAAAGCAGTGAAAATCAGGTAAATCCCATAATAAAAATAAATTTCTTAAACAAAACACAATGACAGTGAAATAGAGAGAAATACTTAAGTAATTCATTCAAGGCTTCTGATGCAACCTGCATTTACCACATCTACACCCAGAGCTGGGTGACACATAAGGCTGGACACTTGGGGCTCATAATATTGGTGAGGTTCGGTGAGCAAATGAAGACCTTTGAAGTCATATTGCATGGTACCCATTCCATGGGTCTCAACTCTCCAGGTTTAAGGGATACTTCCTTCAGCTAAAACATGCATGTGGAACCCAGAGTATGATCCACCATGTGATCGAGAAACATGTTCAAATGTGTCTCACTTTTCGTTCCCTGGTACTCGGGTGCAACATGCCAGACGCTTTACTAACACTCTCCCGACTTGGAGAGTCAGTGCCTTTAACCTCCTGTTTGGCCCAGTTTGCAATTTCTGCGGAAGATGAACAGGAATAGGGAGAACCAATGACAGACTAGCTGGAGGTGTCTGGACGGGCAAATTTAACTCTCATTTCCCACCAGGAAGGGGAATTAACCAAAGGCTCAGCGTGCCGTGCCGGAACAAGATTAGGGCCTGAAGCCATCCTGCGGTGTTGCGGCCAGCTCACGAGAAAGCGAGTTGAAGAAAGGAGCTCAGGGGCACTGTAATTCACAAACCTGCAGAGTTATAAATGACAGCTATCGTCCAAAAATATACTGAAGTAAGGCTGCCAAGAGGACTTGAAAGCGGGACAGAATTGCAGGAAACCGATTTCAGGAGGTAGACTGGAATTGCATTTAAAGCATAGGAAAAGAGGCAGAACGTCCACAATGATGCACTTGGCCAAAAAGGGCGTATGCGTTTTTTCCTGAATATATTCAGGAAAAAACGCATACGCCCTTTTTGGCCAACCAAGCAAGCTTGCAAAGGAAATCTGCACTACAATGAAGTCTCACTTCCCCCCGGTCAAAAGGGCCATCTGAAAAAAGTGTAAAATCCAGAAAGGCAGGACAGGCCATGGAGAACTGGGAGCCTTGTTATGCTGATGGGCGGGATGTCAATTGCCAACAGCCACTCGGGAGAAGTGTATGGTGTTTCCTGAAACATCTAAAAAGCAAAGCAACAGAGCCTAGGGCACTTCCACTTATGGTCCTATAGCTTAGGGAAATTAAAATCAAAAAGACACAGCCACCCCAAAGGTTGGGACGGCTCTGTTTACAAGAACCTGGTTTACGGTACAAGTTCAATATCGCAGAAAGTGAAAAATGGATAAAGAAGTTGTGGTACTTACGTACAATGCAGTATCACTCAGCAATGAAATCTATGTCATCAGGCCCGTAGCAGCATAATGAGTGGATTGAGGCACGATGATTCTAAGTGAAATAAGTCACACAGAAAAAGAAACATCATAAGGTATCACTAATACACGGAATGTGAACTTGGCTACACATGAACTGAATTACAAAACAGAACAGGGTCTCAAGTTTAGAAAACTAACTTATTCTTGCTTAAGGGGGAAGGTGAGTTGGGGTGCTGCATTAAACCAGAGTTTGAAATTAGCACAGATACCGTTCCATAAGCCAAATATGGAATAGACAAGACCTACCCCTTGCTCAACGAAATGGATTCAACAATGAGGTATCACCTCACACCTGGTAGAATAGGCATCATAGAAAATCTACAAGCAAAAAATGCTGGAAAGGGTGTGGAGAAAAGGAACCCTCTTCCACTATTGTTGGGAATATAAATTGATACAGTCACTATGGAGAACAATATGGAATTTCTTAAGAAACTAACAATAGAATTACCATATGATACAGCAATCCCAGTACTGGACATATACCCAGACAAAACCATAAATCAAAAAGAGACATTCACCGCAATGTTCATTGCATCACTATTTACAATATCGAGGTAATGGAAGCAACCTAAATGCCCACAGACAGACGAATGCATAAAGCCGTGGTACATATATAAAATGGAATATTACTAAGCCACGAAAAGGAATGAAATTGGGTCATTTGTAGAGACGTCGATGCATCTAGAGACTGTCATACAGAGTGAAGTAAGTCAGAAAGAGAAAAACAAATCTTGTATATTCATGCATATATGTGGAACCTAGAAAACCTGTACAGATTAACCATTTTGCAAGGCATAAATAGAGCAACAGATGTAGACAACAAACGTATGGACAACAAGGGGGGAAAGCTGTTGGGGGGGTGGTGGGAGGAGTTGAGAGACTGGGATTGGCATGTATACATTTATATGTATAAAATAGATAACCAATAAGAACCTGCTGTATAAAAATATAAAATAAAATTCAAAATTAAAAAGAAATAAAATTTAAAAATAGAAAAAACAATTATTCCCTTCACATACATGTATTTATATGAATAAATTATTTCCATGCTTATATCTGTAAATACAAAAAAGAGGAATAAAATCTACCTTGAACCCAAAACGAAAAAGAGAAAGAAAACACAGAACCCACCAGTTCCACAGAGGAAAACCGTATCAGGGCACTTGCTCCAGTTGTAAACAATTCTGAAGTTGGTCAGTGGTGGGGAATCGTCTCCCATTCAGCCAGCAGCCCCCACGCAACAAGCGTCCTCATTGCAAAGCTGGGGCACCGTGCCGAGGCATCTGTGAGTAAACGTGAGCTGAGCCCCAGGCCAGTTGCTGCTGAACTATTCCCACCCATCCCAGGTAAAACACCTGAATATATACAAGGACTTGAAAGCCTAGAGGGAGGGCCATAGAGCCACACGAGTGACAGCATGCCGGCCGACTTGGTGCCTGCAGGCCAGCCAGGATGGTCCTGGCCCTGGGTGCTCTTCTGGAAGATGTCCATTTCCCTGCCTGAGATACCCGTCCTGTCCCTGCCCCCACTGCTTGTTTCCTTCCTCACCTCTGCCCAGGGAGAAATTCCAGCAGCAGGTATGGGTGACACATCTTCTTCTTTAGCAGGTGGCAGCCTGGCAACTGCTGCAGAAAGTCCAGCAGAGCCCCACTCACACTGGGCCACCCACAAAGCCGTGGCCTCTCACTCCCTCCCACCAGCCCAGCCCCGAGACTGCTGACAGGGCAGAGAAAATGGCGTCAGGCACGGCTGCAGGGGCTCTTGCTGCCTGGAGTGGTATTTATAGTGATCTCAACCCAGGCACACCTGGGGAGGGCTGGCCGGCACGGTAAGGCTGCCCAGGTCAGCCAATCATCACCCCTCAGGGGCTCACAGTTGCAGAAAATGGAACTTGCTGAACCGGCCAGGTCCAAGGAACAGGTGTGGGCTCCTGAGAGTCAGGATAGACAAGGGGCTGCAGCTTTGGCTTGTTTTCTAATCATTTTATCTGGCCCATGAGTGGGAGACAACTTCAAGAAAACCCTCTCCTAATGAGAGGAACCCAGGAGTCAGGGAGAGGAGGGGTGGGTGGTGGTTGGAGACAGAGGCCTGGTGCCCCGGGTGCAGTGGAAGTCTCTGGAAGACCAGGTGGAGGGAGGCCTCACGGAGTGATGCCCAGGGTCACAGACCTGTCGCAGCTGCTGTTTGTTAGTTCAAGTCCTGCTCTGAGGTGCTCTGTGTCAGCTCTGAGCGACAGGTGAGCTGGGGGTGCTCTGCAATGAGGGCTATGTGCACGGTTCCTGTGTGCCCAGCCCTGCCACGGTACCTGCAAGGGTAGCTCTGTATCCTGGGAGGGGCCTGACCACGAGAGCCCTGTGGGCTGGGGTGGGGGTGGGGTACCTGCCCAGGTGAGCTCCATATTCTGGGATTGGTCTGACCACGAGAGCCCCATGGGCTGCTGGGGACCTGGTAAAGGATGTCAGGACAGTCAGTGAAGCCACCGAGGATATACCTCCAGTTGCTCCTAATTCCTACACCCTGCTGGTCATTCTACCAACCACCAGGACATGGTATTCTGTATTAGTCTTCAATGATGCCTTCTTTTGTATTCCATTAGTCCCAGAGTCACAAGAAATTTTGGCTTGTGAGTGGCAGGACTCAACATACAACTAAAACAATACTTCCGGGCCGTCTGGCCCCAAGGGTGCAAAAATTCCCACCCCATCTTTGGGGAAAGCTTAGCTAAAGACCTAAAAGTTCTACCTCTGGAAAAGGAAACCCTCCTTCAATATGCAGACGACATTCTGATCGCCAGCCCTACTAAGGAGGCCTCTGAACTACCAAGCCAATAAAGGATAGAAGTTGTCCAAGAAAAAGCTCAAATATCACAGACTGCCGTGACCTGCCTGGGCTTCATTCTCACAGAAGGTTGGAGAAGTCCATCCCAGGAAAGGGAAGAAACCATTTTCAGCCTTACCCCTTTCTAAAACTAGAAGACAGCTTAGGGGTTCCTGGGGAGGCCAGGGTTTGCTGCTTCTGGATCCCTAACTACAGTCTACTAGCTGGGCCTCTATATGAAACACTGAAAGGAAAAGATGATGATCCTTTTGAATAGAATCCAGAAGTGGCCTTTCAAGAATGGAAAGAGCAGTCAATTCAGACCCTTGCCCTGGAACTCCCTAATTTAGCTAAACCCTTTGACCTTTACATTCCCGGTGAAAGGTGAATCGCCATTGGAGAATTAGTGCAAAACCTGGGACCACTTGAAATGGAACAATGCAAGAATGCCATCCAGGTAGGATAAACTATGGTCACCAAGGGGCTTGGCCCACTGCCACATCTGGCCAAGATACTGGCGGTATCTAAAACCCTGGAAATCAGCAGCCCAAAAGGCCACCTCCCTCCTAAGGGAAAAGGACCCCACGTGGTGATCCTAACCACCAACCATGCCCTGAAGTTGCAGGGTTCGCTCCGTGGGCACACCGACCTCGAGTGAGGAGGCCCTCCAACTCCAACATCCAGAGAGATAACCGGGGGCAACAGGGCACCATGACGACTCGTGTGAACATCACTTGACCTGGAGTTTCTCTCATAAAACAACAAGAGTGTGTCCCAAAAGAGTAGACTACTGCTTGCCGGACTTACTGCACCCAGACGGGAGCTAATAATCTTGGCGGGGGAACCGTATATCACACTGTCACCATAGAAAAGCCTACAGACACCGTGATGATGGTGGCCAGTAAGACCGGCTGGACTCTTGTTTACTTCAAAAGGCTGTTGACTCAGTGGCCATCATGGTCCTTGATCACCACTGACCCTGGACTGTCTGGGAGTTGAGCGGGCAGGGCTCTGACACCTGGTGCTGTTTGTACGTTAATTCAGGGGCCTAATTGAAGAAAGCGCAGACTACTGGTCAGAGCATCTAGGCTGGCAGAAACGGTCGGCCTAAGGTGGCCGAACAAATGTGGGGCGGGGTGAAACCGGCCCCCACAGCGTCTCTGCACATCTCTTTCCTGGACCCTTAAAGGTCATTAGAATCTATAACACTTCCAATGCTGCTGCTCAGGTGGACGAGCAGGGAGGCAGGGGGCCTGGGGACAATCAACGTCACCTGGAGGCTGCTGGGGAGAAGCTCTGACCCTCGCCCCAGGGTATGAGGGCTCCCAACTCAGCACTCAGCAGTTACAGAAGAAGGGTCTGCACCCTCAGCACTCCAAGAATGAGGAACGGGACAAAAGGCAGAGGGGGGGTTTGTCCCCAGCAAAGCCCATTAAAAATCCCTGGGAGATAAAAATAGAATCTGGGCAATAAAGTCAAGTCTAACCTTTTTTATCCTTTGTGCTTTGTCTAATTTCACGTGCTCCTAGGGTCCCGCATGCAGAGGTTCCACACCCGGCACTTCAGACCAGATTTCCTAGTGCAGAATGGCTGGGTCGACACCTCAGCTCCTGGGGCCCAGTGCAGACTCCGCGATATAGAGCCTGAGCTACAGCCAACCCGGCCCTCGAGAGCTCCGCCCCCTCCCTCCCACTGACTCTGACAGGATCTCTACACAGCAGCCCAGCCCACAGCCCACGGGGTAGTACATGCTCTCACCTCTCCATTCTCTGATCAAAATATAAAGTTTCCTTTGCTTGTGAACCAAACTCAGTCTCGATCTGTTGGCCCCAATGACACTGGGCAGGGGGACACTTGTTGGGGTCCACTCTGGAGGATCAGTAACAGAAATTGAGACTATTGTAACCTCAATGAACAGATGTGTGAGCCAAAGTGTAGTTAACATAGAACAGTGTATAAGGCTCGGGTAAAATAAGATGTTTCTAACACTTCCATTGGATATTTCCATCACTTTATTATAAGCAAGTTCAGTGAAAAGGTTTGTCTTATTTGTCAGCTCAATATTAGAGAAATGAAGTGATTTCTTTCCAAGGATGTACATCTAATAATCTTGGTTAAACCTTCAATCTTGTTTTAAATGCTTTTCCATTGAAAATGATACCTCTCTTTCAGCTCCCCCATTTCTGAGAAGTATAAAATCTTATAATTTATTATTACCAAAGGGGAAAGGTGGGAGGAGGGATAAATTAACAGTTTGGGATTAACACATACACACTGCTATGTATAAAATAGATCATCAACAAGGAACTACTGTATAGCACAGGGAACTACACTCAACATTTTGCAATAACCTATAAGGGGAAATAATCTGAAAAAGAATAGATATTTTTATTGACATCATCTATCAATGACAGTTAAAGTGTAACCTAAGGGAAGCTGGTGGTGAGTGCTTCTGACCCTGAAGACTTCAATCATCTAAAGTTTGGACTCTGCCTACTTCCCAAGGCCCTTAATGAACATATGTGTAGCCGTAGCTTAAAAAATTCCCCAGTTTGGGTTTCGGGGAGACACTGATTTTGAAAAAGCCCTGGTGTTCTCCTTACATGAATGGGACTCTTCCTACTGCTAAAACATGTCTGTCACACCCAGAGGATGGTATACCGTCTGATCGGGAAGAGTTTGGAAAAGGCATCTCATCTCCTCATCTCCTGGTGCTCGGGTTCACCCCTCCAGCGTCTTTACTAACAGTCTCCCCACTTGGAGATGTCAGCACTGTCAACATCCTGTTGCGTACAGTTTGGAATTTGTCCAGAGGATGAAGCGGAAGGATGAGGAACAATGAGAGACAAGTCCTACGTGTTCAGACAGGCACATGTCACTCTAATTTCCAATCAGGAAGACGAATTGACCAAAGGCTAGGGTTGCCCATGGAAACAGTATAGGGCTTGAGGAAATCCCGCTGCTTTGTGGCCAGTTCCCATAAACACAAGTTGAACAATAGAACTCAGGGGCAGTAAAATTCACAAAACTGCAGAGTTGAAAATATCCATCACTGAAAAATGTCTTGAGGAAAGTCAGAGAAAAGGACTTGTAAGCAAGGGAGAATGGCAGGAAAGGGATTTGAGGAGGTAGAAAGGACTCGCCGTTAAGCACAAGAAAAGGAGCTGAACATTGCCAACATTGCAGTTGGCCAAAAAGGGTGTATGCGTTTTTTTTGTGTATATATTCAAGAAAAGAGCGTACACCTTTTTAGCCAACCAAACAGGTGGGCACTGGAAGTCAATACTACAAAAGACATCACTTCGCATCAGTCAGAAGAGCCATCCTCATAAAGCGTAAACAACAGAAATGCAGGACAGGGCAAGGAGAAGAGGGAGCCCTGTGAGACTTATAGTGGAAATGTATATTGCCAACGGCCATTCTGGAGAAGTGTATTGTGTTTACTAAAGCATCTAAACAATGAGCTACAGAGCATAGGGCACTTGCACTCATGGGCGTATATCTTGGGAAAAACAAAAATCGAGAGGACACAGGCACCCCAATGTTTACCCCCTCTCTGTTTAAAAGATCCTCGACTAGGATATAACTTAAATGTCTCTGGAGGGAAAAAATGGATAGAGATGTGGTACTTAGGTAGAGTGGAATATTATTCAGCCTGGAAATCAATGAAATATGGCCAGCTGTAACAACTCCGGAGGAGTTACGTATGATCATTCTAAGTGACAGAATTCAAAAAGAAGAAGACACATATCGTAAGATATCACTTAAAGGTGGAATCCAAAATGGCTACACATGAAATAAATTACAAAACAAAAACATAGTCAAATATGTAGAAAACACGCATAAGGCTGCTAAACGGGAAAGGTGGGGAGGGGTGAGGCATCATCCAGGAGGTTGAAATTAGCAAAGATACCATTCCAAATACCAAACTGATAATCAACAAGGCCTACACGGTAGCTAAAAGAACTGCACTCAGCACACTCAAGTCACCGGAAAAGAATATATACGACTGGTAAGAATCTGAAAAAGAATTTATTGATGTCTCTCTGTACGTGAATCAAGTGGATGTACAGCAGCAAGAAACAGAGCTTTGAAAATCAGCTGTAACCAATATAGTAATAAATTGAAAAAAATAAATGACAGAGAGACAGAGAAAACCTCTTACAACTTTTCCTCAGGGACGGTGATGCAACATGGATTGAACACATCTAGACCCACAGCAGGATGAGACATAAGGCTGGAAACTGTTTGCGCTAAGAGAAATGTGAGGTTGGGTGAGGAAATGCACACCCTTTAAAGTAATACTACCTGGTACCCATTCAATGGGTCCCAAATCTGCAGGTTCAAGGGATCTTCCTACAGCTAAAACATGCATGGAAAACCCAGAGGACTGTACACCATGTGATCGGGAGATGTGTCTAAAATGCACCTCATTTATCCTCTCCTGGTGCTCCTGTTCACCATTCCAGCCACGTTACTTAGAAGCTCCCCACTTGGAGAATCAGCACATTTAAACTTCTGTTTCACACATTTTGCAAATTGTGAGGAGGATGAACGGGAAGAGGGGGAACCAATGAGAGAAGAGTTGTAGGGGTTTGGACGGGCACATATCACTCTAATTTCCCATTAAGAATAAGAATTAAAAAAAGGCTCAGCCTGCCTCGCCGGAGCCAAAATAGGGCCTGAAGCAATCCTGCGCGTTTGAGGCCAGCTCACAAAAGAGCAACTTAAAACATGGAGCTCAGGGTCACTGCAATTCACAAACCTGCAGAGTTATAAATGAAAACTAACGTCCAAAAATATGTTGAGGTAAGGCAAAGAAGAGGATCTGAATGCAAGACAGAATTGCAAGAAACAGATTTCAAGAGATAGATTGGACTCGTCTTTAACGCGCATGAAAAGCGGCAGAATTTCGACAATGATGCAGTTGGCCCAAAAGGGCGTATGCGATTTTTCCTGATTATATCCAGGAAAAAACGCATACGCACTTTATGGGCAACGAAGCAAGCAAGCAATGCAAATGTGCACAACAAAGAAGTCTCATTTCCCACCGGTCAAAAGGGCCATCCTAAAAAATTGTAAAAACCAGAAATGCAGGACAGGCCATGGAGAACAGGGAGCCTTTATACGCTGATGGGCAGTGTGTGAACTGCCGAGAGCCACTCTGGAGAAGTGTATGGTGGTTCCTAAATCATCTAAAAACAGAGCTACAGAGCATAGGACACTTCCAATCATGGGAGTATATCTAGGGAAGTCTAAAAATCAACAAGACACAAGCACACCACAGTTTAGGGCTACTCTGTTTACAAGAACCTCAACTTCAGTACACCTTAAATATCCCAGGAAAGAGAACAATGGATAAAGAAGATGTGGTACTTATGTACAATGGAATATCTCTTCACCATGAAATCAATGTAATAAGGCTAGTAGAAGGATAAAGAGTGGATTTAGGTCCGATAATACTACTTGAAATAAGTCAAACAGAAAAAGAAACATATCATAAGATATCACTTATAGAGGGAGGGTAAATATGGCTGCACAAGAAATGAATTACAGAACAGAACAGTGTCTCACATTTAGAAAACACACTTATGTCAGCTTAAGGGGAAAGGAGAGGTGGGGTGATGCATAAAACCAGAGTTTGAAATTAGCACAGATACCGTTCAAGAAACCAAATAGGTATTAGACAAGATCTACACCTTGCTCAATGAACTGGCCTCAACACACCCTATACACCGCAGAGAAATATATCTGAGTAATAAGAATCTTAAAACCCATGTATTGATATATCTCCATAAGGGAATCAAGTGTGTGCAGAGCGGCACAAACACAGCAGTGAAAATGAGCTAAACCCCATTATAGAAATAAATTTTAAAAACAAAACGCAGAAACAATGAAAGAGAGAAAAATTCTTACAAAATTCGCTCAGGGGCTGTGATGCAACCTGGATTGACCACATATAAACCCACAGCTGGATAAGACATAAGGCTGGACACTTGGGGCTGAGAGGATTGGTGAGCTTCGGTGAGCAACTGCCGAAAGTTTAATGCAATACTTCGTGCTACTCATTCCAAGGGTCCCAACACTCCAGGTTGAAGGGAATCTTCCTACAGCTAAACCATGCTTGGGAAACCCAGCGACTGGTATACCATATGATCGGGAAAGGTTTCTAAAACGCACCACATTTTTCCTCTCCTGGGGCTCCGGATCGACATTCCAGCCGCTTTACTAACAACATCCCCACATGGAGAGTCAATGCCTTTAAGTTCTGGTATCGCACAGTCTTCAGTTAGTGCGGAGGATGAATGGGAATAGGGGGAACCAGTGAGAAACTAGCTGTAGCGGTTTCAATGGGCACATGTCACTCTAATTTCACATCAGTAAGAAGAATGAACCAAAGGCACAGCAAGGTGCCCCAGAAGAAGAATAGGGCTTCAAGGAATCCTGTGGTTATGGGGCAAGATCACAAAACTAAGAGCTGAAAAATGGAGCTAAGGGCCACTGCAATTCAAAAACCTGACTTGCCCAAAAAGGGCGTATGCGTTTTTTCCTGAATATATTCAGGAAAAAACGCATACGCCCTTTTTGGCCAACCAAGCAAGCTTGCAAAGGAAATCTGCACTACAATGAAGTCTCAATTCCCCCTGGTCAAAAGGGCCATCTGAAAAAAGTGTAAAATCCAGAAAGGCAGGACAGGCCATGGAGAACTGGGAGCCTTGTTATGCTGATGGGCGGGATGTCAATTGCCAACAGCCACTCTGGAGAAGTGTTTGGTGTTTCCTGAAACATCTAAAAAACAAAGCAACAGAGCCTAGGGCACTTCCACTTATGGTACTATAGTTTAGGGCAATTAAAATCAAAAAGACACAGCCACCCCAAAGTTTGGGATGGCTCTGTTTACAAGAACCTCATATACGGTACAAGTTCAATATCACAGAAAGTGAAAAATGGATAAAGAAGTTGTGGTACTTACGTACAATGCAATATCACTCAGCAATGAAATCTATGTCATCAGGCCCGTAGCAGCATAATGAGTGGACTAAGTACGATGAATCTAACTGAAATAAGTCACACAGAAAAAGAAACATCATAAGGTATCACTAATACACGGAATGTAAACTTGGCTACACAGGAACTGAATTCCAAAACAGAACAGGGTCTCAAATTTAGAAAACCAACTTATGCTTGCTTAAGGGGAAAGGTGAGTTGGGGTGCTGCATAAAACCAGAGATTGAAATGAGCACAGATAAAGTTCCTTAAGCCAAATATGGAATAGACAAGAGCTACTCCTTGCTCAAAGAAATGGACTCAACACCCCATATTCAACGCCTAGGAATATACCTGACTAGTAAGAATCATAAAACCTATGGATTTATATATCTCTGTAAGAGAATCAAGAGTGTGTACAGCGGCATTAAAGCAGTGAAAATCAGGTAAATCCCATAATAAAAATAAATTTCTTAAACAAAACACAATGACAGTGAAATAGAGAGAAATACTTAAGTAATTCATTCAAGGCTTCTGATGCAACCTGCATTTACCACATCTACACCCAGAGCTGGGTGACACATAAGGCTGGACACTTGGGGCTCATAATATTGGTGAGGTTCGGTGAGCAAATGAAGACCTTTGAAGTCATATTGCATGGTACCCATTCCATGGGTCTCAACTCTCCAGGTTTAAGGGATACTTCCTTCAGCTAAAACATGCATGTGGAACCCAGAGTATGATCCACCATGCGATCGAGAAACATGTTCAAATGTGTCTCACTTTTCGTTCCCTGGTACTCGGGTGCAACATGCCAGACGCTTTACTAACACTCTCCCGACTTGGAGAGTCAGTGCCTTTAACCTCCTGTTTGGCCCAGTTTGCAATTTCTGCGGAAGATGAACAGGAATAGGGAGAACCAATGACAGACTAGCTGGAGGTGTCTGGACGGGCAAATTTAACTCTCATTTCCCACCAGGAAGGGGAATTAACCAAAGGCTCAGCGTGCCGTGCCGCAACCAGATTAGGGCCTGAAGCCATCCTGCGGTGTTGCGGCCAGCTCACGAGAAAGCAAGTTGAAGAAAGGAGCTCAGGGGCACTGTAATTCACAAACCTGCAGAGTTATAAATGACAGCTATCGTCCAAAAATATACTGAAGTAAGGCTGCCAAGAGGACTTGAAAGCGGGGCAGAATTGCAGGAAACCGATTTCAGGAGGTAGACTGGAATTGCATTTAAAGCATAGGAAAAGAGGCAGAACGTCCACAATGATGCACTTGGCCAAAAAGGGCGTATGCGTTTTTTCCTGAATATATTCAGGAAAAAACGCATACGCCCTTTTTGGCCAACCAAGCAAGCTTGCAAAGGAAATCTGCACTACAATGAAGTCTCACTTCCCCCCGGTCAAAAGGGCCATCTGAAAAAAGTGTAAAATCCAGAAAGGCAGGACAGGCCATGGAGAACTGGGAGCCTTGTTATGCTGATGGGCGGGATGTCAATTGCCAAGAGCCACTCGGGAGAAGTGTATGGTGTTTCCTGAAACATCTAAAAAGCAAAGCAACAGAGCCTAGGGCACTTCCACTTATGGTCCTATAGCTTAGGGAAATTAAAATCAAAAAGACACAGCCACCCCAAAGGTTGGGACGGCTCTGTTTACAAGAACCTGGTTTACGGTACAAGTTCAATATCGCAGAAAGTGAAAAATGGATAAAGATGTTGTGGTACTTACGTACAATGCAGTATCACTCAGCAATGAAATCTATGTCATCAGGCCCGTAGCAGCATAATGAGTGGATTCAGGTATGATGATTCTAACTGAAATAAGTCACACAGAAAAAGAAACGTCATAAGATATCACTAATACACGGAATGTAAACTTGGCTACACAGGAACTGAATTACAAAACAGAACAGGGTCTCAAATTTAGAAAACCAACTTATGCTTGCTTAAGGGGAAAGGTGAGTTGGGGTGCTGCATAAAACCAGAGATTGAAATGAGCACAGATAAAGTCCCTTAAGCCAAATATGGAATAGACAAGAGCTACTCCTTGCTCAACGAAATGGACTCAACACCCCATATTAAACACCTAAGTGTGTACCTGACTAGGAAGTATCTTAAAACCTATGGATTGCTATGTCTCCGAAAGAGAATCAAGCGTGTGTACAGGGGCATAAACGCAGCAGTGATAGGATTGGAGAAGTTCGGTGAGCAAATGAAGACCCTTTGAAGTCATATTGCATGGTACCCATTCCACGGGTCTCAACTCTCCAGGTTTAAAGCATTCTTCCTTCAGCTAAAACATGCATGTGGAACCCAGAGTATGATCAACCATGTGATCGGGAGACGTGTTCCAATATGTCTCAGTTTTCGTCCCCTGGTACTCGGGTGCAACATTCCAGACGCTTTACTAACACTCTCCCGACTTGGAGAGTCAGTGCCTTTAACCTCCTGTTTGGCCCAGTTTGCAATTTCTGCGGAAGATGAACATGAATAGGGAGAACCATTGAGAGACTAGCTGGAGGTGTCTGGACGGGCAAATTTAACTCTCATTTCCCACCAGGAAGAGGAATTAACCAAAGGCTCAGCGTGCCGTGCCGCAACCAGATTAGGGCCTGAAGCCATCCTGCGGTGTTGCGGCCAGCTCACGAGAAAGCGAGTTGAAGAAAGGAGCTCAGGGGCACTGTAATTCACAAACCTGCAGAGTTATAAATGACAGCTATCGTCCAAAAATATACTGAAGTAAGGCTGCCAAGAGGACTTGAAAGCGGGGCAGAATTGCAGGAAACCGATTTCAGGAGGTAGACTGGAATTGCATTTAAAGCATAGGAAAAGAGGCAGAACGTCCACAATGATGCACTTGGCCAAAAAGGGCGTATGCGTTTTTTCCTGAATATATTCAGGAAAAAACGCATACGCCCTTTTTGGCCAACCAAGCAAGCTTGCAAAGGAAATCTGCACTACAATGAAGTCTCACTTCCCCCCGGTCAAAAGGGCCATCTGAAAAAAGTGTAAAATCCAGAAAGGCAGGACAGGCCATGGAGAACTGGGAGCCTTGTTATGCTGATGGGCGGGATGTCAATTGCCAAGAGCCACTCGGGAGAAGTGTATGGTGTTTCCTGAAACATCTAAAAAGCAAAGCAACAGAGCCTAGGGCACTTCCACTTATGGTCCTATAGCTTAGGGAAATTAAAATCAAAAAGACACAGCCACCCCAAAGGTTGGGACGGCTCTGTTTACAAGAACCTGGTTTACGGTACAAGTTCAATATCGCAGAAAGTGAAAAATGGATAAAGAAGTTGTGGTACTTACGTACAATGCAGTATCACTCAGCAATGAAATCTATGTCATCAGGCCCGTAGCAGCATAATGAGTGGATTGAGGCACGATGATTCTAAGTGAAATAAGTCACACAGAAAAAGAAACATCATAAGGTATCACTAATACACGGAATGTGAACTTGGCTACACAGGAACTGAATTACAAAACAGAACAGGGTCTCAAGTTTAGAAAACTAACTTATTCTTGCTTAAGGGGGAAGGTGAGTTGGGGTGCTGCATTAAACCAGAGTTTGAAATTAGCACAGATACCGTTCCATAAGCCAAATATGGAATAGACAAGACCTACCCCTTGCTCAACGAAATGGATTCAACAATGAGGTATCACCTCACACCTGGTAGAATAGGCATCATAGAAAATCTACAAGCAAAAAATGCTGGAAAGGGTGTGGAGAAAAGGAACCCTCTTCCACTATTGTTGGGAATATAAATTGATACAGTCACTATGGAGAACAATATGGAATTTCTTAAGAAACTAACAATAGAATTACCATATGATACAGCAATCCCAGTACTGGACATATACCCAGACAAAACCATAAATCAAAAAGAGACATTCACCGCAGTGTTCATTGCATCACTATTTACAATATCGAGGTAATGGAAGCAACCTAAATGCCCACAGACAGACGAATGCATAAAGCCGTGGTACATATATAAAATGGAATATTACTAAGCCACGAAAAGGAATGAAATTGGGTCATTTGTAGAGACGTCGATGCATCTAGAGACTGTCATACAGAGTGAAGTAAGTCAGAAAGAGAAAAACAAATCTTGTATATTCATGCATATATGTGGAACCTAGAAAACCTGTACAGATTAACCATTTTGCAAGGCATAAATAGAGCAACAGATGTAGACAACAAACGTATGGACAACAAGGGGGGAAAGCTGTTGGGGGGGGTGGTGGGAGGAGTTGAGAGACTGGGATTGGCATGTATACATTTATATGTATAAAATAGATAACCAATAAGAACCTGCTGTATAAAAATATAAAATAAAATTCAAAATTAAAAAGAAATAAAATTTAAAAATAGAAAAAACAATTATTCCCTTCACATACATGTATTTATATGAATAAATTATTTCCATGCTTATATCTGTAAATACAAAAAAGAGGAATAAAATCTACCTTGAACCCAAAACGAAAAAGAGAAAGAAAACACAGAACCCACCAGTTCCACAGAGGAAAACCGTATCAGGGCACTTGCTCCAGCTGTAAACAATTCTGAAGTTGGTCAGTGGTGGGGAATCGTCTCCCATTCAGCCAGCAGCCCCCACGCAACAAGCGTCCTCATTGCAAAGCTGGGGCACCGTGCCGAGGCATCTGTGAGTAAACGTGAGCTGAGCCCCAGGCCAGTTGCTGCTGAACTATTCCCACCCATCCCAGGTAAAACACCTGAATATATACAAGGACTTGAAAGCCTAGAGGGAGGGCCATAGAGCCACACGAGTGACAGCATGCCGGCCGACTTGGTGCCTGCAGGCCAGCCAGGATGGTCCTGGCCCTGGGTGCTCTTCTGGAAGATTTCCATTTCCCTGCCTGAGATACCCGTCCTGTCCCTGCCCCCACTGCTTGTTTCCTTCCTCACCTCTGCCCAGGGAGAAATTCCAGCAGCAGGTATGGGTGACACATCTTCTTCTTTAGCAGGTGGCAGCCTGGCAACTGCTGCAGAAAGTCCAGCAGAGCCCCACTCACACTGGGCCACCCACAAAGCCGTGGCCTCTCACTCCCTCCCACCAGCCCAGCCCCGAGACTGCTGACAGGGCAGAGAAAATGGCGTCAGGCACGGCTGCAGGGGCTCTTGCTGCCTGGAGTGGTATTTATAGTGATCTCAACCCAGGCACACCTG
Source organism: Lagenorhynchus albirostris (assembly GCF_949774975.1). NCBI lineage: Eukaryota > Metazoa > Chordata > Mammalia > Artiodactyla > Delphinidae > Lagenorhynchus > Lagenorhynchus albirostris. Next base: position 906,818 of record NW_026783620.1, on the reverse strand, counting down.
GGGAGGGCTGGCCGGCACGGTAAGGCTGCCCAGGTCAGCCAATCATCACCCCTCAGGGGCTCACAGTTGCAGAAAATGGAACTTGCTGAACCGGCCAGGTCCAAGGAACAGGTGTGGGCTCCTGAGAGTCAGGATAGACAAGGGGCTGCAGCTTTGGCTTGTTTTCTAATCATTTTATCTGGCCCATGAGTGGGAGACAACTTCAAGAAAACCCTCTCCTAATGAGAGGAACCCAGGAGTCAGGGAGAGGAGGGGTGGGTGGTGGTTGGAGACAGAGGCCTGGTGCCCCGGGTGCAGTGGAAGTCTCTGGAAGACCAGGTGGAGGGAGGCCTCACGGAGTGATGCCCAGGGTCACAGACCTGTCGCAGCTGCTGTTTGTTAGTTCAAGTCCTGCTCTGAGGTGCTCTGTGTCAGCTCTGAGCGACAGGTGAGCTGGGGGTGCTCTGCAATGAGGGCTATGTGCACGGTTCCTGTGTGCCCAGCCCTGCCACGGTACCTGCAAGGGTAGCTCTGTATCCTGGGAGGGGCCTGACCACTAGAGCCCTGTGGGCTGGGGTGGGGGTGGGGTACCTGCCCAGGTGAGCTCCATATTCTGGGATTGGTCTGACCACGAGAGCCCCATGGGCTGCTGGGGACCTGGTAAAGGATGTCAGGACAGTCAGTGAAGCCACCGAGGATATACCTCCAGTTGCTCCTAATTCCTACACCCTGCTGGTCATTCTACCAACCACCAGGACATGGTATTCTGTATTAGTCTTCAATGATGCCTTCTTTTGTATTCCATTAGTCCCAGAGTCACAAGAAATTTTGGCTTGTGAGTGGCAGGACTCAACATACAACTAAAACAATACTTCCGGGCCGTCTGGCCCCAAGGGTGCAAAAATTCCCACACCATCTTTGGGGAAAGCTTAGCTAAAGACCTAAAAGTTCTACCTCTGGAAAAGGAAACCCTCCTTCAATATGCAGACGACATTCTGATCGCCAGCCCTACTAAGGAGGCCTCTGAACTACCAAGCCAATAAAGGATAGAAGTTGTCCAAGAAAAAGCTCAAATATCACAGACTGCCGTGACCTGCCTGGGCTTCATTCTCACAGAAGGTTGGAGAAGTCCATCCCAGGAAAGGGAAGAAACCATTTTCAGCCTTACCCCTTTCTAAAACTAGAAGACAGCTTAGGGGTTCCTGGGGAGGCCAGGGTTTGCTGCTTCTGGATCCCTAACTACAGTCTACTAGCTGGGCCTCTATATGAAACACTGAAAGGAAAAGATGTTGATCCTTTTGAATAGAATCCAGAAGTGGCCTTTCAAGAATGGAAAGAGCAGTCAATTCAGACCCTTGCCCTGGAACTCCCTAATTTAGCTAAACCCTTTGACCTTTACATTCCCGGTGAAAGGTGAATCGCCATTGGAGAATTAGTGCAAAACCTGGGACCACTTGAAATGGAAAAATGCAAGAATGCCATCCAGGTAGGATAAACTATGGTCACCAAGGGGCTTGGCCCACTGCCACATCTGGCCAAGATACTGGCGGTATCTAAAACCCTGGAAATCAGCAGCCCAAAAGGCCACCTCCCTCCTAAGGGAAAAGGACCCCACGTGGTGATCCTAACCACCAACCATGCCCTGAAGTTGCAGGGTTCGCTCCGTGGGCACACCGACCTCGAGTGAGGAGGCCCTCCAACTCCAACATCCAGAGAGATAACCGGGGGCAACAGGGCACCATGACGACTCGTGTGAACATCACTTGACCTGGAGTTTCTCTCATAAAACAACAAGAGTGTGTCCCAAAAGAGTAGACTACTGCTTGCCGGACTTACTGCACCCAGACGGGAGCTAATAATCTTGGCGGGGGAACCGTATATCACACTGTCACCATAGAAAAGCCTACAGACACCGTGATGATGGTGGCCAGTAAGACCGGCTGGACTCTTGTTTACTTCAAAAGGCTGTTGACTCAGTGGCCATCATGGTCCTTGATCACCACTGACCCTGGACTGTCTGGGAGTTGAGCGGGCAGGGCTCTGACACCTGGTGCTGTTTGTACGTTAATTCAGGGGCCTAATTGAAGAAAGCGCAGACTACTGGTCAGAGCATCTAGGCTGGCAGAAACGGTCGGCCTAAGGTGGCCGAACAAATGTGGGGCGGGGTGAAACCGGCCCCCACAGCGTCTCTGCACATCTCTTTCCTGGACCCTTAAAGGTCATTAGAATCTATAACACTTCCAATGCTGCTGCTCAGGTGGACGAGCAGGGAGGCAGGGGGCCTGGGGACAATCAACGTCACCTGGAGGCTGCTGGGGAGAAGCTCTGACCCTCGCCCCAGGGTATGAGGGCTCCCAACTCAGCACTCAGCAGTTACAGAAGAAGGGTCTGCACCCTCAGCACTCCAAGAATGAGGAACGGGACAAAAGGCAGAGGGGGGGTTTGTCCCCAGCAAAGCCCATTAAAAATCCCTGGGAGATAAAAATAGAATCTGGGCAATAAAGTCAAGTCTAACCTTTTTTATCCTTTGTGCTTTGTCTAATTTCACGTGCTCCTAGGGTCCCGCATGCAGAGGTTCCACACCCGGCACTTCAGACCAGATTTCCTAGTGCAGAATGGCTGGGTCGACACCTCAGCTCCTGGGGCCCAGTGCAGACTCCGCGATATAGAGCCTGAGCTACAGCCAACCCGGCCCTCGAGAGCTCCGCCCCCTCCCTCCCACTGACTCTGACAGGATCTCTACACAGCAGCCCAGCCCACAGCCCACGGGGTAGTACATGCTCTCACCTCTCCATTCTCTGATCAAAATATAAAGTTTCCTTTGCTTGTGAACCAAACTCAGTCTCGATCTGTTGGCCCCAATGACACTGGGCAGGGGGACACTTGTTGGGGTCCACTCTGGAGGATCAGTAACAGAAATTGAGACTATTGTAACCTCAATGAACAGATGTGTGAGCCAAAGTGTAGTTAACATAGAACAGTGTATAAGGCTCGGGTAAAATAAGATGTTTCTAACACTTCCATTGGATATTTCCATCACTTTATTATAAGCAAGTTCAGTGAAAAGGTTTGTCTTATTTGTCAGCTCAATATTAGAGAAATGAAGTGATTTCTTTCCAAGGATGTACATCTAATAATCTTGGTTAAACCTTCAATCTTGTTTTAAATGCTTTTCCATTGAAAATGATACCTCTCTTTCAGCTCCCCCATTTCTGAGAAGTATAAAATCTTATAATTTATTATTACCAAAGGGGAAAGGTGGGAGGAGGGATAAATTAACAGTTTGGGATTAACACATACACACTGCTATGTATAAAATAGATCATCAACAAGGAACTACTGTATAGCACAGGGAACTACACTCAACATTTTGCAATAACCTATAAGGGGAAATAATCTGAAAAAGAATAGATATTTTTATTGACATCATCTATCAATGACAGTTAAAGTGTAACCTAAGGGAAGCTGGTGGTGAGTGCTTCTGACCCTGAAGACTTCAATCATCTAAAGTTTGGACTCTGCCTACTTCCCAAGGCCCTTAATGAACATATGTGTAGCCGTAGCTTAAAAAATTCCCCAGTTTGGGTTTCGGGGAGACACTGATTTTGAAAAAGCCCTGGTGTTCTCCTTACATGAATGGGACTCTTCCTACTGCTAAAACATGTCTGTCACACCCAGAGGATGGTATACCGTCTGATCGGGAAGAGTTTGGAAAAGGCATCTCATCTCCTCATCTCCTGGTGCTCGGGTTCACCCCTCCAGCGTCTTTACTAACAGTCTCCCCACTTGGAGATGTCAGCACTGTCAACATCCTGTTGCGTACAGTTTGGAATTTGTCCAGAGGATGAAGCGGAAGGATGAGGAACAATGAGAGACAAGTCCTACGTGTTCAGACAGGCACATGTCACTCTAATTTCCAATCAGGAAGACGAATTGACCAAAGGCTAGGGTTGCCCATGGAAACAGTATAGGGCTTGAGGAAATCCCGCTGCTTTGTGGCCAGTTCCCATAAACACAAGTTGAACAATAGAACTCAGGGGCAGTAAAATTCACAAAACTGCAGAGTTGAAAATATCCATCACTGAAAAATGTCTTGAGGAAAGTCAGAGAAAAGGACTTGTAAGCAAGGGAGAATGGCAGGAAAGGGATTTGAGGAGGTAGAAAGGACTCGCCGTTAAGCACAAGAAAAGGAGCTGAACATTGCCAACATTGCAGTTGGCCAAAAAGGGTGTATGCGTTTTTTTTGTGTATATATTCAAGAAAAGAGCGTACACCTTTTTAGCCAACCAAACAGGTGGGCACTGGAAGTCAATACTACAAAAGACATCACTTCGCATCAGTCAGAAGAGCCATCCTCATAAAGCGTAAACAACAGAAATGCAGGACAGGGCAAGGAGAAGAGGGAGCCCTGTGAGACTTATAGTGGAAATGTATATTGCCAACGGCCATTCTGGAGAAGTGTATTGTGTTTACTAAAGCATCTAAACAATGAGCTACAGAGCATAGGGCACTTGCACTCATGGGCGTATATCTTGGGAAAAACAAAAATCGAGAGGACACAGGCACCCCAATGTTTACCCCCTCTCTGTTTAAAAGATCCTCGACTAGGATATAACTTAAATGTCTCTGGAGGGAAAAAATGGATAGAGATGTGGTACTTAGGTAGAGTGGAATATTATTCAGCCTGGAAATCAATGAAATATGGCCAGCTGTAACAACTCCGGAGGAGTTACGTATGATCATTCTAAGTGACAGAATTCAAAAAGAAGAAGACACATATCGTAAGATATCACTTAAAGGTGGAATCCAAAATGGCTACACATGAAATAAATTACAAAACAAAAACATAGTCAAATATGTAGAAAACACGCATAAGGCTGCTAAACGGGAAAGGTGGGGAGGGGTGAGGCATCATCCAGGAGGTTGAAATTAGCAAAGATACCATTCCAAATACCAAACTGATAATCAACAAGGCCTACACGGTAGCTAAAAGAACTGCACTCAGCACACTCAAGTCACCGGAAAAGAATATATACGACTGGTAAGAATCTGAAAAAGAATTTATTGATGTCTCTCTGTACGTGAATCAAGTGGATGTACAGCAGCAAGAAACAGAGCTTTGAAAATCAGCTGTAACCAATATAGTAATAAATTGAAAAAAATAAACGACAGAGAGACAGAGAAAACCTCTTACAACTTTTCCTCAGGGACGGTGATGCAACATGGATTGAACACATCTAGACCCACAGCAGGATGAGACATAAGGCTGGAAACTGTTTGCGCTAAGAGAAATGTGAGGTTGGGTGAGGAAATGCACACCCTTTAAAGTAATACTACCTGGTACCCATTCAATGGGTCCCAAATCTGCAGGTTCAAGGGATCTTCCTACAGCTAAAACATGCATGGAAAACCCAGAGGACTGTACACCATGTGATCGGGAGATGTGTCTAAAATGCACCTCATTTATCCTCTCCTGGTGCTCCTGTTCACCATTCCAGCCACGTTACTTAGAAGCTCCCCACTTGGAGAATCAGCACATTTAAACTTCTGTTTCACACATTTTGCAAATTGTGAGGAGGATGAACGGGAAGAGGGGGAACCAATGAGAGAAGAGTTGTAGGGGTTTGGACGGGCACATATCACTCTAATTTCCCATTAAGAATGAGAATTAAAAAAAGGCTCAGCCTGCCTCGCCGGAGCCAAAATAGGGCCTGAAGCAATCCTGCGCGTTTGAGGCCAGCTCACAAAAGAGCAACTTAAAACATGGAGCTCAGGGTCACTGCAATTCACAAACCTGCAGAGTTATAAATGAAAACTAACGTCCAAAAATATGTTGAGGTAAGGCAAAGAAGAGGATCTGAATGCAAGACAGAATTGCAAGAAACAGATTTCAAGAGATAGATTGGACTCGTCTTTAACGCGCATGAAAAGCGGCAGAATTTCGACAATGATGCAGTTGGCCCAAAAGGGCGTATGCGATTTTTCCTGATTATATCCAGGAAAAAACGCATACGCACTTTATGGGCAACGAAGCAAGCAAGCAATGCAAATGTGCACAACAAAGAAGTCTCATTTCCCACCGGTCAAAAGGGCCATCCTAAAAAATTGTAAAAACCAGAAATGCAGGACAGGCCATGGAGAACAGGGAGCCTTTATACGCTGATGGGCAGTGTGTGAACTGCCGAGAGCCACTCTGGAGAAGTGTATGGTGGTTCCTAAATCATCTAAAAACAGAGCTACAGAGCATAGGACACTTCCAATCATGGGAGTATATCTAGGGAAGTCTAAAAATCAACAAGACACAAGCACACCACAGTTTAGGGCTACTCTGTTTACAAGAACCTCAACTTCAGTACACCTTAAATATCCCAGGAAAGAGAACAATGGATAAAGAAGATGTGGTACTTATGTACAATGGAATATCTCTTCACCATGAAATCAATGTAATAAGGCTAGTAGAAGGATAAAGAGTGGATTTAGGTCCGATAATACTACTTGAAATAAGTCAAACAGAAAAAGAAACATATCATAAGATATCACTTATAGAGGGAGGGTAAATATGCCTGCACAAGAAATGAATTACAGAACAGAACAGTGTCTCACATTTAGAAAACACACTTATGTCAGCTTAAGGGGAAAGGAGAGGTGGGGTGATGCATAAAACCAGAGTTTGAAATTAGCACAGATACCGTTCAAGAAACCAAATAGGTATTAGACAAGATCTACACCTTGCTCAATGAACTGGCCTCAACACACCCTATACACCGCAGAGAAATATATCTGAGTAATAAGAATCTTAAAACCCATGTATTGATATATCTCCATAAGGGAATCAAGTGTGTGCAGAGCGGCACAAACACAGCAGTGAAAATGAGCTAAACCCCATTATAGAAATAAATTTTAAAAACAAAACGCAGAAACAATGAAAGAGAGAAAAATTCTTACAAAATTCGCTCAGGGGCTGTGACGCAACCTGGATTGACCACATATAAACCCACAGCTGGATAAGACATAAGGCTGGACACTTGGGGCTGAGAGGATTGGTGAGCTTCGGTGAGCAACTGCCGAAAGTTTAATGCAATACTTCGTGCTACTCATTCCAAGGGTCCCAACACTCCAGGTTGAAGGGAATCTTCCTGCAGCTAAACCATGCTTGGGAAACCCAGCGACTGGTATACCATATGATCGGGAAAGGTTTCTAAAACGCACCACATTTTTCCTCTCCTGGGGCTCCGGATCGACATTCCAGCCGCTTTACTAACAACATCCCCACATGGAGAGTCAATGCCTTTAAGTTCTGGTATCGCACAGTCTTCAGTTAGTGCGGAGGATGAATGGGAATAGGGGGAACCAGTGAGAAACTAGCTGTAGCGGTTTCAATGGGCACATGTCACTCTAATTTCACATCAGTAAGAAGAATGAACCAAAGGCACAGCAAGGTGCCCCAGAAGAAGAATAGGGCTTCAAGGAATCCTGTGGTTATGGGGCAAGATCACAAAACTAAGAGCTGAAAAATGGAGCTAAGGGCCACTGCAATTCAAAAACCTGACTTGCCCAAAAAGGGCGTATGCGTTTTTTCCTGAATATATTCAGGAAAAAACGCATACGCCCTTTTTGACCAACCAAGCAAGCTTGCAAAGGAAATCTGCACTACAATGAAGTCTCAATTCCCCCTGGTCAAAAGGGCCATCTGAAAAAAGTGTAAAATCCAGAAAGGCATGACAGGCCATGGAGAACTGGGAGCCTTGTTATGCTGATGGGCAGGATGTAAATTGCCAACAGCCACTCTGGAGAAGTGTTTGGTGTTTCCTGAAACATCTAAAAAACAAAGCAACAGAGCCTAGGGCACTTCCACTTATGGTACTATAGTTTAGGGCAATTAAAATCAAAAAGACACAGCCACCCCAAAGTTTGGGATGGCTCTGTTTACAAGAACCTCATATACGGTACAAGTTCAATATCACAGAAAGTGAAAAATGGATAAAGAAGTTGTGGTACTTATGTAAAATGCAATATCACTCAGCAATGAAATCTATGTCATCAGGCCCGTAGCAGCATAATGAGTGGACTAAGTACGATGAATCTAACTGAAATAAGTCACACAGAAAAAGAAACATCATAAGGTATCACTAATACACGGAATGTAAACTTGGCTACACAGGAACTGAATTCCAAAACAGAACAGGGTCTCAAATTTAGAAACCCAACTTATGCTTGCTTAAGGGGAAAGGTGAGTTGGGGTGCTGCATAAAACCAGAGATTGAAATGAGCACAGATAAAGTTCCTTAAGCCAAATATGGAATAGACAAGAGCTACTCCTTGCTCAACGAAATGGACTCAACACCCCATATTCAACGCCTAGGAATATACCTGACTAGTAAGAATCATAAAACCTATGGATTTATATATCTCTGTAAGAGAATCAAGAGTGTGTACAGCGGCATTAAAGCAGTGAAAATCAGGTAAATCCCATAATAAAAATAAATTTCTTAAACAAAACACAATGACAGTGAAATAGAGAGAAATACTTAAGTAATTCATTCAAGGCTTCTGATGCAACCTGCATTTACCACATCTACACCCAGAGCTGGGTGACACATAAGGCTGGACACTTGGGGCTCATAATATTGGTGAGGTTCGGTGAGCAAATGAAGACCTTTGAAGTCATATTGCATGGTACCCATTCCATGGGTCTCAACTCTCCAGGTTTAAGGGACACTTCCTTCAGCTAAAACATGCATGTGGAACCCAGAGTATGATCCACCATGTGATCGAGAAACATGTTCAAATGTGTCTCACTTTTCGTTCCCTGGTACTCGGGTGCAACATGCCAGACGCTTTACTAACACTCTCCCGACTTGGAGAGTCAGTGCCTTTAACCTCCTGTTTGGCCCAGTTTGCAATTTCTGTGGAAGATGAACAGTAATAGGGAGAACCATTGAGAGACCAGCTGGAGGTGTCTGGACGGGCAAATTTAACTCTCATTTCCCACCAGGAAGAGGAATTAACCAAAGGCTCAGCGTGCCGTGCCGGAACCAGATTAGGGCCTGAAGCCATCCTGCGGTGTTGCGGCCAGCTCACGAGAAAGCGAGTTGAAGAAAGGAGCTCAGGGGCACTGTAATTCACAAACCTGCAGAGTTATAAATGACAGCTATCGTCCAAAAATATACTGAAGTAAGGCTGCCAAGAGGACTTGAAAGCGGGGCAGAATTGCAGGAAACCGATTTCAGGAGGTAGACTGGAATTGCATTTAAAGCATAGGAAAAGAGGCAGAACGTCCACAATGATGCACTTGGCCAAAAAGGGCGTATGCGTTTTTTCCTGAATATATTCAGGAAAAAACGCATACGCCCTTTTTGGCCAACCAAGCAAGCTTGCAAAGGAAATCTGCACTACAATGAAGTCTCACTTCCCCCCGGTCAAAAGGGCCATCTGAAAAAAGTGTAAAATCCAGAAAGGCAGGACAGGCCATGGAGAACTGGGAGCCTTGTTATGCTGATGGGCGGGATGTCAATTGCCAACAGCCACTCGGGAGAAGTGTATGGTGTTTCCTGAAACATCTAAAAAGCAAAGCAACAGAGCCTAGGGCACTTCCACTTATGGTCCTATAGCTTAGGGAAATTAAAATCAAAAAGACACAGCCACCCCAAAGGTTGGGACGGCTCTGTTTACAAGAACCTGGTTTACGGTACAAGTTCAATATCGCAGAAAGTGAAAAATGGATAAAGAAGTTGTGGTACTTACGTACAATGCAATATCACTCAGCAATGAAATCTATGTCATCAGGCCCGTAGCAGCATAATGAGTGGATTGAGGCACGATGATTCTAAGTGAAATAAGTCACACAGAAAAAGAAACATCATAAGGTATCACTAATACACGGAATGTGAACTTGGCTACACAGGAACTGAATTACAAAACAGAACAGGGTCTCAAGTTTAGAAAACTAACTTATTCTTGCTTAAGGGGGAAGGTGAGTTGGGGTGCTGCATTAAACCAGAGTTTGAAATTAGCACAGATACCGTTCCATAAGCCAAATATGGAATAGACAAGACCTACCCCTTGCTCAACGAAATGGATTCAACAATGAGGTATCACCTCACACCTGGTAGAATAGGCATCATAGAAAATCTACAAGCAAAAAATGCTGGAAAGGGTGTGGAGAAAAGGAACCCTCTTCCACTATTGTTGGGAATATAAATTGATACAGTCACTATGGAGAACAATATGGAATTTCTTAAGAAACTAACAATAGAATTACCATATGATACAGCAATCCCAGTACTGGACATATACCCAGACAAAACCATAAATCAAAAAGAGACATTCACCGCAGTGTTCATTGCATCACTATTTACAATATCGAGGTAATGGAAGCAACCTAAATGCCCACAGACAGACGAATGCATAAAGCCGTGGTACATATATAAAATGGAATATTACTAAGCCACGAAAAGGAATGAAATTGGGTCATTTGTAGAGACGTCGATGCATCTAGAGACTGTCATACAGAGTGAAGTAAGTCAGAAAGAGAAAAACAAATCTTGTATATTCATGCATATATGTGGAACCTAGAAAACCTGTACAGATTAACCATTTTGCAAGGCATAAATAGAGCAACAGATGTAGACAACAAACGTATGGACAACAAGGGGGGAAAGCTGTTGGGGGGGGTGGTGGGAGGAGTTGAGAGACTGGGATTGGCATGTATACATTTATATGTATAAAATAGATAACCAATAAGAACCTGCTGTATAAAAATATAAAATAAAATTCAAAATTAAAAAGAAATAAAATTTAAAAATAGAAAAAACAATTATTCCCTTCACATACATGTATTTATATGAATAAATTATTTCCATGCTTATATCTGTAAATACAAAAAAGAGGAATAAAATCTACCTTGAACCCAAAACGAAAAAGAGAAAGAAAACACAGAACCCACCAGTTCCACAGAGGAAAACCGTATCAGGGCACTTGCTCCAGTTGTAAACAATTCTGAAGTTGGTCAGTGGTGGGGAATCGTCTCCCATTCAGCCAGCAGCCCCCACGCAACAAGCGTCCTCATTGCAAAGCTGGGGCACCGTGCCGAGGCATCTGTGAGTAAACGTGAGCTGAGCCCCAGGCCAGTTGCTGCTGAACTATTCCCACCCATCCCAGGTAAAACACCTGAATATATACAAGGACTTGAAAGCCTAGAGGGAGGGCCATAGAGCCACACGAGTGACAGCATGCCGGCCGACTTGGTGCCTGCAGGCCAGCCAGGATGGTCCTGGCCCTGGGTGCTCTTCTGGAAGATTTCCATTTCCCTGCCTGAGATACCCGTCCTGTCCCTGCCCCCACTGCTTGTTTCCTTCCTCACCTCTGCCCAGGGAGAAATTCCAGCAGCAGGTATGGGTGACACATCTTCTTCTTTAGCAGGTGGCAGCCTGGCAACTGCTGCAGAAAGTCCAGCAGAGCCCCACTCACACTGGGCCACCCACAAAGCCGTGGCCTCTCACTCCCTCCCACCAGCCCAGCCCCGAGACTGCTGACAGGGCAGAGAAAATGGCGTCAGGCACGGCTGCAGGGGCTCTTGCTGCCTGGAGTGGTATTTATAGTGATCTCAACCCAGGCACACCTGGGGAGGGCTGGCCGGCACGGTAAGGCTGCCCAGGTCAGCCAATCATCACCCCTCAGGGGCTCACAGTTGCAGAAAATGGAACTTGCTGAACCGGCCAGGTCCAAGGAACAGGTGTGGGCTCCTGAGAGTCAGGATAGACAAGGGGCTGCAGCTTTGGCTTGTTTTCTAATCATTTTATCTGGCCCATGAGTGGGAGACAACTTCAAGAAAACCCTCTCCTAATGAGAGGAACCCAGGAGTCAGGGAGAGGAGGGGTGGGTGGTGGTTGGAGACAGAGGCCTGGTGCCCCGGGTGCAGTGGAAGTCTCTGGAAGACCAGGTGGAGGGAGGCCTCACGGAGTGATGCCCAGGGTCACAGACCTGTCGCAGCTGCTGTTTGTTAGTTCAAGTCCTGCTCTGAGGTGCTCTGTGTCAGCTCTGAGCGACAGGTGAGCTGGGGGTGCTCTGCAATGAGGGCTATGTGCACGGTTCCTGTGTGCCCAGCCCTGCCACGGTACCTGCAAGGGTAGCTCTGTATCCTGGGAGGGGCCTGACCACGAGAGCCCTGTGGGCTGGGGTGGGGGTGGGGTACCTGCCCAGGTGAGCTCCATATTCTGGGATTGGTCTGACCACGAGAGCCCCATGGGCTGCTGGGGACCTGGTAAAGGATGTCAGGACAGTCAGTGAAGCCACCGAGGATATACCTCCAGTTGCTCCTAATTCCTACACCCTGCTGGTCATTCTACCAACCACCAGGACATGGTATTCTGTATTAGTCTTCAATGATGCCTTCTTTTGTATTCCATTAGTCCCAGAGTCACAAGAAATTTTGGCTTGTGAGTGGCAGGACTCAACATACAACTAAAACAATACTTCCGGGCCGTCTGGCCCCAAGGGTGCAAAAATTCCCACACCATCTTTGGGGAAAGCTTAGCTAAAGACCTAAAAGTTCTACCTCTGGAAAAGGAAACCCTCCTTCAATATGCAGACGACATTCTGATCGCCAGCCCTACTAAGGAGGCCTCTGAACTACCAAGCCAATAAAGGATAGAAGTTGTCCAAGAAAAAGCTCAAATATCACAGACTGCCGTGACCTGCCTGGGCTTCATTCTCACAGAAGGTTGGAGAAGTCCATCCCAGGAAAGGGAAGAAACCATTTTCAGCCTTACCCCTTTCTAAAACTAGAAGACAGCTTAGGGGTTCCTGGGGAGGCCAGGGTTTGCTGCTTCTGGATCCCTAACTACAGTCTACTAGCTGGGCCTCTATATGAAACACTGAAAGGAAAAGATGTTGATCCTTTTGAATAGAATCCAGAAGTGGCCTTTCAAGAATGGAAAGAGCAGTCAATTCAGACCCTTGCCCTGGAACTCCCTAATTTAGCTAAACCCTTTGACCTTTACATTCCCGGTGAAAGGTGAATCGCCATTGGAGAATTAGTGCAAAACCTGGGACCACTTGAAATGGAAAAATGCAAGAATGCCATCCAGGTAGGATAAACTATGGTCACCAAGGGGCTTGGCCCACTGCCACATCTGGCCAAGATACTGGCGGTATCTAAAACCCTGGAAATCAGCAGCCCAAAAGGCCACCTCCCTCCTAAGGGAAAAGGACCCCACGTGGTGATCCTAACCACCAACCATGCCCTGAAGTTGCAGGGTTCGCTCCGTGGGCACACCGACCTCGAGTGAGGAGGCCCTCCAACTCCAACATCCAGAGAGATAACCGGGGGCAACAGGGCACCATGACGACTCGTGTGAACATCACTTGACCTGGAGTTTCTCTCATAAAACAACAAGAGTGTGTCCCAAAAGAGTAGACTACTGCTTGCCGGACTTACTGCACCCAGACGGGAGCTAATAATCTTGGCGGGGGAACCGTATATCACACTGTCACCATAGAAAAGCCTACAGACACCGTGATGATGGTGGCCAGTAAGACCGGCTGGACTCTTGTTTACTTCAAAAGGCTGTTGACTCAGTGGCCATCATGGTCCTTGATCACCACTGACCCTGGACTGTCTGGGAGTTGAGCGGGCAGGGCTCTGACACCTGGTGCTGTTTGTACGTTAATTCAGGGGCCTAATTGAAGAAAGCGCAGACTACTGGTCAGAGCATCTAGGCTGGCAGAAACGGTCGGCCTAAGGTGGCCGAACAAATGTGGGGCGGGGTGAAACCGGCCCCCACAGCGTCTCTGCACATCTCTTTCCTGGACCCTTAAAGGTCATTAGAATCTATAACACTTCCAATGCTGCTGCTCAGGTGGACGAGCAGGGAGGCAGGGGGCCTGGGGACAATCAACGTCACCTGGAGGCTGCTGGGGAGAAGCTCTGACCCTCGCCCCAGGGTATGAGGGCTCCCAACTCAGCACTCAGCAGTTACAGAAGAAGGGTCTGCACCCTCAGCACTCCAAGAATGAGGAACGGGACAAAAGGCAGAGGGGGGGTTTGTCCCCAGCAAAGCCCATTAAAAATCCCTGGGAGATAAAAATAGAATCTGGGCAATAAAGTCAAGTCTAACCTTTTTTATCCTTTGTGCTTTGTCTAATTTCACGTGCTCCTAGGGTCCCGCATGCAGAGGTTCCACACCCGGCACTTCAGACCAGATTTCCTAGTGCAGAATGGCTGGGTCGACACCTCAGCTCCTGGGGCCCAGTGCAGACTCCGCGATATAGAGCCTGAGCTACAGCCAACCCGGCCCTCGAGAGCTCCGCCCCCTCCCTCCCACTGACTCTGACAGGATCTCTACACAGCAGCCCAGCCCACAGCCCACGGGGTAGTACATGCTCTCACCTCTCCATTCTCTGATCAAAATATAAAGTTTCCTTTGCTTGTGAACCAAACTCAGTCTCGATCTGTTGGCCCCAATGACACTGGGCAGGGGGACACTTGTTGGGGTCCACTCTGGAGGATCAGTAACAGAAATTGAGACTATTGTAACCTCAATGAACAGATGTGTGAGCCAAAGTGTAGTTAACATAGAACAGTGTATAAGGCTCGGGTAAAATAAGATGTTTCTAACACTTCCATTGGATATTTCCATCACTTTATTATAAGCAAGTTCAGTGAAAAGGTTTGTCTTATTTGTCAGCTCAATATTAGAGAAATGAAGTGATTTCTTTCCAAGGATGTACATCTAATAATCTTGGTTAAACCTTCAATCTTGTTTTAAATGCTTTTCCATTGAAAATGATACCTCTCTTTCAGCTCCCCCATTTCTGAGAAGTATAAAATCTTATAATTTATTATTACCAAAGGGGAAAGGTGGGAGGAGGGATAAATTAACAGTTTGGGATTAACACATACACACTGCTATGTATAAAATAGATCATCAACAAGGAACTACTGTATAGCACAGGGAACTACACTCAACATTTTGCAATAACCTATAAGGGGAAATAATCTGAAAAAGAATAGATATTTTTATTGACATCATCTATCAATGACAGTTAAAGTGTAACCTAAGGGAAGCTGGTGGTGAGTGCTTCTGACCCTGAAGACTTCAATCATCTAAAGTTTGGACTCTGCCTACTTCCCAAGGCCCTTAATGAACATATGTGTAGCCGTAGCTTAAAAAATTCCCCAGTTTGGGTTTCGGGGAGACACTGATTTTGAAAAAGCCCTGGTGTTCTCCTTACATGAATGGGACTCTTCCTACTGCTAAAACATGTCTGTCACACCCAGAGGATGGTATACCGTCTGATCGGGAAGAGTTTGGAAAAGGCATCTCATCTCCTCATCTCCTGGTGCTCGGGTTCACCCCTCCAGCGTCTTTACTAACAGTCTCCCCACTTGGAGATGTCAGCACTGTCAACATCCTGTTGCGTACAGTTTGGAATTTGTCCAGAGGATGAAGCGGAAGGATGAGGAACAATGAGAGACAAGTCCTACGTGTTCAGACAGGCACATGTCACTCTAATTTCCAATCAGGAAGACGAATTGACCAAAGGCTAGGGTTGCCCATGGAAACAGTATAGGGCTTGAGGAAATCCCGCTGCTTTGTGGCCAGTTCCCATAAACACAAGTTGAACAATAGAACTCAGGGGCAGTAAAATTCACAAAACTGCAGAGTTGAAAATATCCATCACTGAAAAATGTCTTGAGGAAAGTCAGAGAAAAGGACTTGTAAGCAAGGGAGAATGGCAGGAAAGGGATTTGAGGAGGTAGAAAGGACTCGCCGTTAAGCACAAGAAAAGGAGCTGAACATTGCCAACATTGCAGTTGGCCAAAAAGGGTGTATGCGTTTTTTTTGTGTATATATTCAAGAAAAGAGCGTACACCTTTTTAGCCAACCAAACAGGTGGGCACTGGAAGTCAATACTACAAAAGACATCACTTCGCATCAGTCAGAAGAGCCATCCTCATAAAGCGTAAACAACAGAAATGCAGGACAGGGCAAGGAGAAGAGGGAGCCCTGTGAGACTTATAGTGGAAATGTATATTGCCAACGGCCATTCTGGAGAAGTGTATTGTGTTTACTAAAGCATCTAAACAATGAGCTACAGAGCATAGGGCACTTGCACTCATGGGCGTATATCTTGGGAAAAACAAAAATCGAGAGGACACAGGCACCCCAATGTTTACCCCCTCTCTGTTTAAAAGATCCTCGACTAGGATATAACTTAAATGTCTCTGGAGGGAAAAAATGGATAGAGATGTGGTACTTAGGTAGAGTGGAATATTATTCAGCCTGGAAATCAATGAAATATGGCCAGCTGTAACAACTCCGGAGGAGTTACGTATGATCATTCTAAGTGACAGAATTCAAAAAGAAGAAGACACATATCGTAAGATATCACTTAAAGGTGGAATCCAAAATGGCTACACATGAAATAAATTACAAAACAAAAACATAGTCAAATATGTAGAAAACACGCATAAGGCTGCTAAACGGGAAAGGTGGGGAGGGGTGAGGCATCATCCAGGAGGTTGAAATTAGCAAAGATACCATTCCAAATACCAAACTGATAATCAACAAGGCCTACACGGTAGCTAAAAGAACTGCACTCAGCACACTCAAGTCACCGGAAAAGAATATATACGACTGGTAAGAATCTGAAAAAGAATTTATTGATGTCTCTCTGTACGTGAATCAAGTGGATGTACAGCAGCAAGAAACAGAGCTTTGAAAATCAGCTGTAACCAATATAGTAATAAATTGAAAAAAATAAACGACAGAGAGACAGAGAAAACCTCTTACAACTTTTCCTCAGGGACGGTGATGCAACATGGATTGAACACATCTAGACCCACAGCAGGATGAGACATAAGGCTGGAAACTGTTTGCGCTAAGAGAAATGTGAGGTTGGGTGAGGAAATGCACACCCTTTAAAGTAATACTACCTGGTACCCATTCAATGGGTCCCAAATCTGCAGGTTCAAGGGATCTTCCTACAGCTAAAACATGCATGGAAAACCCAGAGGACTGTACACCATGTGATCGGGAGATGTGTCTAAAATGCACCTCATTTATCCTCTCCTGGTGCTCCTGTTCACCATTCCAGCCACGTTACTTAGAAGCTCCCCACTTGGAGAATCAGCACATTTAAACTTCTGTTTCACACATTTTGCAAATTGTGAGGAGGATGAACGGGAAGAGGGGGAACCAATGAGAGAAGAGTTGTAGGGGTTTGGACGGGCACATATCACTCTAATTTCCCATTAAGAATAAGAATTAAAAAAAGGCTCAGCCTGCCTCGCCGGAGCCAAAATAGGGCCTGAAGCAATCCTGCGCGTTTGAGGCCAGCTCACAAAAGAGCAACTTAAAACATGGAGCTCAGGGTCACTGCAATTCACAAACCTGCAGAGTTATAAATGAAAACTAACGTCCAAAAATATGTTGAGGTAAGGCAAAGAAGAGGATCTGAATGCAAGACAGAATTGCAAGAAACAGATTTCAAGAGATAGATTGGACTCGTCTTTAACGCGCATGAAAAGCGGCAGAATTTCGACAATGATGCAGTTGGCCCAAAAGGGCGTATGCGATTTTTCCTGATTATATCCAGGAAAAAACGCATACGCACTTTATGGGCAACGAAGCAAGCAAGCAATGCAAATGTGCACAACAAAGAAGTCTCATTTCCCACCGGTCAAAAGGGCCATCCTAAAAAATTGTAAAAACCAGAAATGCAGGACAGGCCATGGAGAACAGGGAGCCTTTATACGCTGATGGGCAGTGTGTGAACTGCCGAGAGCCACTCTGGAGAAGTGTATGGTGGTTCCTAAATCATCTAAAAACAGAGCTACAGAGCATAGGACACTTCCAATCATGGGAGTATATCTAGGGAAGTCTAAAAATCAACAAGACACAAGCACACCACAGTTTAGGGCTACTCTGTTTACAAGAACCTCAACTTCAGTACACCTTAAATATCCCAGGAAAGAGAACAATGGATAAAGAAGATGTGGTACTTATGTACAATGGAATATCTCTTCACCATGAAATCAATGTAATAAGGCTAGTAGAAGGATAAAGAGTGGATTTAGGTCCGATAATACTACTTGAAATAAGTCAAACAGAAAAAGAAACATATCATAAGATATCACTTATAGAGGGAGGGTAAATATGGCTGCACAAGAAATGAATTACAGAACAGAACAGTGTCTCACATTTAGAAAACACACTTATGTCAGCTTAAGGGGAAAGGAGAGGTGGGGTGATGCATAAAACCAGAGTTTGAAATTAGCACAGATACCGTTCAAGAAACCAAATAGGTATTAGACAAGATCTACACCTTGCTCAATGAACTGGCCTCAACACACCCTATACACCGCAGAGAAATATATCTGAGTAATAAGAATCTTAAAACCCATGTATTGATATATCTCCATAAGGGAATCAAGTGTGTGCAGAGCGGCACAAACACAGCAGTGAAAATGAGCTAAACCCCATTATAGAAATAAATTTTAAAAACAAAACGCAGAAACAATGAAAGAGAGAAAAATTCTTACAAAATTCGCTCAGGGGCTGTGACGCAACCTGGATTGACCACATATAAACCCACAGCTGGATAAGACATAAGGCTGGACACTTGGGGCTGAGAGGATTGGTGAGCTTCGGTGAGCAACTGCCGAAAGTTTAATGCAATACTTCGTGCTACTCATTCCAAGGGTCCCAACACTCCAGGTTGAAGGGAATCTTCCTGCAGCTAAACCATGCTTGGGAAACCCAGCGACTGGTATACCATATGATCGGGAAAGGTTTCTAAAACGCACCACATTTTTCCTCTCCTGGGGCTCCGGATCGACATTCCAGCCGCTTTACTAACAACATCCCCACATGGAGAGTCAATGCCTTTAAGTTCTGGTATCGCACAGTCTTCAGTTAGTGCGGAGGATGAATGGGAATAGGGGGAACCAGTGAGAAACTAGCTGTAGCGGTTTCAATGGGCACATGTCACTCTAATTTCACATCAGTAAGAAGAATGAACCAAAGGCACAGCAAGGTGCCCCAGAAGAAGAATAGGGCTTCAAGGAATCCTGTGGTTATGGGGCAAGATCACAAAACTAAGAGCTGAAAAATGGAGCTAAGGGCCACTGCAATTCAAAAACCTGACTTGCCCAAAAAGGGCGTATGCGTTTTTTCCTGAATATATTCAGGAAAAAACGCATACGCCCTTTTTGACCAACCAAGCAAGCTTGCAAAGGAAATCTGCACTACAATGAAGTCTCAATTCCCCCTGGTCAAAAGGGCCATCTGAAAAAAGTGTAAAATCCAGAAAGGCATGACAGGCCATGGAGAACTGGGAGCCTTGTTATGCTGATGGGCAGGATGTAAATTGCCAACAGCCACTCTGGAGAAGTGTTTGGTGTTTCCTGAAACATCTAAAAAACAAAGCAACAGAGCCTAGGGCACTTCCACTTATGGTACTATAGTTTAGGGCAATTAAAATCAAAAAGACACAGCCACCCCAAAGTTTGGGATGGCTCTGTTTACAAGAACCTCATATACGGTACAAGTTCAATATCACAGAAAGTGAAAAATGGATAAAGAAGTTGTGGTACTTATGTAAAATGCAATATCACTCAGCAATGAAATCTATGTCATCAGGCCCGTAGCAGCATAATGAGTGGACTAAGTACGATGAATCTAACTGAAATAAGTCACACAGAAAAAGAAACATCATAAGGTATCACTAATACACGGAATGTAAACTTGGCTACACAGGAACTGAATTCCAAAACAGAACAGGGTCTCAAATTTAGAAAACCAACTTATGCTTGCTTAAGGGGAAAGGTGAGTTGGGGTGCTGCATAAAACCAGAGATTGAAATGAGCACAGATAAAGTTCCTTAAGCCAAATATGGAATAGACAAGAGCTACTCCTTGCTCAACGAAATGGACTCAACACCCCATATTCAACGCCTAGGAATATACCTGACTAGTAAGAATCATAAAACCTATGGATTTATATATCTCTGTAAGAGAATCAAGAGTGTGTACAGCGGCATTAAAGCAGTGAAAATCAGGTAAATCCCATAATAAAAATAAATTTCTTAAACAAAACACAATGACAGTGAAATAGAGAGAAATACTTAAGTAATTCATTCAAGGCTTCTGATGCAACCTGCATTTACCACATCTACACCCAGAGCTGGGTGACACATAAGGCTGGACACTTGGGGCTCATAATATTGGTGAGGTTCGGTGAGCAAATGAAGACCTTTGAAGTCATATTGCATGGTACCCATTCCATGGGTCTCAACTCTCCAGGTTTAAGGGACACTTCCTTCAGCTAAAACATGCATGTGGAACCCAGAGTATGATCCACCATGCGATCGAGAAACATGTTCAAATGTGTCTCACTTTTCGTTCCCTGGTACTCGGGTGCAACATGCCAGACGCTTTACTAACACTCTCCCGACTTGGAGAGTCAGTGCCTTTAACCTCCTGTTTGGCCCAGTTTGCAATTTCTGTGGAAGATGAACAGTAATAGGGAGAACCATTGAGAGACCAGCTGGAGGTGTCTGGACGGGCAAATTTAACTCTCATTTCCCACCAGGAAGAGGAATTAACCAAAGGCTCAGCGTGCCGTGCCGGAACCAGATTAGGGCCTGAAGCCATCCTGCGGTGTTGCGGCCAGCTCACGAGAAAGCGAGTTGAAGAAAGGAGCTCAGGGGCACTGTAATTCACAAACCTGCAGAGTTATAAATGACAGCTATCGTCCAAAAATATACTGAAGTAAGGCTGCCAAGAGGACTTGAAAGCGGGACAGAATTGCAGGAAACCGATTTCAGGAGGTAGACTGGAATTGCATTTAAAGCATAGGAAAAGAGGCAGAACGTCCACAATGATGCACTTGGCCAAAAAGGGCGTATGCGTTTTTTCCTGAATATATTCAGGAAAAAACGCATACGCCCTTTTTGGCCAACCAAGCAAGCTTGCAAAGGAAATCTGCACTACAATGAAGTCTCACTTCCCCCCGGTCAAAAGGGCCATCTGAAAAAAGTGTAAAATCCAGAAAGGCAGGACAGGCCATGGAGAACTGGGAGCCTTGTTATGCTGATGGGCGGGATGTCAATTGCCAACAGCCACTCGGGAGAAGTGTATGGTGTTTCCTGAAACATCTAAAAAGCAAAGCAACAGAGCCTAGGGCACTTCCACTTATGGTCCTATAGCTTAGGGAAATTAAAATCAAAAAGACACAGCCACCCCAAAGGTTGGGACGGCTCTGTTTACAAGAACCTGGTTTACGGTACAAGTTCAATATCGCAGAAAGTGAAAAATGGATAAAGAAGTTGTGGTACTTACGTACAATGCAATATCACTCAGCAATGAAATCTATGTCATCAGGCCCGTAGCAGCATAATGAGTGGATTGAGGCACGATGATTCTAAGTGAAATAAGTCACACAGAAAAAGAAACATCATAAGGTATCACTAATACACGGAATGTGAACTTGGCTACACAGGAACTGAATTACAAAACAGAACAGGGTCTCAAGTTTAGAAAACTAACTTATTCTTGCTTAAGGGGGAAGGTGAGTTGGGGTGCTGCATTAAACCAGAGTTTGAAATTAGCACAGATACCGTTCCATAAGCCAAATATGGAATAGACAAGACCTACCCCTTGCTCAACGAAATGGATTCAACAATGAGGTATCACCTCACACCTGGTAGAATAGGCATCATAGAAAATCTACAAGCAAAAAATGCTGGAAAGGGTGTGGAGAAAAGGAACCCTCTTCCACTATTGTTGGGAATATAAATTGATACAGTCACTATGGAGAACAATATGGAATTTCTTAAGAAACTAACAATAGAATTACCATATGATACAGCAATCCCAGTACTGGACATATACCCAGACAAAACCATAAATCAAAAAGAGACATTCACCGCAGTGTTCATTGCATCACTATTTACAATATCGAGGTAATGGAAGCAACCTAAATGCCCACAGACAGACGAATGCATAAAGCCGTGGTACATATATAAAATGGAATATTACTAAGCCACGAAAAGGAATGAAATTGGGTCATTTGTAGAGACGTCGATGCATCTAGAGACTGTCATACAGAGTGAAGTAAGTCAGAAAGAGAAAAACAAATCTTGTATATTCATGCATATATGTGGAACCTAGAAAACCTGTACAGATTAACCATTTTGCAAGGCATAAATAGAGCAACAGATGTAGACAACAAACGTATGGACAACAAGGGGGGAAAGCTGTTGGGGGGGGTGGTGGGAGGAGTTGAGAGACTGGGATTGGCATGTATACATTTATATGTATAAAATAGATAACCAATAAGAACCTGCTGTATAAAAATATAAAATAAAATTCAAAATTAAAAAGAAATAAAATTTAAAAATAGAAAAAACAATTATTCCCTTCACATACATGTATTTATATGAATAAATTATTTCCATGCTTATATCTGTAAATACAAAAAAGAGGAATAAAATCTACCTTGAACCCAAAACGAAAAAGAGAAAGAAAACACAGAACCCACCAGTTCCACAGAGGAAAACCGTATCAGGGCACTTGCTCCAGTTGTAAACAATTCTGAAGTTGGTCAGTGGTGGGGAATCGTCTCCCATTCAGCCAGCAGCCCCCACGCAACAAGCGTCCTCATTGCAAAGCTGGGGCACCGTGCCGAGGCATCTGTGAGTAAACGTGAGCTGAGCCCCAGGCCAGTTGCTGCTGAACTATTCCCACCCATCCCAGGTAAAACACCTGAATATATACAAGGACTTGAAAGCCTAGAGGGAGGGCCATAGAGCCACACGAGTGACAGCATGCCGGCCGACTTGGTGCCTGCAGGCCAGCCAGGATGGTCCTGGCCCTGGGTGCTCTTCTGGAAGATTTCCATTTCCCTGCCTGAGATACCCGTCCTGTCCCTGCCCCCACTGCTTGTTTCCTTCCTCACCTCTGCCCAGGGAGAAATTCCAGCAGCAGGTATGGGTGACACATCTTCTTCTTTAGCAGGTGGCAGCCTGGCAACTGCTGCAGAAAGTCCAGCAGAGCCCCACTCACACTGGGCCACCCACAAAGCCGTGGCCTCTCACTCCCTCCCACCAGCCCAGCCCCGAGACTGCTGACAGGGCAGAGAAAATGGCGTCAGGCACGGCTGCAGGGGCTCTTGCTGCCTGGAGTGGTATTTATAGTGATCTCAACCCAGGCACACCTGGGGAGGGCTGGCCGGCACGGTAAGGCTGCCCAGGTCAGCCAATCATCACCCCTCAGGGGCTCACAGTTGCAGAAAATGGAACTTGCTGAACCGGCCAGGTCCAAGGAACAGGTGTGGGCTCCTGAGAGTCAGGATAGACAAGGGGCTGCAGCTTTGGCTTGTTTTCTAATCATTTTATCTGGCCCATGAGTGGGAGACAACTTCAAGAAAACCCTCTCCTAATGAGAGGAACCCAGGAGTCAGGGAGAGGAGGGGTGGGTGGTGGTTGGAGACAGAGGCCTGGTGCCCCGGGTGCAGTGGAAGTCTCTGGAAGACCAGGTGGAGGGAGGCCTCACGGAGTGATGCCCAGGGTCACAGACCTGTCGCAGCTGCTGTTTGTTAGTTCAAGTCCTGCTCTGAGGTGCTCTGTGTCAGCTCTGAGCGACAGGTGAGCTGGGGGTGCTCTGCAATGAGGGCTATGTGCACGGTTCCTGTGTGCCCAGCCCTGCCACGGTACCTGCAAGGGTAGCTCTGTATCCTGGGAGGGGCCTGACCACGAGAGCCCTGTGGGCTGGGGTGGGGGTGGGGTACCTGCCCAGGTGAGCTCCATATTCTGGGATTGGTCTGACCACGAGAGCCCCATGGGCTGCTGGGGACCTGGTAAAGGATGTCAGGACAGTCAGTGAAGCCACCGAGGATATACCTCCAGTTGCTCCTAATTCCTACACCCTGCTGGTCATTCTACCAACCACCAGGACATGGTATTCTGTATTAGTCTTCAATGATGCCTTCTTTTGTATTCCATTAGTCCCAGAGTCACAAGAAATTTTGGCTTGTGAGTGGCAGGACTCAACATACAACTAAAACAATACTTCCGGGCCGTCTGGCCCCAAGGGTGCAAAAATTCCCACACCATCTTTGGGGAAAGCTTAGCTAAAGACCTAAAAGTTCTACCTCTGGAAAAGGAAACCCTCCTTCAATATGCAGACGACATTCTGATCGCCAGCCCTACTAAGGAGGCCTCTGAACTACCAAGCCAATAAAGGATAGAAGTTGTCCAAGAAAAAGCTCAAATATCACAGACTGCCGTGACCTGCCTGGGCTTCATTCTCACAGAAGGTTGGAGAAGTCCATCCCAGGAAAGGGAAGAAACCATTTTCAGCCTTACCCCTTTCTAAAACTAGAAGACAGCTTAGGGGTTCCTGGGGAGGCCAGGGTTTGCTGCTTCTGGATCCCTAACTACAGTCTACTAGCTGGGCCTCTATATGAAACACTGAAAGGAAAAGATGATGATCCTTTTGAATAGAATCCAGAAGTGGCCTTTCAAGAATGGAAAGAGCAGTCAATTCAGACCCTTGCCCTGGAACTCCCTAATTTAGCTAAACCCTTTGACCTTTACATTCCCGGTGAAAGGTGAATCGCCATTGGAGAATTAGTGCAAAACCTGGGACCACTTGAAATGGAACAATGCAAGAATGCCATCCAGGTAGGATAAACTATGGTCACCAAGGGGCTTGGCCCACTGCCACATCTGGCCAAGATACTGGCGGTATCTAAAACCCTGGAAATCAGCAGCCCAAAAGGCCACCTCCCTCCTAAGGGAAAAGGACCCCACGTGGTGATCCTAACCACCAACCATGCCCTGAAGTTGCAGGGTTCGCTCCGTGGGCACACCGACCTCGAGTGAGGAGGCCCTCCAACTCCAACATCCAGAGAGATAACCGGGGGCAACAGGGCACCATGACGACTCGTGTGAACATCACTTGACCTGGAGTTTCTCTCATAAAACAACAAGAGTGTGTCCCAAAAGAGTAGACTACTGCTTGCCGGACTTACTGCACCCAGACGGGAGCTAATAATCTTGGCGGGGGAACCGTATATCACACTGTCACCATAGAAAAGCCTACAGACACCGTGATGATGGTGGCCAGTAAGACCGGCTGGACTCTTGTTTACTTCAAAAGGCTGTTGACTCAGTGGCCATCATGGTCCTTGATCACCACTGACCCTGGACTGTCTGGGAGTTGAGCGGGCAGGGCTCTGACACCTGGTGCTGTTTGTACGTTAATTCAGGGGCCTAATTGAAGAAAGCGCAGACTACTGGTCAGAGCATCTAGGCTGGCAGAAACGGTCGGCCTAAGGTGGCCGAACAAATGTGGGGCGGGGTGAAACCGGCCCCCACAGCGTCTCTGCACATCTCTTTCCTGGACCCTTAAAGGTCATTAGAATCTATAACACTTCCAATGCTGCTGCTCAGGTGGACGAGCAGGGAGGCAGGGGGCCTGGGGACAATCAACGTCACCTGGAGGCTGCTGGGGAGAAGCTCTGACCCTCGCCCCAGGGTATGAGGGCTCCCAACTCAGCACTCAGCAGTTACAGAAGAAGGGTCTGCACCCTCAGCACTCCAAGAATGAGGAACGGGACAAAAGGCAGAGGGGGGGTTTGTCCCCAGCAAAGCCCATTAAAAATCCCTGGGAGATAAAAATAGAATCTGGGCAATAAAGTCAAGTCTAACCTTTTTTATCCTTTGTGCTTTGTCTAATTTCACGTGCTCCTAGGGTCCCGCATGCAGAGGTTCCACACCCGGCACTTCAGACCAGATTTCCTAGTGCAGAATGGCTGGGTCGACACCTCAGCTCCTGGGGCCCAGTGCAGACTCCGCGATATAGAGCCTGAGCTACAGCCAACCCGGCCCTCGAGAGCTCCGCCCCCTCCCTCCCACTGACTCTGACAGGATCTCTACACAGCAGCCCAGCCCACAGCCCACGGGGTAGTACATGCTCTCACCTCTCCATTCTCTGATCAAAATATAAAGTTTCCTTTGCTTGTGAACCAAACTCAGTCTCGATCTGTTGGCCCCAATGACACTGGGCAGGGGGACACTTGTTGGGGTCCACTCTGGAGGATCAGTAACAGAAATTGAGACTATTGTAACCTCAATGAACAGATGTGTGAGCCAAAGTGTAGTTAACATAGAACAGTGTATAAGGCTCGGGTAAAATAAGATGTTTCTAACACTTCCATTGGATATTTCCATCACTTTATTATAAGCAAGTTCAGTGAAAAGGTTTGTCTTATTTGTCAGCTCAATATTAGAGAAATGAAGTGATTTCTTTCCAAGGATGTACATCTAATAATCTTGGTTAAACCTTCAATCTTGTTTTAAATGCTTTTCCATTGAAAATGATACCTCTCTTTCAGCTCCCCCATTTCTGAGAAGTATAAAATCTTATAATTTATTA
Organism: Lagenorhynchus albirostris; assembly: GCF_949774975.1. NCBI lineage: Eukaryota > Metazoa > Chordata > Mammalia > Artiodactyla > Delphinidae > Lagenorhynchus > Lagenorhynchus albirostris. Next base: position 880,393 of record NW_026783620.1, on the reverse strand, counting down.
TTACCAAAGGGGAAAGGTGGGAGGAGGGATAAATTAACAGTTTGGGATTAACACATACACACTGCTATGTATAAAATAGATCATCAACAAGGAACTACTGTATAGCACAGGGAACTACACTCAACATTTTGCAATAACCTATAAGGGGAAATAATCTGAAAAAGAATAGATATTTTTATTGACATCATCTATCAATGACAGTTAAAGTGTAACCTAAGGGAAGCTGGTGGTGAGTGCTTCTGACCCTGAAGACTTCAATCATCTGAAGTTTGGACTCTGCCTACTTCCCAAGGCCCTTAATGAACATATGTGTAGCCGTAGCTTAAAAAATTCCCCAGTTTGGGTTTCGGGGAGACACTGATTTTGAAAAAGCCCTGGTGTTCTCCTTACATGAATGGGACTCTTCCTACTGCTAAAACATGTCTGTCACACCCAGAGGATGGTATACCGTCTGATCGGGAAGAGTTTGGAAAAGGCATCTCATCTCCTCATCTCCTGGTGCTCGGGTTCACCCCTCCAGCGTCTTTACTAACAGTCTCCCCACTTGGAGATGTCAGCACTGTCAACATCCTGTTGCGTACAGTTTGGAATTTGTCCAGAGGATGAAGCGGAAGGATGAGGAACAATGAGAGACAAGTCCTACGTGTTCAGACAGGCACATGTCACTCTAATTTCCAATCAGGAAGACGAATTGACCAAAGGCTAGGGTTGCCCATGGAAACAGTATAGGGCTTGAGGAAATCCCGCTGCTTTGTGGCCAGTTCCCATAAACACAAGTTGAACAATAGAACTCAGGGGCAGTAAAATTCACAAAACTGCAGAGTTGAAAATATCCATCACTGAAAAATGTCTTGAGGAAAGTCAGAGAAAAGGACTTGTAAGCAAGGGAGAATGGCAGGAAAGGGATTTGAGGAGGTAGAAAGGACTCGCCGTTAAGCACAAGAAAAGGAGCTGAACATTGCCAACATTGCAGTTGGCCAAAAAGGGTGTATGCGTTTTTTTTGTGTATATATTCAAGAAAAGAGCGTACACCTTTTTAGCCAACCAAACAGGTGGGCACTGGAAGTCAATACTACAAAAGACATCACTTCGCATCAGTCAGAAGAGCCATCCTCATAAAGCGTAAACAACAGAAATGCAGGACAGGGCAAGGAGAAGAGGGAGCCCTGTGAGACTTATAGTGGAAATGTATATTGCCAACGGCCATTCTGGAGAAGTGTATTGTGTTTACTAAAGCATCTAAACAATGAGCTACAGAGCATAGGGCACTTGCACTCATGGGCGTATATCTTGGGAAAAACAAAAATCGAGAGGACACAGGCACCCCAATGTTTACCCCCTCTCTGTTTAAAAGATCCTCGACTAGGATATAACTTAAATGTCTCTGGAGGGAAAAAATGGATAGAGATGTGGTACTTAGGTAGAGTGGAATATTATTCAGCCTGGAAATCAATGAAATATGGCCAGCTGTAACAACTCCGGAGGAGTTACGTATGATCATTCTAAGTGACAGAATTCAAAAAGAAGAAGACACATATCGTAAGATATCACTTAAAGGTGGAATCCAAAATGGCTACACATGAAATAAATTACAAAACAAAAACATAGTCAAATATGTAGAAAACACGCATAAGGCTGCTAAACGGGAAAGGTGGGGAGGGGTGAGGCATCATCCAGGAGGTTGAAATTAGCAAAGATACCATTCCAAATACCAAACTGATAATCAACAAGGCCTACACGGTAGCTAAAAGAACTGCACTCAGCACACTCAAGTCACCGGAAAAGAATATATACGACTGGTAAGAATCTGAAAAAGAATTTATTGATGTCTCTCTGTACGTGAATCAAGTGGATGTACAGCAGCAAGAAACAGAGCTTTGAAAATCAGCTGTAACCAATATAGTAATAAATTGAAAAAAATAAACGACAGAGAGACAGAGAAAACCTCTTACAACTTTTCCTCAGGGACGGTGATGCAACATGGATTGAACACATCTAGACCCACAGCAGGATGAGACATAAGGCTGGAAACTGTTTGCACTAAGAGAAATGTGAGGTTGGGTGAGGAAATGCACACCCTTTAAAGTAATACTACCTGGTACCCATTCAATGGGTCCCAAATCTGCAGGTTCAAGGGATCTTCCTACAGCTAAAACATGCATGGAAAACCCAGAGGACTGTACACCATGTGATCGGGAGATGTGTCTAAAATGCACCTCATTTATCCTCTCCTGGTGCTCCTGTTCACCATTCCAGCCACGTTACTTAGAAGCTCCCCACTTGGAGAATCAGCACATTTAAACTTCTGTTTCACACCTTTTGCAAATTGTGAGGAGGATGAACGGGAAGAGGGGGAACCAATGAGAGAAGAGTTGTAGGGGTTTGGACGGGCACATATCACTCTAATTTCCCATTAAGAATAAGAATTAAAAAAAGGCTCAGCCTGCCTCGCCGGAGCCAAAATAGGGCCTGAAGCAATCCTGCGCGTTTGAGGCCAGCTCACAAAAGAGCAACTTAAAACATGGAGCTCAGGGTCACTGCAATTCACAAACCTGCAGAGTTATAAATGAAAACTAACGTCCAAAAATATGTTGAGGTAAGGCAAAGAAGAGGATCTGAATGCAAGACAGAATTGCAAGAAACAGATTTCAAGAGATAGATTGGACTCGTCTTTAACGCGCATGAAAAGCGGCAGAATTTCGACAATGATGCAGTTGGCCCAAAAGGGCGTATGCGATTTTTCCTGATTATATCCAGGAAAAAACGCATACGCACTTTATGGGCAACGAAGCAAGCAAGCAATGCAAATGTGCACAACAAAGAAGTCTCATTTCCCACCGGTCAAAAGGGCCATCCTAAAAAATTGTAAAAACCAGAAATGCAGGACAGGCCATGGAGAACAGGGAGCCTTTATACGCTGATGGGCAGTGTGTGAACTGCCGAGAGCCACTCTGGAGAAGTGTATGGTGGTTCCTAAATCATCTAAAAACAGAGCTACAGAGCATAGGACACTTCCAATCATGGGAGTATATCTAGGGAAGTCTAAAAATCAACAAGACACAAGCACACCACAGTTTAGGGCTACTCTGTTTACAAGAACCTCAACTTCAGTACACCTTAAATATCCCAGGAAAGAGAACAATGGATAAAGAAGATGTGGTACTTATGTACAATGGAATATCTCTTCACCATGAAATCAATGTAATAAGGCTAGTAGAAGGATAAAGAGTGGATTTAGGTCCGATAATACTACTTGAAATAAGTCAAACAGAAAAAGAAACATATCATAAGATATCACTTATAGAGGGAGGGTAAATATGGCTGCACAAGAAATGAATTACAGAACAGAACAGTGTCTCACATTTAGAAAACACACTTATGTCAGCTTAAGGGGAAAGGAGAGGTGGGGTGATGCATAAAACCAGAGTTTGAAATTAGCACAGATACCGTTCAAGAAACCAAATAGGTATTAGACAAGATCTACACCTTGCTCAATGAACTGGCCTCAACACACCCTATACACCGCAGAGAAATATATCTGAGTAATAAGAATCTTAAAACCCATGTATTGATATATCTCCATAAGGGAATCAAGTGTGTGCAGAGCGGCACAAACACAGCAGTGAAAATGAGCTAAACCCCATTATAGAAATAAATTTTAAAAACAAAACGCAGAAACAATGAAAGAGAGAAAAATTCTTACAAAATTCGCTCAGGGGCTGTGATGCAACCTGGATTGACCACATATAAACCCACAGCTGGATAAGACATAAGGCTGGACACTTGGGGCTGAGAGGATTGGTGAGCTTCGGTGAGCAACTGCCGAAAGTTTAATGCAATACTTCGTGCTACTCATTCCAAGGGTCCCAACACTCCAGGTTGAAGGGAATCTTCCTACAGCTAAACCATGCTTGGGAAACCCAGCGACTGGTATACCATATGATCGGGAAAGGTTTCTAAAACGCACCACATTTTTCCTCTCCTGGGGCTCCGGATCGACATTCCAGCCGCTTTACTAACAACATCCCCACATGGAGAGTCAATGCCTTTAAGTTCTGGTATCGCACAGTCTTCAGTTAGTGCGGAGGATGAATGGGAATAGGGGGAACCAGTGAGAAACTAGCTGTAGCGGTTTCAATGGGCACATGTCACTCTAATTTCACATCAGTAAGAAGAATGAACCAAAGGCACAGCAAGGTGCCCCAGAAGAAGAATAGGGCTTCAAGGAATCCTGTGGTTATGGGGCAAGATCACAAAACTAAGAGCTGAAAAATGGAGCTAAGGGCCACTGCAATTCAAAAACCTGACTTGCCCAAAAAGGGCGTATGCGTTTTTTCCTGAATATATTCAGGAAAAAACGCATACGCCCTTTTTGGCCAACCAAGCAAGCTTGCAAAGGAAATCTGCACTACAATGAAGTCTCAATTCCCCCTGGTCAAAAGGGCCATCTGAAAAAAGTGTAAAATCCAGAAAGGCAGGACAGGCCATGGAGAACTGGGAGCCTTGTTATGCTGATGGGCGGGATGTCAATTGCCAACAGCCACTCTGGAGAAGTGTTTGGTGTTTCCTGAAACATCTAAAAAACAAAGCAACAGAGCCTAGGGCACTTCCACTTATGGTACTATAGTTTAGGGCAATTAAAATAAAAAAGACACAGCCACCCCAAAGTTTGGGATGGCTCTGTTTACAAGAACCTCATATACGGTACAAGTTCAATATCACAGAAAGTGAAAAATGGATAAAGAAGTTGTGGTACTTACGTACAATGCAATATCACTCAGCAATGAAATCTATGTCATCAGGCCCGTAGCAGCATAATGAGTGGACTAAGTACGATGAATCTAACTGAAATAAGTCACACAGAAAAAGAAACATCATAAGGTATCACTAATACACGGAATGTAAACTTGGCTACACAGGAACTGAATTCCAAAACAGAACAGGGTCTCAAATTTAGAAAACCAACTTATGCTTGCTTAAGGGGAAAGGTGAGTTGGGGTGCTGCATAAAACCAGAGATTGAAATGAGCACAGATAAAGTTCCTTAAGCCAAATATGGAATAGACAAGAGCTACTCCTTGCTCAAAGAAATGGACTCAACACCCCATATTCAACGCCTAGGAATATACCTGACTAGTAAGAATCATAAAACCTATGGATTTATATATCTCTGTAAGAGAATCAAGAGTGTGTACAGCGGCATTAAAGCAGTGAAAATCAGGTAAATCCCATAATAAAAATAAATTTCTTAAACAAAACACAATGACAGTGAAATAGAGAGAAATACTTAAGTAATTCATTCAAGGCTTCTGATGCAACCTGCATTTACCACATCTACACCCAGAGCTGGGTGACACATAAGGCTGGACACTTGGGGCTCATAATATTGGTGAGGTTCGGTGAGCAAATGAAGACCTTTGAAGTCATATTGCATGGTACCCATTCCATGGGTCTCAACTCTCCAGGTTTAAGGGATACTTCCTTCAGCTAAAACATGCATGTGGAACCCAGAGTATGATCCACCATGCGATCGAGAAACATGTTCAAATGTGTCTCACTTTTCGTTCCCTGGTACTCGGGTGCAACATGCCAGACGCTTTACTAACACTCTCCCGACTTGGACAGTCAGTGCCTTTAACCTCCTGTTTGGCCCAGTTTGCAATTTCTGCGGAAGATGAACAGGAATAGGCAGAACCAATGACAGACTAGCTGGAGGTGTCTGGACGGGCAAATTTAACTCTCATTTCCCACCAGGAAGGGGAATTAACCAAAGGCTCAGCGTGCCGTGCCGGAACCAGATTAGGGCCTGAAGCCATCCTGCGGTGTTGCGGCCAGCTCACGAGAAAGCGAGTTGAAGAAAGGAGCTCAGGGGCACTGTAATTCACAAACCTGCAGAGTTATAAATGACAGCTATCGTCCAAAAATATACTGAAGTAAGGCTGCCAAGAGGACTTGAAAGCGGGACAGAATTGCAGGAAACCGATTTCAGGAGGTAGACTGGAATTGCATTTAAAGCATAGGAAAAGAGGCAGAACGTCCACAATGATGCACTTGGCCAAAAAGGGCGTATGCGTTTTTTCCTGAATATATTCAGGAAAAAACGCATACGCCCTTTTTGGCCAACCAAGCAAGCTTGCAAAGGAAATCTGCACTACAATGAAGTCTCACTTCCCCCCGGTCAAAAGGGCCATCTGAAAAAAGTGTAAAATCCAGAAAGGCAGGACAGGCCATGGAGAACTGGGAGCCTTGTTATGCTGATGGGCGGGATGTAAATTGCCAACAGCCACTCGGGAGAAGTGTATGGTGTTTCCTGAAACATCTAAAAAGCAAAGCAACAGAGCCTAGGGCACTTCCACTTATGGTCCTATAGCTTAGGGAAATTAAAATCAAAAAGACACAGCCACCCCAAAGGTTGGGACGGCTCTGTTTACAAGAACCTGGTTTACGGTACAAGTTCAATATTGCAGAAAGTGAAAAATGGATAAAGAAGTTGTGGTACTTACGTACAATGCAGTATCACTCAGCAATGAAATCTATGTCATCAGGCCCGTAGCAGCATAATGAGTGGATTGAGGCACGATGATTCTAAGTGAAATAAGTCACACAGAAAAAGAAACATCATAAGGTATCACTAATACACGGAATGTAAACTTGGCTACACATGAACTGAATTACAAAACAGAACAGGGTCTCAAGTTTAGAAAACTAACTTATTCTTGCTTAAGGGGGAAGGTGAGTTGGGGTGCTGCATTAAACCAGAGTTTGAAATTAGCACAGATACCGTTCCATAAGCCAAATATGGAATAGACAAGACCTACCCCTTGCTCAACGAAATGGATTCAACAATGAGGTATCACCTCACACCTGGTAGAATAGGCATCATAGAAAATCTACAAGCAAAAAATGCTGGAAAGGGTGTGGAGAAAAGGAACCCTCTTCCACTATTGTTGGGAATATAAATTGATACAGTCACTATGGAGAACAATATGGAATTTCTTAAGAAACTAACAATAGAATTACCATATGATACAGCAATCCCAGTACTGGACATATACCCAGACAAAACCATAAATCAAAAAGAGACATTCACCGCAGTGTTCATTGCATCACTATTTACAATATCGAGGTAATGGAAGCAACCTAAATGCCCACAGACAGACGAATGCATAAAGCCGTGGTACATATATAAAATGGAATATTACTAAGCCACGAAAAGGAATGAAATTGGGTCATTTGTAGAGACGTCGATGCATCTAGAGACTGTCATACAGAGTGAAGTAAGTCAGAAAGAGAAAAACAAATCTTGTATATTCATGCATATATGTGGAACCTAGAAAACCTGTACAGATTAACCATTTTGCAAGGCATAAATAGAGCAACAGATGTAGACAACAAACGTATGGACAACAAGGGGGGAAAGCTGTTGGGGGGGTGGTGGGAGGAGTTGAGAGACTGGGATTGGCATGTATACATTTATATGTATAAAATAGATAACCAATAAGAACCTGCTGTATAAAAATATAAAATAAAATTCAAAATTAAAAAGAAATAAAATTTAAAAATAGAAAAAACAATTATTCCCTTCACATACATGTATTTATATGAATAAATTATTTCCATGCTTATATCTGTAAATACAAAAAAGAGGAATAAAATCTACCTTGAACCCAAAACGAAAAAGAGAAAGAAAACACAGAACCCACCAGTTCCACAGAGGAAAACCGTATCAGGGCACTTGCTCCAGTTGTAAACAATTCTGAAGTTGGTCAGTGGTGGGGAATCGTCTCCCATTCAGCCAGCAGCCCCCACGCAACAAGCGTCCTCATTGCAAAGCTGGGGCACCGTGCCGAGGCATCTGTGAGTAAACGTGAGCTGAGCCCCAGGCCAGTTGCTGCTGAACTATTCCCACCCATCCCAGGTAAAACACCTGAATATATACAAGGACTTGAAAGCCTAGAGGGAGGGCCATAGAGCCACACGAGTGACAGCATGCCGGCCGACTTGGTGCCTGCAGGCCAGCCAGGATGGTCCTGGCCCTGGGTGCTCTTCTGGAAGATTTCCATTTCCCTGCCTGAGATACCCGTCCTGTCCCTGCCCCCACTGCTTGTTTCCTTCCTCACCTCTGCCCAGGGAGAAATTCCAGCAGCAGGTATGGGTGACACATCTTCTTCTTTAGCAGGTGGCAGCCTGGCAACTGCTGCAGAAAGTCCAGCAGAGCCCCACTCACACTGGGCCACCCACAAAGCCGTGGCCTCTCACTCCCTCCCACCAGCCCAGCCCCGAGACTGCTGACAGGGCAGAGAAAATGGCGTCAGGCACGGCTGCAGGGGCTCTTGCTGCCTGGAGTGGTATTTATAGTGATCTCAACCCAGGCACACCTGGGGAGGGCTGGCCGGCACGGTAAGGCTGCCCAGGTCAGCCAATCATCACCCCTCAGGGGCTCACAGTTGCAGAAAATGGAACTTGCTGAACCGGCCAGGTCCAAGGAACAGGTGTGGGCTCCTGAGAGTCAGGATAGACAAGGGGCTGCAGCTTTGGCTTGTTTTCTAATCATTTTATCTGGCCCATGAGTGGGAGACAACTTCAAGAAAACCCTCTCCTAATGAGAGGAACCCAGGAGTCAGGGAGAGGAGGGGTGGGTGGTGGTTGGAGACAGAGGCCTGGTGCCCCGGGTGCAGTGGAAGTCTCTGGAAGACCAGGTGGAGGGAGGCCTCACGGAGTGATGCCCAGGGTCACAGACCTGTCGCAGCTGCTGTTTGTTAGTTCAAGTCCTGCTCTGAGGTGCTCTGTGTCAGCTCTGAGCGACAGGTGAGCTGGGGGTGCTCTGCAATGAGGGCTATGTGCACGGTTCCTGTGTGCCCAGCCCTGCCACGGTACCTGCAAGGGTAGCTCTGTATCCTGGGAGGGGCCTGACCACGAGAGCCCTGTGGGCTGGGGTGGGGGTGGGGTACCTGCCCAGGTGAGCTCCATATTCTGGGATTGGTCTGACCACGAGAGCCCCATGGGCTGCTGGGGACCTGGTAAAGGATGTCAGGACAGTCAGTGAAGCCACCGAGGATATACCTCCAGTTGCTCCTAATTCCTACACCCTGCTGGTCATTCTACCAACCACCAGGACATGGTATTCTGTATTAGTCTTCAATGATGCCTTCTTTTGTATTCCATTAGTCCCAGAGTCACAAGAAATTTTGGCTTGTGAGTGGCAGGACTCAACATACAACTAAAACAATACTTCCGGGCCGTCTGGCCCCAAGGGTGCAAAAATTCCCACCCCATCTTTGGGGAAAGCTTAGCTAAAGACCTAAAAGTTCTACCTCTGGAAAAGGAAACCCTCCTTCAATATGCAGACGACATTCTGATCGCCAGCCCTACTAAGGAGGCCTCTGAACTACCAAGCCAATAAAGGATAGAAGTTGTCCAAGAAAAAGCTCAAATATCACAGACTGCCGTGACCTGCCTGGGCTTCATTCTCACAGAAGGTTGGAGAAGTCCATCCCAGGAAAGGGAAGAAACCATTTTCAGCCTTACCCCTTTCTAAAACTAGAAGACAGCTTAGGGGTTCCTGGGGAGGCCAGGGTTTGCTGCTTCTGGATCCCTAACTACAGTCTACTAGCTGGGCCTCTATATGAAACACTGAAAGGAAAAGATGATGATCCTTTTGAATAGAATCCAGAAGTGGCCTTTCAAGAATGGAAAGAGCAGTCAATTCAGACCCTTGCCCTGGAACTCCCTAATTTAGCTAAACCCTTTGACCTTTACATTCCCGGTGAAAGGTGAATCGCCATTGGAGAATTAGTGCAAAACCTGGGACCACTTGAAATGGAACAATGCAAGAATGCCATCCAGGTAGGATAAACTATGGTCACCAAAGGGCTTGGCCCACTGCCACATCTGGCCAAGATACTGGCGGTATCTAAAACCCTGGAAATCAGCAGCCCAAAAGGCCACCTCCCTCCTAAGGGAAAAGGACCCCACGTGGTGATCCTAACCACCAACCATGCCCTGAAGTTGCAGGGTTCGCTCCGTGGGCACACCGACCTCGAGTGAGGAGGCCCTCCAACTCCAACATCCAGAGAGATAACCGGGGGCAACAGGGCACCATGACGACTCGTGTGAACATCACTTGACCTGGAGTTTCTCTCATAAAACAACAAGAGTGTGTCCCAAAAGAGTAGACTACTGCTTGCCGGACTTACTGCACCCAGAGGGGAGCTAATAATCTTGGCGGGGGAACCGTATATCACACTGTCACCATAGAAAAGCCTACAGACACCGTGATGATGGTGGCCAGTAAGACCGGCTGGACTCTTGTTTACTTCAAAAGGCTGTTGACTCAGTGGCCATCATGGTCCTTGATCACCACTGACCCTGGACTGTCTGGGAGTTGAGCGGGCAGGGCTCTGACACCTGGTGCTGTTTGTACGTTAATTCAGGGGCCTAATTGAAGAAAGCGCAGACTACTGGTCAGAGCATCTAGGCTGGCAGAAACGGTCGGCCTAAGGTGGCCGAACAAATGTGGGGCGGGGTGAAACCGGCCCCCACAGCGTCTCTGCACATCTCTTTCCTGGACCCTTAAAGGTCATTAGAATCTATAACACTTCCAATGCTGCTGCTCAGGTGGACGAGCAGGGAGGCAGGGGGCCTGGGGACAATCAACGTCACCTGGAGGCTGCTGGGGAGAAGCTCTGACCCTCGCCCCAGGGTATGAGGGCTCCCAACTCAGCACTCAGCAGTTACAGAAGAAGGGTCTGCACCCTCAGCACTCCAAGAATGAGGAACGGGACAAAAGGCAGAGGGGGGGTTTGTCCCCAGCAAAGCCCATTAAAAATCCCTGGGAGATAAAAATAGAATCTGGGCAATAAAGTCAAGTCTAACCTTTTTTATCCTTTGTGCTTTGTCTAATTTCACGTGCTCCTAGGGTCCCGCATGCAGAGGTTCCACACCCGGCACTTCAGACCAGATTTCCTAGTGCAGAATGGCTGGGTCGACACCTCAGCTCCTGGGGCCCAGTGCAGACTCCGCGATATAGAGCCTGAGCTACAGCCAACCCGGCCCTCGAGAGCTCCGCCCCCTCCCTCCCACTGACTCTGACAGGATCTCTACACAGCAGCCCAGCCCACAGCCCACGGGGTAGTACATGCTCTCACCTCTCCATTCTCTGATCAAAATATAAAGTTTCCTTTGCTTGTGAACCAAACTCAGTCTCGATCTGTTGGCCCCAATGACACTGGGCAGGGGGACACTTGTTGGGGTCCACTCTGGAGGATCAGTAACAGAAATTGAGACTATTGTAACCTCAATGAACAGATGTGTGAGCCAAAGTGTAGTTAACATAGAACAGTGTATAAGGCTCGGGTAAAATAAGATGTTTCTAACACTTCCATTGGATATTTCCATCACTTTATTATAAGCAAGTTCAGTGAAAAGGTTTGTCTTATTTGTCAGCTCAATATTAGAGAAATGAAGTGATTTCTTTCCAAGGATGTACATCTAATAATCTTGGTTAAACCTTCAATCTTGTTTTAAATGCTTTTCCATTGAAAATGATACCTCTCTTTCAGCTCCCCCATTTCTGAGAAGTATAAAATCTTATAATTTATTATTACCAAAGGGGAAAGGTGGGAGGAGGGATAAATTAACAGTTTGGGATTAACACATACACACTGCTATGTATAAAATAGATCATCAACAAGGAACTACTGTATAGCACAGGGAACTACACTCAACATTTTGCAATAACCTATAAGGGGAAATAATCTGAAAAAGAATAGATATTTTTATTGACATCATCTATCAATGACAGTTAAAGTGTAACCTAAGGGAAGCTGGTGGTGAGTGCTTCTGACCCTGAAGACTTCAATCATCTAAAGTTTGGACTCTGCCTACTTCCCAAGGCCCTTAATGAACATATGTGTAGCCGTAGCTTAAAAAATTCCCCAGTTTGGGTTTCGGGGAGACACTGATTTTGAAAAAGCCCTGGTGTTCTCCTTACATGAATGGGACTCTTCCTACTGCTAAAACATGTCTGTCACACCCAGAGGATGGTATACCGTCTGATCGGGAAGAGTTTGGAAAAGGCATCTCATCTCCTCATCTCCTGGTGCTCGGGTTCACCCCTCCAGCGTCTTTACTAACAGTCTCCCCACTTGGAGATGTCAGCACTGTCAACATCCTGTTGCGTACAGTTTGGAATTTGTCCAGAGGATGAAGCGGAAGGATGAGGAACAATGAGAGACAAGTCCTACGTGTTCAGACAGGCACATGTCACTCTAATTTCCAATCAGGAAGACGAATTGACCAAAGGCTAGGGTTGCCCATGGAAACAGTATAGGGCTTGAGGAAATCCCGCTGCTTTGTGGCCAGTTCCCATAAACACAAGTTGAACAATAGAACTCAGGGGCAGTAAAATTCACAAAACTGCAGAGTTGAAAATATCCATCACTGAAAAATGTCTTGAGGAAAGTCAGAGAAAAGGACTTGTAAGCAAGGGAGAATGGCAGGAAAGGGATTTGAGGAGGTAGAAAGGACTCGCCGTTAAGCACAAGAAAAGGAGCTGAACATTGCCAACATTGCAGTTGGCCAAAAAGGGTGTATGCGTTTTTTTTGTGTATATATTCAAGAAAAGAGCGTACACCTTTTTAGCCAACCAAACAGGTGGGCACTGGAAGTCAATACTACAAAAGACATCACTTCGCATCAGTCAGAAGAGCCATCCTCATAAAGCGTAAACAACAGAAATGCAGGACAGGGCAAGGAGAAGAGGGAGCCCTGTGAGACTTATAGTGGAAATGTATATTGCCAACGGCCATTCTGGAGAAGTGTATTGTGTTTACTAAAGCATCTAAACAATGAGCTACAGAGCATAGGGCACTTGCACTCATGGGCGTATATCTTGGGAAAAACAAAAATCGAGAGGACACAGGCACCCCAATGTTTACCCCCTCTCTGTTTAAAAGATCCTCGACTAGGATATAACTTAAATGTCTCTGGAGGGAAAAAATGGATAGAGATGTGGTACTTAGGTAGAGTGGAATATTATTCAGCCTGGAAATCAATGAAATATGGCCAGCTGTAACAACTCCGGAGGAGTTACGTATGATCATTCTAAGTGACAGAATTCAAAAAGAAGAAGACACATATCGTAAGATATCACTTAAAGGTGGAATCCAAAATGGCTACACATGAAATAAATTACAAAACAAAAACATAGTCAAATATGTAGAAAACACGCATAAGGCTGCTAAACGGGAAAGGTGGGGAGGGGTGAGGCATCATCCAGGAGGTTGAAATTAGCAAAGATACCATTCCAAATACCAAACTGATAATCAACAAGGCCTACACGGTAGCTAAAAGAACTGCACTCAGCACACTCAAGTCACCGGAAAAGAATATATACGACTGGTAAGAATCTGAAAAAGAATTTATTGATGTCTCTCTGTACGTGAATCAAGTGGATGTACAGCAGCAAGAAACAGAGCTTTGAAAATCAGCTGTAACCAATATAGTAATAAATTGAAAAAAATAAACGACAGAGAGACAGAGAAAACCTCTTACAACTTTTCCTCAGGGACGGTGATGCAACATGGATTGAACACATCTAGACCCACAGCAGGATGAGACATAAGGCTGGAAACTGTTTGCGCTAAGAGAAATGTGAGGTTGGGTGAGGAAATGCACACCCTTTAAAGTAATACTACCTGGTACCCATTCAATGGGTCCCAAATCTGCAGGTTCAAGGGATCTTCCTACAGCTAAAACATGCATGGAAAACCCAGAGGACTGTACACCATGTGATCGGGAGATGTGTCTAAAATGCACCTCATTTATCCTCTCCTGGTGCTCCTGTTCACCATTCCAGCCACGTTACTTAGAAGCTCCCCACTTGGAGAATCAGCACATTTAAACTTCTGTTTCACACCTTTTGCAAATTGTGAGGAGGATGAACGGGAAGAGGGGGAACCAATGAGAGAAGAGTTGTAGGGGTTTGGACGGGCACATATCACTCTAATTTCCCATTAAGAATAAGAATTAAAAAAAGGCTCAGCCTGCCTCGCCGGAGCCAAAATAGGGCCTGAAGCAATCCTGCGCATTTGAGGCCAGCTCACAAAAGAGCAACTTAAAACATGGAGCTCAGGGTCACTGCAATTCACAAACCTGCAGAGTTATAAATGAAAACTAACGTCCAAAAATATGTTGAGGTAAGGCAAAGAAGAGGATCTGAATGCAAGACAGAATTGCAAGAAACAGATTTCAAGAGATAGATTGGACTCGTCTTTAACGCACATGAAAAGCGGCAGAATTTCGACAATGATGCAGTTGGCCCAAAAGGGCGTATGCGATTTTTCCTGATTATATCCAGGAAAAAACGCATACGCACTTTATGGGCAACGAAGCAAGCAAGCAATGCAAATGTGCACAACAAAGAAGTCTCATTTCCCACCGGTCAAAAGGGCCATCCTAAAAAATTGTAAAAACCAGAAATGCAGGACAGGCCATGGAGAACAGGGAGCCTTTATACGCTGATGGGCAGTGTGTGAACTGCCGAGAGCCACTCTGGAGAAGTGTATGGTGGTTCCTAAATCATCTAAAAACAGAGCTACAGAGCATAGGACACTTCCAATCATGGGAGTATATCTAGGGAAGTCTAAAAATCAACAAGACACAAGCACACCACAGTTTAGGGCTACTCTGTTTACAAGAACCTCAACTTCAGTACACCTTAAATATCCCAGGAAAGAGAAAAATGGATAAAGAAGATGTGGTACTTATGTACAATGGAATATCTCTTCACCATGAAATCAATGTAATAAGGCTAGTAGAAGGATAAAGAGTGGATTTAGGTCCGATAATACTACTTGAAATAAGTCAAACAGAAAAAGAAACATATCATAAGATATCACTTATAGAGGGAGGGTAAATATGGCTGCACAAGAAATGAATTACAGAACAGAACAGTGTCTCACATTTAGAAAACACACTTATGTCAGCTTAAGGGGAAAGGAGAGGTGGGGTGATGCATAAAACCAGAGTTTGAAATTAGCACAGATACCGTTCAAGAAACCAAATAGGTATTAGACAAGATCTACACCTTGCTCAATGAACTGGCCTCAACACACCCTATACACCGCAGAGAAATATATCTGAGTAATAAGAATCTTAAAACCCATGTATTGATATATCTCCATAAGGGAATCAAGTGTGTGCAGAGCGGCACAAACACAGCAGTGAAAATGAGCTAAACCCCATTATAGAAATAAATTTTAAAAACAAAACGCAGAAACAATGAAAGAGAGAAAAATTCTTACAAAATTCGCTCAGGGGCTGTGACGCAACCTGGATTGACCACATATAAACCCACAGCTGGATAAGACATAAGGCTGGACACTTGGGGCTGAGAGGATTGGTGAGCTTCGGTGAGCAACTGCCGAAAGTTTAATGCAATACTTCATGCTACTCATTCCAAGGGTCCCAACACTCCAGGTTGAAGGGAAACTTCCTGCAGCTAAACCATGCTTGGGAAACCCAGCGACTGGTATACCATATGATCGGGAAAGGTTTCTAAAACGCACCACATTTTTCCTCTCCTGGGGCTCCGGATCGACATTCCAGCCGCTTTACTAACAACATCCCCACATGGAGAGTCAATGCCTTTAAGTTCTGGTATCGCACAGTCTTCAGTTAGTGCGGAGGATGAATGGGAATAGGGGGAACCAGTGAGAAACTAGCTGTAGCGGTTTCAATGGGCACATGTCACTCTAATTTCACATCAGTAAGAAGAATGAACCAAAGGCACAGCAAGGTGCCCCAGAAGAAGAATAGGGCTTCAAGGAATCCTGTGGTTATGGGGCAAGATCACAAAACTAAGAGCTGAAAAATGGAGCTAAGGGCCACTGCAATTCAAAAACCTGACTTGCCCAAAAAGGGCGTATGCGTTTTTTCCTGAATATATTCAGGAAAAAACGCATACGCCCTTTTTGACCAACCAAGCAAGCTTGCAAAGGAAATCTGCACTACAATGAAGTCTCAATTCCCCCTGGTCAAAAGGGCCATCTGAAAAAAGTGTAAAATCCAGAAAGGCATGACAGGCCATGGAGAACTGGGAGCCTTGTTATGCTGATGGGCAGGATGTAAATTGCCAACAGCCACTCTGGAGAAGTGTTTGGTGTTTCCTGAAACATCTAAAAAACAAAGCAACAGAGCCTAGGGCACTTCCACTTATGGTACTATAGTTTAGGGCAATTAAAATCAAAAAGACACAGCCACCCCAAAGTTTGGGATGGCTCTGTTTACAAGAACCTCATATACGGTACAAGTTCAATATCACAGAAAGTGAAAAATGGATAAAGAAGTTGTGGTACTTATGTAAAATGCAATATCACTCAGCAATGAAATCTATGTCATCAGGCCCGTAGCAGCATAATGAGTGGACTAAGTACGATGAATCTAACTGAAATAAGTCACACAGAAAAAGAAACATCATAAGGTATCACTAATACACGGAATGTAAACTTGGCTACACAGGAACTGAATTCCAAAACAGAACAGGGTCTCAAATTTAGAAAACCAACTTATGCTTGCTTAAGGGGAAAGGTGAGTTGGGGTGCTGCATAAAACCAGAGATTGAAATGAGCACAGATAAAGTTCCTTAAGCCAAATATGGAATAGACAAGAGCTACTCCTTGCTCAACGAAATGGACTCAACACCCCATATTCAACGCCTAGGAATATACCTGACTAGTAAGAATCATAAAACCTATGGATTTATATATCTCTGTAAGAGAATCAAGAGTGTGTACAGCGGCATTAAAGCAGTGAAAATCAGGTAAATCCCATAATAAAAATAAATTTCTTAAACAAAACACAATGACAGTGAAATAGAGAGAAATACTTAAGTAATTCATTCAAGGCTTCTGATGCAACCTGCATTTACCACATCTACACCCAGAGCTGGGTGACACATAAGGCTGGACACTTGGGGCTCATAATATTGGTGAGGTTTGGTGAGCAAATGAAGACCTTTGAAGACATATTGCATGGTACCCATTCCATGGGTCTCAACTCTCCAGGTTTAAGGGACACTTCCTTCAGCTAAAACATGCATGTGGAACCCAGAGTATGATCCACCATGTGATCGAGAAACATGTTCAAATGTGTCTCACTTTTCGTTCCCTGGTACTCGGGTGCAACATGCCAGACGCTTTACTAACACTCTCCCGACTTGGAGAGTCAGTGCCTTTAACCTCCTGTTTGGCCCAGTTTGCAATTTCTGTGGAAGATGAACAGTAATAGGGAGAACCATTGAGAGACCAGCTGGAGGTGTCTGGACGGGCAAATTTAACTCTCATTTCCCACCAGGAAGAGGAATTAACCAAAGGCTCAGCGTGCCGTGCCGGAACCAGATTAGGGCCTGAAGCCATCCTGCGGTGTTGCGGTCAGCTCACGAGAAAGCGAGTTGAAGAAAGGAGCTCAGGGGCACTGTAATTCACAAACCTGCAGAGTTATAAATGACAGCTATCGTCCAAAAATATACTGAAGTAAGGCTGCCAAGAGGACTTGAAAGCGGGGCAGAATTGCAGGAAACCGATTTCAGGAGGTAGACTGGAATTGCATTTAAAGCATAGGAAAAGAGGCAGAACGTCCACAATGATGCACTTGGCCAAAAAGGGCGTATGCGTTTTTTCCTGAATATATTCAGGAAAAAACGCATACGCCCTTTTTGGCCAACCAAGCAAGCTTGCAAAGGAAATCTGCACTACAATGAAGTCTCACTTCCCCCCGGTCAAAAGGGCCATCTGAAAAAAGTGTAAAATCCAGAAAGGCAGGACAGGCCATGGAGAACTGGGAGCCTTGTTATGCTGATGGGCGGGATGTCAATTGCCAACAGCCACTCGGGAGAAGTGTATGGTGTTTCCTGAAACATCTAAAAAGCAAAGCAACAGAGCCTAGGGCACTTCCACTTATGGTCCTATAGCTTAGGGAAATTAAAATCAAAAAGACACAGCCACCCCAAAGGTTGGGACGGCTCTGTTTACAAGAACCTGGTTTACGGTACAAGTTCAATATCGCAGAAAGTGAAAAATGGATAAAGAAGTTGTGGTACTTACGTACAATGCAATATCACTCAGCAATGAAATCTATGTCATCAGGCCCGTAGCAGCATAATGAGTGGATTGAGGCACGATGATTCTAACTGAAATAAGTCACACAGAAAAAGAAACATCATAAGGTATCACTAATACACGGAATGTGAACTTGGCTACACAGGAACTGAATTACAAAACAGAACAGGGTCTCAAGTTTAGAAAACTAACTTATTCTTGCTTAAGGGGGAAGGTGAGTTGGGGTGCTGCATTAAACCAGAGTTTGAAATTAGCACAGATACCGTTCCATAAGCCAAATATGGAATAGACAAGACCTACCCCTTGCTCAACGAAATGGATTCAACAATGAGGTATCACCTCACACCTGGTAGAATAGGCATCATAGAAAATCTACAAGCAAAAAATGCTGGAAAGGGTGTGGAGAAAAGGAACCCTCTTCCACTATTGTTGGGAATATAAATTGATACAGTCACTATGGAGAACAATATGGAATTTCTTAAGAAACTAACAATAGAATTACCATATGATACAGCAATCCCAGTACTGGACATATACCCAGACAAAACCATAAATCAAAAAGAGACATTCACCGCAGTGTTCATTGCATCACTATTTACAATATCGAGGTAATGGAAGCAACCTAAATGCCCACAGACAGACGAATGCATAAAGCCGTGGTACATATATAAAATGGAATATTACTAAGCCACGAAAAGGAATGAAATTGGGTCATTTGTAGAGACGTCGATGCATCTAGAGACTGTCATACAGAGTGAAGTAAGTCAGAAAGAGAAAAACAAATCTTGTATATTCATGCATATATGTGGAACCTAGAAAACCTGTACAGATTAACCATTTTGCAAGGCATAAATAGAGCAACAGATGTAGACAACAAACGTATGGACAACAAGGGGGGAAAGCTGTTGGGGGGGGTGGTGGGAGGAGTTGAGAGACTGGGATTGGCATGTATACATTTATATGTATAAAATAGATAACCAATAAGAACCTGCTGTATAAAAATATAAAATAAAATTCAAAATTAAAAAGAAATAAAATTTAAAAATAGAAAAAACAATTATTCCCTTCACATACATGTATTTATATGAATAAATTATTTCCATGCTTATATCTGTAAATACAAAAAAGAGGAATAAAATCTACCTTGAACCCAAAACGAAAAAGAGAAAGAAAACACAGAACCCACCAGTTCCACAGAGGAAAACCGTATCAGGGCACTTGCTCCAGTTGTAAACAATTCTGAAGTTGGTCAGTGGTGGGGAATCGTCTCCCATTCAGCCAGCAGCCCCCACGCAACAAGCGTCCTCATTGCAAAGCTGGGGCACCGTGCTGAGGCATCTGTGAGTAAACGTGAGCTGAGCCCCAGGCCAGTTGCTGCTGAACTATTCCCACCCATCCCAGGTAAAACACCTGAATATATACAAGGACTTGAAAGCCTAGAGGGAGGGCCATAGAGCCACACGAGTGACAGCATGCCGGCCGACTTGGTGCCTGCAGGCCAGCCAGGATGGTCCTGGCCCTGGGTGCTCTTCTGGAAGATTTCCATTTCCCTGCCTGAGATACCCGTCCTGTCCCTGCCCCCACTGCTTGTTTCCTTCCTCACCTCTGCCCAGGGAGAAATTCCAGCAGCAGGTATGGGTGACACATCTTCTTCTTTAGCAGGTGGCAGCCTGGCAACTGCTGCAGAAAGTCCAGCAGAGCCCCACTCACACTGGGCCACCCACAAAGCCGTGGCCTCTCACTCCCTCCCACCAGCCCAGCCCCGAGACTGCTGACAGGGCAGAGAAAATGGCGTCAGGCACGGCTGCAGGGGCTCTTGCTGCCTGGAGTGGTATTTATAGTGATCTCAACCCAGGCACACCTGGGGAGGGCTGGCCGGCACGGTAAGGCTGCCCAGGTCAGCCAATCATCACCCCTCAGGGGCTCACAGTTGCAGAAAATGGAACTTGCTGAACCGGCCAGGTCCAAGGAACAGGTGTGGGCTCCTGAGAGTCAGGATAGACAAGGGGCTGCAGCTTTGGCTTGTTTTCTAATCATTTTATCTGGCCCATGAGTGGGAGACAACTTCAAGAAAACCCTCTCCTAATGAGAGGAACCCAGGAGTCAGGGAGAGGAGGGGTGGGTGGTGGTTGGAGACAGAGGCCTGGTGCCCCGGGTGCAGTGGAAGTCTCTGGAAGACCAGGTGGAGGGAGGCCTCACGGAGTGATGCCCAGGGTCACAGACCTGTCGCAGCTGCTGTTTGTTAGTTCAAGTCCTGCTCTGAGGTGCTCTGTGTCAGCTCTGAGCGACAGGTGAGCTGGGGGTGCTCTGCAATGAGGGCTATGTGCACGGTTCCTGTGTGCCCAGCCCTGCCACAGTACCTGCAAGGGTAGCTCTGTATCCTGGGAGGGGCCTGACCACGAGAGCCCTGTGGGCTGGGGTGGGGGTGGGGTACCTGCCCAGGTGAGCTCCATATTCTGGGATTGGTCTGACCACGAGAGCCCCATGGGCTGCTGGGGACCTGGTAAAGGATGTCAGGACAGTCAGTGAAGCCACCGAGGATATACCTCCAGTTGCTCCTAATTCCTACACCCTGCTGGTCATTCTACCAACCACCAGGACATGGTATTCTGTATTAGTCTTCAATGATGCCTTCTTTTGTATTCCATTAGTCCCAGAGTCACAAGAAATTTTGGCTTGTGAGTGGCAGGACTCAACATACAACTAAAACAATACTTCCGGGCCGTCTGGCCCCAAGGGTGCAAAAATTCCCACACCATCTTTGGGGAAAGCTTAGCTAAAGACCTAAAAGTTCTACCTCTGGAAAAGGAAACCCTCCTTCAATATGCAGACGACATTCTGATCGCCAGCCCTACTAAGGAGGCCTCTGAACTACCAAGCCAATAAAGGATAGAAGTTGTCCAAGAAAAAGCTCAAATATCACAGACTGCCGTGACCTGCCTGGGCTTCATTCTCACAGAAGGTTGGAGAAGTCCATCCCAGGAAAGGGAAGAAACCATTTTCAGCCTTACCCCTTTCTAAAACTAGAAGACAGCTTAGGGGTTCCTGGGGAGGCCAGGGTTTGCTGCTTCTGGATCCCTAACTACAGTCTACTAGCTGGGCCTCTATATGAAACACTGAAAGGAAAAGATGATGATCCTTTTGAATAGAATCCAGAAGTGGCCTTTCAAGAATGGAAAGAGCAGTCAATTCAGACCCTTGCCCTGGAACTCCCTAATTTAGCTAAACCCTTTGACCTTTACATTCCCGGTGAAAGGTGAATCGCCATTGGAGAATTAGTGCAAAACCTGGGACCACTTGAAATGGAACAATGCAAGAATGCCATCCAGGTAGGATAAACTATGGTCACCAAGGGGCTTGGCCCACTGCCACATCTGGCCAAGATACTGGCGGTATCTAAAACCCTGGAAATCAGCAGCCCAAAAGGCCACCTCCCTCCTAAGGGAAAAGGACCCCACGTGGTGATCCTAACCACCAACCATGCCCTGAAGTTGCAGGGTTCGCTCCGTGGGCACACCGACCTCGAGTGAGGAGGCCCTCCAACTCCAACATCCAGAGAGATAACCGGGGGCAACAGGGCACCATGACGACTCGTGTGAACATCACTTGACCTGGAGTTTCTCTCATAAAACAACAAGAGTGTGTCCCAAAAGAGTAGACTACTGCTTGCCGGACTTACTGCACCCAGACGGGAGCTAATAATCTTGGCGGGGGAACCGTATATCACACTGTCACCATAGAAAAGCCTACAGACACCGTGATGATGGTGGCCAGTAAGACCGGCTGGACTCTTGTTTACTTCAAAAGGCTGTTGACTCAGTGGCCATCATGGTCCTTGATCACCACTGACCCTGGACTGTCTGGGAGTTGAGCGGGCAGGGCTCTGACACCTGGTGCTGTTTGTACGTTAATTCAGGGGCCTAATTGAAGAAAGCGCAGACTACTGGTCAGAGCATCTAGGCTGGCAGAAACGGTCGGCCTAAGGTGGCCGAACAAATGTGGGGCGGGGTGAAACCGGCCCCCACAGCGTCTCTGCACATCTCTTTCCTGGACCCTTAAAGGTCATTAGAATCTATAACACTTCCAATGCTGCTGCTCAGGTGGACGAGCAGGGAGGCAGGGGGCCTGGGGACAATCAACGTCACCTGGAGGCTGCTGGGGAGAAGCTCTGACCCTCGCCCCAGGGTATGAGGGCTCCCAACTCAGCACTCAGCAGTTACAGAAGAAGGGTCTGCACCCTCAGCACTCCAAGAATGAGGAACGGGACAAAAGGCAGAGGGGGGGTTTGTCCCCAGCAAAGCCCATTAAAAATCCCTGGGAGATAAAAATAGAATCTGGGCAATAAAGTCAAGTCTAACCTTTTTTATCCTTTGTGCTTTGTCTAATTTCACGTGCTCCTAGGGTCCCGCATGCAGAGGTTCCACACCCGGCACTTCAGACCAGATTTCCTAGTGCAGAATGGCTGGGTCGACACCTCAGCTCCTGGGGCCCAGTGCAGACTCCGCGATATAGAGCCTGAGCTACAGCCAACCCGGCCCTCGAGAGCTCCGCCCCCTCCCTCCCACTGACTCTGACAGGATCTCTACACAGCAGCCCAGCCCACAGCCCACGGGGTAGTACATGCTCTCACCTCTCCATTCTCTGATCAAAATATAAAGTTTCCTTTGCTTGTGAACCAAACTCAGTCTCGATCTGTTGGCCCCAATGACACTGGGCAGGGGGACACTTGTTGGGGTCCACTCTGGAGGATCAGTAACAGAAATTGAGACTATTGTAACCTCAATGAACAGATGTGTGAGCCAAAGTGTAGTTAACATAGAACAGTGTATAAGGCTCGGGTAAAATAAGATGTTTCTAACACTTCCATTGGATATTTCCATCACTTTATTATAAGCAAGTTCAGTGAAAAGGTTTGTCTTATTTGTCAGCTCAATATTAGAGAAATGAAGTGATTTCTTTCCAAGGATGTACATCTAATAATCTTGGTTAAACCTTCAATCTTGTTTTAAATGCTTTTCCATTGAAAATGATACCTCTCTTTCAGCTCCCCCATTTCTGAGAAGTATAAAATCTTATAATTTATTATTACCAAAGGGGAAAGGTGGGAGGAGGGATAAATTAACAGTTTGGGATTAACACATACACACTGCTATGTATAAAATAGATCATCAACAAGGAACTACTGTATAGCACAGGGAACTACACTCAACATTTTGCAATAACCTATAAGGGGAAATAATCTGAAAAAGAATAGATATTTTTATTGACATCATCTATCAATGACAGTTAAAGTGTAACCTAAGGGAAGCTGGTGGTGAGTGCTTCTGACCCTGAAGACTTCAATCATCTAAAGTTTGGACTCTGCCTACTTCCCAAGGCCCTTAATGAACATATGTGTAGCCGTAGCTTAAAAAATTCCCCAGTTTGGGTTTCGGGGAGACACTGATTTTGAAAAAGCCCTGGTGTTCTCCTTACATGAATGGGACTCTTCCTACTGCTAAAACATGTCTGTCACACCCAGAGGATGGTATACCGTCTGATCGGGAAGAGTTTGGAAAAGGCATCTCATCTCCTCATCTCCTGGTGCTCGGGTTCACCCCTCCAGCGTCTTTACTAACAGTCTCCCCACTTGGAGATGTCAGCACTGTCAACATCCTGTTGCGTACAGTTTGGAATTTGTCCAGAGGATGAAGCGGAAGGATGAGGAACAATGAGAGACAAGTCCTACGTGTTCAGACAGGCACATGTCACTCTAATTTCCAATCAGGAAGACGAATTGACCAAAGGCTAGGGTTGCCCATGGAAACAGTATAGGGCTTGAGGAAATCCCGCTGCTTTGTGGCCAGTTCCCATAAACACAAGTTGAACAATAGAACTCAGGGGCAGTAAAATTCACAAAACTGCAGAGTTGAAAATATCCATCACTGAAAAATGTCTTGAGGAAAGTCAGAGAAAAGGACTTGTAAGCAAGGGAGAATGGCAGGAAAGGGATTTGAGGAGGTAGAAAGGACTCGCCGTTAAGCACAAGAAAAGGAGCTGAACATTGCCAACATTGCAGTTGGCCAAAAAGGGTGTATGCGTTTTTTTTGTGTATATATTCAAGAAAAGAGCGTACACCTTTTTAGCCAACCAAACAGGTGGGCACTGGAAGTCAATACTACAAAAGACATCACTTCGCATCAGTCAGAAGAGCCATCCTCATAAAGCGTAAACAACAGAAATGCAGGACAGGGCAAGGAGAAGAGGGAGCCCTGTGAGACTTATAGTGGAAATGTATATTGCCAACGGCCATTCTGGAGAAGTGTATTGTGTTTACTAAAGCATCTAAACAATGAGCTACAGAGCATAGGGCACTTGCACTCATGGGCGTATATCTTGGGAAAAACAAAAATCGAGAGGACACAGGCACCCCAATGTTTACCCCCTCTCTGTTTAAAAGATCCTCGACTAGGATATAACTTAAATGTCTCTGGAGGGAAAAAATGGATAGAGATGTGGTACTTAGGTAGAGTGGAATATTATTCAGCCTGGAAATCAATGAAATATGGCCAGCTGTAACAACTCCGGAGGAGTTACGTATGATCATTCTAAGTGACAGAATTCAAAAAGAAGAAGACACATATCGTAAGATATCACTTAAAGGTGGAATCCAAAATGGCTACACATGAAATAAATTACAAAACAAAAACATAGTCAAATATGTAGAAAACACGCATAAGGCTGCTAAACGGGAAAGGTGGGGAGGGGTGAGGCATCATCCAGGAGGTTGAAATTAGCAAAGATACCATTCCAAATACCAAACTGATAATCAACAAGGCCTACACGGTAGCTAAAAGAACTGCACTCAGCACACTCAAGTCACCGGAAAAGAATATATACGACTGGTAAGAATCTGAAAAAGAATTTATTGATGTCTCTCTGTACGTGAATCAAGTGGATGTACAGCAGCAAGAAACAGAGCTTTGAAAATCAGCTGTAACCAATATAGTAATAAATTGAAAAAAATAAACGACAGAGAGACAGAGAAAACCTCTTACAACTTTTCCTCAGGGACGGTGATGCAACATGGATTGAACACATCTAGACCCACAGCAGGATGAGACATAAGGCTGGAAACTGTTTGCGCTAAGAGAAATGTGAGGTTGGGTGAGGAAATGCACACCCTTTAAAGTAATACTACCTGGTACCCATTCAATGGGTCCCAAATCTGCAGGTTCAAGGGATCTTCCTACAGCTAAAACATGCATGGAAAACCCAGAGGACTGTACACCATGTGATCGGGAGATGTGTCTAAAATGCACCTCATTTATCCTCTCCTGGTGCTCCTGTTCACCATTCCAGCCACGTTACTTAGAAGCTCCCCACTTGGAGAATCAGCACATTTAAACTTCTGTTTCACACCTTTTGCAAATTGTGAGGAGGATGAACGGGAAGAGGGGGAACCAATGAGAGAAGAGTTGTAGGGGTTTGGACGGGCACATATCACTCTAATTTCCCATTAAGAATAAGAATTAAAAAAAGGCTCAGCCTGCCTCGCCGGAGCCAAAATAGGGCCTGAAGCAATCCTGCGCATTTGAGGCCAGCTCACAAAAGAGCAACTTAAAACATGGAGCTCAGGGTCACTGCAATTCACAAACCTGCAGAGTTATAAATGAAAACTAACGTCCAAAAATATGTTGAGGTAAGGCAAAGAAGAGGATCTGAATGCAAGACAGAATTGCAAGAAACAGATTTCAAGAGATAGATTGGACTCGTCTTTAACGCGCATGAAAAGCGGCAGAATTTCGACAATGATGCAGTTGGCCCAAAAGGGCGTATGCGATTTTTCCTGATTATATCCAGGAAAAAACGCATACGCACTTTATGGGCAACGAAGCAAGCAAGCAATGCAAATGTGCACAACAAAGAAGTCTCATTTCCCACCGGTCAAAAGGGCCATCCTAAAAAATTGTAAAAACCAGAAATGCAGGACAGGCCATGGAGAACAGGGAGCCTTTATACGCTGATGGGCAGTGTGTGAACTGCCGAGAGCCACTCTGGAGAAGTGTATGGTGGTTCCTAAATCATCTAAAAACAGAGCTACAGAGCATAGGACACTTCCAATCATGGGAGTATATCTAGGGAAGTCTAAAAATCAACAAGACACAAGCACACCACAGTTTAGGGCTACTCTGTTTACAAGAACCTCAACTTCAGTACACCTTAAATATCCCAGGAAAGAGAACAATGGATAAAGAAGATGTGGTACTTATGTACAATGGAATATCTCTTCACCATGAAATCAATGTAATAAGGCTAGTAGAAGGATAAAGAGTGGATTTAGGTCCGATAATACTACTTGAAATAAGTCAAACAGAAAAAGAAACATATCATAAGATATCACTTATAGAGGGAGGGTAAATATGGCTGCACAAGAAATGAATTACAGAACAGAACAGTGTCTCACATTTAGAAAACACACTTATGTCAGCTTAAGGGGAAAGGAGAGGTGGGGTGATGCATAAAACCAGAGTTTGAAATTAGCACAGATACCGTTCAAGAAACCAAATAGGTATTAGACAAGATCTACACCTTGCTCAATGAACTGGCCTCAACACACCCTATACACCGCAGAGAAATATATCTGAGTAATAAGAATCTTAAAACCCATGTATTGATATATCTCCATAAGGGAATCAAGTGTGTGCAGAGCGGCACAAACACAGCAGTGAAAATGAGCTAAACCCCATTATAGAAATAAATTTTAAAAACAAAACGCAGAAACAATGAAAGAGAGAAAAATTCTTACAAAATTCGCTCAGGGGCTGTGATGCAACCTGGATTGACCACATATAAACCCACAGCTGGATAAGACATAAGGCTGGACACTTGGGGCTGAGAGGATTGGTGAGCTTCGGTGAGCAACTGCCGAAAGTTTAATGCAATACTTCGTGCTACTCATTCCAAGGGTCCCAACACTCCAGGTTGAAGGGAATCTTCCTACAGCTAAACCATGCTTGGGAAACCCAGCGACTGGTATACCATATGATCGGGAAAGGTTTCTAAAACGCACCACATTTTTCCTCTCCTGGGGCTCCGGATCGACATTCCAGCCGCTTTACTAACAACATCCCCACATGGAGAGTCAATGCCTTTAAGTTCTGGTATCGCACAGTCTTCACTTAGTGCGGAGGATGAATGGGAATAGGGGGAACCAGTGAGAAACTAGCTGTAGCGGTTTCAATGGGCACATGTCACTCTAATTTCACATCAGTAAGAAGAATGAACCAAAGGCACAGCAAGGTGCCCCAGAAGAAGAATAGGGCTTCAAGGAATCCTGTGGTTATGGGGCAAGATCACAAAACTAAGAGCTGAAAAATGGAGCTAAGGGCCACTGCAATTCAAAAACCTGACTTGCCCAAAAAGGGCGTATGCGTTTTTTCCTGAATATATTCAGGAAAAAACGCATACGCCCTTTTTGGCCAACCAAGCAAGCTTGCAAAGGAAATCTGCACTACAATGAAGTCTCAATTCCCCCTGGTCAAAAGGGCCATCTGAAAAAAGTGTAAAATCCAGAAAGGCATGACAGGCCATGGAGAACTGGGAGCCATCTTATGCTGATGGGCGGGATGTAAATTGCCAACAGCCACTCTGGAGAAGTGTTTGGTGTTTCCTGAAACATCTAAAAAACAAAGCAACAGAGCCTAGGGCACTTCCACTTATGGTACTATAGTTTAGGGCAATTAAAATCAAAAAGACACAGCCACCCCAAAGTTTGGGATGGCTCTGTTTACAAGAACCTCATATACGGTACAAGTTCAATATCACAGAAAGTGAAAAATGGATAAAGAAGTTGTGGTACTTACGTACAATGCAATATCACTCAGCAATGAAATCTATGTCATCAGGCCCGTAGCAGCATAATGAGTGGACTAAGTACGATGAATCTAACTGAAATAAGTCACACAGAAAAAGAAACATCATAAGGTATCACTAATACACGGAATGTAAACTTGGCTACACAGGAACTGAATTCCAAAACAGAACAGGGTCTCAAATTTAGAAAACCAACTTATGCTTGCTTAAGGGGAAAGGTGAGTTGGGGTGCTGCATAAAACCAGAGATTGAAATGAGCACAGATAAAGTTCCTTAAGCCAAATATGGAATAGACAAGAGCTACTCCTTGCTCAAAGAAATGGACTCAACACCCCATATTCAACGCCTAGGAATATACCTGACTAGTAAGAATCATAAAACCTATGGATTTATATATCTCTGTAAGAGAATCAAGAGTGTGTACAGCGGCATTAAAGCAGTGAAAATCAGGTAAATCCCATAATAAAAATAAATTTCTTAAACAAAACACAATGACAGTGAAATAGAGAGAAATACTTAAGTAATTCATTCAAGGCTTCTGATGCAACCTGCATTTACCACATCTACACCCAGAGCTGGGTGACACATAAGGCTGGACACTTGGGGCTCATAATATTGGTGAGGTTCGGTGAGCAAATGAAGACCTTTGAAGTCATATTGCATGGTACCCATTCCATGGGTCTCAACTCTCCAGGTTTAAGGGATACTTCCTTCAGCTAAAACATGCATGTGGAACCCAGAGTATGATCCACCATGCGATCGAGAAACATGTTCAAATGTGTCTCACTTTTCGTTCCCTGGTACTCGGGTGCAACATGCCAGACGCTTTACTAACACTCTCCCGACTTGGAGAGTCAGTGCCTTTAACCTCCTGTTTGGCCCAGTTTGCAATTTCTGCGGAAGATGAACAGGAATAGGGAGAACCAATGACAGACTAGCTGGAGGTGTCTGGACGGGCAAATTTAACTCTCATTTCCCACCAGGAAGGGGAATTAACCAAAGGCTCAGCGTGCCGTGCCGGAACCAGATTAGGGCCTGAAGCCATCCTGCGGTGTTGCGGCCAGCTCACGAGAAAGCGAGTTGAAGAAAGGAGCTCAGGGGCACTGTAATTCACAAACCTGCAGAGTTATAAATGACAGCTATCGTCCAAAAATATACTGAAGTAAGGCTGCCAAGAGGACTTGAAAGCGGGACAGAATTGCAGGAAACCGATTTCAGGAGGTAGACTGGAATTGCATTTAAAGCATAGGAAAAGAGGCAGAACGTCCACAATGATGCACTTGGCCAAAAAGGGCGTATGCGTTTTTTCCTGAATATATTCAGGAAAAAACGCATACGCCCTTTTTGGCCAACCAAGCAAGCTTGCAAAGGAAATCTGCACTACAATGAAGTCTCACTTCCCCCCGGTCAAAAGGGCCATCTGAAAAAAGTGTAAAATCCAGAAAGGCAGGACAGGCCATGGAGAACTGGGAGCCTTGTTATGCTGATGGGCGGGATGTCAATTGCCAACAGCCACTCGGGAGAAGTGTATGGTGTTTCCTGAAACATCTAAAAAGCAAAGCAACAGAGCCTAGGGCACTTCCACTTATGGTCCTATAGCTTAGGGAAATTAAAATCAAAAAGACACAGCCACCCCAAAGGTTGGGACGGCTCTGTTTACAAGAACCTGGTTTACGGTACAAGTTCAATATCGCAGAAAGTGAAAAATGGATAAAGAAGTTGTGGTACTTACGTACAATGCAATATCACTCAGCAATGAAATCTATGTCATCAGGCCCGTAGCAGCATAATGAGTGGATTGAGGCACGATGATTCTAACTGAAATAAGTCACACAGAAAAAGAAACATCATAAGGTATCACTAATACACGGAATGTGAACTTGGCTACACAGGAACTGAATTACAAAACAGAACAGGGTCTCAAGTTTAGAAAACTAACTTATTCTTGCTTAAGGGGGAAGGTGAGTTGGGGTGCTGCATTAAACCAGAGTTTGAAATTAGCACAGATACCGTTCCATAAGCCAAATATGGAATAGACAAGACCTACCCCTTGCTCAACGAAATGGATTCAACAATGAGGTATCACCTCACACCTGGTAGAATAGGCATTATAGAAAATCTACAAGCAAAAAATGCTGGAAAGGGTGTGGAGAAAAGGAACCCTCTTCCACTATTGTTGGGAATATAAATTGATACAGTCACTATGGAGAACAATATGGAATTTCTTAAGAAACTAACAATAGAATTACCATATGATACAGCAATCCCAGTACTGGACATATACCCAGACAAAACCATAAATCAAAAAGAGACATTCACCGCAGTGTTCATTGCATCACTATTTACAATATCGAGGTAATGGAAGCAACCTAAATGCCCACAGACAGACGAATGCATAAAGCCGTGGTACATATATAAAATGGAATATTACTAAGCCACGAAAAGGAATGAAATTGGGTCATTTGTAGAGACGTCGATGCATCTAGAGACTGTCATACAGAGTGAAGTAAGTCAGAAAGAGAAAAACAAATCTTGTATATTCATGCATATATGTGGAACCTAGAAAACCTGTACAGATTAACCATTTTGCAAGGCATAAATAGAGCAACAGATGTAGACAACAAACGTATGGACAACAAGGGGGGAAAGCTGTTGGGGGGGGTGGTGGGAGGAGTTGAGAGACTGGGATTGGCATGTATACATTTATATGTATAAAATAGATAACCAATAAGAACCTGCTGTATAAAAATATAAAATAAAATTCAAAATTAAAAAGAAATAAAATTTAAAAATAGAAAAAACAATTATTCCCTTCACATACATGTATTTATATGAATAAATTATTTCCATGCTTATATCTGTAAATACAAAAAAGAGGAATAAAATCTACCTTGAACCCAAAACGAAAAAGAGAAAGAAAACACAGAACCCACCAGTTCCACAGAGGAAAACCGTATCAGGGCACTTGCTCCAGTTGTAAACAATTCTGAAGTTGGTCAGTGGTGGGGAATCGTCTCCCATTCAGCCAGCAGCCCCCACGCAACAAGCGTCCTCATTGCAAAGCTGGGGCACCGTGCCGAGGCATCTGTGAGTAAACGTGAGCTGAGCCCCAGGCCAGTTGCTGCTGAACTATTCCCACCCATCCCAGGTAAAACACCTGAATATATACAAGGACTTGAAAGCCTAGAGGGAGGGCCATAGAGCCACACGAGTGACAGCATGCCGGCCGACTTGGTGCCTGCAGGCCAGCCAGGATGGTCCTGGCCCTGGGTGCTCTTCTGGAAGATTTCCATTTCCCTGCCTGAGATACCCGTCCTGTCCCTGCCCCCACTGCTTGTTTCCTTCCTCACCTCTGCCCAGGGAGAAATTCCAGCAGCAGGTATGGGTGACACATCTTCTTCTTTAGCAGGTGGCAGCCTGGCAACTGCTGCAGAAAGTCCAGCAGAGCCCCACTCACACTGGGCCACCCACAAAGCCGTGGCCTCTCACTCCCTCCCACCAGCCCAGCCCCGAGACTGCTGACAGGGCAGAGAAAATGGCGTCAGGCACGGCTGCAGGGGCTCTTGCTGCCTGGAGTGGTATTTATAGTGATCTCAACCCAGGCACACCTGGGGAGGGCTGGCCGGCACGGTAAGGCTGCCCAGGTCAGCCAATCATCACCCCTCAGGGGCTCACAGTTGCAGAAAATGGAACTTGCTGAACCGGCCAGGTCCAAGGAACAGGTGTGGGCTCCTGAGAGTCAGGATAGACAAGGGGCTGCAGCTTTGGCTTGTTTTCTAATCATTTTATCTGGCCCATGAGTGGGAGACAACTTCAAGAAAACCCTCTCCTAATGAGAGGAACCCAGGAGTCAGGGAGAGGAGGGGTGGGTGGTGGTTGGAGACAGAGGCCTGGTGCCCCGGGTGCAGTGGAAGTCTCTGGAAGACCAGGTGGAGGGAGGCCTCACGGAGTGATGCCCAGGGTCACAGACCTGTCGCAGCTGCTGTTTGTTAGTTCAAGTCCTGCTCTGAGGTGCTCTGTGTCAGCTCTGAGCGACAGGTGAGCTGGGGGTGCTCTGCAATGAGGGCTATGTGCACGGTTCCTGTGTGCCCAGCCCTGCCACAGTACCTGCAAGGGTAGCTCTGTATCCTGGGAGGGGCCTGACCACGAGAGCCCTGTGGGCTGGGGTGGGGGTGGGGTACCTGCCCAGGTGAGCTCCATATTCTGGGATTGGTCTGACCACGAGAGCCCCATGGGCTGCTGGGGACCTGGTAAAGGATGTCAGGACAGTCAGTGAAGCCACCGAGGATATACCTCCAGTTGCTCCTAATTCCTACACCCTGCTGGTCATTCTACCAACCACCAGGACATGGTATTCTGTATTAGTCTTCAATGATGCCTTCTTTTGTATTCCATTAGTCCCAGAGTCACAAGAAATTTTGGCTTGTGAGTGGCAGGACTCAACATACAACTAAAACAATACTTCCGGGCCGTCTGGCCCCAAGGGTGCAAAAATTCCCACACCATCTTTGGGGAAAGCTTAGCTAAAGACCTAAAAGTTCTACCTCTGGAAAAGGAAACCCTCCTTCAATATGCAGACGACATTCTGATCGCCAGCCCTACTAAGGAGGCCTCTGAACTACCAAGCCAATAAAGGATAGAAGTTGTCCAAGAAAAAGCTCAAATATCACAGACTGCCGTGACCTGCCTGGGCTTCATTCTCACAGAAGGTTGGAGAAGTCCATCCCAGGAAAGGGAAGAAACCATTTTCAGCCTTACCCCTTTCTAAAACTAGAAGACAGCTTAGGGGTTCCTGGGGAGGCCAGGGTTTGCTGCTTCTGGATCCCTAACTACAGTCTACTAGCTGGGCCTCTATATGAAACACTGAAAGGAAAAGATGATGATCCTTTTGAATAGAATCCAGAAGTGGCCTTTCAAGAATGGAAAGAGCAGTCAATTCAGACCCTTGCCCTGGAACTCCCTAATTTAGCTAAACCCTTTGACCTTTACATTCCCGGTGAAAGGCGAATCGCCATTGGAGAATTAGTGCAAAACCTGGGACCACTTGAAATGGAACAATGCAAGAATGCCATCCAGGTAGGATAAACTATGGTCACCAAGGGGCTTGGCCCACTGCCACATCTGGCCAAGATACTGGCGGTATCTAAAACCCTGGAAATCAGCAGCCCAAAAGGCCACCTCCCTCCTAAGGGAAAAGGACCCCACGTGGTGATCCTAACCACCAACCATGCCCTGAAGTTGCAGGGTTCGCTCCGTGGGCACACCGACCTCGAGTGAGGAGGCCCTCCAACTCCAACATCCAGAGAGATAACCGGGGGCAACAGGGCACCATGACGACTCGTGTGAACATCACTTGACCTGGAGTTTCTCTCATAAAACAACAAGAGTGTGTCCCAAAAGAGTAGACTACTGCTTGCCGGACTTACTGCACCCAGACGGGAGCTAATAATCTTGGCGGGGGAACCGTATATCACACTGTCACCATAGAAAAGCCTACAGACACCGTGATGATGGTGGCCAGTAAGACCGGCTGGACTCTTGTTTACTTCAAAAGGCTGTTGACTCAGTGGCCATCATGGTCCTTGATCACCACTGACCCTGGACTGTCTGGGAGTTGAGCGGGCAGGGCTCTGACACCTGGTGCTGTTTGTACGTTAATTCAGGGGCCTAATTGAAGAAAGCGCAGACTACTGGTCAGAGCATCTAGGCTGGCAGAAACGGTCGGCCTAAGGTGGCCGAACAAATGTGGGGCGGGGTGAAACCGGCCCCCACAGCGTCTCTGCACATCTCTTTCCTGGACCCTTAAAGGTCATTAGAATCTATAACACTTCCAATGCTGCTGCTCAGGTGGACGAGCAGGGAGGCAGGGGGCCTGGGGACAATCAACGTCACCTGGAGGCTGCTGGGGAGAAGCTCTGACCCTCGCCCCAGGGTATGAGGGCTCCCAACTCAGCACTCAGCAGTTACAGAAGAAGGGTCTGCACCCTCAGCACTCCAAGAATGATGAACGGGACAAAAGGCAGAGGGGGGGTTTGTCCCCAGCAAAGCCCATTAAAAATCCCTGGGAGATAAAAATAGAATCTGGGCAATAAAGTCAAGTCTAACCTTTTTTATCCTTTGTGCTTTGTCTAATTTCACGTGCTCCTAGGGTCCCGCATGCAGAGGTTCCACACCCGGCACTTCAGACCAGATTTCCTAGTGCAGAATGGCTGGGTCGACACCTCAGCTCCTGGGGCCCAGTGCAGACTCTGCGATATAGAGCCTGAGCTACAGCCAACCCGGCCCTCGAGAGCTCCGCCCCCTCCCTCCCACTGACTCTGACAGGATCTCTACACAGCAGCCCAGCCCACAGCCCACGGGGTAGTACATGCTCTCACCTCTCCATTCTCTGATCAAAATATAAAGTTTCCTTTGCTTGTGAACCAAACTCAGTCTCGATCTGTTGGCCCCAATGACACTGGGCAGGGGGACACTTGTTGGGGTCCACTCTGGAGGATCAGTAACAGAAATTGAGACTATTGTAACCTCAATGAACAGATGTGTGAGCCAAAGTGTAGTTAACATAGAACAGTGTATAAGGCTCGGGTAAAATAAGATGTTTCTAACACTTCCATTGGATATTTCCATCACTTTATTATAAGCAAGTTCAGTGAAAAGGTTTGTCTTATTTGTCAGCTCAATATTAGAGAAATGAAGTGATTTCTTTCCAAGGATGTACATCTAATAATCTTGGTTAAACCTTCAATCTTGTTTTAAATGCTTTTCCATTGAAAATGATACCTCTCTTTCAGCTCCCCCATTTCTGAGAAGTATAAAATCTTATAATTTATTATTACCAAAGGGGAAAGGTGGGAGGAGGGATAAATTAACAGTTTGGGATTAACACATACACACTGCTATGTATAAAATAGATCATCAACAAGGAACTACTGTATAGCACAGGGAACTACACTCAACATTTTGCAATAACCTATAAGGGGAAATAATCTGAAAAAGAATAGATATTTTTATTGACATCATCTATCAATGACAGTTAAAGTGTAACCTAAGGGAAGCTGGTGGTGAGTGCTTCTGACCCTGAAGACTTCAATCATCTAAAGTTTGGACTCTGCCTACTTCCCAAGGCCCTTAATGAACATATGTGTAGCCGTAGCTTAAAAAATTCCCCAGTTTGGGTTTCGGGGAGACACTGATTTTGAAAAAGCCCTGGTGTTCTCCTTACATGAATGGGACTCTTCCTACTGCTAAAACATGTCTGTCACACCCAGAGGATGGTATACCGTCTGATCGGGAAGAGTTTGGAAAAGGCATCTCATCTCCTCATCTCCTGGTGCTCGGGTTCACCCCTCCAGCGTCTTTACTAACAGTCTCCCCACTTGGAGATGTCAGCACTGTCAACATCCTGTTGCGTACAGTTTGGAATTTGTCCAGAGGATGAAGCGGAAGGATGAGGAACAATGAGAGACAAGTCCTACGTGTTCAGACAGGCACATGTCACTCTAATTTCCAATCAGGAAGACGAATTGACCAAAGGCTAGGGTTGCCCATGGAAACAGTATAGGGCTTGAGGAAATCCCGCTGCTTTGTGGCCAGTTCCCATAAACACAAGTTGAACAATAGAACTCAGGGGCAGTAAAATTCACAAAACTGCAGAGTTGAAAATATCCATCACTGAAAAATGTCTTGAGGAAAGTCAGAGAAAAGGACTTGTAAGCAAGGGAGAATGGCAGGAAAGGGATTTGAGGAGGTAGAAAGGACTCGCCGTTAAGCACAAGAAAAGGAGCTGAACATTGCCAACATTGCAGTTGGCCAAAAAGGGTGTATGCGTTTTTTTGTGTATATATTCAAGAAAAGAGCGTACACCTTTTTAGCCAACCAAACAGGTGGGCACTGGAAGTCAATACTACAAAAGACATCACTTCGCATCAGTCAGAAGAGCCATCCTCATAAAGCGTAAACAACAGAAATGCAGGACAGGGCAAGGAGAAGAGGGAGCCCTGTGAGACTTATAGTGGAAATGTATATTGCCAACGGCCATTCTGGAGAAGTGTATTGTGTTTACTAAAGCATCTAAACAATGAGCTACAGAGCATAGGGCACTTGCACTCATGGGCGTATATCTTGGGAAAAACAAAAATCGAGAGGACACAGGCACCCCAATGTTTACCCCCTCTCTGTTTAAAAGATCCTCGACTAGGATATAACTTAAATGTCTCTGGAGGGAAAAAATGGATAGAGATGTGGTACTTAGGTAGAGTGGAATATTATTCAGCCTGGAAATCAATGAAATATGGCCAGCTGTAACAACTCCGGAGGAGTTACGTATGATCATTCTAAGTGACAGAATTCAAAAAGAAGAAGACACATATCGTAAGATATCACTTAAAGGTGGAATCCAAAATGGCTACACATGAAATAAATTACAAAACAAAAACATAGTCAAATATGTAGAAAACACGCATAAGGCTGCTAAACGGGAAAGGTGGGGAGGGGTGAGGCATCATCCAGGAGGTTGAAATTAGCAAAGATACCATTCCAAATACCAAACTGATAATCAACAAGGCCTACACGGTAGCTAAAAGAACTGCACTCAGCACACTCAAGTCACCGGAAAAGAATATATACGACTGGTAAGAATCTGAAAAAGAATTTATTGATGTCTCTCTGTACGTGAATCAAGTGGATGTACAGCAGCAAGAAACAGAGCTTTGAAAATCAGCTGTAACCAATATAGTAATAAATTGAAAAAAATAAACGACAGAGAGACAGAGAAAACCTCTTACAACTTTTCCTCAGGGACGGTGATGCAACATGGATTGAACACATCTAGACCCACAGCAGGATGAGACATAAGGCTGGAAACTGTTTGCGCTAAGAGAAATGTGAGGTTGGGTGAGGAAATGCACACCCTTTAAAGTAATACTACCTGGTACCCATTCAATGGGTCCCAAATCTGCAGGTTCAAGGGATCTTCCTACAGCTAAAACATGCATGGAAAACCCAGAGGACTGTACACCATGTGATCGGGAGATGTGTCTAAAATGCACCTCATTTATCCTCTCCTGGTGCTCCTGTTCACCATTCCAGCCACGTTACTTAGAAGCTCCCCACTTGGAGAATCAGCACATTTAAACTTCTGTTTCACACCTTTTGCAAATTGTGAGGAGGATGAACGGGAAGAGGGGGAACCAATGAGAGAAGAGTTGTAGGGGTTTGGACGGGCACATATCACTCTAATTTCCCATTAAGAATAAGAATTAAAAAAAGGCTCAGCCTGCCTCGCCGGAGCCAAAATAGGGCCTGAAGCAATCCTGCGCGTTTGAGGCCAGCTCACAAAAGAGCAACTTAAAACATGGAGCTCAGGGTCACTGCAATTCACAAACCTGCAGAGTTATAAATGAAAACTAACGTCCAAAAATATGTTGAGGTAAGGCAAAGAAGAGGATCTGAATGCAAGACAGAATTGCAAGAAACAGATTTCAAGAGATAGATTGGACTCGTCTTTAACGCACATGAAAAGCGGCAGAATTTCGACAATGATGCAGTTGGCCCAAAAGGGCGTATGCGATTTTTCCTGATTATATCCAGGAAAAAACGCATACGCACTTTATGGGCAACGAAGCAAGCAAGCAATGCAAATGTGCACAACAAAGAAGTCTCATTTCCCACCGGTCAAAAGGGCCATCCTAAAAAATTGTAAAAACCAGAAATGCAGGACAGGCCATGGAGAACAGGGAGCCTTTATACGCTGATGGGCAGTGTGTGAACTGCCGAGAGCCACTCTGGAGAAGTGTATGGTGGTTCCTAAATCATCTAAAAACAGAGCTACAGAGCATAGGACACTTCCAATCATGGGAGTATATCTAGGGAAGTCTAAAAATCAACAAGACACAAGCACACCACAGTTTAGGGCTACTCTGTTTACAAGAACCTCAACTTCAGTACACCTTAAATATCCCAGGAAAGAGAACAATGGATAAAGAAGATGTGGTACTTATGTACAATGGAATATCTCTTCACCATGAAATCAATGTAATAAGGCTAGTAGAAGGATAAAGAGTGGATTTAGGTCCGATAATACTACTTGAAATAAGTCAAACAGAAAAAGAAACATATCATAAGATATCACTTATAGAGGGAGGGTAAATATGGCTGCACAAGAAATGAATTACAGAACAGAACAGTGTCTCACATTTAGAAAACACACTTATGTCAGCTTAAGGGGAAAGGAGAGGTGGGGTGATGCATAAAACCAGAGTTTGAAATTAGCACAGATACCGTTCAAGAAACCAAATAGGTATTAGACAAGATCTACACCTTGCTCAATGAACTGGCCTCAACACACCCTATACACCGCAGAGAAATATATCTGAGTAATAAGAATCTTAAAACCCATGTATTGATATATCTCCATAAGGGAATCAAGTGTGTGCAGAGCGGCACAAACACAGCAGTGAAAATGAGCTAAACCCCATTATAGAAATAAATTTTAAAAACAAAACGCAGAAACAATGAAAGAGAGAAAAATTCTTACAGAATTCGCTCAGGGGCTGTGACGCAACCTGGATTGACCACATATAAACCCACAGCTGGATAAGACATAAGGCTGGACACTTGGGGCTGAGAGGATTGGTGAGCTTCGGTGAGCAACTGCCGAAAGTTTAATGCAATACTTCGTGCTACTCATTCCAAGGGTCCCAACACTCCAGGTTGAAGGGAATCTTCCTACAGCTAAACCATGCTTGGGAAACCCAGCGACTGGTATACCATATGATCGGGAAAGGTTTCTAAAACGCACCACATTTTTCCTCTCCTGGGGCTCCGGATCGACATTCCAGCCGCTTTACTAACAACATCCCCACATGGAGAGTCAATGCCTTTAAGTTCTGGTATCGCACAGTCTTCAGTTAGTGCGGAGGATGAATGGGAATAGGGGGAACCAGTGAGAAACTAGCTGTAGCGGTTTCAATGGGCACATGTCACTCTAATTTCACATCAGTAAGAAGAATGAACCAAAGGCACAGCAAGGTGCCCCAGAAGAAGAATAGGGCTTCAAGGAATCCTGTGGTTATGGGGCAAGATCACAAAACTAAGAGCTGAAAAATGGAGCTAAGGGCCACTGCAATTCAAAAACCTGACTTGCCCAAAAAGGGCGTATGCGTTTTCTCCTGAATATATTCAGGAAAAAACGCATACGCCCTTTTTGGCCAACCAAGCAAGCTTGCAAAGGAAATCTGCACTACAATGAAGTCTCAATTCCCCCTGGTCAAAAGGGCCATCTGAAAAAAGTGTAAAATCCATAAAGGCATGACAGGCCATAGAGAACTGGGAGCCTTGTTATGCTGATGGGCGGGATGTAAATTGCCAACAGCCACTCTGGAGAAGTGTTTGGTGTTTCCTGAAACATCTAAAAAACAAAGCAACAGAGCCTAGGGCACTTCCACTTATGGTACTATAGTTTAGGGCAATTAAAATAAAAAAGACACAGCCACCCCAAAGTTTGGGATGGCTCTGTTTACAAGAACCTCATATACGGTACAAGTTCAATATCACAGAAAGTGAAAAATGGATAAAGAAGTTGTGGTACTTACGTACAATGCAATATCACTCAGCAATGAAATCTATGTCATCAGGCCCGTAGCAGCATAATGAGTGGACTAAGTACGATGAATCTAACTGAAATAAGTCACACAGAAAAAGAAACATCATAAGGTATCACTAATACACGGAATGTAAACTTGGCTACACAGGAACTGAATTCCAAAACAGAACAGGGTCTCAAATTTAGAAAACCAACTTATGCTTGCTTAAGGGGAAAGGTGAGTTGGGGTGCTGCATAAAACCAGAGATTGAAATGAGCACAGATAAAGTTCCTTAAGCCAAATATGGAATAGACAAGAGCTACTCCTTGCTCAACGAAATGGACTCAACACCCCATATTCAACGCCTAGGAATATACCTGACTAGTAAGAATCATAAAACCTATGGATTTATATATCTCTGTAAGAGAATCAAGAGTGTGTACAGCGGCATTAAAGCAGTGAAAATCAGGTAAATCCCATAATAAAAATAAATTTCTTAAACAAAACACAATGACAGTGAAATAGAGAGAAATACTTAAGTAATTCATTCAAGGCTTCTGATGCAACCTGCATTTACCACATCTACACCCAGAGCTGGGTGACACATAAGGCTGGACACTTGGGGCTCATAATATTGGTGAGGTTCGGTGAGCAAATGAAGACCTTTGAAGACATATTGCATGGTACCCATTCCATGGGTCTCAACTCTCCAGGTTTAAGGGACACTTCCTTCAGCTAAAACATGCATGTGGAACCCAGAGTATGATCCACCATGTGATCGAGAAACATGTTCAAATGTGTCTCACTTTTCGTTCCCTGGTACTCGGGTGCAACATGCCAGACGCTTTACTAACACTCTCCCGACTTGGAGAGTCAGTGCCTTTAACCTCCTGTTTGGCCCAGTTTGCAATTTCTGTGGAAGATGAACAGGAATAGGGAGAACCATTGAGAGACCAGCTGGAGGTGTCTGGACGGGCAAATTTAACTCTCATTTCCCACCAGGAAGAGGAATTAACCAAAGGCTCAGCGTGCCGTGCCGGAACCAGATTAGGGCCTGAAGCCATCCTGCGGTGTTGCGGCCAGCTCACGAGAAAGCGAGTTGAAGAAAGGAGCTCAGGGGCACTGTAATTCACAAACCTGCAGAGTTATAAATGACAGCTATCGTCCAAAAATATACTGAAGTAAGGCTGCCAAGAGGACTTGAAAGCGGGTCAGAATTGCAGGAAACCGATTTCAGGAGGTAGACTGGAATTGCATTTAAAGCATAGGAAAAGAGGCAGAACGTCCACAATGATGCACTTGGCCAAAAAGGGCGTATGCGTTTTTTCCTGAATATATTCAGGAAAAAACGCATACGCCCTTTTTGGCCAACCAAGCAAGCTTGCAAAGGAAATCTGCACTACAATGAAGTCTCACTTCCCCCCGGTCAAAAGGGCCATCTGAAAAAAGTGTAAAATCCAGAAAGGCAGGACAGGCCATGGAGAAC
Organism: Lagenorhynchus albirostris; assembly: GCF_949774975.1. Lineage (NCBI taxonomy): Eukaryota > Metazoa > Chordata > Mammalia > Artiodactyla > Delphinidae > Lagenorhynchus > Lagenorhynchus albirostris. The sequence continues at coordinate 839,352 of NW_026783620.1, read as the reverse complement.
TGGGAGCCTTGTTATGCTGATGGGCGGGATGTCAATTGCCAACAGCCACTCGGGAGAAGTGTATGGTGTTTCCTGAAACATCTAAAAAGCAAAGCAACAGAGCCTAGGGCACTTCCACTTATGGTCCTATAGCTTAGGGAAATTAAAATCAAAAAGACACAGCCACCCCAAAGGTTGGGACGGCTCTGTTTACAAGAACCTGGTTTACGGTACAAGTTCAGTATCGCAGAAAGTGAAAAATGGATAAAGAAGTTGTGGTACTTACGTACAATGCAATATCACTCAGCAATGAAATCTATGTCATCAGGCCCGTAGCAGCATAATGAGTGGATTGAGGCACGATGATTCTAACTGAAATAAGTCACACAGAAAAAGAAACATCATAAGGTATCACTAATACACGGAATGTGAACTTGGCTACACAGGAACTGAATTACAAAACAGAACAGGGTCTCAAGTTTAGAAAACTAACTTATTCTTGCTTAAGGGGGAAGGTGAGTTGGGGTGCTGCATTAAACCAGAGTTTGAAATTAGCACAGATACCGTTCCATAAGCCAAATATGGAATAGACAAGACCTACCCCTTGCTCAACGAAATGGATTCAACAATGAGGTATCACCTCACACCTGGTAGAATAGGCATCATAGAAAATCTACAAGCAAAAAATGCTGGAAAGGGTGTGGAGAAAAGGAACCCTCTTCCACTATTGTTGGGAATATAAATTGATAGAGTCACTATGGAGAACAATATGGAATTTCTTAAGAAACTAACAATAGAATTACCATATGATACAGCAATCCCAGTACTGGACATATACCCAGACAAAACCATAAATCAAAAAGAGACATTCACCGCAGTGTTCATTGCATCACTATTTACAATATCGAGGTAATGGAAGCAACCTAAATGCCCACAGACAGACGAATGCATAAAGCCGTGGTACATATATAAAATGGAATATTACTAAGCCACGAAAAGGAATGAAATTGGGTCATTTGTAGAGACGTCGATGCATCTAGAGACTGTCATACAGAGTGAAGTAAGTCAGAAAGAGAAAAACAAATCTTGTATATTCATGCATATATGTGGAACCTAGAAAACCTGTACAGATTAACCATTTTGCAAGGCATAAATAGAGCAACAGATGTAGACAACAAACGTATGGACAACAAGGGGGGAAAGCTGTTGGGGGGGGTGGTGGGAGGAGTTGAGAGACTGGGATTGGCATGTATACATTTATATGTATAAAATAGATAACCAATAAGAACCTGCTGTATAAAAATATAAAATAAAATTCAAAATTAAAAAGAAATAAAATTTAAAAATAGAAAAAACAATTATTCCCTTCACATACATGTATTTATATGAATAAATTATTTCCATGCTTATATCTGTAAATACAAAAAAGAGGAATAAAATCTACCTTGAACCCAAAACGAAAAAGAGAAAGAAAACACAGAACCCACCAGTTCCACAGAGGAAAACCGTATCAGGGCACTTGCTCCAGTTGTAAACAATTCTGAAGTTGGTCAGTGGTGGGGAATCGTCTCCCATTCAGCCAGCAGCCCCCACGCAACAAGCGTCCTCATTGCAAAGCTGGGGCACCGTGCCGAGGCATCTGTGAGTAAACGTGAGCTGAGCCCCAGGCCAGTTGCTGCTGAACTATTCCCACCCATCCCAGGTAAAACACCTGAATATATACAAGGACTTGAAAGCCTAGAGGGAGGGCCATAGAGCCACACGAGTGACAGCATGCCGGCCGACTTGGTGCCTGCAGGCCAGCCAGGATGGTCCTGGCCCTGGGTGCTCTTCTGGAAGATGTCCATTTCCCTGCCTGAGATACCCGTCCTGTCCCTGCCCCCACTGCTTGTTTCCTTCCTCACCTCTGCCCAGGGAGAAATTCCAGCAGCAGGTATGGGTGACACATCTTCTTCTTTAGCAGGTGGCAGCCTGGCAACTGCTGCAGAAAGTCCAGCAGAGCCCCACTCACACTGGGCCACCCACAAAGCCGTGGCCTCTCACTCCCTCCCACCAGCCCAGCCCCGAGACTGCTGACAGGGCAGAGAAAATGGCGTCAGGCACGGCTGCAGGGGCTCTTGCTGCCTGGAGTGGTATTTATAGTGATCTCAACCCAGGCACACCTGGGGAGGGCTGGCCGGCACGGTAAGGCTGCCCAGGTCAGCCAATCATCACCCCTCAGGGGCTCACAGTTGCAGAAAATGGAACTTGCTGAACCGGCCAGGTCCAAGGAACAGGTGTGGGCTCCTGAGAGTCAGGATAGACAAGGGGCTGCAGCTTTGGCTTGTTTTCTAATCATTTTATCTGGCCCATGAGTGGGAGACAACTTCAAGAAAACCCTCTCCTAATGAGAGGAACCCAGGAGTCAGGGAGAGGAGGGGTGGGTGGTGGTTGGAGACAGAGGCCTGGTGCCCCGGGTGCAGTGGAAGTCTCTGGAAGACCAGGTGGAGGGAGGCCTCACGGAGTGATGCCCAGGGTCACAGACCTGTCGCAGCTGCTGTTTGTTAGTTCAAGTCCTGCTCTGAGGTGCTCTGTGTCAGCTCTGAGCGACAGGTGAGCTGGGGGTGCTCTGCAATGAGGGCTATGTGCACGGTTCCTGTGTGCCCAGCCCTGCCACGGTACCTGCAAGGGTAGCTCTGTATCCTGGGAGGGGCCTGACCACGAGAGCCCTGTGGGCTGGGGTGGGGGTGGGGTACCTGCCCAGGTGAGCTCCATATTCTGGGATTGGTCTGACCACGAGAGCCCCATGGGCTGCTGGGGACCTGGTAAAGGATGTCAGGACAGTCAGTGAAGCCACCGAGGATATACCTCCAGTTGCTCCTAATTCCTACACCCTGCTGGTCATTCTACCAACCACCAGGACATGGTATTCTGTATTAGTCTTCAATGATGCCTTCTTTTGTATTCCATTAGTCCCAGAGTCACAAGAAATTTTGGCTTGTGAGTGGCAGGACTCAACATACAACTAAAACAATACTTCCGGGCCGTCTGGCCCCAAGGGTGCAAAAATTCCCACACCATCTTTGGGGAAAGCTTAGCTAAAGACCTAAAAGTTCTACCTCTGGAAAAGGAAACCCTCCTTCAATATGCAGACGACATTCTGATCGCCAGCCCTACTAAGGAGGCCTCTGAACTACCAAGCCAATAAAGGATAGAAGTTGTCCAAGAAAAAGCTCAAATATCACAGACTGCCGTGACCTGCCTGGGCTTCATTCTCACAGAAGGTTGGAGAAGTCCATCCCAGGAAAGGGAAGAAACCATTTTCAGCCTTACCCCTTTCTAAAACTAGAAGACAGCTTAGGGGTTCCTGGGGAGGCCAGGGTTTGCTGCTTCTGGATCCCTAACTACAGTCTACTAGCTGGGCCTCTATATGAAACACTGAAAGGAAAAGATGATGATCCTTTTGAATAGAATCCAGAAGTGGCCTTTCAAGAATGGAAAGAGCAGTCAATTCAGACCCTTGCCCTGGAACTCCCTAATTTAGCTAAACCCTTTGACCTTTACATTCCCGGTGAAAGGTGAATCGCCATTGGAGAATTAGTGCAAAACCTGGGACCACTTGAAATGGAACAATGCAAGAATGCCATCCAGGTAGGATAAACTATGGTCACCAAGGGGCTTGGCCCACTGCCACATCTGGCCAAGATACTGGCGGTATCTAAAACCCTGGAAATCAGCAGCCCAAAAGGCCACCTCCCTCCTAAGGGAAAAGGACCCCACGTGGTGATCCTAACCACCAACCATGCCCTGAAGTTGCAGGGTTCGCTCCGTGGGCACACCGACCTCGAGTGAGGAGGCCCTCCAACTCCAACATCCAGAGAGATAACCGGGGGCAACAGGGCACCATGACGACTCGTGTGAACATCACTTGACCTGGAGTTTCTCTCATAAAACAACAAGAGTGTGTCCCAAAAGAGTAGACTACTGCTTGCCGGACTTACTGCACCCAGACGGGAGCTAATAATCTTGGCGGGGGAACCGTATATCACACTGTCACCATAGAAAAGCCTACAGACACCGTGATGATGGTGGCCAGTAAGACCGGCTGGACTCTTGTTTACTTCAAAAGGCTGTTGACTCAGTGGCCATCATGGTCCTTGATCACCACTGACCCTGGACTGTCTGGGAGTTGAGCGGGCAGGGCTCTGACACCTGGTGCTGTTTGTACGTTAATTCAGGGGCCTAATTGAAGAAAGCGCAGACTACTGGTCAGAGCATCTAGGCTGGCAGAAACGGTCGGCCTAAGGTGGCCGAACAAATGTGGGGCGGGGTGAAACCGGCCCCCACAGCGTCTCTGCACATCTCTTTCCTGGACCCTTAAAGGTCATTAGAATCTATAACACTTCCAATGCTGCTGCTCAGGTGGACGAGCAGGGAGGCAGGGGGCCTGGGGACAATCAACGTCACCTGGAGGCTGCTGGGGAGAAGCTCTGACCCTCGCCCCAGGGTATGAGGGCTCCCAACTCAGCACTCAGCAGTTACAGAAGAAGGGTCTGCACCCTCAGCACTCCAAGAATGAGGAACGGGACAAAAGGCAGAGGGGGGGTTTGTCCCCAGCAAAACCCATTAAAAATCCCTGGGAGATAAAAATAGAATCTGGGCAATAAAGTCAAGTCTAACCTTTTTTATCCTTTGTGCTTTGTCTAATTTCACGTGCTCCTAGGGTCCCGCATGCAGAGGTTCCACACCCGGCACTTCAGACCAGATTTCCTAGTGCAGAATGGCTGGGTCGACACCTCAGCTCCTGGGGCCCAGTGCAGACTCCGCGATATAGAGCCTGAGCTACAGCCAACCCGGCCCTCGAGAGCTCCGCCCCCTCCCTCCCACTGACTCTGACAGGATCTCTACACAGCAGCCCAGCCCACAGCCCACGGGGTAGTACATGCTCTCACCTCTCCATTCTCTGATCAAAATATAAAGTTTCCTTTGCTTGTGAACCAAACTCAGTCTCGATCTGTTGGCCCCAATGACACTGGGCAGGGGGACACTTGTTGGGGTCCACTCTGGAGGATCAGTAACAGAAATTGAGACTATTGTAACCTCAATGAACAGATGTGTGAGCCAAAGTGTAGTTAACATAGAACAGTGTATAAGGCTCGGGTAAAATAAGATGTTTCTAACACTTCCATTGGATATTTCCATCACTTTATTATAAGCAAGTTCAGTGAAAAGGTTTGTCTTATTTGTCAGCTCAATATTAGAGAAATGAAGTGATTTCTTTCCAAGGATGTACATCTAATAATCTTGGTTAAACCTTCAATCTTGTTTTAAATGCTTTTCCATTGAAAATGATACCTCTCTTTCAGCTCCCCCATTTCTGAGAAGTATAAAATCTTATAATTTATTATTACCAAAGGGGAAAGGTGGGAGGAGGGATAAATTAACAGTTTGGGATTAACACATACACACTGCTATGTATAAAATAGATCATCAACAAGGAACTACTGTATAGCACAGGGAACTACACTCAACATTTTGCAATAACCTATAAGGGGAAATAATCTGAAAAAGAATAGATATTTTTATTGACATCATCTATCAATGACAGTTAAAGTGTAACCTAAGGGAAGCTGGTGGTGAGTGCTTCTGACCCTGAAGACTTCAATCATCTAAAGTTTGGACTCTGCCTACTTCCCAAGGCCCTTAATGAACATATGTGTAGCCGTAGCTTAAAAAATTCCCCAGTTTGGGTTTCGGGGAGACACTGATTTTGAAAAAGCCCTGGTGTTCTCCTTACATGAATGGGACTCTTCCTACTGCTAAAACATGTCTGTCACACCCAGAGGATGGTATACCGTCTGATCGGGAAGAGTTTGGAAAAGGCATCTCATCTCCTCATCTCCTGGTGCTCGGGTTCACCCCTCCAGCGTCTTTACTAACAGTCTCCCCACTTGGAGATGTCAGCACTGTCAACATCCTGTTGCGTACAGTTTGGAATTTGTCCAGAGGATGAAGCGGAAGGATGAGGAACAATGAGAGACAAGTCCTACGTGTTCAGACAGGCACATGTCACTCTAATTTCCAATCAGGAAGACGAATTGACCAAAGGCTAGGGTTGCCCATGGAAACAGTATAGGGCTTGAGGAAATCCCGCTGCTTTGTGGCCAGTTCCCATAAACACAAGTTGAACAATAGAACTCAGGGGCAGTAAAATTCACAAAACTGCAGAGTTGAAAATATCCATCACTGAAAAATGTCTTGAGGAAAGTCAGAGAAAAGGACTTGTAAGCAAGGGAGAATGGCAGGAAAGGGATTTGAGGAGGTAGAAAGGACTCGCCGTTAAGCACAAGAAAAGGAGCTGAACATTGCCAACATTGCAGTTGGCCAAAAAGGGTGTATGCGTTTTTTTTGTGTATATATTCAAGAAAAGAGCGTACACCTTTTTAGCCAACCAAACAGGTGGGCACTGGAAGTCAATACTACAAAAGACATCACTTCGCATCAGTCAGAAGAGCCATCCTCATAAAGCGTAAACAACAGAAATGCAGGACAGGGCAAGGAGAAGAGGGAGCCCTGTGAGACTTATAGTGGAAATGTATATTGCCAACGGCCATTCTGGAGAAGTGTATTGTGTTTACTAAAGCATCTAAACAATGAGCTACAGAGCATAGGGCACTTGCACTCATGGGCGTATATCTTGGGAAAAACAAAAATCGAGAGGACACAGGCACCCCAATGTTTACCCCCTCTCTGTTTAAAAGATCCTCGACTAGGATATAACTTAAATGTCTCTGGAGGGAAAAAATGGATAGAGATGTGGTACTTAGGTAGAGTGGAATATTATTCAGCCTGGAAATCAATGAAATATGGCCAGCTGTAACAACTCCGGAGGAGTTACGTATGATCATTCTAAGTGACAGAATTCAAAAAGAAGAAGACACATATCGTAAGATATCACTTAAAGGTGGAATCCAAAATGGCTACACATGAAATAAATTACAAAACAAAAACATAGTCAAATATGTAGAAAACACGCATAAGGCTGCTAAACGGGAAAGGTGGGGAGGGGTGAGGCATCATCCAGGAGGTTGAAATTAGCAAAGATACCATTCCAAATACCAAACTGATAATCAACAAGGCCTACACGGTAGCTAAAAGAACTGCACTCAGCACACTCAAGTCACCGGAAAAGAATATATACGACTGGTAAGAATCTGAAAAAGAATTTATTGATGTCTCTCTGTACGTGAATCAAGTGGATGTACAGCAGCAAGAAACAGAGCTTTGAAAATCAGCTGTAACCAATATAGTAATAAATTGAAAAAAATAAACGACAGAGAGACAGAGAAAACCTCTTACAACTTTTCCTCAGGGACGGTGATGCAACATGGATTGAACACATCTAGACCCACAGCAGGATGAGACATAAGGCTGGAAACTGTTTGCGCTAAGAGAAATGTGAGGTTGGGTGAGGAAATGCACACCCTTTAAAGTAATACTACCTGGTACCCATTCAATGGGTCCCAAATCTGCAGGTTCAAGGGATCTTCCTACAGCTAAAACATGCATGGAAAACCCAGAGGACTGTACACCATGTGATCGGGAGATGTGTCTAAAATGCACCTCATTTATCCTCTCCTGGTGCTCCTGTTCACCATTCCAGCCACGTTACTTAGAAGCTCCCCACTTGGAGAATCAGCACATTTAAACTTCTGTTTCACACCTTTTGCAAATTGTGAGGAGGATGAACGGGAAGAGGGGGAACCAATGAGAGAAGAGTTGTAGGGGTTTGGACGGGCACATATCACTCTAATTTCCCATTAAGAATAAGAATTAAAAAAAGGCTCAGCCTGCCTCGCCGGAGCCAAAATAGGGCCTGAAGCAATCCTGCGCGTTTGAGGCCAGCTCACAAAAGAGCAACTTAAAACATGGAGCTCAGGGTCACTGCAATTCACAAACCTGCAGAGTTATAAATGAAAACTAACGTCCAAAAATATGTTGAGGTAAGGCAAAGAAGAGGATCTGAATGCAAGACAGAATTGCAAGAAACAGATTTCAAGAGATAGATTGGACTCGTCTTTAACGCACATGAAAAGCGGCAGAATTTCGACAATGATGCAGTTGGCCCAAAAGGGCGTATGCGATTTTTCCTGATTATATCCAGGAAAAAACGCATACGCACTTTATGGGCAACGAAGCAAGCAAGCAATGCAAATGTGCACAACAAAGAAGTCTCATTTCCCACCGGTCAAAAGGGCCATCCTAAAAAATTGTAAAAACCAGAAATGCAGGACAGGCCATGGAGAACAGGGAGCCTTTATACGCTGATGGGCAGTGTGTGAACTGCCGAGAGCCACTCTGGAGAAGTGTATGGTGGTTCCTAAATCATCTAAAAACAGAGCTACAGAGCATAGGACACTTCCAATCATGGGAGTATATCTAGGGAAGTCTAAAAATCAACAAGACACAAGCACACCACAGTTTAGGGCTACTCTGTTTACAAGAACCTCAACTTCAGTACACCTTAAATATCCCAGGAAAGAGAACAATGGATAAAGAAGATGTGGTACTTATGTACAATGGAATATCTCTTCACCATGAAATCAATGTAATAAGGCTAGTAGAAGGATAAAGAGTGGATTTAGGTCCGATAATACTACTTGAAATAAGTCAAACAGAAAAAGAAACATATCATAAGATATCACTTATAGAGGGAGGGTAAATATGGCTGCACAAGAAATGAATTACAGAACAGAACAGTGTCTCACATTTAGAAAACACACTTATGTCAGCTTAAGGGGAAAGGAGAGGTGGGGTGATGCATAAAACCAGAGTTTGAAATTAGCACAGATACCGTTCAAGAAACCAAATAGGTATTAGACAAGATCTACACCTTGCTCAATGAACTGGCCTCAACACACCCTATACACCACAGAGAAATATATCTGAGTAATAAGAATCTTAAAACCCATGTATTGATATATCTCCATAAGGGAATCAAGTGTGTGCAGAGCGGCACAAACACAGAAGTGAAAATGAGCTAAACCCCATTATAGAAATAAATTTTAAAAACAAAACGCAGAAACAATGAAAGAGAGAAAAATTCTTACAAAATTCGCTCAGGGGCTGTGATGCAACCTGGATTGACCACATATAAACCCACAGCTGGATAAGACATAAGGCTGGACACTTGGGGCTGAGAGGATTGGTGAGCTTCGGTGAGCAACTGCCGAAAGTTTAATGCAATACTTCGTGCTACTCATTCCAAGGGTCCCAACACTCCAGGTTGAAGGGAATCTTCCTACAGCTAAACCATGCTTGGGAAACCCAGCGACTGGTATACCATATGATCGGGAAAGGTTTCTAAAACGCACCACATTTTTCCTCTCCTGGGGCTCCGGATCGACATTCCAGCCGCTTTACTAACAACATCCCCACATGGAGAGTCAATGCCTTTAAGTTCTGGTATCGCACAGTCTTCAGTTAGTGCGGAGGATGAATGGGAATAGGGGGAACCAGTGAGAAACTAGCTGTAGCGGTTTCAATGGGCACATGTCACTCTAATTTCACATCAGTAAGAAGAATGAACCAAAGGCACAGCAAGGTGCCCCAGAAGAAGAATAGGGCTTCAAGGAATCCTGTGGTTATGGGGCAAGATCACAAAACTAAGAGCTGAAAAATGGAGCTAAGGGCCACTGCAATTCAAAAACCTGACTTGCCCAAAAAGGGCGTATGCGTTTTTTCCTGAATATATTCAGGAAAAAACGCATACGCCCTTTTTGGCCAACCAAGCAAGCTTGCAAAGGAAATCTGCACTACAATGAAGTCTCAATTCCCCCTGGTCAAAAGGGCCATCTGAAAAAAGTGTAAAATCCAGAAAGGCATGACAGGCCATGGAGAACTGGGAGCCATCTTATGCTGATGGGCAGGATGTAAATTGCCAACAGCCACTCTGGAGAAGTGTTTGGTGTTTCCTGAAACATCTAAAAAACAAAGCAACAGAGCCTAGGGCACTTCCACTTATGGTACTATAGTTTAGGGCAATTAAAATCAAAAAGACACAGCCACCCCAAAGTTTGGGATGGCTCTGTTTACAAGAACCTCATATACGGTACAAGTTCAATATCACAGAAAGTGAAAAATGGATAAAGAAGTTGTGGTACTTACGTACAATGCAATATCACTCAGCAATGAAATCTATGTCATCAGGCCCGTAGCAGCATAATGAGTGGACTAAGTACGATGAATCTAACTGAAATAAGTCACACAGAAAAAGAAACATCATAAGGTATCACTAATACACGGAATGTAAACTTGGCTACACAGGAACTGAATTCCAAAACAGAACAGGGTCTCAAATTTAGAAAACCAACTTATGCTTGCTTAAGGGGAAAGGTGAGTTGGGGTGCTGCATAAAACCAGAGATTGAAATGAGCACAGATAAAGTTCCTTAAGCCAAATATGGAATAGACAAGAGCTACTCCTTGCTCAAAGAAATGGACTCAACACCCCATATTCAACGCCTAGGAATATACCTGACTAGTAAGAATCATAAAACCTATGGATTTATATATCTCTGTAAGAGAATCAAGAGTGTGTACAGCGGCATTAAAGCAGTGAAAATCAGGTAAATCCCATAATAAAAATAAATTTCTTAAACAAAACACAATGACAGTGAAATAGAGAGAAATACTTAAGTAATTCATTCAAGGCTTCTGATGCAACCTGCATTTACCACATCTACACCCAGAGCTGGGTGACACATAAGGCTGGACACTTGGGGCTCATAATATTGGTGAGGTTCGGTGAGCAAATGAAGACCTTTGAAGTCATATTGCATGGTACCCATTCCATGGGTCTCAACTCTCCAGGTTTAAGGGATACTTCCTTCAGCTAAAACATGCATATGGAACCCAGAGTATGATCCACCATGCGATCGAGAAACATGTTCAAATGTGTCTCACTTTTCGTTCCCTGGTACTCGGGTGCAACATGCCAGACGCTTTACTAACACTCTCCCGACTTGGAGAGTCAGTGCCTTTAACCTCCTGTTTGGCCCAGTTTGCAATTTCTGCGGAAGATGAACAGGAATAGGGAGAACCAATGACAGACTAGCTGGAGGTGTCTGGACGGGCAAATTTAACTCTCATTTCCCACCAGGAAGGGGAATTAACCAAAGGCTCAGCGTGCCGTGCCGGAACCAGATTAGGGCCTGAAGCCATCCTGCGGTGTTGCGGCCAGCTCACGAGAAAGCGAGTTGAAGAAAGGAGCTCAGGGGCACTGTAATTCACAAACCTGCAGAGTTATAAATGACAGCTATCGTCCAAAAATATACTGAAGTAAGGCTGCCAAGAGGACTTGAAAGCGGGGCAGAATTGCAGGAAACCGATTTCAGGAGGTAGACTGGAATTGCATTTAAAGCATAGGAAAAGAGGCAGAACGTCCACAATGATGCACTTGGCCAAAAAGGGCGTATGCGTTTTTTCCTGAATATATTCAGGAAAAAACGCATACGCCCTTTTTGGCCAACCAAGCAAGCTTGCAAAGGAAATCTGCACTACAATGAAGTCTCACTTCCCCCCGGTCAAAAGGGCCATCTGAAAAAAGTGTAAAATCCAGAAAGGCAGGACAGGCCATGGAGAACTGGGAGCCTTGTTATGCTGATGGGCGGGATGTCAATTGCCAACAGCCACTCGGGAGAAGTGTATGGTGTTTCCTGAAACATCTAAAAAGCAAAGCAACAGAGCCTAGGGCACTTCCACTTATGGTCCTATAGCTTAGGGAAATTAAAATCAAAAAGACACAGCCACCCCAAAGGTTGGGACGGCTCTGTTTACAAGAACCTGGTTTACGGTACAAGTTCAATATCGCAGAAAGTGAAAAATGGATAAAGAAGTTGTGGTACTTACGTACAATGCAGTATCACTCAGCAATGAAATCTATGTCATCAGGCCCGTAGCAGCATAATGAGTGGATTGAGGCACGATGATTCTAAGTGAAATAAGTCACACAGAAAAAGAAACATCATAAGGTATCACTAATACACGGAATGTGAACTTGGCTACACATGAACTGAATTACAAAACAGAACAGGGTCTCAAGTTTAGAAAACTAACTTATTCTTGCTTAAGGGGGAAGGTGAGTTGGGGTGCTGCATTAAACCAGAGTTTGAAATTAGCACAGATACCGTTCCATAAGCCAAATATGGAATAGACAAGACCTACCCCTTGCTCAACGAAATGGATTCAACAATGAGGTATCACCTCACACCTGGTAGAATAGGCATCATAGAAAATCTACAAGCAAAAAATGCTGGAAAGGGTGTGGAGAAAAGGAACCCTCTTCCACTATTGTTGGGAATATAAATTGATACAGTCACTATGGAGAACAATATGGAATTTCTTAAGAAACTAACAATAGAATTACCATATGATACAGCAATCCCAGTACTGGACATATACCCAGACAAAACCATAAATCAAAAAGAGACATTCACCGCAGTGTTCATTGCATCACTATTTACAATATCGAGGTAATGGAAGCAACCTAAATGCCCACAGACAGACGAATGCATAAAGCCGTGGTACATATATAAAATGGAATATTACTAAGCCACGAAAAGGAATGAAATTGGGTCATTTGTAGAGACGTCGATGCATCTAGAGACTGTCATACAGAGTGAAGTAAGTCAGAAAGAGAAAAACAAATCTTGTATATTCATGCATATATGTGGAACCTAGAAAACCTGTACAGATTAACCATTTTGCAAGGCATAAATAGAGCAACAGATGTAGACAACAAACGTATGGACAACAAGGGGGGAAAGCTGTTGGGGGGGTGGTGGGAGGAGTTGAGAGACTGGGATTGGCATGTATACATTTATATGTATAAAATAGATAACCAATAAGAACCTGCTGTATAAAAATATAAAATAAAATTCAAAATTAAAAAGAAATAAAATTTAAAAATAGAAAAAACAATTATTCCCTTCACATACATGTATTTATATGAATAAATTATTTCCATGCTTATATCTGTAAATACAAAAAAGAGGAATAAAATCTACCTTGAACCCAAAACGAAAAAGAGAAAGAAAACACAGAACCCACCAGTTCCACAGAGGAAAACCGTATCAGGGCACTTGCTCCAGTTGTAAACAATTCTGAAGTTGGTCAGTGGTGGGGAATCGTCTCCCATTCAGCCAGCAGCCCCCACGCAACAAGCGTCCTCATTGCAAAGCTGGGGCACCGTGCCGAGGCATCTGTGAGTAAACGTGAGCTGAGCCCCAGGCCAGTTGCTGCTGAACTATTCCCACCCATCCCAGGTAAAACACCTGAATATATACAAGGACTTGAAAGCCTAGAGGGAGGGCCATAGAGCCACACGAGTGACAGCATGCCGGCCGACTTGGTGCCTGCAGGCCAGCCAGGATGGTCCTGGCCCTGGGTGCTCTTCTGGAAGATTTCCATTTCCCTGCCTGAGATACCCGTCCTGTCCCTGCCCCCACTGCTTGTTTCCTTCCTCACCTCTGCCCAGGGAGAAATTCCAGCAGCAGGTATGGGTGACACATCTTCTTCTTTAGCAGGTGGCAGCCTGGCAACTGCTGCAGAAAGTCCAGCAGAGCCCCACTCACACTGGGCCACCCACAAAGCCGTGGCCTCTCACTCCCTCCCACCAGCCCAGCCCCGAGACTGCTGACAGGGCAGAGAAAATGGCGTCAGGCACGGCTGCAGGGGCTCTTGCTGCCTGGAGTGGTATTTATAGTGATCTCAACCCAGGCACACCTGGGGAGGGCTGGCCGGCACGGTAAGGCTGCCCAGGTCAGCCAATCATCACCCCTCAGGGGCTCACAGTTGCAGAAAATGGAACTTGCTGAACCGGCCAGGTCCAAGGAACAGGTGTGGGCTCCTGAGAGTCAGGATAGACAAGGGGCTGCAGCTTTGGCTTGTTTTCTAATCATTTTATCTGGCCCATGAGTGGGAGACAACTTCAAGAAAACCCTCTCCTAATGAGAGGAACCCAGGAGTCAGGGAGAGGAGGGGTGGGTGGTGGTTGGAGACAGAGGCCTGGTGCCCCGGGTGCAGTGGAAGTCTCTGGAAGACCAGGTGGAGGGAGGCCTCACGGAGTGATGCCCAGGGTCACAGACCTGTCGCAGCTGCTGTTTGTTAGTTCAAGTCCTGCTCTGAGGTGCTCTGTGTCAGCTCTGAGCGACAGGTGAGCTGGGGGTGCTCTGCAATGAGGGCTATGTGCACGGTTCCTGTGTGCCCAGCCCTGCCACAGTACCTGCAAGGGTAGCTCTGTATCCTGGGAGGGGCCTGACCACGAGAGCCCTGTGGGCTGGGGTGGGGGTGGGGTACCTGCCCAGGTGAGCTCCATATTCTGGGATTGGTCTGACCACGAGAGCCCCATGGGCTGCTGGGGACCTGGTAAAGGATGTCAGGACAGTCAGTGAAGCCACCGAGGATATACCTCCAGTTGCTCCTAATTCCTACACCCTGCTGGTCATTCTACCAACCACCAGGACATGGTATTCTGTATTAGTCTTCAATGATGCCTTCTTTTGTATTCCATTAGTCCCAGAGTCACAAGAAATTTTGGCTTGTGAGTGGCAGGACTCAACATACAACTAAAACAATACTTCCGGGCCGTCTGGCCCCAAGGGTGCAAAAATTCCCACACCATCTTTGGGGAAAGCTTAGCTAAAGACCTAAAAGTTCTACCTCTGGAAAAGGAAACCCTCCTTCAATATGCAGACGACATTCTGATCGCCAGCCCTACTAAGGAGGCCTCTGAACTACCAAGCCAATAAAGGATAGAAGTTGTCCAAGAAAAAGCTCAAATATCACAGACTGCCGTGACCTGCCTGGGCTTCATTCTCACAGAAGGTTGGAGAAGTCCATCCCAGGAAAGGGAAGAAACCATTTTCAGCCTTACCCCTTTCTAAAACTAGAAGACAGCTTAGGGGTTCCTGGGGAGGCCAGGGTTTGCTGCTTCTGGATCCCTAACTACAGTCTACTAGCTGGGCCTCTATATGAAACACTGAAAGGAAAAGATGATGATCCTTTTGAATAGAATCCAGAAGTGGCCTTTCAAGAATGGAAAGAGCAGTCAATTCAGACCCTTGCCCTGGAACTCCCTAATTTAGCTAAACCCTTTGACCTTTACATTCCCGGTGAAAGGTGAATCGCCATTGGAGAATTAGTGCAAAACCTGGGACCACTTGAAATGGAACAATGCAAGAATGCCATCCAGGTAGGATAAACTATGGTCACCAAGGGGCTTGGCCCACTGCCACATCTGGCCAAGATACTGGCGGTATCTAAAACCCTGGAAATCAGCAGCCCAAAAGGCCACCTCCCTCCTAAGGGAAAAGGACCCCACGTGGTGATCCTAACCACCAACCATGCCCTGAAGTTGCAGGGTTCGCTCCGTGGGCACACCGACCTCGAGTGAGGAGGCCCTCCAACTCCAACATCCAGAGAGATAACCGGGGGCAACAGGGCACCATGACGACTCGTGTGAACATCACTTGACCTGGAGTTTCTCTCATAAAACAACAAGAGTGTGTCCCAAAAGAGTAGACTACTGCTTGCCGGACTTACTGCACCCAGACGGGAGCTAATAATCTTGGCGGGGGAACCGTATATCACACTGTCACCATAGAAAAGCCTACAGACACCGTGATGATGGTGGCCAGTAAGACCGGCTGGACTCTTGTTTACTTCAAAAGGCTGTTGACTCAGTGGCCATCATGGTCCTTGATCACCACTGACCCTGGACTGTCTGGGAGTTGAGCGGGCAGGGCTCTGACACCTGGTGCTGTTTGTACGTTAATTCAGGGGCCTAATTGAAGAAAGCGCAGACTACTGGTCAGAGCATCTAGGCTGGCAGAAACGGTCGGCCTAAGGTGGCCGAACAAATGTGGGGCGGGGTGAAACCGGCCCCCACAGCGTCTCTGCACATCTCTTTCCTGGACCCTTAAAGGTCATTAGAATCTATAACACTTCCAATGCTGCTGCTCAGGTGGACGAGCAGGGAGGCAGGGGGCCTGGGGACAATCAACGTCACCTGGAGGCTGCTGGGGAGAAGCTCTGACCCTCGCCCCAGGGTATGAGGGCTCCCAACTCAGCACTCAGCAGTTACAGAAGAAGGGTCTGCACCCTCAGCACTCCAAGAATGAGGAACGGGACAAAAGGCAGAGGGGGGGTTTGTCCCCAGCAAAACCCATTAAAAATCCCTGGGAGATAAAAATAGAATCTGGGCAATAAAGTCAAGTCTAACCTTTTTTATCCTTTGTGCTTTGTCTAATTTCACGTGCTCCTAGGGTCCCGCATGCAGAGGTTCCACACCCGGCACTTCAGACCAGATTTCCTAGTGCAGAATGGCTGGGTCGACACCTCAGCTCCTGGGGCCCAGTGCAGACTCCGCGATATAGAGCCTGAGCTACAGCCAACCCGGCCCTCGAGAGCTCCGCCCCCTCCCTCCCACTGACTCTGACAGGATCTCTACACAGCAGCCCAGCCCACAGCCCACGGGGTAGTACATGCTCTCACCTCTCCATTCTCTGATCAAAATATAAAGTTTCCTTTGCTTGTGAACCAAACTCAGTCTCGATCTGTTGGCCCCAATGACACTGGGCAGGGGGACACTTGTTGGGGTCCACTCTGGAGGATCAGTAACAGAAATTGAGACTATTGTAACCTCAATGAACAGATGTGTGAGCCAAAGTGTAGTTAACATAGAACAGTGTATAAGGCTCGGGTAAAATAAGATGTTTCTAACACTTCCATTGGATATTTCCATCACTTTATTATAAGCAAGTTCAGTGAAAAGGTTTGTCTTATTTGTCAGCTCAATATTAGAGAAATGAAGTGATTTCTTTCCAAGGATGTACATCTAATAATCTTGGTTAAACCTTCAATCTTGTTTTAAATGCTTTTCCATTGAAAATGATACCTCTCTTTCAGCTCCCCCATTTCTGAGAAGTATAAAATCTTATAATTTATTATTACCAAAGGGGAAAGGTGGGAGGAGGGATAAATTAACAGTTTGGGATTAACACATACACACTGCTATGTATAAAATAGATCATCAACAAGGAACTACTGTATAGCACAGGGAACTACACTCAACATTTTGCAATAACCTATAAGGGGAAATAATCTGAAAAAGAATAGATATTTTTATTGACATCATCTATCAATGACAGTTAAAGTGTAACCTAAGGGAAGCTGGTGGTGAGTGCTTCTGACCCTGAAGACTTCAATCATCTAAAGTTTGGACTCTGCCTACTTCCCAAGGCCCTTAATGAACATATGTGTAGCCGTAGCTTAAAAAATTCCCCAGTTTGGGTTTCGGGGAGACACTGATTTTGAAAAAGCCCTGGTGTTCTCCTTACATGAATGGGACTCTTCCTACTGCTAAAACATGTCTGTCACACCCAGAGGATGGTATACCGTCTGATCGGGAAGAGTTTGGAAAAGGCATCTCATCTCCTCATCTCCTGGTGCTCGGGTTCACCCCTCCAGCGTCTTTACTAACAGTCTCCCCACTTGGAGATGTCAGCACTGTCAACATCCTGTTGCGTACAGTTTGGAATTTGTCCAGAGGATGAAGCGGAAGGATGAGGAACAATGAGAGACAAGTCCTACGTGTTCAGACAGGCACATGTCACTCTAATTTCCAATCAGGAAGACGAATTGACCAAAGGCTAGGGTTGCCCATGGAAACAGTATAGGGCTTGAGGAAATCCCGCTGCTTTGTGGCCAGTTCCCATAAACACAAGTTGAACAATAGAACTCAGGGGCAGTAAAATTCACAAAACTGCAGAGTTGAAAATATCCATCACTGAAAAATGTCTTGAGGAAAGTCAGAGAAAAGGACTTGTAAGCAAGGGAGAATGGCAGGAAAGGGATTTGAGGAGGTAGAAAGGACTCGCCGTTAAGCACAAGAAAAGGAGCTGAACATTGCCAACATTGCAGTTGGCCAAAAAGGGTGTATGCGTTTTTTTTGTGTATATATTCAAGAAAAGAGCGTACACCTTTTTAGCCAACCAAACAGGTGGGCACTGGAAGTCAATACTACAAAAGACATCACTTCGCATCAGTCAGAAGAGCCATCCTCATAAAGCGTAAACAACAGAAATGCAGGACAGGGCAAGGAGAAGAGGGAGCCCTGTGAGACTTATAGTGGAAATGTATATTGCCAACGGCCATTCTGGAGAAGTGTATTGTGTTTACTAAAGCATCTAAACAATGAGCTACAGAGCATAGGGCACTTGCACTCATGGGCGTATATCTTGGGAAAAACAAAAATCGAGAGGACACAGGCACCCCAATGTTTACCCCCTCTCTGTTTAAAAGATCCTCGACTAGGATATAACTTAAATGTCTCTGGAGGGAAAAAATGGATAGAGATGTGGTACTTAGGTAGAGTGGAATATTATTCAGCCTGGAAATCAATGAAATATGGCCAGCTGTAACAACTCCGGAGGAGTTACGTATGATCATTCTAAGTGACAGAATTCAAAAAGAAGAAGACACATATCATAAGATATCACTTAAAGGTGGAATCCAAAATGGCTACACATGAAATAAATTACAAAACAAAAACATAGTCAAATATGTAGAAAACACGCATAAGGCTGCTAAACGGGAAAGGTGGGGAGGGGTGAGGCATCATCCAGGAGGTTGAAATTAGCAAAGATACCATTCCAAATACCAAACTGATAATCAACAAGGCCTACACGGTAGCTAAAAGAACTGCACTCAGCACACTCAAGTCACCGGAAAAGAATATATACGACTGGTAAGAATCTGAAAAAGAATTTATTGATGTCTCTCTGTACGTGAATCAAGTGGATGTACAGCAGCAAGAAACAGAGCTTTGAAAATCAGCTGTAACCAATATAGTAATAAATTGAAAAAAATAAACGACAGAGAGACAGAGAAAACCTCTTACAACTTTTCCTCAGGGACGGTGATGCAACATGGATTGAACACATCTAGACCCACAGCAGGATGAGACATAAGGCTGGAAACTGTTTGCGCTAAGAGAAATGTGAGGTTGGGTGAGGAAATGCACACCCTTTAAAGTAATACTACCTGGTACCCATTCAATGGGTCCCAAATCTGCAGGTTCAAGGGATCTTCCTACAGCTAAAACATGCATGGAAAACCCAGAGGACTGTACACCATGTGATCGGGAGATGTGTCTAAAATGCACCTCATTTATCCTCTCCTGGTGCTCCTGTTCACCATTCCAGCCACGTTACTTAGAAGCTCCCCACTTGGAGAATCAGCACATTTAAACTTCTGTTTCACACCTTTTGCAAATTGTGAGGAGGATGAACGGGAAGAGGGGGAACCAATGAGAGAAGAGTTGTAGGGGTTTGGACGGGCACATATCACTCTAATTTCCCATTAAGAATAAGAATTAAAAAAAGGCTCAGCCTGCCTCGCCGGAGCCAAAATAGGGCCTGAAGCAATCCTGCGCGTTTGAGGCCAGCTCACAAAAGAGCAACTTAAAACATGGAGCTCAGGGTCACTGCAATTCACAAACCTGCAGAGTTATAAATGAAAACTAACGTCCAAAAATATGTTGAGGTAAGGCAAAGAAGAGGATCTGAATGCAAGACAGAATTGCAAGAAACAGATTTCAAGAGATAGATTGGACTCGTCTTTAACGCGCATGAAAAGCGGCAGAATTTCGACAATGATGCAGTTGGCCCAAAAGGGCGTATGCGATTTTTCCTGATTATATCCAGGAAAAAACGCATACGCACTTTATGGGCAACGAAGCAAGCAAGCAATGCAAATGTGCACAACAAAGAAGTCTCATTTCCCACCGGTCAAAAGGGCCATCCTAAAAAATTGTAAAAACCAGAAATGCAGGACAGGCCATGGAGAACAGGGAGCCTTTATACGCTGATGGGCAGTGTGTGAACTGCCGAGAGCCACTCTGGAGAAGTGTATGGTGGTTCCTAAATCATCTAAAAACAGAGCTACAGAGCATAGGACACTTCCAATCATGGGAGTATATCTAGGGAAGTCTAAAAATCAACAAGACACAAGCACACCACAGTTTAGGGCTACTCTGTTTACAAGAACCTCAACTTCAGTACACCTTAAATATCCCAGGAAAGAGAACAATGGATAAAGAAGATGTGGTACTTATGTACAATGGAATATCTCTTCACCATGAAATCAATGTAATAAGGCTAGTAGAAGGATAAAGAGTGGATTTAGGTCCGATAATACTACTTGAAATAAGTCAAACAGAAAAAGAAACATATCATAAGATATCACTTATAGAGGGAGGGTAAATATGGCTGCACAAGAAATGAATTACAGAACAGAACAGTGTCTCACATTTAGAAAACACACTTATGTCAGCTTAAGGGGAAAGGAGAGGTGGGGTGATGCATAAAACCAGAGTTTGAAATTAGCACAGATACCGTTCAAGAAACCAAATAGGTATTAGACAAGATCTACACCTTGCTCAATGAACTGGCCTCAACACACCCTATACACCGCAGAGAAATATATCTGAGTAATAAGAATCTTAAAACCCATGTATTGATATATCTCCATAAGGGAATCAAGTGTGTGCAGAGCGGCACAAACACAGCAGTGAAAATGAGCTAAACCCCATTATAGAAATAAATTTTAAAAACAAAACGCAGAAACAATGAAAGAGAGAAAAATTCTTACAAAATTCGCTCAGGGGCTGTGATGCAACCTGGATTGACCACATATAAACCCACAGCTGGATAAGACATAAGGCTGGACACTTGGGGCTGAGAGGATTGGTGAGCTTCGGTGAGCAACTGCCGAAAGTTTAATGCAATACTTCGTGCTACTCATTCCAAGGGTCCCAACACTCCAGGTTGAAGGGAATCTTCCTACAGCTAAACCATGCTTGGGAAACCCAGCGACTGGTATACCATATGATCGGGAAAGGTTTCTAAAACGCACCACATTTTTCCTCTCCTGGGGCTCCGGATCGACATTCCAGCCGCTTTACTAACAACATCCCCACATGGAGAGTCAATGCCTTTAAGTTCTGGTATCGCACAGTCTTCACTTAGTGCGGAGGATGAATGGGAATAGGGGGAACCAGTGAGAAACTAGCTGTAGCGGTTTCAATGGGCACATGTCACTCTAATTTCACATCAGTAAGAAGAATGAACCAAAGGCACAGCAAGGTGCCCCAGAAGAAGAATAGGGCTTCAAGGAATCCTGTGGTTATGGGGCAAGATCACAAAACTAAGAGCTGAAAAATGGAGCTAAGGGCCACTGCAATTCAAAAACCTGACTTGCCCAAAAAGGGCGTATGCGTTTTTTCCTGAATATATTCAGGAAAAAACGCATACGCCCTTTTTGGCCAACCAAGCAAGCTTGCAAAGGAAATCTGCACTACAATGAAGTCTCAATTCCCCCTGGTCAAAAGGGCCATCTGAAAAAAGTGTAAAATCCAGAAAGGCATGACAGGCCATGGAGAACTGGGAGCCATCTTATGCTGATGGGCGGGATGTAAATTGCCAACAGCCACTCTGGAGAAGTGTTTGGTGTTTCCTGAAACATCTAAAAAACAAAGCAACAGAGCCTAGGGCACTTCCACTTATGGTACTATAGTTTAGGGCAATTAAAATCAAAAAGACACAGCCACCCCAAAGTTTGGGATGGCTCTGTTTACAAGAACCTCATATACGGTACAAGTTCAATATCACAGAAAGTGAAAAATGGATAAAGAAGTTGTGGTACTTACGTACAATGCAATATCACTCAGCAATGAAATCTATGTCATCAGGCCCGTAGCAGCATAATGAGTGGACTAAGTACGATGAATCTAACTGAAATAAGTCACACAGAAAAAGAAACATCATAAGGTATCACTAATACACGGAATGTAAACTTGGCTACACAGGAACTGAATTCCAAAACAGAACAGGGTCTCAAATTTAGAAAACCAACTTATGCTTGCTTAAGGGGAAAGGTGAGTTGGGGTGCTGCATAAAACCAGAGATTGAAATGAGCACAGATAAAGTTCCTTAAGCCAAATATGGAATAGACAAGAGCTACTCCTTGCTCAAAGAAATGGACTCAACACCCCATATTCAACGCCTAGGAATATACCTGACTAGTAAGAATCATAAAACCTATGGATTTATATATCTCTGTAAGAGAATCAAGAGTGTGTACAGCGGCATTAAAGCAGTGAAAATCAGGTAAATCCCATAATAAAAATAAATTTCTTAAACAAAACACAATGACAGTGAAATAGAGAGAAATACTTAAGTAATTCATTCAAGGCTTCTGATGCAACCTGCATTTACCACATCTACACCCAGAGCTGGGTGACACATAAGGCTGGACACTTGGGGCTCATAATATTGGTGAGGTTCGGTGAGCAAATGAAGACCTTTGAAGTCATATTGCATGGTACCCATTCCATGGGTCTCAACTCTCCAGGTTTAAGGGATACTTCCTTCAGCTAAAACATGCATGTGGAACCCAGAGTATGATCCACCATGCGATCGAGAAACATGTTCAAATGTGTCTCACTTTTCGTTCCCTGGTACTCGGGTGCAACATGCCAGACGCTTTACTAACACTCTCCCGACTTGGAGAGTCAGTGCCTTTAACCTCCTGTTTGGCCCAGTTTGCAATTTCTGCGGAAGATGAACAGGAATAGGGAGAACCAATGACAGACTAGCTGGAGGTGTCTGGACGGGCAAATTTAACTCTCATTTCCCACCAGGAAGGGGAATTAACCAAAGGCTCAGCGTGCCGTGCCGGAACCAGATTAGGGCCTGAAGCCATCCTGCGGTGTTGCGGCCAGCTCACGAGAAAGCGAGTTGAAGAAAGGAGCTCAGGGGCACTGTAATTCACAAACCTGCAGAGTTATAAATGACAGCTATCGTCCAAAAATATACTGAAGTAAGGCTGCCAAGAGGACTTGAAAGCGGGACAGAATTGCAGGAAACCGATTTCAGGAGGTAGACTGGAATTGCATTTAAAGCATAGGAAAAGAGGCAGAACGTCCACAATGATGCACTTGGCCAAAAAGGGCGTATGCGTTTTTTCCTGAATATATTCAGGAAAAAACGCATACGCCCTTTTTGGCCAACCAAGCAAGCTTGCAAAGGAAATCTGCACTACAATGAAGTCTCACTTCCCCCCGGTCAAAAGGGCCATCTGAAAAAAGTGTAAAATCCAGAAAGGCAGGACAGGCCATGGAGAACTGGGAGCCTTGTTATGCTGATGGGCGGGATGTCAATTGCCAACAGCCACTCGGGAGAAGTGTATGGTGTTTCCTGAAACATCTAAAAAGCAAAGCAACAGAGCCTAGGGCACTTCCACTTATGGTCCTATAGCTTAGGGAAATTAAAATCAAAAAGACACAGCCACCCCAAAGGTTGGGACGGCTCTGTTTACAAGAACCTGGTTTACGGTACAAGTTCAATATCGCAGAAAGTGAAAAATGGATAAAGAAGTTGTGGTACTTACGTACAATGCAATATCACTCAGCAATGAAATCTATGTCATCAGGCCCGTAGCAGCATAATGAGTGGATTGAGGCACGATGATTCTAACTGAAATAAGTCACACAGAAAAAGAAACATCATAAGGTATCACTAATACACGGAATGTGAACTTGGCTACACAGGAACTGAATTACAAAACAGAACAGGGTCTCAAGTTTAGAAAACTAACTTATTCTTGCTTAAGGGGGAAGGTGAGTTGGGGTGCTGCATTAAACCAGAGTTTGAAATTAGCACAGATACCGTTCCATAAGCCAAATATGGAATAGACAAGACCTACCCCTTGCTCAACGAAATGGATTCAACAATGAGGTATCACCTCACACCTGGTAGAATAGGCATTATAGAAAATCTACAAGCAAAAAATGCTGGAAAGGGTGTGGAGAAAAGGAACCCTCTTCCACTATTGTTGGGAATATAAATTGATACAGTCACTATGGAGAACAATATGGAATTTCTTAAGAAACTAACAATAGAATTACCATATGATACAGCAATCCCAGTACTGGACATATACCCAGACAAAACCATAAATCAAAAAGAGACATTCACCGCAGTGTTCATTGCATCACTATTTACAATATCGAGGTAATGGAAGCAACCTAAATGCCCACAGACAGACGAATGCATAAAGCCGTGGTACATATATAAAATGGAATATTACTAAGCCACGAAAAGGAATGAAATTGGGTCATTTGTAGAGACGTCGATGCATCTAGAGACTGTCATACAGAGTGAAGTAAGTCAGAAAGAGAAAAACAAATCTTGTATATTCATGCATATATGTGGAACCTAGAAAACCTGTACAGATTAACCATTTTGCAAGGCATAAATAGAGCAACAGATGTAGACAACAAACGTATGGACAACAAGGGGGGAAAGCTGTTGGGGGGGGTGGTGGGAGGAGTTGAGAGACTGGGATTGGCATGTATACATTTATATGTATAAAATAGATAACCAATAAGAACCTGCTGTATAAAAATATAAAATAAAATTCAAAATTAAAAAGAAATAAAATTTAAAAATAGAAAAAACAATTATTCCCTTCACATACATGTATTTATATGAATAAATTATTTCCATGCTTATATCTGTAAATACAAAAAAGAGGAATAAAATCTACCTTGAACCCAAAACGAAAAAGAGAAAGAAAACACAGAACCCACCAGTTCCACAGAGGAAAACCGTATCAGGGCACTTGCTCCAGTTGTAAACAATTCTGAAGTTGGTCAGTGGTGGGGAATCGTCTCCCATTCAGCCAGCAGCCCCCACGCAACAAGCGTCCTCATTGCAAAGCTGGGGCACCGTGCCGAGGCATCTGTGAGTAAACGTGAGCTGAGCCCCAGGCCAGTTGCTGCTGAACTATTCCCACCCATCCCAGGTAAAACACCTGAATATATACAAGGACTTGAAAGCCTAGAGGGAGGGCCATAGAGCCACACGAGTGACAGCATGCCGGCCGACTTGGTGCCTGCAGGCCAGCCAGGATGGTCCTGGCCCTGGGTGCTCTTCTGGAAGATTTCCATTTCCCTGCCTGAGATACCCGTCCTGTCCCTGCCCCCACTGCTTGTTTCCTTCCTCACCTCTGCCCAGGGAGAAATTCCAGCAGCAGGTATGGGTGACACATCTTCTTCTTTAGCAGGTGGCAGCCTGGCAACTGCTGCAGAAAGTCCAGCAGAGCCCCACTCACACTGGGCCACCCACAAAGCCGTGGCCTCTCACTCCCTCCCACCAGCCCAGCCCCGAGACTGCTGACAGGGCAGAGAAAATGGCGTCAGGCACGGCTGCAGGGGCTCTTGCTGCCTGGAGTGGTATTTATAGTGATCTCAACCCAGGCACACCTGGGGAGGGCTGGCCGGCACGGTAAGGCTGCCCAGGTCAGCCAATCATCACCCCTCAGGGGCTCACAGTTGCAGAAAATGGAACTTGCTGAACCGGCCAGGTCCAAGGAACAGGTGTGGGCTCCTGAGAGTCAGGATAGACAAGGGGCTGCAGCTTTGGCTTGTTTTCTAATCATTTTATCTGGCCCATGAGTGGGAGACAACTTCAAGAAAACCCTCTCCTAATGAGAGGAACCCAGGAGTCAGGGAGAGGAGGGGTGGGTGGTGGTTGGAGACAGAGGCCTGGTGCCCCGGGTGCAGTGGAAGTCTCTGGAAGACCAGGTGGAGGGAGGCCTCACGGAGTGATGCCCAGGGTCACAGACCTGTCGCAGCTGCTGTTTGTTAGTTCAAGTCCTGCTCTGAGGTGCTCTGTGTCAGCTCTGAGCGACAGGTGAGCTGGGGGTGCTCTGCAATGAGGGCTATGTGCACGGTTCCTGTGTGCCCAGCCCTGCCACAGTACCTGCAAGGGTAGCTCTGTATCCTGGGAGGGGCCTGACCACGAGAGCCCTGTGGGCTGGGGTGGGGGTGGGGTACCTGCCCAGGTGAGCTCCATATTCTGGGATTGGTCTGACCACGAGAGCCCCATGGGCTGCTGGGGACCTGGTAAAGGATGTCAGGACAGTCAGTGAAGCCACCGAGGATATACCTCCAGTTGCTCCTAATTCCTACACCCTGCTGGTCATTCTACCAACCACCAGGACATGGTATTCTGTATTAGTCTTCAATGATGCCTTCTTTTGTATTCCATTAGTCCCAGAGTCACAAGAAATTTTGGCTTGTGAGTGGCAGGACTCAACATACAACTAAAACAATACTTCCGGGCCGTCTGGCCCCAAGGGTGCAAAAATTCCCACACCATCTTTGGGGAAAGCTTAGCTAAAGACCTAAAAGTTCTACCTCTGGAAAAGGAAACCCTCCTTCAATATGCAGACGACATTCTGATCGCCAGCCCTACTAAGGAGGCCTCTGAACTACCAAGCCAATAAAGGATAGAAGTTGTCCAAGAAAAAGCTCAAATATCACAGACTGCCGTGACCTGCCTGGGCTTCATTCTCACAGAAGGTTGGAGAAGTCCATCCCAGGAAAGGGAAGAAACCATTTTCAGCCTTACCCCTTTCTAAAACTAGAAGACAGCTTAGGGGTTCCTGGGGAGGCCAGGGTTTGCTGCTTCTGGATCCCTAACTACAGTCTACTAGCTGGGCCTCTATATGAAACACTGAAAGGAAAAGATGATGATCCTTTTGAATAGAATCCAGAAGTGGCCTTTCAAGAATGGAAAGAGCAGTCAATTCAGACCCTTGCCCTGGAACTCCCTAATTTAGCTAAACCCTTTGACCTTTACATTCCCGGTGAAAGGTGAATCGCCATTGGAGAATTAGTGCAAAACCTGGGACCACTTGAAATGGAACAATGCAAGAATGCCATCCAGGTAGGATAAACTATGGTCACCAAGGGGCTTGGCCCACTGCCACATCTGGCCAAGATACTGGCGGTATCTAAAACCCTGGAAATCAGCAGCCCAAAAGGCCACCTCCCTCCTAAGGGAAAAGGACCCCACGTGGTGATCCTAACCACCAACCATGCCCTGAAGTTGCAGGGTTCGCTCCGTGGGCACACCGACCTCGAGTGAGGAGGCCCTCCAACTCCAACATCCAGAGAGATAACCGGGGGCAACAGGGCACCATGACGACTCGTGTGAACATCACTTGACCTGGAGTTTCTCTCATAAAACAACAAGAGTGTGTCCCAAAAGAGTAGACTACTGCTTGCCGGACTTACTGCACCCAGACGGGAGCTAATAATCTTGGCGGGGGAACCGTATATCACACTGTCACCATAGAAAAGCCTACAGACACCGTGATGATGGTGGCCAGTAAGACCGGCTGGACTCTTGTTTACTTCAAAAGGCTGTTGACTCAGTGGCCATCATGGTCCTTGATCACCACTGACCCTGGACTGTCTGGGAGTTGAGCGGGCAGGGCTCTGACACCTGGTGCTGTTTGTACGTTAATTCAGGGGCCTAATTGAAGAAAGCGCAGACTACTGGTCAGAGCATCTAGGCTGGCAGAAACGGTCGGCCTAAGGTGGCCGAACAAATGTGGGGCGGGGTGAAACCGGCCCCCACAGCGTCTCTGCACATCTCTTTCCTGGACCCTTAAAGGTCATTAGAATCTATAACACTTCCAATGCTGCTGCTCAGGTGGACGAGCAGGGAGGCAGGGGGCCTGGGGACAATCAACGTCACCTGGAGGCTGCTGGGGAGAAGCTCTGACCCTCGCCCCAGGGTATGAGGGCTCCCAACTCAGCACTCAGCAGTTACAGAAGAAGGGTCTGCACCCTCAGCACTCCAAGAATGAGGAACGGGACAAAAGGCAGAGGGGGGGTTTGTCCCCAGCAAAGCCCATTAAAAATCCCTGGGAGATAAAAATAGAATCTGGGCAATAAAGTCAAGTCTAACCTTTTTTATCCTTTGTGCTTTGTCTAATTTCACGTGCTCCTAGGGTCCCGCATGCAGAGGTTCCACACCCGGCACTTCAGACCAGATTTCCTAGTGCAGAATGGCTGGGTCGACACCTCAGCTCCTGGGGCCCAGTGCAGACTCTGCGATATAGAGCCTGAGCTACAGCCAACCCGGCCCTCGAGAGCTCCGCCCCCTCCCTCCCACTGACTCTGACAGGATCTCTACACAGCAGCCCAGCCCACAGCCCACGGGGTAGTACATGCTCTCACCTCTCCATTCTCTGATCAAAATATAAAGTTTCCTTTGCTTGTGAACCAAACTCAGTCTCGATCTGTTGGCCCCAATGACACTGGGCAGGGGGACACTTGTTGGGGTCCACTCTGGAGGATCAGTAACAGAAATTGAGACTATTGTAACCTCAATGAACAGATGTGTGAGCCAAAGTGTAGTTAACATAGAACAGTGTATAAGGCTCGGGTAAAATAAGATGTTTCTAACACTTCCATTGGATATTTCCATCACTTTATTATAAGCAAGTTCAGTGAAAAGGTTTGTCTTATTTGTCAGCTCAATATTAGAGAAATGAAGTGATTTCTTTCCAAGGATGTACATCTAATAATCTTGGTTAAACCTTCAATCTTGTTTTAAATGCTTTTCCATTGAAAATGATACCTCTCTTTCAGCTCCCCCATTTCTGAGAAGTATAAAATCTTATAATTTATTATTACCAAAGGGGAAAGGTGGGAGGAGGGATAAATTAACAGTTTGGGATTAACACATACACACTGCTATGTATAAAATAGATCATCAACAAGGAACTACTGTATAGCACAGGGAACTACACTCAACATTTTGCAATAACCTATAAGGGGAAATAATCTGAAAAAGAATAGATATTTTTATTGACATCATCTATCAATGACAGTTAAAGTGTAACCTAAGGGAAGCTGGTGGTGAGTGCTTCTGACCCTGAAGACTTCAATCATCTAAAGTTTGGACTCTGCCTACTTCCCAAGGCCCTTAATGAACATATGTGTAGCCGTAGCTTAAAAAATTCCCCAGTTTGGGTTTCGGGGAGACACTGATTTTGAAAAAGCCCTGGTGTTCTCCTTACATGAATGGGACTCTTCCTACTGCTAAAACATGTCTGTCACACCCAGAGGATGGTATACCGTCTGATCGGGAAGAGTTTGGAAAAGGCATCTCATCTCCTCATCTCCTGGTGCTCGGGTTCACCCCTCCAGCGTCTTTACTAACAGTCTCCCCACTTGGAGATGTCAGCACTGTCAACATCCTGTTGCGTACAGTTTGGAATTTGTCCAGAGGATGAAGCGGAAGGATGAGGAACAATGAGAGACAAGTCCTACGTGTTCAGACAGGCACATGTCACTCTAATTTCCAATCAGGAAGACGAATTGACCAAAGGCTAGGGTTGCCCATGGAAACAGTATAGGGCTTGAGGAAATCCCGCTGCTTTGTGGCCAGTTCCCATAAACACAAGTTGAACAATAGAACTCAGGGGCAGTAAAATTCACAAAACTGCAGAGTTGAAAATATCCATCACTGAAAAATGTCTTGAGGAAAGTCAGAGAAAAGGACTTGTAAGCAAGGGAGAATGGCAGGAAAGGGATTTGAGGAGGTAGAAAGGACTCGCCGTTAAGCACAAGAAAAGGAGCTGAACATTGCCAACATTGCAGTTGGCCAAAAAGGGTGTATGCGTTTTTTTGTGTATATATTCAAGAAAAGAGCGTACACCTTTTTAGCCAACCAAACAGGTGGGCACTGGAAGTCAATACTACAAAAGACATCACTTCGCATCAGTCAGAAGAGCCATCCTCATAAAGCGTAAACAACAGAAATGCAGGACAGGGCAAGGAGAAGAGGGAGCCCTGTGAGACTTATAGTGGAAATGTATATTGCCAACGGCCATTCTGGAGAAGTGTATTGTGTTTACTAAAGCATCTAAACAATGAGCTACAGAGCATAGGGCACTTGCACTCATGGGCGTATATCTTGGGAAAAACAAAAATCGAGAGGACACAGGCACCCCAATGTTTACCCCCTCTCTGTTTAAAAGATCCTCGACTAGGATATAACTTAAATGTCTCTGGAGGGAAAAAATGGATAGAGATGTGGTACTTAGGTAGAGTGGAATATTATTCAGCCTGGAAATCAATGAAATATGGCCAGCTGTAACAACTCCGGAGGAGTTACGTATGATCATTCTAAGTGACAGAATTCAAAAAGAAGAAGACACATATCGTAAGATATCACTTAAAGGTGGAATCCAAAATGGCTACACATGAAATAAATTACAAAACAAAAACATAGTCAAATATGTAGAAAACACGCATAAGGCTGCTAAACGGGAAAGGTGGGGAGGGGTGAGGCATCATCCAGGAGGTTGAAATTAGCAAAGATACCATTCCAAATACCAAACTGATAATCAACAAGGCCTACACGGTAGCTAAAAGAACTGCACTCAGCACACTCAAGTCACCGGAAAAGAATATATACGACTGGTAAGAATCTGAAAAAGAATTTATTGATGTCTCTCTGTACGTGAATCAAGTGGATGTACAGCAGCAAGAAACAGAGCTTTGAAAATCAGCTGTAACCAATATAGTAATAAATTGAAAAAAATAAACGACAGAGAGACAGAGAAAACCTCTTACAACTTTTCCTCAGGGACGGTGATGCAACATGGATTGAACACATCTAGACCCACAGCAGGATGAGACATAAGGCTGGAAACTGTTTGCGCTAAGAGAAATGTGAGGTTGGGTGAGGAAATGCACACCCTTTAAAGTAATACTACCTGGTACCCATTCAATGGGTCCCAAATCTGCAGGTTCAAGGGATCTTCCTACAGCTAAAACATGCATGGAAAACCCAGAGGACTGTACACCATGTGATCGGGAGATGTGTCTAAAATGCACCTCATTTATCCTCTCCTGGTGCTCCTGTTCACCATTCCAGCCACGTTACTTAGAAGCTCCCCACTTGGAGAATCAGCACATTTAAACTTCTGTTTCACACCTTTTGCAAATTGTGAGGAGGATGAACGGGAAGAGGGGGAACCAATGAGAGAAGAGTTGTAGGGGTTTGGACGGGCACATATCACTCTAATTTCCCATTAAGAATAAGAATTAAAAAAAGGCTCAGCCTGCCTCGCCGGAGCCAAAATAGGGCCTGAAGCAATCCTGCGCGTTTGAGGCCAGCTCACAAAAGAGCAACTTAAAACATGGAGCTCAGGGTCACTGCAATTCACAAACCTGCAGAGTTATAAATGAAAACTAACGTCCAAAAATATGTTGAGGTAAGGCAAAGAAGAGGATCTGAATGCAAGACAGAATTGCAAGAAACAGATTTCAAGAGATAGATTGGACTCGTCTTTAACGCACATGAAAAGCGGCAGAATTTCGACAATGATGCAGTTGGCCCAAAAGGGCGTATGCGATTTTTCCTGATTATATCCAGGAAAAAACGCATACGCACTTTATGGGCAACGAAGCAAGCAAGCAATGCAAATGTGCACAACAAAGAAGTCTCATTTCCCACCGGTCAAAAGGGCCATCCTAAAAAATTGTAAAAACCAGAAATGCAGGACAGGCCATGGAGAACAGGGAGCCTTTATACGCTGATGGGCAGTGTGTGAACTGCCGAGAGCCACTCTGGAGAAGTGTATGGTGGTTCCTAAATCATCTAAAAACAGAGCTACAGAGCATAGGACACTTCCAATCATGGGAGTATATCTAGGGAAGTCTAAAAATCAACAAGACACAAGCACACCACAGTTTAGGGCTACTCTGTTTACAAGAACCTCAACTTCAGTACACCTTAAATATCCCAGGAAAGAGAACAATGGATAAAGAAGATGTGGTACTTATGTACAATGGAATATCTCTTCACCATGAAATCAATGTAATAAGGCTAGTAGAAGGATAAAGAGTGGATTTAGGTCCGATAATACTACTTGAAATAAGTCAAACAGAAAAAGAAACATATCATAAGATATCACTTATAGAGGGAGGGTAAATATGGCTGCACAAGAAATGAATTACAGAACAGAACAGTGTCTCACATTTAGAAAACACACTTATGTCAGCTTAAGGGGAAAGGAGAGGTGGGGTGATGCATAAAACCAGAGTTTGAAATTAGCACAGATACCGTTCAAGAAACCAAATAGGTATTAGACAAGATCTACACCTTGCTCAATGAACTGGCCTCAACACACCCTATACACCGCAGAGAAATATATCTGAGTAATAAGAATCTTAAAACCCATGTATTGATATATCTCCATAAGGGAATCAAGTGTGTGCAGAGCGGCACAAACACAGCAGTGAAAATGAGCTAAACCCCATTATAGAAATAAATTTTAAAAACAAAACGCAGAAACAATGAAAGAGAGAAAAATTCTTACAGAATTCGCTCAGGGGCTGTGACGCAACCTGGATTGACCACATATAAACCCACAGCTGGATAAGACATAAGGCTGGACACTTGGGGCTGAGAGGATTGGTGAGCTTCGGTGAGCAACTGCCGAAAGTTTAATGCAATACTTCGTGCTACTCATTCCAAGGGTCCCAACACTCCAGGTTGAAGGGAATCTTCCTACAGCTAAACCATGCTTGGGAAACCCAGCGACTGGTATACCATATGATCGGGAAAGGTTTCTAAAACGCACCACATTTTTCCTCTCCTGGGGCTCCGGATCGACATTCCAGCCGCTTTACTAACAACATCCCCACATGGAGAGTCAATGCCTTTAAGTTCTGGTATCGCACAGTCTTCAGTTAGTGCGGAGGATGAATGGGAATAGGGGGAACCAGTGAGAAACTAGCTGTAGCGGTTTCAATGGGCACATGTCACTCTAATTTCACATCAGTAAGAAGAATGAACCAAAGGCACAGCAAGGTGCCCCAGAAGAAGAATAGGGCTTCAAGGAATCCTGTGGTTATGGGGCAAGATCACAAAACTAAGAGCTGAAAAATGGAGCTAAGGGCCACTGCAATTCAAAAACCTGACTTGCCCAAAAAGGGCGTATGCGTTTTCTCCTGAATATATTCAGGAAAAAACGCATACGCCCTTTTTGGCCAACCAAGCAAGCTTGCAAAGGAAATCTGCACTACAATGAAGTCTCAATTCCCCCTGGTCAAAAGGGCCATCTGAAAAAAGTGTAAAATCCATAAAGGCATGACAGGCCATAGAGAACTGGGAGCCTTGTTATGCTGATGGGCGGGATGTAAATTGCCAACAGCCACTCTGGAGAAGTGTTTGGTGTTTCCTGAAACATCTAAAAAACAAAGCAACAGAGCCTAGGGCACTTCCACTTATGGTACTATAGTTTAGGGCAATTAAAATAAAAAAGACACAGCCACCCCAAAGTTTGGGATGGCTCTGTTTACAAGAACCTCATATACGGTACAAGTTCAATATCACAGAAAGTGAAAAATGGATAAAGAAGTTGTGGTACTTACGTACAATGCAATATCACTCAGCAATGAAATCTATGTCATCAGGCCCGTAGCAGCATAATGAGTGGACTAAGTACGATGAATCTAACTGAAATAAGTCACACAGAAAAAGAAACATCATAAGGTATCACTAATACACGGAATGTAAACTTGGCTACACAGGAACTGAATTCCAAAACAGAACAGGGTCTCAAATTTAGAAAACCAACTTATGCTTGCTTAAGGGGAAAGGTGAGTTGGGGTGCTGCATAAAACCAGAGATTGAAATGAGCACAGATAAAGTTCCTTAAGCCAAATATGGAATAGACAAGAGCTACTCCTTGCTCAACGAAATGGACTCAACACCCCATATTCAACGCCTAGGAATATACCTGACTAGTAAGAATCATAAAACCTATGGATTTATATATCTCTGTAAGAGAATCAAGAGTGTGTACAGCGGCATTAAAGCAGTGAAAATCAGGTAAATCCCATAATAAAAATAAATTTCTTAAACAAAACACAATGACAGTGAAATAGAGAGAAATACTTAAGTAATTCATTCAAGGCTTCTGATGCAACCTGCATTTACCACATCTACACCCAGAGCTGGGTGACACATAAGGCTGGACACTTGGGGCTCATAATATTGGTGAGGTTCGGTGAGCAAATGAAGACCTTTGAAGACATATTGCATGGTACCCATTCCATGGGTCTCAACTCTCCAGGTTTAAGGGACACTTCCTTCAGCTAAAACATGCATGTGGAACCCAGAGTATGATCCACCATGTGATCGAGAAACATGTTCAAATGTGTCTCACTTTTCGTTCCCTGGTACTCGGGTGCAACATGCCAGACGCTTTACTAACACTCTCCCGACTTGGAGAGTCAGTGCCTTTAACCTCCTGTTTGGCCCAGTTTGCAATTTCTGCGGAAGATGAACAGTAATAGGGAGAACCATTGAGAGACCAGCTGGAGGTGTCTGGACGGGCAAATTTAACTCTCATTTCCCACCAGGAAGAGGAATTAACCAAAGGCTCAGCGTGCCGTGCCGGAACCAGATTAGGGCCTGAAGCCATCCTGCGGTGTTGCGGCCAGCTCACGAGAAAGCGAGTTGAAGAAAGGAGCTCAGGGGCACTGTAATTCACAAACCTGCAGAGTTATAAATGACAGCTATCGTCCAAAAATATACTGAAGTAAGGCTGCCAAGAGGACTTGAAAGCGGGTCAGAATTGCAGGAAACCGATTTCAGGAGGTAGACTGGAATTGCATTTAAAGCATAGGAAAAGAGGCAGAACGTCCACAATGATGCACTTGGCCAAAAAGGGCGTATGCGTTTTTTCCTGAATATATTCAGGAAAAAACGCATACGCCCTTTTTGGCCAACCAAGCAAGCTTGCAAAGGAAATCTGCACTACAATGAAGTCTCACTTCCCCCCGGTCAAAAGGGCCATCTGAAAAAAGTGTAAAATCCAGAAAGGCAGGACAGGCCATGGAGAACTGGGAGCCTTGTTATGCTGATGGGCGGGATGTCAATTGCCAACAGCCACTCGGGAGAAGTGTATGGTGTTTCCTGAAACATCTAAAAAGCAAAGCAACAGAGCCTAGGGCACTTCCACTTATGGTCCTATAGCTTAGGGAAATTAAAATCAAAAAGACACAGCCACCCCAAAGGTTGGGACGGCTCTGTTTACAAGAACCTGGTTTACGGTACAAGTTCAGTATCGCAGAAAGTGAAAAATGGATAAAGAAGTTGTGGTACTTACGTACAATGCAATATCACTCAGCAATGAAATCTATGTCATCAGGCCCGTAGCAGCATAATGAGTGGATTGAGGCACGATGATTCTAACTGAAATAAGTCACACAGAAAAAGAAACATCATAAGGTATCACTAATACACGGAATGTGAACTTGGCTACACAGGAACTGAATTACAAAACAGAACAGGGTCTCAAGTTTAGAAAACTAACTTATTCTTGCTTAAGGGGGAAGGTGAGTTGGGGTGCTGCATTAAACCAGAGTTTGAAATTAGCACAGATACCGTTCCATAAGCCAAATATGGAATAGACAAGACCTACCCCTTGCTCAACGAAATGGATTCAACAATGAGGTATCACCTCACACCTGGTAGAATAGGCATCATAGAAAATCTACAAGCAAAAAATGCTGGAAAGGGTGTGGAGAAAAGGAACCCTCTTCCACTATTGTTGGGAATATAAATTGATAGAGTCACTATGGAGAACAATATGGAATTTCTTAAGAAACTAACAATAGAATTACCATATGATACAGCAATCCCAGTACTGGACATATACCCAGACAAAACCATAAATCAAAAAGAGACATTCACCGCAGTGTTCATTGCATCACTATTTACAATATCGAGGTAATGGAAGCAACCTAAATGCCCACAGACAGACGAATGCATAAAGCCGTGGTACATATATAAAATGGAATATTACTAAGCCACGAAAAGGAATGAAATTGGGTCATTTGTAGAGACGTCGATGCATCTAGAGACTGTCATACAGAGTGAAGTAAGTCAGAAAGAGAAAAACAAATCTTGTATATTCATGCATATATGTGGAACCTAGAAAACCTGTACAGATTAACCATTTTGCAAGGCATAAATAGAGCAACAGATGTAGACAACAAACGTATGGACAACAAGGGGGGAAAGCTGTTGGGGGGGGTGGTGGGAGGAGTTGAGAGACTGGGATTGGCATGTATACATTTATATGTATAAAATAGATAACCAATAAGAACCTGCTGTATAAAAATATAAAATAAAATTCAAAATTAAAAAGAAATAAAATTTAAAAATAGAAAAAACAATTATTCCCTTCACATACATGTATTTATATGAATAAATTATTTCCATGCTTATATCTGTAAATACAAAAAAGAGGAATAAAATCTACCTTGAACCCAAAACGAAAAAGAGAAAGAAAACACAGAACCCACCAGTTCCACAGAGGAAAACCGTATCAGGGCACTTGCTCCAGTTGTAAACAATTCTGAAGTTGGTCAGTGGTGGGGAATCGTCTCCCATTCAGCCAGCAGCCCCCACGCAACAAGCGTCCTCATTGCAAAGCTGGGGCACCGTGCCGAGGCATCTGTGAGTAAACGTGAGCTGAGCCCCAGGCCAGTTGCTGCTGAACTAT
Source organism: Lagenorhynchus albirostris (assembly GCF_949774975.1). Classification (NCBI taxonomy): domain Eukaryota; kingdom Metazoa; phylum Chordata; class Mammalia; order Artiodactyla; family Delphinidae; genus Lagenorhynchus; species Lagenorhynchus albirostris. The sequence continues at coordinate 802,882 of NW_026783620.1, read as the reverse complement.
TCCCACCCATCCCAGGTAAAACACCTGAATATATACAAGGACTTGAAAGCCTAGAGGGAGGGCCATAGAGCCACACGAGTGACAGCATGCCGGCCGACTTGGTGCCTGCAGGCCAGCCAGGATGGTCCTGGCCCTGGGTGCTCTTCTGGAAGATGTCCATTTCCCTGCCTGAGATACCCGTCCTGTCCCTGCCCCCACTGCTTGTTTCCTTCCTCACCTCTGCCCAGGGAGAAATTCCAGCAGCAGGTATGGGTGACACATCTTCTTCTTTAGCAGGTGGCAGCCTGGCAACTGCTGCAGAAAGTCCAGCAGAGCCCCACTCACACTGGGCCACCCACAAAGCCGTGGCCTCTCACTCCCTCCCACCAGCCCAGCCCCGAGACTGCTGACAGGGCAGAGAAAATGGCGTCAGGCACGGCTGCAGGGGCTCTTGCTGCCTGGAGTGGTATTTATAGTGATCTCAACCCAGGCACACCTGGGGAGGGCTGGCCGGCACGGTAAGGCTGCCCAGGTCAGCCAATCATCACCCCTCAGGGGCTCACAGTTGCAGAAAATGGAACTTGCTGAACCGGCCAGGTCCAAGGAACAGGTGTGGGCTCCTGAGAGTCAGGATAGACAAGGGGCTGCAGCTTTGGCTTGTTTTCTAATCATTTTATCTGGCCCATGAGTGGGAGACAACTTCAAGAAAACCCTCTCCTAATGAGAGGAACCCAGGAGTCAGGGAGAGGAGGGGTGGGTGGTGGTTGGAGACAGAGGCCTGGTGCCCCGGGTGCAGTGGAAGTCTCTGGAAGACCAGGTGGAGGGAGGCCTCACGGAGTGATGCCCAGGGTCACAGACCTGTCGCAGCTGCTGTTTGTTAGTTCAAGTCCTGCTCTGAGGTGCTCTGTGTCAGCTCTGAGCGACAGGTGAGCTGGGGGTGCTCTGCAATGAGGGCTATGTGCACGGTTCCTGTGTGCCCAGCCCTGCCACGGTACCTGCAAGGGTAGCTCTGTATCGTGGGAGGGGCCTGACCACGAGAGCCCTGTGGGCTGGGGTGGGGGTGGGGTACCTGCCCAGGTGAGCTCCATATTCTGGGATTGGTCTGACCACGAGAGCCCCATGGGCTGCTGGGGACCTGGTAAAGGATGTCAGGACAGTCAGTGAAGCCACCGAGGATATACCTCCAGTTGCTCCTAATTCCTACACCCTGCTGGTCATTCTACCAACCACCAGGACATGGTATTCTGTATTAGTCTTCAATGATGCCTTCTTTTGTATTCCATTAGTCCCAGAGTCACAAGAAATTTTGGCTTGTGAGTGGCAGGACTCAACATACAACTAAAACAATACTTCCGGGCCGTCTGGCCCCAAGGGTGCAAAAATTCCCACACCATCTTTGGGGAAAGCTTAGCTAAAGACCTAAAAGTTCTACCTCTGGAAAAGGAAACCCTCCTTCAATATGCAGACGACATTCTGATCGCCAGCCCTACTAAGGAGGCCTCTGAACTACCAAGCCAATAAAGGATAGAAGTTGTCCAAGAAAAAGCTCAAATATCACAGACTGCCGTGACCTGCCTGGGCTTCATTCTCACAGAAGGTTGGAGAAGTCCATCCCAGGAAAGGGAAGAAACCATTTTCAGCCTTACCCCTTTCTAAAACTAGAAGACAGCTTAGGGGTTCCTGGGGAGGCCAGGGTTTGCTGCTTCTGGATCCCTAACTACAGTCTACTAGCTGGGCCTCTATATGAAACACTGAAAGGAAAAGATGATGATCCTTTTGAATAGAATCCAGAAGTGGCCTTTCAAGAATGGAAAGAGCAGTCAATTCAGACCCTTGCCCTGGAACTCCCTAATTTAGCTAAACCCTTTGACCTTTACATTCCCGGTGAAAGGTGAATCGCCATTGGAGAATTAGTGCAAAACCTGGGACCACTTGAAATGGAACAATGCAAGAATGCCATCCAGGTAGGATAAACTATGGTCACCAAGGGGCTTGGCCCACTGCCACATCTGGCCAAGATACTGGCGGTATCTAAAACCCTGGAAATCAGCAGCCCAAAAGGCCACCTCCCTCCTAAGGGAAAAGGACCCCACGTGGTGATCCTAACCACCAACCATGCCCTGAAGTTGCAGGGTTCGCTCCGTGGGCACACCGACCTCGAGTGAGGAGGCCCTCCAACTCCAACATCCAGAGAGATAACCGGGGGCAACAGGGCACCATGACGACTCGTGTGAACATCACTTGACCTGGAGTTTCTCTCATAAAACAACAAGAGTGTGTCCCAAAAGAGTAGACTACTGCTTGCCGGACTTACTGCACCCAGACGGGAGCTAATAATCTTGGCGGGGGAACCGTATATCACACTGTCACCATAGAAAAGCCTACAGACACCGTGATGATGGTGGCCAGTAAGACCGGCTGGACTCTTGTTTACTTCAAAAGGCTGTTGACTCAGTGGCCATCATGGTCCTTGATCACCACTGACCCTGGACTGTCTGGGAGTTGAGCGGGCAGGGCTCTGACACCTGGTGCTGTTTGTACGTTAATTCAGGGGCCTAATTGAAGAAAGCGCAGACTACTGGTCAGAGCATCTAGGCTGGCAGAAACGGTCGGCCTAAGGTGGCCGAACAAATGTGGGGCGGGGTGAAACCGGCCCCCACAGCGTCTCTGCACATCTCTTTCCTGGACCCTTAAAGGTCATTAGAATCTATAACACTTCCAATGCTGCTGCTCAGGTGGACGAGCAGGGAGGCAGGGGGCCTGGGGACAATCAACGTCACCTGGAGGCTGCTGGGGAGAAGCTCTGACCCTCGCCCCAGGGTATGAGGGCTCCCAACTCAGCACTCAGCAGTTACAGAAGAAGGGTCTGCACCCTCAGCACTCCAAGAATGAGGAACGGGACAAAAGGCAGAGGGGGGGTTTGTCCCCAGCAAAACCCATTAAAAATCCCTGGGAGATAAAAATAGAATCTGGGCAATAAAGTCAAGTCTAACCTTTTTTATCCTTTGTGCTTTGTCTAATTTCACGTGCTCCTAGGGTCCCGCATGCAGAGGTTCCACACCCGGCACTTCAGACCAGATTTCCTAGTGCAGAATGGCTGGGTCGACACCTCAGCTCCTGGGGCCCAGTGCAGACTCCGCGATATAGAGCCTGAGCTACAGCCAACCCGGCCCTCGAGAGCTCCGCCCCCTCCCTCCCACTGACTCTGACAGGATCTCTACACAGCAGCCCAGCCCACAGCCCACGGGGTAGTACATGCTCTCACCTCTCCATTCTCTGATCAAAATATAAAGTTTCCTTTGCTTGTGAACCAAACTCAGTCTCGATCTGTTGGCCCCAATGACACTGGGCAGGGGGACACTTGTTGGGGTCCACTCTGGAGGATCAGTAACAGAAATTGAGACTATTGTAACCTCAATGAACAGATGTGTGAGCCAAAGTGTAGTTAACATAGAACAGTGTATAAGGCTCGGGTAAAATAAGATGTTTCTAACACTTCCATTGGATATTTCCATCACTTTATTATAAGCAAGTTCAGTGAAAAGGTTTGTCTTATTTGTCAGCTCAATATTAGAGAAATGAAGTGATTTCTTTCCAAGGATGTACATCTAATAATCTTGGTTAAACCTTCAATCTTGTTTTAAATGCTTTTCCATTGAAAATGATACCTCTCTTTCAGCTCCCCCATTTCTGAGAAGTATAAAATCTTATAATTTATTATTACCAAAGGGGAAAGGTGGGAGGAGGGATAAATTAACAGTTTGGGATTGACACATACACACTGCTATGTATAAAATAGATCATCAACAAGGAACTACTGTATAGCACAGGGAACTACACTCAACATTTTGCAATAACCTATAAGGGGAAATAATCTGAAAAAGAATAGATATTTTTATTGACATCATCTATCAATGACAGTTAAAGTGTAACCTAAGGGAAGCTGGTGGTGAGTGCTTCTGACCCTGAAGACTTCAATCATCTAAAGTTTGGACTCTGCCTACTTCCCAAGGCCCTTAATGAACATATGTGTAGCCGTAGCTTAAAAAATTCCCCAGTTTGGGTTTCGGGGAGACACTGATTTTGAAAAAGCCCTGGTGTTCTCCTTACATGAATGGGACTCTTCCTACTGCTAAAACATGTCTGTCACACCCAGAGGATGGTATACCGTCTGATCGGGAAGAGTTTGGAAAAGGCATCTCATCTCCTCATCTCCTGGTGCTCGGGTTCACCCCTCCAGCGTCTTTACTAACAGTCTCCCCACTTGGAGATGTCAGCACTGTCAACATCCTGTTGCGTACAGTTTGGAATTTGTCCAGAGGATGAAGCGGAAGGATGAGGAACAATGAGAGACAAGTCCTACGTGTTCAGACAGGCACATGTCACTCTAATTTCCAATCAGGAAGACGAATTGACCAAAGGCTAGGGTTGCCCATGGAAACAGTATAGGGCTTGAGGAAATCCCGCTGCTTTGTGGCCAGTTCCCATAAACACAAGTTGAACAATAGAACTCAGGGGCAGTAAAATTCACAAAACTGCAGAGTTGAAAATATCCATCACTGAAAAATGTCTTGAGGAAAGTCAGAGAAAAGGACTTGTAAGCAAGGGAGAATGGCAGGAAAGGGATTTGAGGAGGTAGAAAGGACTCGCCGTTAAGCACAAGAAAAGGAGCTGAACATTGCCAACATTGCAGTTGGCCAAAAAGGGTGTATGCGTTTTTTTTGTGTATATATTCAAGAAAAGAGCGTACACCTTTTTAGCCAACCAAACAGGTGGGCACTGGAAGTCAATACTACAAAAGACATCACTTCGCATCAGTCAGAAGAGCCATCCTCATAAAGCGTAAACAACAGAAATGCAGGACAGGGCAAGGAGAAGAGGGAGCCCTGTGAGACTTATAGTGGAAATGTATATTGCCAACGGCCATTCTGGAGAAGTGTATTGTGTTTACTAAAGCATCTAAACAATGAGCTACAGAGCATAGGGCACTTGCACTCATGGGCGTATATCTTGGGAAAAACAAAAATCGAGAGGACACAGGCACCCCAATGTTTACCCCCTCTCTGTTTAAAAGATCCTCGACTAGGATATAACTTAAATGTCTCTGGAGGGAAAAAATGGATAGAGATGTGGTACTTAGGTAGAGTGGAATATTATTCAGCCTGGAAATCAATGAAATATGGCCAGCTGTAACAACTCCGGAGGAGTTACGTATGATCATTCTAAGTGACAGAATTCAAAAAGAAGAAGACACATATCGTAAGATATCACTTAAAGGTGGAATCCAAAATGGCTACACATGAAATAAATTACAAAACAAAAACATAGTCAAATATGTAGAAAACACGCATAAGGCTGCTAAACGGGAAAGGTGGGGAGGGGTGAGGCATCATCCAGGAGGTTGAAATTAGCAAAGATACCATTCCAAATACCAAACTGATAATCAACAAGGCCTACACGGTAGCTAAAAGAACTGCACTCAGCACACTCAAGTCACCGGAAAAGAATATATACGACTGGTAAGAATCTGAAAAAGAATTTATTGATGTCTCTCTGTACGTGAATCAAGTGGATGTACAGCAGCAAGAAACAGAGCTTTGAAAATCAGCTGTAACCAATATAGTAATAAATTGAAAAAAATAAACGACAGAGAGACAGAGAAAACCTCTTACAACTTTTCCTCAGGGACGGTGATGCAACATGGATTGAACACATCTAGACCCACAGCAGGATGAGACATAAGGCTGGAAACTGTTTGCGCTAAGAGAAATGTGAGGTTGGGTGAGGAAATGCACACCCTTTAAAGTAATACTACCTGGTACCCATTCAATGGGTCCCAAATCTGCAGGTTCAAGGGATCTTCCTACAGCTAAAACATGCATGGAAAACCCAGAGGACTGTACACCATGTGATCGGGAGATGTGTCTAAAATGCACCTCATTTATCCTCTCCTGGTGCTCCTGTTCACCATTCCAGCCACGTTACTTAGAAGCTCCCCACTTGGAGAATCAGCACATTTAAACTTCTGTTTCACACCTTTTGCAAATTGTGAGGAGGATGAACGGGAAGAGGGGGAACCAATGAGAGAAGAGTTGTAGGGGTTTGGACGGGCACATATCACTCTAATTTCCCATTAAGAATAAGAATTAAAAAAAGGCTCAGCCTGCCTCGCCGGAGCCAAAATAGGGCCTGAAGCAATCCTGCGCGTTTGAGGCCAGCTCACAAAAGAGCAACTTAAAACATGGAGCTCAGGGTCACTGCAATTCACAAACCTGCAGAGTTATAAATGAAAACTAACGTCCAAAAATATGTTGAGGTAAGGCAAAGAAGAGGATCTGAATGCAAGACAGAATTGCAAGAAACAGATTTCAAGAGATAGATTGGACTCGTCTTTAACGCACATGAAAAGCGGCAGAATTTCGACAATGATGCAGTTGGCCCAAAAGGGCGTATGCGATTTTTCCTGATTATATCCAGGAAAAAACGCATACGCACTTTATGGGCAACGAAGCAAGCAAGCAATGCAAATGTGCACAACAAAGAAGTCTCATTTCCCACCGGTCAAAAGGGCCATCCTAAAAAATTGTAAAAACCAGAAATGCAGGACAGGCCATGGAGAACAGGGAGCCTTTATACGCTGATGGGCAGTGTGTGAACTGCCGAGAGCCACTCTGGAGAAGTGTATGGTGGTTCCTAAATCATCTAAAAACAGAGCTACAGAGCATAGGACACTTCCAATCATGGGAGTATATCTAGGGAAGTCTAAAAATCAACAAGACACAAGCACACCACAGTTTAGGGCTACTCTGTTTACAAGAACCTCAACTTCAGTACACCTTAAATATCCCAGGAAAGAGAACAATGGATAAAGAAGATGTGGTACTTATGTACAATGGAATATCTCTTCACCATGAAATCAATGTAATAAGGCTAGTAGAAGGATAAAGAGTGGATTTAGGTCCGATAATACTACTTGAAATAAGTCAAACAGAAAAAGAAACATATCATAAGATATCACTTATAGAGGGAGGGTAAATATGGCTGCACAAGAAATGAATTACAGAACAGAACAGTGTCTCACATTTAGAAAACACACTTATGTCAGCTTAAGGGGAAAGGAGAGGTGGGGTGATGCATAAAACCAGAGTTTGAAATTAGCACAGATACCGTTCAAGAAACCAAATAGGTATTAGACAAGATCTACACCTTGCTCAATGAACTGGCCTCAACACACCCTATACACCGCAGAGAAATATATCTGAGTAATAAGAATCTTAAAACCCATGTATTGATATATCTCCATAAGGGAATCAAGTGTGTGCAGAGCGGCACAAACACAGAAGTGAAAATGAGCTAAACCCCATTATAGAAATAAATTTTAAAAACAAAACGCAGAAACAATGAAAGAGAGAAAAATTCTTACAAAATTCGCTCAGGGGCTGTGATGCAACCTGGATTGACCACATATAAACCCACAGCTGGATAAGACATAAGGCTGGACACTTGGGGCTGAGAGGATTGGTGAGCTTCGGTGAGCAACTGCCGAAAGTTTAATGCAATACTTCGTGCTACTCATTCCAAGGGTCCCAACACTCCAGGTTGAAGGGAATCTTCCTACAGCTAAACCATGCTTGGGAAACCCAGCGACTGGTATACCATATGATCGGGAAAGGTTTCTAAAACGCACCACATTTTTCCTCTCCTGGGGCTCCGGATCGACATTCCAGCCGCTTTACTAACAACATCCCCACATGGAGAGTCAATGCCTTTAAGTTCTGGTATCGCACAGTCTTCAGTTACTGCGGAGGATGAATGGGAATAGGGGGAACCAGTGAGAAACTAGCTGTAGCGGTTTCAATGGGCACATGTCACTCTAATTTCACATCAGTAAGAAGAATGAACCAAAGGCACAGCAAGGTGCCCCAGAAGAAGAATAGGGCTTCAAGGAATCCTGTGGTTATGGGGCAAGATCACAAAACTAAGAGCTGAAAAATGGAGCTAAGGGCCACTGCAATTCAAAAACCTGACTTGCCCAAAAAGGGCGTATGCGTTTTTTCCTGAATATATTCAGGAAAAAACGCATACGCCCTTTTTGGCCAACCAAGCAAGCTTGCAAAGGAAATCTGCACTACAATGAAGTCTCAATTCCCCCTGGTCAAAAGGGCCATCTGAAAAAAGTGTAAAATCCAGAAAGGCATGACAGGCCATGGAGAACTGGGAGCCATCTTATGCTGATGGGCAGGATGTAAATTGCCAACAGCCACTCTGGAGAAGTGTTTGGTGTTTCCTGAAACATCTAAAAAACAAAGCAACAGAGCCTAGGGCACTTCCACTTATGGTACTATAGTTTAGGGCAATTAAAATAAAAAAGACACAGCCACCCCAAAGTTTGGGATGGCTCTGTTTACAAGAACCTCATATACGGTACAAGTTCAATATCACAGAAAGTGAAAAATGGATAAAGAAGTTGTGGTACTTACGTACAATGCAATATCACTCAGCAATGAAATCTATGTCATCAGGCCCGTAGCAGCATAATGAGTGGACTAAGTATGATGAATCTAACTGAAATAAGTCACACAGAAAAAGAAACATCATAAGGTATCACTAATACACGGAATGTAAACTTGGCTACACAGGAACTGAATTCCAAAACAGAACAGGGTCTCAAATTTAGAAAACCAACTTATGCTTGCTTAAGGGGAAAGGTGAGTTGGGGTGCTGCATAAAACCAGAGATTGAAATGAGCACAGATAAAGTTCCTTAAGCCAAATATGGAATAGACAAGAGCTACTCCTTGCTCAAAGAAATGGACTCAACACCCCATATTCAACGCCTAGGAATATACCTGACTAGTAAGAATCATAAAACCTATGGATTTATATATCTCTGTAAGAGAATCAAGAGTGTGTACAGCGGCATTAAAGCAGTGAAAATCAGGTAAATCCCATAATAAAAATAAATTTCTTAAACAAAACACAATGACAGTGAAATAGAGAGAAATACTTAAGTAATTCATTCAAGGCTTCTGATGCAACCTGCATTTACCACATCTACACCCAGAGCTGGGTGACACATAAGGCTGGACACTTGGGGCTCATAATATTGGTGAGGTTCGGTGAGCAAATGAAGACCTTTGAAGTCATATTGCATGGTACCCATTCCATGGGTCTCAACTCTCCAGGTTTAAGGGATACTTCCTTCAGCTAAAACATGCATATGGAACCCAGAGTATGATCCACCATGCGATCGAGAAACATGTTCAAATGTGTCTCACTTTTCGTTCCCTGGTACTCGGGTGCAACATGCCAGACGCTTTACTAACACTCTCCCGACTTGGAGAGTCAGTGCCTTTAACCTCCTGTTTGGCCCAGTTTGCAATTTCTGCGGAAGATGAACAGGAATAGGGAGAACCAATGACAGACTAGCTGGAGGTGTCTGGACGGGCAAATTTAACTCTCATTTCCCACCAGGAAGGGGAATTAACCAAAGGCTCAGCGTGCCGTGCCGGAACCAGATTAGGGCCTGAAGCCATCCTGCGGTGTTGCGGCCAGCTCACGAGAAAGCGAGTTGAAGAAAGGAGCTCAGGGGCACTGTAATTCACAAACCTGCAGAGTTATAAATGACAGCTATCGTCCAAAAATATACTGAAGTAAGGCTGCCAAGAGGACTTGAAAGCGGGGCAGAATTGCAGGAAACCGATTTCAGGAGGTAGACTGGAATTGCATTTAAAGCATAGGAAAAGAGGCAGAACGTCCACAATGATGCACTTGGCCAAAAAGGGCGTATGCGTTTTTTCCTGAATATATTCAGGAAAAAACGCATACGCCCTTTTTGGCCAACCAAGCAAGCTTGCAAAGGAAATCTGCACTACAATGAAGTCTCACTTCCCCCCGGTCAAAAGGGCCATCTGAAAAAAGTGTAAAATCCAGAAAGGCAGGACAGGCCATGGAGAACTGGGAGCCTTGTTATGCTGATGGGCGGGATGTCAATTGCCAACAGCCACTCGGGAGAAGTGTATGGTGTTTCCTGAAACATCTAAAAAGCAAAGCAACAGAGCCTAGGGCACTTCCACTTATGGTCCTATAGCTTAGGGAAATTAAAATCAAAAAGACACAGCCACCCCAAAGGTTGGGACGGCTCTGTTTACAAGAACCTGGTTTACGGTACAAGTTCAATATCGCAGAAAGTGAAAAATGGATAAAGAAGTTGTGGTACTTACGTACAATGCAGTATCACTCAGCAATGAAATCTATGTCATCAGGCCCGTAGCAGCATAATGAGTGGATTGAGGCACGATGATTCTAAGTGAAATAAGTCACACAGAAAAAGAAACATCATAAGGTATCACTAATACACGGAATGTGAACTTGGCTACACATGAACTGAATTACAAAACAGAACAGGGTCTCAAGTTTAGAAAACTAACTTATTCTTGCTTAAGGGGGAAGGTGAGTTGGGGTGCTGCATTAAACCAGAGTTTGAAATTAGCACAGATACCGTTCCATAAGCCAAATATGGAATAGACAAGACCTACCCCTTGCTCAACGAAATGGATTCAACAATGAGGTATCACCTCACACCTGGTAGAATAGGCATCATAGAAAATCTACAAGCAAAAAATGCTGGAAAGGGTGTGGAGAAAAGGAACCCTCTTCCACTATTGTTGGGAATATAAATTGATACAGTCACTATGGAGAACAATATGGAATTTCTTAAGAAACTAACAATAGAATTACCATATGATACAGCAATCCCAGTACTGGACATATACCCAGACAAAACCATAAATCAAAAAGAGACATTCACTGCAGTGTTCATTGCATCACTATTTACAATATCGAGGTAATGGAAGCAACCTAAATGCCCACAGACAGACGAATGCATAAAGCCGTGGTACATATATAAAATGGAATATTACTAAGCCACGAAAAGGAATGAAATTGGGTCATTTGTAGAGACGTCGATGCATCTAGAGACTGTCATACAGAGTGAAGTAAGTCAGAAAGAGAAAAACAAATCTTGTATATTCATGCATATATGTGGAACCTAGAAAACCTGTACAGATTAACCATTTTGCAAGGCATAAATAGAGCAACAGATGTAGACAACAAACGTATGGACAACAAGGGGGGAAAGCTGTTGGGGGGGTGGTGGGAGGAGTTGAGAGACTGGGATTGGCATGTATACATTTATATGTATAAAATAGATAACCAATAAGAACCTGCTGTATAAAAATATAAAATAAAATTCAAAATTAAAAAGAAATAAAATTTAAAAATAGAAAAAACAATTATTCCCTTCACATACATGTATTTATATGAATAAATTATTTCCATGCTTATATCTGTAAATACAAAAAAGAGGAATAAAATCTACCTTGAACCCAAAACGAAAAAGAGAAAGAAAACACAGAACCCACCAGTTCCACAGAGGAAAACCGTATCAGGGCACTTGCTCCAGTTGTAAACAATTCTGAAGTTGGTCAGTGGTGGGGAATCGTCTCCCATTCAGCCAGCAGCCCCCACGCAACAAGCGTCCTCATTGCAAAGCTGGGGCACCGTGCCGAGGCATCTGTGAGTAAACGTGAGCTGAGCCCCAGGCCAGTTGCTGCTGAACTATTCCCACCCATCCCAGGTAAAACACCTGAATATATACAAGGACTTGAAAGCCTAGAGGGAGGGCCATAGAGCCACACGAGTGACAGCATGCCGGCCGACTTGGTGCCTGCAGGCCAGCCAGGATGGTCCTGGCCCTGGGTGCTCTTCTGGAAGATTTCCATTTCCCTGCCTGAGATACCCGTCCTGTCCCTGCCCCCACTGCTTGTTTCCTTCCTCACCTCTGCCCAGGGAGAAATTCCAGCAGCAGGTATGGGTGACACATCTTCTTCTTTAGCAGGTGGCAGCCTGGCAACTGCTGCAGAAAGTCCAGCAGAGCCCCACTCACACTGGGCCACCCACAAAGCCGTGGCCTCTCACTCCCTCCCACCAGCCCAGCCCCGAGACTGCTGACAGGGCAGAGAAAATGGCGTCAGGCACGGCTGCAGGGGCTCTTGCTGCCTGGAGTGGTATTTATAGTGATCTCAACCCAGGCACACCTGGGGAGGGCTGGCCGGCACGGTAAGGCTGCCCAGGTCAGCCAATCATCACCCCTCAGGGGCTCACAGTTGCAGAAAATGGAACTTGCTGAACCGGCCAGGTCCAAGGAACAGGTGTGGGCTCCTGAGAGTCAGGATAGACAAGGGGCTGCAGCTTTGGCTTGTTTTCTAATCATTTTATCTGGCCCATGAGTGGGAGACAACTTCAAGAAAACCCTCTCCTAATGAGAGGAACCCAGGAGTCAGGGAGAGGAGGGGTGGGTGGTGGTTGGAGACAGAGGCCTGGTGCCCCGGGTGCAGTGGAAGTCTCTGGAAGACCAGGTGGAGGGAGGCCTCACGGAGTGATGCCCAGGGTCACAGACCTGTCGCAGCTGCTGTTTGTTAGTTCAAGTCCTGCTCTGAGGTGCTCTGTGTCAGCTCTGAGCGACAGGTGAGCTGGGGGTGCTCTGCAATGAGGGCTATGTGCACGGTTCCTGTGTGCCCAGCCCTGCCACGGTACCTGCAAGGGTAGCTCTGTATCCTGGGAGGGGCCTGACCACGAGAGCCCTGTGGGCTGGGGTGGGGGTGGGGTACCTGCCCAGGTGAGCTCCATATTCTGGGATTGGTCTGACCACGAGAGCCCCATGGGCTGCTGGGGACCTGGTAAAGGATGTCAGGACAGTCAGTGAAGCCACCGAGGATATACCTCCAGTTGCTCCTAATTCCTACACCCTGCTGGTCATTCTACCAACCACCAGGACATGGTATTCTGTATTAGTCTTCAATGATGCCTTCTTTTGTATTCCATTAGTCCCAGAGTCACAAGAAATTTTGGCTTGTGAGTGGCAGGACTCAACATACAACTAAAACAATACTTCCGGGCCGTCTGGCCCCAAGGGTGCAAAAATTCCCACACCATCTTTGGGGAAAGCTTAGCTAAAGACCTAAAAGTTCTACCTCTGGAAAAGGAAACCCTCCTTCAATATGCAGACGACATTCTGATCGCCAGCCCTACTAAGGAGGCCTCTGAACTACCAAGCCAATAAAGGATAGAAGTTGTCCAAGAAAAAGCTCAAATATCACAGACTGCCGTGACCTGCCTGGGCTTCATTCTCACAGAAGGTTGGAGAAGTCCATCCCAGGAAAGGGAAGAAACCATTTTCAGCCTTACCCCTTTCTAAAACTAGAAGACAGCTTAGGGGTTCCTGGGGAGGCCAGGGTTTGCTGCTTCTGGATCCCTAACTACAGTCTACTAGCTGGGCCTCTATATGAAACACTGAAAGGAAAAGATGATGATCCTTTTGAATAGAATCCAGAAGTGGCCTTTCAAGAATGGAAAGAGCAGTCAATTCAGACCCTTGCCCTGGAACTCCCTAATTTAGCTAAACCCTTTGACCTTTACATTCCCGGTGAAAGGTGAATCGCCATTGGAGAATTAGTGCAAAACCTGGGACCACTTGAAATGGAACAATGCAAGAATGCCATCCAGGTAGGATAAACTATGGTCACCAAGGGGCTTGGCCCACTGCCACATCTGGCCAAGATACTGGCGGTATCTAAAACCCTGGAAATCAGCAGCCCAAAAGGCCACCTCCCTCCTAAGGGAAAAGGACCCCACGTGGTGATCCTAACCACCAACCATGCCCTGAAGTTGCAGGGTTCGCTCCGTGGGCACACCGACCTCGAGTGAGGAGGCCCTCCAACTCCAACATCCAGAGAGATAACCGGGGGCAACAGGGCACCATGACGACTCGTGTGAACATCACTTGACCTGGAGTTTCTCTCATAAAACAACAAGAGTGTGTCCCAAAAGAGTAGACTACTGCTTGCCGGACTTACTGCACCCAGACGGGAGCTAATAATCTTGGCGGGGGAACCGTATATCACACTGTCACCATAGAAAAGCCTACAGACACCGTGATGATGGTGGCCAGTAAGACCGGCTGGACTCTTGTTTACTTCAAAAGGCTGTTGACTCAGTGGCCATCATGGTCCTTGATCACCACTGACCCTGGACTGTCTGGGAGTTGAGCGGGCAGGGCTCTGACACCTGGTGCTGTTTGTACGTTAATTCAGGGGCCTAATTGAAGAAAGCGCAGACTACTGGTCAGAGCATCTAGGCTGGCAGAAACGGTCGGCCTAAGGTGGCCGAACAAATGTGGGGCGGGGTGAAACCGGCCCCCACAGCGTCTCTGCACATCTCTTTCCTGGACCCTTAAAGGTCATTAGAATCTATAACACTTCCAATGCTGCTGCTCAGGTGGACGAGCAGGGAGGCAGGGGGCCTGGGGACAATCAACGTCACCTGGAGGCTGCTGGGGAGAAGCTCTGACCCTCGCCCCAGGGTATGAGGGCTCCCAACTCAGCACTCAGCAGTTACAGAAGAAGGGTCTGCACCCTCAGCACTCCAAGAATGAGGAACGGGACAAAAGGCAGAGGGGGGGTTTGTCCCCAGCAAAACCCATTAAAAATCCCTGGGAGATAAAAATAGAATCTGGGCAATAAAGTCAAGTCTAACCTTTTTTATCCTTTGTGCTTTGTCTAATTTCACGTGCTCCTAGGGTCCCGCATGCAGAGGTTCCACACCCGGCACTTCAGACCAGATTTCCTAGTGCAGAATGGCTGGGTCGACACCTCAGCTCCTGGGGCCCAGTGCAGACTCCGCGATATAGAGCCTGAGCTACAGCCAACCCGGCCCTCGAGAGCTCCGCCCCCTCCCTCCCACTGACTCTGACAGGATCTCTACACAGCAGCCCAGCCCACAGCCCACGGGGTAGTACATGCTCTCACCTCTCCATTCTCTGATCAAAATATAAAGTTTCCTTTGCTTGTGAACCAAACTCAGTCTCGATCTGTTGGCCCCAATGACACTGGGCAGGGGGACACTTGTTGGGGTCCACTCTGGAGGATCAGTAACAGAAATTGAGACTATTGTAACCTCAATGAACAGATGTGTGAGCCAAAGTGTAGTTAACATAGAACAGTGTATAAGGCTCGGGTAAAATAAGATGTTTCTAACACTTCCATTGGATATTTCCATCACTTTATTATAAGCAAGTTCAGTGAAAAGGTTTGTCTTATTTGTCAGCTCAATATTAGAGAAATGAAGTGATTTCTTTCCAAGGATGTACATCTAATAATCTTGGTTAAACCTTCAATCTTGTTTTAAATGCTTTTCCATTGAAAATGATACCTCTCTTTCAGCTCCCCCATTTCTGAGAAGTATAAAATCTTATAATTTATTATTACCAAAGGGGAAAGGTGGGAGGAGGGATAAATTAACAGTTTGGGATTAACACATACACACTGCTATGTATAAAATAGATCATCAACAAGGAACTACTGTATAGCACAGGGAACTACACTCAACATTTTGCAATAACCTATAAGGGGAAATAATCTGAAAAAGAATAGATATTTTTATTGACATCATCTATCAATGACAGTTAAAGTGTAACCTAAGGGAAGCTGGTGGTGAGTGCTTCTGACCCTGAAGACTTCAATCATCTAAAGTTTGGACTCTGCCTACTTCCCAAGGCCCTTAATGAACATATGTGTAGCCGTAGCTTAAAAAATTCCCCAGTTTGGGTTTCGGGGAGACACTGATTTTGAAAAAGCCCTGGTGTTCTCCTTACATGAATGGGACTCTTCCTACTGCTAAAACATGTCTGTCACACCCAGAGGATGGTATACCGTCTGATCGGGAAGAGTTTGGAAAAGGCATCTCATCTCCTCATCTCCTGGTGCTCGGGTTCACCCCTCCAGCGTCTTTACTAACAGTCTCCCCACTTGGAGATGTCAGCACTGTCAACATCCTGTTGCGTACAGTTTGGAATTTGTCCAGAGGATGAAGCGGAAGGATGAGGAACAATGAGAGACAAGTCCTACGTGTTCAGACAGGCACATGTCACTCTAATTTCCAATCAGGAAGACGAATTGACCAAAGGCTAGGGTTGCCCATGGAAACAGTATAGGGCTTGAGGAAATCCCGCTGCTTTGTGGCCAGTTCCCATAAACACAAGTTGAACAATAGAACTCAGGGGCAGTAAAATTCACAAAACTGCAGAGTTGAAAATATCCATCACTGAAAAATGTCTTGAGGAAAGTCAGAGAAAAGGACTTGTAAGCAAGGGAGAATGGCAGGAAAGGGATTTGAGGAGGTAGAAAGGACTCGCCGTTAAGCACAAGAAAAGGAGCTGAACATTGCCAACATTGCAGTTGGCCAAAAAGGGTGTATGCGTTTTTTTTGTGTATATATTCAAGAAAAGAGCGTACACCTTTTTAGCCAACCAAACAGGTGGGCACTGGAAGTCAATACTACAAAAGACATCACTTCGCATCAGTCAGAAGAGCCATCCTCATAAAGCGTAAACAACAGAAATGCAGGACAGGGCAAGGAGAAGAGGGAGCCCTGTGAGACTTATAGTGGAAATGTATATTGCCAACGGCCATTCTGGAGAAGTGTATTGTGTTTACTAAAGCATCTAAACAATGAGCTACAGAGCATAGGGCACTTGCACTCATGGGCGTATATCTTGGGAAAAACAAAAATCGAGAGGACACAGGCACCCCAATGTTTACCCCCTCTCTGTTTAAAAGATCCTCGACTAGGATATAACTTAAATGTCTCTGGAGGGAAAAAATGGATAGAGATGTGGTACTTAGGTAGAGTGGAATATTATTCAGCCTGGAAATCAATGAAATATGGCCAGCTGTAACAACTCCGGAGGAGTTACGTATGATCATTCTAAGTGACAGAATTCAAAAAGAAGAAGACACATATCATAAGATATCACTTAAAGGTGGAATCCAAAATGGCTACACATGAAATAAATTACAAAACAAAAACATAGTCAAATATGTAGAAAACACGCATAAGGCTGCTAAACGGGAAAGGTGGGGAGGGGTGAGGCATCATCCAGGAGGTTGAAATTAGCAAAGATACCATTCCAAATACCAAACTGATAATCAACAAGGCCTACACGGTAGCTAAAAGAACTGCACTCAGCACACTCAAGTCACCGGAAAAGAATATATACGACTGGTAAGAATCTGAAAAAGAATTTATTGATGTCTCTCTGTACGTGAATCAAGTGGATGTACAGCAGCAAGAAACAGAGCTTTGAAAATCAGCTGTAACCAATATAGTAATAAATTGAAAAAAATAAACGACAGAGAGACAGAGAAAACCTCTTACAACTTTTCCTCAGGGACGGTGATGCAACATGGATTGAACACATCTAGACCCACAGCAGGATGAGACATAAGGCTGGAAACTGTTTGCGCTAAGAGAAATGTGAGGTTGGGTGAGGAAATGCACACCCTTTAAAGTAATACTACCTGGTACCCATTCAATGGGTCCCAAATCTGCAGGTTCAAGGGATCTTCCTACAGCTAAAACATGCATGGAAAACCCAGAGGACTGTACACCATGTGATCGGGAGATGTGTCTAAAATGCACCTCATTTATCCTCTCCTGGTGCTCCTGTTCACCATTCCAGCCACGTTACTTAGAAGCTCCCCACTTGGAGAATCAGCACATTTAAACTTCTGTTTCACACCTTTTGCAAATTGTGAGGAGGATGAACGGGAAGAGGGGGAACCAATGAGAGAAGAGTTGTAGGGGTTTGGACGGGCACATATCACTCTAATTTCCCATTAAGAATAAGAATTAAAAAAAGGCTCAGCCTGCCTCGCCGGAGCCAAAATAGGGCCTGAAGCAATCCTGCGCGTTTGAGGCCAGCTCACAAAAGAGCAACTTAAAACATGGAGCTCAGGGTCACTGCAATTCACAAACCTGCAGAGTTATAAATGAAAACTAACATCCAAAAATATGTTGAGGTAAGGCAAAGAAGAGGATCTGAATGCAAGACAGAATTGCAAGAAACAGATTTCAAGAGATAGATTGGACTCGTCTTTAACGCACATGAAAAGCGGCAGAATTTCGACAATGATGCAGTTGGCCCAAAAGGGCGTATGCGATTTTTCCTGATTATATCCAGGAAAAAACGCATACGCACTTTATGGGCAACGAAGCAAGCAAGCAATGCAAATGTGCACAACAAAGAAGTCTCATTTCCCACCGGTCAAAAGGGCCATCCTAAAAAATTGTAAAAACCAGAAATGCAGGACAGGCCATGGAGAACAGGGAGCCTTTATACGCTGATGGGCAGTGTGTGAACTGCCGAGAGCCACTCTGGAGAAGTGTATGGTGGTTCCTAAATCATCTAAAAACAGAGCTACAGAGCATAGGACACTTCCAATCATGGGAGTATATCTAGGGAAGTCTAAAAATCAACAAGACACAAGCACACCACAGTTTAGGGCTACTCTGTTTACAAGAACCTCAACTTCAGTACACCTTAAATATCCCAGGAAAGAGAACAATGGATAAAGAAGATGTGGTACTTATGTACAATGGAATATCTCTTCACCATGAAATCAATGTAATAAGGCTAGTAGAAGGATAAAGAGTGGATTTAGGTCCGATAATACTACTTGAAATAAGTCAAACAGAAAAAGAAACATATCATAAGATATCACTTATAGAGGGAGGGTAAATATGCCTGCACAAGAAATGAATTACAGAACAGAACAGTGTCTCACATTTAGAAAACACACTTATGTCAGCTTAAGGGGAAAGGAGAGGTGGGGTGATGCATAAAACCAGAGTTTGAAATTAGCACAGATACCGTTCAAGAAACCAAATAGGTATTAGACAAGATCTACACCTTGCTCAATGAACTGGCCTCAACACACCCTATACACCGCAGAGAAATATATCTGAGTAATAAGAATCTTAAAACCCATGTATTGATATATCTCCATAAGGGAATCAAGTGTGTGCAGAGCGGCACAAACACAGAAGTGAAAATGAGCTAAACCCCATTATAGAAATAAATTTTAAAAACAAAACGCAGAAACAATGAAAGAGAGAAAAATTCTTACAAAATTCGCTCAGGGGCTGTGATGCAACCTGGATTGACCACATATAAACCCACAGCTGGATAAGACATAAGGCTGGACACTTGGGGCTGAGAGGATTGGTGAGCTTCGGTGAGCAACTGCCGAAAGTTTAATGCAATACTTCGTGCTACTCATTCCAAGGGTCCCAACACTCCAGGTTGAAGGGAATCTTCCTACAGCTAAACCATGCTTGGGAAACCCAGCGACTGGTATACCATATGATCGGGAAAGGTTTCTAAAACGCACCACATTTTTCCTCTCCTGGGGCTCCGGATCGACATTCCAGCCGCTTTACTAACAACATCCCCACATGGAGAGTCAATGCCTTTAAGTTCTGGTATCGCACAGTCTTCACTTAGTGCGGAGGATGAATGGGAATAGGGGGAACCAGTGAGAAACTAGCTGTAGCGGTTTCAATGGGCACATGTCACTCTAATTTCACATCAGTAAGAAGAATGAACCAAAGGCACAGCAAGGTGCCCCAGAAGAAGAATAGGGCTTCAAGGAATCCTGTGGTTATGGGGCAAGATCACAAAACTAAGAGCTGAAAAATGGAGCTAAGGGCCACTGCAATTCAAAAACCTGACTTGTCCAAAAAGGGCGTATGCGTTTCTTCCTGAATATATTCAGGAAAAAACGCATACGCCCTTTTTGGCCAACCAAGCAAGCTTGCAAAGGAAATCTGCACTACAATGAAGTCTCAATTCCCCCTGGTCAAAAGGGCCATCTGAAAAAAGTGTAAAATCCAGAAAGGCATGACAGGCCATGGAGAACTGGGAGCCATCTTATGCTGATGGGCAGGATGTAAATTGCCAACAGCCACTCTGGAGAAGTGTTTGGTGTTTCCTGAAACATCTAAAAAACAAAGCAACAGAGCCTAGGGCACTTCCACTTATGGTACTATAGTTTAGGGCAATTAAAATAAAAAAGACACAGCCACCCCAAAGTTTGGGATGGCTCTGTTTACAAGAACCTCATATACGGTACAAGTTCAATATCACAGAAAGTGAAAAATGGATAAAGAAGTTGTGGTACTTACGTACAATGCAATATCACTCAGCAATGAAATCTATGTCATCAGGCCCGTAGCAGCATAATGAGTGGACTAAGTATGATGAATCTAACTGAAATAAGTCACACAGAAAAAGAAACATCATAAGGTATCACTAATACACGGAATGTAAACTTGGCTACACAGGAACTGAATTCCAAAACAGAACAGGGTCTCAAATTTAGAAAACCAACTTATGCTTGCTTAAGGGGAAAGGTGAGTTGGGGTGCTGCATAAAACCAGAGATTGAAATGAGCACAGATAAAGTTCCTTAAGCCAAATATGGAATAGACAAGAGCTACTCCTTGCTCAAAGAAATGGACTCAACACCCCATATTCAACGCCTAGGAATATACCTGACTAGTAAGAATCATAAAACCTATGGATTTATATATCTCTGTAAGAGAATCAAGAGTGTGTACAGCGGCATTAAAGCAGTGAAAATCAGGTAAATCCCATAATAAAAATAAATTTCTTAAACAAAACACAATGACAGTGAAATAGAGAGAAATACTTAAGTAATTCATTCAAGGCTTCTGATGCAACCTGCATTTACCACATCTACACCCAGAGCTGGGTGACACATAAGGCTGGACACTTGGGGCTCATAATATTGGTGAGGTTCGGTGAGCAAATGAAGACCTTTGAAGTCATATTGCATGGTACCCATTCCATGGGTCTCAACTCTCCAGGTTTAAGGGATACTTCCTTCAGCTAAAACATGCATATGGAACCCAGAGTATGATCCACCATGCGATCGAGAAACATGTTCAAATGTGTCTCACTTTTCGTTCCCTGGTACTCGGGTGCAACATGCCAGACGCTTTACTAACACTCTCCCGACTTGGAGAGTCAGTGCCTTTAACCTCCTGTTTGGCCCAGTTTGCAATTTCTGCGGAAGATGAACAGGAATAGGGAGAACCAATGACAGACTAGCTGGAGGTGTCTGGACGGGCAAATTTAACTCTCATTTCCCACCAGGAAGGGGAATTAACCAAAGGCTCAGCGTGCCGTGCCGGAACCAGATTAGGGCCTGAAGCCATCCTGTGGTGTTGCGGCCAGCTCACGAGAAAGCGAGTTGAAGAAAGGAGCTCAGGGGCACTGTAATTCACAAACCTGCAGAGTTATAAATGACAGCTATCGTCCAAAAATATACTGAAGTAAGGCTGCCAAGAGGACTTGAAAGCGGGGCAGAATTGCAGGAAACCGATTTCAGGAGGTAGACTGGAATTGCATTTAAAGCATAGGAAAAGAGGCAGAACGTCCACAATGATGCACTTGGCCAAAAAGGGCGTATGCGTTTTTTCCTGAATATATTCAGGAAAAAACGCATACGCCCTTTTTGGCCAACCAAGCAAGCTTGCAAAGGAAATCTGCACTACAATGAAGTCTCACTTCCCCCCGGTCAAAAGGGCCATCTGAAAAAAGTGTAAAATCCAGAAAGGCAGGACAGGCCATGGAGAACTGGGAGCCTTGTTATGCTGATGGGCGGGATGTCAATTGCCAACAGCCACTCGGGAGAAGTGTATGGTGTTTCCTGAAACATCTAAAAAGCAAAGCAACAGAGCCTAGGGCACTTCCACTTATGGTCCTATAGCTTAGGGAAATTAAAATCAAAAAGACACAGCCACCCCAAAGGTTGGGACGGCTCTGTTTACAAGAACCTGGTTTACAGTACAAGTTCAATATCGCAGAAAGTGAAAAATGGATAAAGAAGTTGTGGTACTTACGTACAATGCAGTATCACTCAGCAATGAAATCTATGTCATCAGGCCCGTAGCAGCATAATGAGTGGATTGAGGCACGATGATTCTAAGTGAAATAAGTCACACAGAAAAAGAAACATCATAAGGTATCACTAATACACGGAATGTGAACTTGGCTACACATGAACTGAATTACAAAACAGAACAGGGTCTCAAGTTTAGAAAACTAACTTATTCTTGCTTAAGGGGGAAGGTGAGTTGGGGTGCTGCATTAAACCAGAGTTTGAAATTAGCACAGATACCGTTCCATAAGCCAAATATGGAATAGACAAGACCTACCCCTTGCTCAACGAAATGGATTCAACAATGAGGTATCACCTCACACCTGGTAGAATAGGCATCATAGAAAATCTACAAGCAAAAAATGCTGGAAAGGGTGTGGAGAAAAGGAACCCTCTTCCACTATTGTTGGGAATATAAATTGATACAGTCACTATGGAGAACAATATGGAATTTCTTAAGAAACTAACAATAGAATTACCATATGATACAGCAATCCCAGTACTGGACATATACCCAGACAAAACCATAAATCAAAAAGAGACATTCACCGCAGTGTTCATTGCATCACTATTTACAATATCGAGGTAATGGAAGCAACCTAAATGCCCACAGACAGACGAATGCATAAAGCCGTGGTACATATATAAAATGGAATATTACTAAGCCACGAAAAGGAATGAAATTGGGTCATTTGTAGAGACGTCGATGCATCTAGAGACTGTCATACAGAGTGAAGTAAGTCAGAAAGAGAAAAACAAATCTTGTATATTCATGCATATATGTGGAACCTAGAAAACCTGTACAGATTAACCATTTTGCAAGGCATAAATAGAGCAACAGATGTAGACAACAAACGTATGGACAACAAGGGGGGAAAGCTGTTGGGGGGGTGGTGGGAGGAGTTGAGAGACTGGGATTGGCATGTATACATTTATATGTATAAAATAGATAACCAATAAGAACCTGCTGTATAAAAATATAAAATAAAATTCAAAATTAAAAAGAAATAAAATTTAAAAATAGAAAAAACAATTATTCCCTTCACATACATGTATTTATATGAATAAATTATTTCCATGCTTATATCTGTAAATACAAAAAAGAGGAATAAAATCTACCTTGAACCCAAAACGAAAAAGAGAAAGAAAACACAGAACCCACCAGTTCCACAGAGGAAAACCGTATCAGGGCACTTGCTCCAGTTGTAAACAATTCTGAAGTTGGTCAGTGGTGGGGAATCGTCTCCCATTCAGCCAGCAGCCCCCACGCAACAAGCGTCCTCATTGCAAAGCTGGGGCACCGTGCCGAGGCATCTGTGAGTAAACGTGAGCTGAGCCCCAGGCCAGTTGCTGCTGAACTATTCCCACCCATCCCAGGTAAAACACCTGAATATATACAAGGACTTGAAAGCCTAGAGGGAGGGCCATAGAGCCACACGAGTGACAGCATGCCGGCCGACTTGGTGCCTGCAGGCCAGCCAGGATGGTCCTGGCCCTGGGTGCTCTTCTGGAAGATTTCCATTTCCCTGCCTGAGATACCCGTCCTGTCCCTGCCCCCACTGCTTGTTTCCTTCCTCACCTCTGCCCAGGGAGAAATTCCAGCAGCAGGTATGGGTGACACATCTTCTTCTTTAGCAGGTGGCAGCCTGGCAACTGCTGCAGAAAGTCCAGCAGAGCCCCACTCACACTGGGCCACCCACAAAGCCGTGGCCTCTCACTCCCTCCCACCAGCCCAGCCCCGAGACTGCTGACAGGGCAGAGAAAATGGCGTCAGGCACGGCTGCAGGGGCTCTTGCTGCCTGGAGTGGTATTTATAGTGATCTCAACCCAGGCACACCTGGGGAGGGCTGGCCGGCACGGTAAGGCTGCCCAGGTCAGCCAATCATCACCCCTCAGGGGCTCACAGTTGCAGAAAATGGAACTTGCTGAACCGGCCAGGTCCAAGGAACAGGTGTGGGCTCCTGAGAGTCAGGATAGACAAGGGGCTGCAGCTTTGGCTTGTTTTCTAATCATTTTATCTGGCCCATGAGTGGGAGACAACTTCAAGAAAACCCTCTCCTAATGAGAGGAACCCAGGAGTCAGGGAGAGGAGGGGTGGGTGGTGGTTGGAGACAGAGGCCTGGTGCCCCGGGTGCAGTGGAAGTCTCTGGAAGACCAGGTGGAGGGAGGCCTCACGGAGTGATGCCCAGGGTCACAGACCTGTCGCAGCTGCTGTTTGTTAGTTCAAGTCCTGCTCTGAGGTGCTCTGTGTCAGCTCTGAGCGACAGGTGAGCTGGGGGTGCTCTGCAATGAGGGCTATGTGCACGGTTCCTGTGTGCCCAGCCCTGCCACAGTACCTGCAAGGGTAGCTCTGTATCCTGGGAGGGGCCTGACCACGAGAGCCCTGTGGGCTGGGGTGGGGGTGGGGTACCTGCCCAGGTGAGCTCCATATTCTGGGATTGGTCTGACCACGAGAGCCCCATGGGCTGCTGGGGACCTGGTAAAGGATGTCAGGACAGTCAGTGAAGCCACCGAGGATATACCTCCAGTTGCTCCTAATTCCTACACCCTGCTGGTCATTCTACCAACCACCAGGACATGGTATTCTGTATTAGTCTTCAATGATGCCTTCTTTTGTATTCCATTAGTCCCAGAGTCACAAGAAATTTTGGCTTGTGAGTGGCAGGACTCAACATACAACTAAAACAATACTTCCGGGCCGTCTGGCCCCAAGGGTGCAAAAATTCCCACACCATCTTTGGGGAAAGCTTAGCTAAAGACCTAAAAGTTCTACCTCTGGAAAAGGAAACCCTCCTTCAATATGCAGACGACATTCTGATCGCCAGCCCTACTAAGGAGGCCTCTGAACTACCAAGCCAATAAAGGATAGAAGTTGTCCAAGAAAAAGCTCAAATATCACAGACTGCCGTGACCTGCCTGGGCTTCATTCTCACAGAAGGTTGGAGAAGTCCATCCCAGGAAAGGGAAGAAACCATTTTCAGCCTTACCCCTTTCTAAAACTAGAAGACAGCTTAGGGGTTCCTGGGGAGGCCAGGGTTTGCTGCTTCTGGATCCCTAACTACAGTCTACTAGCTGGGCCTCTATATGAAACACTGAAAGGAAAAGATGATGATCCTTTTGAATAGAATCCAGAAGTGGCCTTTCAAGAATGGAAAGAGCAGTCAATTCAGACCCTTGCCCTGGAACTCCCTAATTTAGCTAAACCCTTTGACCTTTACATTCCCGGTGAAAGGTGAATCGCCATTGGAGAATTAGTGCAAAACCTGGGACCACTTGAAATGGAACAATGCAAGAATGCCATCCAGGTAGGATAAACTATGGTCACCAAGGGGCTTGGCCCACTGCCACATCTGGCCAAGATACTGGCGGTATCTAAAACCCTGGAAATCAGCAGCCCAAAAGGCCACCTCCCTCCTAAGGGAAAAGGACCCCACGTGGTGATCCTAACCACCAACCATGCCCTGAAGTTGCAGGGTTCGCTCCGTGGGCACACCGACCTCGAGTGAGGAGGCCCTCCAACTCCAACATCCAGAGAGATAACCGGGGGCAACAGGGCACCATGACGACTCGTGTGAACATCACTTGACCTGGAGTTTCTCTCATAAAACAACAAGAGTGTGTCCCAAAAGAGTAGACTACTGCTTGCCGGACTTACTGCACCCAGACGGGAGCTAATAATCTTGGCGGGGGAACCGTATATCACACTGTCACCATAGAAAAGCCTACAGACACCGTGATGATGGTGGCCAGTAAGACCGGCTGGACTCTTGTTTACTTCAAAAGGCTGTTGACTCAGTGGCCATCATGGTCCTTGATCACCACTGACCCTGGACTGTCTGGGAGTTGAGCGGGCAGGGCTCTGACACCTGGTGCTGTTTGTACGTTAATTCAGGGGCCTAATTGAAGAAAGCGCAGACTACTGGTCAGAGCATCTAGGCTGGCAGAAACGGTCGGCCTAAGGTGGCCGAACAAATGTGGGGCGGGGTGAAACCGGCCCCCACAGCGTCTCTGCACATCTCTTTCCTGGACCCTTAAAGGTCATTAGAATCTATAACACTTCCAATGCTGCTGCTCAGGTGGACGAGCAGGGAGGCAGGGGGCCTGGGGACAATCAACGTCACCTGGAGGCTGCTGGGGAGAAGCTCTGACCCTCGCCCCAGGGTATGAGGGCTCCCAACTCAGCACTCAGCAGTTACAGAAGAAGGGTCTGCACCCTCAGCACTCCAAGAATGAGGAACGGGACAAAAGGCAGAGGGGGGGTTTGTCCCCAGCAAAGCCCATTAAAAATCCCTGGGAGATAAAAATAGAATCTGGGCAATAAAGTCAAGTCTAACCTTTTTTATCCTTTGTGCTTTGTCTAATTTCACGTGCTCCTAGGGTCCCGCATGCAGAGGTTCCACACCCGGCACTTCAGACCAGATTTCCTAGTGCAGAATGGCTGGGTCGACACCTCAGCTCCTGGGGCCCAGTGCAGACTCTGTGATATAGAGCCTGAGCTACAGCCAACCCGGCCCTCGAGAGCTCCGCCCCCTCCCTCCCACTGACTCTGACAGGATCTCTACACAGCAGCCCAGCCCACAGCCCACGGGGTAGTACATGCTCTCACCTCTCCATTCTCTGATCAAAATATAAAGTTTCCTTTGCTTGTGAACCAAACTCAGTCTCGATCTGTTGGCCCCAATGACACTGGGCAGGGGGACACTTGTTGGGGTCCACTCTGGAGGATCAGTAACAGAAATTGAGACTATTGTAACCTCAATGAACAGATGTGTGAGCCAAAGTGTAGTTAACATAGAACAGTGTATAAGGCTCGGGTAAAATAAGATGTTTCTAACACTTCCATTGGATATTTCCATCACTTTATTATAAGCAAGTTCAGTGAAAAGGTTTGTCTTATTTGTCAGCTTAATATTAGAGAAATGAAGTGATTTCTTTCCAAGGATGTACATCTAATAATCTTGGTTAAACCTTCAATCTTGTTTTAAATGCTTTTCCATTGAAAATGATACCTCTCTTTCAGCTCCCCCATTTCTGAGAAGTATAAAATCTTATAATTTATTATTACCAAAGGGGAAAGGTGGGAGGAGGGATAAATTAACAGTTTGGGATTAACACATACACACTGCTATGTATAAAATAGATCATCAACAAGGAACTACTGTATAGCACAGGGAACTACACTCAACATTTTGCAATAACCTATAAGGGGAAATAATCTGAAAAAGAATAGATATTTTTATTGACATCATCTATCAATGACAGTTAAAGTGTAACCTAAGGGAAGCTGGTGGTGAGTGCTTCTGACCCTGAAGACTTCAATCATCTAAAGTTTGGACTCTGCCTACTTCCCAAGGCCCTTAATGAACATATGTGTAGCCGTAGCTTAAAAAATTCCCCAGTTTGGGTTTCGGGGAGACACTGATTTTGAAAAAGCCCTGGTGTTCTCCTTACATGAATGGGACTCTTCCTACTGCTAAAACATGTCTGTCACACCCAGAGGATGGTATACCGTCTGATCGGGAAGAGTTTGGAAAAGGCATCTCATCTCCTCATCTCCTGGTGCTCGGGTTCACCCCTCCAGCGTCTTTACTAACAGTCTCCCCACTTGGAGATGTCAGCACTGTCAACATCCTGTTGCGTACAGTTTGGAATTTGTCCAGAGGATGAAGCGGAAGGATGAGGAACAATGAGAGACAAGTCCTACGTGTTCAGACAGGCACATGTCACTCTAATTTCCAATCAGGAAGACGAATTGACCAAAGGCTAGGGTTGCCCATGGAAACAGTATAGGGCTTGAGGAAATCCCGCTGCTTTGTGGCCAGTTCCCATAAACACAAGTTGAACAATAGAACTCAGGGGCAGTAAAATTCACAAAACTGCAGAGTTGAAAATATCCATCACTGAAAAATGTCTTGAGGAAAGTCAGAGAACAGGACTTGTAAGCAAGGGAGAATGGCAGGAAAGGGATTTGAGGAGGTAGAAAGGACTCGCCGTTAAGCACAAGAAAAGGAGCTGAACATTGCCAACATTGCAGTTGGCCAAAAAGGGTGTATGCGTTTTTTTTGTGTATATATTCAAGAAAAGAGCGTACACCTTTTTAGCCAACCAAACAGGTGGGCACTGGAAGTCAATACTACAAAAGACATCACTTCGCATCAGTCAGAAGAGCCATCCTCATAAAGCGTAAACAACAGAAATGCAGGACAGGGCAAGGAGAAGAGGGAGCCCTGTGAGACTTATAGTGGAAATGTATATTGCCAACGGCCATTCTGGAGAAGTGTATTGTGTTTACTAAAGCATCTAAACAATGAGCTACAGAGCATAGGGCACTTGCACTCATGGGCGTATATCTTGGGAAAAACAAAAATCGAGAGGACACAGGCACCCCAATGTTTACCCCCTCTCTGTTTAAAAGATCCTCGACTAGGATATAACTTAAATGTCTCTGGAGGGAAAAAATGGATAGAGATGTGGTACTTAGGTAGAGTGGAATATTATTCAGCCTGGAAATCAATGAAATATGGCCAGCTGTAACAACTCCGGAGGAGTTACGTATGATCATTCTAAGTGACAGAATTCAAAAAGAAGAAGACACATATCATAAGATATCACTTAAAGGTGGAATCCAAAATGGCTACACATGAAATAAATTACAAAACAAAAACATAGTCAAATATGTAGAAAACACGCATAAGGCTGCTAAACGGGAAAGGTGGGGAGGGGTGAGGCATCATCCAGGAGGTTGAAATTAGCAAAGATACCATTCCAAATACCAAACTGATAATCAACAAGGCCTACACGGTAGCTAAAAGAACTGCACTCAGCACACTCAAGTCACCGGAAAAGAATATATACGACTGGTAAGAATCTGAAAAAGAATTTATTGATGTCTCTCTGTACGTGAATCAAGTGGATGTACAGCAGCAAGAAACAGAGCTTTGAAAATCAGCTGTAACCAATATAGTAATAAATTGAAAAAAATAAACGACAGAGAGACAGAGAAAACCTCTTACAACTTTTCCTCAGGGACGGTGATGCAACATGGATTGAACACATCTAGACCCACAGCAGGATGAGACATAAGGCTGGAAACTGTTTGCGCTAAGAGAAATGTGAGGTTGGGTGAGGAAATGCACACCCTTTAAAGTAATACTACCTGGTACCCATTCAATGGGTCCCAAATCTGCAGGTTCAAGGGATCTTCCTACAGCTAAAACATGCATGGAAAACCCAGAGGACTGTACACCATGTGATCGGGAGATGTGTCTAAAATGCACCTCATTTATCCTCTCCTGGTGCTCCTGTTCACCATTCCAGCCACGTTACTTAGAAGCTCCCCACTTGGAGAATCAGCACATTTAAACTTCTGTTTCACACATTTTGCAAATTGTGAGGAGGATGAACGGGAAGAGGGGGAACCAATGAGAGAAGAGTTGTAGGGGTTTGGACGGGCACATATCACTCTAATTTCCCATTAAGAATGAGAATTAAAAAAAGGCTCAGCCTGCCTCGCCGGAGCCAAAATAGGGCCTGAAGCAATCCTGCGCGTTTGAGGCCAGCTCACAAAAGAGCAACTTAAAACATGGAGCTCAGGGTCACTGCAATTCACAAACCTGCAGAGTTATAAATGAAAACTAACGTCCAAAAATATGTTGAGGTAAGGCAAAGAAGAGGATCTGAATGCAAGACAGAATTGCAAGAAACAGATTTCAAGAGATAGATTGGACTCGTCTTTAACGCACATGAAAAGTGGCAGAATTTCGACAATGATGCAGTTGGCCCAAAAGGGCGTATGCGATTTTTCCTGATTATATCCAGGAAAAAACGCATACGCACTTTATGGGCAACGAAGCAAGCAAGCAATGCAAATGTGCACAACAAAGAAGTCTCATTTCCCACCGGTCAAAAGGGCCATCCTAAAAAATTGTAAAAACCAGAAATGCAGGACAGGCCATGGAGAACAGGGAGCCTTTATACGCTGATGGGCAGTGTGTGAACTGCCGAGAGCCACTCTGGAGAAGTGTATGGTGGTTCCTAAATCATCTAAAAACAGAGCTACAGAGCATAGGACACTTCCAATCATGGGAGTATATCTAGGGAAGTCTAAAAATCAACAAGACACAAGCACACCACAGTTTAGGGCTACTCTGTTTACAAGAACCTCAACTTCAGTACACCTTAAATATCCCAGGAAAGAGAACAATGGATAAAGAAGATGTGGTACTTATGTACAATGGAATATCTCTTCACCATGAAATCAATGTAATAAGGCTAGTAGAAGGATAAAGAGTGGATTTAGGTCCGATAATACTACTTGAAATAAGTCAAACAGAAAAAGAAACATATCATAAGATATCACTTATAGAGGGAGGGTAAATATGGCTGCACAAGAAATGAATTACAGAACAGAACAGTGTCTCACATTTAGAAAACACACTTATGTCAGCTTAAGGGGAAAGGAGAGGTGGGGTGATGCATAAAACCAGAGTTTGAAATTAGCACAGATACCGTTCAAGAAACCAAATAGGTATTAGACAAGATCTACACCTTGCTCAATGAACTGGCCTCAACACACCCTATACACCGCAGAGAAATATATCTGAGTAATAAGAATCTTAAAACCCATGTATTGATATATCTCCATAAGGGAATCAAGTGTGTGCAGAGCGGCACAAACACAGCAGTGAAAATGAGCTAAACCCCATTATAGAAATAAATTTTAAAAACAAAACGCAGAAACAATGAAAGAGAGAAAAATTCTTACAAAATTCGCTCAGGGGCTGTGATGCAACCTGGATTGACCACATATAAACCCACAGCTGGATAAGACATAAGGCTGGACACTTGGGGCTGAGAGGATTGGTGAGCTTCGGTGAGCAACTGCCGAAAGTTTAATGCAATACTTCGTGCTACTCATTCCAAGGGTCCCAACACTCCAGGTTGAAGGGAATCTTCCTACAGCTAAACCATGCTTGGGAAACCCAGCGACTGGTATACCATATGATCGGGAAAGGTTTCTAAAACGCACCACATTTTTCCTCTCCTGGGGCTCCGGATCGACATTCCAGCCGCTTTACTAACAACATCCCCACATGGAGAGTCAATGCCTTTAAGTTCTGGTATCGCACAGTCTTCAGTTAGTGCGGAGGATGAATGGGAATAGGGGGAACCAGTGAGAAACTAGCTGTAGCGGTTTCAATGGGCACATGTCACTCTAATTTCACATCAGTAAGAAGAATGAACCAAAGGCACAGCAAGGTGCCCCAGAAGAAGAATAGGGCTTCAAGGAATCCTGTGGTTATGGGGCAAGATCACAAAACTAAGAGCTGAAAAATGGAGCTAAGGGCCACTGCAATTCAAAAACCTGACTTGCCCAAAAAGGGCGTATGCGTTTCTTCCTGAATATATTCAGGAAAAAACGCATACGCCCTTTTTGGCCAACCAAGCAAGCTTGCAAAGGAAATCTGCACTACAATGAAGTCTCAATTCCCCCTGGTCAAAAGGGCCATCTGAAAAAAGTGTAAAATCCAGAAAGGCATGACAGGCCATGGAGAACTGGGAGCCATCTTATGCTGATGGGCAGGATGTAAATTGCCAACAGCCACTCTGGAGAAGTGTTTGGTGTTTCCTGAAACATCTAAAAAACAAAGCAACAGAGCCTAGGGCACTTCCACTTATGGTACTATAGTTTAGGGCAATTAAAATAAAAAAGACACAGCCACCCCAAAGTTTGGGATGGCTCTGTTTACAAGAACCTCATATACAGTACAAGTTCAATATCACAGAAAGTGAAAAATGGATAAAGAAGTTGTGGTACTTACGTACAATGCAATATCACTCAGCAATGAAATCTATGTCATCAGGCCCATAGCAGCATAATGAGTGGACTAAGTACGATGAATCTAACTGAAATAAGTCACACAGAAAAAGAAACATCATAAGGTATCACTAATACACGGAATGTAAACTTGGCTACACAGGAACTGAATTCCAAAACAGAACAGGGTCTCAAATTTAGAAAACCAACTTATGCTTGCTTAAGGGGAAAGGTGAGTTGAGGTGCTGCATAAAACCAGAGATTGAAATGAGCACAGATAAAGTTCCTTAAGCCAAATATGGAATAGACAAGAGCTACTCCTTGCTCAAAGAAATGGACTCAACACCCCATATTCAACGCCTAGGAATATACCTGACTAGTAAGAATCATAAAACCTATGGATTTATATATCTCTGTAAGAGAATCAAGAGTGTGTACAGCGGCATTAAAGCAGTGAAAATCAGGTAAATCCCATAATAAAAATAAATTTCTTAAACAAAACACAATGACAGTGAAATAGAGAGAAATACTTAAGTAATTCATTCAAGGCTTCTGATGCAACCTGCATTTACCACATCTACACCCAGAGCTGGGTGACACATAAGGCTGGACACTTGGGGCTCATAATATTGGTGAGGTTCGGTGAGCAAATGAAGACCTTTGAAATCATATTGCATGGTACCCATTCCATGGGTCTCAACTCTCCAGGTTTAAGGGATACTTCCTTCAGATAAAACATGCATGTGGAACCCAGAGTATGATCCACCATGTGATCGAGAAACATGTTCAAATGTGTCTCACTTTTCGTTCCCTGGTACTCGGGTGCAACATGCCAGACGCTTTACTAACACTCTCCCGACTTGGAGAGTGAGTGCCTTTAACCTCCTGTTTGGCCCAGTTTGCAATTTCTGTGGAAGATGAACAGGAATAGGGAGAACCATTGAGAGACCAGCTGGAGGTGTCTGGACGGGCAAATTTAACTCTCATTTCCCACCAGGAAGAGGAATTAACCAAAGGCTCAGCGTGCCGTGCCGGAACCAGATTAGGGCCTGAAGCCATCCTGCGGTGTTGCGGCCAGCACACGAGAAAGCGAGTTGAAGAAAGGAGCTCAGGGGCACTGTAATTCACAAACCTGCAGAGTTATAAATGACAGCTATCGTCCAAAAATATACTGAAGTAAGGCTGCCAAGAGGACTTGAAAGCGGGGCAGAATTGCAGGAAACCGATTTCAGGAGGTAGACTGGAATTGCATTTAAAGCATAGGAAAAGAGGCAGAACGTCCACAATGATGCACTTGGACAAAAAGGGCGTATGCGTTTTTTCCTGAATATATTCAGGAAAAAACGCATACGCCCTTTTTGGCCAACCAAGCAAGCTTGCAAAGGAAATCTGCACTACAATGAAGTCTCACTTCACCCCGGTCAAAAGGGCCATCGGAAAAAAGTGTAAAATGCAGAAAGGCAGGACAGGCCATGGAGAACTGGGAGCCTTGTTATGCTGATGGGCGGGATGTAAATTGCCAACAGCCACTCGGGAGAAGTGTATGGTGTTTCCTGAAACATCTAAAAAGCAAAGCAACAGAGCCTAGGGCACTTCCACTTATGGTCCTATAGCTTAGGGAAATTAAAATCAAAAAGACACAGCCACCCCAAAGTTTGGGACGGCTCTCTTTACAAGAACCTGGTTTACGGTACAAGTCAATATCGCAGAAAGTAAAAAATGGATAAAGAAGTTGTGGTACTTACGTACAATGCAGTATCACTCAGCAATGAAATCTATGTCATCAGGCCCGTAGCAGCATAATGAGTGGATTCAGGTATGATGATTCTAACTGAAATAAGTCACACAGAAAAAGAAACGTCATAAGATATCACTAATACACGGAATGTGAACTTGGCTACACAGGAACTGAATTACAAAACAGAACAGGGTCTCAAATTTAGAAAACCAACTTATGCTTGCTTAAGGGGAAAGGTGAGTTGGGGTGCTGCATAAAACCAGAGATTGAAATGAGCACAGATAAAGTTCCTTAAGCCAAATATGGAATAGACAAGAGCTACTCCTTGCTCAACGAAATGGACTCAACACCCCATATTAAACACCTAAGAGTGTACCTGACTAGGAAGTATCTTAAAACCTATGGATTGCTATGTCTCCGAAAGAGAATCAAGCGTGTGTACAGGGGCATAAACGCAGCAGTGATAGGATTGGAGAAGTTCGGTGAGCAAATGAAGACCCTTTGAAGTCATATTGCATGGTACCCATTCCACGGGTCTCAACTCTCCAGGTTTAAGGCATTCTTCCTTCAGCTAAAACATGCATGTGGAACCCAGAGTATGATCAACCGTGTGATCAGGAGACGTGTTCCAATATGTCTCAGTTTTCGTCCCCTGGTACTCGGGTGCAACATTCCAGACGCTTTACTAACACTCTCCTGACTTGGAGAGTCAGTGCCTTTAACCTCCTGTTTGGCCCAGTTTGCAATTTCTGCGGAAGATGAACAGGGATAGGGAGAACCATTGAGAGACTAGCTGGAGGTGTCTGGACGGGCAAATTTAACTCTCATTTCCCACCAGGAAGAGGAATTAACCAAAGGCTCAGCGTGCCGTGCCGGAACCAGATTAGGGCCTGAAGCCATCCTGCGGTGTTGCGGCCAGCTCACGAGAAAGCGAGTTGAAGAAAGGAGCTCAGGGGCACTGTAATTCACAAACCTGCAGAGTTATAAATGACAGCTATCGTCCAAAAATATACTGAAGTAAGGCTGCCAAGAGGACTTGAAAGCGGGGCAGAATTGCAGGAAACCGATTTCAGGAGGTAGACTGGAATTGCATTTAAAGCATAGGAAAAGAGGCAGAACGTCCACAATGATGCACTTGGCCAAAAAGGGCGTATGCGTTTTTTCCTGAATATATTCAGGAAAAAACGCATACGCCCTTTTTGGCCAACCAAGCAAGCTTGCAAAGGAAATCTGCACTACAATGAAGTCTCAATTCCCCCTGGTCAAAAGGGCCATCTGAAAAAAGTGTAAAATCCAGAAAGGCATGACAGGCCATGGAGAACTGGGAGCCATCTTATGCTGATGGGCAGGATGTAAATTGCCAACAGCCACTCTGGAGAAGTGTTTGGTGTTTCCTGAAACATCTAAAAAACAAAGCAACAGAGCCTAGGGCACTTCCACTTACGGTACTATAGTTTAGGGCAATTAAAATAAAAAAGACACAGCCACCCCAAAGTTTGGGATGGCTCTGTTTACAAGAACCTCATATACGGTACAAGTTCAATATCACAGAAAGTGAAAAATGGATAAAGAAGTTGTGGTACTTACGTACAATGCAATATCACTCAGCAATGAAATCTATGTCATCAGGCCCATAGCAGCATAATGAGTGGACTAAGTACGATGAATCTAACTGAAATAAGTCACACAGAAAAAGAAACATCATAAGGTATCACTAATACACGGAATGTAAACTTGGCTACACAGGAACTGAATTCCAAAACAGAACAGGGTCTCAAATTTAGAAAACCAACTTATGCTTGCTTAAGGGGAAAGGTGAGTTGAGGTGCTGCATAAAACCAGAGATTGAAATGAGCACAGATAAAGTTCCTTAAGCCAAATATGGAATAGACAAGAGCTACTCCTTGCTCAAAGAAATGGACTCAACACCCCATATTCAACGCCTAGGAATATACCTGACTAGTAAGAATCATAAAACCTATGGATTTATATATCTCTGTAAGAGAATCAAGAGTGTGTACAGCGGCATTAAAGCAGTGAAAATCAGGTAAATCCCATAATAAAAATAAATTTCTTAAACAAAACACAATGACAGTGAAATAGAGAGAAATACTTAAGTAATTCATTCAAGGCTTCTGATGCAACCTGCATTTACCACATCTACACCCAGAGCTGGGTGACACATAAGGCTGGACACTTGGGGCTCATAATATTGGTGAGGTTCGGTGAGCAAATGAAGACCTTTGAAGTCATATTGCATGGTACCCATTCCATGGGTCTCAACTCTCCAGTTTTAAGGGATACTTCCTTCAGCTAAAACATGCATGTGGAACCCAGAGTATGATCCACCATGTGATCGAGAAACATGTTCAAATGTGTCTCACTTTGCGTTCCCTGGTACTCGGGTGCAACATGCCAGACGCTTTACTAACACTCTCCCGACTTGGAGAGTGAGTGCCTTTAACCTCCTGTTTGGCCCAGTTTGCAATTTCTGTGGAAGATGAACAGGAATAGGGAGAACCATTGAGAGACCAGCTGGAGGTGTCTGGACGGGCAAATTTAACTCTCATTTCCCACCAGGAAGAGGAATTAACCAAAGGCTCAGCGTGCCGTGCCGGAACCAGATTAGGGCCTGAAGCCATCCTGCGGTGTTGCGGCCAGCTCACGAGAAAGCGAGTTGAAGAAAGGAGCTCAGGGGCACTGTAATTCACAAACCTGCAGAGTTATAAATGACAGCTATCGTCCAAAAATATACTGAAGTAAGGCTGCCAAGAGGACTTGAAAGCGGGGCAGAATTGCAGGAAACCGATTTCAGGAGGTAGACTGGAATTGCATTTAAAGCATAGGAAAAGAGGCAGAACGTCCACAATGATGCACTTGGACAAAAAGGGCGTATGCGTTTTTTCCTGAATATATTCAGGAAAAAACGCATACGCCCTTTTTGGCCAACCAAGCAAGCTTGCAAAGGAAATCTGCACTACAATGAAGTCTCACTTCCCCCCGGTCAAAAGGGCCATCGGAAAAAAGTGTAAAATGCAGAAAGGCAGGACAGGCCATGGAGAACTGGGAGCCTTGTTATGCTGATGGGCGGGATGTAAATTGCCAACAGCCACTCGGGAGAAGTGTATGGTGTTTCCTGAAACATCTAAAAAGCAAAGCAACAGAGCCTAGGGCACTTCCACTTATGGTCCTATAGCTTAGGGAAATGAAAATCAAAAAGACACAGCCACCCCAAAGGTTGGGACGGCTCTGTTTACAAGAACCTGGTTTACGGTACAAGTTCAATATCGCAGAAAGTGAAAAATGGATAAAGAAGTTGTGGTACTTACGTACAATGCAGTATCACTCAGCAATGAAATCTATGTCATCAGGCCCGTAGCAGCATAATGAGTGGATTCAGGTATGATGATTCTAACTGAAATAAGTCACACAGAAAAAGAAACGTCATAAGATATCACTAATACACGGAATGTGAACTTGGCTACACAGGAACTGAATTACAAAACAGAACAGGGTCTCAAATTTAGAAACCGAACTTATGCTTGCTTAAGGGGAAAGGTGAGTTGGGGTGCTGCATAAAACCAGAGATTGAAATGAGCACAGATAAAGTTCCTTAAGCCAAATATGGAATAGACAAGAGCTACTCCTTGCTCAACGAAATGGACTCAACACCCCATATTAAACACCTAAGAGTGTACCTGACTAGGAAGTATCTTAAAACCTATGGATTGCTATGTCTCCGAAAGAGAATCAAGCGTGTGTACAGGGGCATAAACGCAGCAGTGATAGGATTGGAGAAGTTCGGTGAGCAAATGAAGACCCTTTGAAGTCATATTGCATGGTACCCATTCCACGGGTCTCAACTCTCCAGGTTTAAGGCATTCTTCCTTCAGCTAAAACATGCATGTGGAACCCAGAGTATGATCAACCGTGTGATCGGGAGACGTGTTCCAATATGTCTCAGTTTTCGTCCCCTGGTACTCGGGTGCAACATTCCAGACGCTTTACTAACACTCTCCCGACTTGGAAAGTCAGTGCCTTTAACCTCCTGTTTGGCCCAGTTTGCAATTTCTGTGGAAGATGAACAGGGATAGGGAGAACCATTGAGAGACTAGCTGGAGGTGTCTGGACGGGCAAATTTAACTCTCATTTCCCACCAGGAAGAGGAATTAACCAAAGGCTCAGCGTGCCGTGCCGGAACCAGATTAGGGCCTGAAGCCATCCTGCGGTGTTGCGGCCAGCTCACGAGAAAGCGAGTTGAAGAAAGGAGCTCAGGGGCACTGTAATTCACAAACCTGCAGAGTTATAAATGACAGCTATCGTCCAAAAATATACTGAAGTAAGGCTGCCAAGAGGACTTGAAAGCGGGGCAGAATTGCAGGAAACCGATTTCAGGAGGTAGACTGGAATTGCATTTAAAGCATAGGAAAAGAGGCAGAACGTCCACAATGATGCACTTGGCCAAAAAGGGCGTATGCGTTTTTTCCTGAATATATTCAGGAAAAAACGCATACGCCCTTTTTGGCCAACCAAGCAAGCTTGCAAAGGAAATCTGCACTACAATGAAGTCTCACTTCCCCCCGGTCAAAAGGGCCATCTGAAAAAAGTGTAAAATCCAGAAAGGCAGGACAGGCCATGGAGACCTGGGAACCTTGTTATGCTGATGGGCGGGATGTAAATTGCCAACAGCCACTCGGGAGAAGTGTATGGTGTTTCCTGAAACAGCTAAAAAGCAAAGCAACAGAGCCTAGGGCACTTCCACTTATGGTCCTATAGCTTAGGGAAATTAAAATCAAAAAGACACAGCCACCCCAAAGGTTGGGACGGCTCTGTTTACAAGAACCTGGTTTACGGTACAAGTTCAATATCGCAGAAAGTGAAAAATGGATAAAGAAGTTGTGGTACTTACGTACAATGCAATATCACTCAGCAATGAAATCTATGTCATCAGGCCCCTAGCAGCATAATGAGTGGATTCAGGTATGATGATTCTAACTGAAATAAGTCACACAGAAAAAGAAACATCATAAGATATCACTAATACACGGAATGTAAACTTGGCTACACAGGAACTGAATTGCAAAACAGAACAGGGTCTCAAATTTAGAAAACCAACATATGCTTGCTTAAGGGGAAAGGTGAGTTGGGGTGCTGCATAAAACCAGAGATTGAAATGAGCACAGATAAAGTTCCTTAAGCCAAATATGGAATAGACAAGAGCTACTCCTTGCTCAACGAAATGGACTCAACACCCCATATTAAACACCTAAGAATATACCTGACTAGGAAGTATCTTAAAACCTATGGATTGCTATGTCTCCGAAATAGAATCAAGCGTGTGTGCAGGGGCATAAACACAGCAGTGATAGGATTGGAGAAGTTCGGTGAGCAAATGAAGACCCTTTGAAGTCATATTGCATGGTACCCATTCCACGGGTCTCAACTCTCCAGGTTTAAGGGATTCTTCCTTCAGCTAAAACATGCATGTGGAACCCAGAGTATGATCAACCGTGTGATCGGGAGACGTGTTCCAATATGTCTCAGTTTTCGTCCCCTGGTACTCGGGTGCAACATTCCAGACGCTTTACTAACACTCTCCCGACTTGGAGAGTCAGTGCCTTTAACCTCCTGTTTG
Source organism: Lagenorhynchus albirostris (assembly GCF_949774975.1). Taxonomy (NCBI): domain Eukaryota; kingdom Metazoa; phylum Chordata; class Mammalia; order Artiodactyla; family Delphinidae; genus Lagenorhynchus; species Lagenorhynchus albirostris. The sequence continues at coordinate 763,852 of NW_026783620.1, read as the reverse complement.
GCCCAGTTTGCAATTTCTGCGGAAGATGAACAGGAATAGGGAGAACCAATGACAGACTAGCTGGAGGTGTCTGGACGGGCAAATTTAACTCTCATTTCCCACCAGGAAGAGGAATTAACCAAAGGCTCAGCGTGCCGTGCCGGAACCAGATTAGGGCCTGAAGCCATCCTGCGGTGTTGCGGCCAGCTCACGAGAAAGCGAGTTGAAGAAAGGAGCTCAGGGGCACTGTAATTCACAAACCTGCAGAGTTATAAATGACAGCTATCGTCCAAAAATATACTGAAGTAAGGCTGCCAAGAGGACTTGAAAGCGGGGCAGAATTGCAGGAAACCGATTTCAGGAGGTAGACTGGAATTGCATTTAAAGCATAGGAAAAGAGGCAGAACGTCCACAATGATGCACTTGGCCAAAAAGGGCGTATGCGTTTTTTCCTGAATATATTCAGGAAAAAACGCATACGCCCTTTTTGGCCAACCAAGCAAGCTTGCAAAGGAAATCTGCACTACAATGAAGTCTCAATTCCCCCTGGTCAAAAGGGCCATCTGAAAAAAGTGTAAAATCCAGAAAGGCATGACAGGCCATGGAGAACTGGGAGCCATCTTATGCTGATGGGCAGGATGTAAATTGCCAACAGCCACTCTGGAGAAGTGTTTGGTGTTTCCTGAAACATCTAAAAAACAAAGCAACAGAGCCTAGGGCACTTCCACTTACGGTACTATAGTTTAGGGCAATTAAAATAAAAAAGACACAGCCACCCCAAAGTTTGGGATGGCTCTGTTTACAAGAACCTCATATACGGTACAAGTTCAATATCACAGAAAGTGAAAAATGGATAAAGAAGTTGTGGTACTTACGTACAATGCAATATCACTCAGCAATGAAATCTATGTCATCAGGCCCATAGCAGCATAATGAGTGGACTAAGTACGATGAATCTAACTGAAATAAGTCACACAGAAAAAGAAACATCATAAGGTATCACTAATACACGGAATGTAAACTTGGCTACACAGGAACTGAATTCCAAAACAGAACAGGGTCTCAAATTTAGAAAACCAACTTATGCTTGCTTAAGGGGAAAGGTGAGTTGAGGTGCTGCATAAAACCAGAGATTGAAATGAGCACAGATAAAGTTCCTTAAGCCAAATATGGAATAGACAAGAGCTACTCCTTGCTCAAAGAAATGGACTCAACACCCCATATTCAACGCCTAGGAATATACCTGACTAGTAAGAATCATAAAACCTATGGATTTATATATCTCTGTAAGAGAATCAAGAGTGTGTACAGCGGCATTAAAGCAGTGAAAATCAGGTAAATCCCATAATAAAAATAAATTTCTTAAACAAAACACAATGACAGTGAAATAGAGAGAAATACTTAAGTAATTCATTCAAGGCTTCTGATGCAACCTGCATTTACCACATCTACACCCAGAGCTGGGTGACACATAAGGCTGGACACTTGGGGCTCATAATATTGGTGAGGTTCGGTGAGCAAATGAAGACCTTTGAAGTCATATTGCATGGTACCCATTCCATGGGTCTCAACTCTCCAGTTTTAAGGGATACTTCCTTCAGCTAAAACATGCATGTGGAACCCAGAGTATGATCCACCATGTGATCGAGAAACATGTTCAAATGTGTCTCACTTTGCGTTCCCTGGTACTCGGGTGCAACATGCCAGACGCTTTACTAACACTCTCCCGACTTGGAGAGTGAGTGCCTTTAACCTCCTGTTTGGCCCAGTTTGCAATTTCTGTGGAAGATGAACAGGAATAGGGAGAACCATTGAGAGACCAGCTGGAGGTGTCTGGACGGGCAAATTTAACTCTCATTTCCCACCAGGAAGAGGAATTAACCAAAGGCTCAGCGTGCCGTGCCGGAACCAGATTAGGGCCTGAAGCCATCCTGCGGTGTTGCGGCCAGCTCACGAGAAAGCGAGTTGAAGAAAGGAGCTCAGGGGCACTGTAATTCACAAACCTGCAGAGTTATAAATGACAGCTATCGTCCAAAAATATACTGAAGTAAGGCTGCCAAGAGGACTTGAAAGCGGGGCAGAATTGCAGGAAACCGATTTCAGGAGGTAGACTGGAATTGCATTTAAAGCATAGGAAAAGAGGCAGAACGTCCACAATGATGCACTTGGCCAAAAAGGGCGTATGCGTTTTTTCCTGAATATATTCAGGAAAAAACGCATACGCCCTTTTTGGCCAACCAAGCAAGCTTGCAAAGGAAATCTGCACTACAATGAAGTCTCAATTCCCCCTGGTCAAAAGGGCCATCTGAAAAAAGTGTAAAATCCAGAAAGGCATGACAGGCCATGGAGAACTGGGAGCCATCTTATGCTGATGGGCAGGATGTAAATTGCCAACAGCCACTCTGGAGAAGTGTTTGGTGTTTCCTGAAACATCTAAAAAACAAAGCAACAGAGCCTAGGGCACTTCCACTTACGGTACTATAGTTTAGGGCAATTAAAATAAAAAAGACACAGCCACCCCAAAGTTTGGGATGGCTCTGTTTACAAGAACCTCATATACGGTACAAGTTCAATATCACAGAAAGTGAAAAATGGATAAAGAAGTTGTGGTACTTACGTACAATGCAATATCACTCAGCAATGAAATCTATGTCATCAGGCCCATAGCAGCATAATGAGTGGACTAAGTACGATGAATCTAACTGAAATAAGTCACACAGAAAAAGAAACATCATAAGGTATCACTAATACACGGAATGTAAACTTGGCTACACAGGAACTGAATTCCAAAACAGAACAGGGTCTCAAATTTAGAAAACCAACTTATGCTTGCTTAAGGGGAAAGGTGAGTTGAGGTGCTGCATAAAACCAGAGATTGAAATGAGCACAGATAAAGTTCCTTAAGCCAAATATGGAATAGACAAGAGCTACTCCTTGCTCAAAGAAATGGACTCAACACCCCATATTCAACGCCTAGGAATATACCTGACTAGTAAGAATCATAAAACCTATGGATTTATATATCTCTGTAAGAGAATCAAGAGTGTGTACAGCGGCATTAAAGCAGTGAAAATCAGGTAAATCCCATAATAAAAATAAATTTCTTAAACAAAACACAATGACAGTGAAATAGAGAGAAATACTTAAGTAATTCATTCAAGGCTTCTGATGCAACCTGCATTTACCACATCTACACCCAGAGCTGGGTGACACATAAGGCTGGACACTTGGGGCTCATAATATTGGTGAGGTTCGGTGAGCAAATGAAGACCTTTGAAGTCATATTGCATGGTACCCATTCCATGGGTCTCAACTCTCCAGTTTTAAGGGATACTTCCTTCAGCTAAAACATGCATGTGGAACCCAGAGTATGATCCACCATGTGATCGAGAAACATGTTCAAATGTGTCTCACTTTGCGTTCCCTGGTACTCGGGTGCAACATGCCAGACGCTTTACTAACACTCTCCCGACTTGGAGAGTGAGTGCCTTTAACCTCCTGTTTGGCCCAGTTTGCAATTTCTGTGGAAGATGAACAGGAATAGGGAGAACCATTGAGAGACCAGCTGGAGGTGTCTGGACGGGCAAATTTAACTCTCATTTCCCACCAGGAAGAGGAATTAACCAAAGGCTCAGCGTGCCGTGCCGGAACCAGATTAGGGCCTGAAGCCATCCTGCGGTGTTGCGGCCAGCTCACGAGAAAGCGAGTTGAAGAAAGGAGCTCAGGGGCACTGTAATTCACAAACCTGCAGAGTTATAAATGACAGCTATCGTCCAAAAATATACTGAAGTAAGGCTGCCAAGAGGACTTGAAAGCGGGGCAGAATTGCAGGAAACCGATTTCAGGAGGTAGACTGGAATTGCATTTAAAGCATAGGAAAAGAGGCAGAACGTCCACAATGATGCACTTGGCCAAAAAGGGCGTATGCGTTTTTTCCTGAATATATTCAGGAAAAAACGCATACGCCCTTTTTGGCCAACCAAGCAAGCTTGCAAAGGAAATCTGCACTACAATGAAGTCTCACTTCCCCCCGGTCAAAAGGGCCATCGGAAAAAAGTGTAAAATGCAGAAAGGCAGGACAGGCCATGGAGAACTGGGAGCCTTGTTATGCTGATGGGCGGGATGTAAATTGCCAACAGCCACTCGGGAGAAGTGTATGGTGTTTCCTGAAACATCTAAAAAGCAAAGCAACAGAGCCTAGGGCACTTCCACTTATGGTCCTATAGCTTAGGGAAATGAAAATCAAAAAGACACAGCCACCCCAAAGGTTGGGACGGCTCTGTTTACAAGAACCTGGTTTACGGTACAAGTTCAATATCGCAGAAAGTGAAAAATGGATAAAGAAGTTGTGGTACTTACGTACAATGCAGTATCACTCAGCAATGAAATCTATGTCATCAGGCCCGTAGCAGCATAATGAGTGGATTCAGGTATGATGATTCTAACTGAAATAAGTCACACAGAAAAAGAAACGTCATAAGATATCACTAATACACGGAATGTGAACTTGGCTACACAGGAACTGAATTACAAAACAGAACAGGGTCTCAAATTTAGAAACCGAACTTATGCTTGCTTAAGGGGAAAGGTGAGTTGGGGTGCTGCATAAAACCAGAGATTGAAATGAGCACAGATAAAGTTCCTTAAGCCAAATATGGAATAGACAAGAGCTACTCCTTGCTCAACGAAATGGACTCAACACCCCATATTAAACACCTAAGAGTGTACCTGACTAGGAAGTATCTTAAAACCTATGGATTGCTATGTCTCCGAAAGAGAATCAAGCGTGTGTACAGGGGCATAAACGCAGCAGTGATAGGATTGGAGAAGTTCGGTGAGCAAATGAAGACCCTTTGAAGTCATATTGCATGGTACCCATTCCACGGGTCTCAACTCTCCAGGTTTAAGGCATTCTTCCTTCAGCTAAAACATGCATGTGGAACCCAGAGTATGATCAACCGTGTGATCGGGAGACGTGTTCCAATATGTCTCAGTTTTCGTCCCCTGGTACTCGGGTGCAACATTCCAGACGCTTTACTAACACTCTCCCGACTTGGAAAGTCAGTGCCTTTAACCTCCTGTTTGGCCCAGTTTGCAATTTCTGTGGAAGATGAACAGGGATAGGGAGAACCATTGAGAGACTAGCTGGAGGTGTCTGGACGGGCAAATTTAACTCTCATTTCCCACCAGGAAGAGGAATTAACCAAAGGCTCAGCGTGCCGTGCCGGAACCAGATTAGGGCCTGAAGCCATCCTGCGGTGTTGCGGCCAGCTCACGAGAAAGCGAGTTGAAGAAAGGAGCTCAGGGGCACTGTAATTCACAAACCTGCAGAGTTATAAATGACAGCTATCGTCCAAAAATATACTGAAGTAAGGCTGCCAAGAGGACTTGAAAGCGGGGCAGAATTGCAGGAAACCGATTTCAGGAGGTAGACTGGAATTGCATTTAAAGCATAGGAAAAGAGGCAGAACGTCCACAATGATGCACTTGGCCAAAAAGGGCATATGCGTTTTTTCCTGAATATATTCAGGAAAAAACGCATACGCCCTTTTTGGCCAACCAAGCAAGCTTGCAAAGGAAATCTGCACTACAATGAAGTCTCACTTCCCCCCGGTCAAAAGGGCCATCTGAAAAAAGTGTAAAATCCAGAAAGGCAGGACAGGCCATGGAGACCTGGGAACCTTGTTATGCTGATGGGCGGGATGTAAATTGCCAACAGCCACTCGGGAGAAGTGTATGGTGTTTCCTGAAACAGCTAAAAAGCAAAGCAACAGAGCCTAGGGCACTTCCACTTATGGTCCTATAGCTTAGGGAAATTAAAATCAAAAAGACACAGCCACCCCAAAGGTTGGGACGGCTCTGTTTACAAGAACCTGGTTTACGGTACAAGTTCAATATCGCAGAAAGTGAAAAATGGATAAAGAAGTTGTGGTACTTACGTACAATGCAATATCACTCAGCAATGAAATCTATGTCATCAGGCCCCTAGCAGCATAATGAGTGGATTCAGGTATGATGATTCTAACTGAAATAAGTCACACAGAAAAAGAAACATCATAAGATATCACTAATACACGGAATGTAAACTTGGCTACACAGGAACTGAATTGCAAAACAGAACAGGGTCTCAAATTTAGAAAACCAACATATGCTTGCTTAAGGGGAAAGGTGAGTTGGGGTGCTGCATAAAACCAGAGATTGAAATGAGCACAGATAAAGTTCCTTAAGCCAAATATGGAATAGACAAGAGCTACTCCTTGCTCAACGAAATGGACTCAACACCCCATATTAAACACCTAAGAATATACCTGACTAGGAAGTATCTTAAAACCTATGGATTGCTATGTCTCCGAAATAGAATCAAGCGTGTGTGCAGGGGCATAAACACAGCAGTGATAGGATTGGAGAAGTTCGGTGAGCAAATGAAGACCCTTTGAAGTCATATTGCATGGTACCCATTCCACGGGTCTCAACTCTCCAGGTTTAAGGGATTCTTCCTTCAGCTAAAACATGCATGTGGAACCCAGAGTATGATCAACCGTGTGATCGGGAGACGTGTTCCAATATGTGTCAGTTTTCGTCCCCTGGTACTCGGGTGCAACATTCCAGACGCTTTACTAACACTCTCCCGACTTGGAGAGTCAGTGCCTTTAACCTCCTGTTTGGCCCAGTTTGCAATTTCTGCGGAAGATGAACAGGAATAGGGAGAACCAATGACAGACTAGCTGGAGGTGTCTGGACGGGCAAATTTAACTCTCATTTCCCACCAGGAAGAGGAATTAACCAAAGGCTCAGCGTGCCGTGCCGGAACCAGATTAGGGCCTGAAGCCATCCTGCGGTGTTGCGGCCAGCTCACGAGAAAGCGAGTTGAAGAAAGGAGCTCAGGGGCACTGTAATTCACAAACCTGCAGAGTTATAAATGACAGCTATCGTCCAAAAATATACTGAAGTAAGGCTGCCAAGAGGACTTGAAAGCGGGGCAGAATTGCAGGAAACCGATTTCAGGAGGTAGACTGGAATTGCATTTAAAGCATAGGAAAAGAGGCAGAACGTCCACAATGATGCACTTGGCCAAAAAGGGCGTATGCGTTTTTTCCTGAATATATTCAGGAAAAAACGCATACGCCCTTTTTGGCCAACCAAGCAAGCTTGCAAAGGAAATCTGCACTACAATGAAGTCTCAATTCCCCCTGGTCAAAAGGGCCATCTGAAAAAAGTGTAAAATCCAGAAAGGCATGACAGGCCATGGAGAACTGGGAGCCATCTTATGCTGATGGGCAGGATGTAAATTGCCAACAGCCACTCTGGAGAAGTGTTTGGTGTTTCCTGAAACATCTAAAAAACAAAGCAACAGAGCCTAGGGCACTTCCACTTATGGTACTATAGTTTAGGGCAATTAAAATCAAAAAGACACAGCCACCCCAAAGTTTGGGATGGCTCTGTTTACAAGAACCTCATATACAGTACAAGTTCAATATCACAGAAAGTGAAAAATGGATAAAGAAGTTGTGGTACTTACGTACAATGCAATATCACTCAGCAATGAAATCTATGTCATCAGGCCCATAGCAGCATAATGAGTGGACTAAGTACGATGAATCTAACTGAAATAAGTCACACAGAAAAAGAAACATCATAAGGTATCACTAATACACGGAATGTAAACTTGGCTACACAGGAACTGAATTCCAAAACAGAACAGGGTCTCAAATTTAGAAAACCAACTTATGCTTGCTTAAGGGGAAAGGTGAGTTGAGGTGCTGCATAAAACCAGAGATTGAAATGAGCACAGATAAAGTTCCTTAAGCCAAATATGGAATAGACAAGAGCTACTCCTTGCTCAAAGAAATGGACTCAACACCCCATATTCAACGCCTAGGAATATACCTGACTAGTAAGAATCATAAAACCTATGGATTTATATATCTCTGTAAGAGAATCAAGAGTGTGTACAGCGGCATTAAAGCAGTGAAAATCAGGTAAATCCCATAATAAAAATAAATTTCTTAAACAAAACACAATGACAGTGAAATAGAGAGAAATACTTAAGTAATTCATTCAAGGCTTCTGATGCAACCTGCATTTACCACATCTACACCCAGAGCTGGGTGACACATAAGGCTGGACACTTGGGGCTCATAATATTGGTGAGGTTCGGTGAGCAAATGAAGACCTTTGAAATCATATTGCATGGTACCCATTCCATGGGTCTCAACTCTCCAGGTTTAAGGGATACTTCCTTCAGATAAAACAAGCATGTGGAACCCAGAGTATGATCCACCATGTGATCGAGAAACATGTTCAAATGTGTCTCACTTTTCGTTCCCTGGTACTCGGGTGCAACATGCCAGACGCTTTACTAACACTCTCCCGACTTGGAGAGTCAGTGCCTTTAACCTCCTGTTTGGCCCAGTTTGCAATTTCTGTGGAAGATGAACAGGAATAGGGAGAACCATTGAGAGACCAGCTGGAGGTGTCTGGACGGGCAAATTTAACTCTCATTTCCCACCAGGAAGAGGAATTAACCAAAGGCTCAGCGTGCCGTGCCGGAACCAGATTAGGGCCTGAAGCCATCCTGCGGTGTTGCGGCCAGCACACGAGAAAGCGAGTTGAAGAAAGGAGCTCAGGGGCACTGTAATTCACAAACCTGCAGAGTTATAAATGACAGCTATCGTCCAAAAATATACTGAAGTAAGGCTGCCAAGAGGACTTGAAAGCGGGGCAGAATTGCAGGAAACCGATTTCAGGAGGTAGACTGGAATTGCATTTAAAGCATAGGAAAAGAGGCAGAACGTCCACAATGATGCACTTGGACAAAAAGGGCGTATGCGTTTTTTCCTGAATATATTCAGGAAAAAACGCATACGCCCTTTTTGGCCAACCAAGCAAGCTTGCAAAGGAAATCTGCACTACAATGAAGTCTCACTTCACCCCGGTCAAAAGGGCCATCGGAAAAAAGTGTAAAATGCAGAAAGGCAGGACAGGCCATGGAGAACTGGGAGCCTTGTTATGCTGATGGGCGGGATGTAAATTGCCAACAGCCACTCGGGAGAAGTGTATGGTGTTTCCTGAAACATCTAAAAAGCAAAGCAACAGAGCCTAGGGCACTTCCACTTATGGTCCTATAGCTTAGGGAAATTAAAATCAAAAAGACACAGCCACCCCAAAGTTTGGGACGGCTCTCTTTACAAGAACCTGGTTTACGGTACAAGTCAATATCGCAGAAAGTAAAAAATGGATAAAGAAGTTGTGGTACTTACGTACAATGCAGTATCACTCAGCAATGAAATCTATGTCATCAGGCCCGTAGCAGCATAATGAGTGGATTCAGGTATGATGATTCTAACTGAAATAAGTCACACAGAAAAAGAAACGTCATAAGATATCACTAATACACGGAATGTGAACTTGGCTACACAGGAACTGAATTCCAAAACAGAACAGGGTCTCAAATTTAGAAAACCAACTTATGCTTGCTTAAGGGGAAAGGTGAGTTGGGGTGCTGCATAAAACCAGAGATTGAAATGAGCACAGATAAAGTTCCTTAAGCCAAATATGGAATAGACAAGAGCTACTCCTTGCTCAACGAAATGGACTCAACACCCCATATTAAACACCTAAGAGTGTACCTGACTAGGAAGTATCTTAAAACCTATGGATTGCTATGTCTCCGAAAGAGAATCAAGCGTGTGTACAGGGGCATAAACGCAGCAGTGATAGGATTGGAGAAGTTCGGTGAGCAAATGAAGACCCTTTGAAGTCATATTGCATGGTACCCATTCCACGGGTCTCAACTCTCCAGGTTTAAGGCATTCTTCCTTCAGCTAAAACATGCATGTGGAACCCAGAGTATGATCAACCGTGTGATCGGGAGACGTGTTCCAATATGTCTCAGTTTTCGTCCCCTGGTACTCGGGTGCAACATTCCAGACGCTTTACTAACACTCTCCCGACTTGGAGAGTCAGTGCCTTTAACCTCCTGTTTGGCCCAGTTTGCAATTTCTGCGGAAGATGAACAGGGATAGGGAGAACCATTGAGAGACTAGCTGGAGGTGTCTGGACGGGCAAATTTAACTCTCATTTCCCACCAGGAAGAGGAATTAACCAAAGGCTCAGCGTGCCGTGCCGGAACCAGATTAGGGCCTGAAGCCATCCTGCGGTGTTGCGGCCAGCTCACGAGAAAGCGAGTTGAAGAAAGGAGCTCAGGGGCACTGTAATTCACAAACCTGCAGAGTTATAAATGACAGCTATCGTCCAAAAATATACTGAAGTAAGGCTGCCAAGAGGACTTGAAAGCGGGGCAGAATTGCAGGAAACCGATTTCAGGAGGTAGACTGGAATTGCATTTAAAGCATAGGAAAAGAGGCAGAACGTCCACAATGATGCACTTGGCCAAAAAGGGCGTATGCGTTTTTTCCTGAATATATTCAGGAAAAAACGCATACGCCCTTTTTGGCCAACCAAGCAAGCTTGCAAAGGAAATCTGCACTACAATGAAGTCTCAATTCCCCCTGGTCAAAAGGGCCATCTGAAAAAAGTGTAAAATCCAGAAAGGCATGACAGGCCATGGAGAACTGGGAGCCATCTTATGCTGATGGGCAGGATGTAAATTGCCAACAGCCACTCTGGAGAAGTGTTTGGTGTTTCCTGAAACATCTAAAAAACAAAGCAACAGAGCCTAGGGCACTTCCACTTACGGTACTATAGTTTAGGGCAATTAAAATAAAAAAGACACAGCCACCCCAAAGTTTGGGATGGCTCTGTTTACAAGAACCTCATATACGGTACAAGTTCAATATCACAGAAAGTGAAAAATGGATAAAGAAGTTGTGGTACTTACGTACAATGCAATATCACTCAGCAATGAAATCTATGTCATCAGGCCCATAGCAGCATAATGAGTGGACTAAGTACGATGAATCTAACTGAAATAAGTCACACAGAAAAAGAAACATCATAAGGTATCACTAATACACGGAATGTAAACTTGGCTACACAGGAACTGAATTCCAAAACAGAACAGGGTCTCAAATTTAGAAAACCAACTTATGCTTGCTTAAGGGGAAAGGTGAGTTGAGGTGCTGCATAAAACCAGAGATTGAAATGAGCACAGATAAAGTTCCTTAAGCCAAATATGGAATAGACAAGAGCTACTCCTTGCTCAAAGAAATGGACTCAACACCCCATATTCAACGCCTAGGAATATACCTGACTAGTAAGAATCATAAAACCTATGGATTTATATATCTCTGTAAGAGAATCAAGAGTGTGTACAGCGGCATTAAAGCAGTGAAAATCAGGTAAATCCCATAATAAAAATAAATTTCTTAAACAAAACACAATGACAGTGAAATAGAGAGAAATACTTAAGTAATTCATTCAAGGCTTCTGATGCAACCTGCATTTACCACATCTACACCCAGAGCTGGGTGACACATAAGGCTGGACACTTGGGGCTCATAATATTGGTGAGGTTCGGTGAGCAAATGAAGACCTTTGAAGTCATATTGCATGGTACCCATTCCATGGGTCTCAACTCTCCAGTTTTAAGGGATACTTCCTTCAGCTAAAACATGCATGTGGAACCCAGAGTATGATCCACCATGTGATCGAGAAACATGTTCAAATGTGTCTCACTTTGCGTTCCCTGGTACTCGGGTGCAACATGCCAGACGCTTTACTAACACTCTCCCGACTTGGAGAGTGAGTGCCTTTAACCTCCTGTTTGGCCCAGTTTGCAATTTCTGTGGAAGATGAACAGGAATAGGGAGAACCATTGAGAGACCAGCTGGAGGTGTCTGGACGGGCAAATTTAACTCTCATTTCCCACCAGGAAGAGGAATTAACCAAAGGCTCAGCGTGCCGTGCCGGAACCAGATTAGGGCCTGAAGCCATCCTGCGGTGTTGCGGCCAGCTCACGAGAAAGCGAGTTGAAGAAAGGAGCTCAGGGGCACTGTAATTCACAAACCTGCAGAGTTATAAATGACAGCTATCGTCCAAAAATATACTGAAGTAAGGCTGCCAAGAGGACTTGAAAGCGGGGCAGAATTGCAGGAAACCGATTTCAGGAGGTAGACTGGAATTGCATTTAAAGCATAGGAAAAGAGGCAGAACGTCCACAATGATGCACTTGGCCAAAAAGGGCGTATGCGTTTTTTCCTGAATATATTCAGGAAAAAACGCATACGCCCTTTTTGGCCAACCAAGCAAGCTTGCAAAGGAAATCTGCACTACAATGAAGTCTCACTTCCCCCCGGTCAAAAGGGCCATCGGAAAAAAGTGTAAAATGCAGAAAGGCAGGACAGGCCATGGAGAACTGGGAGCCTTGTTATGCTGATGGGCGGGATGTAAATTGCCAACAGCCACTCGGGAGAAGTGTATGGTGTTTCCTGAAACATCTAAAAAGCAAAGCAACAGAGCCTAGGGCACTTCCACTTATGGTCCTATAGCTTAGGGAAATGAAAATCAAAAAGACACAGCCACCCCAAAGGTTGGGACGGCTCTGTTTACAAGAACCTGGTTTACGGTACAAGTTCAATATCGCAGAAAGTGAAAAATGGATAAAGAAGTTGTGGTACTTACGTACAATGCAGTATCACTCAGCAATGAAATCTATGTCATCAGGCCCGTAGCAGCATAATGAGTGGATTCAGGTATGATGATTCTAACTGAAATAAGTCACACAGAAAAAGAAACGTCATAAGATATCACTAATACACGGAATGTGAACTTGGCTACACAGGAACTGAATTACAAAACAGAACAGGGTCTCAAATTTAGAAACCGAACTTATGCTTGCTTAAGGGGAAAGGTGAGTTGGGGTGCTGCATAAAACCAGAGATTGAAATGAGCACAGATAAAGTTCCTTAAGCCAAATATGGAATAGACAAGAGCTACTCCTTGCTCAACGAAATGGACTCAACACCCCATATTAAACACCTAAGAGTGTACCTGACTAGGAAGTATCTTAAAACCTATGGATTGCTATGTCTCCGAAAGAGAATCAAGCGTGTGTACAGGGGCATAAACGCAGCAGTGATAGGATTGGAGAAGTTCGGTGAGCAAATGAAGACCCTTTGAAGTCATATTGCATGGTACCCATTCCACGGGTCTCAACTCTCCAGGTTTAAGGCATTCTTCCTTCAGCTAAAACATGCATGTGGAACCCAGAGTATGATCAACCATGTGATCGGGAGACGTGTTCCAATATGTCTCAGTTTTCGTCCCCTGGTACTCGGGTGCAACATTCCAGACGCTTTACTAACACTCTCCCGACTTGGAAAGTCAGTGCCTTTAACCTCCTGTTTGGCCCAGTTTGCAATTTCTGTGGAAGATGAACAGGGATAGGGAGAACCATTGAGAGACTAGCTGGAGGTGTCTGGACGGGCAAATTTAACTCTCATTTCCCACCAGGAAGAGGAATTAACCAAAGGCTCAGCGTGCCGTGCCGGAACCAGATTAGGGCCTGAAGCCATCCTGCGGTGTTGCGGCCAGCTCACGAGAAAGCGAGTTGAAGAAAGGAGCTCAGGGGCACTGTAATTCACAAACCTGCAGAGTTATAAATGACAGCTATCGTCCAAAAATATACTGAAGTAAGGCTGCCAAGAGGACTTGAAAGCGGGGCAGAATTGCAGGAAACCGATTTCAGGAGGTAGACTGGAATTGCATTTAAAGCATAGGAAAAGAGGCAGAACGTCCACAATGATGCACTTGGCCAAAAAGGGCGTATGCGTTTTTTCCTGAATATATTCAGGAAAAAACGCATACGCCCTTTTTGGCCAACCAAGCAAGCTTGCAAAGGAAATCTGCACTACAATGAAGTCTCAATTCCCCCTGGTCAAAAGGGCCATCTGAAAAAAGTGTAAAATCCAGAAAGGCATGACAGGCCATGGAGAACTGGGAGCCATCTTATGCTGATGGGCAGGATGTAAATTGCCAACAGCCACTCTGGAGAAGTGTTTGGTGTTTCCTGAAACATCTAAAAAACAAAGCAACAGAGCCTAGGGCACTTCCACTTACGGTACTATAGTTTAGGGCAATTAAAATAAAAAAGACACAGCCACCCCAAAGTTTGGGATGGCTCTGTTTACAAGAACCTCATATACGGTACAAGTTCAATATCACAGAAAGTGAAAAATGGATAAAGAAGTTGTGGTACTTACGTACAATGCAATATCACTCAGCAATGAAATCTATGTCATCAGGCCCATAGCAGCATAATGAGTGGACTAAGTACGATGAATCTAACTGAAATAAGTCACACAGAAAAAGAAACATCATAAGGTATCACTAATACACGGAATGTAAACTTGGCTACACAGGAACTGAATTCCAAAACAGAACAGGGTCTCAAATTTAGAAAACCAACTTATGCTTGCTTAAGGGGAAAGGTGAGTTGAGGTGCTGCATAAAACCAGAGATTGAAATGAGCACAGATAAAGTTCCTTAAGCCAAATATGGAATAGACAAGAGCTACTCCTTGCTCAAAGAAATGGACTCAACACCCCATATTCAACGCCTAGGAATATACCTGACTAGTAAGAATCATAAAACCTATGGATTTATATATCTCTGTAAGAGAATCAAGAGTGTGTACAGCGGCATTAAAGCAGTGAAAATCAGGTAAATCCCATAATAAAAATAAATTTCTTAAACAAAACACAATGACAGTGAAATAGAGAGAAATACTTAAGTAATTCATTCAAGGCTTCTGATGCAACCTGCATTTACCACATCTACACCCAGAGCTGGGTGACACATAAGGCTGGACACTTGGGGCTCATAATATTGGTGAGGTTCGGTGAGCAAATGAAGACCTTTGAAGTCATATTGCATGGTACCCATTCCATGGGTCTCAACTCTCCAGTTTTAAGGGATACTTCCTTCAGCTAAAACATGCATGTGGAACCCAGAGTATGATCCACCATGTGATCGAGAAACATGTTCAAATGTGTCTCACTTTGCGTTCCCTGGTACTCGGGTGCAACATGCCAGACGCTTTACTAACACTCTCCCGACTTGGAGAGTGAGTGCCTTTAACCTCCTGTTTGGCCCAGTTTGCAATTTCTGTGGAAGATGAACAGGAATAGGGAGAACCATTGAGAGACCAGCTGGAGGTGTCTGGACGGGCAAATTTAACTCTCATTTCCCACCAGGAAGAGGAATTAACCAAAGGCTCAGCGTGCCGTGCCGGAACCAGATTAGGGCCTGAAGCCATCCTGCGGTGTTGCGGCCAGCTCACGAGAAAGCGAGTTGAAGAAAGGAGCTCAGGGGCACTGTAATTCACAAACCTGCAGAGTTATAAATGACAGCTATCGTCCAAAAATATACTGAAGTAAGGCTGCCAAGAGGACTTGAAAGCGGGGCAGAATTGCAGGAAACCGATTTCAGGAGGTAGACTGGAATTGCATTTAAAGCATAGGAAAAGAGGCAGAACGTCCACAATGATGCACTTGGCCAAAAAGGGCGTATGCGTTTTTTCCTGAATATATTCAGGAAAAAACGCATACGCCCTTTTTGGCCAACCAAGCAAGCTTGCAAAGGAAATCTGCACTACAATGAAGTCTCACTTCCCCCCGGTCAAAAGGGCCATCGGAAAAAAGTGTAAAATGCAGAAAGGCAGGACAGGCCATGGAGAACTGGGAGCCTTGTTATGCTGATGGGCGGGATGTAAATTGCCAACAGCCACTCGGGAGAAGTGTATGGTGTTTCCTGAAACATCTAAAAAGCAAAGCAACAGAGCCTAGGGCACTTCCACTTATGGTCCTATAGCTTAGGGAAATGAAAATCAAAAAGACACAGCCACCCCAAAGGTTGGGACGGCTCTGTTTACAAGAACCTGGTTTACGGTACAAGTTCAATATCGCAGAAAGTGAAAAATGGATAAAGAAGTTGTGGTACTTACGTACAATGCAGTATCACTCAGCAATGAAATCTATGTCATCAGGCCCGTAGCAGCATAATGAGTGGATTCAGGTATGATGATTCTAACTGAAATAAGTCACACAGAAAAAGAAACGTCATAAGATATCACTAATACACGGAATGTGAACTTGGCTACACAGGAACTGAATTACAAAACAGAACAGGGTCTCAAATTTAGAAACCGAACTTATGCTTGCTTAAGGGGAAAGGTGAGTTGGGGTGCTGCATAAAACCAGAGATTGAAATGAGCACAGATAAAGTTCCTTAAGCCAAATATGGAATAGACAAGAGCTACTCCTTGCTCAACGAAATGGACTCAACACCCCATATTAAACACCTAAGAGTGTACCTGACTAGGAAGTATCTTAAAACCTATGGATTGCTATGTCTCCGAAAGAGAATCAAGCGTGTGTACAGGGGCATAAACGCAGCAGTGATAGGATTGGAGAAGTTCGGTGAGCAAATGAAGACCCTTTGAAGTCATATTGCATGGTACCCATTCCACGGGTCTCAACTCTCCAGGTTTAAGGCATTCTTCCTTCAGCTAAAACATGCATGTGGAACCCAGAGTATGATCAACCGTGTGATCGGGAGACGTGTTCCAATATGTGTCAGTTTTCGTCCCCTGGTACTCGGGTGCAACATTCCAGACGCTTTACTAACACTCTCCCGACTTGGAGAGTCAGTGCCTTTAACCTCCTGTTTGGCCCAGTTTGCAATTTCTGCGGAAGATGAACAGGAATAGGGAGAACCAATGACAGACTAGCTGGAGGTGTCTGGACGGGCAAATTTAACTCTCATTTCCCACCAGGAAGAGGAATTAACCAAAGGCTCAGCGTGCCGTGCCGGAACCAGATTAGGGCCTGAAGCCATCCTGCGGTGTTGCGGCCAGCTCACGAGAAAGCGAGTTGAAGAAAGGAGCTCAGGGGCACTGTAATTCACAAACCTGCAGAGTTATAAATGACAGCTATCGTCCAAAAATATACTGAAGTAAGGCTGCCAAGAGGACTTGAAAGCGGGGCAGAATTGCAGGAAACCGATTTCAGGAGGTAGACTGGAATTGCATTTAAAGCATAGGAAAAGAGGCAGAACGTCCACAATGATGCACTTGGCCAAAAAGGGCGTATGCGTTTTTTCCTGAATATATTCAGGAAAAAACGCATACGCCCTTTTTGGCCAACCAAGCAAGCTTGCAAAGGAAATCTGCACTACAATGAAGTCTCACTTCCCCCCGGTCAAAAGGGCCATCTGAAAAAAGTGTAAAATCCAGAAAGGCAGGACAGGCCATGGAGAACTGGGAGCCTTGTTATGCTGATGGGCGGGATGTCAATTGCCAACAGCCACTCGGGAGAAGTGTATGGTGTTTCCTGAAACATCTAAAAAACAAAGCAACAGAGCCTAGGGCACTTCCACTTATGGTCCTATAGCTTAGGGAAATTAAAATCAAAAAGACACAGCCACCCCAAAGGTTGGGACGGCTCTGTTTACAAGAACCTGGTTTACGGTACAAGTTCAATATCGCAGAAAGTGAAAAATGGATAAAGAAGTTGTGGTACTTACGTACAATGTAATATCACTCAGCAATGAAATCTATGTCATCAGGCCCGTAGCAGCATAATGAGTGGATTGAGGCACGATGATTCTAACTGAAATAAGTCACACAGAAAAAGAAACATCATAAGGTATCACTAATACACGGAATGTGAACTTGGCTACACAGGAACTGAATTACAAAACAGAACAGGGTCTCAAGTTTAGAAAACTAACTTATTCTTGCTTAAGGGGGAAGGTGAGTTGGGGTGCTGCATTAAACCAGAGTTTGAAATTAGCACAGATACCGTTCCATAAGCCAAATATGGAATAGACAAGACCTACCCCTTGCTCAACGAAATGGATTCAACAATGAGGTATCACCTCACACCTGGTAGAATAGGCATCATAGAAAATCTACAAGCAAAAAATGCTGGAAAGGGTGTGGAGAAAAGGAGCCCTCTTCCACTATTGTTGGGAATATAAATTGATACAGTCACTATGGAGAACAATATGGAATTTCTTAAGAAACTAACAATAGAATTACCATATGATACAGCAATCCCAGTACTGGACATATACCCAGACAAAACCATAAATCAAAAAGAGACATTCACCGCAGTGTTCATTGCATCACTATTTACAATATCGAGGTAATGGAAGCAACCTAAATGCCCACAGACAGACGAATGCATAAAGCCGTGGTACATATATAAAATGGAATATTACTAAGCCACGAAAAGGAATGAAATTGGGTCATTTGTAGAGACGTCGATGCATCTAGAGACTGTCATACAGAGTGAAGTAAGTCAGAAAGAGAAAAACAAATCTTGTATATTCATGCATATATGTGGAACCTAGAAAACCTGTACAGATTAACCATTTTGCAAGGCATAAATAGAGCAACAGATGTAGACAACAAACGTATGGACAACAAGGGGGGAAAGCTGTTGGGGGGGGTGGTGAGAGGAGTTGAGAGACTGGGATTGGCATGTATACATTTATATGTATAAAATAGATAACCAATAAGAACCTGCTGTATAAAAATATAAAATAAAATTCAAAATTAAAAAGAAATAAAATTTAAAAATAGAAAAAACAATTATTCCCTTCACATACATGTATTTATATGAATAAATTATTTCCATGCTTATATCTGTAAATACAAAAAAGAGGAATAAAATCTACCTTGAACCCAAAACGAAAAAGAGAAAGAAAACACAGAACCCACCAGTTCCACAGAGGAAAACCGTATCAGGGCACTTGCTCCAGTTGTAAACAATTCTGAAGTTGGTCAGTGGTGGGGAATCGTCTCCCATTCAGCCAGCAGCCCCCACGCAACAAGCGTCCTCATTGCAAAGCTGGGGCACCGTGCCGAGGCATCTGTGAGTAAACGTGAGCTGAGCCCCAGGCCAGTTGCTGCTGAACTATTCCCACCCATCCCAGGTAAAACACCTGAATATATACAAGGACTTGAAAGCCTAGAGGGAGGGCCATAGAGCCACACGAGTGACAGCATGCCGGCCGACTTGGTGCCTGCAGGCCAGCCAGGATGGTCCTGGCCCTGGGTGCTCTTCTGGAAGATTTCCATTTCCCTGCCTGAGATACCCGTCCTGTCCCTGCCCCCACTGCTTGTTTCCTTCCTCACCTCTGCCCAGGGAGAAATTCCAGCAGCAGGTATGGGTGACACATCTTCTTCTTTAGCAGGTGGCAGCCTGGCAACTGCTGCAGAAAGTCCAGCAGAGCCCCACTCACACTGGGCCACCCACAAAGCCGTGGCCTCTCACTCCCTCCCACCAGCCCAGCCCCGAGACTGCTGACAGGGCAGAGAAAATGGCGTCAGGCACGGCTGCAGGGGCTCTTGCTGCCTGGAGTGGTATTTATAGTGATCTCAACCCAGGCACACCTGGGGAGGGCTGGCCGGCACGGTAAGGCTGCCCAGGTCAGCCAATCATCACCCCTCAGGGGCTCACAGTTGCAGAAAATGGAACTTGCTGAACCGGCCAGGTCCAAGGAACAGGTGTGGGCTCCTGAGAGTCAGGATAGACAAGGGGCTGCAGCTTTGGCTTGTTTTCTAATCATTTTATCTGGCCCATGAGTGGGAGACAACTTCAAGAAAACCCTCTCCTAATGAGAGGAACCCAGGAGTCAGGGAGAGGAGGGGTGGGTGGTGGTTGGAGACAGAGGCCTGGTGCCCCGGGTGCAGTGGAAGTCTCTGGAAGACCAGGTGGAGGGAGGCCTCACGGAGTGATGCCCAGGGTCACAGACCTGTCGCAGCTGCTGTTTGTTAGTTCAAGTCCTGCTCTGAGGTGCTCTGTGTCAGCTCTGAGCGACAGGTGAGCTGGGGGTGCTCTGCAATGAGGGCTATGTGCACGGTTCCTGTGTGCCCAGCCCTGCCACGGTACCTGCAAGGGTAGCTCTGTATCCTGGGAGGGGCCTGACCACGAGAGCCCTGTGGGCTGGGGTGGGGGTGGGGTACCTGCCCAGGTGAGCTCCATATTCTGGGATTGGTCTGACCACGAGAGCCCCATGGGCTGCTGGGGACCTGGTAAAGGATGTCAGGACAGTCAGTGAAGCCACCGAGGATATACCTCCAGTTGCTCCTAATTCCTACACCCTGCTGGTCATTCTACCAACCACCAGGACATGGTATTCTGTATTAGTCTTCAATGATGCCTTCTTTTGTATTCCATTAGTCCCAGAGTCACAAGAAATTTTGGCTTGTGAGTGGCAGGACTCAACATACAACTAAAACAATACTTCCGGGCCGTCTGGCCCCAAGGGTGCAAAAATTCCCACACCATCTTTGGGGAAAGCTTAGCTAAAGACCTAAAAGTTCTACCTCTGGAAAAGGAAACCCTCCTTCAATATGCAGACGACATTCTGATCGCCAGCCCTACTAAGGAGGCCTCTGAACTACCAAGCCAATAAAGGATAGAAGTTGTCCAAGAAAAAGCTCAAATATCACAGACTGCCGTGACCTGTCTGGGCTTCATTCTCACAGAAGGTTGGAGAAGTCCATCCCAGGAAAGGGAAGAAACCATTTTCAGCCTTACCCCTTTCTAAAACTAGAAGACAGCTTAGGGGTTCCTGGGGAGGCCAGGGTTTGCTGCTTCTGGATCCCTAACTACAGTCTACTAGCTGGGCCTCTATATGAAACACTGAAAGGAAAAGATGATGATCCTTTTGAATAGAATCCAGAAGTGGCCTTTCAAGAATGGAAAGAGCAGTCAATTCAGACCCTTGCCCTGGAACTCCCTAATTTAGCTAAACCCTTTGACCTTTACATTCCCGGTGAAAGGTGAATCGCCATTGGAGAATTAGTGCAAAACCTGGGACCACTTGAAATGGAACAATGCAAGAATGCCATCCAGGTAGGATAAACTATGGTCACCAAGGGGCTTGGCCCACTGCCACATCTGGCCAAGATACTGGCGGTATCTAAAACCCTGGAAATCAGCAGCCCAAAAGGCCACCTCCCTCCTAAGGGAAAAGGACCCCACGTGGTGATCCTAACCACCAACCATGCCCTGAAGTTGCAGGGTTCGCTCCGTGGGCACACCGACCTCGAGTGAGGAGGCCCTCCAACTCCAACATCCAGAGAGATAACCGGGGGCAACAGGGCACCATGACGACTCGTGTGAACATCACTTGACCTGGAGTTTCTCTCATAAAACAACAAGAGTGTGTCCCAAAAGAGTAGACTACTGCTTGCCGGACTTACTGCACCCAGACGGGAGCTAATAATCTTGGCGGGGGAACCGTATATCACACTGTCACCATAGAAAAGCCTACAGACACCGTGATGATGGTGGCCAGTAAGACCGGCTGGACTCTTGTTTACTTCAAAAGGCTGTTGGCTCAGTGGCCATCATGGTCCTTGATCACCACTGACCCTGGACTGTCTGGGAGTTGAGCGGGCAGGGCTCTGACACCTGGTGCTGTTTGTACGTTAATTCAGGGGCCTAATTGAAGAAAGCGCAGACTACTGGTCAGAGCATCTAGGCTGGCAGAAACGGTCGGCCTAAGGTGGCCGAACAAATGTGGGGCGGGGTGAAACCGTCCCCCACAGCGTCTCTGCACATCTCTTTCCTGGACCCTTAAAGGTCATTAGAATCTATAACACTTCCAATGCTGCTGCTCAGGTGGACGAGCAGGGAGGCAGGGGGCCTGGGGACAATCAACGTCACCTGGAGGCTGCTGGGGAGAAGCTCTGACCCTCGCCCCAGGGTATGAGGGCTCCCAACTCAGCACTCAGCAGTTACAGAAGAAGGGTCTGCACCCTCAGCACTCCAAGAATGAGGAACGGGACAAAAGGCAGAGGGGGGGTTTGTCCCCAGCAAAGCCCATTAAAAATCCCTGGGAGATAAAAATAGAATCTGGGCAATAAAGTCAAGTCTAACCTTTTTTATCCTTTGTGCTTTGTCTAATTTCACGTGCTCCTAGGGTCCCGCATGCAGAGGTTCCACACCCGGCACTTCAGACCAGATTTCCTAGTGCAGAATGGCTGGGTCGACACCTCAGCTCCTGGGGCCCAGTGCAGACTCCGCGATATAGAGCCTGAGCTACAGCCAACCCGGCCCTCGAGAGCTCCGCCCCCTCCCTCCCACTGACTCTGACAGGATCTCTACACAGCAGCCCAGCCCACAGCCCACGGGGTAGTACATGCTCTCACCTCTCCATTCTCTGATCAAAATATAAAGTTTCCTTTGCTTGTGAACCAAACTCAGTCTCGATCTGTTGGCCCCAATGACACTGGGCAGGGGGACACTTGTTGGGGTCCACTCTGGAGGATCAGTAACAGAAATTGAGACTATTGTAACCTCAATGAACAGATGTGTGAGCCAAAGTGTAGTTAACATAGAACAGTGTATAAGGCTCGGGTAAAATAAGATGTTTCTAACACTTCCATTGGATATTTCCATCACTTTATTATAAGCAAGTTCAGTGAAAAGGTTTGTCTTATTTGTCAGCTCAATATTAGAGAAATGAAGTGATTTCTTTCCAAGGATGTACATCTAATAATCTTGGTTAAACCTTCAATCTTGTTTTAAATGCTTTTCCATTGAAAATGATACCTCTCTTTCAGCTCCCCCATTTCTGAGAAGTATAAAATCTTATAATTTATTATTACCAAAGGGGAAAGGTGGGAGGAGGGATAAATTAACAGTTTGGGATTAACACATACACACTGCTATGTATAAAATAGATCATCAACAAGGAACTACTGTATAGCACAGGGAACTACACTCAACATTTTGCAATAACCTATAAGGGGAAATAATCTGAAAAAGAATAGATATTTTTATTGACATCATCTATCAATGACAGTTAAAGTGTAACCTAAGGGAAGCTGGTGGTGAGTGCTTCTGACCCTGAAGACTTCAATCATCTAAAGTTTGGACTCTGCCTACTTCCCAAGGCCCTTAATGAACATATGTGTAGCCGTAGCTTAAAAAATTCCCCAGTTTGGGTTTCGGGGAGACACTGATTTTGAAAAAGCCCTGGTGTTCTCCTTACATGAATGGGACTCTTCCTACTGCTAAAACATGTCTGTCACACCCAGAGGATGGTATACCGTCTGATCGGGAAGAGTTTGGAAAAGGCATCTCATCTCCTCATCTCCTGGTGCTCGGGTTCACCCCTCCAGCGTCTTTACTAACAGTCTCCCCACTTGGAGATGTCAGCACTGTCAACATCCTGTTGCGTACAGTTTGGAATTTGTCCAGAGGATGAAGCGGAAGGATGAGGAACAATGAGAGACAAGTCCTACGTGTTCAGACAGGCACATGTCACTCTAATTTCCAATCAGGAAGACGAATTGACCAAAGGCTAGGGTTGCCCATGGAAACAGTATAGGGCTTGAGGAAATCCCGCTGCTTTGTGGCCAGTTCCCATAAACACAAGTTGAACAATAGAACTCAGGGGCAGTAAAATTCACAAAACTGCAGAGTTGAAAATATCCATCACTGAAAAATGTCTTGAGGAAAGTCAGAGAACAGGACTTGTAAGCAAGGGAGAATGGCAGGAAAGGGATTTGAGGAGGTAGAAAGGACTCGCCGTTAAGCACAAGAAAAGGAGCTGAACATTGCCAACATTGCAGTTGGCCAAAAAGGGTGTATGCGTTTTTTTTGTGTATATATTCAAGAAAAGAGCGTACACCTTTTTAGCCAACCAAACAGGTGGGCACTGGAAGTCAATACTACAAAAGACATCACTTCGCATCAGTCAGAAGAGCCATCCTCATAAAGCGTAAACAACAGAAATGCAGGACAGGGCAAGGAGAAGAGGGAGCCCTGTGAGACTTATAGTGGAAATGTATATTGCCAACGGCCATTCTGGAGAAGTGTATTGTGTTTACTAAAGCATCTAAACAATGAGCTACAGAGCATAGGGCACTTGCACTCATGGGCGTATATCTTGGGAAAAACAAAAATCGAGAGGACACAGGCACCCCAATGTTTACCCCCTCTCTGTTTAAAAGATCCTCGACTAGGATATAACTTAAATGTCTCTGGAGGGAAAAAATGGATAGAGATGTGGTACTTAGGTAGAGTGGAATATTATTCAGCCTGGAAATCAATGAAATATGGCCAGCTGTAACAACTCCGGAGGAGTTACGTATGATCATTCTAAGTGACAGAATTCAAAAAGAAGAAGACACATATCATAAGATATCACTTAAAGGTGGAATCCAAAATGGCTACACATGAAATAAATTACAAAACAAAAACATAGTCAAATATGTAGAAAACACGCATAAGGCTGCTAAACGGGAAAGGTGGGGAGGGGTGAGGCATCATCCAGGAGGTTGAAATTAGCAAAGATACCATTCCAAATACCAAACTGATAATCAACAAGGCCTACACGGTAGCTAAAAGAACTGCACTCAGCACACTCAAGTCACCGGAAAAGAATATATACGACTGGTAAGAATCTGAAAAAGAATTTATTGATGTCTCTCTGTACGTGAATCAAGTGGATGTACAGCAGCAAGAAACAGAGCTTTGAAAATCAGCTGTAACCAATATAGTAATAAATTGAAAAAAATAAACGACAGAGAGACAGAGAAAACCTCTTACAACTTTTCCTCAGGGACGGTGATGCAACATGGATTGAACACATCTAGACCCACAGCAGGATGAGACATAAGGCTGGAAACTGTTTGCGCTAAGAGAAATGTGAGGTTGGGTGAGGAAATGCACACCCTTTAAAGTAATACTACCTGGTACCCATTCAATGGGTCCCAAATCTGCAGGTTCAAGGGATCTTCCTACAGCTAAAACATGCATGGAAAACCCAGAGGACTGTACACCATGTGATCGGGAGATGTGTCTAAAATGCACCTCATTTATCCTCTCCTGGTGCTCCTGTTCACCATTCCAGCCACGTTACTTAGAAGCTCCCCACTTGGAGAATCAGCACATTTAAACTTCTGTTTCACACATTTTGCAAATTGTGAGGAGGATGAACGGGAAGAGGGGGAACCAATGAGAGAAGAGTTGTAGGGGTTTGGACGGGCACATATCACTCTAATTTCCCATTAAGAATAAGAATTAAAAAAAGGCTCAGCCTGCCTCGCCGGAGCCAAAATAGGGCCTGAAGCAATCCTGCGCGTTTGAGGCCAGCTCACAAAAGAGCAACTTAAAACATGGAGCTCAGGGTCACTGCAATTCACAAACCTGCAGAGTTATAAATGAAAACTAACGTCCAAAAATATGTTGAGGTAAGGCAAAGAAGAGGATCTGAATGCAAGACAGAATTGCAAGAAACAGATTTCAAGAGATAGATTGGACTCATCTTTAACGCGCATGAAAAGCGGCAGAATTTCGACAATGATGCAGTTGGCCCAAAAGGGCGTATGCGATTTTTCCTGATTATATCCAGGAAAAAACGCATACGCACTTTATGGGCAACGAAGCAAGCAAGCAATGCAAATGTGCACAACAAAGAAGTCTCATTTCCCACCGGTCAAAAGGGCCATCCTAAAAAATTGTAAAAACCAGAAATGCAGGACAGGCCATGGAGAACAGGGAGCCTTTATACGCTGATGGGCAGTGTGTGAACTGCCGAGAGCCACTCTGGAGAAGTGTATGGTGGTTCCTAAATCATCTAAAAACAGAGCTACAGAGCATAGGACACTTCCAATCATGGGAGTATATCTAGGGAAGTCTAAAAATCAACAAGACACAAGCACACCACAGTTTAGGGCTACTCTGTTTACAAGAACCTCAACTTCAGTACACCTTAAATATCCCAGGAAAGAGAACAATGGATAAAGAAGATGTGGTACTTATGTACAATGGAATATCTCTTCACCATGAAATCAATGTAATAAGGCTAGTAGAAGGATAAAGAGTGGATTTAGGTCCGATAATACTACTTGAAATAAGTCAAACAGAAAAAGAAACATATCATAAGATATCACTTATAGAGGGAGGGTAAATATGGCTGCACAAGAAATGAATTACAGAACAGAACAGTGTCTCACATTTAGAAAACACACTTATGTCAGCTTAAGGGGAAAGGAGAGGTGGGGTGATGCATAAAACCAGAGTTTGAAATTAGCACAGATACCGTTCAAGAAACCAAATAGGTATTAGACAAGATCTACACCTTGCTCAATGAACTGGCCTCAACACACCCTATACACCGCAGAGAAATATATCTGAGTAATAAGAATCTTAAAACCCATGTATTGATATATCTCCATAAGGGAATCAAGTGTGTGCAGAGCGGCACAAACACAGAAGTGAAAATGAGCTAAACCCCATTATAGAAATAAATTTTAAAAACAAAACGCAGAAACAATGAAAGAGAGAAAAATTCTTACAAAATTCGCTCAGGGGCTGTGATGCAACCTGGATTGACCACATATAAACCCACAGCTGGATAAGACATAAGGCTGGACACTTGGGGCTGAGAGGATTGGTGAGCTTCGGTGAGCAACTGCCGAAAGTTTAATGCAATACTTCGTGCTACTCATTCCAAGGGTCCCAACACTCCAGGTTGAAGGGAATCTTCCTACAGCTAAACCATGCTTGGGAAACCCAGCGACTGGTATACCATATGATCGGGAAAGGTTTCTAAAACGCACCACATTTTTCCTCTCCTGGGGCTCCGGATCGACATTCCAGCCGCTTTACTAACAACATCCCCACATGGAGAGTCAATGCCTTTAAGTTCTGGTATCGCACAGTCTTCAGTTAGTGCGGAGGATGAATGGGAATAGGGGGAACCAGTGAGAAACTAGCTGTAGCGGTTTCAATGGGCACATGTCACTCTAATTTCACATCAGTAAGAAGAATGAACCAAAGGCACAGCAAGGTGCCCCAGAAGAAGAATAGGGCTTCAAGGAATCCTGTGGTTATGGGGCAAGATCACAAAACTAAGAGCTGAAAAATGGAGCTAAGGGCCACTGCAATTCAAAAACCTGACTTGCCCAAAAAGGGCGTGTGCGTTTTTTCCTGAATATATTCAGGAAAAAACGCATACGCCCTTTTTGGCCAACCAAGCAAGCTTGCAAAGGAAATCTGCACTACAATGAAGTCTCAATTCCCCCTGGTCAAAAGGGCCATCTGAAAAAAGTGTAAAATCCAGAAAGGCATGACAGGCCATGGAGAACTGGGAGCCATCTTATGCTGATGGGCAGGATGTAAATTGCCAACAGCCACTCTGGAGAAGTGTTTGGTGTTTCCTGAAACATCTAAAAAACAAAGCAACAGAGCCTAGGGCACTTCCACTTATGGTACTATAGTTTAGGGCAATTAAAATAAAAAAGACACAGCCACCCCAAAGTTTGGGATGGCTCTGTTTACAAGAACCTCATATACGGTACAAGTTCAATATCACAGAAAGTGAAAAATGGATAAAGAAGTTGTGGTACTTACGTACAATGCAATATCACTCAGCAATGAAATCTATGTCATCAGGCCCGTAGCAGCATAATGAGTGGACTAAGTACGATGAATCTAACTGAAATAAGTCACACAGAAAAAGAAACATCATAAGGTATCACTAATACACGGAATGTAAACTTGGCTACACAGGAACTGAATTCCAAAACAGAACAGGGTCTCAAATTTAGAAAACCAACTTATGCTTGCTTAAGGGGAAAGGTGAGTTGGGGTGCTGCATAAAACCAGAGATTGAAATGAGCACAGATAAAGTTCCTTAAGCCAAATATGGAATAGACAAGAGCTACTCCTTGCTCAAAGAAATGGACTCAACACCCCATATTCAACGCCTAGGAATATACCTGACTAGTAAGAATCATAAAACCTATGGATTTATATATCTCTGTAAGAGAATCAAGAGTGTGTACAGCGGCATTAAAGCAGTGAAAATCAGGTAAATCCCATAATAAAAATAAATTTCTTAAACAAAACACAATGACAGTGAAATAGAGAGAAATACTTAAGTAATTCATTCAAGGCTTCTGATGCAACCTGCATTTACCACATCTACACCCAGAGCTGGGTGACACATAAGGCTGGACACTTGGGGCTCATAATATTGGTGAGGTTCGGTGAGCAAATGAAGACCTTTGAAGTCATATTGCATGGTACCCATTCCATGGGTCTCAACTCTCCAGGTTTAAGGGATACTTCCTTCAGCTAAAACATGCATATGGAACCCAGAGTATGATCCACCATGCGATCGAGAAACATGTTCAAATGTGTCTCACTTTTCGTTCCCTGGTACTCGGGTGCAACATGCCAGACGCTTTACTAACACTCTCCCGACTTGGAGAGTCAGTGCCTTTAACCTCCTGTTTGGCCCAGTTTGCAATTTCTGCGGAAGATGAACAGGAATAGGGAGAACCAATGACAGACTAGCTGGAGGTGTCTGGACGGGCAAATTTAACTCTCATTTCCCACCAGGAAGAGGAATTAACCAAAGGCTCAGCGTGCCGTGCCGGAACCAGATTAGGGCCTGAAGCCATCCTGCGGTGTTGCGGCCAGCTCACGAGAAAGCGAGTTGAAGAAAGGAGCTCAGGGGCACTGTAATTCACAAACCTGCAGAGTTATAAATGACAGCTATCGTCCAAAAATATACTGAAGTAAGGCTGCCAAGAGGACTTGAAAGCGGGGCAGAATTGCAGGAAACCGATTTCAGGAGGTAGACTGGAATTGCATTGAAAGCATAGGAAAAGAGGCAGAACGTCCACAATGATGCACTTGGCCAAAAAGGGCGTATGCGTTTTTTCCTGAATATATTCAGGAAAAAACGCATACGCCCTTTTTGGCCAACCAAGCAAGCTTGCAAAGGAAATCTGCACTACAATGAAGTCTCACTTCCCCCCGGTCAAAAGGGCCATCTGAAAAAAGTGTAAAATCCAGAAAGGCAGGACAGGCCATGGAGAACTGGGAGCCTTGTTATGCTGATGGGCGGGATGTCAATTGCCAACAGCCACTCGGGAGAAGTGTATGGTGTTTCCTGAAACATCTAAAAAGCAAAGCAACAGAGCCTAGGGCACTTCCACTTATGGTCCTATAGCTTAGGGAAATTAAAATCAAAAAGACACAGCCACCCCAAAGGTTGGGACGGCTCTGTTTACAAGAACCTGGTTTACGGTACAAGTTCAATATCGCAGAAAGTGAAAAATGGATAAAGAAGTTGTGGTACTTACGTACAATGCAGTATCACTCAGCAATGAAATCTATGTCATCAGGCCCGTAGCAGCATAATGAGTGGATTGAGGCATGATGATTCTAAGTGAAATAAGTCACACAGAAAAAGAAACATCATAAGGTATCACTAATACACGGAATGTGAACTTGGCTACACATGAACTGAATTACAAAACAGAACAGGGTCTCAAGTTTAGAAAACTAACTTATTCTTGCTTAAGGGGGAAGGTGAGTTGGGGTGCTGCATTAAACCAGAGTTTGAAATTAGCACAGATACCGTTCCATAAGCCAAATATGGAATAGACAAGACCTACCCCTTGCTCAACGAAATGGATTCAACAATGAGGTATCACCTCACACCTGGTAGAATAGGCATCATAGAAAATCTACAAGCAAAAAATGCTGGAAAGGGTGTGGAGAAAAGGAACCCTCTTCCACTATTGTTGGGAATATAAATTGATACAGTCACTATGGAGAACAATATGGAATTTCTTAAGAAACTAACAATAGAATTACCATATGATACAGCAATCCCAGTACTGGACATATACCCAGACAAAACCATAAATCAAAAAGAGACATTCACCGCAGTGTTCATTGCATCACTATTTACAATATCGAGGTAATGGAAGCAACCTAAATGCCCACAGACAGACGAATGCATAAAGCCGTGGTACATATATAAAATGGAATATTACTAAGCCACGAAAAGGAATGAAATTGGGTCATTTGTAGAGACGTCGATGCATCTAGAGACTGTCATACAGAGTGAAGTAAGTCAGAAAGAGAAAAACAAATCTTGTATATTCATGCATATATGTGGAACCTAGAAAACCTGTACAGATTAACCATTTTGCAAGGCATAAATAGAGCAACAGATGTAGACAACAAACGTATGGACAACAAGGGGGGAAAGCTGTTGGGGGGGTGGTGGGAGGAGTTGAGAGACTGGGATTGGCATGTATACATTTATATGTATAAAATAGATAACCAATAAGAACCTGCTGTATAAAAATATAAAATAAAATTCAAAATTAAAAAGAAATAAAATTTAAAAATAGAAAAAACAATTATTCCCTTCACATACATGTATTTATATGAATAAATTATTTCCATGCTTATATCTGTAAATACAAAAAAGAGGAATAAAATCTACCTTGAACCCAAAACGAAAAAGAGAAAGAAAACACAGAACCCACCAGTTCCACAGAGGAAAACCGTATCAGGGCACTTGCTCCAGTTGTAAACAATTCTGAAGTTGGTCAGTGGTGGGGAATCGTCTCCCATTCAGCCAGCAGCCCCCACGCAACAAGCGTCCTCATTGCAAAGCTGGGGCACCGTGCCGAGGCATCTGTGAGTAAACGTGAGCTGAGCCCCAGGCCAGTTGCTGCTGAACTATTCCCACCCATCCCAGGTAAAACACCTGAATATATACAAGGACTTGAAAGCCTAGAGGGAGGGCCATAGAGCCACACGAGTGACAGCATGCCGGCCGACTTGGTGCCTGCAGGCCAGCCAGGATGGTCCTGGCCCTGGGTGCTCTTCTGGAAGATTTCCATTTCCCTGCCTGAGATACCCGTCCTGTCCCTGCCCCCACTGCTTGTTTCCTTCCTCACCTCTGCCCAGGGAGAAATTCCAGCAGCAGGTATGGGTGACACATCTTCTTCTTTAGCAGGTGGCAGCCTGGCAACTGCTGCAGAAAGTCCAGCAGAGCCCCACTCACACTGGGCCACCCACAAAGCCGTGGCCTCTCACTCCCTCCCACCAGCCCAGCCCCGAGACTGCTGACAGGGCAGAGAAAATGGCGTCAGGCACGGCTGCAGGGGCTCTTGCTGCCTGGAGTGGTATTTATAGTGATCTCAACCCAGGCACACCTGGGGAGGGCTGGCCGGCACGGTAAGGCTGCCCAGGTCAGCCAATCATCACCCCTCAGGGGCTCACAGTTGCAGAAAATGGAACTTGCTGAACCGGCCAGGTCCAAGGAACAGGTGTGGGCTCCTGAGAGTCAGGATAGACAAGGGGCTGCAGCTTTGGCTTGTTTTCTAATCATTTTATCTGGCCCATGAGTGGGAGACAACTTCAAGAAAACCCTCTCCTAATGAGAGGAACCCAGGAGTCAGGGAGAGGAGGGGTGGGTGGTGGTTGGAGACAGAGGCCTGGTGCCCCGGGTGCAGTGGAAGTCTCTGGAAGACCAGGTGGAGGGAGGCCTCACGGAGTGATGCCCAGGGTCACAGACCTGTCGCAGCTGCTGTTTGTTAGTTCAAGTCCTGCTCTGAGGTGCTCTGTGTCAGCTCTGAGCGACAGGTGAGCTGGGGGTGCTCTGCAATGAGGGCTATGTGCACGGTTCCTGTGTGCCCAGCCCTGCCACAGTACCTGCAAGGGTAGCTCTGTATCCTGGGAGGGGCCTGACCACGAGAGCCCTGTGGGCTGGGGTGGGGGTGGGGTACCTGCCCAGGTGAGCTCCATATTCTGGGATTGGTCTGACCACGAGAGCCCCATGGGCTGCTGGGGACCTGGTAAAGGATGTCAGGACAGTCAGTGAAGCCACCGAGGATATACCTCCAGTTGCTCCTAATTCCTACACCCTGCTGGTCATTCTACCAACCACCAGGACATGGTATTCTGTATTAGTCTTCAATGATGCCTTCTTTTGTATTCCATTAGTCCCAGAGTCACAAGAAATTTTGGCTTGTGAGTGGCAGGACTCAACATACAACTAAAACAATACTTCCGGGCCGTCTGGCCCCAAGGGTGCAAAAATTCCCACACCATCTTTGGGGAAAGCTTAGCTAAAGACCTAAAAGTTCTACCTCTGGAAAAGGAAACCCTCCTTCAATATGCAGACGACATTCTGATCGCCAGCCCTACTAAGGAGGCCTCTGAACTACCAAGCCAATAAAGGATAGAAGTTGTCCAAGAAAAAGCTCAAATATCACAGACTGCCGTGACCTGCCTGGGCTTCATTCTCACAGAAGGTTGGAGAAGTCCATCCCAGGAAAGGGAAGAAACCATTTTCAGCCTTACCCCTTTCTAAAACTAGAAGACAGCTTAGGGGTTCCTGGGGAGGCCAGGGTTTGCTGCTTCTGGATCCCTAACTACAGTCTACTAGCTGGGCCTCTATATGAAACACTGAAAGGAAAAGATGATGATCCTTTTGAATAGAATCCAGAAGTGGCCTTTCAAGAATGGAAAGAGCAGTCAATTCAGACCCTTGCCCTGGAACTCCCTAATTTAGCTAAACCCTTTGACCTTTACATTCCCGGTGAAAGGTGAATCGCCATTGGAGAATTAGTGCAAAACCTGGGACCACTTGAAATGGAACAATGCAAGAATGCCATCCAGGTAGGATAAACTATGGTCACCAAGGGGCTTGGCCCACTGCCACATCTGGCCAAGATACTGGCGGTATCTAAAACCCTGGAAATCAGCAGCCCAAAAGGCCACCTCCCTCCTAAGGGAAAAGGACCCCACGTGGTGATCCTAACCACCAACCATGCCCTGAAGTTGCAGGGTTCGCTCCGTGGGCACACCGACCTCGAGTGAGGAGGCCCTCCAACTCCAACATCCAGAGAGATAACCGGGGGCAACAGGGCACCATGACGACTCGTGTGAACATCACTTGACCTGGAGTTTCTCTCATAAAACAACAAGAGTGTGTCCCAAAAGAGTAGACTACTGCTTGCCGGACTTACTGCACCCAGACGGGAGCTAATAATCTTGGCGGGGGAACCGTATATCACACTGTCACCATAGAAAAGCCTACAGACACCGTGATGATGGTGGCCAGTAAGACCGGCTGGACTCTTGTTTACTTCAAAAGGCTGTTGACTCAGTGGCCATCATGGTCCTTGATCACCACTGACCCTGGACTGTCTGGGAGTTGAGCGGGCAGGGCTCTGACACCTGGTGCTGTTTGTACGTTAATTCAGGGGCCTAATTGAAGAAAGCGCAGACTACTGGTCAGAGCATCTAGGCTGGCAGAAACGGTCGGCCTAAGGTGGCCGAACAAATGTGGGGCGGGGTGAAACCGGCCCCCACAGCGTCTCTGCACATCTCTTTCCTGGACCCTTAAAGGTCATTAGAATCTATAACACTTCCAATGCTGCTGCTCAGGTGGACGAGCAGGGAGGCAGGGGGCCTGGGGACAATCAACGTCACCTGGAGGCTGCTGGGGAGAAGCTCTGACCCTCGCCCCAGGGTATGAGGGCTCCCAACTCAGCACTCAGCAGTTACAGAAGAAGGGTCTGCACCCTCAGCACTCCAAGAATGAGGAACGGGACAAAAGGCAGAGGGGGGGTTTGTCCCCAGCAAAGCCCATTAAAAATCCCTGGGAGATAAAAATAGAATCTGGGCAATAAAGTCAAGTCTAACCTTTTTTATCCTTTGTGCTTTGTCTAATTTCACGTGCTCCTAGGGTCCCGCATGCAGAGGTTCCACACCCGGCACTTCAGACCAGATTTCCTAGTGCAGAATGGCTGGGTCGACACCTCAGCTCCTGGGGCCCAGTGCAGACTCCGCGATATAGAGCCTGAGCTACAGCCAACCCGGCCCTCGAGAGCTCCGCCCCCTCCCTCCCACTGACTCTGACAGGATCTCTACACAGCAGCCCAGCCCACAGCCCACGGGGTAGTACATGCTCTCACCTCTCCATTCTCTGATCAAAATATAAAGTTTCCTTTGCTTGTGAACCAAACTCAGTCTCGATCTGTTGGCCCCAATGACACTGGGCAGGGGGACACTTGTTGGGGTCCACTCTGGAGGATCAGTAACAGAAATTGAGACTATTGTAACCTCAATGAACAGATGTGTGAGCCAAAGTGTAGTTAACATAGAACAGTGTATAAGGCTCGGGTAAAATAAGATGTTTCTAACACTTCCATTGGATATTTCCATCACTTTATTATAAGCAAGTTCAGTGAAAAGGTTTGTCTTATTTGTCAGCTCAATATTAGAGAAATGAAGTGATTTCTTTCCAAGGATGTACATCTAATAATCTTGGTTAAACCTTCAATCTTGTTTTAAATGCTTTTCCATTGAAAATGATACCTCTCTTTCAGCTCCCCCATTTCTGAGAAGTATAAAATCTTATAATTTATTATTACCAAAGGGGAAAGGTGGGAGGAGGGATAAATTAACAGTTTGGGATTAACACATACACACTGCTATGTATAAAATAGATCATCAACAAGGAACTACTGTATAGCACAGGGAACTACACTCAACATTTTGCAATAACCTATAAGGGGAAATAATCTGAAAAAGAATAGATATTTTTATTGACATCATCTATCAATGACAGTTAAAGTGTAACCTAAGGGAAGCTGGTGGTGAGTGCTTCTGACCCTGAAGACTTCAATCATCTAAAGTTTGGACTCTGCCTACTTCCCAAGGCCCTTAATGAACATATGTGTAGCCGTAGCTTAAAAAATTCCCCAGTTTGGGTTTCGGGGAGACACTGATTTTGAAAAAGCCCTGGTGTTCTCCTTACATGAATGGGACTCTTCCTACTGCTAAAACATGTCTGTCACACCCAGAGGATGGTATACCGTCTGATCGGGAAGAGTTTGGAAAAGGCATCTCATCTCCTCATCTCCTGGTGCTCGGGTTCACCCCTCCAGCGTCTTTACTAACAGTCTCCCCACTTGGAGATGTCAGCACTGTCAACATCCTGTTGCGTACAGTTTGGAATTTGTCCAGAGGATGAAGCGGAAGGATGAGGAACAATGAGAGACAAGTCCTACGTGTTCAGACAGGCACATGTCACTCTAATTTCCAATCAGGAAGACGAATTGACCAAAGGCTAGGGTTGCCCATGGAAACAGTATAGGGCTTGAGGAAATCCCGCTGCTTTGTGGCCAGTTCCCATAAACACAAGTTGAACAATAGAACTCAGGGGCAGTAAAATTCACAAAACTGCAGAGTTGAAAATATCCATCACTGAAAAATGTCTTGAGGAAAGTCAGAGAAAAGGACTTGTAAGCAAGGGAGAATGGCAGGAAAGGGATTTGAGGAGGTAGAAAGGACTCGCCGTTAAGCACAAGAAAAGGAGCTGAACATTGCCAACATTGCAGTTGGCCAAAAAGGGTGTATGCGTTTTTTTTGTGTATATATTCAAGAAAAGAGCGTACACCTTTTTAGCCAACCAAACAGGTGGGCACTGGAAGTCAATACTACAAAAGACATCACTTCGCATCAGTCAGAAGAGCCATCCTCATAAAGCGTAAACAACAGAAATGCAGGACAGGGCAAGGAGAAGAGGGAGCCCTGTGAGACTTATAGTGGAAATGTATATTGCCAACGGCCATTCTGGAGAAGTGTATTGTGTTTACTAAAGCATCTAAACAATGAGCTACAGAGCATAGGGCACTTGCACTCATGGGCGTATATCTTGGGAAAAACAAAAATCGAGAGGACACAGGCACCCCAATGTTTACCCCCTCTCTGTTTAAAAGATCCTCGACTAGGATATAACTTAAATGTCTCTGGAGGGAAAAAATGGATAGAGATGTGGTACTTAGGTAGAGTGGAATATTATTCAGCCTGGAAATCAATGAAATATGGCCAGCTGTAACAACTCCGGAGGAGTTACGTATGATCATTCTAAGTGACAGAATTCAAAAAGAAGAAGACACATATCATAAGATATCACTTAAAGGTGGAATCCAAAATGGCTACACATGAAATAAATTACAAAACAAAAACATAGTCAAATATGTAGAAAACACGCATAAGGCTGCTAAACGGGAAAGGTGGGGAGGGGTGAGGCATCATCCAGGAGGTTGAAATTAGCAAAGATACCATTCCAAATACCAAACTGATAATCAACAAGGCCTACACGGTAGCTAAAAGAACTGCACTCAGCACACTCAAGTCACCGGAAAAGAATATATACGACTGGTAAGAATCTGAAAAAGAATTTATTGATGTCTCTCTGTACGTGAATCAAGTGGATGTACAGCAGCAAGAAACAGAGCTTTGAAAATCAGCTGTAACCAATATAGTAATAAATTGAAAAAAATAAACGACAGAGAGACAGAGAAAACCTCTTACAACTTTTCCTCAGGGACGGTGATGCAACATGGATTGAACACATCTAGACCCACAGCAGGATGAGACATAAGGCTGGAAACTGTTTGCGCTAAGAGAAATGTGAGGTTGGGTGAGGAAATGCACACCCTTTAAAGTAATACTACCTGGTACCCATTCAATGGGTCCCAAATCTGCAGGTTCAAGGGATCTTCCTACAGCTAAAACATGCATGGAAAACCCAGAGGACTGTACACCATGTGATCGGGAGATGTGTCTAAAATGCACCTCATTTATCCTCTCCTGGTGCTCCTGTTCACCATTCCAGCCACGTTACTTAGAAGCTCCCCACTTGGAGAATCAGCACATTTAAACTTCTGTTTCACACCTTTTGCAAATTGTGAGGAGGATGAACGGGAAGAGGGGGAACCAATGAGAGAAGAGTTGTAGGGGAATTTCCCATTAAGAATAAGAATTAAAAAAAGGCTCAGCCTGCCTCGCCGGAGCCAAAATAGGGCCTGAAGCAATCCTGCGCGTTTGAGGCCAGCTCACAAAAGAGCAACTTAAAACATGGAGCTCAGGGTCACTGCAATTCACAAACCTGCAGAGTTATAAATGAAAACTAACGTCCAAAAATATGTTGAGGTAAGGCAAAGAAGAGGATCTGAATGCAAGACAGAATTGCAAGAAACAGATTTCAAGAGATAGATTGGACTCGTCTTTAACGCACATGAAAAGCGGCAGAATTTCGACAATGATGCAGTTGGCCCAAAAGGGCGTATGCGATTTTTCCTGATTATATCCAGGAAAAAACGCATACGCACTTTATGGGCAACGAAGCAAGCAAGCAATGCAAATGTGCACAACAAAGAAGTCTCATTTCCCACCGGTCAAAAGGGCCATCCTAAAAAATTGTAAAAACCAGAAATGCAGGACAGGCCATGGAGAACAGGGAGCCTTTATACGCTGATGGGCAGTGTGTGAACTGCCGAGAGCCACTCTGGAGAAGTGTATGGTGGTTCCTAAATCATCTAAAAACAGAGCTACAGAGCATAGGACACTTCCAATCATGGGAGTATATCTAGGGAAGTCTAAAAATCAACAAGACACAAGCACACCACAGTTTAGGGCTACTCTGTTTACAAGAACCTCAACTTCAGTACACCTTAAATATCCCAGGAAAGAGAACAATGGATAAAGAAGATGTGGTACTTATGTACAATGGAATATCTCTTCACCATGAAATCAATGTAATAAGGCTAGTAGAAGGATAAAGAGTGGATTTAGGTCCGATAATACTACTTGAAATAAGTCAAACAGAAAAAGAAACATATCATAAGATATCACTTATAGAGGGAGGGTAAATATGGCTGCACAAGAAATGAATTACAGAACAGAACAGTGTCTCACATTTAGAAAACACACTTATGTCAGCTTAAGGGGAAAGGAGAGGTGGGGTGATGCATAAAACCAGAGTTTGAAATTAGCACAGATACCGTTCAAGAAACCAAATAGGTATTAGACAAGATCTACACCTTGCTCAATGAACTGGCCTCAACACACCCTATACACCGCAGAGAAATATATCTGAGTAATAAGAATCTTAAAACCCATGTATTGATATATCTCCATAAGGGAATCAAGTGTGTGCAGAGTGGCACAAACACAGCAGTGAAAATGAGCTAAACCCCATTATAGAAATAAATTTTAAAAACAAAACGCAGAAACAATGAAAGAGAGAAAAATTCTTACAAAATTCGCTCAGGGGCTGTGATGCAACCTGGATTGACCACATATAAACCCACAGCTGGATAAGACATAAGGCTGGACACTTGGGGCTGAGAGGATTGGTGAGCTTCGGTGAGCAACTGCCGAAAGTTTAATGCAATACTTCATGCTACTCATTCCAAGGGTCCCAACACTCCAGGTTGAAGGGAATCTTCCTACAGCTAAACCATGCTTGGGAAACCCAGCGACTGGTATACCATATGATCGGGAAAGGTTTCTAAAACGCACCACATTTTTCCTCTCCTGGGGCTCCGGATCGACATTCCAGCCGCTTTACTAACAACATCCCCACATGGAGAGTCAATGCCTTTAAGTTCTGGTATCGCACAGTCTTCAGTTAGTGCGGAGGATGAATGGGAATAGGGGGAACCAGTGAGAAACTAGCTGTAGCGGTTTCAATGGGCACATGTCACTCTAATTTCACATCAGTAAGAAGAATGAACCAAAGGCACAGCAAGGTGCCCCAGAAGAAGAATAGGGCTTCAAGGAATCCTGTGGTTATGGGGCAAGATCACAAAACTAAGAGCTGAAAAATGGAGCTAAGGGCCACTGCAATTCAAAAACCTGACTTGCCCAAAAAGGGCGTATGCGTTTTCTCCTGAATATATTCAGGAAAAAACGCATACGCCCTTTTTGGCCAACCAAGCAAGCTTGCAAAGGAAATCTGCACTACAATGAAGTCTCAATTCCCCCTGGTCAAAAGGGCCATCTGAAAAAAGTGTAAAATCCAGAAAGGCATGACAGGCCATAGAGAACTGGGAGCCTTGTTATGCTGATGGGCGGGATGTAAATTGCCAACAGCCACTCTGGAGAAGTGTTTGGTGTTTCCTGAAACATCTAAAAAACAAAGCAACAGAGCCTAGGGCACTTCCACTTATGGTACTATAGTTTAGGGCAATTAAAATAAAAAAGACACAGCCACCCCAAAGTTTGGGATGGCTCTGTTTACAAGAACCTCATATACGGTACAAGTTCAATATCACAGAAAGTGAAAAATGGATAAAGAAGTTGTGGTACTTACGTACAATGCAATATCACTCAGCAATGAAATCTATGTCATCAGGCCCGTAGCAGCATAATGAGTGGACTAAGTACGATGAATCTAACTGAAATAAGTCACACAGAAAAAGAAACATCATAAGGTATCACTAATACACGGAATGTAAACTTGGCTACACAGGAACTGAATTCCAAAACAGAACAGGGTCTCAAATTTAGAAAACCAACTTATGCTTGCTTAAGGGGAAAGGTGAGTTGGGGTGCTGCATAAAACCAGAGATAGAAATGAGCACAGATAAAGTTCCTTAAGCCAAATATGGAATAGACAAGAGCTACTCCTTGCTCAAAGAAATGGACTCAACACCCCATATTCAACGCCTAGGAATATACCTGACTAGTAAGAATCATAAAACCTATGGATTTATATATCTCTGTAAGAGAATCAAGAGTGTGTACAGTGGCATTAAAGCAGTGAAAATCAGGTAAATCCCATAATGAAAATAAATTTCTTAAACAAAACACAATGACAGTGAAATAGAGAGAAATACTTAAGTAATTCATTCAAGGCTTCTGATGCAACCTGCATTTACCACATCTACACCCAGAGCTGGGTGACACATAAGGCTGGACACTTGGGGCTCATAATATTGGTGAGGTTCGGTGAGCAAATGAAGACCTTTGAAGTCATATTGCATGGTACCCATTCCATGGGTCTCAACTCTCCAGGTTTAAGGGACACTTCCTTCAGCTAAAACATGCATGTGGAACCCAGAGTATGATCCACCATGCGATCGAGAAACATGTTCAAATGTGTCTCACTTTTCGTTCCCTGGTACTCGGGTGCAACATGCCAGACGCTTTACTAACACTCTCCCGACTTGGAGAGTCAGTGCCTTTAACCTCCTGTTTGGCCCAGTTTGCAATTTCTGTGGAAGATGAACAGTAATAGGGAGAACCATTGACAGACCAGCTGGAGGTGTCTGGACGGGCAAATTTAACTCTCATTTCCCACCAGGAAGAGGAATTAACCAAAGGCTCAGCGTGCCGTGCCGGAACCAGATTAGGGCCTGAAGCCATCCTGCGGTGTTGCGGCCAGCTCACGAGAAAGCGAGTTGAAGAAAGGAGCTCAGGGGCACTGTAATTCACAAACCTGCAGAGTTATAAATGACAGCTATCGTCCAAAAATATACTGAAGTAAGGCTGCCAAGAGGACTTGAAAGCGGGGCAGAATTGCAGGAAACCGATTTCAGGAGGTAGACTGGAATTGCATTTAAAGCATAGGAAAAGAGGCAGAACGTCCACAATGATGCACTTGGCCAAAAAGGGCATATGCGTTTTTTCCTGAATATATTCAGGAAAAAACGCATACGCCCTTTTTGGCCAACCAAGCAAGCTTGCAAAGGAAATCTGCACTACAATGAAGTCTCACTTCCCCCCGGTCAAAAGGGCCATCTGAAAAAAGTGTAAAATCCAGAAAGGCAGGACAGGCCATGGAGAACTGGGAGCCTTGTTATGCTGATGGGCGGGATGTCAATTGCCAACAGCCACTCGGGAGAAGTGTATGGTGTTTCCTGAAACATCTAAAAAACAAAGCAACAGAGCCTAGGGCACTTCCACTTATGGTCCTATAGCTTAGGGAAATTAAAATCAAAAAGACACAGCCACCCCAAAGGTTGGGACGGCTCTGTTTACAAGAACCTGGTTTACGGTACAAGTT
The DNA here is from genome assembly GCF_949774975.1 of Lagenorhynchus albirostris. NCBI lineage: Eukaryota > Metazoa > Chordata > Mammalia > Artiodactyla > Delphinidae > Lagenorhynchus > Lagenorhynchus albirostris. The sequence goes on along the minus strand of NW_026783620.1, from coordinate 723,256 downwards.
CAATATCGCAGAAAGTGAAAAATGGATAAAGAAGTTGTGGTACTTACGTACAATGTAATATCACTCAGCAATGAAATCTATGTCATCAGGCCCGTAGCAGCATAATGAGTGGATTGAGGCACGATGATTCTAACTGAAATAAGTCACACAGAAAAAGAAACATCATAAGGTATCACTAATACACGGAATGTGAACTTGGCTACACAGGAACTGAATTACAAAACAGAACAGGGTCTCAAGTTTAGAAAACTAACTTATTCTTGCTTAAGGGGGAAGGTGAGTTGGGGTGCTGCATTAAACCAGAGTTTGAAATTAGCACAGATACCGTTCCATAAGCCAAATATGGAATAGACAAGACCTACCCCTTGCTCAACGAAATGGATTCAACAATGAGGTATCACCTCACACCTGGTAGAATAGGCATCATAGAAAATCTACAAGCAAAAAATGCTGGAAAGGGTGTGGAGAAAAGGAGCCCTCTTCCACTATTGTTGGGAATATAAATTGATACAGTCACTATGGAGAACAATATGGAATTTCTTAAGAAACTAACAATAGAATTACCATATGATACAGCAATCCCAGTACTGGACATATACCCAGACAAAACCATAAATCAAAAAGAGACATTCACCGCAGTGTTCATTGCATCACTATTTACAATATCGAGGTAATGGAAGCAACCTAAATGCCCACAGACAGACGAATGCATAAAGCCGTGGTACATATATAAAATGGAATATTACTAAGCCACGAAAAGGAATGAAATTGGGTCATTTGTAGAGACGTCGATGCATCTAGAGACTGTCATACAGAGTGAAGTAAGTCAGAAAGAGAAAAACAAATCTTGTATATTCATGCATATATGTGGAACCTAGAAAACCTGTACAGATTAACCATTTTGCAAGGCATAAATAGAGCAACAGATGTAGACAACAAACGTATGGACAACAAGGGGGGAAAGCTGTTGGGGGGGGTGGTGAGAGGAGTTGAGAGACTGGGATTGGCATGTATACATTTATATGTATAAAATAGATAACCAATAAGAACCTGCTGTATAAAAATATAAAATAAAATTCAAAATTAAAAAGAAATAAAATTTAAAAATAGAAAAAACAATTATTCCCTTCACATACATGTATTTATATGAATAAATTATTTCCATGCTTATATCTGTAAATACAAAAAAGAGGAATAAAATCTACCTTGAACCCAAAACGAAAAAGAGAAAGAAAACACAGAACCCACCAGTTCCACAGAGGAAAACCGTATCAGGGCACTTGCTCCAGTTGTAAACAATTCTGAAGTTGGTCAGTGGTGGGGAATCGTCTCCCATTCAGCCAGCAGCCCCCACGCAACAAGCGTCCTCATTGCAAAGCTGGGGCACCGTGCCGAGGCATCTGTGAGTAAACGTGAGCTGAGCCCCAGGCCAGTTGCTGCTGAACTATTCCCACCCATCCCAGGTAAAACACCTGAATATATACAAGGACTTGAAAGCCTAGAGGGAGGGCCATAGAGCCACACGAGTGACAGCATGCCGGCCGACTTGGTGCCTGCAGGCCAGCCAGGATGGTCCTGGCCCTGGGTGCTCTTCTGGAAGATTTCCATTTCCCTGCCTGAGATACCCGTCCTGTCCCTGCCCCCACTGCTTGTTTCCTTCCTCACCTCTGCCCAGGGAGAAATTCCAGCAGCAGGTATGGGTGACACATCTTCTTCTTTAGCAGGTGGCAGCCTGGCAACTGCTGCAGAAAGTCCAGCAGAGCCCCACTCACACTGGGCCACCCACAAAGCCGTGGCCTCTCACTCCCTCCCACCAGCCCAGCCCCGAGACTGCTGACAGGGCAGAGAAAATGGCGTCAGGCACGGCTGCAGGGGCTCTTGCTGCCTGGAGTGGTATTTATAGTGATCTCAACCCAGGCACACCTGGGGAGGGCTGGCCGGCACGGTAAGGCTGCCCAGGTCAGCCAATCATCACCCCTCAGGGGCTCACAGTTGCAGAAAATGGAACTTGCTGAACCGGCCAGGTCCAAGGAACAGGTGTGGGCTCCTGAGAGTCAGGATAGACAAGGGGCTGCAGCTTTGGCTTGTTTTCTAATCATTTTATCTGGCCCATGAGTGGGAGACAACTTCAAGAAAACCCTCTCCTAATGAGAGGAACCCAGGAGTCAGGGAGAGGAGGGGTGGGTGGTGGTTGGAGACAGAGGCCTGGTGCCCCGGGTGCAGTGGAAGTCTCTGGAAGACCAGGTGGAGGGAGGCCTCACGGAGTGATGCCCAGGGTCACAGACCTGTCGCAGCTGCTGTTTGTTAGTTCAAGTCCTGCTCTGAGGTGCTCTGTGTCAGCTCTGAGCGACAGGTGAGCTGGGGGTGCTCTGCAATGAGGGCTATGTGCACGGTTCCTGTGTGCCCAGCCCTGCCACGGTACCTGCAAGGGTAGCTCTGTATCCTGGGAGGGGCCTGACCACGAGAGCCCTGTGGGCTGGGGTGGGGGTGGGGTACCTGCCCAGGTGAGCTCCATATTCTGGGATTGGTCTGACCACGAGAGCCCCATGGGCTGCTGGGGACCTGGTAAAGGATGTCAGGACAGTCAGTGAAGCCACCGAGGATATACCTCCAGTTGCTCCTAATTCCTACACCCTGCTGGTCATTCTACCAACCACCAGGACATGGTATTCTGTATTAGTCTTCAATGATGCCTTCTTTTGTATTCCATTAGTCCCAGAGTCACAAGAAATTTTGGCTTGTGAGTGGCAGGACTCAACATACAACTAAAACAATACTTCCGGGCCGTCTGGCCCCAAGGGTGCAAAAATTCCCACACCATCTTTGGGGAAAGCTTAGCTAAAGACCTAAAAGTTCTACCTCTGGAAAAGGAAACCCTCCTTCAATATGCAGACGACATTCTGATCGCCAGCCCTACTAAGGAGGCCTCTGAACTACCAAGCCAATAAAGGATAGAAGTTGTCCAAGAAAAAGCTCAAATATCACAGACTGCCGTGACCTGCCTGGGCTTCATTCTCACAGAAGGTTGGAGAAGTCCATCCCAGGAAAGGGAAGAAACCATTTTCAGCCTTACCCCTTTCTAAAACTAGAAGACAGCTTAGGGGTTCCTGGGGAGGCCAGGGTTTGCTGCTTCTGGATCCCTAACTACAGTCTACTAGCTGGGCCTCTATATGAAACACTGAAAGGAAAAGATGATGATCCTTTTGAATAGAATCCAGAAGTGGCCTTTCAAGAATGGAAAGAGCAGTCAATTCAGACCCTTGCCCTGGAACTCCCTAATTTAGCTAAACCCTTTGACCTTTACATTCCCGGTGAAAGGTGAATCGCCATTGGAGAATTAGTGCAAAACCTGGGACCACTTGAAATGGAACAATGCAAGAATGCCATCCAGGTAGGATAAACTATGGTCACCAAGGGGCTTGGCCCACTGCCACATCTGGCCAAGATACTGGCGGTATCTAAAACCCTGGAAATCAGCAGCCCAAAAGGCCACCTCCCTCCTAAGGGAAAAGGACCCCACGTGGTGATCCTAACCACCAACCATGCCCTGAAGTTGCAGGGTTCGCTCCGTGGGCACACCGACCTCGAGTGAGGAGGCCCTCCAACTCCAACATCCAGAGAGATAACCGGGGGCAACAGGGCACCATGACGACTCGTGTGAACATCACTTGACCTGGAGTTTCTCTCATAAAACAACAAGAGTGTGTCCCAAAAGAGTAGACTACTGCTTGCCGGACTTACTGCACCCAGACGGGAGCTAATAATCTTGGCGGGGGAACCGTATATCACACTGTCACCATAGAAAAGCCTACAGACACCGTGATGATGGTGGCCAGTAAGACCGGCTGGACTCTTGTTTACTTCAAAAGGCTGTTGACTCAGTGGCCATCATGGTCCTTGATCACCACTGACCCTGGACTGTCTGGGAGTTGAGCGGGCAGGGCTCTGACACCTGGTGCTGTTTGTACGTTAATTCAGGGGCCTAATTGAAGAAAGCGCAGACTACTGGTCAGAGCATCTAGGCTGGCAGAAACGGTCGGCCTAAGGTGGCCGAACAAATGTGGGGCGGGGTGAAACCGGCCCCCACAGCGTCTCTGCACATCTCTTTCCTGGACCCTTAAAGGTCATTAGAATCTATAACACTTCCAATGCTGGTGCTCAGGTGGACGAGCAGGGAGGCAGGGGGCCTGGGGACAATCAACGTCACCTGGAGGCTGCTGGGGAGAAGCTCTGACCCTCGCCCCAGGGTATGAGGGCTCCCAACTCAGCACTCAGCAGTTACAGAAGAAGGGTCTGCACCCTCAGCACTCCAAGAATGAGGAACGGGACAAAAGGCAGAGGGGGGGGTTTGTCCCCAGCAAAGCCCATTAAAAATCCCTGGGAGATAAAAATAGAATCTGGGCAATAAAGTCAAGTCTAACCTTTTTTATCCTTTGTGCTTTGTCTAATTTCACGTGCTCCTAGGGTCCCGCATGCAGAGGTTCCACACCCGGCACTTCAGACCAGATTTCCTAGTGCAGAATGGCTGGGTCGACACCTCAGCTCCTGGGGCCCAGTGCAGACTCCGCGATATAGAGCCTGAGCTACAGCCAACCCGGCCCTCGAGAGCTCCGCCCCCTCCCTCCCACTGACTCTGACAGGATCTCTACACAGCAGCCCAGCCCACAGCCCACGGGGTAGTACATGCTCTCACCTCTCCATTCTCTGATCAAAATATAAAGTTTCCTTTGCTTGTGAACCAAACTCAGTCTCGATCTGTTGGCCCCAATGACACTGGGCAGGGGGACACTTGTTGGGGTCCACTCTGGAGGATCAGTAACAGAAATTGAGACTATTGTAACCTCAATGAACAGATGTGTGAGCCAAAGTGTAGTTAACATAGAACAGTGTATAAGGCTCGGGTAAAATAAGATGTTTCTAACACTTCCATTGGATATTTCCATCACTTTATTATAAGCAAGTTCAGTGAAAAGGTTTGTCTTATTTGTCAGCTCAATATTAGAGAAATGAAGTGATTTCTTTCCAAGGATGTACATCTAATAATCTTGGTTAAACCTTCAATCTTGTTTTAAATGCTTTTCCATTGAAAATGATACCTCTCTTTCAGCTCCCCCATTTCTGAGAAGTATAAAATCTTATAATTTATTATTACCAAAGGGGAAAGGTGGGAGGAGGGATAAATTAACAGTTTGGGATTGACACATACACACTGCTATGTATAAAATAGATCATCAACAAGGAACTACTGTATAGCACAGGGAACTACACTCAACATTTTGCAATAACCTATAAGGGGAAATAATCTGAAAAAGAATAGATATTTTTATTGACATCATCTATCAATGACAGTTAAAGTGTAACCTAAGGGAAGCTGGTGGTGAGTGCTTCTGACCCTGAAGACTTCAATCATCTAAAGTTTGGACTCTGCCTACTTCCCAAGGCCCTTAATGAACATATGTGTAGCTGTAGCTTAAAAAATTCCCCAGTTTGGGTTTCGGGGAGACACTGATTTTGAAAAAGCCCTGGTGTTCTCCTTACATGAATGGGACTCTTCCTACTGCTAAAACATGTCTGTCACACCCAGAGGATGGTATACCGTCTGATCGGGAAGAGTTTGGAAAAGGCATCTCATCTCCTCATCTCCTGGTGCTCGGGTTCACCCCTCCAGCGTCTTTACTAACAGTCTCCCCACTTGGAGATGTCAGCACTGTCAACATCCTGTTGCGTACAGTTTGGAATTTGTCCAGAGGATGAAGCGGAAGGATGAGGAACAATGAGAGACAAGTCCTACGTGTTCAGACAGGCACATGTCACTCTAATTTCCAATCAGGAAGACGAATTGACCAAAGGCTAGGGTTGCCCATGGAAACAGTATAGGGCTTGAGGAAATCCCGCTGCTTTGTGGCCAGTTCCCATAAACACAAGTTGAACAATAGAACTCAGGGGCAGTAAAATTCACAAAACTGCAGAGTTGAAAATATCCATCACTGAAAAATGTCTTGAGGAAAGTCAGAGAAAAGGACTTGTAAGCAAGGGAGAATGGCAGGAAAGGGATTTGAGGAGGTAGAAAGGACTCGCCGTTAAGCACAAGAAAAGGAGCTGAACATTGCCAACATTGCAGTTGGCCAAAAAGGGTGTATGCGTTTTTTTTGTGTATATATTCAAGAAAAGAGCGTACACCTTTTTAGCCAACCAAACAGGTGGGCACTGGAAGTCAATACTACAAAAGACATCACTTCGCATCAGTCAGAAGAGCCATCCTCATAAAGCGTAAACAACAGAAATGCAGGACAGGGCAAGGAGAAGAGGGAGCCCTGTGAGACTTATAGTGGAAATGTATATTGCCAACGGCCATTCTGGAGAAGTGTATTGTGTTTACTAAAGCATCTAAACAATGAGCTACAGAGCATAGGGCACTTGCACTCATGGGCGTATATCTTGGGAAAAACAAAAATCGAGAGGACACAGGCACCCCAATGTTTACCCCCTCTCTGTTTAAAAGATCCTCGACTAGGATATAACTTAAATGTCTCTGGAGGGAAAAAATGGATAGAGATGTGGTACTTAGGTAGAGTGGAATATTATTCAGCCTGGAAATCAATGAAATATGGCCAGCTGTAACAACTCCGGAGGAGTTACGTATGATCATTCTAAGTGACAGAATTCAAAAAGAAGAAGACACATATCATAAGATATCACTTAAAGGTGGAATCCAAAATGGCTACACATGAAATAAATTACAAAACAAAAACATAGTCAAATATGTAGAAAACACGCATAAGGCTGCTAAACGGGAAAGGTGGGGAGGGGTGAGGCATCATCCAGGAGGTTGAAATTAGCAAAGATACCATTCCAAATACCAAACTGATAATCAACAAGGCCTACACGGTAGCTAAAAGAACTGCACTCAGCACACTCAAGTCACCGGAAAAGAATATATACGACTGGTAAGAATCTGAAAAAGAATTTATTGATGTCTCTCTGTACGTGAATCAAGTGGATGTACAGCAGCAAGAAACAGAGCTTTGAAAATCAGCTGTAACCAATATAGTAATAAATTGAAAAAGATAAACGACAGAGAGACAGAGAAAACCTCTTACAACTTTTCCTCAGGGACGGTGATGCAACATGGATTGAACACATCTAGACCCACAGCAGGATGAGACATAAGGCTGGAAACTGTTTGCGCTAAGAGAAATGTGAGGTTGGGTGAGGAAATGCACACCCTTTAAAGTAATACTACCTGGTACCCATTCAATGGGTCCCAAATCTGCAGGTTCAAGGGATCTTCCTACAGCTAAAACATGCATGGAAAACCCAGAGGACTGTACACCATGTGATCGGGAGATGTGTCTAAAATGCACCTCATTTATCCTCTCCTGGTGCTCCTGTTCACCATTCCAGCCACGTTACTTAGAAGCTCCCCACTTGGAGAATCAGCACATTTAAACTTCTGTTTCACACATTTTGCAAATTGTGAGGAGGATGAACGGGAAGAGGGGGAACCAATGAGAGAAGAGTTGTAGGGGTTTGGACGGGCACATATCACTCTAATTTCCCATTAAGAATAAGAATTAAAAAAAGGCTCAGCCTGCCTCGCCGGAGCCAAAATAGGGCCTGAAGCAATCCTGCGCGTTTGAGGCCAGCTCACAAAAGAGCAACTTAAAACATGGAGCTCAGGGTCACTGCAATTCACAAACCTGCAGAGTTATAAATGAAAACTAACGTCCAAAAATATGTTGAGGTAAGGCAAAGAAGAGGATCTGAATGCAAGACAGAATTGCAAGAAACAGATTTCAAGAGATAGATTGGACTCGTCTTTAACGCACATGAAAAGCGGCAGAATTTCGACAATGATGCAGTTGGCCCAAAAGGGCGTATGCGATTTTTCCTGATTATATCCAGGAAAAAACGCATACGCACTTTATGGGCAACGAAGCAAGCAAGCAATGCAAATGTGCACAACAAAGAAGTCTCATTTCCCACCGGTCAAAAGGGCCATCCTAAAAAATTGTAAAAACCAGAAATGCAGGACAGGCCATGGAGAACAGGGAGCCTTTATACGCTGATGGGCAGTGTGTGAACTGCCGAGAGCCACTCTGGAGAAGTGTATGGTGGTTCCTAAATCATCTAAAAACAGAGCTACAGAGCATAGGACACTTCCAATCATGGGAGTATATCTAGGGAAGTCTAAAAATCAACAAGACACAAGCACACCACAGTTTAGGGCTACTCTGTTTACAAGAACCTCAACTTCAGTACACCTTAAATATCCCAGGAAAGAGAACAATGGATAAAGAAGATGTGGTACTTATGTACAATGGAATATCTCTTCACCATGAAATCAATGTAATAAGGCTAGTAGAAGGATAAAGAGTGGATTTAGGTCCGATAATACTACTTGAAATAAGTCAAACAGAAAAAGAAACATATCATAAGATATCACTTATAGAGGGAGGGTAAATATGGCTGCACAAGAAATGAATTACAGAACAGAACAGTGTCTCACATTTAGAAAACACACTTATGTCAGCTTAAGGGGAAAGGAGAGGTGGGGTGATGCATAAAACCAGAGTTTGAAATTAGCACAGATACCGTTCAAGAAACCAAATAGGTATTAGACAAGATCTACACCTTGCTCAATGAACTGGCCTCAACACACCCTATACACCGCAGAGAAATATATCTGAGTAATAAGAATCTTAAAACCCATGTATTGATATATCTCCATAAGGGAATCAAGTGTGTGCAGAGCGGCACAAACACAGCAGTGAAAATGAGCTAAACCCCATTATAGAAATAAATTTTAAAAACAAAACGCAGAAACAATGAAAGAGAGAAAAATTCTTACAGAATTCGCTCAGGGGCTGTGACGCAACCTGGATTGACCACATATAAACCCACAGCTGGATAAGACATAAGGCTGGACACTTGGGGCTGAGAGGATTGGTGAGCTTCGGTGAGCAACTGCCGAAAGTTTAATGCAATACTTCATGCTACTCATTCCAAGGGTCCCAACACTCCAGGTTGAAGGGAATCTTCCTACAGCTAAACCATGCTTGGGAAACCCAGCGACTGGTATACCATATGATCGGGAAAGGTTTCTAAAACGCACCACATTTTTCCTCTCCTGGGGCTCCGGATCGACATTCCAGCCGCTTTACTAACAACATCCCCACATGGAGAGTCAATGCCTTTAAGTTCTGGTATCGCACAGTCTTCACTTAGTGCGGAGGATGAATGGGAATAGGGGGAACCAGTGAGAAACTAGCTGTAGCGGTTTCAATGGGCACATGTCACTCTAAATTCACATCAGTAAGAAGAATGAACCAAAGGCACAGCAAGGTGCCCCAGAAGAAGAATAGGGCTTCAAGGAATCCTGTGGTTATGGGGCAAGATCACAAAACTAAGAGCTGAAAAATGGAGCTAAGGGCCACTGCAATTCAAAAACCTGACTTGCCCAAAAAGGGCGTATGCGTTTTTTCCTGAATATATTCAGGAAAAAACGCATACGCCCTTTTTGGCCAACCAAGCAAGCTTGCAAAGGAAATCTGCACTACAATGAAGTCTCAATTCCCCCTGGTCAAAAGGGCCATCTGAAAAAAGTGTAAAATCCAGAAAGGCATGACAGGCCATGGAGAACTGGGAGCCATCTTATGTTGATGGGCAGGATGTAAATTGCCAACAGCCACTCTGGAGAAGTGTTTGGTGTTTCCTGAAACATCTAAAAAACAAAGCAACAGAGCCTAGGGCACTTCCACTTATGGTACTATAGTTTAGGGCAATTAAAATAAAAAAGACACAGCCACCCCAAAGTTTGGGATGGCTCTGTTTACAAGAACCTCATATACGGTACAAGTTCAATATCACAGAAAGTGAAAAATGGATAAAGAAGTTGTGGTACTTACGTACAATGCAATATCACTCAGCAATGAAATCTATGTCATCAGGCCCGTAGCAGCATAATGAGTGGACTAAGTACGATGAATCTAACTGAAATAAGTCACACAGAAAAAGAAACATCATAAGGTATCACTAATACACGGAATGTAAACTTGGCTACACAGGAACTGAATTCCAAAACAGAACAGGGTCTCAAATTTAGAAAACCAACTTATGCTTGCTTAAGGGGAAAGGTGAGTTGGGGTGCTGCATAAAACCAGAGATTGAAATGAGCACAGATAAAGTTCCTTAAGCCAAATATGGAATAGACAAGAGCTACTCCTTGCTCAAAGAAATGGACTCAACACCCCATATTCAACGCCTAGGAATATACCTGACTAGTAAGAATCATAAAACCTATGGATTTATATATCTCTGTAAGAGAATCAAGAGTGTGTACAGCGGCATTAAAGCAGTGAAAATCAGGTAAATCCCATAATAAAAATAAATTTCTTAAACAAAACACAATGACAGTGAAATAGAGAGAAATACTTAAGTAATTCATTCAAGGCTTCTGATGCAACCTGCATTTACCACATCTACACCCAGAGCTGGGTGACACATAAGGCTGGACACGTGGGGCTCATAATATTGGTGAGGTTCGGTGAGCAAATGAAGACCTTTGAAGTCATATTGCATGGTACCCATTCCATGGGTCTCAACTCTCCAGGTTTAAGGGACACTTCCTTCAGCTAAAACATGCATGTGGAACCCACAGTATGATCCACCATGCGATCGAGAAACATGTTCAAATGTGTCTCACTTTTCGTTCCCTGGTACTCGGGTGCAACATGCCAGACGCTTTACTAACACTCTCCCGACTTGGAGAGTCAGTGCCTTTAACCTCCTGTTTGGCCCAGTTTGCAATTTCTGTGGAAGATGAACAGGAATAGGGAGAAACAATGACAGACAAGCTGGAGGTGTCTGGACGGGCAAATTTAACTCTCATTTCCCACCAGGAAGGGGAAGTAACCAAAGGCTCAGCGTGCCGTGCCGGAACCAGATTAGGGCCTGAAGCCATCCTGCGGTGTTGCGGCCAGCTCACGAGAAAGCGAGTTGAAGAAAGGAGCTCAGGGGCACTGTAATTCACAAACCTGCAGAGTTATAAATGACAGCTATCGTCCAAAAATATACTGAAGTAAGGCTGCCAAGAGGACTTGAAAGCGGGGCAGAATTGCAGGAAACCGATTTCAGGAGGTAGACTGGAATTGCATTTAAAGCATAGGAAAAGAGGCAGAACGTCCACAATGATGCACTTGGCCAAAAAGGGCGTATGCGTTTTTTCCTGAATATATTCAGGAAAAAACGCATACGCCCTTTTTGGCCAACCAAGCAAGCTTGCAAAGGAAATCTGCACTACAATGAAGTCTCACTTCCCCCCGGTCAAAAGGGCCATCTGAAAAAAGTGTAAAATCCAGAAAGGCAGGACAGGCCATGGAGAACTGGGAGCCTTGTTATGCTGATGGGCGGGATGTCAATTGCCAACAGCCACTCGGGAGAAGTGTATGGTGTTTCCTGAAACATCTAAAAAGCAAAGCAACAGAGCCTAGGGCACTTCCACTTATGGTCCTATAGCTTAGGGAAATTAAAATCAAAAAGACACAGCCACCCCAAAGGTTGGGACGGCTCTGTTTACAAGAACCTGGTTTACGGTACAAGTTCAATATCGCAGAAAGTGAAAAATGGATAAAGAAGTTGTGGTACTTACGTACAATGCAGTATCACTCAGCAATGAAATCTATGTCATCAGGCCCGTAGCAGCATAATGAGTGGATTCAGGTATGATGATTCTAACTGAAATAAGTCACACAGAAAAAGAAACGTCATAAGATATCACTAATACACGGAATGTAAACTTGGCTACACAGGAACTGAATTGCAAAACAGAACAGGGTCTCAAGTTTAGAAAACTAACTTATGCTTGCTTAAGGGGGAAGGTGAGTTGGGGTGCTGCATTAAACCAGAGTTTGAAATTAGCACAGATATCGTTCCATAAGCCAAATATGGAATAGACAAGACCTACCCCTTGCTCAACGAAATGGATTCAACAATGAGGTATCACCTCACACCTGGTAGAATAGGCATCATAGAAAATCTACAAGCAAAAAATGCTGGAAAGGGTGTGGAGAAAAGGAACCCTCTTCCACTATTGTTGGGAATATAAATTGATACAGTCACTATGGAGAACAATATGGAATTTCTTAAGAAACTAACAATAGAATTACCATATGATACAGCAATCCCAGTACTGGACATATACCCAGACAAAACCATAAATCAAAAAGAGACATTCACCGCAATGTTCATTGCATCACTATTTACAATATCGAGGTAATGGAAGCAACCTAAATGCCCACAGACAGACGAATGCATAAAGCCGTGGTACATATATAAAATGGAATATTACTAAGCCACGAAAAGGAATGAAATTGGGTCATTTGTAGAGACGTCGATGCATCTAGAGACTGTCATACAGAGTGAAGTAAGTCAGAAAGAGAAAAACAAATCTTGTATATTCATGCATATATGTGGAACCTAGAAAACCTGTACAGATTAACCATTTTGCAAGGCATAAATAGAGCAACAGATGTAGACAACAAACGTATGGACAACAAGGGGGGAAAGCTGTTGGGGGGGTGGTGGGAGGAGTTGAGAGACTGGGATTGGCATGTATACATTTATATGTATAAAATAGATAACCAATAAGAACCTGCTGTATAAAAATATAAAATAAAATTCAAAATTAAAAAGAAATAAAATTTAAAAATAGAAAAAACAATTATTCCCTTCACATACATGTATTTATATGAATAAATTATTTCCATGCTTATATCTGTAAATACAAAAAAGAGGAATAAAATCTACCTTGAACCCAAAACGAAAAAGAGAAAGAAAACACAGAACCCACCAGTTCCACAGAGGAAAACCGTATCAGGGCACTTGCTCCAGTTGTAAACAATTCTGAAGTTGGTCAGTGGTGGGGAATCGTCTCCCATTCAGCCAGCAGCCCCCACGCAACAAGCGTCCTCATTGCAAAGCTGGGGCACCGTGCCGAGGCATCTGTGAGTAAACGTGAGCTGAGCCCCAGGCCAGTTGCTGCTGAACTATTCCCACCCATCCCAGGTAAAACACCTGAATATATACAAGGACTTGAAAGCCTAGAGGGAGGGCCATAGAGCCACACGAGTGACAGCATGCCGGCCGACTTGGTGCCTGCAGGCCAGCCAGGATGGTCCTGGCCCTGGGTGCTCTTCTGGAAGATTTCCATTTCCCTGCCTGAGATACCCGTCCTGTCCCTGCCCCCACTGCTTGTTTCCTTCCTCACCTCTGCCCAGGGAGAAATTCCAGCAGCAGGTATGGGTGACACATCTTCTTCTTTAGCAGGTGGCAGCCTGGCAACTGCTGCAGAAAGTCCAGCAGAGCCCCACTCACACTGGGCCACCCACAAAGCCGTGGCCTCTCACTCCCTCCCACCAGCCCAGCCCCGAGACTGCTGACAGGGCAGAGAAAATGGCGTCAGGCACGGCTGCAGGGGCTCTTGCTGCCTGGAGTGGTATTTATAGTGATCTCAACCCAGGCACACCTGGGGAGGGCTGGCCGGCACGGTAAGGCTGCCCAGGTCAGCCAATCATCACCCCTCAGGGGCTCACAGTTGCAGAAAATGGAACTTGCTGAACCGGCCAGGTCCAAGGAACAGGTGTGGGCTCCTGAGAGTCAGGATAGACAAGGGGCTGCAGCTTTGGCTTGTTTTCTAATCATTTTATCTGGCCCATGAGTGGGAGACAACTTCAAGAAAACCCTCTCCTAATGAGAGGAACCCAGGAGTCAGGGAGAGGAGGGGTGGGTGGTGGTTGGAGACAGAGGCCTGGTGCCCCGGGTGCAGTGGAAGTCTCTGGAAGACCAGGTGGAGGGAGGCCTCACGGAGTGATGCCCAGGGTCACAGACCTGTCGCAGCTGCTGTTTGTTAGTTCAAGTCCTGCTCTGAGGTGCTCTGTGTCAGCTCTGAGCGACAGGTGAGCTGGGGGTGCTCTGCAATGAGGGCTATGTGCACGGTTCCTGTGTGCCCAGCCCTGCCACGGTACCTGCAAGGGTAGCTCTGTATCCTGGGAGGGGCCTGACCACGAGAGCCCTGTGGGCTGGGGTGGGGGTGGGGTACCTGCCCAGGTGAGCTCCATATTCTGGGATTGGTCTGACCACGAGAGCCCCATGGGCTGCTGGGGACCTGGTAAAGGATGTCAGGACAGTCAGTGAAGCCACCGAGGATATACCTCCAGTTGCTCCTAATTCCTACACCCTGCTGGTCATTCTACCAACCACCAGGACATGGTATTCTGTATTAGTCTTCAATGATGCCTTCTTTTGTATTCCATTAGTCCCAGAGTCACAAGAAATTTTGGCTTGTGAGTGGCAGGACTCAACATACAACTAAAACAATACTTCCGGGCCGTCTGGCCCCAAGGGTGCAAAAATTCCCACCCCATCTTTGGGGAAAGCTTAGCTAAAGACCTAAAAGTTCTACCTCTGGAAAAGGAAACCCTCCTTCAATATGCAGACGACATTCTGATCGCCAGCCCTACTAAGGAGGCCTCTGAACTACCAAGCCAATAAAGGATAGAAGTTGTCCAAGAAAAAGCTCAAATATCACAGACTGCCGTGACCTGCCTGGGCTTCATTCTCACAGAAGGTTGGAGAAGTCCATCCCAGGAAAGGGAAGAAACCATTTTCAGCCTTACCCCTTTCTAAAACTAGAAGACAGCTTAGGGGTTCCTGGGGAGGCCAGGGTTTGCTGCTTCTGGATCCCTAACTACAGTCTACTAGCTGGGCCTCTATATGAAACACTGAAAGGAAAAGATGATGATCCTTTTGAATAGAATCCAGAAGTGGCCTTTCAAGAATGGAAAGAGCAGTCAATTCAGACCCTTGCCCTGGAACTCCCTAATTTAGCTAAACCCTTTGACCTTTACATTCCCGGTGAAAGGTGAATCGCCATTGGAGAATTAGTGCAAAACCTGGGACCACTTGAAATGGAACAATGCAAGAATGCCATCCAGGTAGGATAAACTATGGTCACCAAGGGGCTTGGCCCACTGCCACATCTGGCCAAGATACTGGCGGTATCTAAAACCCTGGAAATCAGCAGCCCAAAAGGCCACCTCCCTCCTAAGGGAAAAGGACCCCACGTGGTGATCCTAACCACCAACCATGCCCTGAAGTTGCAGGGTTCGCTCCGTGGGCACACCGACCTCGAGTGAGGAGGCCCTCCAACTCCAACATCCAGAGAGATAACCGGGGGCAACAGGGCACCATGACGACTCGTGTGAACATCACTTGACCTGGAGTTTCTCTCATAAAACAACAAGAGTGTGTCCCAAAAGAGTAGACTACTGCTTGCCGGACTTACTGCACCCAGACGGGAGCTAATAATCTTGGCGGGGGAACCGTATATCACACTGTCACCATAGAAAAGCCTACAGACACCGTGATGATGGTGGCCAGTAAGACCGGCTGGACTCTTGTTTACTTCAAAAGGCTGTTGACTCAGTGGCCATCATGGTCCTTGATCACCACTGACCCTGGACTGTCTGGGAGTTGAGCGGGCAGGGCTCTGACACCTGGTGCTGTTTGTACGTTAATTCAGGGGCCTAATTGAAGAAAGCGCAGACTACTGGTCAGAGCATCTAGGCTGGCAGAAACGGTCGGCCTAAGGTGGCCGAACAAATGTGGGGCGGGGTGAAACCGGCCCCCACAGCGTCTCTGCACATCTCTTTCCTGGACCCTTAAAGGTCATTAGAATCTATAACACTTCCAATGCTGCTGCTCAGGTGGACGAGCAGGGAGGCAGGGGGCCTGGGGACAATCAACGTCACCTGGAGGCTGCTGGGGAGAAGCTCTGACCCTCGCCCCAGGGTATGAGGGCTCCCAACTCAGCACTCAGCAGTTACAGAAGAAGGGTCTGCACCCTCAGCACTCCAAGAATGAGGAACGGGACAAAAGGCAGAGGGGGGGTTTGTCCCCAGCAAAGCCCATTAAAAATCCCTGGGAGATAAAAATAGAATCTGGGCAATAAAGTCAAGTCTAACCTTTTTTATCCTTTGTGCTTTGTCTAATTTCACGTGCTCCTAGGGTCCCGCATGCAGAGGTTCCACACCCGGCACTTCAGACCAGATTTCCTAGTGCAGAATGGCTGGGTCGACACCTCAGCTCCTGGGGCCCAGTGCAGACTCCGCGATATAGAGCCTGAGCTACAGCCAACCCGGCCCTCGAGAGCTCCGCCCCCTCCCTCCCACTGACTCTGACAGGATCTCTACACAGCAGCCCAGCCCACAGCCCACGGGGTAGTACATGCTCTCACCTCTCCATTCTCTGATCAAAATATAAAGTTTCCTTTGCTTGTGAACCAAACTCAGTCTCGATCTGTTGGCCCCAATGACACTGGGCAGGGGGACACTTGTTGGGGTCCACTCTGGAGGATCAGTAACAGAAATTGAGACTATTGTAACCTCAATGAACAGATGTGTGAGCCAAAGTGTAGTTAACATAGAACAGTGTATAAGGCTCGGGTAAAATAAGATGTTTCTAACACTTCCATTGGATATTTCCATCACTTTATTATAAGCAAGTTCAGTGAAAAGGTTTGTCTTATTTGTCAGCTCAATATTAGAGAAATGAAGTGATTTCTTTCCAAGGATGTACATCTAATAATCTTGGTTAAACCTTCAATCTTGTTTTAAATGCTTTTCCATTGAAAATGATACCTCTCTTTCAGCTCCCCCATTTCTGAGAAGTATAAAATCTTATAATTTATTATTACCAAAGGGGAAAGGTGGGAGGAGGGATAAATTAACAGTTTGGGATTGACACATACACACTGCTATGTATAAAATAGATCATCAACAAGGAACTACTGTATAGCACAGGGAACTACACTCAACATTTTGCAATAACCTATAAGGGGAAATAATCTGAAAAAGAATAGATATTTTTATTGACATCATCTATCAATGACAGTTAAAGTGTAACCTAAGGGAAGCTGGTGGTGAGTGCTTCTGACCCTGAAGACTTCAATCATCTAAAGTTTGGACTCTGCCTACTTCCCAAGGCCCTTAATGAACATATGTGTAGCCGTAGCTTAAAAAATTCCCCAGTTTGGGTTTCGGGGAGACACTGATTTTGAAAAAGCCCTGGTGTTCTCCTTACATGAATGGGACTCTTCCTACTGCTAAAACATGTCTGTCACACCCAGAGGATGGTATACCGTCTGATCGGGAAGAGTTTGGAAAAGGCATCTCATCTCCTCATCTCCTGGTGCTCGGGTTCACCCCTCCAGCGTCTTTACTAACAGTCTCCCCACTTGGAGATGTCAGCACTGTCAACATCCTGTTGCGTACAGTTTGGAATTTGTCCAGAGGATGAAGCGGAAGGATGAGGAACAATGAGAGACAAGTCCTACGTGTTCAGACAGGCACATGTCACTCTAATTTCCAATCAGGAAGACGAATTGACCAAAGGCTAGGGTTGCCCATGGAAACAGTATAGGGCTTGAGGAAATCCCGCTGCTTTGTGGCCAGTTCCCATAAACACAAGTTGAACAATAGAACTCAGGGGCAGTAAAATTCACAAAACTGCAGAGTTGAAAATATCCATCACTGAAAAATGTCTTGAGGAAAGTCAGAGAAAAGGACTTGTAAGCAAGGGAGAATGGCAGGAAAGGGATTTGAGGAGGTAGAAAGGACTCGCCGTTAAGCACAAGAAAAGGAGCTGAACATTGCCAACATTGCAGTTGGCCAAAAAGGGTGTATGCGTTTTTTTTGTGTATATATTCAAGAAAAGAGCGTACACCTTTTTAGCCAACCAAACAGGTGGGCACTGGAAGTCAATACTACAAAAGACATCACTTCGCATCAGTCAGAAGAGCCATCCTCATAAAGCGTAAACAACAGAAATGCAGGACAGGGCAAGGAGAAGAGGGAGCCCTGTGAGACTTATAGTGGAAATGTATATTGCCAACGGCCATTCTGGAGAAGTGTATTGTGTTTACTAAAGCATCTAAACAATGAGCTACAGAGCATAGGGCACTTGCACTCATGGGCGTATATCTTGGGAAAAACAAAAATCGAGAGGACACAGGCACCCCAATGTTTACCCCCTCTCTGTTTAAAAGATCCTCGACTAGGATATAACTTAAATGTCTCTGGAGGGAAAAAATGGATAGAGATGTGGTACTTAGGTAGAGTGGAATATTATTCAGCCTGGAAATCAATGAAATATGGCCAGCTGTAACAACTCCGGAGGAGTTACGTATGATCATTCTAAGTGACAGAATTCAAAAAGAAGAAGACACATATCATAAGATATCACTTAAAGGTGGAATCCAAAATGGCTACACATGAAATAAATTACAAAACAAAAACATAGTCAAATATGTAGAAAACACGCATAAGGCTGCTAAACGGGAAAGGTGGGGAGGGGTGAGGCATCATCCAGGAGGTTGAAATTAGCAAAGATACCATTCCAAATACCAAACTGATAATCAACAAGGCCTACACGGTAGCTAAAAGAACTGCACTCAGCACACTCAAGTCACCGGAAAAGAATATATACGACTGGTAAGAATCTGAAAAAGAATTTATTGATGTCTCTCTGTACGTGAATCAAGTGGATGTACAGCAGCAAGAAACAGAGCTTTGAAAATCAGCTGTAACCAATATAGTAATAAATTGAAAAAAATAAACGACAGAGAGACAGAGAAAACCTCTTACAACTTTTCCTCAGGGACGGTGATGCAACATGGATTGAACACATCTAGACCCACAGCAGGATGAGACATAAGGCTGGAAACTGTTTGCGCTAAGAGAAATGTGAGGTTGGGTGAGGAAATGCACACCCTTTAAAGTAATACTACCTGGTACCCATTCAATGGGTCCCAAATCTGCAGGTTCAAGGGATCTTCCTACAGCTAAAACATGCATGGAAAACCCAGAGGACTGTACACCATGTGATCGGGAGATGTGTCTAAAATGCACCTCATTTATCCTCTCCTGGTGCTCCTGTTCACCATTCCAGCCACGTTACTTAGAAGCTCCCCACTTGGAGAATCAGCACATTTAAACTTCTGTTTCACACCTTTTGCAAATTGTGAGGAGGATGAACGGGAAGAGGGGGAACCAATGAGAGAAGAGTTGTAGGGGTTTGGACGGGCACATATCACTCTAATTTCCCATTAAGAATAAGAATTAAAAAAAGGCTCAGCCTGCCTCGCCGGAGCCAAAATAGGGCCTGAAGCAATCCTGCGCGTTTGAGGCCAGCTCACAAAAGAGCAACTTAAAACATGGAGCTCAGGGTCACTGCAATTCACAAACCTGCAGAGTTATAAATGAAAACTAACGTCCAAAAATATGTTGAGGTAAGGCAAAGAAGAGGATCTGAATGCAAGACAGAATTGCAAGAAACAGATTTCAAGAGATAGATTGGACTCGTCTTTAACGCACATGAAAAGCGGCAGAATTTCGACAATGATGCAGTTGGCCCAAAAGGGCGTATGCGATTTTTCCTGATTATATCCAGGAAAAAACGCATACGCACTTTATGGGCAACGAAGCAAGCAAGCAATGCAAATGTGCACAACAAAGAAGTCTCATTTCCCACCGGTCAAAAGGGCCATCCTAAAAAATTGTAAAAACCAGAAATGCAGGACAGGCCATGGAGAACAGGGAGCCTTTATACGCTGATGGGCAGTGTGTGAACTGCCGAGAGCCACTCTGGAGAAGTGTATGGTGGTTCCTAAATCATCTAAAAACAGAGCTACAGAGCATAGGACACTTCCAATCATGGGAGTATATCTAGGGAAGTCTAAAAATCAACAGGACACAAGCACACCACAGTTTAGGGCTACTCTGTTTACAAGAACCTCAACTTCAGTACACCTTAAATATCCCAGGAAAGAGAACAATGGATAAAGAAGATGTGGTACTTATGTACAATGGAATATCTCTTCACCATGAAATCAATGTAATAAGGCTAGTAGAAGGATAAAGAGTGGATTTAGGTCCGATAATACTACTTGAAATAAGTCAAACAGAAAAAGAAACATATCATAAGATATCACTTATAGAGGGAGGGTAAATATGCCTGCACAAGAAATGAATTACAGAACAGAACAGTGTCTCACATTTAGAAAACACACTTATGTCAGCTTAAGGGGAAAGGAGAGGTGGGGTGATGCATAAAACCAGAGTTTGAAATTAGCACAGATACCGTTCAAGAAACCAAATAGGTATTAGACAAGATCTACACCTTGCTCAATGAACTGGCCTCAACACACCCTATACACCGCAGAGAAATATATCTGAGTAATAAGAATCTTAAAACCCATGTATTGATATATCTCCATAAGGGAATCAAGTGTGTGCAGAGTGGCACAAACACAGCAGTGAAAATGAGCTAAACCCCATTATAGAAATAAATTTTAAAAACAAAACGCAGAAACAATGAAAGAGAGAAAAATTCTTACAAAATTCGCTCAGGGGCTGTGATGCAACCTGGATTGACCACATATAAACCCACAGCTGGATAAGACATAAGGCTGGACACTTGGGGCTGAGAGGATTGGTGAGCTTCGGTGAGCAACTGCCGAAAGTTTAATGCAATACTTCATGCTACTCATTCCAAGGGTCCCAACACTCCAGGTTGAAGGGAATCTTCCTACAGCTAAACCATGCTTGGGAAACCCAGCGACTGGTATACCATATGATCGGGAAAGGTTTCTAAAACGCACCACATTTTTCCTCTCCTGGGGCTCCGGATCGACATTCCAGCCGCTTTACTAACAACATCCCCACATGGAGAGTCAATGCCTTTAAGTTCTGGTATCGCACAGTCTTCAGTTAGTGCGGAGGATGAATGGGAATAGGGGGAACCAGTGAGAAACTAGCTGTAGCGGTTTCAATGGGCACATGTCACTCTAATTTCACATCAGTAAGAAGAATGAACCAAAGGCACAGCAAGGTGCCCCAGAAGAAGAATAGGGCTTCAAGGAATCCTGTGGTTATGGGGCAAGATCACAAAACTAAGAGCTGAAAAATGGAGCTAAGGGCCACTGCAATTCAAAAACCTGACTTGCCCAAAAAGGGCGTATGCGTTTTTTCCTGAATATATTCAGGAAAAAACGCATACGCCCTTTTTGGCCAACCAAGCAAGCTTGCAAAGGAAATCTGCACTACAATGAAGTCTCAATTCCCCCTGGTCAAAAGGGCCATCTGAAAAAAGTGTAAAATCCAGAAAGGCATGACAGGCCATGGAGAACTGGGAGCCATCTTATGCTGATGGGCAGGATGTAAATTGCCAACAGCCACTCTGGAGAAGTGTTTGGTGTTTCCTGAAACATCTAAAAAACAAAGCAACAGAGCCTAGGGCACTTCCACTTATGGTACTATAGTTTAGGGCAATTAAAATCAAAAAGACACAGCCACCCCAAAGTTTGGGATGGCTCTGTTTACAAGAACCTCATATACGGTACAAGTTCAATATCACAGAAAGTGAAAAATGGATAAAGAAGTTGTGGTACTTACGTACAATGCAATATCACTCAGCAATGAAATCTATGTCATCAGGCCCGTAGCAGCATAATGAGTGGACTAAGTACGATGAATCTAACTGAAATAAGTCACACAGAAAAAGAAACATCATAAGGTATCACTAATACACGGAATGTAAACTTGGCTACACAGGAACTGAATTCCAAAACAGAACAGGGTCTCAAATTTAGAAAACCAACTTATGCTTGCTTAAGGGGAAAGGTGAGTTGGGGTGCTGCATAAAACCAGAGATTGAAATGAGCACAGATAAAGTTCCTTAAGCCAAATATGGAATAGACAAGAGCTACTCCTTGCTCAAAGAAATGGATTCAACACCCCATATTAAACACCTAAGAATATACCTGACTAGGAAGTATCTTAAAACCTATGGATTGCTATGTCTCCGAAAGAGAATCAAGCGTGTGTGCAGGGGCATAAACGCAGCAGTGATAGGATTGGAGAGGTTCGGTGAGCAAATGAAGACCCTTTGAAGTCATATTGCATGGTACCCATTCCAGGGGTCTCATCTCTCCAGGTTTCAGGGATTCTTCCTTCAGCTAAAACATGCATGTGGAACCCAGAGTATGATCAACCGTGTGATCGGGAGACGTGTTCCAATATGTCTCAGTTTTCGTCCCCTGGTACTCAGGTGCAACATTCCACACGCTTTACTAACACTCTCCCGAATTGGAGAGTCAGCGCCTTTAACCTCCTGTTTGGCCCAGTTTGCAATTTCTGCGGAAGATGAACAGGAATAGGGAGAACCAATGACAGACTAGCTGGAGGTGTCTGGACGGGCAAATTGAACTCTCATTTCCCACCAGGAAGAGGAATTAACCAAAGGCTCAGCGTGCCGTGCCGGAACCAGATTAGGGCCTGAAGCCATCCTGCGGTGTTGCGGCCAGCTCACGAGAAAGCGAGTTGAAGAAAGGAGCTCAGGGGCACTGTAATTCACAAACCTGCAGAGGTATAAATGACAGCTATCGTCCAAAAATATACTGAAGTAAGGCTGCCAAGAGGACTTGAAAGCGGGGCAGAATTGCAGGAAACCGATTTCAGGAGGTAGACTGGAATTGCATTTAAAGCATAGGAAAAGAGGCAGAACGTCCACAATGATGCACTTGGCCAAAAAGGGCGTATGCGTTTTTTCCTGAATATATTCAGGATAAAACGCATACGCCCTTTTTGGCCAACCAAGCAAGCTTGCAAAGGAAATCTGCACTACAATGAAGTCTCACTTCCCCCCGGTCAAAAGGGCCATCTGAAAAAAGTGTAAAATCCAGAAAGGCAGGACAGGCCATGGAGAACTGGGAGCCTTGTTATGCTGATGGGCGGGATGTAAATTGCCAACAGCCACTCCGGAGAAGTGTATGGTGTTTCCTGAAACATCTAAAAAACAAAGCAACAGAGCCTAGGGCACTTCCACTTATGGTCCTATAGCTTAGGGAAATTAAAATCAAAAGACACAGCCACCCCAAAGGTTGGGACGGCTCTGTTTACAAGAACCTGGTTTACGGTACAAGTTCAATATCGCAGAAAGTGAAAAATGGATAAAGAAGTTGTGGTACTTACGTACAATGCAGTATCACTCAGCAATGAAATCTATGTCATCAGGCCCGTAGCAGCATAATGAGTGGATTCAGGTATGATGATTCTAACTGAAATAAGTCACACAGAAAAAGAAACATCATAAGATATCACTAATACACGGAATGTAAACTTGGCTACACAGGAACTGAATTACAAAACAGAACAGGGTCTCAAATTTAGAAAACCAACTTATGCTTGCTTAAGGGGAAAGGTGAGTTGGGGTGCTGCATAAAACCAGAGATTGAAATGAGCACAGATAAAGTTCCTTAAGCCAAATATGGAATAGACAAGAGCTACTCCTTGCTCAACGAAATGGACTCAACACCCCATATTAAATGCCTAAGAGTGTACCTGACTAGGAAGTATCTTAAAACCTATGGATTGCTATGTCTCCTAAAGAGAATCAAGCGTGTGTACAGGGGCATAAACGCAGCAGTGATAGGATTGGAGAAGTTCGGTGAGCAAATGAAGACCCTTTGAAGTCATATTGCATGGTACCCTTTCCACGGGTCTCAACTCTCCAGGTTTAAGGTATTCTTCCTTCAGCTAAAACATGCATGTGGAACGCAGAGTATGATCAACCGTGTGATCGGGAGACGTGTTCCAATATGTGTCAGTTTTCGTCCCCTGGTACTCGGGTGCAACATTCCAGACGCTTTACTAACACTCTCCCGACTTGGAGAGTCAGCGCCTTTAACATCCTGTTTGGCCCAGTTTGCAATTTCTGCGGAAGATGAACAGGGATAGGGAGAACCAATGAGAGACTAGCTGGAGGTGTCTGGACGGGCAAATTGAACTCTCATTTCCCACCAGGAAGAGGAATTAACCAAAGGCTCAGCGTGCCGTGCCGGAACCAGATTAGGGCCTGAAGCCATCCTGTGGTGTTGCGGCCAGCTCACGAGAAAGCGAGTTGAAGAAAGGAGCTCAGGGGCACTGTAATTCACAAACCTGCAGAGGTATAAATGACAGCTATCGTCCAAAAATATACTGAAGTAAGGCCGCCAAGAGGACTTAAAAGCGGGGCAGAATTGCAGGAAACCGATTTCAGGAGGTAGACTGGAATTGCATTTAAAGCATAGGAAAAGAGGCAGAACGTCCACAATGATGCACTTGGCCAAAAAGGGCGTATGCGTTTTTTCCTGAATATATTCAGGATAAAACGCATACGCCCTTTTTGGCCAACCAAGCAAGCTTGCAAAGGAAATCTGCACTACAATGAAGTCTCACTTCCCCCCGGTCAAAAGGGCCATCTGAAAAAAGTGTAAACTCCAGAAAGGCAGGACAGGCCATGGAGAACTGGGAGCCTTGTTATGCTGATGGGCGGGATGTCAATTGCCAACAGCCACTCGGGAGAAGTGTATGGTGTTTCCTGAAACATCTAAAAAACAAAGCAACAGAGCCTAGGGCACTTCCACTTATGGTCCTATAGCTTAGGGAAATTAAAATCAAAAAGACACAGCCACCCCCAAAGGTTGGGACGGCTCTGTTTACAAGAACCTGGTTTACGGTACAAGTTCAATATCACAAAAAGTGAAAAATGGATAAAGAAGTTGTGGTACTTATGTACAATGCAGTATCACTCAACAATGAAATCTATGTCATCAGGCCCGTAGCAGCATAATGAGTGGATTCAGGTATGATGATTCTAACTGAAATAAGTCACACAGAAAAAGAAACATCATAAGATATCACTAATACACGGAATGTAAACTT
Organism: Lagenorhynchus albirostris; assembly: GCF_949774975.1. Classification (NCBI taxonomy): domain Eukaryota; kingdom Metazoa; phylum Chordata; class Mammalia; order Artiodactyla; family Delphinidae; genus Lagenorhynchus; species Lagenorhynchus albirostris. Next base: position 698,438 of record NW_026783620.1, on the reverse strand, counting down.
GGCTACACAGGAACTGAATTGCAAAACAGAACAGGGTCTCAAATTTAGAAAACCAACTTATGCTTGCTTAAGGGGAAAGGTGAGTTGGGGTGCTGCATAAAAGCAGAGATTGAAATGAGCACAGATAAAGTTCCTTAAGCCAAATATGGAATAGACAAGAGCTACTCCTTGCTCAACGAAATGGACTCAACACCCCATATTAAATGCCTAAGAGTGTACCTGACTAGGAAGTATCTTAAAACCTATGGATTGCTATGTCTCCTAAAGAGAATCAAGCGTGTGTACAGGGGCATAAACGCAGCAGTGATAGGATTGGAGAAGTTCGGTGAGCAAATGAAGACCCTTTGAAGTCATATTGCATGGTACCCTTTCCACGGGTCTCAACTCTCCAGGTTTAAGGTATTCTTCCTTCAGCTAAAACATGCATGTGGAACCCAGAGTATGATCAACCGTGTGATCGGGAGACGTGTTCCAATATGTGTGAGTTTTCGTCCCCTGGTACTCGGGTGCAACATTCCAGACGCTTTACTAACACTCCCCCGACTAGGAGAGTCAGTGCCTTTAACCTCCTGTTTGGCCCAGTTTGCAATTTCTGCGGAAGATGAACAGGGATAGGGAGAACCAATGAGAGACTAGCTGGAGGTGTCTGGACGGGCAAATTTAACTCTCATTTCCCACCAGGAAGAGGAATTAACCAAAGGCTCAGCGTGCCGTGCCGGAACCAGATTAGGGCCTGAAGCCATCCTGCGGTGTTGCGGCCAGCTCACGAGAAAGCGAGTTGAAGAAAGGAGCTCAGGGGCACTGTAATTCACAAACCTGCAGAGTTATAAATGACAGCTATCGTCCAAAAATATACTGAAGTAAGGCTGCCAAGAGGACTTGAAAGCGGGGCAGAATTGCAGGAAACCGATTTCAGGAGGTAGACTGGAATTGCATTTAAAGCATAAGAAAAGAGGCAGAACGTCCACAATGATGCACTTGGCCATAAAGGGCGTAAGCGTTTTTTCCTGAATATATTCAGTAAAAAACGCATACGCCCTTTTTGGCCAACCAAGCAAGCTTGCAAAGGAAATCTGCACTACAATGAAGTCTCACTTCCCCCCGGTCAAAAGGGCCATCTGAAAAAAGTGTAAACTCCAGAAAGGCAGGAAGGCCATGGAGAACTGGGAGCCTTATTATGCTGATGGGCGGGATGTAAATTGCCAACAGCCACTCGGGAGAAGTGTATGGTGTTTCCTGAAACATCTAAAAAGCAAAGCAACAGAGCCTAGGGCACTTCCACTTATGGTCCTATAGCTTAGGGAAATTAAAATCAAAAAGACACAGCCACCCCAAAGGTTGGGACGGCTCTGTTTACAAGAACCTGGTTTACGGTACAAGTTCAATATCGCAGAAAGTGAAAAATGGATAAAGAAGTTGTGGTACTTACGTACAATGCAATATCACTCAGCAATGAAATCTATGTCATCAGGCCCGTAGCAGCATAATGAGTGGATTCAGGTATGATGATTCTAACTGAAATAAGTCACACAGAAAAAGAAACATCATAAGATATCACTAATACACGGAATGTAAACTTGGCTACACAGGAACTGAATTGCAAAACAGAACAGGGTCTCAAATTTAGAAAACCAACATATGCTTGGTTAAGGGGAAAGGTGAGTTGGGGTGCTGCATAAAACCAGAGATTGAAATGAGCACAGATAAAGTTCCTTAAGCCAAATATGGAATAGACAAGAGCTACTCCTTGCTCAACGAAATGGACTCAACACCCCATATTAAACACCTAAGAATATACCTGACTAGGAAGTATCTTAAAACCTATGGATTGCTATGTCTCCGAAATAGAATCAAGCATGTGTGCAGGGGCATAAACACAGCAGTGATAGGATTGGAGAAGTTCGGTGAGCAAATGAAGACCCTTTGAAGTCATATTGCATGGTACCCATTCCACGGGTCTCAACTCTCCAGGTTTAAGGTATTCTTCCTTCAGCTAAAACATGCATGTGGAACCCAGAGTATGATCAACCGTGTGATCGGGAGACGTGTTCCAATATGTCTCAGTTTTCGTCCCCTGGTACTCGGGTGCAACATTCCAGATGCTTTACTAACACTCTCCCGACTTGGAGAGTCAGTGCCTTTAACCTCCTGTTTGGCCCAGTTTGCAATTTCTGCGGAAGATGAACAGGGATAGGGAGAACCAATGAGAGACTAGCTGGAGGTGTCTGGACGGGCAAATTGAACTCTCATTTCCCACCAGGAAGAGGAATTAACCAAAGGCTCAGCGTGCCGTGCCGGAACCAGATTAGGGCCTGAAGCCATCCTGTGGTGTTGCGGCCAGCTCACGAGAAAGCGAGTTGAAGAAAGGAGCTCAGGGGCACTGTAATTCACAAAGCTGCAGAGTTATAAATGACAGCTATCGTCCAAAAATATACTGAAGTAAGGCTGCCAAGAGGACTTAAAAGCGGGGCAGAATTGCAGGAAACCGATTTCAGGAGGTAGACTGGAATTGCATTTAAAGCATAGGAAAAGAGGCAGAACGTCCACAATGATGCACTTGGCCAAAAAGGGCGTATGCGTTTTTTCCTGAATATATTCAGGAAAAAACGCATACGCCCTTTTTGGCCAACCAAGCAAGCTTGCAAAGGAAATCTGCACTACAATGAAGTCTCACTTCCCCCCGGTCAAAAGGGCCATCTGAAAAAAGTGTAAACTCCAGAAAGGCAGGACAGGCCATGGAGAACTGGGAGCCTTGTTATGCTGATGGGCGGGATGTAAATTGCCAACAGCCACTCGGGAGAAGTGTATGGTGTTTCCTGAAACATCTAAAAAACAAAGCAACAGAGCCTAGGGCACTTCCACTTATGGTCCTATAGCTTAGGGAAATTAAAATCAAAAAGACACAGCCACCCCAAAGGTTGGGACGGCTCTGTTTACAAGAACCTGGTTTACGGTACAAGTTCAATATCGCAGAAAGTGAAAAATGGATAAAGAAGTTGTGGTACTTACGTATAATGCAGTATCAATCAGCAATGAAATCTATGTCATCAGGCCCGTAGCAGCATAATGAGTGGATTCAGGTATGATGATTCTAACTGAAATAAGTCACACAGGAAAAGAAACATCATAAGATATCACTAATACACGGAATGTAAACTTGGCTACACAGGAACTGAATTACAAAACAGAACAGGGTCTCAAATTTAGAAAACCAACTTATGCTAGCTTAAGGGGAAAGGTGAGTTGGGGTGCTGCATAAAAGCAGAGATTGAAATGAGCACAGATAAAGTTCCTTAAGCCAAATATGGAATAGACAAGAGCTACTCCTTGCTCAACGAAATGGACTCAACACCCCATATTAAATGCCTAAGAGTGTACCTGACTATGAAGTATCTTAAAACCTATGGATTGCTATGTCTCCTAAAGAGAATCAAGCGTGTGTACAGGGGCATAAACGCAGCAGTGATAGGATTGGAGAAGTTCGGTGAGCAAATGAAGACCCTTTGAAGTCATATTGCATGGTACCCTTTCCACGGGTCTCAACTCTCCAGGTTTAAGGTATTCTTCCTTCAGCTAAAACATGCATGTGGAACCCAGAGTATGATCAACCGTGTGATCGGGAGACGTGTTCCAATATGTGTCAGTTTTCGTCCCCTGGTACTCGGGTGCAACATTCCAGACGCTTTACTAACACTCTCCCGACTTGGAGAGTCAGTGCCTTTAACCTCCTGTTTGGCCCAGTTTGCAATTTCTGCGGAAGATGAACAGGAATAGGGAGAACCAATGACAGACTAGCTGGAGGTGTCTGGACGGGCAAATTGAACTCTCATTTCCCACCAGGAAGAGGAATTAACCAAAGGCTCAGCGTGCCGTGCCGGAACCAGATTAGGGCCTGAAGCCATCCTGCGGTGTTGCGGCCAGCTCACGAGAAAGCGAGTTGAAGAAAGGAACTCAGGGGCACTGTAATTCACAAACCTGCAGAGGTATAAATGACAGCTATCGTCCAAAAATATACTGAAGTAAGGCTGCCAAGAGGACTTGAAAGCGGGGCAGAATTGCAGGAAACCGATTTCAGGAGGTAGACTGGAATTGCATTTAAAGCATAGGAAAAGAGGCAGAACGTCCACAATGATGCACTTGGCCAAAAAGGGCGTATGCGTTTTTTCCTGAATATATTCAGGATAAAACGCATACGCCCTTTTTGGCCAACCAAGCAAGCTTGCAAAGGAGCAAGCTTGCAAAGGAAATCTGCACTACAATGAAGTCTCACTTCCCCCCGGTCAAAAGGGCCATCTGAAAAAAGTGTAAACTCCAGAAAGGCAGGACAGGCCATGGAGAACTGGGAGCCTTGTTATGCTGATGGGCGGGATGTCAATTGCCAACAGCCACTCGGGAGAAGTGTATGGTGTTTCCTGAAACATCTAAAAAACAAAGCAACAGAGCCTAGGGCACTTCCACTTATGGTCCTATAGCTTAGGGAAATTAAAATCAAAAAGACACAGCCACCCCCAAAGTTTGGGACGGCTCTGTTTACAAGAACCTGGTTTACGGTACAAGTTCAATATCGCAAAAAGTGAAAAATGGATAAAGAAGTTGTGGTACTTATGTACAATGCAGTATCACTCAGCAATGAAATCTATGTCATCAGGCCCGTAGCAGCATAATGAGTGGATTCAGGTATGATGATTCTAACTGAAATAAGTCACACAGAAAAAGAAACATCATAAGATATCACTAATACACGGAATGTAAACTTGGCTACACAGGAACTGAATTACAAAACAGAACAGGGTCTCAAATTTAGAAAACCAACTTATGCTTGCTTAAGGGGAAAGGTGAGTTGGGGTGCTGCATAAAACCAGAGATTGAAATGAGCACAGATAAAGTTCCTTAAGCCAAATATGGAATAGACAAGAGCTACTCCTTGCTCAACGTAATGGACTCAACACCCCATATTAAACGCCTAAGAATGTACCTGACTAGGAAGTGTCTTAAAACCTATGGACTGCTATGTCTCCGAAAGAGAATCAAGCGTGTGTACAGGGGCATAAACGCAGCAGTGATAGGATTGGAGAGGTTCGGTGAGCAAATGAAGACCCTTTGAAGTCATATTGCATGGTACCCATTCCACGGGTCTCAACTCTCCAGGTTTAAGGGATTCTTCCTTCAGCTAAAACATGCATGTGGAACCCAGAGTATGATCAACCGTGTGATCGGGAGACGTGTTCCAATATGTGTCAGTTTTCGTCCCCTGGTACTCGGGTGCAACATTCCAGACGCTTTACTAACACTCTCCCGACTTGGAGAGTCAGTGCCTTTAACCTCCTGTTTGGCCCAGTTTGCAATTTCTGCGGAAGATGAACAGGGATAGGGAGAACCAATGAGAGACTAGCTGGAGGTGTCTGGACGGGCAAATTGAACTCTCATTTCCCACCAGGAAGAGGAATTAACCAAAGGCTCAGCGTGCCGTGCCGGAACCAGATTAGGGCCTGAAGCCATCCTGCGGTGTTGCGGCCAGCTCACGAGAAAGCGAGTTGAAGAAAGGAGCTCAGGGGCACTGTAATTCACAAACCTGCAGAGTTATAAATGACAGCTATCGTCCAAAAATATACTGAAGTAAGGCTGCCAAGAGGACTTGAAAGCGGGGCAGAATTGCAGGAAACCGATTTCAGGAGGTAGACTGGAATTGCATTTAAAGCATAGGAAAAGAGGCAGAACGTCCACAATGATGCACTTGGCCAAAAAGGGCGTATGCGTTTTTTCCTGAATATATTCAGGAAAAAACGCATACGCCCTTTTTGGCCAACCAAGCAAGCTTGCAAAGGAAATCTGCACTACAATGAAGTCTCACTTCCCCCCGGTCAAAAGGGCCATCTGAAAAAAGTGTAAAATCCAGAAAGGCAGGACAGGCCATGGAGAACTGGGAGCCTTGTTATGCTGATGGGCGGGATGTAAATTGCCAACAGCCACTCGGGAGAAGTGTATGGTGTTTCCTGAAACATCTAAAATACAAAGCAACAGAGCCTAGGGCACTTCCACTTATGGTCCTATAGCTTAGGGAAATTAAAATCAAAAAGACACAGCCACCCCAAAGGTTGGGACGGCTCTGTTTACAAGAACCTGGTTTACGGTACAAGTTCAATATCGCAGAAAGTGAAAAATGGATAAAGAAGTTGTGGTACTTACGTACAATGCAGTATCACTCAGCAATGAAATCTATGTCATCAGGCCCGTAGCAGCATAATGAGTGGATTCAGGTACGATGATTCTAACTGAAATAAGTCACACAGAAAAAGAAACATCATAAGATATCACTAATACACGGAATGTAACCTTGGCTACACAGGAACTGAATTCCAAAACAGAACAGGGTCTCAAATTTAGAAACCCAACTTATGCTTGCTTAAGGGGAAAGGTGAGTTGGGGTGCTGCATAAAACCAGAGATTGAAATGAGCACAGATAAAGTTCCTTAAGCCAAATATGGAATAGACAAGAGCTACTCCTTGCTCAACGAAATGGACTCAACACCCCATATTAAATGCCTAAGAGTGTACCTGACTAGGAAGTATCTTAAAACCTATGGATTGCTATGTCTCTGAAAGAGAATCAAGTGTGTGTACAGGGGCATAAACGCAGCAGTGATAGGATTGGAGAGGTTCGGTGAGCAAATGAAGACCCTTTGAAGTCATATTGCATGGTACCCATTCCACGGGTCTCAACTCTCCAGGTTTAAGGGATTCTTCCTTCAGCTAAAACATGCATGTGGAACGCAGAGTATGATCAACCGTGTGATCGGGAGACGTGTTCCAATATGTCTCAGTTTTCGTCCCCTGGTACTCGGGTGCAACATTCCAGACGCTTTACTAACACTCTCCCGACTTGGAGAGTCAGTGCCTTTAACCTCCTGTTTGGCTCAGTTTGCAATTTCTGCGGAAGATGAACAGGAATAGGGAGAACCAATGACAGACTAGCTGGAGGTGTCTGGACGGGCAAATTTAACTCTCATTTCCCACCAGGAAGAGGAATTAACCAAAGGCTCAGCGTGCCGTGCCGGAACCAGATTAGGGCCTGAAGCCATCCTGCGGTGTTGCGGCCAGCTCACGAGAAAGCGAGTTGAAGAAAGGAGCTCAGGGGCACTGTAATTCACAAACCTGCAGAGGTATAAATGACAGCTATCGTCCAAAAATATACTGAAGTAAGGCTGCCAAGAGGACTTGAAAGCGGGGCAGAATTGCAGGAAACCGATTTCAGGAGGTAGACTGGAATTGCATTTAAAGCATAGGAAAAGAGGCAGAACGTCCACAATGATGCACTTGGCCAAAAAGGGCGTATGCGTTTTTTCCTGAATATATTCAGGAAAAAACGCATACGCCCTTTTTGGCCAACCAAGCAAGCTTGCAAAGGAAATCTGCACTACAATGAAGTCTCACTTCCCCCCGGTCAAAAGGGCCATCTGAAAAAAGTGTAAAATCCAGAAAGGCAGGACAGGCCATGGAGAACTGGGAGCATTGTTATGCTGATGGGCGGGATGTAAATTGCCAACAGCCACTCGGGAGAAGTGTATGGTGTTTCCTGAAACATCTAAAATACAAAGCAACAGAGCCTAGGGCACTTCCACTTATGGTCCTATAGCTTAGGGAAATTAAAATCAAAAAGACACAGCCACCCCAAAGGTTGGGACGGCTCTGTTTACAAGAACCTGGTTTACGGTACAAGTTCAATATCGCAGAAAGTGAAAAATGGATAAAGAAGTTGTGGTACTTACGTACAATGCAGTATCACTCAGCAATGAAATCTATGTCATCAGGCCCGTAGCAGCATAATGAGTGGATTCAGGTACGATGATTCTAACTGAAATAAGTCACACAGAAAAAGAAACATCATAAGATATCACTAATACACGGAATGTAACCTTGGCTACACAGGAACTGAATTCCAAAACAGAACAGGGTCTCAAATTTAGAAACCCAACTTATGCTTGCTTAAGGGGAAAGGTGAGTTGGGGTGCTGCATAAAACCAGAGATTGAAATGAGCACAGATAAAGTTCCTTAAGCCAAATATGGAATAGACAAGAGCTACTCCTTGCTCAACGAAATGGACTCAACACCCCATATTAAATGCCTAAGAGTGTACCTGACTAGGAAGTATCTTAAAACCTATGGATTGCTATGTCTCTGAAAGAGAATCAAGTGTGTGTACAGGGGCATAAACGCAGCAGTGATAGGATTGGAGAGGTTCGGTGAGCAAATGAAGACCCTTTGAAGTCATATTGCATGGTACCCATTCCACGGGTCTCAACTCTCCAGGTTTAAGGTATTCTTCCTTCAGCTAAAACATGCATGTGGAACCCAGAGTATGATCAACCGTGTGATCGGGAGACGTGTTCCAATATGTGTCAGTTTTCGTCCCCTGGTACTCGGGTGCAACATTCCAGACGCTTTACTAACACTCTCCCGACTTGGAGAGTCAGTGCCTTTAACCTCCTGTTTGGCCCAGTTTGCAATTTCTGCGGAAGATGAACAGGAATAGGGAGAACCAATGACAGACTAGCTGGAGGTGTCTGGACGGGCAAATTTAACTCTCATTTCCCACCAGGAAGAGGAATTAACCAAAGGCTCAGCGTGCCGTGCCGGAACCAGATTAGGGCCTGAAGCCATCCTGCGGTGTTGCGGCCAGCTCACGAGAAAGCGAGTTGAAGAAAGGAGCTCAGGGGCACTGTAATTCACAAATCTGCAGAGGTATAAATGACAGCTATCGTCCAAAAATATACTGAAGTAAGGCTGCCAAGAGGACTTGAAAGCGGGGCAGAATTGCAGGAAACCGATTTCAGGAGGTAGACTGGAATTGCATTTAAAGCATAGGAAAAGAGGCAGAACGTCCACAATGATGCACTTGGCCAAAAAGGGCGTATGCGTTTTTTCCTGAATATATTCAGGAAAAAACGCATACGCCCTTTTTGGCCAACCAAGCAAGCTTGCAAAGGAAATCTGCACTACAGTGAAGTCTCACTTCCCCCCGGTCAAAAGGGCCATCTGAAAAAAGTGTAAAATCCAGAAAGGCAGGACAGGCCATGGAGAACTGGGAGCCTTGTTATGCTGATGGGCGGGATGTCAATTGCCAACAGCCACTCGGGAGAAGTGTATGGTGTTTCCTGAAACATCTAAAAAACAAAGCAACAGAGCCTAGGGCACTTCCACTTATGGTCCTATAGCTTAGGGAAATTAAAATCAAAAAGACACAGCCACCCCAAAGGTTGGGACGGCTCTGTTTACAAGAACCTGGTTTACGGTACAAGTTCAATATCGCAGAAAGTGAAAAATGGATAAAGAAGTTGTGGTACTTATGTACAATGCAGTATCACTCAGCAATGAAATCTATGTCATCAGGCCCGTAGCAGCATAATGAGTGGATTCAGGTACGATGATTCTAACTGAAATAAGTCACACCGAAAAAGAAACATCATAAGATATCACTAATACACGGAATGTAACCTTGGCTACACAGGAACTGAATTACAAAACAGAACAGGGTCTCAAATTTAGAAAACCAACTTATGCTTGCTTAAGGGGAAAGGTGAGTTGGGGTGCTGCATAAAACCAGAGATTGAAATGAGCACAGATAAAGTTCCTTAAGCCAAATATGGAATAGACAAGAGCTACTCCTTGCTCAACGAAATGGACTCAACACCCCATATTAAATGCCTAAGAGTGTACCTGACTAGGAAGTATCTTAAAACCTATGGATTGCTATGTCTCTGAAAGAGAATCAAGTGTGTGTACAGGGGCATAAACGCAGCAGTGATAGGATTGGAGAGGTTCGGTGAGCAAATGAAGACCCTTTGAAGTCATATTGCATGGTACCCATTCCACGGGTCTCAACTCTCCAGGTTTAAGGGATTCTTCCTTCAGCTAAAACATGCATGTGGAACCCAGAGTATGATCAACCGTGTGATCGGGAGACGTGTTCCAATATGTCTCAGTTTTCGTCCCCTGGTACTCGGGTGCAACATTCCAGACGCTTTACTAACACTCTCCCGACTTGGAGAGTCAGTGCCTTTAACCTCCTGTTTGGCCCAGTTTGCAATTTCTGCGGAAGATGAACAGGAATAGGGAGAACCAATGACAGACTAGCTGGAGGTGTCTGGACGGGCAAATTTAACTCTCATTTCCCACCAGGAAGAGGAATTAACCAAAGGCTCAGCGTGCCGTGCCGGAACCAGATTAGGGCCTGAAGCCATCCTGCGGTGTTGCGGCCAGCTCACGAGAAAGCGAGTTGAAGAAAGGAGCTCAGGGGCACTGTAATTCACAAATCTGCAGAGGTATAAATGACAGCTATCGTCCAAAAATATACTGAAGTAAGGCTGCCAAGAGGACTTGAAAGCGGGGCAGAATTGCAGGAAACCGATTTCAGGAGGTAGACTGGAATTGCATTTAAAGCATAGGAAAAGAGGCAGAACGTCCACAATGATGCACTTGGCCAAAAAGGGCGTATGCGTTTTTTCCTGAATATATTCAGGAAAAAACGCATACGCCCTTTTTGGCCAACCAAGCAAGCTTGCAAAGGAAATCTGCACTACAGTGAAGTCTCACTTCCCCCCGGTCAAAAGGGCCATCTGAAAAAAGTGTAAAATCCAGAAAGGCAGGACAGGCCATGGAGAACTGGGAGCCTTGTTATGCTGATGGGCGGGATGTCAATTGCCAACAGCCACTCGGGAGAAGTGTATGGTGTTTCCTGAAACATCTAAAAAACAAAGCAACAGAGCCTAGGGCACTTCCACTTATGGTCCTATAGCTTAGGGAAATTAAAATCAAAAAGACACAGCCACCCCAAAGGTTGGGACGGCTCTGTTTACAAGAACCTGGTTTACGGTACAAGTTCAATATCGCAGAAAGTGAAAAATGGATAAAGAAGTTGTGGTACTTATGTACAATGCAGTATCACTCAGCAATGAAATCTATGTCATCAGGCCCGTAGCAGCATAATGAGTGGATTCAGGTACGATGATTCTAACTGAAATAAGTCACACCGAAAAAGAAACATCATAAGATATCACTAATACACGGAATGTAACCTTGGCTACACAGGAACTGAATTACAAAACAGAACAGGGTCTCAAATTTAGAAAACCAACTTATGCTTGCTTAAGGGGAAAGGTGAGTTGGGGTGCTGCATAAAACCAGAGATTGAAATGAGCACAGATAAAGTTCCTTAAGCCAAATATGGAATAGACAAGAGCTACTCCTTGCTCAACGAAATGGACTCAACACCCCATATTAAATGCCTAAGAGTGTACCTGACTAGGAAGTATCTTAAAACCTATGGATTGCTATGTCTCTGAAAGAGAATCAAGTGTGTGTACAGGGGCATAAACGCAGCAGTGATAGGATTGGAGAGGTTCGGTGAGCAAATGAAGACCCTTTGAAGTCATATTGCATGGTACCCATTCCACGGGTCTCAACTCTCCAGGTTTAAGGGATTCTTCCTTCAGCTAAAACATGCATGTGGAACCCAGAGTATGATCAACCGTGTGATCGGGAGACGTGTTCCAATATGTCTCAGTTTTCGTCCCCTGGTACTCGGGTGCAACATTCCAGACGCTTTACTAACACTCTCCCGACTTGGAGAGTCAGTGCCTTTAACCTCCTGTTTGGCCCAGTTTGCAATTTCTGCGGAAGATGAACAGGAATAGGGAGAACCAATGACAGACTAGCTGGAGGTGTCTGGACGGGCAAATTTAACTCTCATTTCCCACCAGGAAGAGGAATTAACCAAAGGCTCAGCGTGCCGTGCCGGAACCAGATTAGGGCCTGAAGCCATCCTGCGGTGTTGCGGCCAGCTCACGAGAAAGCGAGTTGAAGAAAGGAGCTCAGGGGCACTGTAATTCACAAACCTGCAGAGGTATAAATGACAGCTATCGTCCAAAAATATACTGAAGTAAGGCTGCCAAGAGGACTTGAAAGCGGGGCAGAATTGCAGGAAACCGATTTCAGGAGGTAGACTGGAATTGCATTGAAAGCATAGGAAAAGAGGCAGAACGTCCACAATGATGCACTTGGCCAAAAAGGGCGTATGCGTTTTTTCCTGAATATATTCAGGAAAAAACGCATACGCCCTTTTTGGCCAACCAAGCAAGCTTGCAAAGGAAATCTGCACTACAATGAAGTCTCACTTCCCCCCGGTCAAAAGGGCCATCTGAAAAAAGTGTAAACTCCAGAAAGGCAGGACAGGCCATGGAGAACTGGGAGCCTTGTTATGCTGATGGGCGGGATGTCAATTGCCAACAGCCACTCGGGAGAAGTGTATGGTGTTTCCTGAAACATCTAAAAAACAAAGCAACAGAGCCTAGGGAACTTCCACTTATGGTCCTATAGCTTAGGGAAATTAAAATCAAAAAGACACAGCCACCCCAAAGGTTGGGACGGCTCTGTTTACAAGAACCTGGTTTACGGTACAAGTTCAATATCGCAGAAAGTGAAAAATGGATAAAGAAGTTGTGGTACTTGCGTACAATGCAGTATCACTCAGCAATGAAATCTATGTCATCAGGCCCGTAGCAGCATAATGAGTGGATTCAGGTACGATGATTCTAACTGAAATAAGTCACACAGGAAAAGAAACATCATAAAATATCACTAATACACGGAATGTAACCTTGGCTACACAGGAACTGAATTACAAAACAGAACAGGGTCTCAAATTTAGAAACCCAACTTATGCTTGCTTAAGGGGAAAGGTGAGTTGGGGTGCTGCATAAAACCAGAGATTGAAATGAGCACAGATAAAGTTCCTTAAGCCAAATATGGAATAGACAAGAGCTACTCCTTGCTCAACGAAATGGACACAACACCCCATATTAAATGCCTAAGAGTGTACCTGACTAGGAAGTATCTTAAAACCTATGGATTGCTATGTCTCCGAAAGAGAATCAAGCGTGTGTACAGGGGCATAAACGCAGCAGTGATAGGATTGGAGACGTTCGGTGAGCAAATGAAGACCCTTTGAAGTCATATTGCATGGTACCCATTCCACGGGTCTCAACTCTCCAGGTTTAAGGTATTCTTCCTTCAGCTAAAACATGCATGTGGAACCCAGAGTATGATCAGCCGTGTGATCGGTAGACGTGTTCAAATATATCTCAGTTTTCGTCCCCTGGTACTCGGGTGCAACATTCCAGACGCTTTACTAACACTCTCCCGACTTGGAGAGTCAGTGCCTTTAACCTCCTGTTTGGCCCAGTTTGCAATTTCTGCGGAAGATGAACAGGAATAGGGAGAACCAATGACAGACTAGCTGGAGGTGTCTGGACGGGCAAATTTAACTCTCATTTCCCACCAGGAAGAGGAATTAACCAAAGGCTCAGCGTGCCGTGCCGGAACCAGATTAGGGCCTGAAGCCATCCTGCGGTGTTGCGGCCAGCTCACGAGAAAGCGAGTTGAAGAAAGGAGCTCAGGGGCACTGTAATTCACAAACCTGCAGAGTTATAAATGACAGCTATCGTCCAAAAATATACTGAAGTAAGGCTGCCAAGAGGACTTGAAAGCGGGGCAGAATTGCAGGAAACCGATTTCAGGAGGTAGACTGGAATTGCATTGAAAGCATAGGAAAAGAGGCAGAACGTCCACAATGATGCACTTGGCCAAAAAGGGCGTATGCGTTTTTTCCTGAATATATTCAGGAAAAAACGCATACGCCCTTTTTGGCCAACCAAGCAAGCTTGCAAAGGAAATCTGCACTACAATGAAGTCTCACTTCCCCCCGGTCAAAAGGGCCATCTGAAAAAAGTGTAAAATCCAGAAAGGCAGGACAGGCCATGGAGAACTGGGAGCCTTGTTATGCTGATGGGCGGGATGTAAATTGCCAACAGCCACTCCGGAGAAGTGTATGGTGTTTCCTGAAACAGCTAAAAAACAAAGCAACAGAGCCTAGGGCACTTCCACTTATGGTCCTATAGTTTAGGGAAATTAAAATCAAAAAGACACAGCCACCCCAAAGGTTGGGACGGCTCTGTTTACAAGAACCTGGTTTACGGTACAAGTTCAATATCGCAGAAAGTGAAAAATGGATAAAGAAGTTGAGGTACTTACGTACAATGCAGTATCACTCAGCAATGAAATCTATGTCATCAGGCCCGTAGCAGCATAATGAGTGGATTCAGGTACGATGATTCTAACTGAAATAAGTCACACAGGAAAAGAAACATCATAAGATATCACTAATACACGGAATGTAAACTTGGCTACACAGGAACTGAATTACAAAACAGAACAGGGTCTCAAATTTAGAAAACCAACTTATGCTTGCTTAAGGGGAAAGGTGAGTTGGGGTGCTGCATAAAACCAGAGATTGAAATGAGCACAGATAAAGTTCCTTAAGCCAAATATGGAATAGACAAGAGCTACTCCTTGCTCAACGAAATGGACTCAACACCCCATATTAAATGCCTAAGTGTGTACCTGACTAGGAAGTATCTTAAAACCTATGGATTGCTATGTCTCTGAAAGAGAATCAAGTGTGTGTACAGGGGCATAAACGCAGCAGTGATAGGATTGGAGAGGTTCGGTGAGCAAATGAAGACCCTTTGAAGTCATATTGCATGGTACCCATTCCACGGGTCTCAACTCTCCAGGTTTAAGGGATTCTTCCTTCAGCTAAAACATGCATGTGGAACCCAGAGTATGATCAACCGTGTGATCGGGAGACGTGTTCCAATATGTCTCAGTTTTCGTCCCCTGGTACTCGGGTGCAACATTCCAGACGCTTTACTAACACTCTCCCGACTTGGAGAGTCAGTGCCTTTAACCTCCTGTTTGGCCCAGTTTGCAATTTCTGCGGAAGATGAACAGGAATAGGGAGAACCAATGACAGACCAGCTGGAGGTGTCTGGACGGGCAAATTTAACTCTCATTTCCCACCAGGAAGAGGAATTAACCAAAGGCTCAGCGTGCCGTGCCGGAACCAGATTAGGGCCTGAAGCCATCCTGCGGTGTTGCGGCCAGCTCACGAGAAAGCGAGTTGAAGAAAGGAGCTCAGGGGCACTGTAATTCACAAACCTGCAGAGTTATAAATGACAGCTATCGTCCAAAAATATACTGAAGTAAGGCTGCCAAGAGGACTTGAAAGCGGGGCAGAATTGCAGGAAACCGATTTCAGGAGGTAGACTGGAATTGCATTTAAAGCATAGGAAAAGAGGCAGAACGTCCACAATGATGCACTTGGCCAGAAAGGGCGTATGCGTTTTTTCCTGAATATATTCAGGAAAAAACGCATACGCCCTTTTTGGCCAACCAAGCAAGCTTGCAAAGGAAATCTGCACTACAATGAAGTCTCACTTCCCCCCGGTCAAAAGGGCCATCTGAAAAAAGTGTAAAATGCAGAAAGGCAGGACAGGCCATGGAGAACTGGGAGCCTTGTTATGCTGATGGGCGGGATGTAAATTGCCAACAGCCACTCCGGAGAAGTGTATGGTGTTTCCTGAAACAGCTAAAAAACAAAGCAACAGAGCCTAGGGCACTTCCACTTATGGTCCTATAGCTTAGGGAAATTAAAATCAAAAAGACACAGCCACCCCAAAGGTTGGGACGGCTCTGTTTACAAGAACCTGGTTTACGGTACAAGTTCAATATCGCAGAAAGTGAAAAATGGATAAAGAAGTTGTGGTACTTACGTACAATGCAGTATCACTCAGCAATGAAATCTATGTCATCAGGCCCGTAGCAGCATAATGAGTGGATTCAGGTACGATGATTCTAACTGAAATAAGTCACACAGGAAAAGAAACATCATAAGATATCACTAATACACGGAATGTAACCTTGGCTACACAGGAACTGAATTACAAAACAGAACAGGGTCTCAAATTTAGAAAACCAACTTATGCTTGCTTAAGGGGAAAGGTGAGTTGGGGTGCTGCATAAAACCAGAGATTGAAATGAGCACAGATAAAGTTCCTTAAGCCAAATATGGAATAGACAAGAGCTACTCCTTGCTCAACGAAATGGACTCAACACCCCATATTAAATGCCTAAGAGTGTACCTGACTAGGAAGTATCTTAAAACCTATGGATTGCTATGTCTCCGAAAGAGAATCAAGCGTGTGTACAGGGGCATAAACGCAGCAGTGATAGGACTGGAGAGGTTCGGTGAGCAAATGAAGACCCTTTGAAGTCATATTGCATGGAACCCATTCCACGGGTCTCAACTCTCCAGGTTTAAGGTATTCTTCCTTCAGCTAAAACATGCATGTGGAACCCAGAGTATGATCAACCGTGTGATCGGGAGACGTGTTCCAATATGTGTCAGTTTTCGTCCCCTGGTACTCAGGTGCAACATTCCAGACGCTTTACTAACACTCTCCCGACTTGGAGAGTCAGTGCCTTTAACCTCCTGTTTGGCCCAGTTTGCAATTCCTGCGGAAGAAGAACAGGAATAGGGAGAACCAATGACAGACTAGCTGGAGGTGTCTGGACGGGCAAATTTAACTCTCATTTCCTACCAGGAAGAGGAATTAACCAAAGGCTCAGCGTGCCGTGCCGGAACCAGATTAGGGCCTGAAGCCATCCTGCGGTGTTGCGGCCAGCTCACGAGAAAGCGAGTTGAAGAAAGGAGCTCAGGGGCACTGTAATTCACAAACCTGCAGAGTTATAAATGACAGCTATCGTCCAAAAATATACTGAAGTAAGGCTGCCAAGAGGACTTGAAAGCGGGGCAGAATTGCAGGAAACCGATTTCAGGAGGTAGACTGGAATTGCATTTAAAGCATAGGAAAAGAGGCAGAACGTCCACAATGATGCACTTGGCCAAAAAGGGCGTATGCGTTTTTTCCTGAATATATTCAGGAAAAAACGCATACGCCCTTTTTGGCCAACCAAGCAAGCTTGCAAAGGAAATCTGCACTACAATGAAGTCTCACTTCCCCCCGCTCAAAAGGGCCATCTGAAAAAAGTGTAAAATCCAGAAAGGCAGGACAGGCCATGGAGAACTGGGAGCCTTGTTATGCTGATGGGCGGGATGTAAATTGCCAAC
The DNA here is from genome assembly GCF_949774975.1 of Lagenorhynchus albirostris. Taxonomy (NCBI): domain Eukaryota; kingdom Metazoa; phylum Chordata; class Mammalia; order Artiodactyla; family Delphinidae; genus Lagenorhynchus; species Lagenorhynchus albirostris. The sequence continues at coordinate 681,414 of NW_026783620.1, read as the reverse complement.
AGCCACTCGGGAGAAGTGTATGGTGTTTCCTGAAACAGCTAAAAAACAAAGCAACAGAGCCTAGGGCACTTCCACTTATGGTCCTATAGCTTAGGGAAATTAAAATCAAAAAGACACAGCCACCCCAAAGGTTGGGACGGCTCTGTTTACAAGAACCTGGTTTACGGTACAAGTTCAATATCGCAGAAAGTGAAAAATGGATAAAGAAGTTGTGGTACTTACGTACAATGCAGTATCACTCAGCAATGAAATCTATGTCATCAGGCCCGTAGCAGCATAATGAGTGGATTCAGGTACGATGATTCTAACTGAAATAAGTCACACAGGAAAAGAAACATCATAAGATATCACTAATACACGGAATGTAACCTTGGCTACACAGGAACTGAATTACAAAACAGAACAGGGTCTCAAATTTAGAAACCCAACTTATGCTTGCTTAAGGGGAAAGGTGAGTTGGGGTGCTGCATAAAACCAGAGATTGAAATGAGCACAGATAAAGTTCCTTAAGCCAAATATGGAATAGACAAGAGCTACTCCTTGCTCAACGAAATGGACTCAACACCCCATATTAAATGCCTAAGAGTGTACCTGACTAGGAAGTATCTTAAAACCTATGGATTGCTATGTCTCTGAAAGAGAATCAAGTGTGTGTACAGGGGCATAAACTCAGCAGTGATAGGATTGGAGAGGTTCGGTGAGCAAATGAAGACCCTTTGAAGTCATATTGCATGGTACCCATTCCACGGGTCTCAACTCTACAGGTTTAAGGTATTCTTCCTTCAGCTAAAACATGCATGTGGAACCCAGAGTATGATCAACCGTGTGATCGGGAGACGTGTTCCAATATGTCTCAGTTTTCGTCCCCTGGTACTCGGGTGCAACATTCCAGACGCTTTACTAACACTCTCCCGACTTGGAGAGTCAGTGCCTTTAACCTCCTGTTTGGCCCAGTTTGCAATTTCTGCGGAAGATGAACAGGAATAGGGAGAACCAATGACAGACCAGCTGGAGGTGTCTGGACGGGCAAATTTAACTCTCATTTCCCACCAGGAAGAGGAATTAACCAAAGGCTCAGCGTGCCGTGCCGGAACCAGATTAGGGCCTGAAGCCATCCTGCGGTGTTGCGGCCAGCTCACGAGAAAGCGAGTTGAAGAAAGGAGCTCAGGGGCACTGTAATTCACAAACCTGCAGAGTTATAAATGACAGCTATCGTCCAAAAATATACTGAAGTAAGGCTGCCAAGAGGACTTGAAAGCGGGGCAGAATTGCAGGAAACCGATTTCAGGAGGTAGACTGGAATTGCATTGAAAGCATAGGAAAAGAGGCAGAACGTCCACAATGATGCACTTGGCCAAAAAGGGCGTATGCGTTTTTTCCTGAATATATTCAGGAAAAAACGCATACGCCCTTTTTGGCCAACCAAGCAAGCTTGCAAAGGAAATCTGCACTACAATGAAGTCTCACTTCCCCCCGGTCAAAAGGGCCATCTGAAAAAAGTGTAAAATCCAGAAAGGCAGGACAGGCCATGGAGAACTGGGAGCCTTGTTATGCTGATGGGCGGGATGTAAATTGCCAACAGCCACTCCGGAGATGTGTATGGTGTTTCCTGAAACAGCTAAAAAACAAAGCAACAGAGCCTAGGGCACTTCCACTTATGGTCCTATAGCTTAGGGAAATTAAAATCAAAAAGACACAGCCACCCCAAAGGTTGGGACGGCTCTGTTTACAAGAACCTGGTTTACGGTACAAGTTCAATATCGCAGAAAGTGAAAAATGGATAAAGAAGTTGTGGTACTTACGTACAATGCAGTATCACTCAGCAATGAAATCTATGTCATCAGGCCCGTAGCAGCATAATGAGTGGATTCAGGTACGATGATTCTAACTGAAATAAGTCACACAGGAAAAGAAACATCATAAGATATCACTAATACACGGAATGTAAACTTGGCTACACAGGAACTGAATTACAAAACAGAACAGGGTCTCAAATTTAGAAACCCAACTTATGCTTGCTTAAGGGGAAAGGTGAGTTGGGGTGCTGCATAAAACCAGAGATTGAAATGAGCACAGATAAAGTTCCTTAAGCCAAATATGGAATAGACAAGAGCTACTCCTTGCTCAACGAAATGGACTCAACACCCCATATTAAACGCCTAAGAGTGTACCTGACTAGGAAGTATCTTAAAACCTATGGATTGCTATGTCTCCGAAAGAGAATCAAGTGTGTGTACAGGGGCATAAACGCAGCAGTGATAGGATTGGAGAGGTTCGGTGAGCAAATGAAGACCCTTTGAAGTCATATTGCATGGAACCCATTCCACGGGTCTCAACTCTCCAGGTTTAAGGGATTCTTCCTTCAGCTAAAACATGCATGTGGAACCCAGAGTATGATCAACCGTGTGATCGGGAGACGTGTTCCAATATGTCTCAGTTTTCGTCCCCTGGTACTCGGGTGCAATTTTCCAGACGCTTTACTAACACTCTCCCGACTTGGAGAGTCAGTGCCTTTAACCTCCTGTTTGGCCCAGTTTGCAATTTCTGCGGAAGATGAACAGGAATAGGGAGAACCAATGACAGACCAGCTGGAGGTGTCTGGACGGGCAAATTTAACTCTCATTTCCCACCAGGAAGAGGAATTAACCAAAGGCTCAGCGTGCCGTGCCGGAACCAGATTAGGGCCTGAAGCCATCCTGCGGTGTTGCGGCCAGCTCACGAGAAAGCGAGTTGAAGAAAGGAGCTCAGGGGCACTGTAATTCACAAACCTGCAGAGTTATAAATGACAGCTATCGTCCAAAAATATACTGAAGTAAGGCTGCCAAGAGGACTTGAAAGCGGGGCAGAATTGCAGGAAACCGATTTCAGGAGGTAGACTGGAATTGCATTTAAAGCATAGGAAAAGAGGCAGAACGTCCACAATGATGCACTTGGCCAAAAAGGGCGTATGCGTTTTTTCCTGAATATATTCAGGAAAAAACGCATACGCCCTTTTTGGCCAACCAAGCAAGCTTGCAAAGGAAATCTGCACTACAATGAAGTCTCACTTCCCCCCGGTCAAAAGGGCCATCTGAAAAAAGTGTAAAATCCAGAAAGGCAGGACAGGCCATGGAGAACTGGGAGCCTTGTTATGCTGATGGGCGGGATGTAAATTGCCAACAGCCACTCGGGAGAAGTGTATGGTGTTTCCTGAAACATCTAAAAAACAAAGCAACAGAGCCTAGGGCACTTCCACTTATGGTCCTATAGCTTAGGGAAATTAAAATCAAAAAGACACAGCCACCCCAAAGGTTGGGACGGCTCTGTTTACAAGAACCTGGTTTACCGTACAAGTTCGATATCGCAGAAAGTGAAAAATGGATAAAGAAGTTGTGGTACTTACGTACAATGCAGTATCACTCAGCAATGAAATCTATGTCATCAGGCCCGTAGCAGCATAATGAGTGGATTCAGGTACGATGATTCTAACTGAAATAAGTCACACAGGAAAAGAAACATCATAAGATATCACTAATACACGGAATGTAACCTTGGCTACACAGGAACTGAATTACAATACAGAACAGGGTCTCAAATTTAGAAAACCAACTTATGTTTGCTTAAGGGGAAAGGTGAGTTGGGGTGCTGCATAAAACCAGAGATTGAAATGAGCACAGATAAAGTTCCTTAAGCCAAATATGGAATAGACAAGAGCTACTCCTTGCTCAACGAAATGGACTCAACACCCCATATTAAATGCCTAAGAGTGTACCTGACTAGGAAGTATCTTAAAACCTATGGATTGCTATGTCTCTGAAAGAGAATCAAGTGTGTGTACAGGGGCATAAACGCAGCAGTGATAGGATTGGAGAGGTTCGGTGAGCAAATGAAGACCCTTTGAAGTCATATTGCATGGTACCCATTCCACGGGTCTCAACTCTCCAGGTTTAAGGGATTCTTCCTTCAGCTAAAACATGCATGTGGAACCCAGAGTATGATCAACCGTGTGATCGGTAGACGTGTTCCAATATGTCTCAGTTTTCGTCCCCTGGTACTCGGGTGCAACATTCCAGACGCTTTACTAACACTCTCCCGACTTGGAGAGTCAGTGCCTTTAACCTCCTGTTTGGCCCAGTTTGCAATTTCTGCGGAAGATGAACAGGAATAGGGAGAACCAATGACAGACCAGCTGGAGGTGTCTGGACGGGCAAATTTAACTCTCATTTCCCACCAGGAAGAGGAATTAACCAAAGGCTCAGCGTGCCGTGCCGGAACCAGATTAGGGCCTGAAGCCATCCTGCGGTGTTGCGGCCAGCTCACGAGAAAGCGAGTTGAAGAAAGGAGCTCAGGGGCACTGTAATTCACAAACCTGCAGAGTTATAAATGACAGCTATCGTCCAAAAATATACTGAAGTAAGGCTGCCAAGAGGACTTGAAAGCAGGGCAGAATTGCAGGAAACCGATTTCAGGAGGTAGACTGGAATTGCATTGAAAGCATAGGAAAAGAGGCAGAACGTCCACAATGATGCACTTGGCCAAAAAGGGCGTATGCGTTTTTTCCTGAATATATTCAGGAAAAAACGCATACGCCCTTTTTGGCCAACCAAGCAAGCTTGCAAAGGAAATCTGCACTACAATGAAGTCTCACTTCCCCCCGGTCAAAAGGGCCATCTGAAAAAAGTGTAAAATCCAGAAAGGCAGGACAGGCCATGGAGAACTGGGAGCCTTGTTATGCTGATGGGCGGGATGTAAATTGCCACAGCCACTCCGGAGATGTGTATGGTGTTTCCTGAAACATCTAAAAAACAAAGCAACAGAGCCTAGGGCACTTCCACTTATGGTCCTATAGCTTAGGGAAATTAAAATCAAAAGACACAGCCACCCCAAATGTTGGGACGGCTCTGTTTACAAGAACCTGGTTTACGGTACAAGTTCGATATCGCAGAAAGTGAAAAATGGATAAAGAAGTTGTGGTACTTACGTACAATGCAGTATCACTCAGCAATGAAATCTATGTCATCAGGCCCGTAGCAGCATAATGAGTGGATTCAGGTACGATGATTCTAACTGAAATAAGTCACACAGGAAAAGAAACATCATAAGATATCACTAATACACGGAATGTAACCTTGGCTACACAGGAACTGAATTACAAAACAGAACAGGGTCTCAAATTTAGAAAACCAACTTATGTTTGCTTAAGGGGAAAGGTGAGTTGGGGTGCTGCATAAAACCAGAGATTGAAATGAGCACAGATAAAGTTCCTTAAGCCAAATATGGAATAGACAAGAGCTACTCCTTGCTCAACGAAATGGACTCAACACCCCATATTAAATGCCTAAGAGTGTACCTGACTAGGAAGTATCTTAAAACCTATGGATTGCTATGTCTCTGAAAGAGAATCAAGTGTGTGTACAGGGGCATAAACGCAGCAGTGATAGGATTGGAGAGGTTCGGTGAGCAAATGAAGACCCTTTGAAGTCATATTGCATGGTACCCATTCCACGGGTCTCAACTCTCCAGGTTTAAGGTATTCTTCCTTCAGCTAAAACATGCATGTGGAACCCAGAGTATGATCAACCGTGTGATCGGTAGACGTGTTCCAATATGTCTCAGTTTTCGTCCCCTGGTACTCGGGTGCAACATTCCAGACGCTTTACTAACACTCTCCCGACTTGGAGAGTCAGTGCCTTTAACCTCCTGTTTGGCCCAGTTTGCAATTTCTGCGGAAGATGAACAGGAATAGGGAGAACCAATGACAGACCAGCTGGAGGTGTCTGGACGGGCAAATTTAACTCTCATTTCCCACCAGGAAGAGGAATTAACCAAAGGCTCAGCGTGCCGTGCCGGAACCAGATTAGGGCCTGAAGCCATCCTGCGGTGTTGCGGCCAGCTCACGAGAAAGCGAGTTGAAGAAAGGAGCTCAGGGGCACTGTAATTCACAAACCTGCAGGGTTATAAATGACAGCTATCGTCCAAAAATATACTGAAGTAAGGCTGCCAAGAGGACTTGAAAGCAGGGCAGAATTGCAGGAAACCGATTTCAGGAGGTAGACTGGAATTGCATTGAAAGCATAGGAAAAGAGGCAGAACGTCCACAATGATGCACTTGGCCAAAAAGGGCGTATGCGTTTTTTCCTGAATATATTCAGGAAAAAACGCATACGCCCTTTTTGGCCAACCAAGCAAGCTTGCAAAGGAAATCTGCACTACAATGAAGTCTCACTTCCCCCCGGTCAAAAGGGCCATCTGAAAAAAGTGTAAAATCCAGAAAGGCAGGACAGGCCATGGAGAACTGGGAGCCTTGTTATGCTGATGGGCGGGATGTAAATTGCCACAGCCACTCCGGAGATGTGTATGGTGTTTCCTGAAACATCTAAAAAACAAAGCAACAGAGCCTAGGGCACTTCCACTTATGGTCCTATAGCTTAGGGAAATTAAAATCAAAAGACACAGCCACCCCAAATGTTGGGACGGCTCTGTTTACAAGAACCTGGTTTACGGTACAAGTTCGATATCGCAGAAAGTGAAAAATGGATAAAGAAGTTGTGGTACTTACGTACAATGCAGTATCACTCAGCAATGAAATCTATGTCATCAGGCCCGTAGCAGCATAATGAGTGGATTCAGGTACGATGATTCTAACTGAAATAAGTCACACAGGAAAAGAAACATCATAAGATATCACTAATACACGGAATGTAACCTTGGCTACACAGGAACTGAATTACAAAACAGAACAGGGTCTCAAATTTAGAAAACCAACTTATGTTTGCTTAAGGGGAAAGGTGAGTTGGGGTGCTGCATAAAACCAGAGATTGAAATGAGCACAGATAAAGTTCCTTAAGCCAAATATGGAATAGACAAGAGCTACTCCTTGCTCAACGAAATGGACTCAACACCCCATATTAAATGCCTAAGAGTGTACCTGACTAGGAAGTATCTTAAAACCTATGGATTGCTATGTCTCTGAAAGAGAATCAAGTGTGTGTACAGGGGCATAAACGCAGCAGTGATAGGATTGGAGAGGTTCGGTGAGCAAATGAAGACCCTTTGAAGTCATATTGCATGGTACCCATTCCACGGGTCTCAACTCTCCAGGTTTAAGGTATTCTTCCTTCAGCTAAAACATGCATGTGGAACCCAGAGTATGATCAACCGTGTGATCGGTAGACGTGTTCCAATATGTCTCAGTTTTCGTCCCCTGGTACTCGGGTGCAACATTCCAGACGCTTTACTAACACTCTCCCGACTTGGAGAGTCAGTGCCTTTAACCTCCTGTTTGGCCCAGTTTGCAATTTCTGCGGAAGATGAACAGGAATAGGGAGAACCAATGACAGACCAGCTGGAGGTGTCTGGACGGGCAAATTTAACTCTCATTTCCCACCAGGAAGAGGAATTAACCAAAGGCTCAGCGTGCCGTGCCGGAACCAGATTAGGGCCTGAAGCCATCCTGCGGTGTTGCGGCCAGCTCACGAGAAAGCGAGTTGAAGAAAGGAGCTCAGGGGCACTGTAATTCACAAACCTGCAGGGTTATAAATGACAGCTATCGTCCAAAAATATACTGAAGTAAGGCTGCCAAGAGGACTTGAAAGCAGGGCAGAATTGCAGGAAACCGATTTCAGGAGGTAGACTGGAATTGCATTTAAAGCATAGGAAAAGAGGCAGAACGTCCACAATGATGCACTTGGCCAAAAAGGGCGTATGCGTTTTTTCCTGAATATATTCAGGAAAAAACGCATACGCCCTTTTTGGCCAACCAAGCAAGCTTGCAAAGGAAATCTGCACTACAATGAAGTCTCACTTCCCCCCGGTCAAAAGGGCCATCTGAAAAAAGTGTAAAATCCAGAAAGGCAGGACAGGCCATGGAGAACTGGGAGCCTTGTTATGCTGATGGGCGGGATGTAAATTGCCACAGCCACTCCGGAGATGTGTATGGTGTTTCCTGAAACAGCTAAAAAACAAAGCAACAGAGCCTAGGGCACTTCCACTTATGGTCCTATAGCTTAGGGAAATTAAAATCAAAAAGACACAGCCACCCCAAAGGTTGGGACGGCTCTGTTTACAAGAACCTGGTTTACGGTACAAGTTCAATATCGCAGAAAGTGAAAAATGGATAAAGAATTTGTGGTACTTACGTACAATGCAGTATCACTCAGCAATGAAATCTATGTCATCAGGCCCGTAGCAGCATAATGAGTGGATTCAGGTACGATGATTCTAACTGAAATAAGTCACACAGGAAAAGAAACATCATAAGATATCACTAATACACGGAATGTAACCTTGGCTACACAGGAACTGAATTACAAAACAGAACAGGGTCTCAAATTTAGAAAACCAACTTATGCTTGCTTAAGGGGAAAGGTGAGTTGGGGTGCTGCATAAAACCAGAGATTGAAATGAGCACAGATAAAGTTCCTTAAGCCAAATATGGAATAGACAAGAGCTACTCCTTGCTCAACGAAATGGACTCAACACCCCATATTAAATGCCTAAGAGTGTACCTGACTAGGAAGTATCTTAAAACCTATGGATTGCTATGTCTCCGAAAGAGAATCAAGTGTGTGTACAGGGGCATAAACGCAGCAGTGATAGGATTGGAGAGGTTCGGTGAGCAAATGAAGACCCTTTGAAGTCATATTGCATGGAACCCATTCCACGGGTCTCAACTCTCCAGGTTTAAGGGATTCTTCCTTCAGCTAAAACATGCATGTGGAACCCAGAGTATGATCAACCGTGTGATCGGGAGACGTGTTCCAATATGTCTCAGTTTTCGTCCCCTGGTACTCGGGTGCAACATTCCAGACGCTTTACTAACACTCTCCCGACTTGGAGAGTCAGTGCCTTTAACCTCCTGTTTGGCCCAGTTTGCAATTTCTGCGGAAGATGAACAGGAATAGGGAGAACCAATGACAGACTAGCTGGAGGTGTCTGGACGGGCAAATTTAACTCTCATTTCCCACCAGGAAGAGGAATTAACCAAAGGCTCAGCATGCCGTGCCGGAACCAGATTAGGGCCTGAAGCCATCCTGCGGTGTTGCGGCCAGCTCACGAGAAAGCGAGTTGAAGAAAGGAGCTCAGGGGCACTGTAATTCACAAACCTGCAGAGTTATAAATGACAGCTATCGTCCAAAAATATACTGAAGTAAGGCTGCCAAGAGGACTTGAAAGCGGGGCAGAATTGCAGGAAACCGATTTCAGGAGGTAGACTGGAATTGCATTTAAAGCATAGGAAAAGAGGCAGAACGTCCACAATGATGCACTTGGCCAAAAAGGGCGTATGCGTTTTTTCCTGAATATATTCAGGAAAAAACGCATACGCCCTTTTTGGCCAACCAAGCAAGCTTGCAAAGGAAATCTGCACTACAATGAAGTCTCACTTCCCCCCGGTCAAAAGGGCCATCTGAAAAAAGTTTAAAATGCAGAAAGGCAGGACAGGCCATGGAGAACTGGGAGCCTTGTTATGCTGATGGGCGGGATGTAAATTGCCAACAGCCACTCGGGAGAAGTGTATGGTGTTTCCTGAAACATCTAAAAAACTAAGCAACAGAGCCTAGGGCACTTCCACTTATGGTCCTATAGCTTAGGGAAATTAAAATCAAAAGACACAGCCACCCCAAAGGTTGGGACGGCTCTGTTTACAAGAACCTGGTTTACGGTACAAGTTCAATATCGCAGAAAGTGAAAAATGGATAAAGAAGTTGTGGTACTTACGTACAATTCAATACCACTCAGCAATGAAATCTTGTCATCAGGCCCATAGCAGCATAATGAGTGGATTCAGGTACGATGATTCTAACTGAAATAAGTCACACAGAAAAAGAAACATCATAAGATATCACTAATACACGGAATGTAAACTTGGCTACACAGGAACTGAATTACAAAACAGAACAGGGTCTCAAATTTAGAAACCCAACTTATGCTTGCTTAAGGGGAAAGGTGAGTTGGGGTGCTGCATAAAACCAGAGATTGAAATGAGCACAGATAAAGTTCCTTAAGCCAAATATGGAATAGACAAGAGCTACTCCTTGCTCAACGAAATGGACTCAACACCCCATATTAAACGCCTAAGAGTGTACCTGACTAGGAAGTATCTTAAAACCTATGGATTTCTATGTCTCCGAAAGAGAATCAAGTGTGTGTACAGGGGCATAAACGCAGCAGTGATAGGATTGGAGAGGTTCGGTGAGCAAATGAAGACCCTTTGAAGTCATATTGCATGGAACCCATTCCACGGGTCTCAAATCTCCAGGTTTAAGGGATTCTTCCTTCAGCTAAAACATGCATGTGGAACCCAGAGTATGATCAACCGTGTGATCGGGAGACGTGTTCCAATATGTCTCAGTTTTCGTCCCCTGATACTCGGGTGCAATTTTCCAGACGCTTTACTAACACTCTCCCGACTTGGAGAGTCAGTGCCTTTAACCTCCTGTTTGGCCCAGTTTGCAATTTCTGCGGAAGATGAACAGGAATAGGGAGAACCAATGACAGACTAGCTGGAGGTGTCTGGACGGGCAAATTTAACTCTCATTTCCCACCAGGAAGAGGAATTAACCAAAGGCTCAGCGTGCCGTGCCGGAACCAGATTAGGGCCTGAAGCCATCCTGCGGTGTTGCGGCCAGCTCACGAGAAAGCGAGTTGAAGAAAGGAGCTCAGGGGCACTGTAATTCACAAACCTGCAGAGTTATAAATGACAGCTATCGTCCAAAAATATACTGAAGTAAGGCTGCCAAGAGGACTTGAAAGCGGGGCAGAATTGCAGGAAACCGATTTCAGGAGGTAGACTGGAATTGCATTTAAAGCATAGGAAAAGAGGCAGAACGTCCACAATGATGCACTTGGCCAAAAAGGGCGTATGCGTTTTTTCCTGAATATATTCAGGAAAAAACGCATACGCCCTTTTTGGCCAACCAAGCAAGCTTGCAAAGGAAATCTGCACTACAATGAAGTCTCACTTCCCCCCGGTCAAAAGGGCCATCTGAAAAAAGTGTAAAATCCAGAAAGGCAGGACAGGCCATGGATAACTGGGAGCCTTGTTATGCTGATGGGCAGGATGTAAATTGCCAACAGCCACTCGGGAGAAGTGTATGGTGTTTCCTGAAACATCTAAAAAACAAAGCAACAGAGCCTAGGGCACTTCCACTTATGGTCCTATAGCTTAGGGAAATTAAAATCAAAAAGACACAGCCACCCCAAAGGTTGGGACGGCTCTGTTTACAAGAACCTGGTTTACGGTACAAGTTCGATATCGCAGAAAGTGAAAAATGGATAAAGAAGTTGTGGTACTTACGTACAATGCAGTATCACTCAGCAATGAAATCTATGTCATCAGGCCCGTAGCAGCATAATGAGTGGATTCAGGTACGATGATTCTAACTGAAATAAGTCACACAGGAAAAGAAACATCATAAGATATCACTAATACACGGAATGTAACCTTGGCTACACAGGAACTGAATTACAAAACAGAACAGGGTCTCAAATTTAGAAAACCAACTTATGTTTGCTTAAGGGGAAAGGTGAGTTGGGGTGCTGCATAAAACCAGAGATTGAAATGAGCACAGATAAAGTTCCTTAAGCCAAATATGGAATAGACAAGAGCTACTCCTTGCTCAACGAAATGGACTCAACACCCCATATTAAATGTCTAAGAGTGTACCTGACTAGGAAGTATCTTAAAACCTATGGATTGCTATGTCTCTGAAAGAGAATCAAGTGTGTGTACAGGGGCATAAACGCAGCAGTGATAGGATTGGAGAGGTTCGGTGAGCAAATGAAGACCCTTTGAAGTCATATTGCATGGTACCCATTCCACGGGTCTCAACTCTCCAGGTTTAAGGGATTCTTCCTTCAGCTAAAACATGCATGTGGAACCCAGAGTATGATCAACCGTGTGATCGGGAGACGTGTTCCAATATGTCTCAGTTTTCGTCCCCTGGTACTCGGGTGCAACATTCCAGACGCTTTACTAACACTCTCCCGACTTGGAGAGTCAGTGCCTTTAACCTCCTGTTTGGCCCAGTTTGCAATTTCTGCGGAAGATGAACAGGAATAGGCAGAACCAATGACAGACTAGCTGGAGGTGTCTGGACGGGCAAATTTAACTCTCATTTCCCACCAGGAAGAGGAATTAACCAAAGGCTCAGCGTGCCGTGCCGGAACCAGATTAGGGCCTGAAGCCATCCTGCGGTGTTGCGGCCAGCTCACGAGAAAGCGAGTTGAAGAAAGGAGCTCAGGGGCACTGTAATTCACAAACCTGCAGAGTTATAAATGACAGCTATCGTCCAAAAATATACTGAAGTAAGGCTGCCAAGAGGACTTGAAAGCGGGGCAGAATTGCAGGAAACCGATTTCAGGAGGTAGACTGGAATTGCATTTAAAGCATAGGAAAAGAGGCAGAACGTCCACAATGATGCACTTGGCCAAAAAGGGCGTATGCGTTTTTTCCTGAATATATTCAGGAAAAAACGCATACGCCCTTTTTGGCCAACCAAGCAAGCTTGCAAAGGAAATCTGCACTACAGTGAAGTCTCACTTCCCCCCGGTCAAAAGGGCCATCTGAAAAAAGTGTAAAATCCAGAAAGGCAGGACAGGCCATGGAGAACTGGGAGCCTTGTTATGCTGATGGGCGGGATGTCAATTGCCAACAGCCACTCGGGAGAAGTGTATGGTGTTTCCTGAAACAGCTAAAAAACAAAGCAACAGAGCCTAGGGCACTTCCACTTATGGTCTTATAGCTTAGGGAAATTAAAATCAAAAGACACAGCAACCCCAAAGGTTGGGACGGCTCTGTTTACAAGAACCTGGTTTACGGTACAAGTTCAATATCGCAGAAAGTGAAAAATGGATAAAGAAGTTGTGGTACTTACGTACAATGCAGTATCACTCAGCAATGAAATCTATGTCATCAGGCCCGTAGCAGCATAATGAGTGGATTCAGGTACGATGATTCTAACTGAAATATGTCACACAGGAAAAGAAACATCATAAGATATCACTAATACACGGAATGTAAACTTGGCTACACAGGAACTGAATTACAAAACAGAACAGGGTCTCAAATTTAGAAACCCAACTTATGCTTGCTTAAGGGGAAAGGTGAGTTGGGGTGCTGCATAAAACCAGAGATTGAAATGAGCACAGATAAAGTTCCTTAAGCCAAATATGGAATAGACAAGAGCTACTCCTTGCTCAACGAAATGGACTCAACACCCCATATTAAATGCCTAAGAGTGTACCTGACTAGGAAGTATCTTAAAACCTATGGATTGCTATGTCTCTGAAAGAGAATCAAGTGTGTGTACAGGGGCATAAACGCAGCAGTGATAGGATTGGAGAGGTTCGGTGAGCAAATGAAGACCCTTTGAAGTCATATTGCATGGTACCCATTCCACGGGTCTCAACTCTCCAGGTTTAAGGGATTCTTCCTTCAGCTAAAACATGCATGTGGAACCCAGAGTATGATCAACCGTGTGATCGGGAGACGTGTTCCAATATGTCTCAGTTTTCGTCCCCTGGTACTCGGGTGCAACATTCCAGACGCTTTACTAACACTCTCCCGACTTGGAGAGTCAGTGCCTTTAACCTCCTGTTTGGCCCAGTTTGCAATTTCTGCGGAAGATGAACAGGAATAGGCAGAACCAATGACAGACTAGCTGGAGGTGTCTGGACGGGCAAATTTAACTCTCATTTCCCACCAGGAAGAGGAATTAACCAAAGGCTCAGCGTGCCGTGCCGGAACCAGATTAGGGCCTGAAGCCATCCTGCGGTGTTGCGGCCAGCTCACGAGAAAGCGAGTTGAAGAAAGGAGCTCAGGGGCACTGTAATTCACAAACCTGCAGAGTTATAAATGACAGCTATCGTCCAAAAATATACTGAAGTAAGGCTGCCAAGAGGACTTGAAAGCGGGGCAGAATTGCAGGAAACCGATTTCAGGAGGTAGACTGGAATTGCATTTAAAGCATAGGAAAAGAGGCAGAACGTCCACAATGATGCACTTGGCCAAAAAGGGCGTATGCGTTTTTTCCTGAATATATTCAGGAAAAAACGCATACGCCCTTTTTGGCCAACCAAGCAAGCTTGCAAAGGAAATCTGCACTACAGTGAAGTCTCACTTCCCCCCGGTCAAAAGGGCCATCTGAAAAAAGTGTAAAATCCAGAAAGGCAGGACAGGCCATGGAGAACTGGGAGCCTTGTTATGCTGATGGGCGGGATGTCAATTGCCAACAGCCACTCGGGAGAAGTGTATGGTGTTTCCTGAAACATCTAAAAAACAAAGCAACAGAGCCTAGGGCACTTCCACTTATGGTCCTATAGCTTAGGGAAATTAAAATCAAAAGACACAGCCACCCCAAAGGTTGGGACGGCTCTGTTTACAAGAACCTGGTTTACGGTACAAGTTCAATATCGCAGAAAGTGAAAAATGGATAAAGAAGTTGTGGTACTTACGTACAATGCAGTATCACTCAGCAATGAAATCTATGTCATCAGGCCCGTAGCAGCATAATGAGTGGATTCAGGTACGATGATTCTAACTGAAATAAGTCACACAGAAAAAGAAACATCATAAGATATCACTAATACACGGAATGTAAACTTGGCTACACAGGAACTGAATTACAAAACAGAACAGGGTCTCAAATTTAGAAAACCAACTTATGCTTGCTTAAGGGGAAAGGTGAGTTGGGGTGCTGCATAAAACCAGAGATTGAAATGAGCACAGATAAAGTTCCTTAAGCCAAATATGGAATAGACAAGAGCTACTCCTTGCTCAACGAAATGGACTCAACACCCCATATTAAATGCCTAAGAGTGTACCTGACTAGGAAGTATCTTAAAACCTATGGATTGCTATGTCTCTGAAAGAGAATCAAGTGTGTGTACAGGGGCATAAACGCAGCAGTGATAGGATTGGAGAGGTTCGGTGAGCAAATGAAGACCCTTTGAAGTCATATTGCATGGTACCCATTCCACGGGTCTCAACTCTCCAGGTTTAAGGGATTCTTCCTTCAGCTAAAACATGCATGTGGAACCCAGAGTATGATCAACCGTGTGATCGGGAGACGTGTTCCAATATGTCTCAGTTTTCGTCCCCTGGTACTCGGGTGCAACATTCCAGACGCTTTACTAACACTCTCCCGACTTGGAGAGTCAGTGCCTTTAACCTCCTGTTTGGCCCAGTTTGCAATTTCTGCGGAAGATGAACAGGAATAGGGAGAACCAATGACAGACTAGCTGGAGGTGTCTGGACGGGCAAATTTAACTCTCATTTCCCACCAGGAAGAGGAATTAACCAAAGGCTCAGCATGCCGTGCCGGAACCAGATTAGGGCCTGAAGCCATCCTGCGGTGTTGCGGCCAGCTCACGAGAAAGCGAGTTGAAGAAAGGAGCTCAGGGGCACTGTAATTCACAAACCTGCAGAGTTATAAATGACAGCTATCGTCCAAAAATATACTGAAGTAAGGCTGCCAAGAGGACTTGAAAGCGGGGCAGAATTGCAGGAAACCGATTTCAGGAGGTAGACTGGAATTGCATTTAAAGCATAGGAAAAGAGGCAGAACGTCCACAATGATGCACTTGGCCAAAAAGGGCGTATGCGTTTTTTCCTGAATATATTCAGGAAAAAACGCATACGCCCTTTTTGGCCAACCAAGCAAGCTTGCAAAGGAAATCTGCACTACAGTGAAGTCTCACTTCCCCCCGGTCAAAAGGGCCATCTGAAAAAAGTGTAAAATCCAGAAAGGCAGGACAGGCCATGGAGAACTGGGAGCCTTGTTATGCTGATGGGTGGGATGTCAATTGCCAACAGCCACTCGGGAGAAGTGTATGGTGTTTCCTGAAACATCTAAAAAACAAAGCAACAGAGCCTAGGGCACTTCCACTTATGGTCCTATAGCTTAGGGAAATTAAAATCAAAAGACACAGCCACCCCAAAGGTTGGGACGGCTCTGTTTACAAGAACCTGGTTTACGGTACAAGTTCAATATCGCAGAAAGTGAAAAATGGATAAAGAAGTTGTGGTACTTACGTACAATGCAGTATCACTCAGCAATGAAATCTATGTCATCAGGCCCGTAGCAGCATAATGAGTGGATTCAGGTACGATGATTCTAACTGAAATAAGTCACACAGGAAAAGAAACATCATAAGATATCACTAATAGACGGAATGTAAACTTGGCTACACAGGAACTGAATTACAAAACAGAACAGGGTCTCAAATTTAGAAAACCAACTTATGCTTGCTTAAGGGGAAAGGTGAGTTGGGGTGCTGCATAAAACCAGACATTGAAATGAGCACAGATAAAGTTCCTTAAGCCAAATATGGAATAGACAAGAGCTACTCCTTGCTCAACGAAATGGACTCAACACCCCATATTAAATGCCTAAGAGTGTACCTGACTAGGAAGTATCTTAAAACCTATGGATTGCTATGTCTCTGAAAGAGAATCAAGTGTGTGTACAGGGGCATAAACGCAGCAGTGATAGGATTGGAGAGGTTCGGTGAGCAAATGAAGACCCTTTGAAGTCATATTGCATGGTACCCATTCCACGGGTCTCAACTCTCCAGGTTTAAGGGATTCTTCCTTCAGCTAAAACATGCATGTGGAACCCAGAGTATGATCAACCGTGTGATCGGGAGACGTGTTCCAATATGTGTCAGTTTTCGTCCCCTGGTACTCGGGTGCAACATTCCAGACGCTTTACTAACACTCTCCCGACTTGGAGAGTCAGTGCCTTTAACCTCCTGTTTGGCCCAGTTTGCAATTTCTGCGGAAGATGAACAGGAATAGGCAGAACCAATGACAGACTAGCTGGAGGTGTCTGGACGGGCAAATTTAACTCTCATTTCCCACCAGGAAGAGGAATTAACCAAAGGCTCAGTGTGCCGTGCCGGAACCAGATTAGGGCCTGAAGCCATCCTGCGGTGTTGCGGCCAGCTCACGAGAAAGCGAGTTGAAGAAAGGAGCTCAGGGGCACTGTAATTCACAAACCTGCAGAGTTATAAATGACAGCTATCGTCCAAAAATATACTGAAGTAAGGCTGCCAAGAGGACTTGAAAGCGGGGCAGAATTGCAGGAAACCGATTTCAGGAGGTAGACTGGAATTGCATTTAAAGCATAGGAAAAGAGGCAGAACGTCCACAATGATGCACTTGGCCAAAAAGGGCGTATGCGTTTTTTCCTGAATATATTCAGGAAAAAACGCATACGCCCTTTTTGGCCAACCAAGCAAGCTTGCAAAGGAAATCTGCACTACAGTGAAGTCTCACTTCCCCCCGGTCAAAAGGGCCATCTGAAAAAAGTGTAAAATCCAGAAAGGCAGGACAGGCCATGGAGAACTGGGAGCCTTGTTATGCTGATGGGCGGGATGTCAATTGCCAACAGCCACTCGGGAGAAGTGTATGGTGTTTCCTGAAACATCTAAAAAACAAAGCAACAGAGCCTAGGGCACTTCCACTTATGGTCCTATAGCTTAGGGAAATTAAAATCAAAAGACACAGCCACCCCAAATGTTGGGACGGCTCTGTTTACAAGAACCTGGTTTACGGTACAAGTTCAATATCGCAGAAAGTGAAAAATGGATAAAGAAGTTGTGGTACTTACGTACAATGCAGTATCACTCAGCAATGAAATCTATGTCATCAGGCCCGTAGCAGCATAATGAGTGGATTCAGGTACGATGATTCTAACTGAAATAAGTCACACAGGAAAAGAAACATCATAAGATATCACTAATAGACGGAATGTAAACTTGGCTACACAGGAACTGAATTACAAAACAGAACAGGGTCTCAAATTTAGAAAACCAACATATGCTTGCTTAAGGGGAAAGGTGAGTTGGGGTGCTGCATAAAACCAGAGATTGAAATGAGCACAGATAAAGTTCCTTAAGCCAAATATGGAATAGACAAGAGCTACTCCTTGCTCAACGAAATGGACTCAACACCCCATATTAAATGCCTAAGAGTGTACCTGACTAGGAAGTATCTTAAAACCTATGGATTGCTATGTCTCTGAAAGAGAATCAAGTGTGTGTACAGGGGCATAAACGCAGCAGTGATAGGATTGGAGAGGTTCGGTGAGCAAATGAAGACCCTTTGAAGTCATATTGCATGGTACCCATTCCACGGGTCTCAACTCTCCAGGTTTAAGGGATTCTTCCTTCAGCTAAAACATGCATGTGGAACCCAGAGTATGATCAACCGTGTGATCGGGAGACGTGTTCCAATATGTCTCAGTTTTCGTCCCCTGGTACTCGGGTGCAACATTCCAGACGCTTTACTAACACTCTCCCGACTTGGAGAGTCAGTGCCTTTAACCTCCTGTTTGGCCCAGTTTGCAATTTCTGCGGAAGATGAACAGGAATAGGCAGAACCAATGACAGACTAGCTGGAGGTGTCTGGACGGGCAAATTTAACTCTCATTTCCCACCAGGAAGAGGAATTAACCAAAGGCTCAGCGTGCCGTGCCGGAACCAGATTAGGGCCTGAAGCCATCCTGCGGTGTTGCGGCCAGCTCACGAGAAAGCGAGTTGAAGAAAGGAGCTCAGGGGCACTGTAATTCACAAACCTGCAGAGTTATAAATGACAGCTATCGTCCAAAAATATACTGAAGTAAGGCTGCCAAGAGGACTTGAAAGCGGGGCAGAATTGCAGGAAACCGATTTCAGGAGGTAGACTGGAATTGCATTTAAAGCATAGGAAAAGAGGCAGAACGTCCACAATGATGCACTTGGCCAAAAAGGGCGTATGCGTTTTTTCCTGAATATATTCAGGAAAAAACGCATACGCCCTTTTTGGCCAACCAAGCAAGCTTGCAAAGGAAATCTGCACTACAGTGAAGTCTCACTTCCCCCCGGTCAAAAGGGCCATCTGAAAAAAGTGTAAAATCCAGAAAGGCAGGACAGGCCATGGAGAACTGGGAGCCTTGTTATGCTGATGGGCGGGATGTCAATTGCCAACAGCCACTCGGGAGAAGTGTATGGTGTTTCCTGAAACATCTAAAAAACAAAGCAACAGAGCCTAGGGCACTTCCACTTATGGTCCTATAGCTTAGGGAAATTAAAATCAAAAGACACAGCCACCCCAAAGGTTGGGACGGCTCTGTTTACAAGAACCTGGTTTACGGTACAAGTTCAATATCGCAGAAAGTGAAAAATGGATAAAGAAGTTGTGGTACTTACGTACAATGCAGTATCACTCAGCAATGAAATCTATGTCATCAGGCCCGTAGCAGCATAATGAGTGGATTCAGGTACGATGATTCTAACTGAAATAAGTCACACAGGAAAAGAAACATCATAAGATATCACTAATACACGGAATGTAAACTTGGCTACACAGGAACTGAATTACAAAACAGAACAGGGTCTCAAATTTAGAAAACCAACTTATGCTTGCTTAAGGGGAAAGGTGAGTTGGGGTGCTGCATAAAACCAGAGATTGAAATGAGCACAGATAAAGTTCCTTAAGCCAAATATGGAATAGACAAGAGCTACTCCTTGCTCAACGAAATGGACTCAACACCCCATATTAAATGCCTAAGAGTGTACCTGACTAGGAAGTATCTTAAAACCTATGGATTGCTATGTCTCTGAAAGAGAATCAAGCGTGTGTACAGGGGCATAAACGCAGCAGTGATAGGATTGGAGAGGTTCGGTGAGCAAATGAAGACCCTTTGAAGTCATATTGCATGGTACCCATTCCACGGGTCTCAACTCTCCAGGTTTAAGGGATTCTTCCTTCAGCTAAAACATGCATGTGGAACCCAGAGTATGATCAACCGTGTGATCGGGAGACGTGTTCCAATATGTCTCAGTTTTCGTCCCCTGGTACTCGGGTGCAACATTCCAGACGCTTTACTAACACTCTCCCGACTTGGAGAGTCAGTGCCTTTAACCTCCTGTTTGGCCCAGTTTGCAATTTCTGCGGAAGATGAACAGGAATAGGCAGAACCAATGACAGACTAGCTGGAGGTGTCTGGACGGGCAAATTTAACTCTCATTTCCCACCAGGAAGAGGAATTAACCAAAGGCTCAGCGTGCCGTGCCGGAACCAGATTAGGGCCTGAAGCCATCCTGCGGTGTTGCGGCCAGCTCACGAGAAAGCGAGTTGAAGAAAGGAGCTCAGGGGCACTGTAATTCACAAACCTGCAGAGTTATAAATGACAGCTATCGTCCAAAAATATACTGAAGTAAGGCTGCCAAGAGGACTTGAAAGCGGGGCAGAATTGCAGGAAACCGATTTCAGGAGGTAGACTGGAATTGCATTTAAAGCATAGGAAAAGAGGCAGAACGTCCACAATGATGCACTTGGCCAAAAAGGGCGTATGCGTTTTTTCCTGAATATATTCAGGAAAAAACGCATACGCCCTTTTTGGCCAACCAAGCAAGCTTGCAAAGGAAATCTGCACTACAGTGAAGTCTCACTTCCCCCCGGTCAAAAGGGCCATCTGAAAAAAGTGTAAAATCCAGAAAGGCAGGACAGGCCATGGAGAACTGGGAGCCTTGTTATGCTGATGGGCGGGATGTCAATTGCCAACAGCCACTCGGGAGAAGTGTATGGTGTTTCCTGAAACATCTAAAAAACAAAGCAACAGAGCCTAGGGCACTTCCACTTATGGTCCTATAGCTTAGGGAAATTAAAATCAAAAGACACAGCCACCCCAAAGGTTGGGACGGCTCTGTTTACAAGAACCTGGTTTACGGTACAAGTTCAATATCGCAGAAACTGAAAAATGGATAAAGAAGTTGTGGTACTTACGTACAATGCAGTATCACTCAGCAATGAAATCTATGTCATCAGGCCCGTAGCAGCATAATGAGTGGATTCAGGTACGATGATTCTAACTGAAATAAGTCACACAGGAAAAGAAACATCATAAGATATCACTAATAGACGGAATGTAAACTTGGCTACACAGGAACTGAATTACAAAACAGAACAGGGTCTCAAATTTAGAAAACCAACTTATGCTTGCTTAAGGGGAAAGGTGAGTTGGGGTGCTGCATAAAACCAGAGATTGAAATGAGCACAGATAAAGTTCCTTAAGCCAAATATGGAATAGACAAGAGCTACTCCTTGCTCAACGAAATGGACTCAACACCCCATATTAAATGCCTAAGAGTGTACCTGACTAGGAAGTATCTTAAAACCTATGGATTGCTATGTCTCTGAAAGAGAATCAAGTGTGTGTACAGGGGCATAAACGCAGCAGTGATAGGATTGGAGAGGTTCGGTGAGCAAATGAAGACCCTTTGAAGCCATATTGCATGGTACCCATTCCACGGGTCTCAACTCTCCAGGTTTAAGGGATTCTTCCTTCAGGTAAAACATGCATGTGGAACCGAGAGTATGATCAACCGTGTGATCGGGAGACGTGTTCCAATATGTCTCAGTTTTCGTCCCCTGGTACTCGGGTGCAACATTCCAGACGCTTTACTAACACTCTCCCGACTTGGAGAGTCAGTGCCTTTAACCTCCTGTTTGGCCCAGTTTGCAATTTCTGCGGAAGATGAACAGGAATAGGCAGAACCAATGAGAGACTAGCTGGAGGTGTCTGGACGGGCAAATTTAACTCTCATTTCCCACCAGGAAGAGGAATTAACCAAAGGCTCAGCGTGCCGTGCCGGAACCAGATTAGGGCCTGAAGCCATCCTGCGGTGTTGCGGCCAGCTCACGAGAAAGCGAGTTGAAGAAAGGAGCTCAGGGGCACTGTAATTCACAAACCTGCAGAGTTATAAATGACAGCTATCGTCCAAAAATATACTGAAGTAAGGCTGCCAAGAGGACTTGAAAGCGGGGCAGAATTGCAGGAAACCGATTTCAGGAGGTAGACTGGAATTGCATTTAAAGCATAGGAAAAGAGGCAGAACGTCCACAATGATGCACTTGGCCAAAAAGGGCGTATGCGTTTTTTCCTGAATATATTCAGGAAAAAACGCATACGCCCTTTTTGGCCAACCAAGCAAGCTTGCAAAGGAAATCTGCACTACAATGAAGTCTCACTTCCCCCCGGTCAAAAGGGCCATCTGAAAAAAGTGTAAAATCCAGAAAGGCAGGACAGGCCATGGAGAACTGGGAGCCTTGTTATGCTGATGGGCGGGATGTCAATTGCCAACAGCCACTCGGGAGAAGTGTATGGTGTTTCCTGAAACATCTAAAAAACAAAGCAACAGAGCCTAGGGCACTTCCACTTATGGTCCTATAGCTTAGGGAAATTAAAATCAAAAGACACAGCCACCCCAAAGGTTGGGACGGCTCTGTTTACAAGAACCTGGTTTACGGTACAAGTTCAATATCGCAGAAAGTGAAAAATGGATAAAGAAGTTGTGGTACTTACGTACAATGCAGTATCACTCAGCAATGAAATCTATGTCATCAGGCCCGTAGCAGCATAATGAGTGGATTCAGGTACGATGATTCTAACTGAAATAAGTCACACAGGAAAAGAAACATCATAAGATATCACTAATAGACGGAATGTAAACTTGGCTACACAGGAACTGAATTACAAAACAGAACAGGGTCTCAAATTTAGAAAACCAACTTATGCTTGCTTAAGGAGAAAGGTGAGTTGGGGTGCTGCATAAAACCAGAGATTGAAATGAGCACAGATAAAGTTCCTTAAGCCAAATATGGAATAGACAAGAGCTACTCCTTGCTCAACGAAATGGACTCAACACCCCATATTAAATGCCTAAGAGTATACCTGACTAGGAAGTATCTTAAAACCTATGGATTGCTATGTCTCTGAAAGAGAATCAAGTGTGTGTACAGGGGCATAAACGCAGCAGTGATAGGATTGGAGAGGTTCGGTGAGCAAATGAAGACCCTTTGAAGTCATATTGCATGGTACCCATTCCACGGGTCTCAACTCTCCAGGTTTAAGGGATTCTTCCTTCAGCTAAAACATGCATGTGGAACCCAGAGTATGATCAACCGTGTGATCGGGAGACGTGTTCCAATATGTCTCAGTTTTCGTCCCCTGGTACTCGGGTGCAACATTCCAGACGCTTTACTAACACTCTCCCGACTTGGAGAGTCAGTGCCTTTAACCTCCTGTTTGGCCCAGTTTGCAATTTCTGCGGAAGATGAACAGGAATAGGGAGAACCAATGACAGACTAGCTGGAGGTGTCTGGACGGGCAAATTTAACTCTCATTTCCCACCAGGAAGAGGAATTAACCAAAGGCTCAGCGTGCCGTGCCGGAACCAGATTAGGGCCTGAAGCCATCCTGCGGTGTTGCGGCCAGCTCACGAGAAAGCGAGTTGAAGAAAGGAACTCAGGGGCACTGTAATTCACAAACCTGCAGAGTTATAAATGACAGCTATCGTCCAAAAATATACTGAAGTAAGGCTGCCAAGAGGACTTGAAAGCGGGGCAGAATTGCAGGAAACCGATTTCAGGAGGTAGACTGGAATTGCATTTAAAGCATAGGAAAAGAGGCAGAACGTCCACAATGATGCACTTGGCCAAAAAGGGCGTATGCGTTTTTTCCTGAATATATTCAGGAAAAAACGCATACGCCCTTTTTGGCCAACCAAGCAAGCTTGCAAAGGAAATCTGCACTACAGTGAAGTCTCACTTCCCCCCGGTCAAAAGGGCCATCTGAAAAAAGTGTAAAATCCAGAAAGGCAGGACAGGCCATGGAGAACTGGGAGCCTTGTTATGCTGATGGGCGGGATGTCAATTGCCAACAGCCACTCGGGAGAAGTGTATGGTGTTTCCTGAAACATCTAAAAAACAAAGCAACAGAGCCTAGGGCACTTCCACTTATGGTCCTATAGCTTAGGGAAATTAAAATCAAAAGACACAGCCACCCCAAAGGTTGGGACGGCTCTGTTTACAAGAACCTGGTTTACGGTACAAGTTCAATATCGCAGAAAGTGAAAAATGGATAAAGAAGTTGTGGTACTTACGTACAATGCAGTATCACTCAGCAATGAAATCTATGTCATCAGGCCCGTAGCAGCATAATGAGTGGATTCAGGTACGATGATTCTAACTGAAATAAGTCACACAGGAAAAGAAACATCATAAGATATCACTAATAGACGGAATGTAAACTTGGCTACACAGGAACTGAATTACAAAACAGAACAGGGTCTCAAATTTAGAAAACCAACTTATGCTTGCTTAAGGGGAAAGGTGAGTTGGGGTGCTGCATAAAACCAGAGATTGAAATGAGCACAGATAAAGTTCCTTAAGCCAAATATGGAATAGACAAGAGCTACTCCTTGCTCAACGAAATGGACTCAACACCCCATATTAAATGCCTAAGAGTGTACCTGACTAGGAAGTATCTTAAAACCTATGGATTGCTATGTCTCTGAAAGAGAATCAAGTGTGTGTACAGGGGCATAAACGCAGCAGTGATAGGATTGGAGAGGTTCGGTGAGCAAATGAAGACCCTTTGAAGTCATATTGCATGGTACCCATTCCACGGGTCTCAACTCTCCAGGTTTAAGGGATTCTTCCTTCAGCTAAAACATGCATGTGGAACCCACAGTATGATCAACCGTGTGATCGGGAGACGTGTTCCAATATGTGTCAGTTTTCGTCCCCTGGTACTCGGGTGCAACATTCCAGACGCTTTACTAACACTCTCCCGACTTGGAGAGTCAGTGCCTTTAACCTCCTGTTTGGCCCAGTTTGCAATTTCTGCGGAAGATGAACAGGAATAGGCAGAACCAATGAGAGACTAGCTGGAGGTGTCTGGACGGGCAAATTTAACTCTCATTTCCCACCAGGAAGAGGAATTAACCAAAGGCTCAGCGTGCCGTGCCGGAACCAGATTAGGGCCTGAAGCCATCCTGCGGTGTTGCGGCCAGCTCACGAGAAAGCGAGTTGAAGAAAGGAGCTCAGGGGCACTGTAATTCACAAACCTGCAGAGTTATAAATGACAGCTATCGTCCA
The DNA here is from genome assembly GCF_949774975.1 of Lagenorhynchus albirostris. Lineage (NCBI taxonomy): Eukaryota > Metazoa > Chordata > Mammalia > Artiodactyla > Delphinidae > Lagenorhynchus > Lagenorhynchus albirostris. The sequence goes on along the minus strand of NW_026783620.1, from coordinate 656,510 downwards.
AAAATATACTGAAGTAAGGCTGCCAAGAGGACTTGAAAGCGGGGCAGAATTGCAGGAAACCGATTTCAGGAGGTAGACTGGAATTGCATTTAAAGCATAGGAAAAGAGGCAGAACGTCCACAATGATGCACTTGGCCAAAAAGGGCGTATGCGTTTTTTCCTGAATATATTCAGGAAAAAACGCATACGCCCTTTTTGGCCAACCAAGCAAGCTTGCAAAGGAAATCTGCACTACAGTGAAGTCTCACTTCCCCCCGGTCAAAAGGGCCATCTGAAAAAAGTGTAAAATCCAGAAAGGCACGACAGGCCATGGAGAACTGGGAGCCTTGTTATGCTGATGGGCGGGATGTCAATTGCCAACAGCCACTCAGGAGAAGTGTATGGTGTTTCCTGAAACATCTAAAAAACAAAGCAACAGAGCCTAGGGCACTTCCACTTATGGTCCTATAGCTTAGGGAAATTAAAATCAAAAGACACAGCCACCCCAAATGTTGGGACGGCTCTGTTTACAAGAACCTGGTTTACGGTACAAGTTCAATATCGCAGAAAGTGAAAAATGGATAAAGAAGTTGTGGTACTTACGTACAATGCAGTATCACTCAGCAATGAAATCTATGTCATCAGGCACGTAGCAGCATAATGAGTGGATTCAGGTACGATGATTCTAACTGAAATAAGTCACACAGGAAAAGAAACATCATAAGATATCACTAATACACGGAATGTAACCTTGGCTACACAGGAACTGAATTACAAAACAGAACAGGGTCTCAAATTTAGAAACCCAACTTATGCTTGCTTAAGGGGAAAGGTGAGTTGGGGTGCTGCATAAAACCAGAGATTGAAATGAGCACAGATAAAGTTCCTTAAGCCAAATATGGAATAGACAAGAGCTACTCCTTGCTCAACGAAATGGACTCAACACCCCATATTAAATGCCTAAGAGTGTACCTGACTAGGAAGTATCTTAAAACCTATGGATTGCTATGTCTCTGAAAGAGAATCAAGTGTGTGTACAGGGGCATAAACGCAGCAGTGATAGGATTGGAGAGGTTCGGTGAGCAAATGAAGACCCTTTGAAGTCATATTGCATGGTACCCATTCCACGGGTCTCAACTCTCCAGGTTTAAGGGATTCTTCCTTCAGCTAAAACATGCATGTGGAACCCACAGTATGATCAACCGTGTGATCGGGAGACGTGTTCCAATATGTGTCAGTTTTCGTCCCCTGGTACTCGGGTGCAACATTCCAGACGCTTTACTAACACTCTCCCGACTTGGAGAGTCAGTGCCTTTAACCTCCTGTTTGGCCCAGTTTGCAATTTCTGCGGAAGATGAACAGGAATAGGCAGAACCAATGAGAGACTAGCTGGAGGTGTCTGGACGGGCAAATTTAACTCTCATTTCCCACCAGGAAGAGGAATTAACCAAAGGCTCAGCGTGCCGTGCCGGAACCAGATTAGGGCCTGAAGCCATCCTGCGGTGTTGCGGCCAGCTCACGAGAAAGCGAGTTGAAGAAAGGAGCTCAGGGGCACTGTAATTCACAAACCTGCAGAGTTATAAATGACAGCTATCGTCCAAAAATATACTGAAGTAAGGCTGCCAAGAGGACTTGAAAGCGGGGCAGAATTGCAGGAAACCGATTTCAGGAGGTAGACTGGAATTGCATTTAAAGCATAGGAAAAGAGGCAGAACGTCCACAATGATGCACTTGGCCAAAAAGGGCGTATGCGTTTTTTCCTGAATATATTCAGGAAAAAACGCATACGCCCTTTTTGGCCAACCAAGCAAGCTTGCAAAGGAAATCTGCACTACAGTGAAGTCTCACTTCCCCCCGGTCAAAAGGGCCATCTGAAAAAAGTGTAAAATCCAGAAAGGCACGACAGGCCATGGAGAACTGGGAGCCTTGTTATGCTGATGGGCGGGATGTCAATTGCCAACAGCCACTCAGGAGAAGTGTATGGTGTTTCCTGAAACATCTAAAAAACAAAGCAACAGAGCCTAGGGCACTTCCACTTATGGTCCTATAGCTTAGGGAAATTAAAATCAAAAGACACAGCCACCCCAAATGTTGGGACGGCTCTGTTTACAAGAACCTGGTTTACGGTACAAGTTCAATATCGCAGAAAGTGAAAAATGGATAAAGAAGTTGTGGTACTTACGTACAATGCAGTATCACTCAGCAATGAAATCTATGTCATCAGGCACGTAGCAGCATAATGAGTGGATTCAGGTACGATGATTCTAACTGAAATAAGTCACACAGGAAAAGAAACATCATAAGATATCACTAATACACGGAATGTAACCTTGGCTACACAGGAACTGAATTACAAAACAGAACAGGGTCTCAAATTTAGAAACCCAACTTATGCTTGCTTAAGGGGAAAGGTGAGTTGGGGTGCTGCATAAAACCAGAGATTGAAATGAGCACAGATAAAGTTCCTTAAGCCAAATATGGAATAGACAAGAGCTACTCCTTGCTCAACGAAATGGACTCAACACCCCATATTAAATGCCTAAGAGTATACCTGACTAGGAAGTATCTTAAAACCTATGGATTGCTATGTCTCTGAAAGAGAATCAAGTGTGTGTACAGGGGCATAAACGCAGCAGTGATAGGATTGGAGAGGTTCGGTGAGCAAATGAAGACCCTTTGAAGTCATATTGCATGGTACCCATTCCACGGGTCTCAACTCTCCAGGTTTAAGGGATTCTTCCTTCAGCTAAAACATGCATGTGGAACCCAGAGTATGATCAACCGTGTGATCGGGAGACGTGTTCCAATATGTCTCAGTTTTCGTCCCCTGGTACTCGGGTGCAACATTCCAGACGCTTTACTAACACTCTCCCGACTTGGAGAGTCAGTGCCTTTAACCTCCTGTTTGGCCCAGTTTGCAATTTCTGCGGAAGATGAACAGGAATAGGGAGAACCAATGACAGACTAGCTGGAGGTGTCTGGACGGGCAAATTTAACTCTCATTTCCCACCAGGAAGAGGAATTAACCAAAGGCTCAGCGTGCCGTGCCGGAACCAGATTAGGGCCTGAAGCCATCCTGCGGTGTTGCGGCCAGCTCACGAGAAAGCGAGTTGAAGAAAGGAGCTCAGGGGCACTGTAATTCACAAACCTGCAGAGTTATAAATGACAGCTATCGTCCAAAAATATACTGAAGTAAGGCTGCCAAGAGGACTTGAAAGCGGGGCAGAATTGCAGGAAACCGATTTCAGGAGGTAGACTGGAATTGCATTTAAAGCATAGGAAAAGAGGCAGAACGTCCACAATGATGCACTTGGCCAAAAAGGGCGTATGCGTTTTTTCCTGAATATATTCAGGAAAAAACGCATACGCCCTTTTTGGCCAACCAAGCAAGCTTGCAAAGGAAATCTGCACTACAGTGAAGTCTCACTTCCCCCCGGTCAAAAGGGCCATCTGAAAAAAGTGTAAAATCCAGAAAGGCAGGACAGGCCATGGAGAACTGGGAGCCTTGTTATGCTGATGGGCGGGATGTCAATTGCCAACAGCCACTCGGGAGAAGTGTATGGTGTTTCCTGAAACATCTAAAAAACAAAGCAACAGAGCCTAGGGCACTTCCACTTATGGTCCTATAGCTTAGGGAAATTAAAATCAAAAGACACAGCCACCCCAAAGGTTGGGACGGCTCTGTTTACAAGAACCTGGTTTACGGTACAAGTTCAATATCGCAGAAAGTGAAAAATGGATAAAGAAGTTGTGGTACTTACGTACAATGCAGTATCACTCAGCAATGAAATCTATGTCATCAGGCCCGTAGCAGCATAATGAGTGGATTCAGGTACGATGATTCTAACTGAAATAAGTCACACAGGAAAAGAAACATCATAAGATATCACTAATAGACGGAATGTAAACTTGGCTACACAGGAACTGAATTACAAAACAGAACAGGGTCTCAAATTTAGAAAACCAACTTATGCTTGCTTAAGGGGAAAGGTGAGTTGGGGTGCTGCATAAAACCAGAGATTGAAATGAGCACAGATAAAGTTCCTTAAGCCAAATATGGAATAGACAAGAGCTACTCCTTGCTCAACGAAATGGACTCAACACCCCATATTAAATGCCTAAGAGTGTACCTGACTAGGAAGTATCTTAAAACCTATGGATTGCTATGTCTCTGAAAGAGAATCAAGTGTGTGTACAGGGGCATAAACGCAGCAGTGATAGGATTGGAGAGGTTCGGTGAGCAAATGAAGACCCTTTGAAGCCATATTGCATGGTACCCATTCCACGGGTCTCAACTCTCCAGGTTTAAGGTATTCTTCCTTCAGCTAAAACATGCATGTGGAACCCAGAGTATGATCAACCATGTGATCGGGAGACGTGTTCCAATATGTCTCAGTTTTCGTCCCCTGGTACTCGGGTGCAACATTCCAGACGCTTTACTAACACTCTCCCGACTTGGAGAGTCAGTGCCTTTAACCTCCTGTTTGGCCCAGTTTGCAATTTCTGCGGAAGATGAACAGGAATAGGGAGAACCAATGACAGACTAGCTGGAGGTGTCTGGACGGGCAAATTTAACTCTCATTTCCCACCAGGAAGAGGAATTAACCAAAGGCTCAGCGTGCCGTGCCGGAACCAGATTAGGGCCTGAAGCCATCCTGCGGTGTTGCGGCCAGCTCACGAGAAAGCGAGTTGAAGAAAGGAGCTCAGGGGCACTGTAATTCACAAACCTGCAGAGTTATAAATGACAGCTATCGTCCAAAAATATACTGAAGTAAGGCTGCCAAGAGGACTTGAAAGCGGGGCAGAATTGCAGGAAACCGATTTCAGGAGGTAGACTGGAATTGCATTTAAAGCATAGGAAAAGAGGCAGAACGTCCACAATGATGCACTTGGCCAAAAAGGGCGTATGCGTTTTTTCCTGAATATATTCAGGAAAAAACGCATATGCCCTTTTTGGCCAACCAAGCAAGCTTGCAAAGGAAATCTGCACTACAATGAAGTCTCACTTCCCCCCGGTCAAAAGGGCCATCGGAAAAAAGTGTAAAATCCAGAAAGGCAGGACAGGCCATGGAGAACTGGGAGCCTTGTTATGCTGATGGGCGGGATGTAAATTGCCAACAGCCACTCGGGAGAAGTGTATGGTGTTTCCTGAAACATCTAAAAAACAAAGCAACAGAGCCTAGGGCACTTCCACTGATGGTCCTATAGCTTAGGGAAATTAAAATCAAAAAGACACAGCCACCCCAAAGGTTGGGACGGCTCTGTTTACAAGAACCTGGTTTACGGTACAAGTTCAATATCGCAGAAAGTGAAAAATGGATAAAGAAGTTGTGGTACTTACGTACAATGCAATATCACTCAGCAATGAAATCTATGTCATCAGGCCCGTAGCAGCATAATGAGTGGATTCAGGTACGATGATTCTAACTGAAATAAGTCACACAGGAAAAGAAACATCATAAGATATCACTAATAGACGGAATGTAAACTTGGCTACACAGGAACTGAATTACAAAACAGAACAGGGTCTCAAATTTAGAAAACCAACTTATGCTTGCTTAAGGGGAAAGGTGAGTTGGGGTGCTGCATAAAACCAGAGATTGAAATGAGCACAGATAAAGTTCCTTAAGCCAAATATGGAATAGACAAGAGCTACTCCTTGCTCAACGAAATGGACTCAACACCCCATATTAAATGCCTAAGAGTGTACCTGACTAGGAAGTATCTTAAAACCTATGGATTGCTATGTCTCTGAAAGAGAATCAAGTGTGTGTACAGGGGCATAAACGCAGCAGTGATAGGATTGGAGAGGTTCGGTGAGCAAATGAAGACCCTTTGAAGTCATATTGCATGGTACCCATTCCACGGGTCTCAACTCTCCAGGTTTAAGGGATTCTTCCTTCAGCTAAAACATGCATGTGGAACCCAGAGTATGATCAACCGTGTGATCGGGAGACGTGTTCCAATATGTGTCAGTTTTCGTCCCCTGGTACTCGGGTGCAACATTCCAGACGCTTTACTAACACTCTCCCGACTTGGAGAGTCAGTGCCTTTAACCTCCTGTTTGGCCCAGTTTGCAATTTCTGCGGAAGATGAACAGGAATAGGCAGAACCAATGAGAGACTAGCTGGAGGTGTCTGGACGGGCAAATTTAACTCTCATTTCCCACCAGGAAGAGGAATTAACCAAAGGCTCAGCGTGCCGTGCCGGAACCAGATTAGGGCCTGAAGCCATCCTGCGGTGTTGCGGCCAGCTCACGAGAAAGCGAGTTGAAGAAAGGAGCTCAGGGGCACTGTAATTCACAAACCTGCAGAGTTATAAATGACAGCTATCGTCCAAAAATATACTGAAGTAAGGCTGCCAAGAGGACTTGAAAGCGGGGCAGAATTGCAGGAAACCGATTTCAGGAGGTAGACTGGAATTGCATTTAAAGCATAGGAAAAGAGGCAGAACGTCCACAATGATGCACTTGGCCAAAAAGGGCGTATGCGTTTTTTCCTGAATATATTCAGGAAAAAACGCATACGCCCTTTTTGGCCAACCAAGCAAGCTTGCAAAGGAAATCTGCACTACAATGAAGTCTCACTTCCCCCCGGTCAAAAGGGCCATCTGAAAAAAGTGTAAAATCCAGAAAGGCAGGACAGGCCAAGGAGAACTGGGAGCCTTGTTATGCTGATGGGCGGGATGTCAATTGCCAACAGCCACTCAGGAGAAGTGTATGGTGTTTCCTGAAACATCTAAAAAACAAAGCAACAGAGCCTAGGGCACTTCCACTTATGGTCCTATAGCTTAGGGAAATTAAAATCAAAAGACACAGCCACCCCAAAGGTTGGGACGGCTCTGTTTACAAGAACCTGGTTTACGGTACAAGTTCAATATCGCAGAAAGTGAAAAATGGATAAAGAAGTTGTGGTACTTACGTACAATGCAGTATCACTCAGCAATGAAATCTATGTCATCAGGCCCGTAGCAGCATAATGAGTGGATTCAGGTACGATGATTCTAACTGAAATAAGTCACACAGAAAAAGAAACATCATAAGATATCACTAATAGACGGAATGTAAACTTGGCTACACAGGAACTGAATTACAAAACAGAACAGGGTCTCAAATTTAGAAAACCAACTTATGCTTGCTTAAGGGGAAAGGTGAGTTGGGGTGCTGCATAAAACCAGAGATTGAAATGAGCACAGATAAAGTTCCTTAAGCCAAATATGGAATAGACAAGAGCTACTCCTTGCTCAACGAAATGGACTCAACACCCCATATTAAATGCCTAAGAGTGTACCTGACTAGGAAGTATCTTAAAACCTATGGATTGCTATGTCTCTGAAAGAGAATCAAGTGTGTGTACAGGGGCATAAACGCAGCAGTGATAGGATTGGAGAGGTTCGGTGAGCAAATGAAGACCCTTTGAAGTCATATTGCATGGTACCCATTCCACGGGTCTCAACTCTCCAGGTTTAAGGGATTCTTCCTTCAGCTAAAACATGCATGTGGAACCCAGAGTATGATCAACCGTGTGATCGGGAGACGTGTTCCAATATGTCTCAGTTTTCGTCCCCTGGTACTCGGGTGCAACATTCCAGACGCTTTACTAACACTCTCCCGACTTGGAGAGTCAGTGCCTTTAACCTCCTGTTTGGCCCAGTTTGCAATTTCTGCGGAAGATGAACAGGAATAGGGAGAACCAATGAGAGACTAGCTGGAGGTGTCTGGACGGGCAAATTTAACTCTCATTTCCCACCAGGAAGAGGAATTAACCAAAGGCTCAGCGTGCCGTGCCGGAACCAGATTAGGGCCTGAAGCCATCCTGCGGGGTTGCGGCCAGCTCACGAGAAAGCGAGTTGAAGAAAGGAGCTCAGGGGCACTGTAATTCACAAACCTGCAGAGTTATAAATGACAGCTATCGTCCAAAAATATACTGAAGTAAGGCTGCCAAGAGGACTTGAAAGCAGGGCAGAATTGCAGGAAACCGATTTCAGGAGGTAGACTGGAATTGCATTTAAAGCATAGGAAAAGAGGCAGAACGTCCACAATGATGCACTTGGCCAAAAAGGGCGTATGCGATTTTTCCTGAATATATTCAGGAAAAAACGCATACGCCCTTTTTGGCCAACCAAGCAAGCTTGCAAAGGAAATCTGCACTACAATGAAGTCTCACTTCCCCCCGGTCAAAAGGGCCATCTGAAAAAAGTGTAAAATCCAGAAAGGCAGGACAGGCCATGGAGAACTGGGAGCCTTGTTATGCTGATGGGCGGGATGTCAATTGCCAACAGCCACTCGGGAGAAGTGTATGGTGTTTCCTGAAACATCTAAAAAACATAGCAACAGAGCCTAGGACACTTCCACTTATGGTCCTATAGCTTAGGGAAATTAAAATCAAAAAGACAGAGCCACCCAAAAGGTTGGGATGGCTCTGTTTACTAGAAACTCATTTACGGTACAAGTTCAATATCTCAGAAAGTGAAAAATGGATAAAGAAGTTGTGGTACTTACGTACAATGCAATATCACACAGCAATGAAATCTATGTCATCAGGCCCGTAGCAGCATAATGAGTGGATTCAGGTATGATGATTCTAACTGAAATAAGTCACACAGAAAAAGAAACATCATAAGATATCACTAATACACGGAATGTAAACTTGGCTACACAGGAACTGAATTGCAAAACAGAAGAGGGTCTCAAATTCAGAAAACCAACTTATGCTTGCTTAAGGGGAAATGTGAGTTGGGGAGCTGCATAAAACCAGAGATTGAAATGAGCACAGATAAAGTTCCTTAAGCCAAGTATGGAATAGACAAGAGCTACTCCTTGCTCAAGGAAATGGACTCAACACCCCATATTAAACGCCCAAGTATGTACCTGACTAGGAAGTATCTTAAAACCTATGGACTGCTATGTCTCCGAAAGAGAATCAAGCGTGTGTACAGGGGCATAAACGCAGCAGTGATAGATCTGGAGAGGTTCGGTGAGCAAATGAAGACCCTTTGAAGTCATATTGCATGGTACCCATTCCACGGGTCTCAACTCTCCAGGTTTCAGGTATTCTTCCTTCAGGTAAAACATGCATGTGGAACCCAGAGTATGATCAACCGTGTGATCGGGAGACGTGTTCCAATATGTGTCAGTTTCCGTCCCCTGGTACTCGGGTGCAACATTCCAGACGCTTTACTAACACTCTCCCGACTTGGAGAGTCAGCGCCTTTAACCTCCTGTTTGGCCCAGTTTGCAATTTCTGCGGAAGATGTACAGGAATAGGGAGAACCAATGAGAGACTAGCTGGAGGTGTCTGGACGGGCAAATTTAACTCTCATTTCCCACCAGGAAGAGGAATTAACCAAAGGCTCAGCGTGCCGTGCCGGAACCAGATTAGGGCCTGAAGCCATCCTGCGGTGTTGCGGCCAGCTCACGAGAAAGCGAGTTGAAGAAAGGAGCTCAGGGGCACTGTAATTCACAAACCTGCAGAGTTATAAATGACAGCTATCGTCCAAAAATATACTGAAGTAAGGCTGCCAAGAGGACTTGAAAGCGGGGCAGAATTGCAGGAAACCGATTTCAGGAGGTAGACTGGAATTGCATTTAAAGCATAGGAAAAGAGGCAGAACGTCCACAATGATGCACTTGGCCAAAAAGGGCGTATGCGTTTTTTCCTAAATATATTCAGGAAAAAACGCATACGCCCTTTTTGGCCAACCAAGCAAGCTTGAAAAGGAAATCTGCACTACAATGAAGTCTCACTTCCGCCCTGTCAAAAGGGCCATCTGAAAAATGTGTAAAATCCAGAAATGCAGGACAGGCCATGGAGAACTGGGAGCCTAGTTTTGCTGATGGGTGTGATTTAAATTGCCAACAGCCATTCCGTAGAAGTGTATGGTGTTTTCTAAAACATCTAAAAAACAAAGCAACAGAGCCTAGGGCACTTCCACTTATGGTCCTATAGCTTAGGGAAATTAAAATCAAAAAGACAGAGCCACCCAAAAGGTTGGGACGGCTCTGTTTACAAGAAACTCATTTGCGGTACAAGTTCAATATCGCAGAAAGTGAAAAATGGATAAAGAAGTTGTGGTACTTACGTACAATGCAATATCACTCAGCAATGAAATCTATGTCATCAGGCCCATAGCAGCATAATGAGTGGATTCAGGTATGATGATTCTAACTGAAATAAGTCACACAGAAAAAGAAACATCATAAGATATCACTAATACACGGAATGTAAACTTGGCTACATAGGAACTGAATTACAATACAGAACAGGGTCTCAAATTTAGAAAACCAGCTTATGCTTGCTTAAGGGGAAAGGTGAGTTGGGGTGCTGCATAAAACCAGAGATTGAAATGAGCACAGATAAAGTTCCTTAAGCCAAATATGGAATAGACAAGAGCTACTCCTTGCTCAACGAAATGGATTCAACACCCCATATTAAACACCTAAAAATATACCTGACTAGGAAGTATCTTAAAACCTGTGGATTGCTATGTCTCCGAAAGAGAATCAAGCGTGTGTGCAGGGGCATAAACGCAGCAGTGATAGGATTGGAGAGGTTCGGTGAGCAAATGAAGACCCTTTGAAGTCATATTGCATGGTACCCATTCCACGGGTCTCAACTCTCCAGGTTTAAGGGATTCTTCCTTCAGCTAAAACATGCATGTGGAACCCAGAGTATGATCAACCGTGTGATCGGGAGACGTGTTCCAATATGTCTCAGTTTTCGTTCCCTGGTACTCGGGTGCAACATTCCAGAAGCTTTACTAACACTCTCCCGACTTGGAGAGTCAGTGCATTTAACATCCTGTTTGGCCCAGTTTGCAATTTCTGCGGAAGATGAACAGGAATAGGCAGAACCAATGACAGACTAGCTGGAGGTGTCTGGACGGGCAAATTTAACTCTCATTTCCCACCAGGAAGAGGAATTAACCAAAGGCTCAGCGTGCCGTGCCGGAACCAGATTAGGGCCTGAAGCCATCCTGCGGTGTTGCGGCCAGCTCACGAGAAATCGAGTTGAAGAAAGGAGCTCAGGGGCACTGTAATTCACAAACCTGCAGAGTTATAAATGACAGCTATCGTCCAAAAATATACTGAAGTAAGGCTGCCAAGAGGACTTGAAAGCGGGGCAGAATTGCAGGAAACCGATTTCAGGAGGTAGACTGGAATTGCATTTAAAGCATAGGAAAAGAGGCAAAACGTCCACAATGATGCACTTGGCCAAAAAGTGCGTATGCGTTTTTTCCTGAATATATTCAGGAAAAAACGCATACGCCCTTTTTGGCCAACCAAGCAAGCTTGCAAAGGAAATCTGCACTACAATGAAGTCTCACTTCCCCCCGGTCAAAAGGGCCATCTGAAAAAAGTGTAAAATCCAGAAAGGCAGGACAGGCCATGGAGAACTGGGAGCCTTGTTATGCTGATGGGCGGGATGTCAATTGCCAACAGCCACTCGGGAGAAGTGTATGGTGTTTCCTGAAACAGCTAAAAAACAAAGCAACAGAGCCTAGGGCACTTCCACTTATGGTCCTATAGCTTAGGGAAATTAAAATCAAAAAGACACAGCCACCCCAAAGGTTGGGACGGCTCTGTTTACAAGAACCTGGTTTACGGTACAAGTTCAATATCGCAGAAAGTGAAAAATGGATAAAGAAGTTGTGGTACTTACGTACAATGCAGTATCACTCAGCAATGAAATCTATGTCATCAGGCCCGTAGCAGCATAATGAGTGGATTCAGGTACGATGATTCTAACTGAAATAAGTCACACAGAAAAAGAAACATCATAAGATATCACTAATACATGGAATGTAACCTTGGCTACACAGGAACTGAATTACAAAACAGAACAGGGTCTCAAATTTAGAAAACCAACTTATGCTTGCTTAAGGGGAAAGGTGAGTTGGGGTGCTGCATAAAACCAGAGATTGAAATGAGCACAGATAAAGTTCCTTAAGCCAAATATGGAATAGACAAGAGCTACTCCTTGCTCAACGAAATGGACTCAACACCCCATATTAAACGCCTAAGAGTGTACCTGACTAGGAAGTATCTTAAAACCTATGGATTGCTATGTCTCCGAAAGAGAATCAAGCGTGTGTACAGGGGCATAAACGCAGCAGTGATAGGATTGGAGAAGTTCGGTGAGCAAATGAAGACCCTTTGAAGTCATATTGCATGGTACCCATTCCACGGGTCTCAACTCTCCAGGTTTAAGGGATTCTTCCTTCAGCTAAAACATGCATGTGGAACCCAGAGTATGATCAACCGTGTGATCGGGAGACGTGTTCCAATATGTCTCAGTTTTCGTCCCCTGGTACTCGGGTGCAACATTCCAGACGCTTTACTAACACTCTCCCGACTTGGAGAGTCAGTGCCTTTAACCTCCTGTTTGGCCCAGTTTGCAATTTCTGCGGAAGATGAACAGGAATAGGCAGAACCAATGAGAGACTAGCTGGAGGTGTCTGGACGGGCAAATTTAACTCTCATTTCCCACCAGGAAGAGGAATTAACCAAAGGCTCAGCGTGCCGTGCCGGAACCAGATTAGGGCCTGAAGCCATCCTGCGGTGTTGCGGCCAGCTCACGAGAAAGCGAGTTGAAGAAAGGAGCTCAGGGGCACTGTAATTCACAAACCTGCAGAGTTATAAATGACAGCTATCGTCCAAAAATATACTGAAGTAAGGCTGCCAAGAGGACTTGAAAGCGGGGCAGAATTGCAGGAAACCGATTTCAGGAGGTAGACTGGAATTGCATTTAAAGCATAGGAAAAGAGGCAGAACGTCCACAATGATGCACTTGGCCAAAAAGGGCGTATGCGTTTTTTCCTGAATATATTCAGGAAAAAACGCATACGCCCTTTTTGGCCAACCAAGCAAGCTTGCAAAGGAAATCTGCACTACAATGAAGTCTCACTTCCCCCCGGTCAAAAGGGCCATCTGAAAAAAGTGTAAAATCCAGAAAGGCAGGACAGGCCATGGAGAACTGGGAGCCTTGTTATGCTGATGGGCGGGATGTAAATTGCCAACAGCCACTCGGGAGAAGTGTATGGTGTTTCCTGAAACATCTAAAATACAAAGCAACAGAGCCTAGGGCACTTCCACTTATGGTCCTATAGCTTAGGGAAATTAAAATCAAAAGACACAGCCACCCCAAAGGTTGGGACGGCTCTGTTTACAAGAACCTGGTTTACGGTACAAGTTCAATATCGCAGAAAGTGAAAAATGGATAAAGAAGTTGTGGTACTTACGTACAATGCAGTATCACTCAGCAATGAAATCTATGTCATCAGGCCCGTAGCAGCATAATGAGTGGATTCAGGTACGATGATTCTAACTGAAATAAGTCACACAGAAAAAGAAACATCATAAGATATCACTAATACACGGAATGTAACCTTGGCTACACAGGAACTGAATTACAAAACAGAACAGGGTCTCAAATTTAGAAACCCAACTTATGCTTGCTTAAGGGGAAAGGTGAGTTGGGGTGCTGCATAAAACCAGAGATTGAAATGAGCACAGATAAAGTTCCTTAAGCCAAATATGGAATAGACAAGAGCTACTCCTTGCTCAACGAAATGGACTCAACACCCCATATTAAATGCCTAAGAGTGTACCTGACTAGGAAGTATCTTAAAACCTATGGATTGCTATGTCTCTGAAAGAGAATCAAGTGTGTGTACAGGGGCATAAACGCTGCAGTGATAGGATTGGAGAGGTTCGGTGAGCAAATGAAGACCCTTTGAAGTCATATTGCATGGTACCCATTCCACGGGTCTCAACTCTCCAGGTTTAAGGGATTCTTCCTTCAGCTAAAACATGCATGTGGAACCCAGAGTATGATCAACCGTGTGATCGGGAGACGTGTTCCAATATGTCTCAGTTTTCGTCCCCTGGTACTCGGGTGCAACATTCCAGACGCTTTACTAACACTCTCCCGACTTGGAGAGTCAGTGCCTTTAACCTCCTGTTTGGCCCAGTTTGCAATTTCTGCGGAAGATGAACAGGAATAGGCAGAACCAATGACAGACTAGCTGGAGGTGTCTGGACGGGCAAATTTAACTCTCATTTCCCACCAGGAAGAGGAATTAACCAAAGGCTCAGCGTGCCGTGCCGGAACCAGATTAGGGCCTGAAGCCATCCTGCGGTGTTGCGGCCAGCTCACGAGAAAGCGAGTTGAAGAAAGGAGCTCAGGGGCACTGTAATTCACAAACCTGCAGAGTTATAAATGACAGCTATCGTCCAAAAATATACTGAAGTAAGGCTGCCAAGAGGACTTGAAAGCGGGGCAGAATTGCAGGAAACCGATTTCAGGAGGTAGACTGGAATTGCATTTAAAGCATAGGAAAAGAGGCAGAACGTCCACAATGATGCACTTGGCCAAAAAGTGCGTATGCGTTTTTTCCTGAATATATTCAGGAAAAAACGCATACGCCCTTTTTGGCCAACCAAGCAAGGTTGCAAAGGAAATCTGCACTACAATGAAGTCTCACTTCCCCCCGGTCAAAAGGGCCATCTGAAAAAAGTGTAAAATCCAGAAAGGCAGGACAGGCCATGGAGAACTGGGAGCCTTGTTATGCTGATGGGCGGGATGTAAATTGCCAACAGCCACTCCGGAGAAGTGTATGGTGTTTCCTGAAACAGCTAAAAAACAAAGCAACAGAGCCTAGGGCACTTCCACTTATGGTCCTATAGCTTAGGGAAATTAAAATCAAAAAGACACAGCCACCCCAAAGGTTGGGACGGCTCTGTTTACAAGAACCTGGTTTACGGTACAAGTTCAATATCGCAGAAAGTGAAAAATGGATAAAGAAGTTGTGGTACTTACGTACAATGCAGTATCACTCAGCAATGAAATCTATGTCATCAGGCCCGAAGCAGCATAATGAGTGGATTCAGGTACGATGATTCTAACTGAAATAAGTCACACAGGAAAAGAAACATCATAAGATATCACTAATACACGGAATGTAACCTTTGCTACACAGGAACTGAATTACAAAACAGAACAGGGTCTCAAATTTAGAAAACCAACTTATGCTTGCTTAAGGGGAAAGGTGAGTTGGGGTGCTGCATAAAACCAGAGATTGAAATGAGCACAGATAAAGTTCCTTAAGCCAAATATGGAATAGACAAGAGCTACTCCTTGCTCAACGAAATGGACTCAACACCCCATATTAAATGCCTAAGAGGGTACCTGACTAGGAAGTATCTTAAAACCTATGGATTGCTATGTCTCTGAAAGAGAATCAAGTGTGTGTACAGGGGCATAAACGCAGCAGTGATAGGATTGGAGAGGTTCGGTGAGCAAATGAAGACCCTTTGAAGTCATATTGCATGGTACCCATTCCACGGGTCTCAACTCTCCAGGTTTAAGGGATTCTTCCTTCAGCTAAAACATGCATGTGGAACCCAGAGTATGATCAACCGTGTGATCGGGAGACGTGTTCCAATATGTCTCAGTTTTCGTCCCCTGGTACTCGGGTGCAACATTCCAGACGCTTTACTAACACTCTCCCGACTTGGAGAGTCAGTGCCTTTAACCTCCTGTTTGGCCCAGTTTGCAATTTCTGCGGAAGATGAACAGGAATAGGCAGAACCAATGACAGACTAGCTGGAGGTGTCTGGACGGGCAAATTTAACTCTCATTTCCCACCAGGAAGAGGAATTAACCAAAGGCTCAGCGTGCCGTGCCGGAACCAGATTAGGGCCTGAAGCCATCCTGCGGTGTTGCGGCCAGCTCACGAGAAAGCGAGTTGAAGAAAGGAGCTCAGGGGCACTGTAATTCACAAACCTGCAGAGTTATAAATGACAGCTATCGTCCAAAAATATACTGAAGTAAGGCTGCCAAGAGGACTTGAAAGCGGGGCAGAATTGCAGGAAACCGATTTCAGGAGGTAGACTGGAATTGCATTGAAAGCATAGGAAAAGAGGCAGAACGTCCACAATGATGCACTTGGCCAAAAAGTGCGTATGCGTTTTTTCCTGAATATATTCAGGAAAAAACGCATATGCCCTTTTTGGCCAACCAAGCAAGCTTGCAAAGGAAATCTGCACTACAATGAAGTCTCACTTCCCCCCGGTCAAAAGGGCCATCTGAAAAAAGTGTAAAATCCAGAAAGGCAGGACAGGCCATGGAGAACTGGGAGCCTTGTTATGCTGATGGGCGGGATGTAAATTGCCAACAGCCACTCGGGAGAAGTGTATGGTGTTTCCTGAAACATCTAAAAAACAAAGCAACAGAGCCTAGGGCACTTCCACTTATGGTCCTATAGCTTAGGGAAATTAAAATCAAAAAGACACAGCCACCCCAAAGGTTGGGACGGCTCTGTTTACAAGAACCTGGTTTACGGTACAAGTTCAATATCGCAGAAAGTGAAAAATGGATAAAGAAGTTGTGGTACTTACGTACAATGCAGTATCACTCAGCAATGAAATCTATGTCATCAGGCCCGTAGCAGCATAATGAGTGGATTCAGGTACGATGATTCTAACTGAAATAAGTCACACAGAAAAAGAAACATCATAAGATATCACTAATACACGGAATGTAACCTTTGCTACACAGGAACTGAATTACAAAACAGAACAGGGTCTCAAATTTAGAAACCCAACTTATGCTTGCTTAAGGGGAAAGGTGAGTTGGGGTGCTGCATAAAACCAGAGATTGAAATGAGCACAGATAAAGTTCCTTAAGCCAAATATGGAATAGACAAGAGCTACTCCTTGCTCAACGAAATGGACTCAACACCCCATATTAAATGCCTAAGAGTGTACCTGACTAGGAAGTATCTTAAAACCTATGGATTGCTATGTCTCTGAAAGAGAATCAAGTGTGTGTACAGGGGCATAAACGCAGCAGTGATAGGATTGGAGAGGTTCGGTGAGCAAATGAAGACCCTTTGAAGTCATATTGCATGGTACCCATTCCACGGGTCTCAACTCTCCAGGTTTAAGGGATTCTTCCTTCAGCTAAAACATGCATGTGGAACCCAGAGTATGATCAACCGTGTGATCGGGAGACGTGTTCCAATATGTCTCAGTTTTCGTCCCCTGGTACTCGGGTGCAACATTCCAGACGCTTTACTAACACTCTCCCGACTTGGAGAGTCAGTGCCTTTAACCTCCTGTTTGGCCCAGTTTGCAATTCCTGCGGAAGATGAACAGGAATAGGGAGAACCAATGACAGACTAGCTGGAGGTGTCTGGACGGGCAAATTTAACTCTCATTTCCCACCAGGAAGAGGAATTAACCAAAGGCTCAGCGTGCCGTGCCGGAACCAGATTAGGGCCTGAAGCCATCCTGCGGTGTTGCGGCCAGCTCACGAGAAAGCGAGTTGAAGAAAGGAGCTCAGGGGCACTGTAATTCACAAACCTGCAGAGTTATAAATGACAGCTATCGTCCAAAAATATACTGAAGTAAGGCTGCCAAGAGGACTTGAAAGCGGGGCAGAATTGCAGGAAACCGATTTCAGGAGGTAGACTGGAATTGCATTTAAAGCATAGGAAAAGAGGCAGAACGTCCACAATGATGCACTTGGCCAAAAAGGGCGTATGCGTTTTTTCCTGAATATATTCAGGAAAAAACGCATACGCCCTTTTTGGCCAACCAAGCAAGCTTGCAAAGGAAATCTGCACTACAATGAAGTCTCACTTCCCCCCGGTCAAAAGGGCCATCTGAAAAAAGTGTAAAATCCAGAAAGGCAGGACAGGCCATGGAGAACTGGGAGCCTTGTTATGCTGATGGGCGGGATGTAAATTGCCAACAGCCACTCCGGAGAAGTGTATGGTGTTTCCTGAAACAGCTAAAAAACAAAGCAACAGAGCCTAGGGCACTTCCACTTATGGTCCTATAGCTTAGGGAAATTAAAATCAAAAAGACACAGCCACCCCAAAGGTTGGGACGGCTCTGTTTACAAGAACCTGGTTTACGGTACAAGTTCAATATCGCAGAAACTGAAAAATGGATAAAGAAGTTGTGGTACTTACGTACAATGCAGTATCACTCAGCAATGAAATCTATGTCATCAGGCCCGTAGCAGCATAATGAGTGGATTCAGGTACGATGATTCTAACTGAAATAAGTCACACAGGAAAAGAAACATCATAAGATATCACTAATACACGGAATGTAACCTTGGCTACACAGGAACTGAATTACAAAACAGAACAGGGTCTCAAATTTAGAAACCCAACTTATGCTTGCTTAAGGGGAAAGGTGAGTTGGGGTGCTGCATAAAACCAGAGATTGAAATGAGCACAGATAAAGTTCCTTAAGCCAAATATGGAATAGACAAGAGCTACTCCTTGCTCAACGAAATGGACTCAACACCCCATATTAAATGCCTAAGAGTGTACCTGACTAGGAAGTATCTTAAAACCTATGGATTGCTATGTCTCTGAAAGAGAATCAAGTGTGTGTACAGGGGCATAAACGCAGCAGTGATAGGATTGGAGAGGTTCGGTGAGCAAATGAAGACCCTTTGAAGTCATATTGCATGGTACCCATTCCACGGGTCTCAACTCTCCAGGTTTAAGGTATTCTTCCTTCAGCTAAAACATGCATGTGGAACCCAGAGTATGATCAACCGTGTGATCGGGAGACGTGTTCCAATATGTCTCAGTTTTCGTCCCCTGGTACTCGGGTGCAACATTCCAGACGCTTTACTAACACTCTCCCGACTTGGAGAGTCAGTGCCTTTAACCTCCTGTTTGGCCCAGTTTGCAATTTCTGCGGAAGATGAACAGGAATAGGGAGAACCAATGAGAGACTAGCTGGAGGTGTCTGGACGGGCAAATTTAACTCTCATTTCCCACCAGGAAGAGGAATTTACCAAAGGCTCAGCGTGCCGTGCCGGAACCAGATTAGGGCCTGAAGCCATCCTGCGGTGTTGCGGCCAGCTCACGAGAAAGCGAGTTGAAGAAAGGAGCTCAGGGGCACTGTAATTCACAAACCTGCAGAGTTATAAATGACAGCTATCGTCCAAAAATATACTGAAGTAAGGCTGCCAAGAGGACTTGAAAGCGGGGCAGAATTGCAGGAAACCGATTTCAGGAGGTAGACTGGAATTGCATTTAAAGCATAGGAAAAGAGGCAGAACGTCCACAATGATGCACTTGGCCAAAAAGGGCGTATGCGTTTTTTCCTGAATATATTCAGGAAAAAACGCATACGCCCTTTTTGGCCAACCAAGCAAGCTTGCAAAGGAAATCTGCACTACAATGAAGTCTCACTTCCCCCCGGTCAAAAGGGCCATCTGAAAAAAGTGTAAAATCCAGAAAGGCAGGACAGGCCATGGAGAACTGGGAGCCTTGTTATGCTGATGGGCGGGATGTCAATTGCCAACAGCCACTCCGGAGAAGTGTATGGTGTTTCCTGAAACAGCTAAAAAACAAAGCAACAGAGCCTAGGGCACTTCCACTTATGGTCCTATAGCTTAGGGAAATTAAAATCAAAAAGACACAGCCACCCCAAAGGTTGGGACGGCTCTGTTTACAAGAACCTGGTTTACGGTACAAGATCAATATCGCAGAAACTGAAAAATGGATAAAGAAGTTGTGGTACTTACGTACAATGCAGTATCACTCAGCAATGAAATCTATGTCATCAGGCCCGTAGCAGCATAATGAGTGGATTCAGGTACGATGATTCTAACTGAAATAAGTCACACAGGAAAAGAAACATCATAAGATATCACTAATACACGGAATGTAACCTTGGCTACACAGGAACTGAATTACAAAACAGAACAGGGTCTCAAATTTAGAAACCCAACTTATGCTTGCTTAAGGGGAAAGGTGAGTTGGGGTGCTGCATAAAACCAGAGATTGAAATGAGCACAGATAAAGTTCCTTAAGCCAAATATGGAATAGACAAGAGCTACTCCTTGCTCAACGAAATGGACTCAACACCCCATATTAAATGCCTAAGAGTGTACCTGACTAGGAAGTATCTTAAAACCTATGGATTGCTATGTCTCTGAAAGAGAATCAAGTGTGTGTACAGGGGCATAAACGCAGCAGTGATAGGATTGGAGAGGTTCGGTGAGCAAATGAAGACCCTTTGAAGTCATATTGCATGGTACCCATTCCACGGGTCTCAACTCTCCAGGTTTAAGGTATTCTTCCTTCAGCTAAAACATGCATGTGGAACCCAGAGTATGATCAACCGTGTGATCGGGAGACGTGTTCCAATATGTCTCAGTTTTCGTCCCCTGGTACTCGGGTGCAACATTCCAGACGCTTTACTAACACTCTCCCGACTTGGAGAGTCAGTGCCTTTAACCTCCTGTTTGGCCCAGTTTGCAATTCCTGCGGAAGATGAACAGGAATAGGGAGAACCAATGACAGACTAGCTGGAGGTGTCTGGACGGGCAAATTTAACTCTCATTTCCCACCAGGAAGAGGAATTAACCAAAGGCTCAGCGTGCCGTGCCGGAACCAGATTAGGGCCTGAAGCCATCCTGCGGTGTTGCGGCCAGCTCACGAGAAAGCGAGTTGAAGAAAGGAGCTCAGGGGCACTGTAATTCACAAACCTGCAGAGTTATAAATGACAGCTATCGTCCAAAAATATACTGAAGTAAGGCTGCCAAGAGGACTTGAAAGCGGGGCAGAATTGCAGGAAACCGATTTCAGGAGGTAGACTGGAATTGCATTTAAAGCATAGGAAAAGAGGCAGAACGTCCACAATGATGCACTTGGCCAAAAAGGGCGTATGCGTTTTTTCCTGAATATATTCAGGAAAAAACGCATACGCCCTTTTTGGCCAACCAAGCAAGCTTGCAAAGGAAATCTGCACTACAATGAAGTCTCACTTCCCCCCGGTCAAAAGGGCCATCTGAAAAAAGTGTAAAATCCAGAAAGGCAGGACAGGCCATGGAGAACTGGGAGCCTTGTTATGCTGATGGGCGGGATGTCAATTGCCAACAGCCACTCCGGAGAAGTGTATGGTGTTTCCTGAAACAGCTAAAAAACAAAGCAACAGAGCCTAGGGCACTTCCACTTATGGTCCTATAGCTTAGGGAAATTAAAATCAAAAAGACACAGCCACCCCAAAGGTTGGGACGGCTCTGTTTACAAGAACCTGGTTTACGGTACAAGTTCAATATCGCAGAAACTGAAAAATGGATAAAGAAGTTGTGGTACTTACGTACAATGCAGTATCACTCAGCAATGAAATCTATGTCATCAGGCCCGTAGCAGCATAATGAGTGGATTCAGGTACGATGATTCTAACTGAAATAAGTCACACAGGAAAAGAAACATCATAAGATATCACTAATACACGGAATGTAACCTTGGCTACACAGGAACTGAATTACAAAACAGAACAGGGTCTCAAATTTAGAAAACCAACTTATGCTTGCTTAAGGGGAAAGGTGAGTTGGGGTGCTGCATAAAACCAGAGATTGAAATGAGCACAGATAAAGTTCCTTAAGCCAAATATGGAATAGACAAGAGCTACTCCTTGCTCAACGAAATGGACTCAACACCCCATATTAAATGCCTAAGAGTGTACCTGACTAGGAAGTATCTTAAAACCTATGGATTGCTATGTCTCTGAAAGAGAATCAAGTGTGTGTACAGGGGCATAAACGCAGCAGTGATAGGATTGGAGAGGTTCGGTGAGCAAATGAAGACCCTTTGAAGTCATATTGCATGGTACCCATTCCACGGGTCTCAACTCTCCAGGTTTAAGGGATTCTTCCTTCAGCTAAAACATGCATGTGGAACCCAGAGTATGATCAACCGTGTGATCGGGAGACGTGTTCCAATATGTCTCAGTTTTCGTCCCCTGGTACTCGGGTGCAACATTCCAGACGCTTTACTAACACTCTCCCGACTTGGAGAGTCAGTGCCTTTAACCTCCTGTTTGGCCCAGTTTGCAATTTCTGCGGAAGATGAACAGGAATAGGGAGAACCAATGACAGACTAGCTGGAGGTGTCTGGACGGGCAAATTGAACTCTCATTTCCCACCAGGAAGAGGAATTAACCAAAGGCTCAGCGTGCCGTGCCGGAACCAGATTAGGGCCTGAAGCCATCCTGCGGTGTTGCGGCCAGCTCACGAGAAAGCGAGTTGAAGAAAGGAGCTCAGGGGCACTGTAATTCACAAACCTGCAGAGTTATAAATGACAGCTATCGTCCAAAAATATACTGAAGTAAGGCTGCCAAGAGGACTTGAAAGCGGGGCAGAATTGCAGGAAACCGATTTCAGGAGGTAGACTGGAATTGCATTTAAAGCATAGGAAAAGAGGCAGAACGTCCACAATGATGCACTTGGCCAAAAAGGGCGTATGCGTTTTTTCCTGAATATATTCAGGAAAAAACGCATACGCCCTTTTTGGCCAACCAAGCAAGCTTGCAAAGGAAATCTGCACTACAATGAAGTCTCACTTCCCCCCGGTCAAAAGGGCCATCTGAAAAAAGTGTAAAATCCAGAAAGGCAGGACAGGCCATGGAGAACTGGGAGCCTTGTTATGCTGATGGGCGGGATGTAAATTGCCAACAGCCACTCCGGAGAAGTGTATGGTGTTTCCTGAAACAGCTAAAAAACAAAGCAACAGAGCCTAGGGCACTTCCACTTATGGTCCTATAGCTTAGGGAAATTAAAATCAAAAAGACACAGCCACCCCAAAGGTTAGGACGGCTCTGTTTACAAGAACCTGGTTTACGGTACAAGTTCAATATCGCAGAAAGTGAAAAATGGATAAAGAAGTTGTGGTACTTACGTACAATGCAGTATCACTCAGCAATGAAATCTATGTCATCAGGCCCGTAGCAGCATAATGAGTGGATTCAGGTACGATGATTCTAACTGAAATAAGTCACACAGGAAAAGAAACATCATAAGATATCACTAATACACGGAATGTAACCTTGGCTACACAGGAACTGAATTACAAAACAGAACAGGGTCTCAAATTTAGAAACCCAACTTATGCTTGCTTAAGGGGAAAGGTGAGTTGGGGTGCTGCATAAAACCAGAGATTGAAATGAGCACAGATAAAGTTCCTTAAGCCAAATATGGAATAGACAAGAGCTACTCCTTGCTCAACGAAATGGACTCAACACCCCATATTAAATGCCTAAGAGTGTACCTGACTAGGAAGTATCTTAAAACCTATGGATTGCTATGTCTCCAAAAGAGAATCAAGCGTGTGTACAGGGGCATAAACGCAGCAGTGATAGGATTGGAGAGGTTCGGTGAGCAAATGAAGACCCTTTGAAGTCATATTGCATGGTACCCATTCCACGGGTCTCAACTCTCCAGGTTTAAGGTATTCTTCCTTCAGCTAAAACATGCATGTGGAACCCAGAGTATGATCAACCGTGTGATCGGGAGACGTGTTCCAATATGTCTCAGTTTTCGTCCCCTGGTACTCGGGTGCAACATTCCAGACGCTTTACTAACACTCTCCCGACTTGGAGAGTCAGTGCCTTTAACCTCCTGTTTGGCCCAGTTTGCAATTTCTGCGGAAGATGAACAGGAATAGGGAGAACCAATGAGAGACTAGCTGGAGGTGTCTGGACGGGCAAATTTAACTCTCATTTCCCACCAGGAAGAGGAATTAACCAAAGGCTCAGCGTGCCGTGCTGGAACCAGATTAGGGCCTGAAGCCATCCTGCGGTGTTGCGGCCAGCTCACGAGAAAGCGAGTTGAAGAAAGGAGCTCAGGGGCACTGTAATTCACAAACCTGCAGAGTTATAAATGACAGCTATCGTCCAAAAATATACTGAAGTAAGGCTGCCAAGAGGACTTGAAAGCGGGGCAGAATTGCAGGAAACCGATTTCAGGAGGTAGACTGGAATTGCATTTAAAGCATAGGAAAAGAGGCAGAACGTCCACAATGATGCACTTGGCCAAAAAGGGCGTATGCGTTTTTTCCTGAATATATTCAGGAAAAAACGCATACGCCCTTTTTGGCCAACCAAGCAAGCTTGCAAAGGAAATCTGCACTACAATGAAGTCTCACTTCCCCCCGGTCAAAAGGGCCATCTGAAAAAAGTGTAAAATCCAGAAAGGCAGGACAGGCCATGGAGAACTGGGAGCCTTGTTATGCTGATGGGCGGGATGTAAATTGCCAACAGCCAATCGGGAGAAGTGTATGGTGTTTCCTGAAACAGCTAAAAAACAAAGCAAAAGAGCCTAGGGCACTTCCACTTATGGTCCTATAGCTTAGGGAAATTAAAATCAAAAGACACAGCCACCCCAAAGGTTGGGACGGCTCTGTTTACAAGAACCTGGTTTATGGTACAAGTTCAATATCACAGAAAGTGAAAAATGGATAAAGAAGTTGTGGTACTTACGTACAATGCAGTATCACTCAGCAATGAAATCTATGTCATCAGGTCCGTAGCAGCATAATGAGTGGATTCAGGTACGATGATTCTAACTGAAATAAGTCACACAGGAAAAGAAACATCATAAGATATCACTAATACACGGAATGTAAACTTGGCTACACAGGAACTGAATTACAAAACAGAACAGGGTCTCAAATTTAGAAACCAAACTTATGCTTGCTTAAGGGGAAAGGTGAGTTGGGGTGCTGCATAAAACCAGAGATTGAAATGAGCACAGATAAAGTTCCTTAAGCCAAATATGGAATAGACAAGAGCTACTCCTTGCTCAACGAAATGGACTCAACACCCCATATTAAATGCCTAAGAGTGTACCTGACTAGGAAGTATCTTAAAACCTATGGATTGCTATGTCTCTGAAAGAGAATCAAGTGTGTGTACAGGGGCATAAACGCAGCAGTGATAGGATTGGAGAGGTTCGGTGAGCAAATGAAGACCCTTTGAAGTCATATTGCATGGTACCCATTCCACGGGTCTCAACTCTCCAGGTTTAAGGGATTCTTCCTTCAGCTAAAACATGCATGTGGAACCCAGAGTATGATCAACCGTGTGATCGGGAGACGTGTTCCAATATGTGTCAGTTTTCGTCCCCTGGTACTCGGGTGCAACATTCCAGACGCTTTACTAACACTCTCCCGACTTGGAGAGTCAGTGCCTTTAACCTCCTGTTTGGCCCAGTTTGCAATTTCTGCGGAAGATGAACAGGAATAGGGAGAACCAATGACAGACCAGCTGGAGGTGTCTGGACGGGCAAATTTAACTCTCATTTCCCACCAGGAAGAGGAATTAACCAAAGGCTCAGCGTGCCGTGCCGGAACCAGATTAGGGCCTGAAGCCATCCTGCGGGGTTGCGGCCAGCTCACGAGAAAGCGAGTTGAAGAAAGTAGCTCAGGGGCACTGTAATTCACAAACCTGCAGAGTTATAAATGACAGCTATCGTCCAAAAATATACTGAAGTAAGGCTGCCAAGAGGACTTGAAAGCGGGGCAGAATTGCAGGAAACCGATTTCAGGAGGTAGACTGGAATTGCATTTAAAGCATAGGAAAAGAGGCAGAACGTCCACAATGATGCACTTGGCCAAAAAGGGCGTATGCGTTTTTTCCTGAATATATTCAGGAAAAAACGCATACGCCCTTTTTGGCCAACCAAGCAAGCTTGCAAAGGAAATCTGCACTACAATGAAGTCTCACTTCCCCCCGGTCAAAAGGGCCATCTGAAAAAAGTGTAAAATCCAGAAAGGCAGGACAGGCCATGGAGAACTGGGAGCCTTGTTATGCTGATGGGCGGGATGTAAATTGCCAACAGCCACTCGGGAGAAGTGTATGGTGTTTCCTGAAACAGCTAAAAAACAAAGCAACAGAGCCTAGGGCACTTCCACTTATGGTCCTATAGCTTAGGGAAATTAAAATCAAAAAGACACAGCCACCCCAAAGGTTGGGACGGCTCTGTTTACAAGAACCTGGTTTACGGTACAAGTTCAATATCGCAGAAAGTGAAAAATGGATAAAGAAGTTGTGGTACTTACGTACAATGCAGTATCACTCAGCAATGAAATCTATGTCATCAGGCCCGTAGCAGCATAATGAGTGGATTCAGGTACGATGATTCTAACTGAAATAAGTCACACAGAAAAAGAAACATCATAAGATATCACTAATAGACGGAATGTAAACTTGGCTACACAGGAACTGAATTACAAAACAGAACAGGGTCTCAAATTTAGAAAACCAACTTATGCTTGCTTAAGGGGAAAGGTGAGTTGGGGTGCTGCATAAAACCAGAGATTGAAATGAGCACAGATAAAGTTCCTTAAGCCAAATATGGAATAGACAAGAGCTACTCCTTGCTCAACGAAATGGACTCAACACCCCATATTAAATGCCTAAGAGTGTACCTGACTAGGAAGTATCTTAAAACCTATGGATTGCTATGTCTCTGAAAGAGAATCAAGTGTGTGTACAGGGGCATAAACGCAGCAGTGATAGGATTGGAGAGGTTCGGTGAGCAAATGAAGACCCTTTGAAGTCATATTGCATGGTACCCATTCCACGGGTCTCAACTCTCCAGGTTTAAGGTATTCTTCCTTCAGCTAAAACATGCATGTGGAACCCAGAGTATGATCAACCGTGTGATCGGGAGACGTGTTCCAATATGTCTCAGTTTTCGTCCCCTGGTACTCGGGTGCAACATTCCAGACACTTTACTAACACTCTCCCGACTTGGAGAGTCAGTGCCTTTAACCTCCTGTTTGGCCCAGTTTGCAATTCCTGTGGAAGATGAACAGGAATAGGGAGAACCAATGACAGACTAGATGGAGGTGTCTGGACGGGCAAATTTAACTCTCATTTCCCACCAGGAAGAGGAATTAACCAAAGGCTCAGCGTGCCGTGCCGGAACCAGATTAGGGCCTGAAGCCATCCTGCGGTGTTGCGGCCAGCTCACGAGAAAGCGAGTTGAAGAAAGGAGCTCAGGGGCACTGTAATTCACAAACCTGCAGAGTTATAAATGACAGCTATCGTCCAAAAATATACTGAAGTAAGGCTGCCAAGAGGACTTGAAAGCGGGGCAGAATTGCAGGAAACCGATTTCAGGAGGTAGACTGGAATTGCATTTAAAGCATAGGAAAAGAGGCAGAACGTCCACAATGATGCACTTGGCCAAAAAGGGCGTATGCGTTTTTTCCTGAATATATTCAGGAAAAAACGCATACGCCCTTTTTGGCCAACCAAGCAAGCTTGCAAAGGAAATCTGCACTACAATGAAGTCTCACTTCCCCCCGGTCAAAAGGGCCATCTGAAAAAAGTGTAAAATCCAGAAAGGCAGGACAGGCCATGGAGAACTGGGAGCCTTGTTATGCTGATGGGCGGGATGTAAATTGCCAACAGCCACTCGGGAGAAGTGTATGGTGTTTCCTGAAACATCTAAAAAACAAAGCAACAGAGCCTAGGGCACTTCCACTTATGGTCCTATAGCTTAGGGAAATTAAAATCAAAAGACACAGCCACCCCAAATGTTGGGACGGCTCTGTTTACAAGAACCTGGTTTACGGTACAAGTTCAATATCGCAGAAACTGAAAAATGGATAAAGAAGTTGTGGTACTTACGTACAATGCAGTATCACTCAGCAATGAAATCTATGTCATCAGGCCCGTAGCAGCATAATGAGTGGATTCAGGTACGATGATTCTAACTGAAATAAGTCACACAGGAAAAGAAACATCATAAGATATCACTAATACACGGAATGTAAACTTGGCTACACAGGAACTGAATTACAAAACAGAACAGGGTCTCAAATTTAGAAAACCAACTTATGCTTGCTTAAGGGGAAAGGTGAGTTGGGGTGCTGCATAAAACCAGAGATTGAAATGAGCACAGATAAAGTTCCTTAAGCCAAATATGGAATAGACAAGAGCTACTCCTTGCTCAACGAAATGGACTCAACACCCCATATTAAATGCCTAAGAGTGTACCTGACTAGGAAGTATCTTAAAACCTATGGATTGCTATGTCTCTGAAAGAGAATCAAGTGTGTGTACAGGGGCATAAACGCAGCAGTGATAGGATTGGAGAGGTTCGGTGAGCAAATGAAGACCCTTTGAAGTCATATTGCATGGTACCCATTCCACGGGTCTCAACTCTCCAGGTTTAAGGTATTCTTCCTTCAGCTAAAACATGCATGTGGAACCCAGAGTATGATCAACCGTGTGATCGGGAGACGTGTTCCAATATGTCTCAGTTTTCGTCCCCTGGTACTCGGGTGCAACATTCCAGACGCTTTACTAACACTCTCCCGACTTGGAGAGTCAGTGCCTTTAACCTCCTGTTTGGCCCAGTTTGCAATTCCTGTGGAAGATGAACAGGAATAGGGAGAACCAATGACAGACTAGCTGGAGGTGTCTGGACGGGCAAATTTAACTCTCATTTCCCACCAGGAAGAGGAATTAACCAAAGGCTCAGCGTGCCGTGCCGGAACCAGATTAGGGCCTGAAGCCATCCTGCGGTGTTGCGGCCAGCTCACGAGAAAGCGAGTTGAAGAAAGGAGCTCAGGGGCACTGTAATTCACAAACCTGCAGAGTTATAAATGACAGCTATCGTCCAAAAATATACTGAAGTAAGGCTGCCAAGAGGACTTGAAAGCGGGGCAGAATTGCAGGAAACCGATTTCAGGAGGTAGACTGGAATTGCATTGAAAGCATAGGAAAAGAGGCAGAACGTCCACAATGATGCACTTGGCCAAAAAGGGCGTATGCGTTTTTTCCTGAATATATTCAGGAAAAAACGCATACGCCCTTTTTGGCCAACCAAGCAAGCTTGCAAAGGAAATCTGCACTACAATGAAGTCTCACTTCCCCCCGGTCAAAAGGGCCATCTGAAAAAAGTGTAAAATCCAGAAAGGCAGGACAGGCCATGGAGAACTGGGAGCCTTGTTATGCTGATGGGCGGGATGTAAATTGCCAACAGCCACTCGGGAGAAGTGTATGGTGTTTCCTGAAACATCTAAAAAACAAAGCAACAGAGCCTAGGGCACTTCCACTTATGGTCCTATAGCTTAGGGAAATTAAAATCAAAAGACACAGCCACCCCAAAGGTTGGGACGGCTCTGTTTACAAGAACCTGGTTTACGGTACAAGTTCAATATCGCAGAAACTGAAAAATGGATAAAGAAGTTGTGGTACTTACGTACAATGCAGTATCACTCAGCAATGAAATCTATGTCATCAGGCCCGTAGCAGCATAATGAGTGGATTCAGGTACGATGATTCTAACTGAAATAAGTCACACAGGAAAAGAAACATCATAAGATATCACTAATACACGGAATGTAAACTTGGCTACACAGGAACTGAATTACAAAACAGAACAGGGTCTCAAATTTAGAAAACCAACTTATGCTTGCTTAAGGGGAAAGGTGAGTTGGGGTGCTGCATAAAACCAGAGATTGAAATGAGCACAGATAAAGTTCCTTAAGCCAAATATGGAATAGACAAGAGCTACTCCTTGCTCAACGAAATGGACTCAACACCCCATATTAAATGCCTAAGAGTGTACCTGACTAGGAAGTATCTTAAAACCTATGGATTGCTATGTCTCTGAAAGAGAATCAAGTGTGTGTACAGGGGCATAAACGCAGCAGTGATAGGATTGGAGAGGTTCGGTGAGCAAATGAAGACCCTTTGAAGTCATATTGCATGGTACCCATTCCACGGGTCTCAACTCTCCAGGTTTAAGGTATTCTTCCTTCAGCTAAAACATGCATGTGGAACCCAGAGTATGATCAACCGTGTGATCGGGAGACGTGTTCCAATATGTCTCAGTTTTCGTCCCCTGGTACTCGGGTGCAACATTCCAGACGCTTTACTAACACTCTCCCAACTTGGAGAGTCAGTGCCTTTAACCTCCTGTTTGGCCCAGTTTGCAATTCCTGTGGAAGATGAACAGGAATAGGGAGAACCAATGACAGACTAGCTGGAGGTGTCTGGACGGGCAAATTTAACTCTCATTTCCCACCAGGAAGAGGAATTAACCAAAGGCTCAGCGTGCCGTGCCGGAACCAGATTAGGGCCTGAAGCCATCCTGCGGTGTTGCGGCCAGCTCACGAGAAAGCGAGTTGAAGAAAGGAGCTCAGGGGCACTGTAATTCACAAACCTGCAGAGTTATAAATGACAGCTATCGTCCAAAAATATACTGAAGTAAGGCTGCCAAGAGGACTTGAAAGCGGGGCAGAATTGCAGGAAACCGATTTCAGGAGGTAGACTGGAATTGCATTGAAAGCATAGGAAAAGAGGCAGAACGTCCACAATGATGCACTTGGCCAAAAAGGGCATATGCGTTTTTTCCTGAATATATTCAGGAAAAAACGCATACGCCCTTTTTGGCCAACCAAGCAAGCTTGCAAAGGAAATCTGCACTACAATGAAGTCTCACTTCCCCCCGGTCAAAAGGGCCATCTGAAAAAAGTGTAAAATCCAGAAAGGCAGGACAGGCCATGGAGAACTGGGAGCCTTGTTATGCTGATGGGCGGGATGTAAATTGCCAACAGCCAATCGGGAGAAGTGTATGGTGTTTCCTGAAACAGCTAAAAAACAAAGCAAAAGAGCCTAGGGCACTTCCACTTATGGTCCTATAGCTTAGGGAAATTAAAATCAAAAGACACAGCCACCCCAAAGGTTGGGACGGCTCTGTTTACAAGAACCTGGTTTATGGTACAAGTTCAATATCACAGAAAGTGAAAAATGGATAAAGAAGTTGTGGTACTTACGTACAATGCAGTATCACTCAGCAATGAAATCTATGTCATCAGGCCCGTAGCAGCATAATGAGTGGATTCAGGTACGATGATTCTAACTGAAATAAGTCACACAGGAAAAGAAACATCATAAGATATCACTAATACACGGAATGTAAACTTGGCTACACAGGAACTGAATTACAAAACAGAACAGGGTCTCAAATTTAGAAACCAAACTTATGCTTGCTTAAGGGGAAAGGTGAGTTGGGGTGCTGCATAAAACCAGAGATTGAAATGAGCACAGATAAAGTTCCTTAAGCCAAATATGGAATAGACAAGAGCTACTCCTTACTCAACGAAATGGACTCAACACCCCATATTAAATGCCTAAGAGTGTACCTGACTAGGAAGTATCTTAAAACCTATGGATTGCTATGTCTCTGAAAGAGAATCAAGTGTGTGTACAGGGGCATAAACGCAGCAGTGATAGGATTGGAGAGGTTCGGTGAGCAAATGAAGACCCTTTGAAGTCATATTGCATGGTACCCATTCCACGGGTCTCAACTCTCCAGGTTTAAGGGATTCTTCCTTCAGCTAAAACATGCATGTGGAACCCAGAGTATGATCAACCGTGTGATCGGGAGACGTGTTGCAATATGTCTCAGTTTTCGTCCCCTGGTACTCGGGTGCAACATTCCAGACGCTTTACTAACACTCTCCCGACTTGGAGAGTCAGTGCCTTTAACCTCCTGTTTGGCCCAGTTTGCAATTCCTGCGGAAGATGAACAGGAATAGGGAGAACCAATGACAGACTAGCTGGAGGTGTCTGGACGGGCAAATTTAACTCTCATTTCCCACCAGGAAGAGGAATTAACCAAAGGCTCAGCGTGCCGTGCCGGAACCAGATTAGGGCCTGAAGCCATCCTGCGGTGTTGCGGCCAGCTCACGAGAAAGCGAGTTGAAGAAAGGAGCTCAGGGGCACTGTAATTCACAAACCTGCAGAGTTATAAATGACAGCTATCGTCCAAAAATATACTGAAGTAAGGCTGCCAAGAGGACTTGAAAGCGGGGCAGAATTGCAGGAAACCGATTTCAGGAGGTAGACTGGAATTGCATTTAAAGCATAGGAAAAGAGGCAGAACGTCCACAATGATGCACTTGGCCAAAAAGGGCGTATGCGTTTTTTCCTGAATATATTCAGGAAAAAACGCATACGCCCTTTTTGGCCAACCAAGCAAGCTTGCAAAGGAAATCTGCACTACAATGAAGTCTCACTTCCCCCCGGTCAAAAGGGCCATCTGAAAAAAGTGTAAAATCCAGAAAGGCAGGACAGGCCATGGAGAACTGGGAGCCTTGTTATGCTGATGGGCGGGATGTAAATTGCCAACAGCCACTCCGGAGAAGTGTATGGTGTTTCCTGAAACAGCTAAAAAACAAAGCAACAGAGCCTAGGGCACTTCCACTTATGGTCCTATAGCTTAGGGAAATTAAAATCAAAAAGACACAGCCACCCCAAAGGTTGGGACGGCTCTGTTTACAAGAACCTGGTTTACGGTACAAGTTCAATATCGCAGAAACTGAAAAATGGATAAAGAAGTTGTGGTACTTACGTACAATGCAGTATCACTCAGCAATGAAATCTATGTCATCAGGCCCGTAGCAGCATAATGAGTGGATTCAGGTACGATGATTCTAACTGAAATAAGTCACACAGGAAAAGAAACATCATAAGATATCACTAATACACGGAATGTAACCTTGGCTACACAGGAACTGAATTACAAAACAGAACAGGGTCTCAAATTTAGAAACCCAACTTATGCTTGCTTAAGGGGAAAGGTGAGTTGGGGTGCTGCATAAAACCAGAGATTGAAATGAGCACAGATAAAGTTCCTTAAGCCAAATATGGAATAGACAAGAGCTACTCCTTGCTCAACGAAATGGACTCAACACCCCATATTAAATGCCTAAGAGTGTACCTGACTAGGAAGTATCTTAAAACCTATGGATTGCTATGTCTCTGAAAGAGAATCAAGTGTGTGTACAGGGGCATAAACGCAGCAGTGATAGGATTGGAGAGGTTCGGTGAGCAAATGAAGACCCTTTGAAGTCATATTGCATGGTACCCATTCCACGGGTCTCAACTCTCCAGGTTTAAGGTATTCTTCCTTCAGCTAAAACATGCATGTGGAACCCAGAGTATGATCAACCGTGTGATCGGGAGACGTGTTCCAATATGTCTCAGTTTTCGTCCCCTGGTACTCGGGTGCAACATTCCAGACGCTTTACTAACACTCTCCCGACTTGGAGAGTCAGTGCCTTTAACCTCCTGTTTGGCCCAGTTTGCAATTTCTGCGGAAGATGAACAGGAATAGGGAGAACCAATGACAGACTAGCTGGAGGTGTCTGGACGGGCAAATTTAACTCTCATTTCCCACCAGGAAGAGGAATTAACCAAAGGCTCAGCGTGCCGTGCCGGAACCAGATTAGGGCCTGAAGCCATCCTGCGGTGTTGCGGCCAGCTCACGAGAAAGCGAGTTGAAGAAAGGAGCTCAGGGGCACTGTAATTCACAAACCTGCAGAGTTATAAATGACAGCTATCGTCCAAAAATATACTGAAGTAAGGCTGCCAAGAGGACTTGAAAGCGGGGCAGAATTGCAGGAAACCGATTTCAGGAGGTAGACTGGAATTGCATTTAAAGCATAGGAAAAGAGGCAGAACGTCCACAATGATGCACTTGGCCAAAAAGGGCGTATGCGTTTTTTCCTGAATATATTCAGGAAAAAACGCATACGCCCTTTTTGGCCAACCAAGCAAGCTTGCAAAGGAAATCTGCACTACAATGAAGTCTCACTTCCCCCCGGTCAAAAGGGCCATCTGAAAAAAGTGTAAAATCCAGAAAGGCAGGACAGGCCATGGAGAACTGGGAGCCTTGTTATGCTGATGGGCGGGATGTAAATTGCCAACAGCCACTCCGGAGAAGTGTATGGTGTTTCCTGAAACAGCTAAAAAACAAAGCAACAGAGCCTAGGGCACTTCCACTTATGGTCCTATAGCTTAGGGAAATTAAAATCAAAAAGACACAGCCACCCCAAAGGTTGGGACGGCTCTGTTTACAAGAACCTGGTTTACGGTACAAGATCAATATCGCAGAAACTGAAAAATGGATAAAGAAGTTGTGGTACTTACGTACAATGCAGTATCACTCAGCAATGAAATCTATGTCATCAGGCCCGTAGCAGCATAATGAGTGGATTCAGGTACGATGATTCTAACTGAAATAAGTCACACAGGAAAAGAAACATCATAAGATATCACTAATACACGGAATGTAACCTTGGCTACACAGGAACTGAATTACAAAACAGAACAGGGTCTCAAATTTAGAAACCCAACTTATGCTTGCTTAAGGGGAAAGGTGAGTTGGGGTGCTGCATAAAACCAGAGATTGAAATGAGCACAGATAAAGTTCCTTAAGCCAAATATGGAATAGACAAGAGCTACTCCTTGCTCAACGAAATGGACTCAACACCCCATATTAAATGCCTAAGAGTGTACCTGACTAGGAAGTATCTTAAAACCTATGGATTGCTATGTCTCTGAAAGAGAATCAAGTGTGTGTACAGGGGCATAAACGCAGCAGTGATAGGATTGGAGAGGTTCGGTGAGCAAATGAAGACCCTTTGAAGTCATATTGCATGGTACCCATTCCACGGGTCTCAACTCTCCAGGTTTAAGGGATTCTTCCTTCAGCTAAAACATGCATGTGGAACCCAGAGTATGATCAACCGTGTGATCGGGAGACGTGTTCCAATATGTCTCAGTTTTCGTCCCCTGGTACTCGGGTGCAACATTCCAGACGCTTTACTAACACTCTCCCGACTTGGAGAGTCAGTGCCTTTAACCTCCTGTTTGGCCCAGTTTGCAATTTCTGCGGAAGATGAACAGGAATAGGGAGAACCAATGACAGACTAGCTGGAGGTGTCTGGACGGGCAAATTTAACTCTCATTTCCCACCAGGAAGAGGAATTAACCAAAGGCTCAGCGTGCCGTGCCGGAACCAGATTAGGGCCTGAAGCCATCCTGCGGTGTTGCGGCCAGCTCACGAGAAAGCGAGTTGAAGAAAGGAGCTCAGGGGCACTGTAATTCACAAACCTGCAGAGTTATAAATGACAGCTATCGTCCAAAAATATACTGAAGTAAGGCTGCCAAGAGGACTTGAAAGCGGGGCAGAATTGCAGGAAACCGATTTCAGGAGGTAGACTGGAATTGCATTTAAAGCATAGGAAAAGAGGCAGAACGTCCACAATGATGCACTTGGCCAAAAAGGGCGTATGCGTTTTTTCCTGAATATATTCAGGAAAAAACGCATACGCCCTTTTTGGCCAACCAAGCAAGCTTGCAAAGGAAATCTGCACTACAATGAAGTCTCACTTCCCCCCGGTCAAAAGGGCCATCTGAAAAAAGTGTAAAATCCAGAAAGGCAGGACAGGCCATGGAGAACTGGGAGCCTTGTTATGCTGATGGGCGGGATGTAAATTGCCAACAGCCACTCGGGAGAAGTGTATGGTGTTTCCTGAAACATCTAAAAAACAAAGCAACAGAGCCTAGGGCACTTCCACTTATGGTCCTATAGCTTAGGGAAATTAAAATCAAAAGACACAGCCACCCCAAATGTTGGGACGGCTCTGTTTACAAGAACCTGGTTTACGGTACAAGTTCAATATCACAGAAACTGAAAAATGGATAAAGAAGTTGTGGTACTTACGTACAATGCAGTATCACTCAGCAATGAAATCTATGTCATCAGGCCCGTAGCAGCATAATGAGTGGATTCAGGTACGATGATTCTAACTGAAATAAGTCACACAGGAAAAGAAACATCATAAGATATCACTAATACACGGAATGTAAACTTGGCTACACAGGAACTGAATTACAAAACAGAACAGGGTCTCAAATTTAGAAAACCAACTTATGCTTGCTTAAGGGGAAAGGTGAGTTGGGGTGCTGCATAAAACCAGAGATTGAAATGAGCACAGATAAAGTTCCTTAAGCCAAATATGGAATAGACAAGAGCTACTCCTTGCTCAACGAAATGGACTCAACACCCCATATTAAATGCCTAAGAGTGTACCTGACTAGGAAGTATCTTAAAACCTATGGATTGCTATGTCTCTGAAAGAGAATCAAGTGTGTGTACAGGGGCATAAACGCAGCAGTGATAGGATTGGAGAGGTTCGGTGAGCAAATGAAGACCCTTTGAAGTCATATTGCATGGTACCCATTCCACGGGTCTCAACTCTCCAGGTTTAAGGTATTCTTCCTTCAGCTAAAACATGCATGTGGAACCCAGAGTATGATCAACCGTGTGATCGGGAGACGTGTTCCAATATGTCTCAGTTTTCGTCCCCTGGTACTCGGGTGCAACATTCCAGACGCTTTACTAACACTCTCCCGACTTGGAGAGTCAGTGCCTTTAACCTCCTGTTTGGCCCAGTTTGCAATTCCTGTGGAAGATGAACAGGAATAGGGAGAACCAATGACAGACTTGATGGAGGTGTCTGGACGGGCAAATTTAACTCTCATTTCCCACCAGGAAGAGGAATTAACCAAAGGCTCAGCGTGCCGTGCCGGAACCAGATTAGGGCCTGAAGCCATCCTGCGGTGTTGCGGCCAGCTCACGAGAAAGCGAGTTGAAGAAAGGAGCTCAGGGGCACTGTAATTCACAAACCTGCAGAGTTATAAATGACAGCTATCGTCCAAAAATATACTGAAGTAAGGCTGCCAAGAGGACTTGAAAGCGGGGCAGAATTGCAGGAAACCGATTTCAGGAGGTAGACTGGAATTGCATTTAAAGCATAGGAAAAGAGGCAGAACGTCCACAATGATGCACTTGGCCAAAAAGGGCGTATGCGTTTTTTCCTGAATATATTCAGGAAAAAACGCATACGCCCTTTTTGGCCAACCAAGCAAGCTTGCAAAGGAAATCTGCACTACAATGAAGTCTCACTTCCCCCCGGTCAAAAGGGCCATCTGAAAAAAGTGTAAAATCCAGAAAGGCAGGACAGGCCATGGAGAACTGGGAGCCTTGTTATGCTGATGGGCGGGATGTAAATTGCCAACAGCCACTCGGGAGAAGTGTATGGTGTTTCCTGAAACATCTAAAAAACAAAGCAACAGAGCCTAGGGCACTTCCACTTATGGTCCTATAGCTTAGGGAAATTAAAATCAAAAGACACAGCCACCCCAAATGTTGGGACGGCTCTGTTTACAAGAACCTGGTTTACGGTACAAGTTCAATATCGCAGAAACTGAAAAATGGATAAAGAAGTTGTGGTACTTACGTACAATGCAGTATCACTCAGCAATGAAATCTATGTCATCAGGCCCGTAGCAGCATAATGAGTGGATTCAGGTACGATGATTCTAACTGAAATAAGTCACACAGGAAAAGAAACATCATAAGATATCACTAATACACGGAATGTAAACTTGGCTACACAGGAACTGAATTACAAAACAGAACAGGGTCTCAAATTTAGAAAACCAACTTATGCTTGCTTAAGGGGAAAGGTGAGTTGGGGTGCTGCATAAAACCAGAGATTGAAATGAGCACAGATAAAGTTCCTTAAGCCAAATATGGAATAGACAAGAGCTACTCCTTGCTCAACGAAATGGACTCAACACCCCATATTAAATGCCTAAGAGTGTACCTGACTAGGAAGTATCTTAAAACCTATGGATTGCTATGTCTCTGAAAGAGAATCAAGTGTGTGTACAGGGGCATAAACGCAGCAGTGATAGGATTGGAGAGGTTCGGTGAGCAAATGAAGACCCTTTGAAGTCATATTGCATGGTACCCATTCCACGGGTCTCAACTCTCCAGGTTTAAGGTATTCTTCCTTCAGCTAAAACATGCATGTGGAACCCAGAGTATGATCAACCGTGTGATCGGGAGACGTGTTCCAATATGTCTCAGTTTTCGTCCCCTGGTACTCGGGTGCAACATTCCAGACGCTTTACTAACACTCTCCCGACTTGGAGAGTCAGTGCCTTTAAACTCCTGTTTGGCCCAGTTTGCAATTCCTGTGGAAGATGAACAGGAATAGGGAGAACCAATGACAGACTAGCTGGAGGTGTCTGGACGGGCAAATTTAACTCTCATTTCCCACCAGGAAGAGGAATTAACCAAAGGCTCAGCGTGCCGTGCCGGAACCAGATTAGGGCCTGAAGCCATCCTGCGGTGTTGCGGCCAG
Organism: Lagenorhynchus albirostris; assembly: GCF_949774975.1. Classification (NCBI taxonomy): domain Eukaryota; kingdom Metazoa; phylum Chordata; class Mammalia; order Artiodactyla; family Delphinidae; genus Lagenorhynchus; species Lagenorhynchus albirostris. Next base: position 618,686 of record NW_026783620.1, on the reverse strand, counting down.
CTCACGAGAAAGCGAGTTGAAGAAAGGAGCTCAGGGGCACTGTAATTCACAAACCTGCAGAGTTATAAATGACAGCTATCGTCCAAAAATATACTGAAGTAAGGCTGCCAAGAGGACTTGAAAGCGGGGCAGAATTGCAGGAAACCGATTTCAGGAGGTAGACTGGAATTGCATTGAAAGCATAGGAAAAGAGGCAGAACGTCCACAATGATGCACTTGGCCAAAAAGGGCGTATGCGTTTTTTCCTGAATATATTCAGGAAAAAACGCATACGCCCTTTTTGGCCAACCAAGCAAGCTTGCAAAGGAAATCTGCACTACAATGAAGTCTCACTTCCCCCCGGTCAAAAGGGCCATCTGAAAAAAGTGTAAAATCCAGAAAGGCAGGACAGGCCATGGAGAACTGGGAGCCTTGTTATGCTGATGGGCGGGATGTAAATTGCCAACAGCCAATCGGGAGAAGTGTATGGTGTTTCCTGAAACAGCTAAAAAACAAAGCAAAAGAGCCTAGGGCACTTCCACTTATGGTCCTATAGCTTAGGGAAATTAAAATCAAAAGACACAGCCACCCCAAAGGTTGGGACGGCTCTGTTTACAAGAACCTGGTTTATGGTACAAGTTCAATATCACAGAAAGTGAAAAATGGATAAAGAAGTTGTGGTACTTACGTACAATGCAGTATCACTCAGCAATGAAATCTATGTCATCAGGCCCGTAGCAGCATAATGAGTGGATTCAGGTACGATGATTCTAACTGAAATAAGTCACACAGGAAAAGAAACATCATAAGATATCACTAATACACGGAATGTAAACTTGGCTACACAGGAACTGAATTACAAAACAGAACAGGGTCTCAAATTTAGAAACCCAACTTATGCTTGCTTAAGGGGAAAGGTGAGTTGGGGTGCTGCATAAAACCAGAGATTGAAATGAGCACAGATAAAGTTCCTTAAGCCAAATATGGAATAGACAAGAGCTACTCCTTGCTCAACGAAATGGACTCAACACCCCATATTAAATGCCTAAGAGTGTACCTGACTAGGAAGTATCTTAAAACCTATGGATTGCTATGTCTCTGAAAGAGAATCAAGTGTGTGTACAGGGGCATAAACGCAGCAGTGATAGGATTGGAGAGGTTCGGTGAGCAAATGAAGACCCTTTGAAGTCATATTGCATGGTACCCATTCCACGGGTCTCAACTCTCCAGGTTTAAGGGATTCTTCCTTCAGCTAAAACATGCATGTGGAACCCAGAGTATGATCAACCGTGTGATCGGGAGACGTGTTCCAATATGTGTCAGTTTTCGTCCCCTGGTACTCGGGTGCAACATTCCAGACGCTTTACTAACACTCTCCCGACTTGGAGAGTCAGTGCCTTTAACCTCCTGTTTGGCCCAGTTTGCAATTTCTGCGGAAGATGAACAGGAATAGGGAGAACCAATGACAGACCAGCTGGAGGTGTCTGGACGGGCAAATTTAACTCTCATTTCCCACCAGGAAGAGGAATTAACCAAAGGCTCAGCGTGCCGTGCCGGAACCAGATTAGGGCCTGAAGCCATCCTGCGGGGTTGCGGCCAGCTCACGAGAAAGCGAGTTGAAGAAAGGAGCTCAGGGGCACTGTAATTCACAAACCTGCAGAGTTATAAATGACAGCTATCGTCCAAAAATATACTGAAGTAAGGCTGCCAAGAGGACTTGAAAGCGGGGCAGAATTGCAGGAAACCGATTTCAGGAGGTAGACTGGAATTGCATTTAAAGCATAGGAAAAGAGGCAGAACGTCCACAATGATGCACTTGGCCAAAAAGGGCGTATGCGTTTTTTCCTGAATATATTCAGGAAAAAACGCATACGCCCTTTTTGGCCAACCAAGCAAGCTTGCAAAGGAAATCTGCACTACAATGAAGTCTCACTTCCCCCCGGTCAAAAGGGCCATCTGAAAAAAGTGTAAAATCCAGAAAGGCAGGACAGGCCATGGAGAACTGGGAGCCTTGTTATGCTGATGGGCGGGATGTCAATTGCCAACAGCCACTCGGGAGAAGTGTATGGTGTTTCCTGAAACAGCTAAAAAACAAAGCAACAGAGCCTAGGGCACTTCCACTTATGGTCCTATAGCTTAGGGAAATTAAAATCAAAAAGACACAGCCACCCCAAAGGTTGGGACGGCTCTGTTTACAAGAACCTGGTTTACGGTACAAGTTCAATATCGCAGAAAGTGAAAAATGGATAAAGAAGTTGTGGTACTTACGTACAATGCAGTATCACTCAGCAATGAAATCTATGTCATCAGGCCCGTAGCAGCATAATGAGTGGATTCAGGTACGATGATTCTAACTGAAATAAGTCACACAGGAAAAGAAACATCATAAGATATCACTAATACACGGAATGTAAACTTGGCTACACAGGAACTGAATTACAAAACAGAACAGGGTCTCAAATTTAGAAAACCAACTTATGCTTGCTTAAGGGGAAAGGTGAGTTGGGGTGCTGCATAAAACCAGAGATTGAAATGAGCACAGATAAAGTTCCTTAAGCCAAATATGGAATAGACAAGAGCTACTCCTTGCTCAACGAAATGGACTCAACACCCCATATTAAATGCCTAAGAGTGTACCTGACTAGGAAGTATCTTAAAACCTATGGATTGCTATGTCTCTGAAAGAGAATCAAGTGTGTGTACAGGGGCATAAACGCAGCAGTGATAGGATTGGAGAGGTTCGGTGAGCAAATGAAGACCCTTTGAAGTCATATTGCATGGTACCCATTCCACGGGTCTCAACTCTCCAGGTTTAAGGTATTCTTCCTTCAGCTAAAACATGCATGTGGAACCCAGAGTATGATCAACCGTGTGATCGGGAGACGTGTTCCAATATGTCTCAGTTTTCGTCCCCTGGTACTCGGGTGCAACATTCCAGACGCTTTACTAACACTCTCCCGACTTGGAGAGTCAGTGCCTTTAACCTCCTGTTTGGCCCAGTTTGCAATTCCTGTGGAAGATGAACAGGAATAGGGAGAACCAATGACAGACTTGATGGAGGTGTCTGGACGGGCAAATTTAACTCTCATTTCCCACCAGGAAGAGGAATTAACCAAAGGCTCAGCGTGCCGTGCCGGAACCAGATTAGGGTCTGAAGCCATCCTGCGGTGTTGCGGCCAGCTCACGAGAAAGCGAGTTGAAGAAAGGAGCTCAGGGGCACTGTAATTCACAAACCTGCAGAGTTATAAATGACAGCTATCGTCCAAAAATATACTGAAGTAAGGCTGCCAAGAGGACTTGAAAGCGGGGCAGAATTGCAGGAAACCGATTTCAGGAGGTAGACTGGAATTGCATTTAAAGCATAGGAAAAGAGGCAGAACGTCCACAATGATGCACTTGGCCAAAAAGGGCGTATGCGTTTTTTCCTGAATATATTCAGGAAAAAACGCATACGCCCTTTTTGGCCAACCAAGCAAGCTTGCAAAGGAAATCTGCACTACAATGAAGTCTCACTTCCCCCCGGTCAAAAGGGCCATCTGAAAAAAGTGTAAAATCCAGAAAGGCAGGACAGGCCATGGAGAACTGGGAGCCTTGTTATGCTGATGGGCGGGATGTAAATTGCCAACAGCCACTCGGGAGAAGTGTATGGTGTTTCCTGAAACATCTAAAAAACAAAGCAACAGAGCCTAGGGCACTTCCACTTATGGTCCTATAGCTTAGGGAAATTAAAATCAAAAGACACAGCCACCCCAAAGGTTGGGACGGCTCTGTTTACAAGAACCTGGTTTACGGTACAAGTTCAATATCGCAGAAAGTGAAAAATGGATAAAGAAGTTGTGGTACTTACGTACAATTCAATATCACTCAGCAATGAAATCTATGTCATCAGGCCCGTAGCAGCATAATGAGTGGATTCAGGTACGATGATTCTAACTGAAATAAGTCACACAGGAAAAGAAACATCATAAGATATCACTAATACACGGAATGTAACCTTGGCTACACAGGAACTGAATTACAAAACAGAACAGGGTCTCAAATTTAGAAAACCAACTTATGCTTGCTTAAGGGGAAAGGTGAGTTGGGGTGCTGCATAAAACCAGAGATTGAAATGAGCACAGATAAAGTTCCTTAAGCCAAATATGGAATAGACAAGAGCTACTCCTTGCTCAACGAAATGGACTCAACACCCCATATTAAATGCCTAAGAGTGTACCTGACTAGGAAGTATCTTAAAACCTATGGATTGCTATGTCTCTGAAAGAGAATCAAGTGTGTGTACAGGGGCATAAACGCAGCAGTGATAGGATTGGAGAGGTTCGGTGAGCAAATGAAGACCCTTTGAAGTCATATTGCATGGTACCCATTCCACGGGTCTCAACTCTCCAGGTTTAAGGGATTCTTCCTTCAGCTAAAACATGCATGTGGAACCCAGAGTATGATCAACCGTGTGATCGGGAGACGTGTTCCAATATGTGTCAGTTTTCGTCCCCTGGTACTCGGGTGCAACATTCCAGACGCTTTACTAACACTCTCCCGACTTGGAGAGTCAGCGCCTTTAACCTCCTGTTTGGCCCAGTTTGCAATTTCTGCGGAAGATGTACAGGAATAGGGAGAACCAATAAGAGACTAGCTGGAGGTGTCTGGACGGGCAAATTTAACTCTCATTTCCCACCAGGAAGAGGAATTAACCAAAGGCTCAGCGTGCCGTGCCGGAACCAGATTAGGGCCTGAAGCCATCCTGCGGGGTTGCGGCCAGCTCACGAGAAAGCGAGTTGAAGAAAGGAGCTCAGGGGCACTGTAATTCACAAACCTGCAGAGTTATAAATGACAGCTATCGTCCAAAAATATACTGAAGTAAGGCTGCCAAGAGGACTTGAAAGCGGGGCAGAATTGCAGGAAACCGATTTCAGGAGGTAGACTGGAATTGCATTTAAAGCATAGGAAAAGAGGCAGAACGTCCACAATGATGCACTTGGCCAAAAAGGGCGTATGCGTTTTTTCCTGAATATATTCAGGAAAAAACGCATACGCCCTTTTTGGCCAACCAAGCAAGCTTGCAAAGGAAATCTGCACTACAATGAAGTCTCACTTCCCCCCGGTCAAAAGGGCCATCTGAAAAAAGTGTAAAATCCAGAAAGGCAGGACAGGCCATGGAGAACTGGGAGCCTTGTTATGCTGATGGGCGGGATGTAAATTGCCAACAGCCAATCGGGAGAAGTGTATGGTGTTTCCTGAAACAGCTAAAAAACAAAGCAACAGAGCCTAGGGCACTTCCACTTATGGTCCTATAGCTTAGGGAAATTAAAATCAAAAGACACAGCCACCCCAAAGGTTGGGACGGCTCTGTTTACAAGAACCTGGTTTACGGTACAAGTTCAATATCACAGAAAGTGAAAAATGGATAAAGAAGTTGTGGTACTTACGTACAATGCAGTATCACTCAGCAATGAAATCTATGTCATCAGGCCCGTAGCAGCATAATGAGTGGATTCAGGTACGATGATTCTAACTGAAATTAGTCACACAGGAAAAGAAACATCATAAGATATCACTAATACACGGAATGTAAACTTGGCTACACAGGAACTGAATTACAAAACAGAACAGGGTCTCAAATTTAGAAACCAAACTTATGCTTGCTTAAGGGGAAAGGTGAGTTGGGGTGCTGCATAAAACCAGAGATTGAAATGAGCACAGATAAAGTTCCTTAAGCCAAATATGGAATAGACAAGAGCTACTCCTTGCTCAACGAAATGGACTCAACTCCCCATATTAAATGCCTAAGAGTGTACCTGACTAGGAAGTATCTTAAAACCTATGGATTGCTATGTCTCTGAAAGAGAATCAAGTGTGTGTACAGGGGCATAAACGCAGCAGTGATAGGATTGGAGAGGTTCGGTGAGCAAATGAAGACCCTTTGAAGTCATATTGCATGGTACCCATTCCACGGGTCTCAACTCTCCAGGTTTAAGGTATTCTTCCTTCAGCTAAAACATGCATGTGGAACCCAGAGTATGATCAACCGTGTGATCGGGAGACGTGTTCCAATATGTCTCAGTTTTCGTCCCCTGGTACTCGGGTGCAACATTCCAGACGCTTTACTAACACTCTCCCGACTTGGAGAGTCAGTGCCTTTAACCTCCTGTTTGGCCCAGTTTGCAATTTCTGCGGAAGATGAACAGGAATAGGGAGAACCAATGACAGACTAGCTGGAGGTGTCTGGACGGGCAAATTTAACTCTCATTTCCCACCAGGAAGAGGAATTAACCAAAGGCTCAGCGTGCCGTGCCGGAACCAGATTAGGGCCTGAAGCCATCCTGCGGTGTTGCGGCCAGCTCACGAGAAAGCGAGTTGAAGAAAGGAGCTCAGGGGCACTGTAATTCACAAACCTGCAGAGTTATAAATGACAGCTATCGTCCAAAAATATACTGAAGTAAGGCTGCCAAGAGGACTTGAAAGCGGGGCAGAATTGCAGGAAACCGATTTCAGGAGGTAGACTGGAATTGCATTTAAAGCATAGGAAAAGAGGCAGAACGTCCACAATGATGCACTTGGCCAAAAAGGGCGTATGCGTTTTTTCCTGAATATATTCAGGAAAAAACGCATACGCCCTTTTTGGCCAACCAAGCAAGCTTGCAAAGGAAATCTGCACTACAATGAAGTCTCACTTCCCCCCGGTCAAAAGGGCCATCTGAAAAAAGTGTAAAATCCAGAAAGGCAGGACAGGCCATGGAGAACTGGGAGCCTTGTTATGCTGATGGGCGGGATGTAAATTGCCAACAGCCAATCGGGAGAAGTGTATGGTGTTTCCTGAAACAGCTAAAAAACAAAGCAACAGAGCCTAGGGCACTTCCACTTATGGTCCTATAGCTTAGGGAAATTAAAATCAAAAGACACAGCCACCCCAAAGGTTGGGACGGCTCTGTTTACAAGAACCTGGTTTACGGTACAAGTTCAATATCGCAGAAAGTGAAAAATGGATAAAGAAGTTGTGGTACTTACGTACAATGCAGTATCACTCAGCAATGAAATCTATGTCATCAGGCCCGTAGCAGCATAATGAGTGGATTCAGGTACGATGATTCTAACTGAAATAAGTCACACAGGAAAAGAAACATCATAAGATATCACTAATACACGGAATGTAAACTTGGCTACACAGGAACTGAATTACAAAACAGAACAGGGTCTCAAATTTAGAAAACCAACTTATGCTTGCTTAAGGGGAAAGGTGAGTTGGGGTGCTGCATAAAACCAGAGATTGAAATGAGCACAGATAAAGTTCCTTAAGCCAAATATGGAATAGACAAGAGCTACTCCTTGCTCAACGAAATGGACTCAACACCCCATATTAAATGCCTAAGAGTGTACCTGACTAGGAAGTATCTTAAAACCTATGGATTGCTATGTCTCTGAAAGAGAATCAAGTGTGTGTACAGGGGCATAAACGCAGCAGTGATAGGATTGGAGAGGTTCGGTGAGCAAATGAAGACCCTTTGAAGTCATATTGCATGGTACCCATTCCACGGGTCTCAACTCTCCAGGTTTAAGGGATTCTTCCTTCAGCTAAAACATGCATGTGGAACCCAGAGTATGATCAACCGTGTGATCGGGAGACGTGTTCCAATATGTCTCAGTTTTCGTCCCCTGGTACTCGGGTGCAACATTCCAGACGCTTTACTAACACTCTCCCGACTTGGAGAGTCAGTGCCTTTAACCTCCTGTTTGGCCCAGTTTGCAATTCCTGCGGAAGATGAACAGGAATAGGGAGAACCAATGACAGACCAGCTGGAGGTGTCTGGACGGGCAAATTTAACTCTCATTTCCCACCAGGAAGAGGAATTAACCAAAGGCTCAGCGTGCCGTGCCGGAACCAGATTAGGGCCTGAAGCCATCCTGCGGGGTTGCGGCCAGCTCACGAGAAAGCGAGTTGAAGAAAGTAGCTCAGGGGCACTGTAATTCACAAACCTGCAGAGTTATAAATGACAGCTATCGTCCAAAAATATACTGAAGTAAGGCTGCCAAGAGGACTTGAAAGCAGGGCAGAATTGCAGGAAACCGATTTCAGGAGGTAGACTGGAATTGCATTTAAAGCATAGGAAAAGAGGCAGAACGTCCACAATGATGCACTTGGCCAAAAAGGGCGTATGCGTTTTTTCCTGAATATATTCAGGAAAAAACGCATACGCCCTTTTTGGCCAACCAAGCAAGCTTGCAAAGGAAATCTGCACTACAATGAAGTCTCACTTCCCCCCGGTCAAAAGGGCCATCTGAAAAAAGTGTAAAATCCAGAAAGGCAGGACAGGCCATGGAGAACTGGGAGCCTTGTTATGCTGATGGGCGGGATGTAAATTGCCAACAGCCACTCGGGAGAAGTGTATGGTGTTTCCTGAAACAGCTAAAAAACAAAGCAACAGAGCCTAGGGCACTTCCACTTATGGTCCTATAGCTTAGGGAAATTAAAATCAAAAAGACACAGCCACCCCAAAGGTTGGGACGGCTCTGTTTACAAGAACCTGGTTTACGGTACAAGTTCAATATCGCAGAAAGTGAAAAATGGATAAAGAAGTTGTGGTACTTACGTACAATGCAGTATCACTCAGCAATGAAATCTATGTCATCAGGCCCGTAGCAGCATAATGAGTGGATTCAGGTACGATGATTCTAACTGAAATAAGTCACACAGGAAAAGAAACATCATAAGATATCACTAATACACGGAATGTAAACTTGGCTACACAGGAACTGAATTACAAAACAGAACAGGGTCTCAAATTTAGAAAACCAACTTATGCTTGCTTAAGGGGAAAGGTGAGTTGGGGTGCTGCATAAAACCAGAGATTGAAATGAGCACAGATAAAGTTCCTTAAGCCAAATATGGAATAGACAAGAGCTACTCCTTGCTCAACGAAATGGACTCAACTCCCCATATTAAATGCCTAAGAGTGTACCTGACTAGGAAGTATCTTAAAACCTATGGATTGCTATGTCTCTGAAAGAGAATCAAGTGTGTGTACAGGGGCATAAACGCAGCAGTGATAGGATTGGAGAGGTTCGGTGAGCAAATGAAGACCCTTTGAAGTCATATTGCATGGTACCCATTCCACGGGTCTCAACTCTCCAGGTTTAAGGGATTCTTCCTTCAGCTAAAACATGCATGTGGAACCCAGAGTATGATCAACCGTGTGATCGGGAGACGTGTTCCAATATGTCTCAGTTTTCGTCCCCTGGTACTCGGGTGCAACATTCCAGACGCTTTACTAACACTCTCCCGACTTGGAGAGTCAGTGCCTTTAACCTCCTGTTTGGCCCAGTTTGCAATTCCTGCGGAAGATGAACAGGAATAGGGAGAACCAATGACAGACTAGCTGGAGGTGTCTGGACGGGCAAATTTAACTCTCATTTCCCACCAGGAAGAGGAATTAACCAAAGGCTCAGCGTGCCGTGCCGGAACCAGATTAGGGCCTGAAGCCATCCTGCGGTGTTGCGGCCAGCTCACGAGAAAGCGAGTTGAAGAAAGGAGCTCAGGGGCACTGTAATTCACAAACCTGTAGAGTTATAAATGACAGCTATCGTCCAAAAATATACTGAAGTAAGGCTGCCAAGAGGACTTGAAAGCGGGGCAGAATTGCAGGAAACCGATTTCAGGAGGTAGACTGGAATTGCATTGAAAGCATAGGAAAAGAGGCAGAACGTCCACAATGATGCACTTGGCCAAAAAAGGCGTATGCGTTTTTTCCTGAATATATTCAGGAAAAAACGCATACGCCCTTTTTGGCCAACCAAGCAAGCTTGCAAAGGAAATCTGCACTACAATGAAGTCTCACTTCCCCCCGGTCAAAAGGGCCATCTGAAAAAAGTGTAAAATCCAGAAAGGCAGGACAGGCCATGGAGAACTGGGAGCCTTGTTATGCTGATGGGCGGGATGTCAATTGCCAACAGCCACTCCGGAGAAGTGTATGGTGTTTCCTGAAACAGCTAAAAAACAAAGCAACAGAGCCTAGGGCACTTCCACTTATGGTCCTATAGCTTAGGGAAATTAAAATCAAAAAGACACAGCCACCCCAAAGGTTGGGACGGCTCTGTTTACAAGAACCTGGTTTACGGTACAAGTTCAATATCGCAGAAACTGAAAAATGGATAAAGAAGTTGTGGTACTTACGTACAATGCAGTATCACTCAGCAATGAAATCTATGTCATCAGGCCCGTAGCAGCATAATGAGTGGATTCAGGTACGATGATTCTAACTGAAATAAGTCACACAGGAAAAGAAACATCATAAGATATCACTAATACACGGAATGTAACCGTGGCTACACAGGAACTGAATTACAAAACAGAACAGGGTCTCAAATTTAGAAAACCAACTTATGCTTGCTTAAGGGGAAAGGTGAGTTGGGGTGCTGCATAAAACCAGAGATTGAAATGAGCACAGATAAAGTTCCTTAAGCCAAATATGGAATAGACAAGAGCTACTCCTTGCTCAACGAAATGGACTCAACACCCCATATTAAACGCCTAAGAGTGTACCTGACTAGGAAGTATCTTAAAACCTATGGATTGCTATGTCTCCGAAAGAGAATCAAGCGTGTGTACAGGGGCATAAACGCAGCAGTGATAGGATTGGAGAGGTTCGGTGAGCAAATGAAGACCCTTTGAAGTCATATTGCATGGTACCCATTCCACGGGTCTCAACTCTCCAGGTTTAAGGTATTCTTCCTTCAGCTAAAACATGCATGTGGAACCCAGAGTATGATCAACCGTGTGATCGGGAGACGTGTTCCAATATGTCTCAGTTTTCGTCCCCTGGTACTCGGGTGCAACATTCCAGACGCTTTACTAACACTCTCCCGACTTGGAGAGTCAGTGCCTTTAACCTCCTGTTTGGCCCAGTTTGCAATTTCTGCGGAAGATGAACAGGAATAGGGAGAACCAATGAGAGACTAGCTGGAGGTGTCTGGACGGGCAAATTTAACTCTCATTTCCCACCAGGAAGAGGAATTAACCAAAGGCTCAGCGTGCCGTGCCGGAACCAGATTAGGGCCTGAAGCCATCCTGCCGTGTTGCGGCCAGCTCACGAGAAAGCGAGTTGAAGAAAGGAGCTCAGGGGCACTGTAATTCACAAACCTGCAGAGTTATAAATGACAGCTATCGTCCAAAAATATACTGAAGTAAGGCTGCCAAGAGGACTTGAAAGCGGGGCAGAATTGCAGGAAACCGATTTCAGGAGGTAGACTGGAATTGCATTTAAAGCATAGGAAAAGAGGCAGAACGTCCACAATGATGCACTTGGCCAAAAAGGGCGTATGCGTTTTTTCCTGAATATATTCAGGAAAAAACGCATACGCCCTTTTTGGCCAACCAAGCAAGCTTGCAAAGGAAATCTGCACTACAATGAAGTCTCACTTCCCCCCGGTCAAAAGGGCCATCTGAAAAAAGTGTAAAATCCAGAAAGGCAGGACAGGCCATGGAGAACTGGGAGCCTTGTTATGCTGATGGGCGGGATGTAAATTGCCAACAGCCAATCGGGAGAAGTGTATGGTGTTTCCTGAAACAGCTAAAAAACAAAGCAACAGAGCCTAGGGCACTTCCACTTATGGTCCTATAGCTTAGGGAAATTAAAATCAAAAGACACAGCCACCCCAAATGTTGGGACGGCTCTGTTTACAAGAACCTGGTTTACGGTACAAGTTCAATATCACAGAAAGTGAAAAATGGATAAAGAAGTTGTGGTACTTACGTACAATGCAGTATCACTCAGCAATGAAATCTATGTCATCAGGCCCGTAGCAGCATAATGAGTGGATTCAGGTACGATGATTCTAACTGAAATAAGTCACACAGGAAAAGAAACATCATAAGATGTCACTAATACACGGAATGTAAACTTGGCTACACAGGAACTGAATTACAAAACAGAACAGGGTCTCAAATTTAGAAACCCAACTTATGCTTGCTTAAGGGGAAAGGTGAGTTGGGGTGCTGCATAAAACCAGAGATTGAAATGAGCACAGATAAAGTTCCTTAAGCCAAATATGGAATAGACAAGAGCTACTCCTTGCTCAACGAAATGGACTCAACACCCCATATTAAATGCCTAAGAGTGTACCTGACTAGGAAGTATCTTAAAACCTATGGATTGCTATGTCTCTGAAAGAGAATCAAGTGTGTGTACAGGGGCATAAACGCAGCAGTGATAGGATTGGAGAGGTTCGGTGAGCAAATGAAGACCCTTTGAAGTCATATTGCATGGTACCCATTCCACGGGTCTCAACTCTCCAGGTTTAAGGGATTCTTCCTTCAGCTAAAACATGCATGTGGAACCCAGAGTATGATCAACCGTGTGATCGGGAGACGTGTTCCAATATGTCTCAGTTTTCGTCCCCTGGTACTCGGGTGCAACATTCCAGACGCTTTACTAACACTCTCCCGACTTGGAGAGTCAGTGCCTTTAACCTCCTGTTTGGCCCAGTTTGCAATTCCTGTGGAAGATGAACAGGAATAGGGAGAACCAATGACAGACCAGCTGGAGGTGTCTGGACGGGCAAATTTAACTCTCATTTCCCACCAGGAAGAGGAATTAACCAAAGGCTCAGCGTGCCGTGCCGGAACCAGATTAGGGCCTGAAGCCATCCTGCGGTGTTGCGGCCAGCTCACGAGAAAGCGAGTTGAAGAAAGGAGCTCAGGGGCACTGTAATTCACAAACCTGCAGAGTTATAAATGACAGCTATCGTCCAAAAATATACTGAAGTAAGGCTGCCAAGAGGACTTGAAAGCGGGGCAGAATTGCAGGAAACCGATTTCAGGAGGTAGACTGGAATTGCATTTAAAGCATAGGAAAAGAGGCAGAACGTCCACAATGATGCACTTGGCCAAAAAGGGCGTATGCGTTTTTTCCTGAATATATTCAGGAAAAAACGCATACGCCCTTTTTGGCCAACCAAGCAAGCTTGCAAAGGAAATCTGCACTACAATGAAGTCTCACTTCCCCCCGGTCAAAAGGGCCATCTGAAAAAAGTGTAAAATCCAGAAAGGCAGGACAGGCCATGGAGAACTGGGAGCCTTGTTATGCTGATGGGCGGGATGTAAATTGCCAACAGCCACTCGGGAGAAGTGTATGGTGTTTCCTGAAACATCTAAAAAACAAAGCAACAGAGCCTAGGGCACTTCCACTTATGGTCCTATAGCTTAGGGAAATTAAAATCAAAAGACACAGCCACCCCAAAGGTTGGGACGGCTCTGTTTACAAGAACCTGGTTTACGGTACAAGTTCAATATCGCAGAAAGTGAAAAATGGATAAAGAAGTTGTGGTACTTACGTACAATGCAATATCACTCAGCAATGAAATCTATGTCATCAGGCCCGTAGCAGCATAATGAGTGGATTCAGGTACGATGATTCTAACTGAAATAAGTCACACAGGAAAAGAAACATCATAAGATATCACTAATACACGGAATGTAAACTTGGCTACACAGGAACTGAATTACAAAACAGAACAGGGTCTCAAATTTAGAAACCCAACTTATGCTTGCTTAAGGGGAAAGGTGAGTTGGGGTGCTGCATAAAACCAGAGATTGAAATGAGCACAGATAAAGTTCCTTAAGCCAAATATGGAATAGACAAGAGCTACTCCTTGCTCAACGAAATGGACTCAACACCCCATATTAAATGCCTAAGAGTGTACCTGACTAGGAAGTATCTTAAAACCTATGGATTGCTATGTCTCTGAAAGAGAATCAAGTGTGTGTACAGGGGCATAAACGCAGCAGTGATAGGATTGGAGAGGTTCGGTGAGCAAATGAAGACCCTTTGAAGTCATATTGCATGGTACCCATTCCACGGGTCTCAACTCTCCAGGTTTAAGGGATTCTTCCTTCAGCTAAAACATGCATGTGGAACCCAGAGTATGATCAACCGTGTGATCGGGAGACGTGTTCCAATATGTCTCAGTTTTCGTCCCCTGGTACTCGGGTGCAACATTCCAGACGCTTTACTAACACTCTCCCGACTTGGAGAGTCAGTGCCTTTAACCTCCTGTTTGGCCCAGTTTGCAATTCCTGCGGAAGATGAACAGGAATAGGGAGAACCAATGACAGACCAGCTGGAGGTGTCTGGACGGGCAAATTTAACTCTCATTTCCCACCAGGAAGAGGAATTAACCAAAGGCTCAGCGTGCCGTGCCGGAACCAGATTAGGGCCTGAAGCCATCCTGCGGTGTTGCGGCCAGCTCACGAGAAAGCGAGTTGAAGAAAGGAGCTCAGGGGCACTGTAATTCACAAACCTGCAGAGTTATAAATGACAGCTATCGTCCAAAAATATACTGAAGTAAGGCTGCCAAGAGGACTTGAAAGCGGGGCAGAATTGCAGGAAACCGATTTCAGGAGGTAGACTGGAATTGCATTTAAAGCATAGGAAAAGAGGCAGAACGTCCACAATGATGCACTTGGCCAAAAAGGGCGTATGCGTTTTTTCCTGAATATATTCAGGAAAAAACGCATACGCCCTTTTTGGCCAACCAAGCAAGCTTGCAAAGGAAATCTGCACTACAATGAAGTCTCACTTCCCCCCGGTCAAAAGGGCCATCTGAAAAAAGTGTAAAATCCAGAAAGGCAGGACAGGCCATGGAGAACTGGGAGCCTTGTTATGCTGATGGGCGGGATGTAAATTGCCAACAGCCACTCGGGAGAAGTGTATGGTGTTTCCTGAAACATCTAAAAAACAAAGCAACAGAGCCTAGGGCACTTCCACTTATGGTCCTATAGCTTAGGGAAATTAAAATCAAAAGACACAGCCACCCCAAAGGTTGGGACGGCTCTGTTTACAAGAACCTGGTTTACGGTACAAGTTCAATATCGCAGAAAGTGAAAAATGGATAAAGAAGTTGTGGTACTTACGTACAATGCAATATCACTCAGCAATGAAATCTATGTCATCAGGCCCGTAGCAGCATAATGAGTGGATTCAGGTACGATGATTCTAACTGAAATAAGTCACACAGGAAAAGAAACATCATAAGATATCACTAATACACGGAATGTAAACTTGGCTACACAGGAACTGAATTACAAAACAGAACAGGGTCTCAAATTTAGAAACCCAACTTATGCTTGCTTAAGGGGAAAGGTGAGTTGGGGTGCTGCATAAAACCAGAGATTGAAATGAGCACAGATAAAGTTCCTTAAGCCAAATATGGAATAGACAAGAGCTACTCCTTGCTCAACGAAATGGACTCAACACCCCATATTAAATGCCTAAGAGTGTACCTGACTAGGAAGTATCTTAAAACCTATGGATTGCTATGTCTCTGAAAGAGAATCAAGTGTGTGTACAGGGGCATAAACGCAGCAGTGATAGGATTGGAGAGGTTCGGTGAGCAAATGAAGACCCTTTGAAGTCATATTGCATGGTACCCATTCCACGGGTCTCAACTCTCCAGGTTTAAGGTATTCTTCCTTCAGCTAAAACATGCATGTGGAACCCAGAGTATGATCAACCGTGTGATCGGGAGACGTGTTCCAATATGTCTCAGTTTTCGTCCCCTGGTACTCGGGTGCAACATTCCAGACGCTTTACTAACACTCTCCCGACTTGGAGAGTCAGTGCCTTTAACCTCCTGTTTGGCCCAGTTTGCAATTTCGGCGGAAGATGAACAGGAATAGGCAGAACCAATGACAGACCAGCTGGAGGTGTCTGGACGGGAAAATTTAACTCTCATTTCCCACCAGGAAGAGGAATTAACCAAAGGCTCAGCGTGCCGTGCCGGAACCAGATTAGGGCCTGAAGCCATCCTGCGGTGTTGCGGCCAGCTCACGAGAAAGCGAGTTGAAGAAAGGAGCTCAGGGGCACTGTAATTCACAAACCTGCAGAGTTATAAATGACAGCTATCGTCCAAAAATATACTGAAGTAAGGCTGCCAAGAGGACTTGAAAGCGGGGCAGAATTGCAGGAAACCGATTTCAGGAGGTAGACTGGAATTGCATTTAAAGCATAGGAAAAGAGGCAGAACGTCCACAATGATGCACTTGGCCAAAAAGGGCGTATGCGTTTTTTCCTGAATATATTCAGGAAAAAACGCATACGCCCTTTTTGGCCAACCAAGCAAGCTTGCAAAGGAAATCTGCACTACAATGAAGTCTCACTTCCCCCCGGTCAAAAGGGCCATCTGAAAAAAGTGTAAAATCCAGAAAGGCAGGACAGGCCATGGAGAACTGGGAGCCTTGTTATGCTGATGGGCGGGATGTCAATTGCCAACAGCCACTCGGGAGAAGTGTATGGTGTTTCCTGAAACATCTAAAAAACAAAGCAACAGAGCCTAGGGCACTTCCACTTATGGTCCTATAGCTTAGGGAAATTAAAATCAAAAGACACAGCCACCCCAAAGGTTGGGACGGCTCTGTTTACAAGAACCTGGTTTACGGTACAAGTTCAATATCGCAGAAAGTGAAAAATGGATAAAGAAGTTGTGGTACTTACGTACAATGCAGTATCACTCAGCAATGAAATCTATGTCATCAGGCCCGTAGCAGCATAATGAGTGGATTCAGGTATGATGATTCTAACTGAAATAAGTCACACAGAAAAAGAAACATCATAAGATATCACTAATACACGGAATGTAAACTTGGCTACACAGGAACTGAATTCCAAAACAGAACAGGGTCTCAAATTTAGAAACCCAACTTATGCTTGCTTAAGGGGAAAGGTGAGTTGGGGTGCTGCATAAAACCAGAGATTGAAATGAGCACAGATAAAGTTCCTTAAGCCAAATATGGAATAGACAAGAGCTACTCCTTGCTCAACGAAATGGACTCAACACCCCATATTAAATGCCTAAGAGTGTACCTGACTAGGAAGTATCTTAAAACCTATGGATTGCTATGTCTCTGAAAGAGAATCAAGTGTGTGTACAGGGGCATAAACGCAGCAGTGATAGGATTGGAGAGGTTCGGTGAGCAAATGAAGACCCTTTGAAGTCATATTGCATGGTACCCATTCCACGGGTCTCAACTCTCCAGGTTTAAGGTATTCTTCCTTCAGCTAAAACATGCATGTGGAACCCAGAGTATGATCAACCGTGTGATCGGGAGACGTGTTCCAATATATGTCAGTTTTCGTCCCCTGTACTCGGGTGCAACATTCCAGACGCTTTACTAACACTCTCCCGACTTGGACAGTCAGTGCCTTTAACCTCCTGTTTGGCCCAGTTTGCAATTTCTGCGGAAGATGAACAGGAATAGGGAGAACCAATGACAGACTAGCTGGAGGTGTCTGGACGGGCAAATTTAACTCTCATTTCCCACCAGGAAGAGGAATTAACCAAAGGCTCAGCGTGCCGTGCCGGAACCAGATTAGGGCCTGAAGCCATCCTGCGGTGTTGCGGCCAGCTCACGAGAAATCGAGTTGAAGAAAGGAGCTCAGGGGCACTGTAATTCACAAACCTGCAGAGTTATAAATGACAGCTATCGTCCAAAAATATACTGAAGTAAGGCTGCCAAGAGGACTTGAAAGCGGGGCAGAATTGCAGGAAACCGATTTCAGGAGGTAGACTGGAATTGCATTTAAAGCATAGGAAAAGAGGCAGAACGTCCACAATGATGCACTTGGCCAAAAAGGGCGTATGCGTTTTTTCCTGAATATATTCAGGAAAAAACGCATACGCCCTTTTTGGCCAACCAAGCAAGCTTGCAAAGGAAATCTGCACTACAATGAAGTCTCACTTCCCCCCGGTCAAAAGGGCCATCTGAAAAAAGTGTAAAATCCAGAAAGGCAGGACAGGCCATGGAGAACTGGGAGCCTTGTTATGCTGATGGGCGGGATGTCAATTGCCAACAGCCACTCGGGAGAAGTGTATGGTGTTTCCTGAAACATCTAAAAAACAAAGCAACAGAGCCTAGGGCACTTCCACTTATGGTCCTATAGCTTAGGGAAATTAAAATCAAAAAGACACAGCCACCCCAAAGGTTGGGACGGCTCTGTTTACAAGAACCTGGTTTACGGTACAAGTTCAATATCACAGAAAGTGAAAAATGGATAAAGAAGTTGTGGTACTTACGTACAATGCAGTATCACTCAGCAATGAAATCCATGTCATCAGGCCCGAAGCAGCATAATGAGTGGATTCAGGTATGATGATTCTAACTGAAATAAGTCACACAGGAAAAGAAACATCATAAGATATCACTAATACACGGAATGTAACCTTGGCTACACAGGAACTGAATTACAAAACAGAACAGGGTCTCAAATTTAGAAACCCAACTTATGCTTGCTTAAGGGGAAAGGTGAGTTGGGGTGCTGCGTAAAACCAGTGATTGAAATGAGCACAGATAAAGTTCCTTAAGCCAAATATGGAATAGACAAGAGCTACTCCTTGCTCAACGAAATGGACTCAACACCCCATATTAAATGCCTAAGAGTGTACCTGACTAGGAAGTATCTTAAAACCTATGGATTGCTATGTCTCTGAAAGAGAATCAAGTGTGTGTACAGGGGCATAAACGCAGCAGTGATAGGATTGGAGAGGTTCGGTGAGCAAATGAAGACCCTTTGAAGTCATATTGCATGGTACCCATTCCACGGGTCTCAACTCTCCAGGTTTAAGGTATTCTTCCTTCAGCTAAAACATGCATGTGGAACCCAGAGTATGATCAACCGTGTGATCGGGAGACGTGTTCCAATATGTCTCAGTTTTCGTCCCCTGGTACTCGGGTGCAACATTCCAGACGCTTTACTAACACTCTCCCGACTTGGAGAGTCAGTGCCTTTAACCTCCTGTTTGGCCCAGTTTGCAATTTCTGCGGAAGATGAACAGGAATAGGGAGAACCAATGACAGACTAGCTGGAGGTGTCTGGACGGGCAAATTTAACTCTCATTTCCCACCAGGAAGAGGAATTAACCAAAGGCTTAGTGTGCCGTGCCGGAACCAGATTAGGGCCTGAAGCCATCCTGCGGTGTTGCGGCCAGCTCACGAGAAAGCGAGTTGAAGAAAGGAGCTCAGGGGCACTGTAATTCACAAACCTGCAGAGTTATAAATGACAGCTATCGTCCAAAAATATACTGAAGTAAGGCTGCCAAGAGGACTTGAAAGCGGGGCAGAATTGCAGGAAACCGATTTCAGGAGGTAGACTGGAATTGCATTTAAAGCATAGGAAAGAGGCAGAACGTCCACAATGATGCACTTGGCCAAAAAGGGCGTATGCGTTTTTTCCTGAATATATTCAGGAAAAAACGCATACGCCCTTTTTGGCCAACCAAGCAAGCTTGCAAAGGAAATCTGCACTACAATGAAGTCTCACTTCCCCCCGGTCAAAAGGGCCATCTGAAAAAAGTGTAAAATCCAGAAAGGCAGGACAGGCCATGGAGAACTGGGAGCCTTGTTATGCTGATGGGCGGGATGTCAATTGCCAACAGCCACTCGGGAGAAGTGTATGGTGTTTCCTGAAACATCTAAAAAACAAAGCAACAGAGCCTAGGGCACTTCCACTTATGGTCCTATAGCTTAGGGAAATTAAAATCAAAAGACACAGCCACCCCAAAGGTTGGGACGGCTCTGTTTACAAGAACCTGGTTTACGGTACAAGTTCAATATCGCAGAAAGTGAAAAATGGATAAAGAAGTTGTGGTACTTACGTACAATGCAATATCACTCAGCAATGAAATCTATGTCATCAGGCCCGTAGCAGCATAATGAGTGGATTCAGGTACGATGATTCTAACTGAAATAAGTCACACAGAAAAAGAAACATCATAAGATATCACTAATACACGGAATGTAACCTTGGCTACACAGGAACTGAATTACAAAACAGAACAGGGTCTCAAATTTAGAAACCCAACTTATGCTTGCTTAAGGGGAAAGGTGAGTTGGGGTGCTGCATAAAACCAGAGATTGAAATGAGCACAGATAAAGTTCCTTAAGCCAAATATGGAATAGACAAGAGCTACTCCTTGCTCAACGAAATGGACTCAACACCCCATATTAAATGCCTAAGAGTGTACCTGACTAGGAAGTATCTTAAAACCTATGGATTGCTATGTCTCTGAAAGAGAATCAAGTGTGTGTACAGGGGCATAAACGCAGCAGTGATAGGATTGGAGAGGTTCGGTGAGCAAATGAAGACCCTTTGAAGTCATATTGCATGGTACCCATTCCACGGGTCTCAACTCTCCAGGTTTAAGGGATTCTTCCTTCAGCTAAAACATGCATGTGGAACCCAGAGTATGATCAACCGTGTGATCGGGAGACGTGTTCCAATATGTCTCAGTTTTCGTCCCCTGGTACTCGGGTGCAACATTCCAGACGCTTTACTAACACTCTCCCGACTTGGAGAGTCAGTGCCTTTAACCTCCTGTTTGGCCCAGTTTGCAATTTCTGCAGAAGATGAACAGGAATAGGGAGAACCAATGACAGACTAGCTGGAGGTGTCTGGACGGGCAAATTTAACTCTCATTTCCCACCAGGAAGAGGAATTAACCAAAGGCTCAGCGTGCCGTGCCGGAACCAGATTAGGGCCTGAAGCCATCCTGCGGTGTTGCGGCCAGCTCACGAGAAAGCGCGTTGAAGAAAGGAGCTCAGGGGCACTGTAATTCACAAACCTGCAGAGTTATAAATGACAGCTATCGTCCAAAAATATACTGAAGTAAGGCTGCCAAGAGGACTTGAAAGCGGGGCAGAATTGCAGGAAACCGATTTCAGGAGGTAGACTGGAATTGCATTTAAAGCATAGGAAAAGAGGCAGAACGTCCACAATGATGCACTTGGCCAAAAAGGGCGTATGCGTTTTTTCCTGAATATATTCAGGAAAAAACGCATACGCCCTTTTTGGCCAACCAAGCAAGCTTGCAAAGGAAATCTGCACTACAATGAAGTCTCACTTCCCCCCGGTCAAAAGGGCCATCTGAAAAAAGTGTAAAATCCAGAAAGGCAGGACAGGCCATGGAGAACTGGGAGCCTTGTTATGCTGATGGGCGGGATGTAAATTGCCAACAGCCACTTGGGAGAAGTGTATGGTGTTTCCTGAAACATCTAAAAAACAAAGCAACAGAGCCTAGGGCACTTCCACTTGTGGTCCTATAGCTTAGGGAAATTAAAATCAAAAAGACACAGTCACCCCAAAGGTTGGGACGGCTCTGTTTACAAGAACCTGGTTTACGGTACAAGTTCAATATCACAGAAAGTGAAAAATGGATAAAGAATTTGTGGTACTTACGTACAATGCAGTATTACTCAGCAATGAAATCTGTCATCAGGCCCATAGCAGCATAATGAGTGGATTCAGGTACGATGATTCTAACTGAAATAAGTCACACAGAAAAAGAAACATCATAAGATATCACTAATACACGGAATGTAACCTTGGCTACACAAGAACTGAATTACAAAACAGAACAGGGTCTCAAATTTAGAAAACCAACTTATGCTTGCTTAAGGGGAAAGGTGAGTTGGGGTGCTGCATAAAACCAGAGATTGAAATGAGCACAGATAAAGTTCCTTAAGCCAAATATGGAATAGACAAGAGCTACTCCTTGCTCAACGAAATGGACTCAACACCCCATATTAAATGCCTAAGAGTGTACCTGACTAGGAAGTATCTTAAAACCTATGGATTGCTATGTCTCCGAAAGAGAATCAAGCGTGTGTACAGGGGCATAAACGCAGCAGTGATAGGATTGGAGAAGTTCGGTGAGCAAATGAAGACCCTTTGAAGTCATATTGCATGGTACCCATTCCACGGGTCTCAACTCTCCAGGTTTAAGGTATTCTTCCTTCAGCTAAAACATGCATGTGGAACCCAGAGTATGATCAACCGTGTGATCGGGAGACGTGTTCCAATATGTCTCAGTTTTCGTCCCCTGGTACTCGGGTGCAACATTCCAGACGCTTTAATAACACTCTCCCGACTTGGACAGTCAGTGCCTTTAACCTCCTGTTTGGCCCAGTTTGCAATTTCTGCAGAAGATGAACAGGAATAGGGAGAACCAATGACAGACTAGCTGGAGGTGTCTGGACGGGCAAATTTAACTCTCATTTCCCACCAGGAAGAGGAATTAACCAAAGGCTCAGCGTGCCGTGCCGGAACCAGATTAGGGCCTGAAGCCATCCTGCGGTGTTGCGGCCAGCTCACGAGAAAGCGAGTTGAAGAAAGGAGCTCAGGGGCACTGTAATTCACAAACCTGCAGAGTTATAAATGACAGCTATCGTCCAAAAATATACTGAAGTAAGGCTGCCAAGAGGACTTGAAAGCGGGGCAGAATTGCAGGAAACCGATTTCAGGAGGTAGACTGGAATTGCATTGAAAGCATAGGAAAAGAGGCAGAACGTCCACAATGATGCACTTGGCCAAAAAGGGCGTATGCGTTTTTTCCTGAATATATTCAGGAAAAAACGCATACGCCCTTTTTGGCCAACCAAGCAAGCTTGCAAAGGAACTCTGCACTACAATGAAGTCTCACTTACCCCCGGTCCAAAGGGCCATCTGAAAAAGTGTAAAATCCAGAAAGGCAGGACAGGCCATGGAGAACTGGGAGCCTTGTTATGCTGATGGGCGGGATGTCAATTGCCAACAGCCACTCGGGAGAAGTGTATGGTGTTTCCTGAAACATCTAAAAAACAAAGCAACAGAGCCTAGGGCACTTCCACTTATGGTCCTATAGCTTAGGGAAATTAAAATCAAAAAGACACAGCCACCCCAAAAGTTGGGACGGCTCTGTTTACAAGAACCTGGTTTACGGTACAAGTTCAATATCGCAGAAAGTGAAAAATGGATAAAGAAGTTGTGGTACTTACCTACAATGCAATATCACTCAGCAATGAAATCTATGTCATCAGGCCCGTAGCAGCATAATGAGTGGATTCAGGTACGATGATTCTAACTGAAATAAGTCACACAGAAAAAGAAACATCATAAGATATCACTAATACACGGAATGTAACCTTGGCTACACAGGAACTGAATTACAAAACAGAACAGGGTCTCAAATTTAGAAACCCAACTTATGCTTGCTTAAGGGGAAAGGTGAGTTGGGGTGCTGCATAAAACCAGAGATTGAAATGAGCACAGATAAAGTTCCTTAAGCCAAATATGGAATAGACAAGAGCTACTCCTTGCTCAACGAAATGGACTCAACACCCCATATTAAATGCCTAAGAGTGTACCTGACTAGGAAGTATCTTAAAACCTATGGATTGCTATGTCTCTGAAAGAGAATCAAGTGTGTGTACAGGGGCATAAACGCAGCAGTGATAGGATTGGAGAGGTTCGGTGAGCAAATGAAGACCCTTTGAAGTCATATTGCATGGTACCCATTCCACGGGTCTCAACTCTCCAGGTTTAAGGGATTCTTCCTTCAGCTAAAACATGCATGTGGAACCCAGAGTATGATCAACCGTGTGATCGGGAGACGTGTTCCAATATGTCTCAGTTTTCGTCCCCTGGTACTCGGGTGCAACATTCCAGACGCTTTACTAACACTCTCCCGACTTGGAGAGTCAGTGCCTTTAACCTCCTGTTTGGCCCAGTTTGCAATTTCTGCAGAAGATGAACAGGAATAGGGAGAACCAATGACAGACTAGCTGGAGGTGTCTGGACGGGCAAATTTAACTCTCATTTCCCACCAGGAAGAGGAATTAACCAAAGGCTCAGCGTGCCGTGCCGGAACCAGATTAGGGCCTGAAGCCATCCTGCGGTGTTGCGGCCAGCTCACGAGAAAGCGAGTTGAAGAAAGGAGCTCAGGGGCACTGTAATTCACAAACCTGCAGAGTTATAAATGACAGCTATCGTCCAAAAATATACTGAAGTAAGGCTGCCAAGAGGACTTGAAAGCGGGGCAGAATTGCAGGAAACCGATTTCAGGAGGTAGACTGGAATTGCATTTAAAGCATAGGAAAAGAGGCAGAACGTCCACAATGATGCACTTGGCCAAAAAGGGCGTATGCGTTTTTTCCTGAATATATTCAGGAAAAAACGCATACGCCCTTTTTGGCCAACCAAGCAAGCTTGCAAAGGAAATCTGCACTACAATGAAGTCTCACTTCCCCCCGGTCAAAAGGGCCATCTGAAAAAAGTGTAAAATCCAGAAAGGCAGGACAGGCCATGGAGACCTGGGAGCCTTGTTATGCTGATGGGCAGGATGTCAATTGCCAACAGCCACTCGGGAGAAGTGTATGGTGTTTCCTGAAACATCTAAAAAACAAAGCAACAGAGCCTAGGGCACTTCCACTTATGGTCCTATAGATTAGGGAAATTAAAATCAAAAAGACACAGCCACCCCAAAGGTTGGGACGGCTCTGTTTACAAGAACCTGGTTTACGGTACAAGTTCAATATCACAGAAAGTGAAAAATGGATAAAGAAGTTGTGGTACTTACGTACAATGCAGTATTACTCAGCAATGAAATCTGACATCAGGCCCGTAGCAGCATAATGAGTGGATTCAGGTACGATGATTCTAACTGAAATAAGTCACACAGAAAAAGAAACATCATAAGATATCACTAATACACGGAATGTAACCTTGGCTACACAGGAACTGAATTACAAAACAGAACAGGGTCTCAAATTTAGAAAACCAACTTATGCTTGCTTAAGGGGAAAGGTGAGTTGGGGTGCTGCATAAAACCAGAGATTGAAATGAGCACAGATAAAGTTCCTTAAGCCAAATATGGAATAGACAAGAGCTACTCCTTGCTCAACGAAATGGACTCAACACCCCATATTAAATGCCTAAGAGTGTACCTGACTAGGAAGTATCTTAAAACCTATGGATTGCTATGTCTCCGAAAGAGAATCAAGCGTGTGTACAGGGGCATAAACGCAGCAGTGATAGGATTGGAGAAGTTCGGTGAGCAAATGAAGACCCTTTGAAGTCATATTGCATGGTACCCATTCCACGGGTCTCAACTCTCCAGGTTTAAGGTATTCTTCCTTCAGCTAAAACATGCATGTGGAACCCAGAGTATGATCAACCGTGTGATCGGGAGACGTGTTCCAATATGTCTCAGTTTTCGTCCCCTGGTACTCGGGTGCAACATTCCAGACGCTTTACTAACACTCTCCCGACTTGGAGAGTCAGTGCCTTTAACCTCCTGTTTGGCCCAGTTTGCAATTTCTGCGGAAGATGAACAGGAATAGGGAGAACCAATGACAGACCAGCTGGAGGTGTCTGGACGGGCAAATTTAACTCTCATTTCCCACCAGGAAGAGGAATTAACCAAAGGCTCAGCGTGCCATGCCGGAACCAGATTAGGGCCTGAAGCCATCCTGCGGTGTTGCGGCCAGCTCACGAGAAAGCGAGTTGAAGAAAGGAGCTCAGGGGCACTGTAATTCACAAACCTGCAGAGTTATAAATGACAGCTATCGTCCAAAAATATACTGAAGTAAGGCTGCCAAGAGGACTTGAAAGCGGGGCAGAATTGCAGGAAACCGATTTCAGGAGGTAGACTGGAATTGCATTTAAAGCATAGGAAAAGAGGCAGAACGTCCACAATGATGCACTTGGCCAAAAAGGGCGTATGCGTTTTTTCCTGAATATATTCAGGAAAAAACGCATACGCCCTTTTTGGCCAACCAAGCAAGCTTGCAAAGGAAATCTGCACTACAATGAAGTCTCACTTCCCCCCGCTCAAAAGGGCCATCTGAAAAAAGTGTAAAATCCAGAAAGGCAGGACAGGCCATGGAGAACTGGGAGCCTTGTTATGCTGATGGGCGGGATGTAAATTGCCAACAGCCACTCCGGAGAAGTGTATGGTGTTTCCTGAAACAGCTAAAAAACAAAGCAACAGAGCCTAGGGCACTTCCACTTATGGTCCTATAGCTTAGGGAAATTAAAATCAAAAGACACAGCCACCCCAAAGGTTGGGACGGCTCTGTTTACAAGAACCTGGTTTACGGTACAAGTTCAATATCGCAGAAAGTGAAAAATGGATAAAGAAGTTGTGGTACTTACGTACAATGCAGTATCACTCAGCAATGAAATCTATGTCATCAGGCCCGTAGCAGCATAATGAGTGGATTCAGGTACGATGATTCTAACTGAAATAAGTCACACAGGAAAAGAAACATCATAAGATATCACTAATACACGGAATGTAACCTTGGCTACACAGGAACTGAATTACAAAACAGAACAGGGTCTCAAATTTAGAAAACCAACTTATGCTTGCTTAAGGGGAAAGGTGAGTTGGGGTGCTGCATAAAACCAGAGATTGAAATGAGCACAGATAAAGTTCCTTAAGCCAAATATGGAATAGACAAGAGCTACTCCTTGCTCAACGAAATGGACTCAACACCCCATATTAAATGCCTAAGAGTGTACCTGACTAGGAAGTATCTTAAAACCTATGGATTGCTATGTCTCTGAAAGAGAATCAAGTGTGTGTACAGGGGCATAAACGCAGCAGTGATAGGATTGGAGAGGTTCGGTGAGCAAATGAAGACCCTTTGAAGTCATATTGCATGGTACCCATTCCACGGGTCTCAACTCTCCAGGTTTAAGGGATTCTTCCTTCAGCTAAAACATGCATGTGGAACCCAGAGTATGATCAACCGTGTGATCGGGAGACGTGTTCCAATATGTCTTAGTTTTCGTACCCTGGTACTCGGGTGCAACATTCCAGACGCTTTACTAACACTCTCCCGACTTGGAGAGTCAGTGCCTTTAACCTCCTGTTTGGCCCAGTTTGCAATTTCTGCGGAAGATGAACAGGAATAGGGAGAACCAATGACAGACTAGCTGGAGGTGTCTGGACGGGCAAATTTAACTCTCATTTCCCACCAGGAAGAGGAATTAACCAAAGGCTCAGCGTGCCGTGCCGGAACCAGATTAGGGCCTGAAGCCATCCTGCGGTGTTGCGGCCAGCTCACGAGAAAGCGAGTTGAAGAAAGGAGCTCAGGGGCACTGTAATTCACAAACCTGCAGAGTTATAAATGTCAGCTATCGTCCAAAAATATACTGAAGTAAGGCTGCCAAGAGGACTTGAAAGCGGGGCAGAATTGCAGGAAACCGATTTCAGGAGGTAGACTGGAATTGCATTTAAAGCATAGGAAAAGAGGCAGAACGTCCACAATGATGCACTTGGCCAAAAAGGGCGTATGCGTTTTTTCCTGAATATATTCAGGAAAAAACGCATACGCCCTTTTTGGCCAACCAAGCAAGCTTGCAAAGGAAATCTGCACTACAATGAAGTCTCACTTCCCCCCGGTCAAAAGGGCCATCTGAAAAAAGTGTAAAATCCAGAAAGGCAGGACAGGCCATGGAGAACTGGGAGCCTTGTTATGCTGATGGGCGGGATGTAAATTGCCAACAGCCACTCGGGAGAAGTGTATTGTGTTTCCTGAAACATCTAAAAAACTAAGCAACAGAGCCTAGGGCACTTCCACTTATGGTCCTATAGCTTAGGGAAATTAAAATCAAAAAGACACAGCCACCCCAAAGGTTGGGACGGCTCTGTTTACAAGAACCTGGTTTACGGTACAAGTTCAATATCGCAGAAAGTGAAAAATGGATAAAGAAGTTGTGGTACTTACGTACAATGCAGTATCACTCAGCAATGAAATCTATGTCATCAGGCCCGTAGCAGCATAATGAGTGGATTCAGGTACGATGATTCTAACTGAAATAAGTCACACAGAAAAAGAAACATCATAAGATATCACTAATACACGGAATGTAACCTTGGCTACACAGGAACTGAATTCCAAAACAGAACAGGGTCTCAAATTTAGAAACCCAACTTATGCTTGCTTAAGGGGAAAGGTGAGTTGGGGTGCTGCATAAAACCAGAGATTGAAATGAGCACAGATAAAGTTCCTTAAGCCAAATATGGAATAGACAAGAGCTACTCCTTGCTCAACGAAATGGACTCAACACACCATATTAAATGCCTAAGAGTGTACCTGACTAGGAAGTATCTTAAAACCTATGGATTGCTATGTCTCTGAAAGAGAATCAAGTGTGTGTACAGGGGCATAAACGCAGCAGTGATAGGATTGGAGAGGTTCGGTGAGCAAATGAAGACCCTTTGAAGTCATATTGCATGGTACCCATTCCACGGGTCTCAACTCTCCAGGTTTAAGGTATTCTTCCTTCAGCTAAAACATGCATGTGGAACCCAGAGTATGATCAACCGTGTGATCGGGAGACGTGTTCCAATATGTGTCAGTTTTCGTCCCCTGGTACTCGGGTGCAACATTCCAGACGCTTTACTAACACTCTCCCGACTTGGAGAGTCAGTGCCTTTAACCTCCTGTTTGGCCCAGTTTGCAATTTCTGCGGAAGATGAACAGGAATAGGGA
This sequence comes from Lagenorhynchus albirostris, assembly GCF_949774975.1. NCBI lineage: Eukaryota > Metazoa > Chordata > Mammalia > Artiodactyla > Delphinidae > Lagenorhynchus > Lagenorhynchus albirostris. The sequence continues at coordinate 590,407 of NW_026783620.1, read as the reverse complement.
GAACCAATGAGAGACTAGCTGGAGGTGTCTGGACGGGCAAATTTAACTCTCATTTCCCACCAGGAAGAGGAATTAACCAAAGGCTCAGCGTGCCGTGCCGGAACCAGATTAGGGCCTGAAGCAATCCTGCGGTGTTGCGGCCAGCTCACCAGAAAGCGAGTTGAAGAAAGGAGCTCAGGGGCACTGTAATTCACAAACCTGCAGAGTTATAAATGACAGCTATCGTCCAAAAATATACTGAAGTAAGGCTGCCAAGAGGACTTGAAAGCGGGGCAGAATTGCAGGAAACCGATTTCAGGAGGTAGACTGGAATTGCATTTAAAGCATAGGAAAAGAGGCAGAACGTCCACAATGATGCACTTGGCCAAAAAGGGCGTATGCGTTTTTTCCTGAATATATTCAGGAAAAAACGCATACGCCCTTTTTGGCCAACCAAGCAAGCTTGCAAAGGAAATCTGCACTACAATGAAGTCTCACTTCCCCCCGGTCAAAAGGGCCATCTGAAAAAAGTGTAAAATCCACAAAGGCAGGACAGGCCATGGAGAACTGGGAGCCTTGTTATGCTGATGGGCGGGATGTAAATTGCCAACAGCCACTCGGGAGAAGTGTATGGTGTTTCCTGAAACATCTAAAAAACTAAGCAACAGAGCCTAGAGCGCTTCCACTTATGGTCCTATAGCTTAGGGAAATTAAAATCAAAAGACACAGCCACCCCAAAGGTTGGGATGGCTCTGTTTACAAGAACCTGGTTTATGGTACAAGTTCACTATCGCAGAAAGTGAAAAATGGATAAAGAAGTTTTAGTACTTACGTACAATGCACTATCACTCAGCAATGAAATCTATGTCATCAGGCCCGTAGCAGCATAATGAGTGGATTCAGGTATGATGATTCTAACTGAAATAAGTCACACAGGAAAAGAAACATCATAAGATATCACTAATACACGGAATGTAAACTTGGCTACACAGGAACTGAATTACAAAACAGAACAGGGTCTCAAATTTAGAAAACCAACTTATGCTTGCTTAAGGGGAAAGGTGAGTTGGGGTGCTGCATAAAACCAGAGATTGAAATGAGCACAGATAAAGTTCCTTAAGCCAAATATGGAATAGACAAGAGCTACTCCTTGCTCACCGAAATGGACTCAACACCCCATATTAAATGCCTAAGAGTGTACCTGACTAGGAAGTATCTTAAAACCTATGGATTGCTATGTCTCTGAAAGAGAATCAAGTGTGTGTACAGGGGCATAAACGCAGCAGTGATAGGACTGGAGAGGTTCGGTGAGCAAATGAAGACCCTTTGAAGTCATATTGCATGGTACCCATTCCACGGGTCTCAACTCTCCAGGTTTAAGGTATTCTTCCTTCAGCTAAAACATGCATGTGGAACCCAGAGTATGATCAACCGTGTGATCGGGAGACGTGTTCCAATATGTCTCAGTTTTCGTCCCCTGGTACTCGGGTGCAACATTCCAGACGCTTTACTAACACTCTCCCGACTTGGAGAGTCAGTGCCTTTAACCTCCTGTTTGGCCCAGTTTGCAATTTCTGCGGAAGATGAACAGGAATAGGGAGAACCAATGAGAGACTAGCTGGAGGTGTCTGGACGGGCAAATTTAACTCTCATTTCCCACCAGGAAGAGGAATTAACCAAAGGCTCAGTGTGCCGTGCCGGAACCAGATTAGGGCCTGAAGCCATCCTGCGGTGTTGCGGCCAGCTCACGAGAAAGCGAGTTGAAGAAAGGAGCTCAGGGGCACTGTAATTCACAAACCTGCAGAGTTATAAATGACAGCTATCGTCCAAAAATATACTGAAGTAAGGCTGCCAAGAGGACTTGAAAGCGGGGCAGAATTGCAGGAAACCGATTTCAGGAGGTAGACTGGAATTGCATTTAAAGCATAGGAAAAGAGGCAGAACGTCCACAATGATGCACTTGGCCAAAAAGGGCGTATGCGTTTTTTCCTGAATATATTCAGGAAAAAACGCATACGCCCTTTTTGGCCAACCAAGCAAGCTTGCAAAGGAAATCTGCACTACAATGAAGTCTCACTTCCCCCCGGTCAAAAGGGCCATCTGAAAAAAGTGTAAAATCCAGAAAGGCAGGACAGGCCATGGAGACCTGGGAGCCTTGTTATGCTGATGGGCGGGATGTAAATTGCCAACAGCCACTCGGGAGAAGTGTATGGTGTTTCCTGAAACATCTAAAAAACAAAGCAACAGAGCCTAGGGCACTTCCACTTATGGTCCTATAGATTAGGGAAATTAAAATCAAAAAGACACAGCCACCCCAAAGGTTGGGACGGCTCTGTTTACAAGAACCTGGTTTACGGTACAAGTTCAATATCACAGAAAGTGAAAAATGGATAAAGAAGTTGTGGTACTTACGTACAATGCAGTATTACTCAGCAATGAAATCTGACATCAGGCCCGTAGCAGCATAATGAGTGGATTCAGGTACGATGATTCTAACTGAAATAAGTCACACAGAAAAAGAAACATCATAAGATATCACTAATACACGGAATGTAACCTTGGCTACACAGGAACTGAATTACAAAACAGAACAGGGTCTCAAATTTAGAAAACCAACTTATGCTTGCTTAAGGGGAAAGGTGAGTTGGGGTGCTGCATAAAACCAGAGATTGAAATGAGCACAGATAAAGTTCCTTAAGCCAAATATGGAATAGACAAGAGCTACTCCTTGCTCAACGAAATGGACTCAACACCCCATATTAAATGCCTAAGAGTGTACCTGACTAGGAAGTATCTTAAAACCTATGGATTGCTATGTCTCCGAAAGAGAATCAAGCGTGTGTACAGGGGCATAAACGCAGCAGTGATAGGATTGGAGAAGTTCGGTGAGCAAATGAAGACCCTTTGAAGTCATATTGCATGGTACCCATTCCACGGGTCTCAACTCTCCAGGTTTAAGGTATTCTTCCTTCAGCTAAAACATGCATGTGGAACCCAGAGTATGATCAACCGTGTGATCGGGAGACGTGTTCCAATATGTCTCAGTTTTCGTCCCCTGGTACTCGGGTGCAACATTCCAGACGCTTTACTAACACTCTCCCGACTTGGACAGTCAGTGCCTTTAACCTCCTGTTTGGCCCAGTTTGCAATTTCTGCAGAAGATGAACAGGAATAGGGAGAACCAATGACAGACTAGCTGGAGGTGTCTGGACGGGCAAATTTAACTCTCATTTCCCACCAGGAAGAGGAATTAACCAAAGGCTCAGCGTGCCGTGCCGGAACCAGATTAGGGCCTGAAGCCATCCTGCGGTGTTGCGGCCAGCTCACGAGAAAGCGAGTTGAAGAAAGGAGCTCAGGGACACTGTAATTCACAAACCTGCAGAGTTATAAATGACAGCTATTGTCCAAAAATATACTGAAGTAAGGCTGCCAAGAGGACTTGAAAGCGGGGCAGAATTGCAGGAAACCGATTTCAGGAGGTAGACTGGAATTGCATTGAAAGCATAGGAAAAGAGGCAGAACGTCCACAATGATGCACTTGGCCAAAAAGGGCGTATGCGTTTTTTCCTGAATATATTCAGGAAAAAACGCATACGCCCTTTTTGGCCAACCAAGCAAGCTTGCAAAGGAAATCTGCACTACAATGAAGTCTCACTTCCCCCCGCTCAAAAGGGCCATCTGAAAAAAGTGTAAAATCCAGAAAGGCAGGACAGGCCATGGAGAACTGGGAGCCTTGTTATGCTGATGGGCGGGATGTCAATTGCCAACAGCCACTCGGGAGAAGTGTATGGTGTTTCCTGAAACATCTAAAAAACAAAGCAACAGAGCCTAGGGCACTTCCACTTATGGTCCTATAGCTTAGGGAAATTAAAATCAAAAAGACACAGCCACCCCAAAGGTTGGGACGGCTCTGTTTACAAGAACCTGGTTTACGGTACAAGTTCAATATCACAGAAAGTGAAAAATGGATAAAGAAGTTGTGGTACTTACGTACAATGCAGTATCACTCAGCAATGAAATCTATGTCATCAGGCCCGTAGCAGCATAATGAGTGGATTCAGGTACGATGATTCTAACTGAAATAAGTCACACAGAAAAAGAAACATCATAAGATATCACTAATACACGGAATGTAACCTTGGCTACACAGGAACTGAATTACAAAACAGAACAGGGTCTCAAATTTAGAAAACCAACTTATGCTTGCTTAAGGGGAAAGGTGAGTTGGGGTGCTGCATAAAACCAGAGATTGAAATGAGCACAGATAAAGTTCCTTAAGCCAAATATGGAATAGACAAGAGCTACTCCTTGCTCAACGAAATGGACTCAACACCCCATATTAAATGCCTAAGAGTGTACCTGACTAGGAAGTATCTTAAAACCTATGGATTGCTATGTCTCTGAAAGAGAATCAAGCGTGTGTACAGGGGCATAAACGCAGCAGTGATAGGATTGGAGAGGTTCGGTGAGCAAATGAAGACCCTTTGAAGTCATATTGCATGGTACCCATTCCACGGGTCTCAACTCTCCAGGTTTAAGGTATTCTTCCTTCAGCTAAAACATGCATGTGGAACCCAGAGTATGATCAACCGTGTGATCGGGAGACGTGTTCCAATATGTCTCAGTTTTCGTCCCCTGGTACTCGGGTGCAACATTCCAGACGCTTTACTAACACTCTCCCGACTTGGAGAGTCAGTGCCTTTAACCTCCTGTTTGGCCCAGTTTGCAATTTCTGCGGAAGATGAACAGGAATAGGGAGAACCAATGACAGACCAGCTGGAGGTGTCTGGACGGGCAAATTTAACTCTCATTTCCCACCAGGAAGAGGAATTAACCAAAGGCTCAGCGTGCCATGCCGGAACCAGATTAGGGCCTGAAGCCATCCTGCGGTGTTGCGGCCAGCTCACGAGAAAGCGAGTTGAAGAAAGGAGCTCAGGGGCACTGTAATTCACAAACCTGCAGAGTTATAAATGACAGCTATCGTCCAAAAATATACTGAAGTAAGGCTGCCAAGAGGACTTGAAAGCGGGGCAGAATTGCAGGAAACCGATTTCAGGAGGTAGACTGGAATTGCATTTAAAGCATAGGAAAAGAGGCAGAACGTCCACAATGATGCACTTGGCCAAAAAGGGCGTATGCGTTTTTTCCTGAATATATTCAGGAAAAAACGCATACGCCCTTTTTGGCCAACCAAGCAAGCTTGCAAAGGAAATCTGCACTACAATGAAGTCTCACTTCCCCCCGCTCAAAAGGGCCATCTGAAAAAAGTGTAAAATCCAGAAAGGCAGGACAGGCCATGGAGAACTGGGAGCCTTGTTATGCTGATGGGCGGGATGTAAATTGCCAACAGCCACTCCGGAGAAGTGTATGGTGTTTCCTGAAACAGCTAAAAAACAAAGCAACAGAGCCTAGGGCACTTCCACTTATGGTCCTATAGCTTAGGGAAATTAAAATCAAAAGACACAGCCACCCCAAAGGTTGGGACGGCTCTGTTTACAAGAACCTGGTTTACGGTACAAGTTCAATATCGCAGAAAGTGAAAAATGGATAAAGAAGTTGTGGTACTTACGTACAATGCAGTATCACTCAGCAATGAAATCTATGTCATCAGGCCCGTAGCAGCATAATGAGTGGATTCAGGTACGATGATTCTAACTGAAATAAGTCACACAGGAAAAGAAACATCATAAGATATCACTAATACACGGAATGTAACCTTGGCTACACAGGAACTGAATTACAAAACAGAACAGGGTCTCAAATTTAGAAAACCAACTTATGCTTGCTTAAGGGGAAAGGTGAGTTGGGGTGCTGCATAAAACCAGAGATTGAAATGAGCACAGATAAAGTTCCTTAAGCCAAATATGGAATAGACAAGAGCTACTCCTTGCTCAACGAAATGGACTCAACACCCCATATTAAATGCCTAAGAGTGTACCTGACTAGGAAGTATCTTAAAACCTATGGATTGCTATGTCTCTGAAAGAGAATCAAGTGTGTGTACAGGGGCATAAACGCAGCAGTGATAGGATTGGAGAGGTTCGGTGAGCAAATGAAGACCCTTTGAAGTCATATTGCATGGTACCCATTCCACGGGTCTCAACTCTCCAGGTTTAAGGGATTCTTCCTTCAGCTAAAACATGCATGTGGAACCCAGAGTATGATCAACCGTGTGATCGGGAGACGTGTTCCAATATGTCTTAGTTTTCGTACCCTGGTACTCGGGTGCAACATTCCAGACGCTTTACTAACACTCTCCCGACTTGGAGAGTCAGTGCCTTTAACCTCCTGTTTGGCCCAGTTTGCAATTTCTGCGGAAGATGAACAGGAATAGGGAGAACCAATGACAGACTAGCTGGAGGTGTCTGGACGGGCAAATTTAACTCTCATTTCCCACCAGGAAGAGGAATTAACCAAAGGCTCAGCGTGCCGTGCCGGAACCAGATTAGGGCCTGAAGCCATCCTGCGGTGTTGCGGCCAGCTCACGAGAAAGCGAGTTGAAGAAAGGAGCTCAGGGGCACTGTAATTCACAAACCTGCAGAGTTATAAATGTCAGCTATCGTCCAAAAATATACTGAAGTAAGGCTGCCAAGAGGACTTGAAAGCGGGGCAGAATTGCAGGAAACCGATTTCAGGAGGTAGACTGGAATTGCATTTAAAGCATAGGAAAAGAGGCAGAACGTCCACAATGATGCACTTGGCCAAAAAGGGCGTATGCGTTTTTTCCTGAATATATTCAGGAAAAAACGCATACGCCCTTTTTGGCCAACCAAGCAAGCTTGCAAAGGAAATCTGCACTACAATGAAGTCTCACTTCCCCCCGGTCAAAAGGGCCATCTGAAAAAAGTGTAAAATCCAGAAAGGCAGGACAGGCCATGGAGAACTGGGAGCCTTGTTATGCTGATGGGCGGGATGTAAATTGCCAACAGCCACTCGGGAGAAGTGTATTGTGTTTCCTGAAACATCTAAAAAACTAAGCAACAGAGCCTAGGGCACTTCCACTTATGGTCCTATAGCTTAGGGAAATTAAAATCAAAAAGACACAGCCACCCCAAAGGTTGGGACGGCTCTGTTTACAAGAACCTGGTTTACGGTACAAGTTCAATATCGCAGAAAGTGAAAAATGGATAAAGAAGTTGTGGTACTTACGTACAATGCAGTATCACTCAGCAATGAAATCTATGTCATCAGGCCCGTAGCAGCATAATGAGTGGATTCAGGTACGATGATTCTAACTGAAATAAGTCACACAGAAAAAGAAACATCATAAGATATCACTAATACACGGAATGTAACCTTGGCTACACAGGAACTGAATTCCAAAACAGAACAGGGTCTCAAATTTAGAAACCCAACTTATGCTTGCTTAAGGGGAAAGGTGAGTTGGGGTGCTGCATAAAACCAGAGATTGAAATGAGCACAGATAAAGTTCCTTAAGCCAAATATGGAATAGACAAGAGCTACTCCTTGCTCAACGAAATGGACTCAACACACCATATTAAATGCCTAAGAGTGTACCTGACTAGGAAGTATCTTAAAACCTATGGATTGCTATGTCTCTGAAAGAGAATCAAGTGTGTGTACAGGGGCATAAACGCAGCAGTGATAGGATTGGAGAGGTTCGGTGAGCAAATGAAGACCCTTTGAAGTCATATTGCATGGTACCCATTCCACGGGTCTCAACTCTCCAGGTTTAAGGTATTCTTCCTTCAGCTAAAACATGCATGTGGAACCCAGAGTATGATCAACCGTGTGATCGGGAGACGTGTTCCAATATGTGTCAGTTTTCGTCCCCTGGTACTCGGGTGCAACATTCCAGACGCTTTACTAACACTCTCCCGACTTGGAGAGTCAGTGCCTTTAACCTCCTGTTTGGCCCAGTTTGCAATTTCTGCGGAAGATGAACAGGAATAGGGAGAACCAATGAGAGACTAGCTGGAGGTGTCTGGACGGGCAAATTTAACTCTCATTTCCCACCAGGAAGAGGAATTAACCAAAGGCTCAGCGTGCCGTGCCGGAACCAGATTAGGGCCTGAAGCAATCCTGCGGTGTTGCGGCCAGCTCACCAGAAAGCGAGTTGAAGAAAGGAGCTCAGGGGCACTGTAATTCACAAACCTGCAGAGTTATAAATGACAGCTATCGTCCAAAAATATACTGAAGTAAGGCTGCCAAGAGGACTTGAAAGCGGGGCAGAATTGCAGGAAACCGATTTCAGGAGGTAGACTGGAATTGCATTTAAAGCATAGGAAAAGAGGCAGAACGTCCACAATGATGCACTTGGCCAAAAAGGGCGTATGCGTTTTTTCCTGAATATATTCAGGAAAAAACGCATACGCCCTTTTTGGCCAACCAAGCAAGCTTGCAAAGGAAATCTGCACTACAATGAAGTCTCACTTCCCCCCGGTCAAAAGGGCCATCTGAAAAAAGTGTAAAATCCACAAAGGCAGGACAGGCCATGGAGAACTGGGAGCCTTGTTATGCTGATGGGCGGGATGTAAATTGCCAACAGCCACTCGGGAGAAGTGTATGGTGTTTCCTGAAACATCTAAAAAACTAAGCAACAGAGCCTAGAGCGCTTCCACTTATGGTCCTATAGCTTAGGGAAATTAAAATCAAAAGACACAGCCACCCCAAAGGTTGGGATGGCTCTGTTTACAAGAACCTGGTTTATGGTACAAGTTCACTATCGCAGAAAGTGAAAAATGGATAAAGAAGTTTTAGTACTTACGTACAATGCAGTATCACTCAGCAATGAAATCTATGTCATCAGGCCCGTAGCAGCATAATGAGTGGATTCAGGTATGATGATTCTAACTGAAATAAGTCACACAGGAAAAGAAACATCATAAGATATCACTAATACACGGAATGTAAACTTGGCTACACAGGAACTGAATTACAAAACAGAACAGGGTCTCAAATTTAGAAAACCAACTTATGCTTGCTTAAGGGGAAAGGTGAGTTGGGGTGCTGCATAAAACCAGAGATTGAAATGAGCACAGATAGAGTTCCTTAAGCCAAATATGGAATAGACAAGAGCTACTCCTTGCTCACCGAAATGGACTCAACACCCCATATTAAATGCCTAAGAGTGTACCTGACTAGGAAGTATCTTAAAACCTATGGATTGCTATGTCTCTGAAAGAGAATCAAGTGTGTGTACAGGGGCATAAACGCAGCAGTGATAGGACTGGAGAGGTTCGGTGAGCAAATGAAGACCCTTTGAAGTCATATTGCATGGTACCCATTCCACGGGTCTCAACTCTCCAGGTTTAAGGTATTCTTCCTTCAGCTAAAACATGCATGTGGAACCCAGAGTATGATCAACCGTGTGATCGGGAGACGTGTTCCAATATGTCTCAGTTTTCGTCCCCTGGTACTCGGGTGCAACATTCCAGACGCTTTACTAACACTCTCCCGACTTGGAGAGTCAGTGCCTTTAACCTCCTGTTTGGCCCAGTTTGCAATTTCTGCGGAAGATGAACAGGAATAGGGAGAACCAATGAGAGACTAGCTGGAGGTGTCTGGACGGGCAAATTTAACTCTCATTTCCCACCAGGAAGAGGAATTAACCAAAGGCTCAGTGTGCCGTGCCGGAACCAGATTAGGGCCTGAAACCATCCTGCGGTGTTGCGGCCAGCTCACGAGAAAGCGAGTTGAAGAAAGGAGCTCAGGGGCACTGTAATTCACAAACCTGCAGAGTTATAAATGACAGCTATCGTCCAAAAATATACTGAAGTAAGGCTGCCAAGAGGACTTGAAAGCGGGGCAGAATTGCAGGAAACCGATTTCAGGAGGTAGACTGGAATTGCATTTAAAGCATAGGAAAAGAGGCAGAACGTCCACAATGATGCACTTGGCCAAAAAGGGCGTATGCGTTTTTTCCTGAATATATTCAGGAAAAAACGCATACGCCCTTTTTGGCCAACCAAGCAAGCTTGCAAAGGAAATCTGCACTACAGTGAAGTCTCACTTCCCCCCGGTCAAAAGGGCCATCTGAAAAAAGTGTAAAATCCAGAAAGGCAGGACAGGCCATGGAGAACTGGGAGCCTTGTTATGCTGATGGGCGGGATGTCAATTGCCAACAGCCACTCGGGAGAAGTGTATGGTGTTTCCTGAAACAGCTAAAAAACAAAGCAACAGAGCCTAGGGCACTTCCACTTATGGTCCTATAACTTAGGGAAATTAAAATCAAAAAGACACAGCCACCCCAAAGGTTGGGACGGCTCTGTTTACAAGAACCTGGTTTACGGTACAAGTTCAATATCGCAGAAAGTGAAAAATGGATAAAGAAGTTGTGGTACTTACGTACAATGCAGTATCACTCAGCAATGAAATCTATGTCATCAGGCCCGTAGCAGCATAATGAGTGGATTCAGGTATGATGATTCTAACTGAAATAAGTCACACAGGAAAAGAAACATCATAAGATAACACTAATACACGGAATGTAAACTTGGCTACACAGGAACTGAATTACAAAACAGAACAGGGTCTCAAATTTAGCAAACCAACTTATGCTTGCTTAAGGGGAAAGGTGAGTTGGGGTGCTGCATAAAACCAGAGATTGAAATGAGCACAGATAAAGTTCCTTAAGCCAAATATGGAATAGACAAGAGCTACTCCTTGCTCAACGAAATGGACTCAACACCCCATATTAAATGCCTAAGAGTGTACCTGACTAGGAAGTATCTTAAAACCTATGGATTGCTATGTCTCTGAAAGAGAATCAAGTGTGTGTACAGGGGCATAAACGCAGCAGTGATAGGATTGGAGAGGTTCGGTGAGCAAATGAAGACCCTTTGAAGTCATATTGCATGGTACCCATTCCACGGGTCTCAACTCTCCAGGTTTAAGGGATTCTTCCTTCAGCTAAAACATGCATGTGGAACCCAGAGTATGATCAACCGTGTGATCGGGAGACGTGTTCCAATATGTCTCAGTTTTCGTCCCCTGGTACTCGGGTGCAACATTCCAGACGCTTTACTAACACTCTCCCGACTTGGAGAGTCAGTGCCTTTAACCTCCTGTTTGGCCCAGTTTGCAATTTCTGCGGAAGATGAACAGGAATAGGGAGAACCAATGAGAGACTAGCTGGAGGTGTCTGGACGGGCAAATTTAACTCTCATTTCCCACCAGGAAGAGGAATTAACCAAAGGCTCAGTGTGCCGTGCCGGAACCAGATTAGGGCCTGAAACCATCCTGCGGTGTTGCGGCCAGCTCACGAGAAAGCGAGTTGAAGAAAGGAGCTCAGGGGCACTGTAATTCACAAACCTGCAGAGTTATAAATGACAGCTATCGTCCAAAAATATACTGAAGTAAGGCTGCCAAGAGGACTTGAAAGCGGGGCAGAATTGCAGGAAACCGATTTCAGGAGGTAGACTGGAATTGCATTTAAAGCATAGGAAAAGAGGCAGAACGTCCACAATGATGCACTTGGCCAAAAAGGGCGTATGCGTTTTTTCCTGAATATATTCAGGAAAAAACGCATACGCCCTTTTTGGCCAACCAAGCAAGCTTGCAAAGGAAATCTGCACTACAGTGAAGTCTCACTTCCCCCCGGTCAAAAGGGCCATCTGAAAAAAGTGTAAAATCCAGAAAGGCAGGACAGGCCATGGAGAACTGGGAGCCTTGTTATGCTGATGGGCGGGATGTCAATTGCCAACAGCCACTCGGGAGAAGTGTATGGTGTTTCCTGAAACAGCTAAAAAACAAAGCAACAGAGCCTAGGGCACTTCCACTTATGGTCCTATAACTTAGGGAAATTAAAATCAAAAAGACACAGCCACCCCAAAGGTTGGGACGGCTCTGTTTACAAGAACCTGGTTTACGGTACAAGTTCAATATCGCAGAAAGTGAAAAATGGATAAAGAAGTTGTGGTACTTACGTACAATGCAGTATCACTCAGCAATGAAATCTATGTCATCAGGCCCGTAGCAGCATAATGAGTGGATTCAGGTATGATGATTCTAACTGAAATAAGTCACACAGGAAAAGAAACATCATAAGATAACACTAATACACGGAATGTAAACTTGGCTACACAGGAACTGAATTACAAAACAGAACAGGGTCTCAAATTTAGCAAACCAACTTATGCTTGCTTAAGGGGAAAGGTGAGTTGGGGTGCTGCATAAAACCAGAGATTGAAATGAGCACAGATAAAGTTCCTTAAGCCAAATATGGAATAGACAAGAGCTACTCCTTGCTCAACGAAATGGACTCAACACCCCATATTAAATGCCTAAGAGTGTACCTGACTAGGAAGTATCTTAAAACCTATGGATTGCTATGTCTCTGAAAGAGAATCAAGTGTGTGTACAGGGGCATAAACGCAGCAGTGATAGGATTGGAGAGGTTCGGTGAGCAAATGAAGACCCTTTGAAGTCATATTGCATGGTACCCATTCCACGGGTCTCAACTCTCCAGGTTTAAGGGATTCTTCCTTCAGCTAAAACATGCATGTGGAACCCAGAGTATGATCAACCGTGTGATCGGGAGACGTGTTCCAATATGTCTCAGTTTTCGTCCCCTGGTACTCGGGTGCAACATTCCAGACGCTTTACTAACACTCTCCCGACTTGGAGAGTCAGTGCCTTTAACCTCCTGTTTGGCCCAGTTTGCAATTTCTGCGGAAGATGAACAGGAATAGGGAGAACCAATGACAGACCAGCTGGAGGTGTCTGGACGGGCAAATTTAACTCTCATTTCCCACCAGGAAGAGGAATTAACCAAAGGCTCAGCGTGCCGTGCCGGAACCAGATTAGGGCCTGAAGCCATCCTGCGGTGTTGCGGCCAGCTCACGAGAAAGCGAGTTGAAGAAAGGAGCTCAGGGGCACTGTAATTCACAAACCTGCAGAGTTATAAATGACAGCTATCGTCCAAAAATATACTGAAGTAAGGCTGCCAAGAGGACTTGAAAGCGGGGCAGAATTGCAGGAAACCGATTTCAGGAGGTAGACTGGAATTGCATTTAAAGCATAGGAAAAGAGGCAGAACGTCCACAATGATGCACTTGGCCAAAAAGGGCGTATGCGTTTTTTCCTGAATATATTCAGGAAAAAACGCATACGCCCTTTTTGGCCAACCAAGCAAGCTTGCAAAGGAAATCTGCACTACAGTGAAGTCTCACTTCCCCCCGGTCAAAAGGGCCATCGGAAAAAAGTGTAAAATCCAGAAAGGCAGGACAGGCCATGGAGAACTGGGAGCCTTGTTATGCTGATGGGCGGGATGTAAATTGCCAACAGCCACTCCGGAAAAGTGTATGGTGTTTCCTGAAACAGCTAAAAAACAAAGCAACAGAGCCTAGGGCACTTCCACTTATGGTCCTATAGCTTAGGGAAATTAAAATCAAAAAGACACAGCCACCCCAAAGGTTGGGACGGCTCTGTTTACAAGAACCTGGTTTACGGTACAAGTTCACTATCACAGAAAGTGAAAAATGGATAAAGAAGTTGTGGTACTTACGTACAATGCAGTATCACTCAGCAATGAAATCTATGTCATCAGGCCCGTAGCAGCATAATGAGTGGATTCAGGTATGATGATTCTAACTGAAATAAGTCACACAGGAAAAGAAACATCATAAGATATCACTAATACACGGAATGTAAACTTGGCTACACAGGAACTGAATTACAAAACAGAACAGGGTCTCAAATTTAGAAAACCAACTTATGCTTGCTTAAGGGGAAAGGTGAGTTGGGGTGCTGCATAAAACCAGAGATTGAAATGAGCACAGATAAAGTTCCTTAAGCCAAATATGGAATAGACAAGAGCTACTCCTTGCTCAACGAAATGGACTCAACACCCCATATTAAATGCCTAAGAGTGTACCTGACTAGGAAGTATCTTAAAACCTATGGATTGCTATGTCTCTGAAAGAGAATCAAGTGTGTGTACGGGGGCATAAACGCAGCAGTGATAGGACTGGAGAGGTTCGGTGAGCAAATGAAGACCCTTTGAAGTCATATTGCATGGTACCCATTCCACGGGTCTCAACTCTCCAGGTTTAAGGTATTCTTCCTTCAGCTAAAACATGCATGTGGAACCCAGAGTATGATCAACCGTGTGATCGGGAGACGTGTTCCAATATGTCTCAGTTTTCGTCCCCTGGTACTCGGGTGCAACATTCCAGACGCTTTACTAACACTCTCCCGACTTGGAGAGTCAGTGCCTTTAACCTCCTGTTTGGCCCAGTTTGCAATTTCTGCGGAAGATGAACAGGAATAGGGAGAACCAATGACAGACCAGCTGGAGGTGTCTGGACGGGCAAATTTAACTCTCATTTCCCACCAGGAAGAGGAATTAACCAAAGGCTCAGCGTGCCGTGCCGGAACCAGATTAGGGCCTGAAGCCATCCTGCGGGGTTGCGGCCAGCTCACGAGAAAGCGAGTTGAAGAAAGGAGCTCAGGGGCACTGTAATTCACAAACCTGCAGAGTTATAAATGACAGCTATCGTCCAAAAATATACTGAAGTAAGGCTGCCAAGAGGACTTGAAAGCGGGGCAGAATTGCAGGAAACCGATTTCAGGAGGTAGACTGGAATTGCATTTAAAGCATAGGAAAAGAGGCAGAACGTCCACAATGATGCACTTGGCCAAAAAGGGCGTATGCGTTTTTTCCTGAATATATTCAGGAAAAAACGCATACGCCCTTTTTGGCCAACCAAGCAAGCTTGCAAAGGAAATCTGCACTACAGTGAAGTCTCACTTCCCCCCGGTCAAAAGGGCCATCTGAAAAAAGTGTAAAATCCAGAAAGGCAGGACAGGCCATGGAGAACTGGGAGCCTTGTTATGCTGATGGGCGGGATGTCAATTGCCAACAGCCACTCGGGAGAAGTGTATGGTGTTTCCTGAAACATCTAAAAAACAAAGCAACAGAGCCTAGGGCACTTCCACTTATGGTCCTATAGCTTAGGGAAATTAAAATCAAAAAGACACAGCCACCCCAAAGGTTGGGACGGCTCTGTTTACAAGAACCTGATTTACGGTACAAGTTCACTATCGCAGAAAGTGAAAAATGGATAAAGAAGTTGTGGTACTTACGTACAATGCAGTATCACTCAGCAATGAAATCTATGTCATCAGGCCCGTAGCAGCATAATGAGTGGATTCAGGTATGATGATTCTAACTGAAATAAGTCACACAGGAAAAGAAACATCATAAGATATCACTAATACACGGAATGTAAACTTGGCTACACAGGAACTGAATTACAAAACAGAACAGGGTCTCAAATTTAGAAAACCAACTTATGCTTGCTTAAGGGGAAAGGTGAGTTGGGGTGCTGCATAAAACCAGAGATTGAAATGAGCACAGATAAAGTTCCTTAAGCCAAATATGGAATAGACAAGAGCTACTCCTTGCTCAACGAAATGGACTCAACACCCCATATTAAATGCCTAAGAGTGTACCTGACTAGGAAGTATCTTAAAACCTATGGATTGCTATGTCTCTGAAAGAGAATCAAGTGTGTGTACAGGGGCATAAACGCAGCAGTGATAGGACTGGAGAGGTTCGGTGAGCAAATGAAGACCCTTTGAAGTCATATTGCATGGTACCCATTCCACGGGTCTCAACTCTCCAGATTTAAGGTATTCTTCCTTCAGCTAAAACATGCATGTGGAACCCAGAGTATGATCAACCGTGTGATCGGGAGACGTGTTCCAATATGTGTCAGTTTTCGTCCCCTGGTACTCGGGTGCAACATTCCAGACGCTTTACTAACACTCTCCCGACTTGGAGAGTCAGTGCCTTTAACCTCCTGTTTGGCCCAGTTTGCAATTTCTGCGGAAGATGAACAGGAATAGGGAGAACCATTGACAGACTAGCTGGAGGTGTCTGGACGGGCAAATTTAACTCTCATTTCCCACCAGGAAGAGGAATTAACCAAAGGCTCAGCGTGCCGTGCCGGAACCAGAATAGGGCCTGAAGCCATCCTGCGGTGTTGCGGCCAGCTCACGAGAAAGCGAGTTGAAGAAAGGAGCTCAGGGGCACTGTAATTCACAAACCTGCAGAGTTATAAATGACAGCTATCGTCCAAAAATATACTGAAGTAAGGCTGCCAAGAGGACTTGAAAGCGGGGCAGAATTGCAGGAAACCGATTTCAGGAGGTAGACTGGAATTGCATTTAAAGCATAGGAAAAGAGGCAGAACGTCCACAATGATGCACTTGGCCAAAAAGGGCGTATGCGTTTTTTCCTGAATATATTCAGGAAAAAACGCATACGCCCTTTTTGGCCAACCAAGCAAGCTTGCAAAGGAAATCTGCACTACAGTGAAGTCTCACTTCCCCCCGGTCAAAAGGGCCATCTGAAAAAAGTGTAAAATCCAGAAAGGCAGGACAGGCCATGGAGAACTGGGAGCCTTGTTATGCTGATGGGCGGGATGTCAATTGCCAACAGCCACTCGGGAGAAGTGTATGGTGTTTCCTGAAACATCTAAAAAACAAAGCAACAGAGCCTAGGGCACTTCCACTTATGGTCCTATAGCTTAGGGAAATTAAAATCAAAAAGACACAGCCACCCCAAAGGTTGGGACGGCTCTGTTTACAAGAACCTGGTTTACGGTACAAGTTCAATATCGCAGAAAGTGAAAAATGGATAAAGAAGTTGTGGTACTTACGTACAATGCAGTATCACTCAGCAATGAAATCTATGTCATCAGGCCCGTAGCAAAATAATGAGTGGATTCAGGTATGATGATTCTAACTGAAATAAGTCACACAGGAAAAGAAACATCATAAAATATCACTAATACACGGAATGTAAACTTGGCTACACAGGAACTGAATTACAAAACAGAACAGGGTCTCAAATTTAGAAAACCAACTTATGCTTGCTTAAGGGGAAAGGTGAGTTGGGGTGCTGCATAAAACCAGAGATTGAAATGAGCACAGATAAAGTTCCTTAAGCCAAATATGGAATAGACAAGAGCTACTCCTTGCTCACCGAAATGGACTCAACACCCCATATTAAATGCCTAAGAGTGTACCTGACTAGGAAGTATCTTAAAACCTATGGATTGCTATGTCTCTGAAAGAGAATCAAGTGTGTGTACAGGGGCATAAACGCAGCAGTGATAGGACTGGAGAGGTTCGGTGAGCAAATGAAGACCCTTTGAAGTCATATTGCATGGTACCCATTCCACGGGTCTCAACTCTCCAGGTTTAAGGTATTCTTCCTTCAGCTAAAACATGCATGTGGAACCCAGAGTATGATCAACCGTGTGATCGGGAGACGTGTTCCAATATGTCTCAGTTTTCGTCCCCTGGTACTCGGGTGCAACATTCCAGACGCTTTACTAACACTCTCCCGACTTGGAGAGTCAGTGCCTTTAACCTCCTGTTTGGCCCAGTTTGCAATTTCTGCGGAAGATGAACAGGAATAGGGAGAACCAATGAGAGACTAGCTGGAGGTGTCTGGACGGGCAAATTTAACTCTCATTTCCCACCAGGAAGAGGAATTAACCAAAGGCTCAGCGTGCCGTGCCGGAACCAGATTAGGGCCTGAAGCCATCCTGCGGGGTTGCGGCCAGCTCACGAGAAAGCGAGTTGAAGAAAGGAGCTCAGGGGCACTGTAATTCACAAACCTGCAGAGTTATAAATGACAGCTATCGTCCAAAAATATACTGAAGTAAGGCTGCCAAGAGGACTTGAAAGCGGGGCAGAATTGCAGGAAACCGATTTCAGGAGGTAGACTGGAATTGCATTTAAAGCATAGGAAAAGAGGCAGAACGTCCACAATGATGCACTTGGCCAAAAAGGGCGTATGCGTTTTTTCCTGAATATATTCAGGAAAAAACGCATACGCCCTTTTTGGCCAACCAAGCAAGCTTGCAAAGGAAATCTGCACTACAGTGAAGTCTCACTTCCCCCCGGTCAAAAGGGCCATCTGAAAAAAGTGTAAAATCCAGAAAGGCAGGACAGGCCATGGAGAACTGGGAGCCTTGTTATGCTGATGGGCGGGATGTCAATTGCCAACAGCCACTCGGGAGAAGTGTATGGTGTTTCCTGAAACATCTAAAAAACAAAGCAACAGAGCCTAGGGCACTTCCACTTATGGTCCTATAGCTTAGGGAAATTAAAATCAAAAAGACACAGCCACCCCAAAGGTTGGGACGGCTCTGTTTACAAGAACCTGGTTTACGGTACAAGTTCACTATCGCAGAAAGTGAAAAATGGATAAAGAAGTTGTGGTACTTACGTACAATGCAGTATCACTCAGCAATGAAATCTATGTCCTCAGGCCCGTAGCAGCATAATGAGTGGATTCAGGTATGATGATTCTAACTGAAATAAGTCACACAGGAAAAGAAACATCATAAGATATCACTAATAGACGGAATGTAAACTTGGCTACACAGGAACTGAATTACAAAACAGAACAGGGTCTCAAATTTAGCAAACCAACTTATGCTTGCTTAAGGGGAAAGGTGAGTTGGGGTGCTGCATAAAACCAGAGATTGAAATGAGCACAGATAAAGTTCCTTAAGCCAAATATGGAATAGACAAGAGCTACTCCTTGCTCAACGAAATGGACTCAACACCCCATATTAAATGCCTAAGAGTGTACCTGACTAGGAAGTATCTTAAAACCTATGGATTGCTATGTCTCTGAAAGAGAATCAAGTGTGTGTACAGGGGCATAAACGCAGCAGTGATAGGATTGGAGAGGTTCGGTGAGCAAATGAAGACCCTTTGAAGTCATATTGCATGGTACCCATTCCACGGGTCTCAACTCTCCAGGTTTAAGGTATTCTTCCTTCAGCTAAAACATGCATGTGGAACCCAGAGTATGATCAACCGTGTGATCGGGAGACGTGTTCCAATATGTCTCAGTTTTCGTCCCCTGGTACTCGGGTGCAACATTCCAGACGCTTTACTAACACTCTCCCGACTTGGAGAGTCAGTGCCTTTAACCTCCTGTTTGGCCCAGTTTGCAATTTCTGCGGAAGATGAACAGGAATAGGGAGAACCAATGACAGACTAGCTGGAGGTGTCTGGACGGGCAAATTTAACTCTCATTTCCCACCAGGAAGAGGAATTAACCAAAGGCTCAGCGTGCCGTGCCGGAACCAGATTAGGGCCTGAAGCCATCCTGCGGGGTTGCGGCCAGCTCACGAGAAAGCGAGTTGAAGAAAGGAGCTCAGGGGCACTGTAATTCACAAACCTGCAGAGTTATAAATGACAGCTATCGTCCAAAAATATACTGAAGTAAGGCTGCCAAGAGGACTTGAAAGCGGGGCAGAATTGCAGGAAACCGATTTCAGGAGGTAGACTGGAATTGCATTTAAAGCATAGGAAAAGAGGCAGAACGTCCACAATGATGCACTTGGCCAAAAAGGGCGTATGCGTTTTTTCCTGAATATATTCAGGAAAAAACGCATACGCCCTTTTTGGCCAACCAAGCAAGCTTGCAAAGGAAATCTGCACTACAGTGAAGTCTCACTTCCCCCCGGTCAAAAGGGCCATCTGAAAAAAGTGTAAAATCCAGAAAGGCAGGACAGGCCATGGAGAACTGGGAGCCTTGTTATGCTGATGGGCGGGATGTCAATTGCCAACAGCCACTCGGGAGAAGTGTATGGTGTTTCCTGAAACATCTAAAAAACAAAGCAACAGAGCCTAGGGCACTTCCACTTATGGTCCTATAGCTTAGGGAAATTAAAATCAAAAAGACACAGCCACCCCAAAGGTTGGGACGGCTCTGTTTACAAGAACCTGGTTTACGGTACAAGTTCACTATCGCAGAAAGTGAAAAATGGATAAAGAAGTTGTGGTACTTACGTACAATGCAGTATCACTCAGCAATGAAATCTATGTCCTCAGGCCCGTAGCAGCATAATGAGTGGATTCAGGTATGATGATTCTAACTGAAATAAGTCACACAGGAAAAGAAACATCATAAGATATCACTAATAGACGGAATGTAAACTTGGCTACACAGGAACTGAATTACAAAACAGAACAGGGTCTCAAATTTAGCAAACCAACTTCTGCTTGCTTAAGGGGAAAGGTGAGTTGGGGTGCTGCATAAAACCAGAGATTGAAATGAGCACAGATAAAGTTCCTTAAGCCAAATATGGAATAGACAAGAGCTACTCCTTGCTCAACGAAATGGACTCAACACCCCATATTAAATGCCTAAGAGTGTACCTGACTAGGAAGTATCTTAAAACCTATGGATTGCTATGTCTCTGAAAGAGAATCAAGTGTGTGTACAGGGGCATAAACGCAGCAGTGATAGGATTGGAGAGGTTCGGTGAGCAAATGAAGACCCTTTGAAGTCATATTGCATGGTACCCATTCCACGGGTCTCAACTCTCCAGGTTTAAGGTATTCTTCCTTCAGCTAAAACATGCATGTGGAACCCAGAGTATGATCAACCGTGTGATCGGGAGACGTGTTCCAATATGTCTCAGTTTTCGTCCCCTGGTACTCGGGTGCAACATTCCAGACGCTTTACTAACACTCTCCCGACTTGGAGAGTCAGTGCCTTTAACCTCCTGTTTGGCCCAGTTTGCAATTTCTGCGGAAGATGAACAGGAATAGGGAGAACCAATGACAGACTAGCTGGAGGTGTCTGGACGGGCAAATTTAACTCTCATTTCCCACCAGGAAGAGGAATTAACCAAAGGCTCAGCGTGCCGTGCCGGAACCAGATTAGGGCCTGAAGCCATCCTGCGGTGTTGCGGCCAGCTCACGAGAAAGCGAGTTGAAGAAAGGAGCTCAGGGGCACTGTAATTCACAAACCTGCAGAGTTATAAATGACAGCTATCGTCCAAAAATATACTGAAGTAAGGCTGCCAAGAGGACTTGAAAGCGGGGCAGAATTGCAGGAAACCGATTTCAGGAGGTAGACTGGAATTGCATTTAAAGCATAGGAAAAGAGGCAGAACGTCCACAATGATGCACTTGGCCAAAAAGGGCGTATGCGTTTTTTCCTGAATATATTCAGGAAAAAACGCATACGCCCTTTTTGGCCAACCAAGCAAGCTTGCAAAGGAAATCTGCACTACAGTGAAGTCTCACTTCCCCCCGGTCAAAAGGGCCATCTGAAAAAAGTGTAAAATCCAGAAAGGCAGGACAGGCCATGGAGAACTGGGAGCCTTGTTATGCTGATGGGCGGGATGTCAATTGCCAACAGCCACTCCGGAAAAGTGTATGGTGTTTCCTGAAACAGCTAAAAAACAAAGCAACAGAGCCTAGGGCACTTCCACTTATGGTCCTATAGCTTAGGGAAATTAAAATCAAAAAGACACAGCCACCCCAAAGGTTGGGACGGCTCTGTTTACAAGAACCTGGTTTACGGTACAAGTTCACTATCGCAGAAAGTGAAAAATGGATAAAGAAGTTGTGGTACTTACGTACAATGCAGTATCACTCAGCAATGAAATCTAAGTCATCAGGCCCGTAGCAGCATAATGAGTGGATTCAGGTATGATGATTCTAACTGAAATAAGTCACACAGGAAAAGAAACATCATAAGATATCACTAATACACGGAATGTAACCTTGGCTACACAGGAACTGAATTACAAAACAGAACAGGGTCTCAAATTTAGAAAACCAACTTATGCTTGCTTAAGGGGAAAGGTGAGTTGGGGTGCTGCATAAAACCAGAGATTGAAATGAGCACAGATAAAGTTCCTTAAGCCAAATATGGAATAGACAAGAGCTACTCCTTGCTCAACGAAATGGACTCAACACCCCATATTAAATGCCTAAGAGTGTACCTGACTAGGAAGTATCTTAAAACCTATGGATTGCTATGTCTCTGAAAGAGAATCAAGTGTGTGTACAGGGGCATAAACGCAGCAGTGATAGGACTGGAGAGGTTCGGTGAGCAAATGAAGACCCTTTGAAGTCATATTGCATGGTACCCATTCCACGGGTCTCAACTCTCCAGGTTTAAGGTATTCTTCCTTCAGCTAAAACATGCATGTGGAACCCAGAGTATGATCAACCGTGTGATCGGGAGACGTGTTCCAATATGTGTCAGTTTTCGTCCCCTGGTACTCGGGTGCAACATTCCAGACGCTTTACTAACACTCTCCCGACTTGGAGAGTCAGTGCCTTTAACCTCCTGTTTGGCCCAGTTTGCAATTTCTGCGGAAGATGAACAGGAATAGGGAGAACCAATGACAGACTAGCTGGAGGTGTCTGGACGGGCAAATTTAACTCTCATTTCCCACCAGGAAGAGGAATTAACCAAAGGCTCAGCGTGCCGTGCCGGAACCAGATTAGGGCCTGAAGCCATCCTGCGGGGTTGCGGCCAGCTCACGAGAAAGCGAGTTGAAGAAAGGAGCTCAGGGGCACTGTAATTCACAAACCTGCAGAGTTATAAATGACAGCTATCGTCCAAAAATATACTGAAGTAAGGCTGCCAAGAGGACTTGAAAGCGGGGCAGAATTGCAGGAAACCGATTTCAGGAGGTAGACTGGAATTGCATTGAAAGCATAGGAAAAGAGGCAGAACGTCCACAATGATGCACTTGGCCAAAAAGGGCGTATGCGTTTTTTCCTGAATATATTCAGGAAAAAACGCATACGCCCTTTTTGGCCAACCAAGCAAGCTTGCAAAGGAAATCTGCACTACAGTGAAGTCTCACTTCCCCCCGGTCAAAAGGGCCATCTGAAAAAAGTGTAAAATCCAGAAAGGCAGGACAGGCCATGGAGAACTGGGAGCCTTGTTATGCTGATGGGCGGGATGTCAATTGCCAACAGCCACTCGGGAGAAGTGTATGGTGTTTCCTGAAACATCTAAAAAACAAAGCAACAGAGCCTAGGGCACTTCCACTTATGGTCCTATAGCTTAGGGAAATTAAAATCAAAAGACACAGCCACCCCAAAGGTTGGGACGGCTCTGTTTACAAGAACCTGGTTTACGGTACAAGTTCAATATCGCAGAAAGTGAAAAATGGATAAAGAAGTTGTGGTACTTACGTACAATGCAGTATCACTCAGCAATGAAATCTATGTCATCAGGCCCGTAGCAGCATAATGAGTGGATTCAGGTATGATGATTCTAACTGAAATAAGTCACACAGGAAAAGAAACATCATAAGATATCACTAATACACGGAATGTAACCTTGGCTACACAGGAACTGAATTACAAAACAGAACAGGGTCTCAAATTTAGAAAATCAACTTATGCTTGCTTAGGGGAAAGGTGAGTTGGGGTGCTGCATAAAACCAGAGATTGAAATGAGCACAGATAAAGTTCCTTAAGCCAAATATGGAATAGACAAGAGCTACTCCTTGCTCAACGAAATGGACTCAACACCCCATATTAAATGCCTAAGAGTGTACCTGACTAGGAAGTATCTTAAAACCTATGGATTGCTATGTCTCTGAAAGAGAATCAAGTGTGTGTACAGGGGCATAAACGCAGCAGTGATAGGATTGGAGAGGTTCGGTGAGCAAATGAAGACCCTTTGAAGTCATATTGCATGGTACCCATTCCACGGGTCTCAACTCTCCAGGTTTAAGGTATTCTTCCTTCAGCTAAAACATGCATGTGGAACCCAGAGTATGATCAACCGTGTGATCGGGAGACGTGTTCCAATATGTCTCAGTTTTCGTCCCCTGGTACTCGGGTGCAACATTCCAGACGCTTTACTAACACTCTCCCGACTTGGAGAGTCAGTGCCTTTAACCTCCTGTTTGGCCCAGTTTGCAATTTCTGCGGAAGATGAACAGGAATAGGGAGAACCAATGACAGACTAGCTGGAGGTGTCTGGACGGGCAAATTTAACTCTCATTTCCCACCAGGAAGAGGAATTAACCAAAGGCTCAGCGTGCCGTGCCGGAACCAGATTAGGGCCTGAAGCCATCCTGCGGTGTTGCGGCCAGCTCACGAGAAAGCGAGTTGAAGAAAGGAGCTCAGGGGCACTGTAATTCACAAACCTGCAGAGTTATAAATGACAGCTATCGTCCAAAAATATACTGAAGTAAGGCTGCCAAGAGGACTTGAAAGCGGGGCAGAATTGCAGGAAACCGATTTCAGGAGGTAGACTGGAATTGCATTTAAAGCATAGGAAAAGAGGCAGAACGTCCACAATGATGCACTTGGCCAAAAAGGGCGTATGCGTTTTTTCCTGAATATATTCAGGAAAAAACGCATACGCCCTTTTTGGCCAACCAAGCAAGCTTGCAAAGGAAATCTGCACTACAGTGATGTCTCACTTCCCCCCGGTCAAAAGGGCCATCTGAAAAAAGTGTAAAATCCAGAAAGGCAGGACAGGCCATGGAGAACTGGGAGCCTTGTTATGCTGATGGGCGGGATGTCAATTGCCAACAGCCACTCGGGAGAAGTGTATGGTGTTTCCTGAAACATCTAAAAAACAAAGCAACAGAGCCTAGGGCACTTCCACTTATGGTCCTATAGCTTAGGGAAATTAAAATCAAAAGACACAGCCACCCCAAAGGTTGGGACGGCTCTGTTTACAAGAACCTGGTTTACGGTACAAGTTCAATATCGCAGAAAGTGAAAAATGGATAAAGAAGTTGTGGTACTTACGTACAATGCAGTATCACTCAGCAATGAAATCTATGTCATCAGGCCCGTAGCAGCATAATGAGTGGATTCAGGTATGATGATTCTAACTGAAATAAGTCACACAGGAAAAGAAACATCATAAGATATCACTAATACACGGAATGTAACCTTGGCTACACAGGAACTGAATTACAAAACAGAACAGGGTCTCAAATTTAGAAAACCAACTTATGCTTGCTTAAGGGGAAAGGTGAGTTGGGGTGCTGCATAAAACCAGAGATTGAAATGAGCACAGATAAAGTTCCTTAAGCCAAATATGGAATAGACAAGAGCTACTCCTTGCTCAACGAAATGGACTCAACACCCCATATTAAATGCCTAAGAGTGTACCTGACTAGGAAGTATCTTAAAACCTATGGATTGCTATGTCTCTGAAAGAGAATCAAGTGTGTGTACAGGGGCATAAACGCAGCAGTGATAGGATTGGAGAGGTTCGGTGAGCAAATGAAGACCCTTTGAAGTCATATTGCATGGTACCCATTCCACGGGTCTCAACTCTCCAGGTTTAAGGTATTCTTCCTTCAGCTAAAACATGCATGTGGAACCCAGAGTATGATCAACCGTGTGATCGGGAAACGTGTTCCAATATGTCTCAGTTTCCGTGCCCTGGTACTCGGGTGCAACATTCCAGACGCTTTACTAACACTCTCCCGACTTGGAGAGTCAGTGCCTTTAACCTCCTGTTTGGCCCAGTTTGCAATTTCTGCGGAAGATGAACAGGAATAGGGAGAACCAATGACAGACTAGCTGGAGGTGTCTGGACGGGCAAATTTAACTCTCATTTCCCACCAGGAAGAGGAATTAACCAAAGGCTCAGCGTGCCGTGCCGGAACCAGATTAGGGCCTGAAGCCATCCTGCGGGGTTGCGGCCAGCTCACGAGAAAGCGAGTTGAAGAAAGGAGCTCAGGGGCACTGTAATTCACAAACCTGCAGAGTTATAAATGACAGCTATCGTCCAAAAATATACTGAAGTAAGGCTGCCAAGAGGACTTGAAAGCGGGGCAGAATTGCAGGAAACCGATTTCAGGAGGTAGACTGGAATTGCATTTAAAGCATAGGAAAAGAGGCAGAACGTCCACAATGATGCACTTGGCCAAAAAGGGCGTATGCGTTTTTTCCTGAATATATTCAGGAAAAAACGCATACGCCCTTTTTGGCCAACCAAGCAAGCTTGCAAAGGAAATCTGCACTACAGTGAAGTCTCACTTCCCCCCGGTCAAAAGGGCCATCTGAAAAAAGTGTAAAATCCAGAAAGGCAGGACAGGCCATGGAGAACTGGGAGCCTTGTTATGCTGATGGGCGGGATGTCAATTGCCAACAGCCACTCGGGAGAAGTGTATGGTGTTTCCTGAAACAGCTAAAAAACAAAGCAACAGAGCCTAGGGCACTTCCACTTATGGTCCTATAGCTTAGGGAAATTAAAATCAAAAGACACAGCCACCCCAAAGGTTGGGACGGCTCTGTTTACAAGAACCTGGTTTACGGTACAAGTTCAATATCGCAGAAAGTGAAAAATGGATAAAGAAGTTGTGGTACTTACGTACAATGCAGTATCACTCAGCAATGAAATCTATGTCATCAGGCCCGTAGCAGCATAATGAGTGGATTCAGGTACGATGATTCTAACTGAAATAAGTCACACAGAAAAAGAAACATCATAAGATATCACTAATACACGGAATGTAAACTTGGCTACACAGGAACTGAATTACAAAACAGAACAGGGTCTCAAATTTAGAAACCCAACTTATGCTTGCTTAAGGGGAAAGGTGAGTTGGGGTGCTGCATAAAACCAGAGATTGAAATGAGCACAGATAAAGTTCCTTAAGCCAAATATGGAATAGACAAGAGCTACTCCTTGCTCAACGAAATGGACTCAACACCCCATATTAAATGCCTAAGAGTGTACCTGACTAGGAAGTATCTTAAAACCTATGGATTGCTATGTCTCTGAAAGAGAATCAAGTGTGTGTACAGGGGCATAAACGCAGCAGTGATAGGATTGGAGAGGTTCGGTGAGCAAATGAAGACCCTTTGAAGTCATATTGCATGGTACCCATTCCACGGGTCTCAACTCTCCAGGTTTAAGGTATTCTTCCTTCAGCTAAAACATGCATGTGGAACCCAGAGTATGATCAACCGTGTGATCGGGAGACGTGTTCCAATATGTCTCAGTTTTCGTCCCCTGGTACTCGGGTGCAACATTCCAGACGCTTTACTAACACTCTCCCGACTTGGAGAGTCAGTGCCTTTAACCTCCTGTTTGGCCCAGTTTGCAATTTCTGCGGAAGATGTACAGGAATAGGGAGAACCAATGAGAGACTAGCTGGAGGTGTCTGGACGGGCAAATTTAACTCTCATTTCCCACCAGGAAGAGGAATTAACCAAAGGCTCAGCGTGCCGTGCCGGAACCAGATTAGGGCCTGAAGCCATCCTGCGGTGTTACGGCCAGCTCACGAGAAAGCGAGTTGAAGAAAGGAGCTCAGGGGCACTGTAATTCACAAACCTGCAGAGTTATAAATGACAGCTATCGTCCAAAAATATACTGAAGTAAGGCTGCCAAGAGGACTTGAAAGCGGGGCAGAATTGCAGGAAACCGATTTCAGGAGGTAGACTGGAATTGCATTTAAAGCATAGGAAAAGAGGCAGAACGTCCACAATGATGCACTTGGCCAAAAAGGGCGTATGCGTTTTTTCCTGAATATATTCAGGAAAAAACGCATACGCCCTTTTTGGCCAACCAAGCAAGCTTGCAAAGGAAATCTGCACTACAGTGAAGTCTCACTTCCCCCCGGTCAAAAGGGCCATCTGAAAAAAGTGTAAAATCCAGAAAGGCAGGACAGGCCATGGAGAACTGGGAGCCTTGTTATGCTGATGGGCGGGATGTAAATTGCCAACAGCCACTCGGGAGAAGTGTATGGTGTTTCCTGAAACAGCTAAAAAACAAAGCAACAGAGCCTAGGGCACTTCCACTTATGGTCCTATAGCTTAGGGAAATTAAAATCAAAAGACACAGCCACCCCAAAGGTTGGGACGGCTCTGTTTACAAGAACCTGGTTTACGGTACAAGTTCAATATCGCAGAAAGTGAAAAATGGATAAAGAAGTTGTGGTACTTACGTACAATGCAGTATCACTCAGCAATGAAATCTATGTCATCAGGCCCGTAGCAGCATAATGAGTGGATTCAGGTACGATGATTCTAACTGAAATAAGTCACACAGGAAAAGAAACATCATAAGATATCACTAATACACGGAATGTAAACTTGGCTACACAGGAACTGAATTACAAAACAGAACAGGGTCTCAAATTTAGAAACCCAACTTATGCTTGCTTAAGGGGAAAGGTGAGTTGGGGTGCTGCATAAAACCAGAGATTGAAATGAGCACAGATAAAGTTCCTTAAGCCAAATATGGAATAGACAAGAGGTACTCCTTGCTCAACGAAATGGACTCAACACCCCATATTAAATGCCTAAGAGTGTACCTGACTAGGAAGTATCTTAAAACCTATGGATTGCTATGTCTCTGAAAGAGAATCAAGTGTGTGTACAGGGGCATAAACGCAGCAGTGATAGGATTGGAGAGGTTCGGTGAGCAAATGAAGACCCTTTGAAGTCATATTGCATGGTACCCATTCCACGGGTCTCAACTCTCCAGGTTTAAGGGATTCTTCCTTCAGCTAAAACATGCACGTGGAACCCAGAGTATGATCAACCGTGTGATCGGGAGACGTGTTCCAATATGTCTCAGTTTTCGTCCCCTGGTACTCGGGTGCAACATTCCAGACGCTTTACTAACTCTCCCGACTTGGAGAGTCAGTGCCTTTAACCTCCTGTTTGGCCCAGTTTGCAATTTCTGCGGAAGATGAACAGGAATAGGCAGAACCAATGACAGACTAGCTGGAGGTGTCTGGACGGGCAAATTTAACTCTCATTTCCCACCAGGAAGAGGAATTAACCAAAGGCTCAGCGTGCCGTGCCGGAACCAGATTAGGGCCTGAAGCCATCCTGCGGTGTTGCGGCCAGCTCACGAGAAAGCGAGTTGAAGAAAGGAGCTCAGGGGCACTGTAATTCACAAACCTGCAGAGTTATAAATGACAGCTATCGTCCAAAAATATACTGAAGTAAGGCTGCCAAGAGGACTTGAAAGCGGGGCAGAATTGCAGGAAACCGATTTCAGGAGGTAGACTGGAATTGCATTTAAAGCATAGGAAAAGAGGCAGAACGTCCACAATGATGCACTTGGCCAAAAAGGGCGTATGCGTTTTTTCCTGAATATATTCAGGAAAAAACGCATACGCCCTTTTTGGCCAACCAAGCAAGCTTGCAAAGGAAATCTGCACTACAATGAAGTCTCACTTCCCCCCGGTCAAAAGGGCCATCTGAAAAAAGTGTAAAATCCAGAAAGGCAGGACAGGCCATGGAGAACTGGGAGCCTTGTTATGCTGATGGGCGGGATGTAAATTGCCAACAGCCACTCGGGAGAAGTGTATGGTGTTTCCTGAAACATCTAAAAAACAAAGCAACAGAGCCTAGGGCACTTCCACTTATGGTCCTATAGCTTAGGGAAATTAAAATCAAAAGACACAGCCACCCCAAATGTTGGGACGGCTCTGTTTACAAGAACCTGGTTTACGGTACAAGTTCAATATCGCAGAAAGTGAAAAATGGATAAAGAAGTTGTGGTACTTACGTACAATGCAGTATCACTCAGCAATGAAATCTATGTCATCAGGCCCGTAGCAGCATAATGAGTGGATTCAGGTACGATGATTCTAACTGAAATAAGTCACACAGAAAAAGAAACATCATAAGATATCACTAATACACGGAATGTAAACTTGGCTACACAGGAACTGAATTACAAAACAGAACAGGGTCTCAAATTTAGAAACCCAACTTATGCTTGCTTAAGGGGAAAGGTGAGTTGGGGTGCTGCATAAAACCAGAGATTGAAATGAGCACAGATAAAGTTCCTTAAGCCAAATATGGAATAGACAAGAGCTACTCCTTGCTCAACGAAATGGACTCAACACCCCATATTAAATGCCTAAGAGTGTACCTGACTAGGAAGTATCTTAAAACCTATGGATTGCTATGTCTCTGAAAGAGAATCAAGTGTGTGTACAGGGGCATAAACGCAGCAGTGATAGGATTGGAGAGGTTCGGTGAGCAAATGAAGACCCTTTGAAGTCATATTGCATGGTACCCATTCCACGGGTCTCAACTCTCCAGGTTTAAGGTATTCTTCCTTCAGCTAAAACATGCATGTGGAACCCAGAGTATGATCAACCGTGTGATCGGGAGACGTGTTCCAATATGTCTCAGTTTTCGTCCCCTGGTACTCGGGTGCAACATTCCAGACGCTTTACTAACACTCTCCCGACTTGGAGAGTCAGTGCCTTTAACCTCCTGTTTGGCCCAGTTTGCAATTTCTGCGGAAGATGTACAGGAATAGGGAGAACCAATGAGAGACTAGCTGGAGGTGTCTGGACGGGCAAATTTAACTCTCATTTCCCACCAGGAAGAGGAATTAACCAAAGGCTCAGCGTGCTGTGCCGGAACCAGATTAGGGCCTGAAGCCATCCTGCGGTGTTACGGCCAGCTCACGAGAAAGCGAGTTGAAGAAAGGAGCTCAGGGGCACTGTAATTCACAAACCTGCAGAGTTATAAATGACAGCTATCGTCCAAAAATATACTGAAGTAAGGCTGCCAAGAGGACTTGAAAGCGGGGCAGAATTGCAGGAAACCGATTTCAGGAGGTAGACTGGAATTGCATTTAAAGCATAGGAAAAGAGGCAGAACGTCCACAATGATGCACTTGGCCAAAAAGGGCGTATGCGTTTTTTCCTGAATATATTCAGGAAAAAACGCATACGCCCTTTTTGGCCAACCAAGCAAGCTTGCAAAGGAAATCTGCACTACAGTGAAGTCTCACTTCCCCCCGGTCAAAAGGGCCATCTGAAAAAAGTGTAAAATCCAGAAAGGCAGGACAGGCCATGGAGAACTGGGAGCCTTGTTATGCTGATGGGCGGGATGTAAATTGCCAACAGCCACTCGGGAGAAGTGTATGGTGTTTCCTGAAACAGCTAAAAAACAAAGCAACAGAGCCTAGGGCACTTCCACTTATGGTCCTATAGCTTAGGGAAATTAAAATCAAAAGACACAGCCACCCCAAAGGTTGGGACGGCTCTGTTTACAAGAACCTGGTTTACGGTACAAGTTCAATATCGCAGAAAGTGAAAAATGGATAAAGAAGTTGTGGTACTTACGTACAATGCAGTATCACTCAGCAATGAAATCTATGTCATCAGGCCCGTAGCAGCATAATGAGTGGATTCAGGTACGATGATTCTAACTGAAATAAGTCACACAGGAAAAGAAACATCATAAGATATCACTAATACACGGAATGTAAACTTGGCTACACAGGAACTGAATTACAAAACAGAACAGGGTCTCAAATTTAGAAACCCAACTTATGCTTGCTTAAGGGGAAAGGTGAGTTGGGGTGCTGCATAAAACCAGAGATTGAAATGAGCACAGATAAAGTTCCTTAAGCCAAATATGGAATAGACAAGAGGTACTCCTTGCTCAACGAAATGGACTCAACACCCCATATTAAATGCCTAAGAGTGTACCTGACTAGGAAGTATCTTAAAACCTATGGATTGCTATGTCTCTGAAAGAGAATCAAGTGTGTGTACAGGGGCATAAACGCAGCAGTGATAGGATTGGAGAGGTTCGGTGAGCAAATGAAGACCCTTTGAAGTCATATTGCATGGTACCCATTCCACGGGTCTCAACTCTCCAGGTTTAAGGGATTCTTCCTTCAGCTAAAACATGCACGTGGAACCCAGAGTATGATCAACCGTGTGATCGGGAGACGTGTTCCAATATGTCTCAGTTTTCGTCCCCTGGTACTCGGGTGCAACATTCCAGACGCTTTACTAACTCTCCCGACTTGGAGAGTCAGTGCCTTTAACCTCCTGTTTGGCCCAGTTTGCAATTTCTGCGGAAGATGAACAGGAATAGGCAGAACCAATGACAGACTAGCTGGAGGTGTCTGGACGGGCAAATTTAACTCTCATTTCCCACCAGGAAGAGGAATTAACCAAAGGCTCAGCGTGCCGTGCCGGAACCAGATTAGGGCCTGAAGCCATCCTGCGGTGTTGCGGCCAGCTCACGAGAAAGCGAGTTGAAGAAAGGAGCTCAGGGGCACTGTAATTCACAAACCTGCAGAGTTATAAATGACAGCTATCGTCCAAAAATATACTGAAGTAAGGCTGCCAAGAGGACTTGAAAGCGGGGCAGAATTGCAGGAAACCGATTTCAGGAGGTAGACTGGAATTGCATTTAAAGCATAGGAAAAGAGGCAGAACGTCCACAATGATGCACTTGGCCAAAAAGGGCGTATGCGTTTTTTCCTGAATATATTCAGGAAAAAACGCATACGCCCTTTTTGGCCAACCAAGCAAGCTTGCAAAGGAAATCTGCACTACAATGAAGTCTCACTTCCCCCCGGTCAAAAGGGCCATCTGAAAAAAGTGTAAAATCCAGAAAGGCAGGACAGGCCATGGAGAACTGGGAGCCTTGTTATGCTGATGGGCGGGATGTAAATTGCCAACAGCCACTCGGGAGAAGTGTATGGTGTTTCCTGAAACATCTAAAAAACAAAGCAACAGAGCCTAGGGCACTTCCACTTATGGTCCTATAGCTTAGGGAAATTAAAATCAAAAGACACAGCCACCCCAAATGTTGGGACGGCTCTGTTTACAAGAACCTGGTTTACGGTACAAGTTCAATATCGCAGAAAGTGAAAAATGGATAAAGAAGTTGTGGTACTTACGTACAATGCAGTATCACTCAGCAATGAAATCTATGTCATCAGGCCCGTAGCAGCATAATGAGTGGATTCAGGTACGATGATTCTAACTGAAATAAGTCACACAGAAAAAGAAACATCATAAGATATCACTAATACACGGAATGTAAACTTGGCTACACAGGAACTGAATTACAAAACAGAACAGGGTCTCAAATTTAGAAACCCAACTTATGCTTGCTTAAGGGGAAAGGTGAGTTGGGGTGCTGCATAAAACCAGAGATTGAAATGAGCACAGATAAATTTCCTTAAGCCAAATATGGAATAGACAAGAGCTACTCCTTGCTCAACGAAATGGACTCAACACCCCATATTAAATGCCTAAGAGTGTACCTGACTAGGAAGTATCTTAAAACCTATGGATTGCTATGTCTCTGAAAGAGAATCAAGTGTGTGTACAGGGGCATAAACGCAGCAGTGATAGGATTGGAGAGGTTCGGTGAGCAAATGAAGACCCTTTGAAGTCATATTGCATGGTACCCATTCCACGGGTCTCAACTCTCCAGGTTTAAGGTATTCTTCCTTCAGCTAAAACATGCATGTGGAACCCAGAGTATGATCAACCGTGTGATCGGGAGACGTGTTCCAATATGTCTCAGTTTTCGTCCCCTGGTACTCGGGTGCAACATTCCAGACGCTTTACTAACACTCTCCCGACTTGGAGAGTCAGTGCCTTTAACCTCCTGTTTGGCCCAGTTTGCAATTTCTGCGGAAGATGAACAGGAATAGGCAGAACCAATGACAGACTAGCTGGAGGTGTCTGGACGGGCAAATTTAACTCTCATTTCCCACCAGGAAGAGGAATTAACCAAAGGCTCAGCGTGCCGTGCCGCAACCAGATTAGGGCCTGAAGCCATCCTGCGGTGTTGCGGCCAGCTCACGAGAAAGCGAGTTGAAGAAAGGAGCTCAGGGGCACTGTAATTCACAAACCTGCAGAGTTATAAATGACAGCTATCGTCCAAAAATATACTGAAGTAAGGCTGCCAAGAGGACTTGAAAGCGGGGCAGAATTGCAGGAAACCGATTTCAGGAGGTAGACTGGAATTGCATTTAAAGCATAGGAAAAGAGGCAGAACGTCCACAATGATGCACTTGGCCAAAAAGGGCGTATGCGTTTTTTCCTGAATATATTCAGGAAAAAACGCATACGCCCTTTTTGGCCAACCAAGCAAGCTTGCAAAGGAAATCTGCACTACAATGAAGTCTCACTTCCCCCCGGTCAAAAGGGCCATCTGAAAAAAGTGTAAAATCCACAAAGGCAGGACAGGCCATGGAGAACTGGGAGCCTTGTTATGCTGATGGGCGGGATGTAAATTGCCAACAGCCACTCGGGAGAAGTGTATGGTGTTTCCTGAAACAGCTAAAAAACAAAGCAACAGAGCCTAGGGCACTTCCACTTATGGTCCTATAGCTTAGGGAAATTAAAATCAAAAGACACAGCCACCCCAAAGGTTGGGACGGCTCTGTTTACAAGAACCTGGTTTACGGTACAAGTTCAATATCGCAGAAAGTGAAAAATGGATAAAGAAGTTGTGGTACTTACGTACAATGCAGTATCACTCAGCAATGAAATCTATGTCATCAGGCCCGTAGCAGCATAATGAGTGGATTCAGGTACGATGATTCTAACTGAAATAAGTCACACAGAAAAAGAAACATCATAAGATATCACTAATACACGGAATGTAAACTTGGCTACACAGGAACTGAATTACAAAACAGAACAGGGTCTCAAATTTAGAAACCCAACTTATGCTTGCTTAAGGGGAAAGGTGAGTTGGGGTGCTGCATAAAACCAGAGATTGAAATGAGCACAGATAAATTTCCTTAAGCCTAATATGGAATAGACAAGAGCTACTCCTTGCTCAACGAAATGGACTCAACACCCCATATTAAATGCCTAAGAGTGTACCTGACTAGGAAGTATCTTAAAACCTATGGATTGCTATGTCTCTGAAAGAGAATCAAGTGTGTGTACAGGGGCATAAACGCAGCAGTGATAGGATTGGAGAGGTTCGGTGAGCAAATGAAGACCCTTTGAAGTCATATTGCATGGTACCCATTCCACGGGTCTCAACTCTCCAGGTTTAAGGTATTCTTCCTTCAGCTAAAACATGCATGTGGAACCCAGAGTATGATCAACCGTGTGATCGGGAGACGTGTTCCAATATGTCTCAGTTTTCGTCCCCTGGTACTCGGGTGCAACATTCCAGACGCTTTACTAACACTCTCCCGACTTGGAGAGTCAGTGCCTTTAACCTCCTGTTTGGCCCAGTTTGCAATTTCTGCGGAAGATGAACAGGAATAGGCAGAACCAATGACAGACTAGCTGGAGGTGTCTGGACGGGCAAATTTAACTCTCATTTCCCACCAGGAAGAGGAATTAACCAAAGGCTCAGCGTGCCGTGCCGCAACCAGATTAGGGCCTGAAGCCATCCTGCGGGGTTGCGGCCAGCTCACGAGAAAGCGAGTTGAAGAAAGGAGCTCAGGGGCACTGTAATTCACAAACCTGCAGAGTTATAAATGACAGCTATCGTCCAAAAATATACTGAAGTAAGGCTGCCAAGAGGACTTGAAAGCGGGGCAGAATTGCAGGAAACCGATTTCAGGAGGTAGACTGGAATTGCATTTAAAGCATAGGAAAAGAGGCAGAACGTCCACAATGATGCACTTGGCCAAAAAGGGCGTATGCGTTTTTTCCTGAATATATTCAGGAAAAAACGCATACGCCCTTTTTGGCCAACCAAGCAAGCTTGCAAAGGAAATCTGCACTACAATGAAGTCTCACTTCCCCCCGGTCAAAAGGGCCATCTGAAAAAAGTGTAAAATCCACAAAGGCAGGACAGGCCATGGAGAACTGGGAGCCTTGTTATGCTGATGGGCGTGATGTCAATTGCCAACAGCCACTCGGGAGAAGTGTATGGTGTTTCCTGAAACAGCTAAAAAACAAAGCAACAGAGCCTAGGGCACTTCCACTTATGGTCCTATAGCTTAGGGAAATTAAAATCAAAAGACACAGCCACCCCAAAGGTTGGGACGGCTCTGTTTACAAGAACCTGGTTTACGGTACAAGTTCAATATCGCAGAAAGTGAAAAATGGATAAAGAAGTTGTGGTACTTACGTACAATGCAGTATCACTCAGCAATGAAATCTATGTCATCAGGCCCGTAGCAGCATAATGAGTGGATTCAGGTACGATGATTCTAACTGAAATAAGTCACACAGGAAAAGAAACATCATAAGATATCACTAATACACGGAATGTAAACTTGGCTACACAGGAACTGAATTACAAAACAGAACAGGGTCTCAAATTTAGAAAACCAACTTATGCTTGCTTAAGGGGAAAGGTGAGTTGGGGTGCTGCATAAAACCAGAGATTGAAATGAGCACAGATAAATTTCCTTAAGCCTAATATGGAATAGACAAGAGCTACTCCTTGCTCAACGAAATGGACTCAACACCCCATATTAAATGCCTAAGAGTGTACCTGACTAGGAAGTATCTTAAAACCTATGGATTGCTATGTCTCTGAAAGAGAATCAAGTGTGTGTACAGGGGCATAAACGCAGCAGTGATAGGATTGGAGAGGTTCGGTGAGCAAATGAAGACCCTTTGAAGTCATATTGCATGGTACCCATTCCACGGGTCTCAACTCTCCAGGTTTAAGGTATTCTTCCTTCAGCTAAAACATGCATGTGGAACCCAGAGTATGATCAACCGTGTGATCGGGAGACGTGTTCCAATATGTCTCAGTTTTCGTCCCCTGGTACTCGGGTGCAACATTCCAGACGCTTTACTAACACTCTCCCGACTTGGAGAGTCAGTGCCTTTAACCTCCTGTTTGGCCCAGTTTGCAATTTCTGCGGAAGATGAACAGGAATAGGCAGAACCAATGACAGACTAGCTGGAGGTGTCTGGACGGGCAAATTTAACTCTCATTTCCCACCAGGAAGAGGAATTAACCAAAGGCTCAGCGTGCCGTGCCGCAACCAGATTAGGGCCTGAAGCCATCCTGCGGTGTTGCGGCCAGCTCACGAGAAAGCGAGTTGAAGAAAGGAGCTCAGGGGCACTGTAATTCACAAACCTGCAGAGTTATAAATGACAGCTATCGTCCAAAAATATACTGAAGTAAGGCTGCCAAGAGGACTTGAAAGCGGGGCAGAATTGCAGGAAACCGATTTCAGGAGGTAGACTGGAATTGCATTTAAAGCATAGGAAAAGAGGCAGAACGTCCACAATGATGCACTTGGCCAAAAAGGGCGTATGCGTTTTTTCCTGAATATATTCAGGAAAAAACGCATACGCCCTTTTTGGCCAACCAAGCAAGCTTGCAAAGGAAATCTGCACTACAATGAAGTCTCACTTCCCCCCGGTCAAAAGGGCCATCTGAAAAAAGTGTAAAATCCACAAAGGCAGGACAGGCCATGGAGAACTGGGAGCCTTGTTATGCTGATGGGCGGGATGTAAATTGCCAACAGCCACTCGGGAGAAGTGTATGGTGTTTCCTGAAACAGCTAAAAAACAAAGCAACAGAGCCTAGGGCACTTCCACTTATGGTCCTATAGCTTAGGGAAATTAAAATCAAAAGACACAGCCACCCCAAAGGTTGGGACGGCTCTGTTTACAAGAACCTGGTTTACGGTACAAGTTCAATATCGCAGAAAGTGAAAAATGGATAAAGAAGTTGTGGTACTTACGTACAATGCAGTATCACTCAGCAATGAAATCTATGTCATCAGGCCCGTAGCAGCATAATGAGTGGATTCAGGTACGATGATTCTAACTGAAATAAGTCACACAGAAAAAGAAACATCATAAGATATCACTAATACACGGAATGTAAACTTGGCTACACAGGAACTGAATTACAAAACAGAACAGGGTCTCAAATTTAGAAACCCAACTTATGCTTGCTTAAGGGGAAAGGTGAGTTGGGGTGCTGCATAAAACCAGAGATTGAAATGAGCACAGATAAATTTCCTTAAGCCTAATATGGAATAGACAAGAGCTACTCCTTGCTCAACGAAATGGACTCAACACCCCATATTAAATGCCTAAGAGTGTACCTGACTAGGAAGTATCTTAAAACCTATGGATTGCTATGTCTCTGAAAGAGAATCAAGTGTGTGTACAGGGGCATAAACGCAGCAGTGATAGGATTGGAGAGGTTCGGTGAGCAAATGAAGACCCTTTGAAGTCATATTGCATGGTACCCATTCCACGGGTCTCAACTCTCCAGGTTTAAGGTATTCTTCCTTCAGCTAAAACATGCATGTGGAACCCAGAGTATGATCAACCGTGTGATCGGGAGACGTGTTCCAATATGTCTCAGTTTTCGTCCCCTGGTACTCGGGTGCAACATTCCAGACGCTTTACTAACACTCTCCCGACTTGGAGAGTCAGTGCCTTTAACCTCCTGTTTGGCCCAGTTTGCAATTTCTGCGGAAGATGAACAGGAATAGGCAGAACCAATGACAGACTAGCTGGAGGTGTCTGGACGGGCAAATTTAACTCTCATTTCCCACCAGGAAGAGGAATTAACCAAAGGCTCAGCGTGCCGTGCCGCAACCAGATTAGGGCCTGAAGCCATCCTGCGGGGTTGCGGCCAGCTCACGAGAAAGCGAGTTGAAGAAAGGAGCTCAGGGGCACTGTAATTCACAAACCTGCAGAGTTATAAATGACAGCTATCGTCCAAAAATATACTGAAGTAAGGCTGCCAAGAGGACTTGAAAGCGGGGCAGAATTGCAGGAAACCGATTTCAGGAGGTAGACTGGAATTGCATTTAAAGCATAGGAAAAGAGGCAGAACGTCCACAATGATGCACTTGGCCAAAAAGGGCGTATGCGTTTTTTCCTGAATATATTCAGGAAAAAACGCATACGCCCTTTTTGGCCAACCAAGCAAGGTTGCAAAGGAAATCTGCACTACAATGAAGTCTCACTTCCCCCCGGTCAAAAGGGCCATCTGAAAAAAGTGTAAAATCCAGAAAGGCAGGACAGGCCATGGAGAACTGGGAGCCTTGTTATGCTGATGGGCGGGATGTCAATTGCCAACAGCCACTCGGGAGAAGTGTATGGTGTTTCCTGAAACAGCTAAAAAACAAAGCAACAGAGCCTAGGGCACTTCCACTTATGGTCCTATAGCTTAGGGAAATTAAAATCAAAAGACACAGCCACCCCAAAGGTTGGGACGGCTCTGTTTACAAGAACCTGGTTTACGGTACAAGTTCAATATCGCAGAAAGTGAAAAATGGATAAAGAAGTTGTGGTACTTACGTACAATGCAGTATCACTCAGCAATGAAATCTATGTCATCAGGCCCGTAGCAGCATAACGAGTGGATTCAGGTACGATGATTCTAACTGAAATAAGTCACACAGAAAAAGAAACATCATAAGATATCACTAATACACGGAATGTAAACTTGGCTACACAGGAACTGAATTACAAAACAGAACAGGGTCTCAAATTTAGAAACCCAACTTATGCTTGCTTAAGGGGAAAGGTGAGTTGGGGTGCTGCATAAAACCAGAGATTGAAATGAGCACAGATAAATTTCCTTAAGCCTAATATGGAATAGACAAGAGCTACTCCTTGCTCAACGAAATGGACTCAACACCCCATATTAAATGCCTAAGAGTGTACCTGACTAGGAAGTATCTTAAAACCTATGGATTGCTATGTCTCTGAAAGAGAATCAAGTGTGTGTACAGGGGCATAAACGCAGCAGTGATAGGATTGGAGAGGTTCGGTGAGCAAATGAAGACCCTTTGAAGTCATATTGCATGGTACCCATTCCACGGGTCTCAACTCTCCAGGTTTAAGGTATTCTTCCTTCAGCTAAAACATGCATGTGGAACCCAGAGTATGATCAACCGTGTGATCGGGAGACGTGTTCCAATATGTGTCAGTTTTCGTCCCCTGGTACTCGGGTGCAACATTCCAGACGCTTTACTAACACTCTCCCGACTTGGAGAGTCAGTGCCTTTAACCTCCTGTTTGGCCCAGTTTGCAATTTCTGCGGAAGATGAACAGGAATAGGCAGAACCAATGACAGACTAGCTGGAGGTGTCTGGACGGGCAAATTTAACTCTCATTTCCCACCAGGAAGAGGAATTAACCAAAGGCTCAGCGTGCCGTGCCGCAACCAGATTAGGGCCTGAAGCCATCCTGCGGTGTTGCGGCCAGCTCACGAGAAAGCGAGTTGAAGAAAGGAGCTCAGGGGCACTGTAATTCACAAACCTGCAGAGTTATAAATGACAGCTATCGTCCAAAAATATACTGAAGTAAGGCTGCCAAGAGGACTTGAAAGCGGGGCAGAATTGCAGGAAACCGATTTCAGGAGGTAGACTGGAATTGCATTGAAAGCATAGGAAAAGAGGCAGAACGTCCACAATGATGCACTTGGCCAAAAAGGGCGTATGCGTTTTTTCCTGAATATATTCAGGAAAAAACGCATACGCCCTTTTTGGCCAACCAAGCAAGCTTGCAAAGGAAATCTGCACTACAATGAAGTCTCACTTCCCCCCGGTCAAAAGGGCCATCTGAAAAAAGTGTAAAATCCAGAAAGGCAGGACAGGCCATGGAGAACTGGGAGCCTTGTTATGCTGATGGGCGGGATGTAAATTGCCAACAGCCACTCGGGAGAAGTGTATGGTGTTTCCTGAAACAGCTAAAAAACAAAGCAACAGAGCCTAGGGCACTTCCACTTATGGTCCTATAGCTTAGGGAAATTAAAATCAAAAGACACAGCCACCCCAAAGGTTGGGACGGCTCTGTTTACAAGAACCTGGTTTACGGTACAAGTTCAATATCACAGAAAGTGAAAAATGGATAAAGAAGTTGTGGTACTTACGTACAATGCAATATCACTCAGCAATGAAATCTATGTCATCAGGCCCGTAGCAGCATAATGAGTGGATTCAGGTACGATGATTCTAACTGAAATAAGTCACACAGGAAAAGAAACATCATAAGATATCACTAATACACGGAATGTAAACTTGGCTACACAGGAACTGAATTACAAAACAGAACAGGGTCTCAAATTTAGAAACCCAACTTATGCTTGCTTAAGGGGAAAGGTGAGTTGGGGTGCTGCATAAAACCAGAGATTGAAATGAGCACAGATAAATTTCCTTAAGCCAAATATGGAATAGACAAGAGGTACTCCTTGCTCAACGAAATGGACTCAACACCCCATATTAAATGCCTAAGAGTGTACCTGACTAGGAAGTATCTTAAAACCTATGGATTGCTATGTCTCTGAAAGAGAATCAAGTGTGTGTACAGGGGCATAAACGCAGCAGTGATAGGATTGGAGAGGTTCGGTGAGCAAATGAAGACCCTTTGAAGTCATATTGCATGGTACCCATTCCACGGGTCTCAACTCTCCAGGTTTAAGGTATTCTTCCTTCAGCTAAAACATGCATGTGGAACCCAGAGTATGATCAACCGTGTGATCGGGAGACGTGTTCCAATATGTCTCAGTTTTCGTCCCCTGGTACTCGGGTGCAACATTCCAGACGCTTTACTAACACTCTCCCGACTTGGAGAGTCAGTGCCTTTAACCTCCTGTTTGGCCCAGTTTGCAATTTCTGCGGAAGATGAACAGGGATAGGGAGAACCAATGAGAGACTAGCTGGAGGTGTCTGACGGGCAAATTTAACTCTCATTTCCCACCAGGAAGAGGAATTAACCAAAGGCTCAGCGTGCCGTGCCGGAACCAGATTAGGGCCTGAAGCCATCCTGCGGTGTTGCGGCCAGCTCACGAGAGAGCGAGTTGAAGAAAGGAGCTCAGGGGCACTGTAATTCACAAACCTGCAGAGTTATAAATGACAGCTATCGTCCAAAAATATACTGAAGTAAGGCTGCCAAGAGGACTTGAAAGCGGGGCAGAATTG
This sequence comes from Lagenorhynchus albirostris, assembly GCF_949774975.1. Lineage (NCBI taxonomy): Eukaryota > Metazoa > Chordata > Mammalia > Artiodactyla > Delphinidae > Lagenorhynchus > Lagenorhynchus albirostris. Next base: position 549,069 of record NW_026783620.1, on the reverse strand, counting down.
CAGGAAACCGATTTCAGGAGGTAGACTGGAATTGCATTTAAAGCATAGGAAAAGAGGCAGAACGTCCACAATGATGCACTTGGCCAAAAAGGGCATATGCGTTTTTTCCTGAATATATTCAGGAAAAAACGCATACGCCCTTTTTGGCCAACCAAGCAAGCTTGCAAAGGAAATCTGCACTACAATGAAGTCTCACTTCCCCCCGGTCAAAAGGGCCATCTGAAAAAAGTGTAAAATCCAGAAAGGCAGGACAGGCCATGGAGAACTGGGAGCCTTGTTATGCTGATGGGCGGGATGTAAATTGCCAACAGCCACTCGGGAGAAGTGTATGGTGTTTCCTGAAACATCTAAAAAGCAAAGCAACAGAGCCTAGGGCACTTCCACTTATGGTCCTATAGCTTAGGGAAATTAAAATCAAAAAGACACAGCCACCCCAAAGGTTGGGATGGCTCTGTTTACAAGAACCTGGTTTACGGTACAAGTTCAATATCGCAGAAAGTGAAAAATGGATAAAGAAGTTGTGGTACTTACGTACAATGCAGTATCACTCAGCAATGAAATCTATGTCATCAGGCCCGTAGCAGCATAATGAGTGGATTGAGGCACGATGATTCTAACTGAAATAAGTCACACAAAAAAAGAAACATCGTAAGGTATCACTAATACACGGAATGTGAACTTGGCTACACATGAACTGAATTACAAAACAGAACAGGGTCTCAAGTTTAGAAAACTAACTTATTCTTGCTTAAGGGGGAAGGTGAGTTGGGGTGCTGCATTAAACCAGAGTTTGAAATTAGCACAGATACCGTTCCATAAGCCAAATATGGAATAGACAAGACCTACCCCTTGCTCAACGAAATGGATTCAACAATGAGGTATCACCTCACACCTGGTAGAATCGGCATCATAGAAAATCTACAAGCAAAAAATGCTGGAAAGGGTGTGGAGAAAAGGAACCCTCTTCCACTATTGTTGGGAATATAAATTGATACAGTCACTATGGAGAACAATATGGAATTTCTTAAGAAACTAACAATAGAATTACCATATGATACAGCAATCCCAGTACTGGACATATACCCAGACAAAACCATAAATCAAAAAGAGACATTCACCGCAATGTTCATTGCATCACTATTTACAATATCGAGGTAATGGAAGCAACCTAAATGCCCACAGACAGACGAATGCATAAAGCCGTGGTACATATATAAAATGGAATATTACTAAGCCACGAAAAGGAATGAAATTGGGTCATTTGTAGAGACGTCGATGCATCTAGAGACTGTCATACAGAGTGAAGTAAGTCAGAAAGAGAAAAACAAATCTTGTATATTCATGCATATATGTGGAACCTAGAAAACCTGTACAGATTAACCATTTTGCAAGGCATAAATAGAGCAACAGATGTAGACAACAAACGTATGGACAACAAGGGGGGAAAGCTGTTGGGGGGGTGGTGGGAGGAGTTGAGAGACTGGGATTGGCATGTATACATTTATATGTATAAAATAGATAACCAATAAGAACCTGCTGTATAAAAATATAAAATAAAATTCAAAATTAAAAAGAAATAAAATTTAAAAATAGAAAAAACAATTATTCCCTTCACATACATGTATTTATATGAATAAATTATTTCCATGCTTATATCTGTAAATACAAAAAAGAGGAATAAAATCTACCTTGAACCCAAAACGAAAAAGAGAAAGAAAACACAGAACCCACCAGTTCCACAGAGGAAAACCGTATCAGGGCACTTGCTCCAGTTGTAAACAATTCTGAAGTTGGTCAGTGGTGGGGAATCGTCTCCCATTCAGCCAGCAGCCCCCACGCAACAAGCGTCCTCATTGCAAAGCTGGGGCACCGTGCCGAGGCATCTGTGAGTAAACGTGAGCTGAGCCCCAGGCCAGTTGCTGCTGAACTATTCCCACCCATCCCAGGTAAAACACCTGAATATATACAAGGACTTGAAAGCCTAGAGGGAGGGCCATAGAGCCACACGAGTGACAGCATGCCGGCCGACTTGGTGCCTGCAGGCCAGCCAGGATGGTCCTGGCCCTGGGTGCTCTTCTGGAAGATTTCCATTTCCCTGCCTGAGATACCCGTCCTGTCCCTGCCCCCACTGCTTGTTTCCTTCCTCACCTCTGCCCAGGGAGAAATTCCAGCAGCAGGTATGGGTGACACATCTTCTTCTTTAGCAGGTGGCAGCCTGGCAACTGCTGCAGAAAGTCCAGCAGAGCCCCACTCACACTGGGCCACCCACAAAGCCGTGGCCTCTCACTCCCTCCCACCAGCCCAGCCCCGAGACTGCTGACAGGGCAGAGAAAATGGCGTCAGGCACGGCTGCAGGGGCTCTTGCTGCCTGGAGTGGTATTTATAGTGATCTCAACCCAGGCACACCTGGGGAGGGCTGGCCGGCACGGTAAGGCTGCCCAGGTCAGCCAATCATCACCCCTCAGGGGCTCACAGTTGCAGAAAATGGAACTTGCTGAACCGGCCAGGTCCAAGGAACAGGTGTGGGCTCCTGAGAGTCAGGATAGACAAGGGGCTGCAGCTTTGGCTTGTTTTCTAATCATTTTATCTGGCCCATGAGTGGGAGACAACTTCAAGAAAACCCTCTCCTAATGAGAGGAACCCAGGAGTCAGGGAGAGGAGGGGTGGGTGGTGGTTGGAGACAGAGGCCTGGTGCCCCGGGTGCAGTGGAAGTCTCTGGAAGACCAGGTGGAGGGAGGCCTCACGGAGTGATGCCCAGGGTCACAGACCTGTCGCAGCTGCTGTTTGTTAGTTCAAGTCCTGCTCTGAGGTGCTCTGTGTCAGCTCTGAGCGACAGGTGAGCTGGGGGTGCTCTGCAATGAGGGCTATGTGCACGGTTCCTGTGTGCCCAGCCCTGCCACAGTACCTGCAAGGGTAGCTCTGTATCCTGGGAGGGGCCTGACCACGAGAGCCCTGTGGGCTGGGGTGGGGGTGGGGTACCTGCCCAGGTGAGCTCCATATTCTGGGATTGGTCTGACCACGAGAGCCCCATGGGCTGCTGGGGACCTGGTAAAGGATGTCAGGACAGTCAGTGAAGCCACCGAGGATATACCTCCAGTTGCTCCTAATTCCTACACCCTGCTGGTCATTCTACCAACCACCAGGACATGGTATTCTGTATTAGTCTTCAATGATGCCTTCTTTTGTATTCCATTAGTCCCAGAGTCACAAGAAATTTTGGCTTGTGAGTGGCAGGACTCAACATACAACTAAAACAATACTTCCGGGCCGTCTGGCCCCAAGGGTGCAAAAATTCCCACCCCATCTTTGGGGAAAGCTTAGCTAAAGACCTAAAAGTTCTACCTCTGGAAAAGGAAACCCTCCTTCAATATGCAGACGACATTCTGATCGCCAGCCCTACTAAGGAGGCCTCTGAACTACCAAGCCAATAAAGGATAGAAGTTGTCCAAGAAAAAGCTCAAATATCACAGACTGCCGTGACCTGCCTGGGCTTCATTCTCACAGAAGGTTGGAGAAGTCCATCCCAGGAAAGGGAAGAAACCATTTTCAGCCTTACCCCTTTCTAAAACTAGAAGACAGCTTAGGGGTTCCTGGGGAGGCCAGGGTTTGCTGCTTCTGGATCCCTAACTACAGTCTACTAGCTGGGCCTCTATATGAAACACTGAAAGGAAAAGATGATGATCCTTTTGAATAGAATCCAGAAGTGGCCTTTCAAGAATGGAAAGAGCAGTCAATTCAGACCCTTGCCCTGGAACTCCCTAATTTAGCTAAACCCTTTGACCTTTACATTCCCGGTGAAAGGTGAATCGCCATTGGAGAATTAGTGCAAAACCTGGGACCACTTGAAATGGAACAATGCAAGAATGCCATCCAGGTAGGATAAACTATGGTCACCAAGGGGCTTGGCCCACTGCCACATCTGGCCAAGATACTGGCGGTATCTAAAAACCTGGAAATCAGCAGCCCAAAAGGCCACCTCCCTCCTAAGGGGAAAGGACCCCACGTGGTGATCCTAACCACCAACCATGCCCTGAAGTTGCAGGGTTCGCTCCGTGGGCACACCGACCTCGAGTGAGGAGGCCCTCCAACTCCAACATCCAGAGAGATAACCGGGGGCAACAGGGCACCATGACGACTCGTGTGAACATCACTTGACCTGGAGTTTCTCTCATAAAACAACAAGAGTGTGTCCCAAAAGAGTAGACTACTGCTTGCCGGACTTACTGCACCCAGAGGGGAGCTAATAATCTTGGCGGGGGAACCGTATATCACACTGTCACCATAGAAAAGCCTACAGACACCGTGATGATGGTGGCCAGTAAGACCGGCTGGACTCTTGTTTACTTCAAAAGGCTGTTGACTCAGTGGCCATCATGGTCCTTGATCACCACTGACCCTGGACTGTCTGGGAGTTGAGCGGGCAGGGCTCTGACACCTGGTGCTGTTTGTACGTTAATTCAGGGGCCTAATTGAAGAAAGCGCAGACTACTGGTCAGAGCATCTAGGCTGGCAGAAACGGTCGGCCTAAGGTGGCCGAACAAATGTGGGGCGGGGTGAAACCGGCCCCCACAGCGTCTCTGCACATCTCTTTCCTGGACCCTTAAAGGTCATTAGAATCTATAACACTTCCAATGCTGCTGCTCATGTGGACGAGCAGGGAGGCAGGGGGCCTGGGGACAATCAACGTCACCTGGAGGCTGCTGGGGAGAAGCTCTGACCCTCGCCCCAGGGTATGAGGGCTCCCAACTCAGCACTCAGCAGTTACAGAAGAAGGGTCTGCACCCTCAGCACTCCAAGAATGAGGAACGGGACAAAAGGCAGAGGGGGGGTTTGTCCCCAGCAAAGCCCATTAAAAATCCCTGGGAGATAAAAATAGAATCTGGGCAATAAAGTCAAGTCTAACCTTTTTTATCCTTTGTGCTTTGTCTAATTTCACGTGCTCCTAGGGTCCCGCATGCAGAGGTTCCACACCCGGCACTTCAGACCAGATTTCCTAGTGCAGAATGGCTGGGTCGACACCTCAGCTCCTGGGGCCCAGTGCAGACTCCGCGATATAGAGCCTGAGCTACAGCCAACCCGGCCCTCGAGAGCTCCGCCCCCTCCCTCCCACTGACTCTGACAGGATCTCTACACAGCAGCCCAGCCCACAGCCCACGGGGTAGTACATGCTCTCACCTCTCCATTCTCTGATCAAAATATAAAGTTTCCTTTGCTTGTGAGCCAAACTCAGTCTCGATCTGTTGGCCCCAATGACACTGGGCAGGGGGACACTTGTTGGGGTCCACTCTGGAGGATCAGTAACAGAAATTGAGACTATTGTAACCTCAATGAACAGATGTGTGAGCCAAAGTGTAGTTAACATAGAACAGTGTATAAGGCTCGGGTAAAATAAGATGTTTCTAACACTTCCATTGGATATTTCCATCACTTTATTATAAGCAAGTTCAGTGAAAAGGTTTGTCTTATTTGTCAGCTCAATATTAGAGAAATGAAGTGATTTCTTTCCAAGGATGTACATCTAATAATCTTGGTTAAACCTTCAATCTTGTTTTAAATGCTTTTCCATTGAAAATGATACCTCTCTTTCAGCTCCCCCATTTCTGAGAAGTATAAAATCTTATAATTTATTATTACCAAAGGGGAAAGGTGGGAGGAGGGATAAATTAACAGTTTGGGATTAACACATACACACTGCTATGTATAAAATAGATCATCAACAAGGAACTACTGTATAGCACAGGGAACTACACTCAACATTTTGCAATAACCTATAAGGGGAAATAATCTGAAAAAGAATAGATATTTTTATTGACATCATCTATCAATGACAGTTAAAGTGTAACCTAAGGGAAGCTGGTGGTGAGTGCTTCTGACCCTGAAGACTTCAATCATCTAAAGTTTGGACTCTGCCTACTTCCCAAGGCCCTTAATGAACATATGTGTAGCCGTAGCTTAAAAAATTCCCCAGTTTGGGTTTCGGGGAGACACTGATTTTGAAAAAGCCCTGGTGTTCTCCTTACATGAATGGGACTCTTCCTACTGCTAAAACATGTCTGTCACACCCAGAGGATGGTATACCGTCTGATCGGGAAGAGTTTGGAAAAGGCATCTCATCTCCTCATCTCCTGGTGCTCGGGTTCACCCCTCCAGCGTCTTTACTAACAGTCTCCCCACTTGGAGATGTCAGCACTGTCAACATCCTGTTGCGTACAGTTTGGAATTTGTCCAGAGGATGAAGCGGAAGGATGAGGAACAATGAGAGACAAGTCCTACGTGTTCAGACAGGCACATGTCACTCTAATTTCCAATCAGGAAGACGAATTGACCAAAGGCTAGGGTTGCCCATGGAAACAGTATAGGGCTTGAGGAAATCCCGCTGCTTTGTGGCCAGTTCCCATAAACACAAGTTGAACAATAGAACTCAGGGGCAGTAAAATTCACAAAACTGCAGAGTTGAAAATATCCATCACTGAAAAATGTCTTGAGGAAAGTCAGAGAAAAGGACTTGTAAGCAAGGGAGAATGGCAGGAAAGGGATTTGAGGAGGTAGAAAGGACTCGCCGTTAAGCACAAGAAAAGGAGCTGAACATTGCCAACATTGCAGTTGGCCAAAAAGGGTGTATGCGTTTTTTTTGTGTATATATTCAAGAAAAGAGCGTACACCTTTTTAGCCAACCAAACAGGTGGGCACTGGAAGTCAATACTACAAAAGACATCACTTCGCATCAGTCAGAAGAGCCATCCTCATAAAGCGTAAACAACAGAAATGCAGGACAGGGCAAGGAGAAGAGGGAGCCCTGTGAGACTTATAGTGGAAATGTATATTGCCAACGGCCATTCTGGAGAAGTGTATTGTGTTTACTAAAGCATCTAAACAATGAGCTACAGAGCATAGGGCACTTGCACTCATGGGCGTATATCTTGGGAAAAACAAAAATCGAGAGGACACAGGCACCCCAATGTTTACCCCCTCTCTGTTTAAAAGATCCTCGACTAGGATATAACTTAAATGTCTCTGGAGGGAAAAAATGGATAGAGATGTGGTACTTAGGTAGAGTGGAATATTATTCAGCCTGGAAATCAATGAAATATGGCCAGCTGTAACAACTCCGGAGGAGTTACGTATGATCATTCTAAGTGACAGAATTCAAAAAGAAGAAGACACATATCATAAGATATCACTTAAAGGTGGAATCCAAAATGGCTACACATGAAATAAATTACAAAACAAAAACATAGTCAAATATGTAGAAAACACGCATAAGGCTGCTAAACGGGAAAGGTGGGGAGGGGTGAGGCATCATCCAGGAGGTTGAAATTAGCAAAGATACCATTCCAAATACCAAACTGATAATCAACAAGGCCTACACGGTAGCTAAAAGAACTGCACTCAGCACACTCAAGTCACCGGAAAAGAATATATACGACTGGTAAGAATCTGAAAAAGAATTTATTGATGTCTCTCTGTACGTGAATCAAGTGGATGTACAGCAGCAAGAAACAGAGCTTTGAAAATCAGCTGTAACCAATATAGTAATAAATTGAAAAAAATAAACGACAGAGAGACAGAGAAAACCTCTTACAACTTTTCCTCAGGGACGGTGATGCAACATGGATTGAACACATCTAGACCCACAGCAGGATGAGACATAAGGCTGGAAACTGTTTGCGCTAAGAGAAATGTGAGGTTGGGTGAGGAAATGCACACCCTTTAAAGTAATACTACCTGGTACCCATTCAATGGGTCCCAAATCTGCAGGTTCAAGGGATCTTCCTACAGCTAAAACATGCATGGAAAACCCAGAGGACTGTACACCATGTGATCGGGAGATGTGTCTAAAATGCACCTCATTTATCCTCTCCTGGTGCTCCTGTTCACCATTCCAGCCACGTTACTTAGAAGCTCCCCACTTGGAGAATCAGCACATTTAAACTTCTGTTTCACACATTTTGCAAATTGTGAGGAGGATGAACGGGAAGAGGGGGAACCAATGAGAGAAGAGTTGTAGGGGTTTGGACGGGCACATATCACTCTAATTTCCCATTAAGAATAAGAATTAAAAAAAGGCTCAGCCTGCCTCGCCGGAGCCAAAATAGGGCCTGAAGCAATCCTGCGCGTTTGAGGCCAGCTCACAAAAGAGCAACTTAAAACATGGAGCTCAGGGTCACTGCAATTCACAAACCTGCAGAGTTATAAATGAAAACTAACGTCCAAAAATATGTTGAGGTAAGGCAAAGAAGAGGATCTGAATGCAAGACAGAATTGCAAGAAACAGATTTCAAGAGATAGATTGGACTCGTCTTTAACGCACATGAAAAGCGGCAGAATTTCGACAATGATGCAGTTGGCCCAAAAGGGCGTATGCGATTTTTCCTGATTATATCCAGGAAAAAACGCATACGCACTTTATGGGCAACGAAGCAAGCAAGCAATGCAAATGTGCACAACAAAGAAGTCTCATTTCCCACCGGTCAAAAGGGCCATCCTAAAAAATTGTAAAAACCAGAAATGCAGGACAGGCCATGGAGAACAGGGAGCCTTTATACGCTGATGGGCAGTGTGTGAACTGCCGAGAGCCACTCTGGAGAAGTGTATGGTGGTTCCTAAATCATCTAAAAACAGAGCTACAGAGCATAGGACACTTCCAATCATGGGAGTATATCTAGGGAAGTCTAAAAATCAACAGGACACAAGCACACCACAGTTTAGGGCTACTCTGTTTACAAGAACCTCAACTTCAGTACACCTTAAATATCCCAGGAAAGAGAACAATGGATAAAGAAGATGTGGTACTTATGTACAATGGAATATCTCTTCACCATGAAATCAATGTAATAAGGCTAGTAGAAGGATAAAGAGTGGATTTAGGTCCGATAATACTACTTGAAATAAGTCAAACAGAAAAAGAAACATATCATAAGATATCACTTATAGAGGGAGGGTAAATATGGCTGCACAAGAAATGAATTACAGAACAGAACAGTGTCTCACATTTAGAAAACACACTTATGTCAGCTTAAGGGGAAAGGAGAGGTGGGGTGATGCATAAAACCAGAGTTTGAAATTAGCACAGATACCGTTCAAGAAACCAAATAGGTATTAGACAAGATCTACACCTTGCTCAATGAACTGGCCTCAACACACCCTATACACCGCAGAGAAATATATCTGAGTAATAAGAATCTTAAAACCCATGTATTGATATATCTCCATAAGGGAATCAAGTGTGTGCAGAGCGGCACAAACACAGCAGTGAAAATGAGCTAAACCCCATTATAGAAATAAATTTTAAAAACAAAACGCAGAAACAATGAAAGAGAGAAAAATTCTTACAAAATTCGCTCAGGGGCTGTGATGCAACCTGGATTGACCACATATAAACCCACAGCTGGATAAGACATAAGGCTGGACACTTGGGGCTGAGAGGATTGGTGAGCTTCGGTGAGCAACTGCCGAAAGTTTAATGCAATACTTCATGCTACTCATTCCAAGGGTCCCAACACTCCAGGTTGAAGGGAATCTTCCTACAGCTAAACCATGCTTGGGAAACCCAGCGACTGGTATACCATATGATCGGGAAAGGTTTCTAAAACGCACCACATTTTTCCTCTCCTGGGGCTCCGGATCGACATTCCAGCCGCTTTACTAACAACATCCCCACATGGAGAGTCAATGCCTTTAAGTTCTGGTATCGCACAGTCTTCAGTTAGTGCGGAGGATGAATGGGAATAGGGGGAACCAGTGAGAAACTAGCTGTAGCGGTTTCAATGGGCACATGTCACTCTAATTTCACATCAGTAAGAAGAATGAACCAAAGGCACAGCAAGGTGCCCCAGAAGAAGAATAGGGCTTCAAGGAATCCTGTGGTTATGGGGCAAGCTCACAAAACTAAGAGCTGAAAAATGGAGCTAAGGGCCACTGCAATTCAAAAACCTGACTTGCCCAAAAAGGGCGTATGCGTTTTTTCCTGAATATATTCAGGAAAAAACGCAAACGCCCTTTTTGGCCAACCAAGCAAGCTTGCAAAGGAAATCTGCACTACAATGAAGTCTCAATTCCCCCCGGTCAAAAGGGCCATCTGAAAAAAGTGTAAAATCCATAAAGGCATGACAGGCCATGGAGAACTGGGAGCCATCTTATGCTGATGGGCAGGATGTAAATTGCCAACAGCCACTCTGGAGAAGTGTTTGGTGTTTCCTGAAACATCTAAAAAACAAAGCAACAGAGCCTAGGGCACTTCCACTTATGGTACTATAGTTTAGGGCAATTAAAATCAAAAAGACACAGCCACCCCAAAGTTTGGGATGGCTCTGTTTACAAGAACCTCATATACGGTACAAGTTCAATATCACAGAAAGTGAAAAATGGATAAAGAAGTTGTGGTACTTACGTACAATGCAATATCACTCAGCAATGAAATCTATGTCATCAGGCCCGTAGCAGCATAATGAGTGGACTAAGTACGATGAATCTAACTGAAATAAGTCACACAGAAAAAGAAACATCATAAGGTATCACTAATACACGGAATGTAAACTTGGCTACACAGGAACTGAATTCCAAAACAGAACAGGGTCTCAAATTTAGAAACCCAACTTATGCTTGCTTAAGGGGAAAGGTGAGTTGGGGTGCTGCATAAAACCAGAGATTGAAATGAGCACAGATAAAGTTCCTTAAGCCAAATATGGAATAGACAAGAGCTACTCCTTGCTCAACGAAATGGACTCAACACCCCATATTCAACGCCTAGGAATATACCTGACTAGTAAGAATCATAAAACCTATGGATTTATATATCTCTGTAAGAGAATCAAGAGTGTGTACAGCGGCATTAAAGCAGTGAAAATCAGGTAAATCCCATAATAAAAATAAATTTCTTAAACAAAACACAATGACAGTGAAATAGAGAGAAATACTTAAGTAATTCATTCAAGGCTTCTGATGCAACCTGCATTTACCACATCTACACCCAGAGCTGGGTGACACATAAGGCTGGACACTTGGGGCTCATAAGATTGGTGAGGTTCGGTGAGCAAATGAAGACCTTTGAAGTCATATTGCATGGTACCCATTCCACGGATCTCAACTCTCCAGGTTTAAGGTATTCTTCCTTCAGCTAAAACATGCATGTGGAACCCAGAGTATGATCAACCATGTGATCGAGAAACATGTTCAAATAGGTCTCACTTTTCGTTCCCTGGTACTCGGGTGCAACATGACAGATGCTTTACTAACACTCTCCCGACATGGAGAGTCAGTGCCTTTAACCTCCTGTTTGGCCCAGTTTGCAATTTCTGTGGAAGATGAGCAGGAATAGGGAGAACCATTGAGAGACTAGCTGGAGGTGTCTGGACGGGCAAATTTAACTCTCATTTCCCACCAGGAAGAGGAATTAACCAAAGGCTCAGCGTGCCGTGCCGGAACCAGATTAGGGCCTGAAGCCATCCTGTGGTGTTGCGGCCAGCTCACGAGAAAGCGAGTTGAAGAAAGGAGCTCAGGGGCACTGTAATTCACAAACCTGCAGAGTTATAAATGACAGCTATCGTCCAAAAATATACTGAAGTAAGGCTGCCAAGAGGACTTGAAAGCGGGGCAGAATTGCAGGAAACCGATTTCAGGAGGTAGACTGGAATTGCATTTAAAGCATAGGAAAAGAGGCAGAACGTCCACAATGATGCACTTGGCCAAAAAGGGCGTATGCGTTTTTTCCTGAATATATTCAGGAAAAAACGCATACGCCCTTTTTGGCCAACCAAGCAAGCTTGCAAAGGAAATCTGCACTACAATGAAGTCTCACTTCCCCCCAGTCAAAAGGGCCATCTGAAAAAAGTGTAAAATCCAGAAAGGCAGGACAGGCCATGGAGAACTGGGAGCCTTGTTATGCTGATGGGCGGGATGTAAATTGCCAACAGCCACTCGGGAGAAGTGTATGGTGTTTCCTGAAACATCTAAAAAACAAAGCAACAGAGCCTAGGGCACTTCCACTTATGGTCCTATAGCTTAGGGAAATTAAAATCAAAAAGACACAGCCACCCCAAAGGTTGGGACAGCTCTGTTTACAAGAACCTCATATACGGTACAAGTTCTATATCGCAGAAAGTGAAAAATGGATAAAGAAGTTGTGGTACTTACGTACAATGCAATATCACACAGCAATGAAATCTATGTCATCAGGCCCGTAGCAGCATAATGAGTGGATTCAGGTATGATGATTCTAACTGAAATAAGTCACACAGAAAAAGAAACATCATAAGATATCACTAATACACGGAATGTAAACTTGGCTACACAGGAACTGAAATACAAAACAGAACAGGGTCTCAAATTTAGAAACCCAACTTATGCTTGCTTAAGGGGAAAGGTGAGTTGGGGTGCTGCATAAAACCAGAGATTGAAATGAGCACAGATAAACTTCCTTAAGCCAAATATGGAATAGACAAGAGCTACTCCTTGCTCAACGAAATGGACTCAACACCCCATATTAAACGCCTAAGAATGTACCTGACTAGGAAGTATCTTAAAACCTATGGACTGCTATGTCTCCGAAAGAGAATCAAGCGTGTGTACAGGGGCATAAACGCAGCAGTGATAGGATTGGAGAGGTTCGGTGAGCAAATGAAGACCCTTTGAAGTCATATTGCATGGTACCCATTCCACGGGTCTCAACTCTCCAGGTTTAAGGTATTCTTCCTTCAGCTAAAACATGCATGTGGAACCCAGAGTATGATCAACCATGTGATCGGGAGACGTGTTCCAATATATGTCAGTTTTCGTCCCCTGGTACTCGGGTGCAACATTCCAGACTCTTTACTAACACTCTCCCGACTTGGAGAGTCAGTGCCTTTAACATCCTGTTTGGCCCAGTTTGCAATTTCTGCGGAAGATGAACAGGAATAGGGAGAACCAATGAGAGACTAGCTGGAGGTGTCTGGACGGGCAAATTTAACTCTCATTTCCCACCAGGAAGAGGAATTAACCAAAGGCTCAGCGTGCCGTGCCGGAACCAGATTAGGGCCTGAAGCAATCCTGCGGTGTTGCGGCAAGCTCACCAGAAAGCGAGTTGAAGAAAGGAGCTCAGGGGCACTGTAATTCACAAACCTGCAGAGTTATAAATGATAGCTATCGTCCAAAAATATACTGAAGTAAGGCTGCCAAGAGGACTTGAAAGCGGGGCAGAATTGCAGGAAACCGATTTCAGGAGGTAGACTGGAATTGCATTTAAAGCATAGGAAAAGAGGCAGAACGTCCACAATGATGCACTTGGCCAAAAAGGGCGTATGCGTTTTTTCCTGAATATATTCAGGAAAAAACGCATACGCCCTTTTTGGCCAACCAAGCAAGCTTGCAAAGGAAATCTGCACTACAATGAAGTCTCACTTCCCCCAGGTCAAAAGGGCCATCTGAAAAAAGTGTAAAATCCAGAAAGGCAGGACAGGCCATGGAGAACTGGGAGCCTTGTTATGCTGATGGGCGGGATGTAAATTGCCAACAGCCACTCGGGAGAAGTGTATGCTGTTTCCTGAAACATCTAAAAAACAAAGCAACAGAGCCTAGGGCACTTCCAATTATTGTCCTATAGCTTAGGGCAATTAAAATCAAAAAGACACAGCCACCCCAAAAGTTGGGACGGCTCTGTTTACAAGAACCTGGTTTACGATACAAGTTCAATATCGCAGAAAGTGAAAAATGGATAAAGAAGTTGTGGTACTTACGTACAATGCAATATCACTCAGCAATGAAATCTATGTCATCAGGCCCGTAGCAGCATAATGAGTGGATTCAGGTATGATGATTCTAACTGAAATAAGTCACACAGAAAAAGAAACATCATAGGATATCACTAATACACGGAATGTAAACTTGGCTACACAGGAACTGAATTCCAAAACAGAACAGGGTCTCAAATTTAGAAAACCAACTTATGCTTGCTTAAGGAGAAAGGTGAGTTGGGGTACTGCATAAAACCAGAGATTGAAATGAGCACAGATATAATTACTTAAGCCAAATATGGAATAGACAAGAGCTACTCCTTGCTCAACGAAATGGACTCAACACCCCATATTAAATGCCTAAGAGTGTACCTGACTAGGAAGTATCTTAAAACCTATGGATTGCTATGTCTCCGAAAGAGAATCAAGCATGTACCCATTCCACGGGTCTCAACTCTCCAGGTTTAAGGGATTCTTCCTTCAGGTAAAACATGCATTTGGAACCCAGAGTATGATCAACCGTGTGATCGGGAGACGTGTTCCAATATGTGTCAGTTTTCGTCCCCTGGTACTCGGGTGCAACATTCCAGACGCTTTACTAACACTCTCCCGACTTGGAGAGTCAGTGCCTTTAACCTCCTGTTTGGCCCAGTTTGCAATTTCTGCGGAAGATGAACAGGAATAGGGAGAACCAATGACAGACTAGCTGGAGGTGTCTGGACGGGCAAATTTAACTCTCATTTCCCACCAGGAAGAGGAATTAACCAAAGGCTCAGCGTGCCGTGCCGGAACCAGATTAGGGCCTGAAGCCATCCTGCGGGGTTGCGGCCAGCTCACGAGAAAGCGAGTTGAAGAAAGGAGCTCAGGGGCACTGTAATTCACAAACCTGCAGAGTTATAAATGACAGCTATCGTCCAAAAATATACTGAAGTAAGGCTGCCAAGAGGACTTGAAAGCGGGGCAGAATTGCAGGAAACCGATTTCAGGAGGTAGACTGGAATTGCATTGAAAGCATAGGAAAAGAGGCAGAACGTCCACAATGATGCACTTGGCCAAAAAGGGCGTATGCGTTTTTTCCTGAATATATTCAGGAAAAAACGCATACGCCCTTTTTGGCCAACCAAGCAAGCTTGCAAAGGAAATCTGCACTACAGTGAAGTCTCACTTCCCCCCGGTCAAAAGGGCCATCTGAAAAAAGTGTAAAATCCAGAAAGGCAGGACAGGCCATGGAGAACTGGGAGCCTTGTTATGCTGATGGGCGGGATGTCAATTGCCAACAGCCACTCGGGAGAAGTGTATGGTGTTTCCTGAAACATCTAAAAAACAAAGCAACAGAGCCTAGGGCACTTCCACTTATGGTCCTATAGCTTAGGGAAATTAAAATCAAAAGACACAGCCACCCCAAAGGTTGGGACGGCTCTGTTTACAAGAACCTGGTTTACGGTACAAGTTCAATATCGCAGAAAGTGAAAAATGGATAAAGAAGTTGTGGTACTTACGTACAATGCAGTATCACTCAGCAATGAAATCTATGTCATCAGGCCCGTAGCAGCATAATGAGTGGATTCAGGTACGATGATTCTAACTGAAATAAGTCACACAGGAAAAGAAACATCATAAGATATCACTAATACACGGAATGTAAACTTGGCTACACAGGAACTGAATTACAAAACAGAACAGGGTCTCAAATTTAGAAAACCAACTTATGCTTGCTTAAGGGGAAAGGTGAGTTGGGGTGCTGCATAAAACCAGAGATTGAAATGAGCACAGATAAAGTTCCTTAAGCCAAATATGGAATAGACAAGAGCTACTCCTTGCTCAACGAAATGGACTCAACACCCCATATTAAATGCCTAAGAGTGTACCTGACTAGGAAGTATCTTAAAACCTATGGATTGCTATGTCTCTGAAAGAGAATCAAGTGTGTGTACAGGGGCATAAACGCAGCAGTGATAGGATTGGAGAGGTTCGGTGAGCAAATGAAGACCCTTTGAAGTCATATTGCATGGTACCCATTCCACGGGTCTCAACTCTCCAGGTTTAAGGTATTCTTCCTTCAGCTAAAACATGCATGTGGAACCCAGAGTATGATCAACCGTGTGATCGGGAGACGTGTTCCAATATGTCTCAGTTTTCGTCCCCTGGTACTCGGGTGCAACATTCCAGACGCTTTACTAACACTCTCCCAACTTGGAGAGTCAGTGCCTTTAACCTCCTGTTTGGCCCAGTTTGCAATTCCTGTGGAAGATGAACAGGAATAGGGAGAACCAATGACAGACTAGCTGGAGGTGTCTGGACGGGCAAATTTAACTCTCATTTCCCACCAGGAAGAGGAATTAACCAAAGGCTCAGCGTGCCGTGCCGGAACCAGATTAGGGCCTGAAGCCATCCTGCGGTGTTGCGGCCAGCTCACGAGAAAGCGAGTTGAAGAAAGGAGCTCAGGGGCACTGTAATTCACAAACCTGCAGAGTTATAAATGACAGCTATCGTCCAAAAATATACTGAAGTAAGGCTGCCAAGAGGACTTGAAAGCGGGGCAGAATTGCAGGAAACCGATTTCAGGAGGTAGACTGGAATTGCATTGAAAGCATAGGAAAAGAGGCAGAACGTCCACAATGATGCACTTGGCCAAAAAGGGCGTATGCGTTTTTTCCTGAATATATTCAGGAAAAAACGCATACGCCCTTTTTGGCCAACCAAGCAAGCTTGCAAAGGAAATCTGCACTACAATGAAGTCTCACTTCCCCCCGGTCAAAAGGGCCATCTGAAAAAAGTGTAAAATCCAGAAAGGCAGGACAGGCCATGGAGAACTGGGAGCCTTGTTATGCTGATGGGCGGGATGTAAATTGCCAACAGCCAATCGGGAGAAGTGTATGGTGTTTCCTGAAACAGCTAAAAAACAAAGCAAAAGAGCCTAGGGCACTTCCACTTATGGTCCTATAGCTTAGGGAAATTAAAATCAAAAGACACAGCCACCCCAAAGGTTGGGACGGCTCTGTTTACAAGAACCTGGTTTATGGTACAAGTTCAATATCACAGAAAGTGAAAAATGGATAAAGAAGTTGTGGTACTTACGTACAATGCAGTATCACTCAGCAATGAAATCTATGTCATCAGGCCCGTAGCAGCATAATGAGTGGATTCAGGTACGATGATTCTAACTGAAATAAGTCACACAGGAAAAGAAACATCATAAGATATCACTAATACACGGAATGTAAACTTGGCTACACAGGAACTGAATTACAAAACAGAACAGGGTCTCAAATTTAGAAACCAAACTTATGCTTGCTTAAGGGGAAAGGTGAGTTGGGGTGCTGCATAAAACCAGAGATTGAAATGAGCACAGATAAAGTTCCTTAAGCCAAATATGGAATAGACAAGAGCTACTCCTTACTCAACGAAATGGACTCAACACCCCATATTAAATGCCTAAGAGTGTACCTGACTAGGAAGTATCTTAAAACCTATGGATTGCTATGTCTCTGAAAGAGAATCAAGTGTGTGTACAGGGGCATAAACGCAGCAGTGATAGGATTGGAGAGGTTCGGTGAGCAAATGAAGACCCTTTGAAGTCATATTGCATGGTACCCATTCCACGGGTCTCAACTCTCCAGGTTTAAGGGATTCTTCCTTCAGCTAAAACATGCATGTGGAACCCAGAGTATGATCAACCGTGTGATCGGGAGACGTGTTGCAATATGTCTCAGTTTTCGTCCCCTGGTACTCGGGTGCAACATTCCAGACGCTTTACTAACACTCTCCCGACTTGGAGAGTCAGTGCCTTTAACCTCCTGTTTGGCCCAGTTTGCAATTCCTGCGGAAGATGAACAGGAATAGGGAGAACCAATGACAGACTAGCTGGAGGTGTCTGGACGGGCAAATTTAACTCTCATTTCCCACCAGGAAGAGGAATTAACCAAAGGCTCAGCGTGCCGTGCCGGAACCAGATTAGGGCCTGAAGCCATCCTGCGGTGTTGCGGCCAGCTCACGAGAAAGCGAGTTGAAGAAAGGAGCTCAGGGGCACTGTAATTCACAAACCTGCAGAGTTATAAATGACAGCTATCGTCCAAAAATATACTGAAGTAAGGCTGCCAAGAGGACTTGAAAGCGGGGCAGAATTGCAGGAAACCGATTTCAGGAGGTAGACTGGAATTGCATTTAAAGCATAGGAAAAGAGGCAGAACGTCCACAATGATGCACTTGGCCAAAAAGGGCGTATGCGTTTTTTCCTGAATATATTCAGGAAAAAACGCATACGCCCTTTTTGGCCAACCAAGCAAGCTTGCAAAGGAAATCTGCACTACAATGAAGTCTCACTTCCCCCCGGTCAAAAGGGCCATCTGAAAAAAGTGTAAAATCCAGAAAGGCAGGACAGGCCATGGAGAACTGGGAGCCTTGTTATGCTGATGGGCGGGATGTAAATTGCCAACAGCCACTCCGGAGAAGTGTATGGTGTTTCCTGAAACAGCTAAAAAACAAAGCAACAGAGCCTAGGGCACTTCCACTTATGGTCCTATAGCTTAGGGAAATTAAAATCAAAAAGACACAGCCACCCCAAAGGTTGGGACGGCTCTGTTTACAAGAACCTGGTTTACGGTACAAGTTCAATATCGCAGAAACTGAAAAATGGATAAAGAAGTTGTGGTACTTACGTACAATGCAGTATCACTCAGCAATGAAATCTATGTCATCAGGCCCGTAGCAGCATAATGAGTGGATTCAGGTACGATGATTCTAACTGAAATAAGTCACACAGGAAAAGAAACATCATAAGATATCACTAATACACGGAATGTAACCTTGGCTACACAGGAACTGAATTACAAAACAGAACAGGGTCTCAAATTTAGAAACCCAACTTATGCTTGCTTAAGGGGAAAGGTGAGTTGGGGTGCTGCATAAAACCAGAGATTGAAATGAGCACAGATAAAGTTCCTTAAGCCAAATATGGAATAGACAAGAGCTACTCCTTGCTCAACGAAATGGACTCAACACCCCATATTAAATGCCTAAGAGTGTACCTGACTAGGAAGTATCTTAAAACCTATGGATTGCTATGTCTCTGAAAGAGAATCAAGTGTGTGTACAGGGGCATAAACGCAGCAGTGATAGGATTGGAGAGGTTCGGTGAGCAAATGAAGACCCTTTGAAGTCATATTGCATGGTACCCATTCCACGGGTCTCAACTCTCCAGGTTTAAGGTATTCTTCCTTCAGCTAAAACATGCATGTGGAACCCAGAGTATGATCAACCGTGTGATCGGGAGACGTGTTCCAATATGTCTCAGTTTTCGTCCCCTGGTACTCGGGTGCAACATTCCAGACGCTTTACTAACACTCTCCCGACTTGGAGAGTCAGTGCCTTTAACCTCCTGTTTGGCCCAGTTTGCAATTTCTGCGGAAGATGAACAGGAATAGGGAGAACCAATGAGAGACTAGCTGGAGGTGTCTGGACGGGCAAATTTAACTCTCATTTCCCACCAGGAAGAGGAATTAACCAAAGGCTCAGCGTGCCGTGCCGGAACCAGATTAGGGCCTGAAGCCATCCTGCGGTGTTGCGGCCAGCTCACGAGAAAGCGAGTTGAAGAAAGGAGCTCAGGGGCACTGTAATTCACAAACCTGCAGAGTTATAAATGACAGCTATCGTCCAAAAATATACTGAAGTAAGGCTGCCAAGAGGACTTGAAAGCGGGGCAGAATTGCAGGAAACCGATTTCAGGAGGTAGACTGGAATTGCATTTAAAGCATAGGAAAAGAGGCAGAACGTCCACAATGATGCACTTGGCCAAAAAGGGCGTATGCGTTTTTTCCTGAATATATTCAGGAAAAAACGCATACGCCCTTTTTGGCCAACCAAGCAAGCTTGCAAAGGAAATCTGCACTACAATGAAGTCTCACTTCCCCCCGGTCAAAAGGGCCATCTGAAAAAAGTGTAAAATCCAGAAAGGCAGGACAGGCCATGGAGAACTGGGAGCCTTGTTATGCTGATGGGCGGGATGTAAATTGCCAACAGCCACTCCGGAGAAGTGTATGGTGTTTCCTGAAACAGCTAAAAAACAAAGCAACAGAGCCTAGGGCACTTCCACTTATGGTCCTATAGCTTAGGGAAATTAAAATCAAAAAGACACAGCCACCCCAAAGGTTGGGACGGCTCTGTTTACAAGAACCTGGTTTACGGTACAAGATCAATATCGCAGAAACTGAAAAATGGATAAAGAAGTTGTGGTACTTACGTACAATGCAGTATCACTCAGCAATGAAATCTATGTCATCAGGCCCGTAGCAGCATAATGAGTGGATTCAGGTACGATGATTCTAACTGAAATAAGTCACACAGGAAAAGAAACATCATAAGATATCACTAATACACGGAATGTAACCTTGGCTACACAGGAACTGAATTACAAAACAGAACAGGGTCTCAAATTTAGAAACCCAACTTATGCTTGCTTAAGGGGAAAGGTGAGTTGGGGTGCTGCATAAAACCAGAGATTGAAATGAGCACAGATAAAGTTCCTTAAGCCAAATATGGAATAGACAAGAGCTACTCCTTGCTCAACGAAATGGACTCAACACCCCATATTAAATGCCTAAGAGTGTACCTGACTAGGAAGTATCTTAAAACCTATGGATTGCTATGTCTCTGAAAGAGAATCAAGTGTGTGTACAGGGGCATAAACGCAGCAGTGATAGGATTGGAGAGGTTCGGTGAGCAAATGAAGACCCTTTGAAGTCATATTGCATGGTACCCATTCCACGGGTCTCAACTCTCCAGGTTTAAGGGATTCTTCCTTCAGCTAAAACATGCATGTGGAACCCAGAGTATGATCAACCGTGTGATCGGGAGACGTGTTCCAATATGTCTCAGTTTTCGTCCCCTGGTACTCGGGTGCAACATTCCAGACGCTTTACTAACACTCTCCCGACTTGGAGAGTCAGTGCCTTTAACCTCCTGTTTGGCCCAGTTTGCAATTTCTGCGGAAGATGAACAGGAATAGGGAGAACCAATGAGAGACTAGCTGGAGGTGTCTGGACGGGCAAATTTAACTCTCATTTCCCACCAGGAAGAGGAATTAACCAAAGGCTCAGCGTGCCGTGCCGGAACCAGATTAGGGCCTGAAGCCATCCTGCGGTGTTGCGGCCAGCTCACGAGAAAGCGAGTTGAAGAAAGGAGCTCAGGGGCACTGTAATTCACAAACCTGCAGAGTTATAAATGACAGCTATCGTCCAAAAATATACTGAAGTAAGGCTGCCAAGAGGACTTGAAAGCGGGGCAGAATTGCAGGAAACCGATTTCAGGAGGTAGACTGGAATTGCATTTAAAGCATAGGAAAAGAGGCAGAACGTCCACAATGATGCACTTGGCCAAAAAGGGCGTATGCGTTTTTTCCTGAATATATTCAGGAAAAAACGCATACGCCCTTTTTGGCCAACCAAGCAAGCTTGCAAAGGAAATCTGCACTACAATGAAGTCTCACTTCCCCCCGGTCAAAAGGGCCATCTGAAAAAAGTGTAAAATCCAGAAAGGCAGGACAGGCCATGGAGAACTGGGAGCCTTGTTATGCTGATGGGCGGGATGTAAATTGCCAACAGCCACTCCGGAGAAGTGTATGGTGTTTCCTGAAACAGCTAAAAAACAAAGCAACAGAGCCTAGGGCACTTCCACTTATGGTCCTATAGCTTAGGGAAATTAAAATCAAAAAGACACAGCCACCCCAAAGGTTAGGACGGCTCTGTTTACAAGAACCTGGTTTACGGTACAAGTTCAATATCGCAGAAAGTGAAAAATGGATAAAGAAGTTGTGGTACTTACGTACAATGCAGTATCACTCAGCAATGAAATCTATGTCATCAGGTCCGTAGCAGCATAATGAGTGGATTCAGGTACGATGATTCTAACTGAAATAAGTCACACAGGAAAAGAAACATCATAAGATATCACTAATACACGGAATGTAAACTTGGCTACACAGGAACTGAATTACAAAACAGAACAGGGTCTCAAATTTAGAAACCAAACTTATGCTTGCTTAAGGGGAAAGGTGAGTTGGGGTGCTGCATAAAACCAGAGATTGAAATGAGCACAGATAAAGTTCCTTAAGCCAAATATGGAATAGACAAGAGCTACTCCTTGCTCAACGAAATGGACTCAACACCCCATATTAAATGCCTAAGAGTGTACCTGACTAGGAAGTATCTTAAAACCTATGGATTGCTATGTCTCTGAAAGAGAATCAAGTGTGTGTACAGGGGCATAAACGCAGCAGTGATAGGATTGGAGAGGTTCGGTGAGCAAATGAAGACCCTTTGAAGTCATATTGCATGGTACCCATTCCACGGGTCTCAACTCTCCAGGTTTAAGGGATTCTTCCTTCAGCTAAAACATGCATGTGGAACCCAGAGTATGATCAACCGTGTGATCGGGAGACGTGTTCCAATATGTGTCAGTTTTCGTCCCCTGGTACTCGGGTGCAACATTCCAGACGCTTTACTAACACTCTCCCGACTTGGAGAGTCAGTGCCTTTAACCTCCTGTTTGGCCCAGTTTGCAATTTCTGCGGAAGATGAACAGGAATAGGGAGAACCAATGACAGACCAGCTGGAGGTGTCTGGACGGGCAAATTTAACTCTCATTTCCCACCAGGAAGAGGAATTAACCAAAGGCTCAGCGTGCCGTGCCGGAACCAGATTAGGGCCTGAAGCCATCCTGCGGGGTTGCGGCCAGCTCACGAGAAAGCGAGTTGAAGAAAGTAGCTCAGGGGCACTGTAATTCACAAACCTGCAGAGTTATAAATGACAGCTATCGTCCAAAAATATACTGAAGTAAGGCTGCCAAGAGGACTTGAAAGCGGGGCAGAATTGCAGGAAACCGATTTCAGGAGGTAGACTGGAATTGCATTTAAAGCATAGGAAAAGAGGCAGAACGTCCACAATGATGCACTTGGCCAAAAAGGGCGTATGCGTTTTTTCCTGAATATATTCAGGAAAAAACGCATACGCCCTTTTTGGCCAACCAAGCAAGCTTGCAAAGGAAATCTGCACTACAATGAAGTCTCACTTCCCCCCGGTCAAAAGGGCCATCTGAAAAAAGTGTAAAATCCAGAAAGGCAGGACAGGCCATGGAGAACTGGGAGCCTTGTTATGCTGATGGGCGGGATGTAAATTGCCAACAGCCACTCGGGAGAAGTGTATGGTGTTTCCTGAAACAGCTAAAAAACAAAGCAACAGAGCCTAGGGCACTTCCACTTATGGTCCTATAGCTTAGGGAAATTAAAATCAAAAAGACACAGCCACCCCAAAGGTTGGGACGGCTCTGTTTACAAGAACCTGGTTTACGGTACAAGTTCAATATCGCAGAAAGTGAAAAATGGATAAAGAAGTTGTGGTACTTACGTACAATGCAGTATCACTCAGCAATGAAATCTATGTCATCAGGCCCGTAGCAGCATAATGAGTGGATTCAGGTACGATGATTCTAACTGAAATAAGTCACACAGAAAAAGAAACATCATAAGATATCACTAATAGACGGAATGTAAACTTGGCTACACAGGAACTGAATTACAAAACAGAACAGGGTCTCAAATTTAGAAAACCAACTTATGCTTGCTTAAGGGGAAAGGTGAGTTGGGGTGCTGCATAAAACCAGAGATTGAAATGAGCACAGATAAAGTTCCTTAAGCCAAATATGGAATAGACAAGAGCTACTCCTTGCTCAACGAAATGGACTCAACACCCCATATTAAATGCCTAAGAGTGTACCTGACTAGGAAGTATCTTAAAACCTATGGATTGCTATGTCTCTGAAAGAGAATCAAGTGTGTGTACAGGGACATAAACGCAGCAGTGATAGGATTGGAGAGGTTCGGTGAGCAAATGAAGACCCTTTGAAGTCATATTGCATGGTACCCATTCCACGGGTCTCAACTCTCCAGGTTTAAGGTATTCTTCCTTCAGCTAAAACATGCATGTGGAACCCAGAGTATGATCAACCGTGTGATCGGGAGACGTGTTCCAATATGTCTCAGTTTTCGTCCCCTGGTACTCGGGTGCAACATTCCAGACACTTTACTAACACTCTCCCGACTTGGAGAGTCAGTGCCTTTAACCTCCTGTTTGGCCCAGTTTGCAATTCCTGTGGAAGATGAACAGGAATAGGGAGAACCAATGACAGACTAGATGGAGGTGTCTGGACGGGCAAATTTAACTCTCATTTCCCACCAGGAAGAGGAATTAACCAAAGGCTCAGCGTGCCGTGCCGGAACCAGATTAGGGCCTGAAGCCATCCTGCGGTGTTGCGGCCAGCTCACGAGAAAGCGAGTTGAAGAAAGGAGCTCAGGGGCACTGTAATTCACAAACCTGCAGAGTTATAAATGACAGCTATCGTCCAAAAATATACTGAAGTAAGGCTGCCAAGAGGACTTGAAAGCGGGGCAGAATTGCAGGAAACCGATTTCAGGAGGTAGACTGGAATTGCATTTAAAGCATAGGAAAAGAGGCAGAACGTCCACAATGATGCACTTGGCCAAAAAGGGCGTATGCGTTTTTTCCTGAATATATTCAGGAAAAAACGCATACGCCCTTTTTGGCCAACCAAGCAAGCTTGCAAAGGAAATCTGCACTACAATGAAGTCTCACTTCCCCCAGGTCAAAAGGGCCATCTGAAAAAAGTGTAAAATCCAGAAAGGCAGGACAGGCCATGGAGAACTGGGAGCCTTGTTATGCTGATGGGCGGGATGTAAATTGCCAACAGCCACTCGGGAGAAGTGTATGGTGTTTCCTGAAACATCTAAAAAACAAAGCAACAGAGCCTAGGGCACTTCCACTTATGGTCCTATAGCTTAGGGAAATTAAAATCAAAAGACACAGCCACCCCAAATGTTGGGACGGCTCTGTTTACAAGAACCTGGTTTACGGTACAAGTTCAATATCACAGAAACTGAAAAATGGATAAAGAAGTTGTGGTACTTACGTACAATGCAGTATCACTCAGCAATGAAATCTATGTCATCAGGCCCGTAGCAGCATAATGAGTGGATTCAGGTACGATGATTCTAACTGAAATAAGTCACACAGGAAAAGAAACATCATAAGATATCACTAATACACGGAATGTAAACTTGGCTACACAGGAACTGAATTACAAAACAGAACAGGGTCTCAAATTTAGAAAACCAACTTATGCTTGCTTAAGGGGAAAGGTGAGTTGGGGTGCTGCATAAAACCAGAGATTGAAATGAGCACAGATAAAGTTCCTTAAGCCAAATATGGAATAGACAAGAGCTACTCCTTGCTCAACGAAATGGACTCAACACCCCATATTAAATGCCTAAGAGTGTACCTGACTAGGAAGTATCTTAAAACCTATGGATTGCTATGTCTCTGAAAGAGAATCAAGTGTGTGTACAGGGGCATAAACGCAGCAGTGATAGGATTGGAGAGGTTCGGTGAGCAAATGAAGACCCTTTGAAGTCATATTGCATGGTACCCATTCCACGGGTCTCAACTCTCCAGGTTTAAGGTATTCTTCCTTCAGCTAAAACATGCATGTGGAACCCAGAGTATGATCAACCGTGTGATCGGGAGACGTGTTCCAATATGTCTCAGTTTTCGTCCCCTGGTACTCGGGTGCAACATTCCAGACGCTTTACTAACACTCTCCCGACTTGGAGAGTCAGTGCCTTTAACCTCCTGTTTGGCCCAGTTTGCAATTCCTGTGGAAGATGAACAGGAATAGGGAGAACCAATGACAGACTAGCTGGAGGTGTCTGGACGGGCAAATTTAACTCTCATTTCCCACCAGGAAGAGGAATTAACCAAAGGCTCAGCGTGCCGTGCCGGAACCAGATTAGGGCCTGAAGCCATCCTGCGGTGTTGCGGCCAGCTCACGAGAAAGCGAGTTGAAGAAAGGAGCTCAGGGGCACTGTAATTCACAAACCTGCAGAGTTATAAATGACAGCTATCGTCCAAAAATATACTGAAGTAAGGCTGCCAAGAGGACTTGAAAGCGGGGCAGAATTGCAGGAAACCGATTTCAGGAGGTAGACTGGAATTGCATTTAAAGCATAGGAAAAGAGGCAGAACGTCCACAATGATGCACTTGGCCAAAAAGGGCGTATGCGTTTTTTCCTGAATATATTCAGGAAAAAACGCATACGCCCTTTTTGGCCAACCAAGCAAGCTTGCAAAGGAAATCTGCACTACAATGAAGTCTCACTTCCCCCCGGTCAAAAGGGCCATCTGAAAAAAGTGTAAAATCCAGAAAGGCAGGACAGGCCATGGAGAACTGGGAGCCTTGTTATGCTGATGGGCGGGATGTAAATTGCCAACAGCCACTCGGGAGAAGTGTATGGTGTTTCCTGAAACATCTAAAAAACAAAGCAACAGAGCCTAGGGCACTTCCACTTATGGTCCTATAGCTTAGGGAAATTAAAATCAAAAGACACAGCCACCCCAAATGTTGGGACGGCTCTGTTTACAAGAACCTGGTTTACGGTACAAGTTCAATATCGCAGAAACTGAAAAATGGATAAAGAAGTTGTGGTACTTACGTACAATGCAGTATCACTCAGCAATGAAATCTATGTCATCAGGCCCGTAGCAGCATAATGAGTGGATTCAGGTACGATGATTCTAACTGAAATAAGTCACACAGGAAAAGAAACATCATAAGATATCACTAATACACGGAATGTAAACTTGGCTACACAGGAACTGAATTACAAAACAGAACAGGGTCTCAAATTTAGAAAACCAACTTATGCTTGCTTAAGGGGAAAGGTGAGTTGGGGTGCTGCATAAAACCAGAGATTGAAATGAGCACAGATAAAGTTCCTTAAGCCAAATATGGAATAGACAAGAGCTACTCCTTGCTCAACGAAATGGACTCAACACCCCATATTAAATGCCTAAGAGTGTACCTGACTAGGAAGTATCTTAAAACCTATGGATTGCTATGTCTCTGAAAGAGAATCAAGTGTGTGTACAGGGGCATAAACGCAGCAGTGATAGGATTGGAGAGGTTCGGTGAGCAAATGAAGACCCTTTGAAGTCATATTGCATGGTACCCATTCCACGGGTCTCAACTCTCCAGGTTTAAGGTATTCTTCCTTCAGCTAAAACATGCATGTGGAACCCAGAGTATGATCAACCGTGTGATCGGGAGACGTGTTCCAATATGTCTCAGTTTTCGTCCCCTGGTACTCGGGTGCAACATTCCAGACGCTTTACTAACACTCTCCCGACTTGGAGAGTCAGTGCCTTTAAACTCCTGTTTGGCCCAGTTTGCAATTCCTGTGGAAGATGAACAGGAATAGGGAGAACCAATGACAGACTAGCTGGAGGTGTCTGGACGGGCAAATTTAACTCTCATTTCCCACCAGGAAGAGGAATTAACCAAAGGCTCAGCGTGCCGTGCCGGAACCAGATTAGGGCCTGAAGCCATCCTGCGGTGTTGCGGCCAGCTCACGAGAAAGCGAGTTGAAGAAAGGAGCTCAGGGGCACTGTAATTCACAAACCTGCAGAGTTATAAATGACAGCTATCGTCCAAAAATATACTGAAGTAAGGCTGCCAAGAGGACTTGAAAGCGGGGCAGAATTGCAGGAAACCGATTTCAGGAGGTAGACTGGAATTGCATTGAAAGCATAGGAAAAGAGGCAGAACGTCCACAATGATGCACTTGGCCAAAAAGGGCGTATGCGTTTTTTCCTGAATATATTCAGGAAAAAACGCATACGCCCTTTTTGGCCAACCAAGCAAGCTTGCAAAGGAAATCTGCACTACAATGAAGTCTCACTTCCCCCCGGTCAAAAGGGCCATCTGAAAAAAGTGTAAAATCCAGAAAGGCAGGACAGGCCATGGAGAACTGGGAGCCTTGTTATGCTGATGGGCGGGATGTAAATTGCCAACAGCCAATCGGGAGAAGTGTATGGTGTTTCCTGAAACAGCTAAAAAACAAAGCAAAAGAGCCTAGGGCACTTCCACTTATGGTCCTATAGCTTAGGGAAATTAAAATCAAAAGACACAGCCACCCCAAAGGTTGGGACGGCTCTGTTTACAAGAACCTGGTTTATGGTACAAGTTCAATATCACAGAAAGTGAAAAATGGATAAAGAAGTTGTGGTACTTACGTACAATGCAGTATCACTCAGCAATGAAATCTATGTCATCAGGCCCGTAGCAGCATAATGAGTGGATTCAGGTACGATGATTCTAACTGAAATAAGTCACACAGGAAAAGAAACATCATAAGATATCACTAATACACGGAATGTAAACTTGGCTACACAGGAACTGAATTACAAAACAGAACAGGGTCTCAAATTTAGAAACCCAACTTATGCTTGCTTAAGGGGAAAGGTGAGTTGGGGTGCTGCATAAAACCAGAGATTGAAATGAGCACAGATAAAGTTCCTTAAGCCAAATATGGAATAGACAAGAGCTACTCCTTGCTCAACGAAATGGACTCAACACCCCATATTAAATGCCTAAGAGTGTACCTGACTAGGAAGTATCTTAAAACCTATGGATTGCTATGTCTCTGAAAGAGAATCAAGTGTGTGTACAGGGGCATAAACG
This sequence comes from Lagenorhynchus albirostris, assembly GCF_949774975.1. NCBI lineage: Eukaryota > Metazoa > Chordata > Mammalia > Artiodactyla > Delphinidae > Lagenorhynchus > Lagenorhynchus albirostris. The sequence continues at coordinate 520,777 of NW_026783620.1, read as the reverse complement.
CAGCAGTGATAGGATTGGAGAGGTTCGGTGAGCAAATGAAGACCCTTTGAAGTCATATTGCATGGTACCCATTCCACGGGTCTCAACTCTCCAGGTTTAAGGGATTCTTCCTTCAGCTAAAACATGCATGTGGAACCCAGAGTATGATCAACCGTGTGATCGGGAGACGTGTTCCAATATGTGTCAGTTTTCGTCCCCTGGTACTCGGGTGCAACATTCCAGACGCTTTACTAACACTCTCCCGACTTGGAGAGTCAGTGCCTTTAACCTCCTGTTTGGCCCAGTTTGCAATTTCTGCGGAAGATGAACAGGAATAGGGAGAACCAATGACAGACCAGCTGGAGGTGTCTGGACGGGCAAATTTAACTCTCATTTCCCACCAGGAAGAGGAATTAACCAAAGGCTCAGCGTGCCGTGCCGGAACCAGATTAGGGCCTGAAGCCATCCTGCGGGGTTGCGGCCAGCTCACGAGAAAGCGAGTTGAAGAAAGGAGCTCAGGGGCACTGTAATTCACAAACCTGCAGAGTTATAAATGACAGCTATCGTCCAAAAATATACTGAAGTAAGGCTGCCAAGAGGACTTGAAAGCGGGGCAGAATTGCAGGAAACCGATTTCAGGAGGTAGACTGGAATTGCATTTAAAGCATAGGAAAAGAGGCAGAACGTCCACAATGATGCACTTGGCCAAAAAGGGCGTATGCGTTTTTTCCTGAATATATTCAGGAAAAAACGCATACGCCCTTTTTGGCCAACCAAGCAAGCTTGCAAAGGAAATCTGCACTACAATGAAGTCTCACTTCCCCCCGGTCAAAAGGGCCATCTGAAAAAAGTGTAAAATCCAGAAAGGCAGGACAGGCCATGGAGAACTGGGAGCCTTGTTATGCTGATGGGCGGGATGTCAATTGCCAACAGCCACTCCGGAGAAGTGTATGGTGTTTCCTGAAACAGCTAAAAAACAAAGCAACAGAGCCTAGGGCACTTCCACTTATGGTCCTATAGCTTAGGGAAATTAAAATCAAAAAGACACAGCCACCCCAAAGGTTGGGACGGCTCTGTTTACAAGAACCTGGTTTACGGTACAAGTTCAATATCGCAGAAAGTGAAAAATGGATAAAGAAGTTGTGGTACTTACGTACAATGCAGTATCACTCAGCAATGAAATCTATGTCATCAGGCCCGTAGCAGCATAATGAGTGGATTCAGGTACGATGATTCTAACTGAAATAAGTCACACAGGAAAAGAAACATCATAAGATATCACTAATACACGGAATGTAAACTTGGCTACACAGGAACTGAATTACAAAACAGAACAGGGTCTCAAATTTAGAAAACCAACTTATGCTTGCTTAAGGGGAAAGGTGAGTTGGGGTGCTGCATAAAACCAGAGATTGAAATGAGCACAGATAAAGTTCCTTAAGCCAAATATGGAATAGACAAGAGCTACTCCTTGCTCAACGAAATGGACTCAACACCCCATATTAAATGCCTAAGAGTGTACCTGACTAGGAAGTATCTTAAAACCTATGGATTGCTATGTCTCTGAAAGAGAATCAAGTGTGTGTACAGGGGCATAAACGCAGCAGTGATAGGATTGGAGAGGTTCGGTGAGCAAATGAAGACCCTTTGAAGTCATATTGCATGGTACCCATTCCACGGGTCTCAACTCTCCAGGTTTAAGGTATTCTTCCTTCAGCTAAAACATGCATGTGGAACCCAGAGTATGATCAACCGTGTGATCGGGAGACGTGTTCCAATATGTCTCAGTTTTCGTCCCCTGGTACTCGGGTGCAACATTCCAGACGCTTTACTAACACTCTCCCGACTTGGAGAGTCAGTGCCTTTAACCTCCTGTTTGGCCCAGTTTGCAATTCCTGTGGAAGATGAACAGGAATAGGGAGAACCAATGACAGACTTGATGGAGGTGTCTGGACGGGCAAATTTAACTCTCATTTCCCACCAGGAAGAGGAATTAACCAAAGGCTCAGCGTGCCGTGCCGGAACCAGATTAGGGTCTGAAGCCATCCTGCGGTGTTGCGGCCAGCTCACGAGAAAGCGAGTTGAAGAAAGGAGCTCAGGGGCACTGTAATTCACAAACCTGCAGAGTTATAAATGACAGCTATCGTCCAAAAATATACTGAAGTAAGGCTGCCAAGAGGACTTGAAAGCGGGGCAGAATTGCAGGAAACCGATTTCAGGAGGTAGACTGGAATTGCATTTAAAGCATAGGAAAAGAGGCAGAACGTCCACAATGATGCACTTGGCCAAAAAGGGCGTATGCGTTTTTTCCTGAATATATTCAGGAAAAAACGCATACGCCCTTTTTGGCCAACCAAGCAAGCTTGCAAAGGAAATCTGCACTACAATGAAGTCTCACTTCCCCCCGGTCAAAAGGGCCATCTGAAAAAAGTGTAAAATCCAGAAAGGCAGGACAGGCCATGGAGAACTGGGAGCCTTGTTATGCTGATGGGCGGGATGTAAATTGCCAACAGCCACTCGGGAGAAGTGTATGGTGTTTCCTGAAACATCTAAAAAACAAAGCAACAGAGCCTAGGGCACTTCCACTTATGGTCCTATAGCTTAGGGAAATTAAAATCAAAAGACACAGCCACCCCAAAGGTTGGGACGGCTCTGTTTACAAGAACCTGGTTTACGGTACAAGTTCAATATCGCAGAAAGTGAAAAATGGATAAAGAAGTTGTGGTACTTACGTACAATTCAATATCACTCAGCAATGAAATCTATGTCATCAGGCCCGTAGCAGCATAATGAGTGGATTCAGGTACGATGATTCTAACTGAAATAAGTCACACAGGAAAAGAAACATCATAAGATATCACTAATACACGGAATGTAACATTGGCTACACAGGAACTGAATTACAAAACAGAACAGGGTCTCAAATTTAGAAAACCAACTTATGCTTGCTTAAGGGGAAAGGTGAGTTGGGGTGCTGCATAAAACCAGAGATTGAAATGAGCACAGATAAAGTTCCTTAAGCCAAATATGGAATAGACAAGAGCTACTCCTTGCTCAACGAAATGGACTCAACACCCCATATTAAATGCCTAAGAGTGTACCTGACTAGGAAGTATCTTAAAACCTATGGATTGCTATGTCTCTGAAAGAGAATCAAGTGTGTGTACAGGGGCATAAACGCAGCAGTGATAGGATTGGAGAGGTTCGGTGAGCAAATGAAGACCCTTTGAAGTCATATTGCATGGTACCCATTCCACGGGTCTCAACTCTCCAGGTTTAAGGGATTCTTCCTTCAGCTAAAACATGCATGTGGAACCCAGAGTATGATCAACCGTGTGATCGGGAGACGTGTTCCAATATGTGTCAGTTTTCGTCCCCTGGTACTCGGGTGCAACATTCCAGACGCTTTACTAACACTCTCCCGACTTGGAGAGTCAGCGCCTTTAACCTCCTGTTTGGCCCAGTTTGCAATTTCTGCGGAAGATGTACAGGAATAGGGAGAACCAATAAGAGACTAGCTGGAGGTGTCTGGACGGGCAAATTTAACTCTCATTTCCCACCAGGAAGAGGAATTAACCAAAGGCTCAGCGTGCCGTGCCGGAACCAGATTAGGGCCTGAAGCCATCCTGCGGGGTTGCGGCCAGCTCACGAGAAAGCGAGTTGAAGAAAGGAGCTCAGGGGCACTGTAATTCACAAACCTGCAGAGTTATAAATGACAGCTATCGTCCAAAAATATACTGAAGTAAGGCTGCCAAGAGGACTTGAAAGCGGGGCAGAATTGCAGGAAACCGATTTCAGGAGGTAGACTGGAATTGCATTTAAAGCATAGGAAAAGAGGCAGAACGTCCACAATGATGCACTTGGCCAAAAAGGGCGTATGCGTTTTTTCCTGAATATATTCAGGAAAAAACGCATACGCCCTTTTTGGCCAACCAAGCAAGCTTGCAAAGGAAATCTGCACTACAATGAAGTCTCACTTCCCCCCGGTCAAAAGGGCCATCTGAAAAAAGTGTAAAATCCAGAAAGGCAGGACAGGCCATGGAGAACTGGGAGCCTTGTTATGCTGATGGGCGGGATGTAAATTGCCAACAGCCAATCGGGAGAAGTGTATGGTGTTTCCTGAAACAGCTAAAAAACAAAGCAACAGAGCCTAGGGCACTTCCACTTATGGTCCTATAGCTTAGGGAAATTAAAATCAAAAGACACAGCCACCCCAAAGGTTGGGACGGCTCTGTTTACAAGAACCTGGTTTACGGTACAAGTTCAATATCACAGAAAGTGAAAAATGGATAAAGAAGTTGTGGTACTTACGTACAATGCAGTATCACTCAGCAATGAAATCTATGTCATCAGGCCCGTAGCAGCATAATGAGTGGATTCAGGTACGATGATTCTAACTGAAATTAGTCACACAGGAAAAGAAACATCATAAGATATCACTAATACACGGAATGTAAACTTGGCTACACAGGAACTGAATTACAAAACAGAACAGGGTCTCAAATTTAGAAACCAAACTTATGCTTGCTTAAGGGGAAAGGTGAGTTGGGGTGCTGCATAAAACCAGAGATTGAAATGAGCACAGATAAAGTTCCTTAAGCCAAATATGGAATAGACAAGAGCTACTCCTTGCTCAACGAAATGGACTCAACTCCCCATATTAAATGCCTAAGAGTGTACCTGACTAGGAAGTATCTTAAAACCTATGGATTGCTATGTCTCTGAAAGAGAATCAAGTGTGTGTACAGGGGCATAAACGCAGCAGTGATAGGATTGGAGAGGTTCGGTGAGCAAATGAAGACCCTTTGAAGTCATATTGCATGGTACCCATTCCACGGGTCTCAACTCTCCAGGTTTAAGGTATTCTTCCTTCAGCTAAAACATGCATGTGGAACCCAGAGTATGATCAACCGTGTGATCGGGAGACGTGTTCCAATATGTCTCAGTTTTCGTCCCCTGGTACTCGGGTGCAACATTCCAGACGCTTTACTAACACTCTCCCGACTTGGAGAGTCAGTGCCTTTAACCTCCTGTTTGGCCCAGTTTGCAATTTCTGCGGAAGATGAACAGGAATAGGGAGAACCAATGACAGACTAGCTGGAGGTGTCTGGACGGGCAAATTTAACTCTCATTTCCCACCAGGAAGAGGAATTAACCAAAGGCTCAGCGTGCCGTGCCGGAACCAGATTAGGGCCTGAAGCCATCCTGCGGTGTTGCGGCCAGCTCACGAGAAAGCGAGTTGAAGAAAGGAGCTCAGGGGCACTGTAATTCACAAACCTGCAGAGTTATAAATGACAGCTATCGTCCAAAAATATACTGAAGTAAGGCTGCCAAGAGGACTTGAAAGCGGGGCAGAATTGCAGGAAACCGATTTCAGGAGGTAGACTGGAATTGCATTTAAAGCATAGGAAAAGAGGCAGAACGTCCACAATGATGCACTTGGCCAAAAAGGGCGTATGCGTTTTTTCCTGAATATATTCAGGAAAAAACGCATACGCCCTTTTTGGCCAACCAAGCAAGCTTGCAAAGGAAATCTGCACTACAATGAAGTCTCACTTCCCCCCGGTCAAAAGGGCCATCTGAAAAAAGTGTAAAATCCAGAAAGGCAGGACAGGCCATGGAGAACTGGGAGCCTTGTTATGCTGATGGGCGGGATGTAAATTGCCAACAGCCAATCGGGAGAAGTGTATGGTGTTTCCTGAAACAGCTAAAAAACAAAGCAACAGAGCCTAGGGCACTTCCACTTATGGTCCTATAGCTTAGGGAAATTAAAATCAAAAGACACAGCCACCCCAAAGGTTGGGACGGCTCTGTTTACAAGAACCTGGTTTACGGTACAAGTTCAATATCGCAGAAAGTGAAAAATGGATAAAGAAGTTGTGGTACTTACGTACAATGCAGTATCACTCAGCAATGAAATCTATGTCATCAGGCCCGTAGCAGCATAATGAGTGGATTCAGGTACGATGATTCTAACTGAAATAAGTCACACAGGAAAAGAAACATCATAAGATATCACTAATACACGGAATGTAAACTTGGCTACACAGGAACTGAATTACAAAACAGAACAGGGTCTCAAATTTAGAAAACCAACTTATGCTTGCTTAAGGGGAAAGGTGAGTTGGGGTGCTGCATAAAACCAGAGATTGAAATGAGCACAGATAAAGTTCCTTAAGCCAAATATGGAATAGACAAGAGCTACTCCTTGCTCAACGAAATGGACTCAACACCCCATATTAAATGCCTAAGAGTGTACCTGACTAGGAAGTATCTTAAAACCTATGGATTGCTATGTCTCTGAAAGAGAATCAAGTGTGTGTACAGGGGCATAAACGCAGCAGTGATAGGATTGGAGAGGTTCGGTGAGCAAATGAAGACCCTTTGAAGTCATATTGCATGGTACCCATTCCACGGGTCTCAACTCTCCAGGTTTAAGGGATTCTTCCTTCAGCTAAAACATGCATGTGGAACCCAGAGTATGATCAACCGTGTGATCGGGAGACGTGTTCCAATATGTCTCAGTTTTCGTCCCCTGGTACTCGGGTGCAACATTCCAGACGCTTTACTAACACTCTCCCGACTTGGAGAGTCAGTGCCTTTAACCTCCTGTTTGGCCCAGTTTGCAATTCCTGCGGAAGATGAACAGGAATAGGGAGAACCAATGACAGACCAGCTGGAGGTGTCTGGACGGGCAAATTTAACTCTCATTTCCCACCAGGAAGAGGAATTAACCAAAGGCTCAGCGTGCCGTGCCGGAACCAGATTAGGGCCTGAAGCCATCCTGCGGGGTTGCGGCCAGCTCACGAGAAAGCGAGTTGAAGAAAGTAGCTCAGGGGCACTGTAATTCACAAACCTGCAGAGTTATAAATGACAGCTATCGTCCAAAAATATACTGAAGTAAGGCTGCCAAGAGGACTTGAAAGCGGGGCAGAATTGCAGGAAACCGATTTCAGGAGGTAGACTGGAATTGCATTTAAAGCATAGGAAAAGAGGCAGAACGTCCACAATGATGCACTTGGCCAAAAAGGGCGTATGCGTTTTTTCCTGAATATATTCAGGAAAAAACGCATACGCCCTTTTTGGCCAACCAAGCAAGCTTGCAAAGGAAATCTGCACTACAATGAAGTCTCACTTCCCCCCGGTCAAAAGGGCCATCTGAAAAAAGTGTAAAATCCAGAAAGGCAGGACAGGCCATGGAGAACTGGGAGCCTTGTTATGCTGATGGGCGGGATGTAAATTGCCAACAGCCACTCGGGAGAAGTGTATGGTGTTTCCTGAAACAGCTAAAAAACAAAGCAACAGAGCCTAGGGCACTTCCACTTATGGTCCTATAGCTTAGGGAAATTAAAATCAAAAAGACACAGCCACCCCAAAGGTTGGGACGGCTCTGTTTACAAGAACCTGGTTTACGGTACAAGTTCAATATCGCAGAAAGTGAAAAATGGATAAAGAAGTTGTGGTACTTACGTACAATGCAGTATCACTCAGCAATGAAATCTATGTCATCAGGCCCGTAGCAGCATAATGAGTGGATTCAGGTACGATGATTCTAACTGAAATAAGTCACACAGGAAAAGAAACATCATAAGATATCACTAATACACGGAATGTAAACTTGGCTACACAGGAACTGAATTACAAAACAGAACAGGGTCTCAAATTTAGAAAACCAACTTATGCTTGCTTAAGGGGAAAGGTGAGTTGGGGTGCTGCATAAAACCAGAGATTGAAATGAGCACAGATAAAGTTCCTTAAGCCAAATATGGAATAGACAAGAGCTACTCCTTGCTCAACGAAATGGACTCAACTCCCCATATTAAATGCCTAAGAGTGTACCTGACTAGGAAGTATCTTAAAACCTATGGATTGCTATGTCTCTGAAAGAGAATCAAGTGTGTGTACAGGGGCATAAACGCAGCAGTGATAGGATTGGAGAGGTTCGGTGAGCAAATGAAGACCCTTTGAAGTCATATTGCATGGTACCCATTCCACGGGTCTCAACTCTCCAGGTTTAAGGGATTCTTCCTTCAGCTAAAACATGCATGTGGAACCCAGAGTATGATCAACCGTGTGATCGGGAGACGTGTTCCAATATGTCTCAGTTTTCGTCCCCTGGTACTCGGGTGCAACATTCCAGACGCTTTACTAACACTCTCCCGACTTGGAGAGTCAGTGCCTTTAACCTCCTGTTTGGCCCAGTTTGCAATTCCTGCGGAAGATGAACAGGAATAGGGAGAACCAATGACAGACTAGCTGGAGGTGTCTGGACGGGCAAATTTCACTCTCATTTCCCACCAGGAAGAGGAATTAACCAAAGGCTCAGCGTGCCGTGCCGGAACCAGATTAGGGCCTGAAGCCATCCTGCGGTGTTGCGGCCAGCTCACGAGAAAGCGAGTTGAAGAAAGGAGCTCAGGGGCACTGTAATTCACAAACCTGTAGAGTTATAAATGACAGCTATCGTCCAAAAATATACTGAAGTAAGGCTGCCAAGAGGACTTGAAAGCGGGGCAGAATTGCAGGAAACCGATTTCAGGAGGTAGACTGGAATTGCATTGAAAGCATAGGAAAAGAGGCAGAACGTCCACAATGATGCACTTGGCCAAAAAAGGCGTATGCGTTTTTTCCTGAATATATTCAGGAAAAAACGCATACGCCCTTTTTGGCCAACCAAGCAAGCTTGCAAAGGAAATCTGCACTACAATGAAGTCTCACTTCCCCCCGGTCAAAAGGGCCATCTGAAAAAAGTGTAAAATCCAGAAAGGCAGGACAGGCCATGGAGAACTGGGAGCCTTGTTATGCTGATGGGCGGGATGTCAATTGCCAACAGCCACTCCGGAGAAGTGTATGGTGTTTCCTGAAACAGCTAAAAAACAAAGCAACAGAGCCTAGGGCACTTCCACTTATGGTCCTATAGCTTAGGGAAATTAAAATCAAAAAGACACAGCCACCCCAAAGGTTGGGACGGCTCTGTTTACAAGAACCTGGTTTACGGTACAAGTTCAATATCGCAGAAACTGAAAAATGGATAAAGAAGTTGTGGTACTTACGTACAATGCAGTATCACTCAGCAATGAAATCTATGTCATCAGGCCCGTAGCAGCATAATGAGTGGATTCAGGTACGATGATTCTAACTGAAATAAGTCACACAGGAAAAGAAACATCATAAGATATCACTAATACACGGAATGTAACCGTGGCTACACAGGAACTGAATTACAAAACAGAACAGGGTCTCAAATTTAGAAAACCAACTTATGCTTGCTTAAGGGGAAAGGTGAGTTGGGGTGCTGCATAAAACCAGAGATTGAAATGAGCACAGATAAAGTTCCTTAAGCCAAATATGGAATAGACAAGAGCTACTCCTTGCTCAACGAAATGGACTCAACACCCCATATTAAACGCCTAAGAGTGTACCTGACTAGGAAGTATCTTAAAACCTATGGATTGCTATGTCTCCGAAAGAGAATCAAGCGTGTGTACAGGGGCATAAACGCAGCAGTGATAGGATTGGAGAGGTTCGGTGAGCAAATGAAGACCCTTTGAAGTCATATTGCATGGTACCCATTCCACGGGTCTCAACTCTCCAGGTTTAAGGTATTCTTCCTTCAGCTAAAACATGCATGTGGAACCCAGAGTATGATCAACCGTGTGATCGGGAGACGTGTTCCAATATGTCTCAGTTTTCGTCCCCTGGTACTCGGGTGCAACATTCCAGACGCTTTACTAACACTCTCCCGACTTGGAGAGTCAGTGCCTTTAACCTCCTGTTTGGCCCAGTTTGCAATTTCTGCGGAAGATGAACAGGAATAGGGAGAACCAATGAGAGACTAGCTGGAGGTGTCTGGACGGGCAAATTTAACTCTCATTTCCCACCAGGAAGAGGAATTAACCAAAGGCTCAGCGTGCCGTGCCGGAACCAGATTAGGGCCTGAAGCCATCCTGCCGTGTTGCGGCCAGCTCACGAGAAAGCGAGTTGAAGAAAGGAGCTCAGGGGCACTGTAATTCACAAACCTGCAGAGTTATAAATGACAGCTATCGTCCAAAAATATACTGAAGTAAGGCTGCCAAGAGGACTTGAAAGCGGGGCAGAATTGCAGGAAACCGATTTCAGGAGGTAGACTGGAATTGCATTTAAAGCATAGGAAAAGAGGCAGAACGTCCACAATGATGCACTTGGCCAAAAAGGGCGTATGCGTTTTTTCCTGAATATATTCAGGAAAAAACGCATACGCCCTTTTTGGCCAACCAAGCAAGCTTGCAAAGGAAATCTGCACTACAATGAAGTCTCACTTCCCCCCGGTCAAAAGGGCCATCTGAAAAAAGTGTAAAATCCAGAAAGGCAGGACAGGCCATGGAGAACTGGGAGCCTTGTTATGCTGATGGGCGGGATGTAAATTGCCAACAGCCAATCGGGAGAAGTGTATGGTGTTTCCTGAAACAGCTAAAAAACAAAGCAACAGAGCCTAGGGCACTTCCACTTATGGTCCTATAGCTTAGGGAAATTAAAATCAAAAGACACAGCCACCCCAAATGTTGGGACGGCTCTGTTTACAAGAACCTGGTTTACGGTACAAGTTCAATATCACAGAAAGTGAAAAATGGATAAAGAAGTTGTGGTACTTACGTACAATGCAGTATCACTCAGCAATGAAATCTATGTCATCAGGCCCGTAGCAGCATAATGAGTGGATTCAGGTACGATGATTCTAACTGAAATAAGTCACACAGGAAAAGAAACATCATAAGATGTCACTAATACACGGAATGTAAACTTGGCTACACAGGAACTGAATTACAAAACAGAACAGGGTCTCAAATTTAGAAACCCAACTTATGCTTGCTTAAGGGGAAAGGTGAGTTGGGGTGCTGCATAAAACCAGAGATTGAAATGAGCACAGATAAAGTTCCTTAAGCCAAATATGGAATAGACAAGAGCTACTCCTTGCTCAACGAAATGGACTCAACACCCCATATTAAATGCCTAAGAGTGTACCTGACTAGGAAGTATCTTAAAACCTATGGATTGCTATGTCTCTGAAAGAGAATCAAGTGTGTGTACAGGGGCATAAACGCAGCAGTGATAGGATTGGAGAGGTTCGGTGAGCAAATGAAGACCCTTTGAAGTCATATTGCATGGTACCCATTCCACGGGTCTCAACTCTCCAGGTTTAAGGGATTCTTCCTTCAGCTAAAACATGCATGTGGAACCCAGAGTATGATCAACCGTGTGATCGGGAGACGTGTTCCAATATGTCTCAGTTTTCGTCCCCTGGTACTCGGGTGCAACATTCCAGACGCTTTACTAACACTCTCCCGACTTGGAGAGTCAGTGCCTTTAACCTCCTGTTTGGCCCAGTTTGCAATTCCTGTGGAAGATGAACAGGAATAGGGAGAACCAATGACAGACCAGCTGGAGGTGTCTGGACGGGCAAATTTAACTCTCATTTCCCACCAGGAAGAGGAATTAACCAAAGGCTCAGCGTGCCGTGCCGGAACCAGATTAGGGCCTGAAGCCATCCTGCGGTGTTGCGGCCAGCTCACGAGAAAGCGAGTTGAAGAAAGGAGCTCAGGGGCACTGTAATTCACAAACCTGCAGAGTTATAAATGACAGCTATCGTCCAAAAATATACTGAAGTAAGGCTGCCAAGAGGACTTGAAAGCGGGGCAGAATTGCAGGAAACCGATTTCAGGAGGTAGACTGGAATTGCATTTAAAGCATAGGAAAAGAGGCAGAACGTCCACAATGATGCACTTGGCCAAAAAGGGCGTATGCGTTTTTTCCTGAATATATTCAGGAAAAAACGCATACGCCCTTTTTGGCCAACCAAGCAAGCTTGCAAAGGAAATCTGCACTACAATGAAGTCTCACTTCCCCCCGGTCAAAAGGGCCATCTGAAAAAAGTGTAAAATCCAGAAAGGCAGGACAGGCCATGGAGAACTGGGAGCCTTGTTATGCTGATGGGCGGGATGTAAATTGCCAACAGCCACTCGGGAGAAGTGTATGGTGTTTCCTGAAACATCTAAAAAACAAAGCAACAGAGCCTAGGGCACTTCCACTTATGGTCCTATAGCTTAGGGAAATTAAAATCAAAAGACACAGCCACCCCAAAGGTTGGGACGGCTCTGTTTACAAGAACCTGGTTTACGGTACAAGTTCAATATCGCAGAAAGTGAAAAATGGATAAAGAAGTTGTGGTACTTACGTACAATGCAATATCACTCAGCAATGAAATCTATGTCATCAGGCCCGTAGCAGCATAATGAGTGGATTCAGGTACGATGATTCTAACTGAAATAAGTCACACAGGAAAAGAAACATCATAAGATATCACTAATACACGGAATGTAAACTTGGCTACACAGGAACTGAATTACAAAACAGAACAGGGTCTCAAATTTAGAAACCCAACTTATGCTTGCTTAAGGGGAAAGGTGAGTTGGGGTGCTGCATAAAACCAGAGATTGAAATGAGCACAGATAAAGTTCCTTAAGCCAAATATGGAATAGACAAGAGCTACTCCTTGCTCAACGAAATGGACTCAACACCCCATATTAAATGCCTAAGAGTGTACCTGACTAGGAAGTATCTTAAAACCTATGGATTGCTATGTCTCTGAAAGAGAATCAAGTGTGTGTACAGGGGCATAAACGCAGCAGTGATAGGATTGGAGAGGTTCGGTGAGCAAATGAAGACCCTTTGAAGTCATATTGCATGGTACCCATTCCACGGGTCTCAACTCTCCAGGTTTAAGGGATTCTTCCTTCAGCTAAAACATGCATGTGGAACCCAGAGTATGATCAACCGTGTGATCGGGAGACGTGTTCCAATATGTCTCAGTTTTCGTCCCCTGGTACTCGGGTGCAACATTCCAGACGCTTTACTAACACTCTCCCGACTTGGAGAGTCAGTGCCTTTAACCTCCTGTTTGGCCCAGTTTGCAATTCCTGCGGAAGATGAACAGGAATAGGGAGAACCAATGACAGACCAGCTGGAGGTGTCTGGACGGGCAAATTTAACTCTCATTTCCCACCAGGAAGAGGAATTAACCAAAGGCTCAGCGTGCCGTGCCGGAACCAGATTAGGGCCTGAAGCCATCCTGCGGTGTTGCGGCCAGCTCACGAGAAAGCGAGTTGAAGAAAGGAGCTCAGGGGCACTGTAATTCACAAACCTGCAGAGTTATAAATGACAGCTATCGTCCAAAAATATACTGAAGTAAGGCTGCCAAGAGGACTTGAAAGCGGGGCAGAATTGCAGGAAACCGATTTCAGGAGGTAGACTGGAATTGCATTTAAAGCATAGGAAAAGAGGCAGAACGTCCACAATGATGCACTTGGCCAAAAAGGGCGTATGCGTTTTTTCCTGAATATATTCAGGAAAAAACGCATACGCCCTTTTTGGCCAACCAAGCAAGCTTGCAAAGGAAATCTGCACTACAATGAAGTCTCACTTCCCCCCGGTCAAAAGGGCCATCTGAAAAAAGTGTAAAATCCACAAAGGCAGGACAGGCCATGGAGAACTGGGAGCCTTGTTATGCTGATGGGCGGGATGTAAATTGCCAACAGCCACTCGGGAGAAGTGTATGGTGTTTCCTGAAACATCTAAAAAACAAAGCAACAGAGCCTAGGGCACTTCCACTTATGGTCCTATAGCTTAGGGAAATTAAAATCAAAAGACACAGCCACCCCAAAGGTTGGGACGGCTCTGTTTACAAGAACCTGGTTTACGGTACAAGTTCAATATCGCAGAAAGTGAAAAATGGATAAAGAAGTTGTGGTACTTACGTACAATGCAATATCACTCAGCAATGAAATCTATGTCATCAGGCCCGTAGCAGCATAATGAGTGGATTCAGGTACGATGATTCTAACTGAAATAAGTCACACAGGAAAAGAAACATCATAAGATATCACTAATACACGGAATGTAAACTTGGCTACACAGGAACTGAATTACAAAACAGAACAGGGTCTCAAATTTAGAAACCCAACTTATGCTTGCTTAAGGGGAAAGGTGAGTTGGGGTGCTGCATAAAACCAGAGATTGAAATGAGCACAGATAAAGTTCCTTAAGCCAAATATGGAATAGACAAGAGCTACTCCTTGCTCAACGAAATGGACTCAACACCCCATATTAAATGCCTAAGAGTGTACCTGACTAGGAAGTATCTTAAAACCTATGGATTGCTATGTCTCTGAAAGAGAATCAAGTGTGTGTACAGGGGCATAAACGCAGCAGTGATAGGATTGGAGAGGTTCGGTGAGCAAATGAAGACCCTTTGAAGTCATATTGCATGGTACCCATTCCACGGGTCTCAACTCTCCAGGTTTAAGGGATTCTTCCTTCAGCTAAAACATGCATGTGGAACCCAGAGTATGATCAACCGTGTGATCGGGAGACGTGTTCCAATATGTCTCAGTTTTCGTCCCCTGGTACTCGGGTGCAACATTCCAGACGCTTTACTAACACTCTCCCGACTTGGAGAGTCAGTGCCTTTAACCTCCTGTTTGGCCCAGTTTGCAATTTCGGCGGAAGATGAACAGGAATAGGCAGAACCAATGACAGACCAGCTGGAGGTGTCTGGACGGGCAAATTTAACTCTCATTTCCCACCAGGAAGAGGAATTAACCAAAGGCTCAGCGTGCCGTGCCGGAACCAGATTAGGGCCTGAAGCCATCCTGCGGTGTTGCGGCCAGCTCACGAGAAAGCGAGTTGAAGAAAGGAGCTCAGGGGCACTGTAATTCACAAACCTGCAGAGTTATAAATGACAGCTATCGTCCAAAAATATACTGAAGTAAGGCTGCCAAGAGGACTTGAAAGCGGGGCAGAATTGCAGGAAACCGATTTCAGGAGGTAGACTGGAATTGCATTTAAAGCATAGGAAAAGAGGCAGAACGTCCACAATGATGCACTTGGCCAAAAAGGGCGTATGCGTTTTTTCCTGAATATATTCAGGAAAAAACGCATACGCCCTTTTTGGCCAACCAAGCAAGCTTGCAAAGGAAATCTGCACTACAATGAAGTCTCACTTCCCCCCGGTCAAAAGGGCCATCTGAAAAAAGTGTAAAATCCAGAAAGGCAGGACAGGCCATGGAGAACTGGGAGCCTTGTTATGCTGATGGGCGGGATGTCAATTGCCAACAGCCACTCGGGAGAAGTGTATGGTGTTTCCTGAAACATCTAAAAAACAAAGCAACAGAGCCTAGGGCACTTCCACTTATGGTCCTATAGCTTAGGGAAATTAAAATCAAAAGACACAGCCACCCCAAAGGTTGGGACGGCTCTGTTTACAAGAACCTGGTTTACGGTACAAGTTCAATATCGCAGAAAGTGAAAAATGGATAAAGAAGTTGTGGTACTTACGTACAATGCAGTATCACTCAGCAATGAAATCTATGTCATCAGGCCCGTAGCAGCATAATGAGTGGATTCAGGTATGATGATTCTAACTGAAATAAGTCACACAGAAAAAGAAACATCATAAGATATCACTAATACACGGAATGTAAACTTGGCTACACAGGAACTGAATTCCAAAACAGAACAGGGTCTCAAATTTAGAAACCCAACTTATGCTTGCTTAAGGGGAAAGGTGAGTTGGGGTGCTGCATAAAACCAGAGATTGAAATGAGCACAGATAAAGTTCCTTAAGCCAAATATGGAATAGACAAGAGCTACTCCTTGCTCAACGAAATGGACTCAACACCCCATATTAAATGCCTAAGAGTGTACCTGACTAGGAAGTATCTTAAAACCTATGGATTGCTATGTCTCTGAAAGAGAATCAAGTGTGTGTACAGGGGCATAAACGCAGCAGTGATAGGATTGGAGAGGTTCGGTGAGCAAATGAAGACCCTTTGAAGTCATATTGCATGGTACCCATTCCACGGGTCTCAACTCTCCAGGTTTAAGGGATTCTTCCTTCAGCTAAAACATGCATGTGGAACCCAGAGTATGATCAACCGTGTGATCGGGAGACGTGTTCCAATATATGTCAGTTTTCGTCCCCTGTACTCGGGTGCAACATTCCAGACGCTTTACTAACACTCTCCCGACTTGGACAGTCAGTGCCTTTAACCTCCTGTTTGGCCCAGTTTGCAATTTCTGCGGAAGATGAACAGGAATAGGGAGAACCAATGACAGACTAGCTGGAGGTGTCTGGACGGGCAAATTTAACTCTCATTTCCCACCAGGAAGAGGAATTAACCAAAGGCTCAGCGTGCCGTGCCGGAACCAGATTAGGGCCTGAAGCCATCCTGCGGTGTTGCGGCCAGCTCACGAGAAATCGAGTTGAAGAAAGGAGCTCAGGGGCACTGTAATTCACAAACCTGCAGAGTTATAAATGACAGCTATCGTCCAAAAATATACTGAAGTAAGGCTGCCAAGAGGACTTGAAAGCGGGGCAGAATTGCAGGAAACCGATTTCAGGAGGTAGACTGGAATTGCATTTAAAGCATAGGAAAAGAGGCAGAACGTCCACAATGATGCACTTGGCCAAAAAGGGCGTATGCGTTTTTTCCTGAATATATTCAGGAAAAAACGCATACGCCCTTTTTGGCCAACCAAGCAAGCTTGCAAAGGAAATCTGCACTACAATGAAGTCTCACTTCCCCCCGGTCAAAAGGGCCATCTGAAAAAAGTGTAAAATCCAGAAAGGCAGGACAGGCCATGGAGAACTGGGAGCCTTGTTATGCTGATGGGCGGGATGTCAATTGCCAACAGCCACTCGGGAGAAGTGTATGGTGTTTCCTGAAACATCTAAAAAACAAAGCAACAGAGCCTAGGGCACTTCCACTTATGGTCCTATAGCTTAGGGAAATTAAAATCAAAAAGACACAGCCACCCCAAAGGTTGGGACGGCTCTGTTTACAAGAACCTGGTTTACGGTACAAGTTCAATATCACAGAAAGTGAAAAATGGATAAAGAAGTTGTGGTACTTACGTACAATGCAGTATCACTCAGCAATGAAATCCATGTCATCAGGCCCGAAGCAGCATAATGAGTGGATTCAGGTATGATGATTCTAACTGAAATAAGTCACACAGGAAAAGAAACATCATAAGATATCACTAATACACGGAATGTAACCTTGGCTACACAGGAACTGAATTACAAAACAGAACAGGGTCTCAAATTTAGAAACCCAACTTATGCTTGCTTAAGGGGAAAGGTGAGTTGGGGTGCTGCGTAAAACCAGTGATTGAAATGAGCACAGATAAAGTTCCTTAAGCCAAATATGGAATAGACAAGAGCTACTCCTTGCTCAACGAAATGGACTCAACACCCCATATTAAATGCCTAAGAGTGTACCTGACTAGGAAGTATCTTAAAACCTATGGATTGCTATGTCTCTGAAAGAGAATCAAGTGTGTGTACAGGGGCATAAACGCAGCAGTGATAGGATTGGAGAGGTTCGGTGAGCAAATGAAGACCCTTTGAAGTCATATTGCATGGTACCCATTCCACGGGTCTCAACTCTCCAGGTTTAAGGTATTCTTCCTTCAGCTAAAACATGCATGTGGAACCCAGAGTATGATCAACCGTGTGATCGGGAGACGTGTTCCAATATGTCTCAGTTTTCGTCCCCTGGTACTCGGGTGCAACATTCCAGATGCTTTACTAACACTCTCCCGACTTGGAGAGTCAGTGCCTTTAACCTCCTGTTTGGCCCAGTTTGCAATTTCTGCGGAAGATGAACAGGAATAGGGAGAACCAATGACAGACTAGCTGGAGGTGTCTGGACGGGCAAATTTAACTCTCATTTCCCACCAGGAAGAGGAATTAACCAAAGGCTTAGTGTGCCGTGCCGGAACCAGATTAGGGCCTGAAGCCATCCTGCGGTGTTGCGGCCAGCTCACGAGAAAGCGAGTTGAAGAAAGGAGCTCAGGGGCACTGTAATTCACAAACCTGCAGAGTTATAAATGACAGCTATCGTCCAAAAATATACTGAAGTAAGGCTGCCAAGAGGACTTGAAAGCGGGGCAGAATTGCAGGAAACCGATTTCAGGAGGTAGACTGGAATTGCATTTAAAGCATAGGAAAGAGGCAGAACGTCCACAATGATGCACTTGGCCAAAAAGGGCGTATGCGTTTTTTCCTGAATATATTCAGGAAAAAACGCATACGCCCTTTTTGGCCAACCAAGCAAGCTTGCAAAGGAAATCTGCACTACAATGAAGTCTCACTTCCCCCCGGTCAAAAGGGCCATCTGAAAAAAGTGTAAAATCCAGAAAGGCAGGACAGGCCATGGAGAACTGGGAGCCTTGTTATGCTGATGGGCGGGATGTCAATTGCCAACAGCCACTCGGGAGAAGTGTATGGTGTTTCCTGAAACATCTAAAAAACAAAGCAACAGAGCCTAGGGCACTTCCACTTATGGTCCTATAGCTTAGGGAAATTAAAATCAAAAGACACAGCCACCCCAAAGGTTGGGACGGCTCTGTTTACAAGAACCTGGTTTACGGTACAAGTTCAATATCGCAGAAAGTGAAAAATGGATAAAGAAGTTGTGGTACTTACGTACAATGCAATATCACTCAGCAATGAAATCTATGTCATCAGGCCCGTAGCAGCATAATGAGTGGATTCAGGTACGATGATTCTAACTGAAATAAGTCACACAGAAAAAGAAACATCATAAGATATCACTAATACACGGAATGTAACCTTGGCTACACAGGAACTGAATTACAAAACAGAACAGGGTCTCAAATTTAGAAACCCAACTTATGCTTGCTTAAGGGGAAAGGTGAGTTGGGGTGCTGCATAAAACCAGAGATTGAAATGAGCACAGATAAAGTTCCTTAAGCCAAATATGGAATAGACAAGAGCTACTCCTTGCTCAACGAAATGGACTCAACACCCCATATTAAATGCCTAAGAGTGTACCTGACTAGGAAGTATCTTAAAACCTATGGATTGCTATGTCTCTGAAAGAGAATCAAGTGTGTGTACAGGGGCATAAACGCAGCAGTGATAGGATTGGAGAGGTTCGGTGAGCAAATGAAGACCCTTTGAAGTCATATTGCATGGTACCCATTCCACGGGTCTCAACTCTCCAGGTTTAAGGGATTCTTCCTTCAGCTAAAACATGCATGTGGAACCCAGAGTATGATCAACCGTGTGATCGGGAGACGTGTTCCAATATGTCTCAGTTTTCGTCCCCTGGTACTCGGGTGCAACATTCCAGACGCTTTACTAACACTCTCCCGACTTGGAGAGTCAGTGCCTTTAACCTCCTGTTTGGCCCAGTTTGCAATTTCTGCAGAAGATGAACAGGAATAGGGAGAACCAATGACAGACTAGCTGGAGGTGTCTGGACGGGCAAATTTAACTCTCATTTCCCACCAGGAAGAGGAATTAACCAAAGGCTCAGCGTGCCGTGCCGGAACCAGATTAGGGCCTGAAGCCATCCTGCGGTGTTGCGGCCAGCTCACGAGAAAGCGCGTTGAAGAAAGGAGCTCAGGGGCACTGTAATTCACAAACCTGCAGAGTTATAAATGACAGCTATCGTCCAAAAATATACTGAAGTAAGGCTGCCAAGAGGACTTGAAAGCGGGGCAGAATTGCAGGAAACCGATTTCAGGAGGTAGACTGGAATTGCATTTAAAGCATAGGAAAAGAGGCAGAACGTCCACAATGATGCACTTGGCCAAAAAGGGCGTATGCGTTTTTTCCTGAATATATTCAGGAAAAAACGCATACGCCCTTTTTGGCCAACCAAGCAAGCTTGCAAAGGAAATCTGCACTACAATGAAGTCTCACTTCCCCCCGGTCAAAAGGGCCATCTGAAAAAAGTGTAAAATCCAGAAAGGCAGGACAGGCCATGGAGAACTGGGAGCCTTGTTATGCTGATGGGCGGGATGTAAATTGCCAACAGCCACTCGGGAGAAGTGTATGGTGTTTCCTGAAACATCTAAAAAACAAAGCAACAGAGCCTAGGGCACTTCCACTTGTGGTCCTATAGCTTAGGGAAATTAAAATCAAAAAGACACAGTCACCCCAAAGGTTGGGACGGCTCTGTTTACAAGAACCTGGTTTACGGTACAAGTTCAATATCACAGAAAGTGAAAAATGGATAAA
This sequence comes from Lagenorhynchus albirostris, assembly GCF_949774975.1. Taxonomy (NCBI): domain Eukaryota; kingdom Metazoa; phylum Chordata; class Mammalia; order Artiodactyla; family Delphinidae; genus Lagenorhynchus; species Lagenorhynchus albirostris. The sequence continues at coordinate 500,712 of NW_026783620.1, read as the reverse complement.
GAATTTGTGGTACTTACGTACAATGCAGTATTACTCAGCAATGAAATCTGTCATCAGGCCCATAGCAGCATAATGAGTGGATTCAGGTACGATGATTCTAACTGAAATAAGTCACACAGAAAAAGAAACATCATAAGATATCACTAATACACGGAATGTAACCTTGGCTACACAAGAACTGAATTACAAAACAGAACAGGGTCTCAAATTTAGAAAACCAACTTATGCTTGCTTAAGGGGAAAGGTGAGTTGGGGTGCTGCATAAAACCAGAGATTGAAATGAGCACAGATAAAGTTCCTTAAGCCAAATATGGAATAGACAAGAGCTACTCCTTGCTCAACGAAATGGACTCAACACCCCATATTAAATGCCTAAGAGTGTACCTGACTAGGAAGTATCTTAAAACCTATGGATTGCTATGTCTCCGAAAGAGAATCAAGCGTGTGTACAGGGGCATAAACGCAGCAGTGATAGGATTGGAGAAGTTCGGTGAGCAAATGAAGACCCTTTGAAGTCATATTGCATGGTACCCATTCCACGGGTCTCAACTCTCCAGGTTTAAGGTATTCTTCCTTCAGCTAAAACATGCATGTGGAACCCAGAGTATGATCAACCGTGTGATCGGGAGACGTGTTCCAATATGTCTCAGTTTTCGTCCCCTGGTACTCGGGTGCAACATTCCAGACGCTTTAATAACACTCTCCCGACTTGGACAGTCAGTGCCTTTAAACTCCTGTTTGGCCCAGTTTGCAATTTCTGCAGAAGATGAACAGGAATAGGGAGAACCAATGACAGACTAGCTGGAGGTGTCTGGACGGGCAAATTTAACTCTCATTTCCCACCAGGAAGAGGAATTAACCAAAGGCTCAGCGTGCCGTGCCGGAACCAGATTAGGGCCTGAAGCCATCCTGCGGTGTTGCGGCCAGCTCACGAGAAAGCGAGTTGAAGAAAGGAGCTCAGGGGCACTGTAATTCACAAACCTGCAGAGTTATAAATGACAGCTATCGTCCAAAAATATACTGAAGTAAGGCTGCCAAGAGGACTTGAAAGCGGGGCAGAATTGCAGGAAACCGATTTCAGGAGGTAGACTGGAATTGCATTGAAAGCATAGGAAAAGAGGCAGAACGTCCACAATGATGCACTTGGCCAAAAAGGGCGTATGCGTTTTTTCCTGAATATATTCAGGAAAAAACGCATACGCCCTTTTTGGCCAACCAAGCAAGCTTGCAAAGGAACTCTGCACTACAATGAAGTCTCACTTACCCCCGGTCCAAAGGGCCATCTGAAAAAGTGTAAAATCCAGAAAGGCAGGACAGGCCATGGAGAACTGGGAGCCTTGTTATGCTGATGGGCGGGATGTCAATTGCCAACAGCCACTCGGGAGAAGTGTATGGTGTTTCCTGAAACATCTAAAAAACAAAGCAACAGAGCCTAGGGCACTTCCACTTATGGTCCTATAGCTTAGGGAAATTAAAATCAAAAAGACACAGCCACCCCAAAAGTTGGGACGGCTCTGTTTACAAGAACCTGGTTTACGGTACAAGTTCAATATCGCAGAAAGTGAAAAATGGATAAAGAAGTTGTGGTACTTACCTACAATGCAATATCACTCAGCAATGAAATCTATGTCATCAGGCCCGTAGCAGCATAATGAGTGGATTCAGGTACGATGATTCTAACTGAAATAAGTCACACAGAAAAAGAAACATCATAAGATATCACTAATACACGGAATGTAACCTTGGCTACACAGGAACTGAATTACAAAACAGAACAGGGTCTCAAATTTAGAAACCCAACTTATGCTTGCTTAAGGGGAAAGGTGAGTTGGGGTGCTGCATAAAACCAGAGATTGAAATGAGCACAGATAAAGTTCCTTAAGCCAAATATGGAATAGACAAGAGCTACTCCTTGCTCAACGAAATGGACTCAACACCCCATATTAAATGCCTAAGAGTGTACCTGACTAGGAAGTATCTTAAAACCTATGGATTGCTATGTCTCTGAAAGAGAATCAAGTGTGTGTACAGGGGCATAAACGCAGCAGTGATAGGATTGGAGAGGTTCGGTGAGCAAATGAAGACCCTTTGAAGTCATATTGCATGGTACCCATTCCACGGGTCTCAACTCTCCAGGTTTAAGGGATTCTTCCTTCAGCTAAAACATGCATGTGGAACCCAGAGTATGATCAACCGTGTGATCGGGAGACGTGTTCCAATATGTCTCAGTTTTCGTCCCCTGGTACTCGGGTGCAACATTCCAGACGCTTTACTAACACTCTCCCGACTTGGAGAGTCAGTGCCTTTAACCTCCTGTTTGGCCCAGTTTGCAATTTCTGCAGAAGATGAACAGGAATAGGGAGAACCAATGACAGACTAGCTGGAGGTGTCTGGACGGGCAAATTTAACTCTCATTTCCCACCAGGAAGAGGAATTAACCAAAGGCTCAGCGTGCCGTGCCGGAACCAGATTAGGGCCTGAAGCCATCCTGCGGTGTTGCGGCCAGCTCACGAGAAAGCGAGTTGAAGAAAGGAGCTCAGGGGCACTGTAATTCACAAACCTGCAGAGTTATAAATGACAGCTATCGTCCAAAAATATACTGAAGTAAGGCTGCCAAGAGGACTTGAAAGCGGGGCAGAATTGCAGGAAACCGATTTCAGGAGGTAGACTGGAATTGCATTTAAAGCATAGGAAAAGAGGCAGAACGTCCACAATGATGCACTTGGCCAAAAAGGGCGTATGCGTTTTTTCCTGAATATATTCAGGAAAAAACGCATACGCCCTTTTTGGCCAACCAAGCAAGCTTCCAAAGGAAATCTGCACTACAATGAAGTCTCACTTCCCCCCGGTCAAAAGGGCCATCTGAAAAAAGTGTAAAATCCAGAAAGGCAGGACAGGCCATGGAGACCTGGGAGCCTTGTTATGCTGATGGGCGGGATGTAAATTGCCAACAGCCACTCGGGAGAAGTGTATGGTGTTTCCTGAAACATCTAAAAAACAAAGCAACAGAGCCTAGGGCACTTCCACTTATGGTCCTATAGATTAGGGAAATTAAAATCAAAAAGACACAGCCACCCCAAAGGTTGGGACGGCTCTGTTTACAAGAACCTGGTTTACGGTACAAGTTCAATATCACAGAAAGTGAAAAATGGATAAAGAAGTTGTGGTACTTACGTACAATGCAGTATTACTCAGCAATGAAATCTGACATCAGGCCCGTAGCAGCATAATGAGTGGATTCAGGTACGATGATTCTAACTGAAATAAGTCACACAGAAAAAGAAACATCATAAGATATCACTAATACACGGAATGTAACCTTGGCTACACAGGAACTGAATTACAAAACAGAACAGGGTCTCAAATTTAGAAAACCAACTTATGCTTGCTTAAGGGGAAAGGTGAGTTGGGGTGCTGCATAAAACCAGAGATTGAAATGAGCACAGATAAAGTTCCTTAAGCCAAATATGGAATAGACAAGAGCTACTCCTTGCTCAACGAAATGGACTCAACACCCCATATTAAATGCCTAAGAGTGTACCTGACTAGGAAGTATCTTAAAACCTATGGATTGCTATGTCTCCGAAAGAGAATCAAGCGTGTGTACAGGGGCATAAACGCAGCAGTGATAGGATTGGAGAAGTTCGGTGAGCAAATGAAGACCCTTTGAAGTCATATTGCATGGTACCCATTCCACGGGTCTCAACTCTCCAGGTTTAAGGTATTCTTCCTTCAGCTAAAACATGCATGTGGAACCCAGAGTATGATCAACCGTGTGATCGGGAGACGTGTTCCAATATGTCTCAGTTTTCGTCCCCTGGTACTCGGGTGCAACATTCCAGACGCTTTACTAACACTCTCCCGACTTGGACAGTCAGTGCCTTTAACCTCCTGTTTGGCCCAGTTTGCAATTTCTGCAGAAGATGAACAGGAATAGGGAGAACCAATGACAGACTAGCTGGAGGTGTCTGGACGGGCAAATTTAACTCTCATTTCCCACCAGGAAGAGGAATTAACCAAAGGCTCAGCGTGCCGTGCCGGAACCAGATTAGGGCCTGAAGCCATCCTGCGGTGTTGCGGCCAGCTCACGAGAAAGCGAGTTGAAGAAAGGAGCTCAGGGACACTGTAATTCACAAACCTGCAGAGTTATAAATGACAGCTATTGTCCAAAAATATACTGAAGTAAGGCTGCCAAGAGGACTTGAAAGCGGGGCAGAATTGCAGGAAACCGATTTCAGGAGGTAGACTGGAATTGCATTGAAAGCATAGGAAAAGAGGCAGAACGTCCACAATGATGCACTTGGCCAAAAAGGGCGTATGCGTTTTTTCCTGAATATATTCAGGAAAAAACGCATACGCCCTTTTTGGCCAACCAAGCAAGCTTGCAAAGGAAATCTGCACTACAATGAAGTCTCACTTCCCCCCGCTCAAAAGGGCCATCTGAAAAAAGTGTAAAATCCAGAAAGGCAGGACAGGCCATGGAGAACTGGGAGCCTTGTTATGCTGATGGGCGGGATGTCAATTGCCAACAGCCACTCGGGAGAAGTGTATGGTGTTTCCTGAAACATCTAAAAAACAAAGCAACAGAGCCTAGGGCACTTCCACTTATGGTCCTATAGCTTAGGGAAATTAAAATCAAAAAGACACAGCCACCCCAAAGGTTGGGACGGCTCTGTTTACAAGAACCTGGTTTACGGTACAAGTTCAATATCACAGAAAGTGAAAAATGGATAAAGAAGTTGTGGTACTTACGTACAATGCAGTATCACTCAGCAATGAAATCTATGTCATCAGGCCCGTAGCAGCATAATGAGTGGATTCAGGTACGATGATTCTAACTGAAATAAGTCACACAGAAAAAGAAACATCATAAGATATCACTAATACACGGAATGTAACCTTGGCTACACAGGAACTGAATTACAAAACAGAACAGGGTCTCAAATTTAGAAAACCAACTTATGCTTGCTTAAGGGGAAAGGTGAGTTGGGGTGCTGCATAAAACCAGAGATTGAAATGAGCACAGATAAAGTTCCTTAAGCCAAATATGGAATAGACAAGAGCTACTCCTTGCTCAACGAAATGGACTCAACACCCCATATTAAATGCCTAAGAGTGTACCTGACTAGGAAGTATCTTAAAACCTATGGATTGCTATGTCTCTGAAAGAGAATCAAGCGTGTGTACAGGGGCATAAACGCAGCAGTGATAGGATTGGAGAGGTTCGGTGAGCAAATGAAGACCCTTTGAAGTCATATTGCATGGTACCCATTCCACGGGTCTCAACTCTCCAGGTTTAAGGTATTCTTCCTTCAGCTAAAACATGCATGTGGAACCCAGAGTATGATCAACCGTGTGATCGGGAGACGTGTTCCAATATGTCTCAGTTTTCGTCCCCTGGTACTCGGGTGCAACATTCCAGACGCTTTACTAACACTCTCCCGACTTGGAGAGTCAGTGCCTTTAACCTCCTGTTTGGCCCAGTTTGCAATTTCTGCGGAAGATGAACAGGAATAGGGAGAACCAATGACAGACCAGCTGGAGGTGTCTGGACGGGCAAATTTAACTCTCATTTCCCACCAGGAAGAGGAATTAACCAAAGGCTCAGCGTGCCATGCCGGAACCAGATTAGGGCCTGAAGCCATCCTGCGGTGTTGCGGCCAGCTCACGAGAAAGCGAGTTGAAGAAAGGAGCTCAGGGGCACTGTAATTCACAAACCTGCAGAGTTATAAATGACAGCTATCGTCCAAAAATATACTGAAGTAAGGCTGCCAAGAGGACTTGAAAGCGGGGCAGAATTGCAGGAAACCGATTTCAGGAGGTAGACTGGAATTGCATTTAAAGCATAGGAAAAGAGGCAGAACGTCCACAATGATGCACTTGGCCAAAAAGGGCGTATGCGTTTTTTCCTGAATATATTCAGGAAAAAACGCATACGCCCTTTTTGGCCAACCAAGCAAGCTTGCAAAGGAAATCTGCACTACAATGAAGTCTCACTTCCCCCCGCTCAAAAGGGCCATCTGAAAAAAGTGTAAAATCCAGAAAGGCAGGACAGGCCATGGAGAACTGGGAGCCTTGTTATGCTGATGGGCGGGATGTAAATTGCCAACAGCCACTCCGGAGAAGTGTATGGTGTTTCCTGAAACAGCTAAAAAACAAAGCAACAGAGCCTAGGGCACTTCCACTTATGGTCCTATAGCTTAGGGAAATTAAAATCAAAAGACACAGCCACCCCAAAGGTTGGGACGGCTCTGTTTACAAGAACCTGGTTTACGGTACAAGTTCAATATCGCAGAAAGTGAAAAATGGATAAAGAAGTTGTGGTACTTACGTACAATGCAGTATCACTCAGCAATGAAATCTATGTCATCAGGCCCGTAGCAGCATAATGAGTGGATTCAGGTACGATGATTCTAACTGAAATAAGTCACACAGGAAAAGAAACATCATAAGATATCACTAATACACGGAATGTAACCTTGGCTACACAGGAACTGAATTACAAAACAGAACAGGGTCTCAAATTTAGAAACCCAACTTATGCTTGCTTAAGGGGAAAGGTGAGTTGGGGTGCTGCATAAAACCAGAGATTGAAATGAGCACAGATAAAGTTCCTTAAGCCAAATATGGAATAGACAAGAGCTACTCCTTGCTCAACGAAATGGACTCAACACCCCATATTAAATGCCTAAGAGTGTACCTGACTAGGAAGTATCTTAAAACCTATGGATTGCTATGTCTCTGAAAGAGAATCAAGTGTGTGTACAGGGGCATAAACGCAGCAGTGATAGGATTGGAGAGGTTCGGTGAGCAAATGAAGACCCTTTGAAGTCATATTGCATGGTACCCATTCCACGGGTCTCAACTCTCCAGGTTTAAGGGATTCTTCCTTCAGCTAAAACATGCATGTGGAACCCAGAGTATGATCAACCGTGTGATCGGGAGACGTGTTCCAATATGTCTTAGTTTTCGTACCCTGGTACTCGGGTGCAACATTCCAGACGCTTTACTAACACTCTCCCGACTTGGAGAGTCAGTGCCTTTAACCTCCTGTTTGGCCCAGTTTGCAATTTCTGCGGAAGATGAACAGGAATAGGGAGAACCAATGACAGACTAGCTGGAGGTGTCTGGACGGGCAAATTTAACTCTCATTTCCCACCAGGAAGAGGAATTAACCAAAGGCTCAGCGTGCCGTGCCGGAACCAGATTAGGGCCTGAAGCCATCCTGCGGTGTTGCGGCCAGCTCACGAGAAAGCGAGTTGAAGAAAGGAGCTCAGGGGCACTGTAATTCACAAACCTGCAGAGTTATAAATGTCAGCTATCGTCCAAAAATATACTGAAGTAAGGCTGCCAAGAGGACTTGAAAGCGGGGCAGAATTGCAGGAAACCGATTTCAGGAGGTAGACTGGAATTGCATTTAAAGCATAGGAAAAGAGGCAGAACGTCCACAATGATGCACTTGGCCAAAAAGGGCGTATGCGTTTTTTCCTGAATATATTCAGGAAAAAACGCATACGCCCTTTTTGGCCAACCAAGCAAGCTTGCAAAGGAAATCTGCACTACAATGAAGTCTCACTTCCCCCCGGTCAAAAGGGCCATCTGAAAAAAGTGTAAAATCCAGAAAGGCAGGACAGGCCATGGAGAACTGGGAGCCTTGTTATGCTGATGGGCGGGATGTAAATTGCCAACAGCCACTCGGGAGAAGTGTATTGTGTTTCCTGAAACATCTAAAAAACTAAGCAACAGAGCCTAGGGCACTTCCACTTATGGTCCTATAGCTTAGGGAAATTAAAATCAAAAAGACACAGCCACCCCAAAGGTTGGGACGGCTCTGTTTACAAGAACCTGGTTTACGGTACAAGTTCAATATCGCAGAAAGTGAAAAATGGATAAAGAAGTTGTGGTACTTACGTACAATGCAGTATCACTCAGCAATGAAATCTATGTCATCAGGCCCGTAGCAGCATAATGAGTGGATTCAGGTACGATGATTCTAACTGAAATAAGTCACACAGAAAAAGAAACATCATAAGATATCACTAATACACGGAATGTAACCTTGGCTACACAGGAACTGAATTCCAAAACAGAACAGGGTCTCAAATTTAGAAACCCAACTTATGCTTGCTTAAGGGGAAAGGTGAGTTGGGGTGCTGCATAAAACCAGAGATTGAAATGAGCACAGATAAAGTTCCTTAAGCCAAATATGGAATAGACAAGAGCTACTCCTTGCTCAACGAAATGGACTCAACACACCATATTAAATGCCTAAGAGTGTACCTGACTAGGAAGTATCTTAAAACCTATGGATTGCTATGTCTCTGAAAGAGAATCAAGTGTGTGTACAGGGGCATAAACGCAGCAGTGATAGGATTGGAGAGGTTCGGTGAGCAAATGAAGACCCTTTGAAGTCATATTGCATGGTACCCATTCCACGGGTCTCAACTCTCCAGGTTTAAGGTATTCTTCCTTCAGCTAAAACATGCATGTGGAACCCAGAGTATGATCAACCGTGTGATCGGGAGACGTGTTCCAATATGTGTCAGTTTTCGTCCCCTGGTACTCGGGTGCAACATTCCAGACGCTTTACTAACACTCTCCCGACTTGGAGAGTCAGTGCCTTTAACCTCCTGTTTGGCCCAGTTTGCAATTTCTGCGGAAGATGAACAGGAATAGGGAGAACCAATGAGAGACTAGCTGGAGGTGTCTGGACGGGCAAATTTAACTCTCATTTCCCACCAGGAAGAGGAATTAACCAAAGGCTCAGCGTGCCGTGCCGGAACCAGATTAGGGCCTGAAGCAATCCTGCGGTGTTGCGGCCAGCTCACCAGAAAGCGAGTTGAAGAAAGGAGCTCAGGGGCACTGTAATTCACAAACCTGCAGAGTTATAAATGACAGCTATCGTCCAAAAATATACTGAAGTAAGGCTGCCAAGAGGACTTGAAAGCGGGGCAGAATTGCAGGAAACCGATTTCAGGAGGTAGACTGGAATTGCATTTAAAGCATAGGAAAAGAGGCAGAACGTCCACAATGATGCACTTGGCCAAAAAGGGCGTATGCGTTTTTTCCTGAATATATTCAGGAAAAAACGCATACGCCCTTTTTGGCCAACCAAGCAAGCTTGCAAAGGAAATCTGCACTACAATGAAGTCTCACTTCCCCCCGGTCAAAAGGGCCATCTGAAAAAAGTGTAAAATCCACAAAGGCAGGACAGGCCATGGAGAACTGGGAGCCTTGTTATGCTGATGGGCGGGATGTAAATTGCCAACAGCCACTCGGGAGAAGTGTATGGTGTTTCCTGAAACATCTAAAAAACTAAGCAACAGAGCCTAGAGCGCTTCCACTTATGGTCCTATAGCTTAGGGAAATTAAAATCAAAAGACACAGCCACCCCAAAGGTTGGGATGGCTCTGTTTACAAGAACCTGGTTTATGGTACAAGTTCACTATCGCAGAAAGTGAAAAATGGATAAAGAAGTTTTAGTACTTACGTACAATGCAGTATCACTCAGCAATGAAATCTATGTCATCAGGCCCGTAGCAGCATAATGAGTGGATTCAGGTATGATGATTCTAACTGAAATAAGTCACACAGGAAAAGAAACATCATAAGATATCACTAATACACGGAATGTAAACTTGGCTACACAGGAACTGAATTACAAAACAGAACAGGGTCTCAAATTTAGAAAACCAACTTATGCTTGCTTAAGGGGAAAGGTGAGTTGGGGTGCTGCATAAAACCAGAGATTGAAATGAGCACAGATAAAGTTCCTTAAGCCAAATATGGAATAGACAAGAGCTACTCCTTGCTCACCGAAATGGACTCAACACCCCATATTAAATGCCTAAGAGTGTACCTGACTAGGAAGTATCTTAAAACCTATGGATTGCTATGTCTCTGAAAGAGAATCAAGTGTGTGTACAGGGGCATAAACGCAGCAGTGATAGGACTGGAGAGGTTCGGTGAGCAAATGAAGACCCTTTGAAGTCATATTGCATGGTACCCATTCCACGGGTCTCAACTCTCCAGGTTTAAGGTATTCTTCCTTCAGCTAAAACATGCATGTGGAACCCAGAGTATGATCAACCGTGTGATCGGGAGACGTGTTCCAATATGTCTCAGTTTTCGTCCCCTGGTACTCGGGTGCAACATTCCAGACGCTTTACTAACACTCTCCCGACTTGGAGAGTCAGTGCCTTTAACCTCCTGTTTGGCCCAGTTTGCAATTTCTGCGGAAGATGAACAGGAATAGGGAGAACCAATGAGAGACTAGCTGGAGGTGTCTGGACGGGCAAATTTAACTCTCATTTCCCACCAGGAAGAGGAATTAACCAAAGGCTCAGTGTGCCGTGCCGGAACCAGATTAGGGCCTGAAACCATCCTGCGGTGTTGCGGCCAGCTCACGAGAAAGCGAGTTGAAGAAAGGAGCTCAGGGGCACTGTAATTCACAAACCTGCAGAGTTATAAATGACAGCTATCGTCCAAAAATATACTGAAGTAAGGCTGCCAAGAGGACTTGAAAGCGGGGCAGAATTGCAGGAAACCGATTTCAGGAGGTAGACTGGAATTGCATTTAAAGCATAGGAAAAGAGGCAGAACGTCCACAATGATGCACTTGGCCAAAAAGGGCGTATGCGTTTTTTCCTGAATATATTCAGGAAAAAACGCATACGCCCTTTTTGGCCAACCAAGCAAGCTTGCAAAGGAAATCTGCACTACAGTGAAGTCTCACTTCCCCCCGGTCAAAAGGGCCATCTGAAAAAAGTGTAAAATCCAGAAAGGCAGGACAGGCCATGGAGAACTGGGAGCCTTGTTATGCTGATGGGCGGGATGTCAATTGCCAACAGCCACTCGGGAGAAGTGTATGGTGTTTCCTGAAACAGCTAAAAAACAAAGCAACAGAGCCTAGGGCACTTCCACTTATGGTCCTATAACTTAGGGAAATTAAAATCAAAAAGACACAGCCACCCCAAAGGTTGGGACGGCTCTGTTTACAAGAACCTGGTTTACGGTACAAGTTCAATATCGCAGAAAGTGAAAAATGGATAAAGAAGTTGTGGTACTTACGTACAATGCAGTATCACTCAGCAATGAAATCTATGTCATCAGGCCCGTAGCAGCATAATGAGTGGATTCAGGTATGATGATTCTAACTGAAATAAGTCACACAGGAAAAGAAACATCATAAGATAACACTAATACACGGAATGTAAACTTGGCTACACAGGAACTGAATTACAAAACAGAACAGGGTCTCAAATTTAGCAAACCAACTTATGCTTGCTTAAGGGGAAAGGTGAGTTGGGGTGCTGCATAAAACCAGAGATTGAAATGAGCACAGATAAAGTTCCTTAAGCCAAATATGGAATAGACAAGAGCTACTCCTTGCTCAACGAAATGGACTCAACACCCCATATTAAATGCCTAAGAGTGTACCTGACTAGGAAGTATCTTAAAACCTATGGATTGCTATGTCTCTGAAAGAGAATCAAGTGTGTGTACAGGGGCATAAACGCAGCAGTGATAGGATTGGAGAGGTTCGGTGAGCAAATGAAGACCCTTTGAAGTCATATTGCATGGTACCCATTCCACGGGTCTCAACTCTCCAGGTTTAAGGGATTCTTCCTTCAGCTAAAACATGCATGTGGAACCCAGAGTATGATCAACCGTGTGATCGGGAGACGTGTTCCAATATGTCTCAGTTTTCGTCCCCTGGTACTCGGGTGCAACATTCCAGACGCTTTACTAACACTCTCCCGACTTGGAGAGTCAGTGCCTTTAACCTCCTGTTTGGCCCAGTTTGCAATTTCTGCGGAAGATGAACAGGAATAGGGAGAACCAATGACAGACCAGCTGGAGGTGTCTGGACGGGCAAATTTAACTCTCATTTCCCACCAGGAAGAGGAATTAACCAAAGGCTCAGCGTGCCGTGCCGGAACCAGATTAGGGCCTGAAGCCATCCTGCGGTGTTGCGGCCAGCTCACGAGAAAGCGAGTTGAAGAAAGGAGCTCAGGGGCACTGTAATTCACAAACCTGCAGAGTTATAAATGACAGCTATCGTCCAAAAATATACTGAAGTAAGGCTGCCAAGAGGACTTGAAAGCGGGGCAGAATTGCAGGAAACCGATTTCAGGAGGTAGACTGGAATTGCATTTAAAGCATAGGAAAAGAGGCAGAACGTCCACAATGATGCACTTGGCCAAAAAGGGCGTATGCGTTTTTTCCTGAATATATTCAGGAAAAAACGCATACGCCCTTTTTGGCCAACCAAGCAAGCTTGCAAAGGAAATCTGCACTACAGTGAAGTCTCACTTCCCCCCGGTCAAAAGGGCCATCGGAAAAAAGTGTAAAATCCAGAAAGGCAGGACAGGCCATGGAGAACTGGGAGCCTTGTTATGCTGATGGGCGGGATGTAAATTGCCAACAGCCACTCCGGAAAAGTGTATGGTGTTTCCTGAAACAGCTAAAAAACAAAGCAACAGAGCCTAGGGCACTTCCACTTATGGTCCTATAGCTTAGGGAAATTAAAATCAAAAAGACACAGCCACCCCAAAGGTTGGGACGGCTCTGTTTACAAGAACCTGGTTTACGGTACAAGTTCACTATCACAGAAAGTGAAAAATGGATAAAGAAGTTGTGGTACTTACGTACAATGCAGTATCACTCAGCAATGAAATCTATGTCATCAGGCCCGTAGCAGCATAATGAGTGGATTCAGGTATGATGATTCTAACTGAAATAAGTCACACAGGAAAAGAAACATCATAAGATATCACTAATACACGGAATGTAAACTTGGCTACACAGGAACTGAATTACAAAACAGAACAGGGTCTCAAATTTAGAAAACCAACTTATGCTTGCTTAAGGGGAAAGGTGAGTTGGGGTGCTGCATAAAACCAGAGATTGAAATGAGCACAGATAAAGTTCCTTAAGCCAAATATGGAATAGACAAGAGCTACTCCTTGCTCAACGAAATGGACTCAACACCCCATATTAAATGCCTAAGAGTGTACCTGACTAGGAAGTATCTTAAAACCTATGGATTGCTATGTCTCTGAAAGAGAATCAAGTGTGTGTACGGGGGCATAAACGCAGCAGTGATAGGACTGGAGAGGTTCGGTGAGCAAATGAAGACCCTTTGAAGTCATATTGCATGGTACCCATTCCACGGGTCTCAACTCTCCAGGTTTAAGGTATTCTTCCTTCAGCTAAAACATGCATGTGGAACCCAGAGTATGATCAACCGTGTGATCGGGAGACGTGTTCCAATATGTCTCAGTTTTCGTCCCCTGGTACTCGGGTGCAACATTCCAGACGCTTTACTAACACTCTCCCGACTTGGAGAGTCAGTGCCTTTAACCTCCTGTTTGGCCCAGTTTGCAATTTCTGCGGAAGATGAACAGGAATAGGGAGAACCAATGACAGACCAGCTGGAGGTGTCTGGACGGGCAAATTTAACTCTCATTTCCCACCAGGAAGAGGAATTAACCAAAGGCTCAGCGTGCCGTGCCGGAACCAGATTAGGGCCTGAAGCCATCCTGCGGGGTTGCGGCCAGCTCACGAGAAAGCGAGTTGAAGAAAGGAGCTCAGGGGCACTGTAATTCACAAACCTGCAGAGTTATAAATGACAGCTATCGTCCAAAAATATACTGAAGTAAGGCTGCCAAGAGGACTTGAAAGCGGGGCAGAATTGCAGGAAACCGATTTCAGGAGGTAGACTGGAATTGCATTTAAAGCATAGGAAAAGAGGCAGAACGTCCACAATGATGCACTTGGCCAAAAAGGGCGTATGCGTTTTTTCCTGAATATATTCAGGAAAAAACGCATACGCCCTTTTTGGCCAACCAAGCAAGCTTGCAAAGGAAATCTGCACTACAGTGAAGTCTCACTTCCCCCCGGTCAAAAGGGCCATCTGAAAAAAGTGTAAAATCCAGAAAGGCAGGACAGGCCATGGAGAACTGGGAGCCTTGTTATGCTGATGGGCGGGATGTCAATTGCCAACAGCCACTCGGGAGAAGTGTATGGTGTTTCCTGAAACATCTAAAAAACAAAGCAACAGAGCCTAGGGCACTTCCACTTATGGTCCTATAGCTTAGGGAAATTAAAATCAAAAAGACACAGCCACCCCAAAGGTTGGGACGGCTCTGTTTACAAGAACCTGGTTTACGGTACAAGTTCACTATCGCAGAAAGTGAAAAATGGATAAAGAAGTTGTGGTACTTACGTACAATGCAGTATCACTCAGCAATGAAATCTATGTCATCAGGCCCGTAGCAGCATAATGAGTGGATTCAGGTATGATGATTCTAACTGAAATAAGTCACACAGGAAAAGAAACATCATAAGATATCACTAATACACGGAATGTAAACTTGGCTACACAGGAACTGAATTACAAAACAGAACAGGGTCTCAAATTTAGAAAACCAACTTATGCTTGCTTAAGGGGAAAGGTGAGTTGGGGTGCTGCATAAAACCAGAGATTGAAATGAGCACAGATAAAGTTCCTTAAGCCAAATATGGAATAGACAAGAGCTACTCCTTGCTCAACGAAATGGACTCAACACCCCATATTAAATGCCTAAGAGTGTACCTGACTAGGAAGTATCTTAAAACCTATGGATTGCTATGTCTCTGAAAGAGAATCAAGTGTGTGTACAGGGGCATAAACGCAGCAGTGATAGGACTGGAGAGGTTCGGTGAGCAAATGAAGACCCTTTGAAGTCATATTGCATGGTACCCATTCCACGGGTCTCAACTCTCCAGGTTTAAGGTATTCTTCCTTCAGCTAAAACATGCATGTGGAACCCAGAGTATGATCAACCGTGTGATCGGGAGACGTGTTCCAATATGTGTCAGTTTTCGTCCCCTGGTACTCGGGTGCAACATTCCAGACGCTTTACTAACACTCTCCCGACTTGGAGAGTCAGTGCCTTTAACCTCCTGTTTGGCCCAGTTTGCAATTTCTGCGGAAGATGAACAGGAATAGGGAGAACCAATGACAGACTAGCTGGAGGTGTCTGGACGGGCAAATTTAACTCTCATTTCCCACCAGGAAGAGGAATTAACCAAAGGCTCAGCGTGCCGTGCCGGAACCAGAATAGGGCCTGAAGCCATCCTGCGGTGTTGCGGCCAGCTCACGAGAAAGCGAGTTGAAGAAAGGAGCTCAGGGGCACTGTAATTCACAAACCTGCAGAGTTATAAATGACAGCTATCGTCCAAAAATATACTGAAGTAAGGCTGCCAAGAGGACTTGAAAGCGGGGCAGAATTGCAGGAAACCGATTTCAGGAGGTAGACTGGAATTGCATTTAAAGCATAGGAAAAGAGGCAGAACGTCCACAATGATGCACTTGGCCAAAAAGGGCGTATGCGTTTTTTCCTGAATATATTCAGGAAAAAACGCATACGCCCTTTTTGGCCAACCAAGCAAGCTTGCAAAGGAAATCTGCACTACAGTGAAGTCTCACTTCCCCCCGGTCAAAAGGGCCATCTGAAAAAAGTGTAAAATCCAGAAAGGCAGGACAGGCCATGGAGAACTGGGAGCCTTGTTATGCTGATGGGCGGGATGTCAATTGCCAACAGCCACTCGGGAGAAGTGTATGGTGTTTCCTGAAACATCTAAAAAACAAAGCAACAGAGCCTAGGGCACTTCCACTTATGGTCCTATAGCTTAGGGAAATTAAAATCAAAAAGACACAGCCACCCCAAAGGTTGGGACGGCTCTGTTTACAAGAACCTGGTTTACGGTACAAGTTCAATATCGCAGAAAGTGAAAAATGGATAAAGAAGTTGTGGTACTTACGTACAATGCAGTATCACTCAGCAATGAAATCTATGTCATCAGGCCCGTAGCAAAATAATGAGTGGATTCAGGTATGATGATTCTAACTGAAATAAGTCACACAGGAAAAGAAACATCATAAAATATCACTAATACACGGAATGTAAACTTGGCTACACAGGAACTGAATTACAAAACAGAACAGGGTCTCAAATTTAGAAAACCAACTTATGCTTGCTTAAGGGGAAAGGTGAGTTGGGGTGCTGCATAAAACCAGAGATTGAAATGAGCACAGATAAAGTTCCTTAAGCCAAATATGGAATAGACAAGAGCTACTCCTTGCTCACCGAAATGGACTCAACACCCCATATTAAATGCCTAAGAGTGTACCTGACTAGGAAGTATCTTAAAACCTATGGATTGCTATGTCTCTGAAAGAGAATCAAGTGTGTGTACAGGGGCATAAACGCAGCAGTGATAGGACTGGAGAGGTTCGGTGAGCAAATGAAGACCCTTTGAAGTCATATTGCATGGTACCCATTCCACGGGTCTCAACTCTCCAGGTTTAAGGTATTCTTCCTTCAGCTAAAACATGCATGTGGAACCCAGAGTATGATCAACCGTGTGATCGGGAGACGTGTTCCAATATGTCTCAGTTTTCGTCCCCTGGTACTCGGGTGCAACATTCCAGACGCTTTACTAACACTCTCCCGACTTGGAGAGTCAGTGCCTTTAACCTCCTGTTTGGCCCAGTTTGCAATTTCTGCGGAAGATGAACAGGAATAGGGAGAACCAATGAGAGACTAGCTGGAGGTGTCTGGACGGGCAAATTTAACTCTCATTTCCCACCAGGAAGAGGAATTAACCAAAGGCTCAGCGTGCCGTGCCGGAACCAGATTAGGGCCTGAAGCCATCCTGCGGGGTTGCGGCCAGCTCACGAGAAAGCGAGTTGAAGAAAGGAGCTCAGGGGCACTGTAATTCACAAACCTGCAGAGTTATAAATGACAGCTATCGTCCAAAAATATACTGAAGTAAGGCTGCCAAGAGGACTTGAAAGCGGGGCAGAATTGCAGGAAACCGATTTCAGGAGGTAGACTGGAATTGCATTTAAAGCATAGGAAAAGAGGCAGAACGTCCACAATGATGCACTTGGCCAAAAAGGGCGTATGCGTTTTTTCCTGAATATATTCAGGAAAAAACGCATACGCCCTTTTTGGCCAACCAAGCAAGCTTGCAAAGGAAATCTGCACTACAGTGAAGTCTCACTTCCCCCCGGTCAAAAGGGCCATCTGAAAAAAGTGTAAAATCCAGAAAGGCAGGACAGGCCATGGAGAACTGGGAGCCTTGTTATGCTGATGGGCGGGATGTCAATTGCCAACAGCCACTCGGGAGAAGTGTATGGTGTTTCCTGAAACATCTAAAAAACAAAGCAACAGAGCCTAGGGCACTTCCACTTATGGTCCTATAGCTTAGGGAAATTAAAATCAAAAAGACACAGCCACCCCAAAGGTTGGGACGGCTCTGTTTACAAGAACCTGGTTTACGGTACAAGTTCACTATCGCAGAAAGTGAAAAATGGATAAAGAAGTTGTGGTACTTACGTACAATGCAGTATCACTCAGCAATGAAATCTATGTCCTCAGGCCCGTAGCAGCATAATGAGTGGATTCAGGTATGATGATTCTAACTGAAATAAGTCACACAGGAAAAGAAACATCATAAGATATCACTAATAGACGGAATGTAAACTTGGCTACACAGGAACTGAATTACAAAACAGAACAGGGTCTCAAATTTAGCAAACCAACTTATGCTTGCTTAAGGGGAAAGGTGAGTTGGGGTGCTGCATAAAACCAGAGATTGAAATGAGCACAGATAAAGTTCCTTAAGCCAAATATGGAATAGACAAGAGCTACTCCTTGCTCAACGAAATGGACTCAACACCCCATATTAAATGCCTAAGAGTGTACCTGACTAGGAAGTATCTTAAAACCTATGGATTGCTATGTCTCTGAAAGAGAATCAAGTGTGTGTACAGGGGCATAAACGCAGCAGTGATAGGATTGGAGAGGTTCGGTGAGCAAATGAAGACCCTTTGAAGTCATATTGCATGGTACCCATTCCACGGGTCTCAACTCTCCAGGTTTAAGGTATTCTTCCTTCAGCTAAAACATGCATGTGGAACCCAGAGTATGATCAACCGTGTGATCGGGAGACGTGTTCCAATATGTCTCAGTTTTCGTCCCCTGGTACTCGGGTGCAACATTCCAGACGCTTTACTAACACTCTCCCGACTTGGAGAGTCAGTGCCTTTAACCTCCTGTTTGGCCCAGTTTGCAATTTCTGCGGAAGATGAACAGGAATAGGGAGAACCAATGAGAGACTAGCTGGAGGTGTCTGGACGGGCAAATTTAACTCTCATTTCCCACCAGGAAGAGGAATTAACCAAAGGCTCAGCGTGCCGTGCCGGAACCAGATTAGGGCCTGAAGCCATCCTGCGGGGTTGCGGCCAGCTCACGAGAAAGCGAGTTGAAGAAAGGAGCTCAGGGGCACTGTAATTCACAAACCTGCAGAGTTATAAATGACAGCTATCGTCCAAAAATATACTGAAGTAAGGCTGCCAAGAGGACTTGAAAGCGGGGCAGAATTGCAGGAAACCGATTTCAGGAGGTAGACTGGAATTGCATTTAAAGCATAGGAAAAGAGGCAGAACGTCCACAATGATGCACTTGGCCAAAAAGGGCGTATGCGTTTTTTCCTGAATATATTCAGGAAAAAACGCATACGCCCTTTTTGGCCAACCAAGCAAGCTTGCAAAGGAAATCTGCACTACAGTGAAGTCTCACTTCCCCCCGGTCAAAAGGGCCATCTGAAAAAAGTGTAAAATCCAGAAAGGCAGGACAGGCCATGGAGAACTGGGAGCCTTGTTATGCTGATGGGCGGGATGTCAATTGCCAACAGCCACTCGGGAGAAGTGTATGGTGTTTCCTGAAACATCTAAAAAACAAAGCAACAGAGCCTAGGGCACTTCCACTTATGGTCCTATAGCTTAGGGAAATTAAAATCAAAAAGACACAGCCACCCCAAAGGTTGGGACGGCTCTGTTTACAAGAACCTGGTTTACGGTACAAGTTCACTATCGCAGAAAGTGAAAAATGGATAAAGAAGTTGTGGTACTTACGTACAATGCAGTATCACTCAGCAATGAAATCTATGTCCTCAGGCCCGTAGCAGCATAATGAGTGGATTCAGGTATGATGATTCTAACTGAAATAAGTCACACAGGAAAAGAAACATCATAAGATATCACTAATACACGGAATGTAAACTTGGCTACACAGGAACTGAATTACAAAACAGAACAGGGTCTCAAATTTAGCAAACCAACTTCTGCTTGCTTAAGGGGAAAGGTGAGTTGGGGTGCTGCATAAAACCAGAGATTGAAATGAGCACAGATAAAGTTCCTTAAGCCAAATATGGAATAGACAAGAGCTACTCCTTGCTCAACGAAATGGACTCAACACCCCATATTAAATGCCTAAGAGTGTACCTGACTAGGAAGTATCTTAAAACCTATGGATTGCTATGTCTCTGAAAGAGAATCAAGTGTGTGTACAGGGGCATAAACGCAGCAGTGATAGGATTGGAGAGGTTCGGTGAGCAAATGAAGACCCTTTGAAGTCATATTGCATGGTACCCATTCCACGGGTCTCAACTCTCCAGGTTTAAGGTATTCTTCCTTCAGCTAAAACATGCATGTGGAACCCAGAGTATGATCAACCGTGTGATCGGGAGACGTGTTCCAATATGTCTCAGTTTTCGTCCCCTGGTACTCGGGTGCAACATTCCAGACGCTTTACTAACACTCTCCCGACTTGGAGAGTCAGTGCCTTTAACCTCCTGTTTGGCCCAGTTTGCAATTTCTGCGGAAGATGAACAGGAATAGGGAGAACCAATGACAGACTAGCTGGAGGTGTCTGGACGGGCAAATTTAACTCTCATTTCCCACCAGGAAGAGGAATTAACCAAAGGCTCAGCGTGCCGTGCCGGAACCAGATTAGGGCCTGAAGCCATCCTGCGGTGTTGCGGCCAGCTCACGAGAAAGCGAGTTGAAGAAAGGAGCTCAGGGGCACTGTAATTCACAAACCTGCAGAGTTATAAATGACAGCTATCGTCCAAAAATATACTGAAGTAAGGCTGCCAAGAGGACTTGAAAGCGGGGCAGAATTGCAGGAAACCGATTTCAGGAGGTAGACTGGAATTGCATTTAAAGCATAGGAAAAGAGGCAGAACGTCCACAATGATGCACTTGGCCAAAAAGGGCGTATGCGTTTTTTCCTGAATATATTCAGGAAAAAACGCATACGCCCTTTTTGGCCAACCAAGCAAGCTTGCAAAGGAAATCTGCACTACAGTGAAGTCTCACTTCCCCCCGGTCAAAAGGGCCATCTGAAAAAAGTGTAAAATCCAGAAAGGCAGGACAGGCCATGGAGAACTGGGAGCCTTGTTATGCTGATGGGCGGGATGTCAATTGCCAACAGCCACTCCGGAAAAGTGTATGGTGTTTCCTGAAACAGCTAAAAAACAAAGCAACAGAGCCTAGGGCACTTCCACTTATGGTCCTATAGCTTAGGGAAATTAAAATCAAAAAGACACAGCCACCCCAAAGGTTGGGACGGCTCTGTTTACAAGAACCTGGTTTACGGTACAAGTTCACTATCGCAGAAAGTGAAAAATGGATAAAGAAGTTGTGGTACTTACGTACAATGCAGTATCACTCAGCAATGAAATCTAAGTCATCAGGCCCGTAGCAGCATAATGAGTGGATTCAGGTATGATGATTCTAACTGAAATAAGTCACACAGGAAAAGAAACATCATA
Source organism: Lagenorhynchus albirostris (assembly GCF_949774975.1). NCBI lineage: Eukaryota > Metazoa > Chordata > Mammalia > Artiodactyla > Delphinidae > Lagenorhynchus > Lagenorhynchus albirostris. The sequence goes on along the minus strand of NW_026783620.1, from coordinate 480,042 downwards.
AGATATCACTAATACACGGAATGTAACCTTGGCTACACAGGAACTGAATTACAAAACAGAACAGGGTCTCAAATTTAGAAAACCAACTTATGCTTGCTTAAGGGGAAAGGTGAGTTGGGGTGCTGCATAAAACCAGAGATTGAAATGAGCACAGATAAAGTTCCTTAAGCCAAATATGGAATAGACAAGAGCTACTCCTTGCTCAACGAAATGGACTCAACACCCCATATTAAATGCCTAAGAGTGTACCTGACTAGGAAGTATCTTAAAACCTATGGATTGCTATGTCTCTGAAAGAGAATCAAGTGTGTGTACAGGGGCATAAACGCAGCAGTGATAGGATTGGAGAGGTTCGGTGAGCAAATGAAGACCCTTTGAAGTCATATTGCATGGTACCCATTCCACGGGTCTCAACTCTCCAGGTTTAAGGTATTCTTCCTTCAGCTAAAACATGCATGTGGAACCCAGAGTATGATCAACCGTGTGATCGGGAGACGTGTTCCAATATGTCTCAGTTTTCGTCCCCTGGTACTCGGGTGCAACATTCCAGACGCTTTACTAACACTCTCCCGACTTGGAGAGTCAGTGCCTTTAACCTCCTGTTTGGCCCAGTTTGCAATTTCTGCGGAAGATGAACAGGAATAGGGAGAACCAATGACAGACTAGCTGGAGGTGTCTGGACGGGCAAATTTAACTCTCATTTCCCACCAGGAAGAGGAATTAACCAAAGGCTCAGCGTGCCGTGCCGGAACCAGATTAGGGCCTGAAGCCATCCTGCGGTGTTGCGGCCAGCTCACGAGAAAGCGAGTTGAAGAAAGGAGCTCAGGGGCACTGTAATTCACAAACCTGCAGAGTTATAAATGACAGCTATCGTCCAAAAATATACTGAAGTAAGGCTGCCAAGAGGACTTGAAAGCGGGGCAGAATTGCAGGAAACCGATTTCAGGAGGTAGACTGGAATTGCATTTAAAGCATAGGAAAAGAGGCAGAACGTCCACAATGATGCACTTGGCCAAAAAGGGCGTATGCGTTTTTTCCTGAATATATTCAGGAAAAAACGCATACGCCCTTTTTGGCCAACCAAGCAAGCTTGCAAAGGAAATCTGCACTACAGTGAAGTCTCACTTCCCCCCGGTCAAAAGGGCCATCTGAAAAAAGTGTAAAATCCAGAAAGGCAGGACAGGCCATGGAGAACTGGGAGCCTTGTTATGCTGATGGGCGGGATGTCAATTGCCAACAGCCACTCCGGAAAAGTGTATGGTGTTTCCTGAAACAGCTAAAAAACAAAGCAACAGAGCCTAGGGCACTTCCACTTATGGTCCTATAGCTTAGGGAAATTAAAATCAAAAAGACACAGCCACCCCAAAGGTTGGGACGGCTCTGTTTACAAGAACCTGGTTTACGGTACAAGTTCACTATCGCAGAAAGTGAAAAATGGATAAAGAAGTTGTGGTACTTACGTACAATGCAGTATCACTCAGCAATGAAATCTAAGTCATCAGGCCCGTAGCAGCATAATGAGTGGATTCAGGTATGATGATTCTAACTGAAATAAGTCACACAGGAAAAGAAACATCATAAGATATCACTAATACACGGAATGTAACCTTGGCTACACAGGAACTGAATTACAAAACAGAACAGGGTCTCAAATTTAGAAAACCAACTTATGCTTGCTTAAGGGGAAAGGTGAGTTGGGGTGCTGCATAAAACCAGAGATTGAAATGAGCACAGATAAAGTTCCTTAAGCCAAATATGGAATAGACAAGAGCTACTCCTTGCTCAACGAAATGGACTCAACACCCCATATTAAATGCCTAAGAGTGTACCTGACTAGGAAGTATCTTAAAACCTATGGATTGCTATGTCTCTGAAAGAGAATCAAGTGTGTGTACAGGGGCATAAACGCAGCAGTGATAGGACTGGAGAGGTTCGGTGAGCAAATGAAGACCCTTTGAAGTCATATTGCATGGTACCCATTCCACGGGTCTCAACTCTCCAGGTTTAAGGTATTCTTCCTTCAGCTAAAACATGCATGTGGAACCCAGAGTATGATCAACCGTGTGATCGGGAGACGTGTTCCAATATGTGTCAGTTTTCGTCCCCTGGTACTCGGGTGCAACATTCCAGACGCTTTACTAACACTCTCCCGACTTGGAGAGTCAGTGCCTTTAACCTCCTGTTTGGCCCAGTTTGCAATTTCTGCGGAAGATGAACAGGAATAGGGAGAACCAATGACAGACTAGCTGGAGGTGTCTGGACGGGCAAATTTAACTCTCATTTCCCACCAGGAAGAGGAATTAACCAAAGGCTCAGCGTGCCGTGCCGGAACCAGATTAGGGCCTGAAGCCATCCTGCGGGGTTGCGGCCAGCTCACGAGAAAGCGAGTTGAAGAAAGGAGCTCAGGGGCACTGTAATTCACAAACCTGCAGAGTTATAAATGACAGCTATCGTCCAAAAATATACTGAAGTAAGGCTGCCAAGAGGACTTGAAAGCGGGGCAGAATTGCAGGAAACCGATTTCAGGAGGTAGACTGGAATTGCATTGAAAGCATAGGAAAAGAGGCAGAACGTCCACAATGATGCACTTGGCCAAAAAGGGCGTATGCGTTTTTTCCTGAATATATTCAGGAAAAAACGCATACGCCCTTTTTGGCCAACCAAGCAAGCTTGCAAAGGAAATCTGCACTACAGTGAAGTCTCACTTCCCCCCGGTCAAAAGGGCCATCTGAAAAAAGTGTAAAATCCAGAAAGGCAGGACAGGCCATGGAGAACTGGGAGCCTTGTTATGCTGATGGGCGGGATGTCAATTGCCAACAGCCACTCGGGAGAAGTGTATGGTGTTTCCTGAAACATCTAAAAAACAAAGCAACAGAGCCTAGGGCACTTCCACTTATGGTCCTATAGCTTAGGGAAATTAAAATCAAAAGACACAGCCACCCCAAAGGTTGGGACGGCTCTGTTTACAAGAACCTGGTTTACGGTACAAGTTCAATATCGCAGAAAGTGAAAAATGGATAAAGAAGTTGTGGTACTTACGTACAATGCAGTATCACTCAGCAATGAAATCTATGTCATCAGGCCCGTAGCAGCATAATGAGTGGATTCAGGTATGATGATTCTAACTGAAATAAGTCACACAGGAAAAGAAACATCATAAGATATCACTAATACACGGAATGTAACCTTGGCTACACAGGAACTGAATTACAAAACAGAACAGGGTCTCAAATTTAGAAAATCAACTTATGCTTGCTTAAGGGGAAAGGTGAGTTGGGGTGCTGCATAAAACCAGAGATTGAAATGAGCACAGATAAAGTTCCTTAAGCCAAATATGGAATAGACAAGAGCTACTCCTTGCTCAACGAAATGGACTCAACACCCCATATTAAATGCCTAAGAGTGTACCTGACTAGGAAGTATCTTAAAACCTATGGATTGCTATGTCTCTGAAAGAGAATCAAGTGTGTGTACAGGGGCATAAACGCAGCAGTGATAGGATTGGAGAGGTTCGGTGAGCAAATGAAGACCCTTTGAAGTCATATTGCATGGTACCCATTCCACGGGTCTCAACTCTCCAGGTTTAAGGTATTCTTCCTTCAGCTAAAACATGCATGTGGAACCCAGAGTATGATCAACCGTGTGATCGGGAGACGTGTTCCAATATGTCTCAGTTTTCGTCCCCTGGTACTCGGGTGCAACATTCCAGACGCTTTACTAACACTCTCCCGACTTGGAGAGTCAGTGCCTTTAACCTCCTGTTTGGCCCAGTTTGCAATTTCTGCGGAAGATGAACAGGAATAGGGAGAACCAATGACAGACTAGCTGGAGGTGTCTGGACGGGCAAATTTAACTCTCATTTCCCACCAGGAAGAGGAATTAACCAAAGGCTCAGCGTGCCGTGCCGGAACCAGATTAGGGCCTGAAGCCATCCTGCGGGGTTGCGGCCAGCTCACGAGAAAGCGAGTTGAAGAAAGGAGCTCAGGGGCACTGTAATTCACAAACCTGCAGAGTTATAAATGACAGCTATCGTCCAAAAATATACTGAAGTAAGGCTGCCAAGAGGACTTGAAAGCGGGGCAGAATTGCAGGAAACCGATTTCAGGAGGTAGACTGGAATTGCATTTAAAGCATAGGAAAAGAGGCAGAACGTCCACAATGATGCACTTGGCCAAAAAGGGCGTATGCGTTTTTTCCTGAATATATTCAGGAAAAAACGCATACGCCCTTTTTGGCCAACCAAGCAAGCTTGCAAAGGAAATCTGCACTACAGTGAAGTCTCACTTCCCCCCGGTCAAAAGGGCCATCTGAAAAAAGTGTAAAATCCAGAAAGGCAGGACAGGCCATGGAGAACTGGGAGCCTTGTTATGCTGATGGGCGGGATGTCAATTGCCAACAGCCACTCGGGAGAAGTGTATGGTGTTTCCTGAAACATCTAAAAAACAAAGCAACAGAGCCTAGGGCACTTCCACTTATGGTCCTATAGCTTAGGGAAATTAAAATCAAAAAGACACAGCCACCCCAAAGGTTGGGACGGCTCTGTTTACAAGAACCTGGTTTACGGTACAAGTTCACTATCGCAGAAAGTGAAAAATGGATAAAGAAGTTGTGGTACTTACGTACAATGCAGTATCACTCAGCAATGAAATCTATGTCCTCAGGCCCGTAGCAGCATAATGAGTGGATTCAGGTATGATGATTCTAACTGAAATAAGTCACACAGGAAAAGAAACATCATAAGATATCACTAATACACGGAATGTAAACTTGGCTACACAGGAACTGAATTACAAAACAGAACAGGGTCTCAAATTTAGCAAACCAACTTCTGCTTGCTTAAGGGGAAAGGTGAGTTGGGGTGCTGCATAAAACCAGAGATTGAAATGAGCACAGATAAAGTTCCTTAAGCCAAATATGGAATAGACAAGAGCTACTCCTTGCTCAACGAAATGGACTCAACACCCCATATTAAATGCCTAAGAGTGTACCTGACTAGGAAGTATCTTAAAACCTATGGATTGCTATGTCTCTGAAAGAGAATCAAGTGTGTGTACAGGGGCATAAACGCAGCAGTGATAGGATTGGAGAGGTTCGGTGAGCAAATGAAGACCCTTTGAAGTCATATTGCATGGTACCCATTCCACGGGTCTCAACTCTCCAGGTTTAAGGTATTCTTCCTTCAGCTAAAACATGCATGTGGAACCCAGAGTATGATCAACCGTGTGATCGGGAGACGTGTTCCAATATGTCTCAGTTTTCGTCCCCTGGTACTCGGGTGCAACATTCCAGACGCTTTACTAACACTCTCCCGACTTGGAGAGTCAGTGCCTTTAACCTCCTGTTTGGCCCAGTTTGCAATTTCTGCGGAAGATGAACAGGAATAGGGAGAACCAATGACAGACTAGCTGGAGGTGTCTGGACGGGCAAATTTAACTCTCATTTCCCACCAGGAAGAGGAATTAACCAAAGGCTCAGCGTGCCGTGCCGGAACCAGATTAGGGCCTGAAGCCATCCTGCGGTGTTGCGGCCAGCTCACGAGAAAGCGAGTTGAAGAAAGGAGCTCAGGGGCACTGTAATTCACAAACCTGCAGAGTTATAAATGACAGCTATCGTCCAAAAATATACTGAAGTAAGGCTGCCAAGAGGACTTGAAAGCGGGGCAGAATTGCAGGAAACCGATTTCAGGAGGTAGACTGGAATTGCATTTAAAGCATAGGAAAAGAGGCAGAACGTCCACAATGATGCACTTGGCCAAAAAGGGCGTATGCGTTTTTTCCTGAATATATTCAGGAAAAAACGCATACGCCCTTTTTGGCCAACCAAGCAAGCTTGCAAAGGAAATCTGCACTACAGTGAAGTCTCACTTCCCCCCGGTCAAAAGGGCCATCTGAAAAAAGTGTAAAATCCAGAAAGGCAGGACAGGCCATGGAGAACTGGGAGCCTTGTTATGCTGATGGGCGGGATGTCAATTGCCAACAGCCACTCCGGAAAAGTGTATGGTGTTTCCTGAAACAGCTAAAAAACAAAGCAACAGAGCCTAGGGCACTTCCACTTATGGTCCTATAGCTTAGGGAAATTAAAATCAAAAAGACACAGCCACCCCAAAGGTTGGGACGGCTCTGTTTACAAGAACCTGGTTTACGGTACAAGTTCACTATCGCAGAAAGTGAAAAATGGATAAAGAAGTTGTGGTACTTACGTACAATGCAGTATCACTCAGCAATGAAATCTAAGTCATCAGGCCCGTAGCAGCATAATGAGTGGATTCAGGTATGATGATTCTAACTGAAATAAGTCACACAGGAAAAGAAACATCATAAGATATCACTAATACACGGAATGTAACCTTGGCTACACAGGAACTGAATTACAAAACAGAACAGGGTCTCAAATTTAGAAAACCAACTTATGCTTGCTTAAGGGGAAAGGTGAGTTGGGGTGCTGCATAAAACCAGAGATTGAAATGAGCACAGATAAAGTTCCTTAAGCCAAATATGGAATAGACAAGAGCTACTCCTTGCTCAACGAAATGGACTCAACACCCCATATTAAATGCCTAAGAGTGTACCTGACTAGGAAGTATCTTAAAACCTATGGATTGCTATGTCTCTGAAAGAGAATCAAGTGTGTGTACAGGGGCATAAACGCAGCAGTGATAGGACTGGAGAGGTTCGGTGAGCAAATGAAGACCCTTTGAAGTCATATTGCATGGTACCCATTCCACGGGTCTCAACTCTCCAGGTTTAAGGTATTCTTCCTTCAGCTAAAACATGCATGTGGAACCCAGAGTATGATCAACCGTGTGATCGGGAGACGTGTTCCAATATGTGTCAGTTTTCGTCCCCTGGTACTCGGGTGCAACATTCCAGACGCTTTACTAACACTCTCCCGACTTGGAGAGTCAGTGCCTTTAACCTCCTGTTTGGCCCAGTTTGCAATTTCTGCGGAAGATGAACAGGAATAGGGAGAACCAATGACAGACTAGCTGGAGGTGTCTGGACGGGCAAATTTAACTCTCATTTCCCACCAGGAAGAGGAATTAACCAAAGGCTCAGCGTGCCGTGCCGGAACCAGATTAGGGCCTGAAGCCATCCTGCGGGGTTGCGGCCAGCTCACGAGAAAGCGAGTTGAAGAAAGGAGCTCAGGGGCACTGTAATTCACAAACCTGCAGAGTTATAAATGACAGCTATCGTCCAAAAATATACTGAAGTAAGGCTGCCAAGAGGACTTGAAAGCGGGGCAGAATTGCAGGAAACCGATTTCAGGAGGTAGACTGGAATTGCATTGAAAGCATAGGAAAAGAGGCAGAACGTCCACAATGATGCACTTGGCCAAAAAGGGCGTATGCGTTTTTTCCTGAATATATTCAGGAAAAAACGCATACGCCCTTTTTGGCCAACCAAGCAAGCTTGCAAAGGAAATCTGCACTACAGTGAAGTCTCACTTCCCCCCGGTCAAAAGGGCCATCTGAAAAAAGTGTAAAATCCAGAAAGGCAGGACAGGCCATGGAGAACTGGGAGCCTTGTTATGCTGATGGGCGGGATGTCAATTGCCAACAGCCACTCGGGAGAAGTGTATGGTGTTTCCTGAAACATCTAAAAAACAAAGCAACAGAGCCTAGGGCACTTCCACTTATGGTCCTATAGCTTAGGGAAATTAAAATCAAAAGACACAGCCACCCCAAAGGTTGGGACGGCTCTGTTTACAAGAACCTGGTTTACGGTACAAGTTCAATATCGCAGAAAGTGAAAAATGGATAAAGAAGTTGTGGTACTTACGTACAATGCAGTATCACTCAGCAATGAAATCTATGTCATCAGGCCCGTAGCAGCATAATGAGTGGATTCAGGTATGATGATTCTAACTGAAATAAGTCACACAGGAAAAGAAACATCATAAGATATCACTAATACACGGAATGTAACCTTGGCTACACAGGAACTGAATTACAAAACAGAACAGGGTCTCAAATTTAGAAAATCAACTTATGCTTGCTTAAGGGGAAAGGTGAGTTGGGGTGCTGCATAAAACCAGAGATTGAAATGAGCACAGATAAAGTTCCTTAAGCCAAATATGGAATAGACAAGAGCTACTCCTTGCTCAACGAAATGGACTCAACACCCCATATTAAATGCCTAAGAGTGTACCTGACTAGGAAGTATCTTAAAACCTATGGATTGCTATGTCTCTGAAAGAGAATCAAGTGTGTGTACAGGGGCATAAACGCAGCAGTGATAGGATTGGAGAGGTTCGGTGAGCAAATGAAGACCCTTTGAAGTCATATTGCATGGTACCCATTCCACGGGTCTCAACTCTCCAGGTTTAAGGTATTCTTCCTTCAGCTAAAACATGCATGTGGAACCCAGAGTATGATCAACCGTGTGATCGGGAGACGTGTTCCAATATGTCTCAGTTTTCGTCCCCTGGTACTCGGGTGCAACATTCCAGACGCTTTACTAACACTCTCCCGACTTGGAGAGTCAGTGCCTTTAACCTCCTGTTTGGCCCAGTTTGCAATTTCTGCGGAAGATGAACAGGAATAGGGAGAACCAATGACAGACTAGCTGGAGGTGTCTGGACGGGCAAATTTAACTCTCATTTCCCACCAGGAAGAGGAATTAACCAAAGGCTCAGCGTGCCGTGCCGGAACCAGATTAGGGCCTGAAGCCATCCTGCGGTGTTGCGGCCAGCTCACGAGAAAGCGAGTTGAAGAAAGGAGCTCAGGGGCACTGTAATTCACAAACCTGCAGAGTTATAAATGACAGCTATCGTCCAAAAATATACTGAAGTAAGGCTGCCAAGAGGACTTGAAAGCGGGGCAGAATTGCAGGAAACCGATTTCAGGAGGTAGACTGGAATTGCATTTAAAGCATAGGAAAAGAGGCAGAACGTCCACAATGATGCACTTGGCCAAAAAGGGCGTATGCGTTTTTTCCTGAATATATTCAGGAAAAAACGCATACGCCCTTTTTGGCCAACCAAGCAAGCTTGCAAAGGAAATCTGCACTACAGTGATGTCTCACTTCCCCCCGGTCAAAAGGGCCATCTGAAAAAAGTGTAAAATCCAGAAAGGCAGGACAGGCCATGGAGAACTGGGAGCCTTGTTATGCTGATGGGCGGGATGTCAATTGCCAACAGCCACTCGGGAGAAGTGTATGGTGTTTCCTGAAACATCTAAAAAACAAAGCAACAGAGCCTAGGGCACTTCCACTTATGGTCCTATAGCTTAGGGAAATTAAAATCAAAAGACACAGCCACCCCAAAGGTTGGGACGGCTCTGTTTACAAGAACCTGGTTTACGGTACAAGTTCAATATCGCAGAAAGTGAAAAATGGATAAAGAAGTTGTGGTACTTACGTACAATGCAGTATCACTCAGCAATGAAATCTATGTCATCAGGCCCGTAGCAGCATAATGAGTGGATTCAGGTATGATGATTCTAACTGAAATAAGTCACACAGGAAAAGAAACATCATAAGATATCACTAATACACGGAATGTAACCTTGGCTACACAGGAACTGAATTACAAAACAGAACAGGGTCTCAAATTTAGAAAACCAACTTATGCTTGCTTAAGGGGAAAGGTGAGTTGGGGTGCTGCATAAAACCAGAGATTGAAATGAGCACAGATAAAGTTCCTTAAGCCAAATATGGAATAGACAAGAGCTACTCCTTGCTCAACGAAATGGACTCAACACCCCATATTAAATGCCTAAGAGTGTACCTGACTAGGAAGTATCTTAAAACCTATGGATTGCTATGTCTCTGAAAGAGAATCAAGTGTGTGTACAGGGGCATAAACGCAGCAGTGATAGGATTGGAGAGGTTCGGTGAGCAAATGAAGACCCTTTGAAGTCATATTGCATGGTACCCATTCCACGGGTCTCAACTCTCCAGGTTTAAGGTATTCTTCCTTCAGCTAAAACATGCATGTGGAACCCAGAGTATGATCAACCGTGTGATCGGGAAACGTGTTCCAATATGTCTCAGTTTCCGTGCCCTGGTACTCGGGTGCAACATTCCAGACGCTTTACTAACACTCTCCCGACTTGGAGAGTCAGTGCCTTTAACCTCCTGTTTGGCCCAGTTTGCAATTTCTGCGGAAGATGAACAGGAATAGGGAGAACCAATGACAGACTAGCTGGAGGTGTCTGGACGGGCAAATTTAACTCTCATTTCCCACCAGGAAGAGGAATTAACCAAAGGCTCAGCGTGCCGTGCCGGAACCAGATTAGGGCCTGAAGCCATCCTGCGGGGTTGCGGCCAGCTCACGAGAAAGCGAGTTGAAGAAAGGAGCTCAGGGGCACTGTAATTCACAAACCTGCAGAGTTATAAATGACAGCTATCGTCCAAAAATATACTGAAGTAAGGCTGCCAAGAGGACTTGAAAGCGGGGCAGAATTGCAGGAAACCGATTTCAGGAGGTAGACTGGAATTGCATTTAAAGCATAGGAAAAGAGGCAGAACGTCCACAATGATGCACTTGGCCAAAAAGGGCGTATGCGTTTTTTCCTGAATATATTCAGGAAAAAACGCATACGCCCTTTTTGGCCAACCAAGCAAGCTTGCAAAGGAAATCTGCACTACAGTGAAGTCTCACTTCCCCCTGGTCAAAAGGGCCATCTGAAAAAAGTGTAAAATCCAGAAAGGCAGGACAGGCCATGGAGAACTGGGAGCCTTGTTATGCTGATGGGCGGGATGTCAATTGCCAACAGCCACTCGGGAGAAGTGTATGGTGTTTCCTGAAACAGCTAAAAAACAAAGCAACAGAGCCTAGGGCACTTCCACTTATGGTCCTATAGCTTAGGGAAATTAAAATCAAAAGACACAGCCACCCCAAAGGTTGGGACGGCTCTGTTTACAAGAACCTGGTTTACGGTACAAGTTCAATATCGCAGAAAGTGAAAAATGGATAAAGAAGTTGTGGTACTTACGTACAATGCAGTATCACTCAGCAATGAAATCTATGTCATCAGGCCCGTAGCAGCATAATGAGTGGATTCAGGTATGATGATTCTAACTGAAATAAGTCACACAGAAAAAGAAACATCATAAGATATCACTAATACACGGAATGTAAACTTGGCTACACAGGAACTGAATTACAAAACAGAACAGGGTCTCAAATTTAGAAACCCAACTTATGCTTGCTTAAGGGGAAAGGTGAGTTGGGGTGCTGCATAAAACCAGAGATTGAAATGAGCACAGATAAAGTTCCTTAAGCCAAATATGGAATAGACAAGAGCTACTCCTTGCTCAACGAAATGGACTCAACACCCCATATTAAATGCCTAAGAGTGTACCTGACTAGGAAGTATCTTAAAACCTATGGATTGCTATGTCTCTGAAAGAGAATCAAGTGTGTGTACAGGGGCATAAACGCAGCAGTGATAGGATTGGAGAGGTTCGGTGAGCAAATGAAGACCCTTTGAAGTCATATTGCATGGTACCCATTCCACGGGTCTCAACTTTCCAGGTTTAAGGTATTCTTCCTTCAGCTAAAACATGCATGTGGAACCCAGAGTATGATCAACCGTGTGATCGGGAGACGTGTTCCAATATGTCTCAGTTTTCGTCCCCTGGTACTCGGGTGCAACATTCCAGACGCTTTACTAACACTCTCCCGACTTGGAGAGTCAGTGCCTTTAACCTCCTGTTTGGCCCAGTTTGCAATTTCTGCGGAAGATGTACAGGAATAGGGAGAACCAATGAGAGACTAGCTGGAGGTGTCTGGACGGGCAAATTTAACTCTCATTTCCCACCAGGAAGAGGAATTAACCAAAGGCTCAGCGTGCTGTGCCGGAACCAGATTAGGGCCTGAAGCCATCCTGCGGTGTTACGGCCAGCTCACGAGAAAGCGAGTTGAAGAAAGGAGCTCAGGGGCACTGTAATTCACAAACCTGCAGAGTTATAAATGACAGCTATCGTCCAAAAATATACTGAAGTAAGGCTGCCAAGAGGACTTGAAAGCGGGGCAGAATTGCAGGAAACCGATTTCAGGAGGTAGACTGGAATTGCATTGAAAGCATAGGAAAAGAGGCAGAACGTCCACAATGATGCACTTGGCCAAAAAGGGCGTATGCGTTTTTTCCTGAATATATTCAGGAAAAAACGCATACGCCCTTTTTGGCCAACCAAGCAAGCTTGCAAAGGAAATCTGCACTACAGTGAAGTCTCACTTCCCCCCGGTCAAAAGGGCCATCTGAAAAAAGTGTAAAATCCAGAAAGGCAGGACAGGCCATGGAGAACTGGGAGCCTTGTTATGCTGATGGGCGGGATGTAAATTGCCAACAGCCACTCCGGAGAAGTGTATGGTGTTTCCTGAAACAGCTAAAAAACAAAGCAACAGAGCCTAGGGCACTTCCACTTATGGTCCTACAGCTTAGGGAAATTAAAATCAAAAAGACACAGCCACCCCAAAGGTTGGGACGGCTCTGTTTACAAGAACCTGGTTTACGGTACAAGTTCAATATCGCAGAAAGTGAAAAATGGATAAAGAAGTTGTGGTACTTACGTACAATGCAGTATCACTCAGCAATGAAATCTATGTCATCAGGCCCGTAGCAGCATAATGAGTGGATTCAGGTATGATGATTCTAACTGAAATAAGTCACACAGGAAAAGAAACATCATAAGATATCACTAATACACGGAATGTAACCTTGGCTACACAGGAACTGAATTACAAAACAGAACAGGGTCTCAAATTTAGAAAACCAACTTATGCTTGCTTAAGGGGAAAGGTGAGTTGGGGTGCTGCATAAAACCAGAGATTGAAATGAGCACAGATAAAGTTCCTTAAGCCAAATATGGAATAGACAAGAGCTACTCCTTGCTCAACGAAATGGACTCAACACCCCATATTAAATGCCTAAGAGTGTACCTGACTAGGAAGTATCTTAAAACCTATGGATTGCTATGTCTCTGAAAGAGAATCAAGTGTGTGTACAGGGGCATAAACGCAGCAGTGATAGGATTGGAGAGGTTCGGTGAGCAAATGAAGACCCTTTGAAGTCATATTGCATGGTACCCATTCCACGGGTCTCAACTCTCCAGGTTTAAGGGATTCTTCCTTCAGCTAAAACATGCATGTGGAACCCAGAGTATGATCAACCGTGTGATCGGGAGACGTGTTCCAATATGTCTCAGTTTTCGTCCCCTGGTACTCGGGTGCAACATTCCAGACGCTTTACTAACACTCTCCCGACTTGGAGAGTCAGTGCCTTTAACCTCCTGTTTGGCCCAGTTTGCAATTTCTGCGGAAGATGAACAGGAATAGGGAGAACCAATGACAGACTAGCTGGAGGTGTCTGGACGGGCAAATTTAACTCTCATTTCCCACCAGGAAGAGGAATTAACCAAAGGCTCAGCGTGCCGTGCCGGAACCAGATTAGGTCCTGAAGCCATCCTGCGGTGTTGCGGCCAGCTCACGAGAAAGCGAGTTGAAGAAAGGAGCTCAGGGGCACTGTAATTCACAAACCTGCAGAGTTATAAATGACAGCTATCGTCCAAAAATATACTGAAGTAAGGCTGCCAAGAGGACTTGAAAGCGGGGCAGAATTGCAGGAAACCGATTTCAGGAGGTAGACTGGAATTGCATTTAAAGCATAGGAAAAGAGGCAGAACGTCCACAATGATGCACTTGGCCAAAAAGGGCGTATGCGTTTTTTCCTGAATATATTCAGGAAAAAACGCATACGCCCTTTTTGGCCAACCAAGCAAGCTTGCAAAGGAAATCTGCACTACAATGAAGTCTCACTTCCCCCCGCTCAAAAGGGCCATCTGAAAAAAGTGTAAAATCCAGAAAGGCAGGACAGGCCATGGAGAACTGGGAGCCTTGTTATGCTGATGGGCGGGATGTCAATTGCCAACAGCCACTCGGGAGAAGTGTATGGTGTTTCCTGAAACAGCTAAAAAACAAAGCAACAGAGCCTAGGGCACTTCCACTTATGGTCCTATAGCTTAGGGAAATTAAAATCAAAAGACACAGCCACCCCAAAGGTTGGGACGGCTCTGTTTACAAGAACCTGGTTTACGGTACAAGTTCAATATCGCAGAAAGTGAAAAATGGATAAAGAAGTTGTGGTACTTACGTACAATGCAATATCACTCAGCAATGAAATCTATGTCATCAGGCCCGTAACAGCATAATGAGTGGATTCAGGTACGATGATTCTAACTGAAATAAGTCACACAGAAAAAGAAACATCATAAGATATCACTAATACACGGAATGTAACCTTGGCTACACAGGAACTGAATTACAAAACAGAACAGGGTCTCAAATTTAGAAAACCAACTTATGCTTGCTTAAGGGGAAAGGTGAGTTGGGGTGCTGCATAAAACCAGAGATTGAAATGAGCACAGATAAAGTTCCTTAAGCCAAATATGGAATAGACAAGAGCTACTCCTTGCTCAACGAAATGGACTCAACACCCCATATTAAATGCCTAAGAGTGTACCTGACTAGGAAGTATCTTAAAACCTATGGATTGCTATGTCTCTGAAAGAGAATCAAGTGTGTGTACAGGGGCATAAACGCAGCAGTGATAGGATTGGAGAGGTTCGGTGAGCAAATGAAGACCCTTTGAAGTCATATTGCATGGTACCCATTCCACGGGTCTCAACTCTCCAGGTTTAAGGTATTCTTCCTTCAGCTAAAACATGCATGTGGAACCCAGAGTATGATCAACCGTGTGATCGGGAGACGTGTTCCAATATGTCTCAGTTTTCGTCCCCTGGTACTCGGGTGCAACATTCCAGACGCTTTACTAACACTCTCCCGACTTGGAGAGTCAGTGCCTTTAACCTCCTGTTTGGCCCAGTTTGCAATTTCTGCGGAAGATGAACAGGAATAGGGAGAACCAATGACAGACTAGCTGGAGGTGTCTGGACGGGCAAATTTAACTCTCATTTCCCACCAGGAAGAGGAATTAACCAAAGGCTCAGCATGCCGTGCCGGAACCAGATTAGGGCCTGAAGCCATCCTGCGGTGTTGCGGCCAGCTCACGAGAAAGCGAGTTGAAGAAAGGAGCTCAGGGGCACTGTAATTCGCAAACCTGCAGAGTTATAAATGACAGCTATCGTCCAAAAATATACTGAAGTAAGGCTGCCAAGAGGACTTGAAAGCGGGGCAGAATTGCAGGAAACCGATTTCAGGAGGTAGACTGGAATTGCATTGAAAGCATAGGAAAAGAGGCAGAACGTCCACAATGATGCACTTGGCCAAAAAGGGCGTATGCCTTTTTTCCTGAATATATTCAGGAAAAAACGCATACGCCCTTTTTGGCCAACCAAGCAAGCTTGCAAAGGAAATCTGCACTACAATGAAGTCTCACTTCCCCCCGGTCAAAAGGGCCATCTGAAAAAAGTGTAAAATCCAGAAAGGCAGGACAGGCCATGGAGAACTGGGAGCCTTGTTATGCTGATGGGCGGGATGTAAATTGCCAACAGCCACTCGGGAGAAGTGTATGGTGTTTCCTGAAACATCTAAAAAACAAAGCAACAGAGCCTAGGGCACTTCCACTTATGGTCCTATAGCTTAGGGAAATTAAAATCAAAAGACACAGCCACCCCAAAGGTTGGGACGGCTCTGTTTACAAGAACCTGGTTTACGGTACAAGTTCAATATCGCAGAAAGTGAAAAATGGATAAAGAAGTTGTGGTACTTACGTACAATGCAGTATCACTCAGCAATGAAATCTATGTCATCAGGCCCGTAGCAGCATAATGAGTGGATTCAGGTACGATGATTCTAACTGAAATAAGTCACACAGAAAAAGAAACATCATAAGATATCACTAATACACGGAATGTAAACTTGGCTACACAGGAACTGAATTACAAAACAGAACAGGGTCTCAAATTTAGAAACCCAACTTATGCTTGCTTAAGGGGAAAGGTGAGTTGGGGTGCTGCATAAAACCAGAGATTGAAATGAGCACAGATAAATTTCCTTAAGCCAAATATGGAATAGACAAGAGCTACTCCTTGCTCAACGAAATGGACTCAACACCCCATATTAAATGCCTAAGAGTGTACCTGACTAGGAAGTATCTTAAAACCTATGGATTGCTATGTCTCTGAAAGAGAATCAAGTGTGTGTACAGGGGCATAAACGCAGCAGTGATAGGATTGGAGAGGTTCGGTGAGCAAATGAAGACCCTTTGAAGTCATATTGCATGGTACCCATTCCACGGGTCTCAACTCTCCAGGTTTAAGGTATTCTTCCTTCAGCTAAAACATGCATGTGGAACCCAGAGTATGATCAACTGTGTGATCGGGAGACGTGTTCCAATATGTCTCAGTTTTCGTCCCCTGGTACTCGGGTGCAACATTCCAGACGCTTTACTAACACTCTCCCGACTTGGAGAGTCAGTGCCTTTAACCTCCTGTTTGGCCCAGTTTGCAATTTCTGCGGAAGATGAACAGGAATAGGCAGAACCAATGACAGACTAGCTGGAGGTGTCTGGACGGGCAAATTTAACTCTCATTTCCCACCAGGAAGAGGAATTAACCAAAGGCTCAGCGTGCCGTGCCGGAACCAGATTAGGGCCTGAAGCCATCCTGCGGTGTTGCGGCCAGCTCACGAGAAAGCGAGTTGAAGAAAGGAGCTCAGGGGCACTGTAATTCACAAACCTGCAGAGTTATAAATGACAGCTATCGTCCAAAAATATACTGAAGTAAGGCTGCCAAGAGGACTTGAAAGCGGGGCAGAATTGCAGGAAACCGATTTCAGGAGGTAGACTGGAATTGCATTGAAAGCATAGGAAAAGAGGCAGAACGTCCACAATGATGCACTTGGCCAAAAAGGGCGTATGCGTTTTTTCCTGAATATATTCAGGAAAAAACGCATACGCCCTTTTTGGCCAACCAAGCAAGGTTGCAAAGGAAATCTGCACTACAATGAAGTCTCACTTCCCCCCGGTCAAAAGGGCCATCTGAAAAAAGTGTAAAATCCAGAAAGGCAGGACAGGCCATGGAGAACTGGGAGCCTTGTTATGCTGATGGGCGGGATGTAAATTGCCAACAGCCACTCGGGAGAAGTGTATGGTGTTTCCTGAAACATCTAAAAAACAAAGCAACAGAGCCTAGGGCACTTCCACTTATGGTCCTATAGCTTAGGGAAATTAAAATCAAAAGACACAGCCACCCCAAAGGTTGGGACGGCTCTGTTTACAAGAACCTGGTTTACGGTACAAGTTCAATATCGCAGAAAGTGAAAAATGGATAAAGAAGTTGTGGTACTTACGTACAATGCAGTATCACTCAGCAATGAAATCTATGTCATCAGGCCCGTAGCAGCATAACGAGTGGATTCAGGTACGATGATTCTAACTGAAATAAGTCACACAGAAAAAGAAACATCATAAGATATCACTAATACACGGAATGTAAACTTGGCTACACAGGAACTGAATTACAAAACAGAACAGGGTCTCAAATTTAGAAACCCAACTTATGCTTGCTTAAGGGGAAAGGTGAGTTGGGGTGCTGCATAAAACCAGAGATTGAAATGAGCACAGATAAAGTTCCTTAAGCCAAATATGGAATAGACAAGAGCTACTCCTTGCTCAACGAAATGGACTCAACACCCCATATTAAATGCCTAAGAGTGTACCTGACTAGGAAGTATCTTAAAACCTATGGATTGCTATGTCTCTGAAAGAGAATCAAGTGTGTGTACAGGGGCATAAACGCAGCAGTGATAGGATTGGAGAGGTTCGGTGAGCAAATGAAGACCCTTTGAAGTCATATTGCATGGTACCCATTCCACGGGTCTCAACTCTCCAGGTTTAAGGTATTCTTCCTTCAGCTAAAACATGCATGTGGAACCCAGAGTATGATCAACCGTGTGATCGGGAGACGTGTTCCAATATGTCTCAGTTTTCGTCCCCTGGTACTCGGGTGCAACATTCCAGACGCTTTACTAACACTCTCCCGACTTGGAGAGTCAGTGCCTTTAACCTCCTGTTTGGCCCAGTTTGCAATTCCTGCGGAAGATGAACAGGAATAGGGAGAACCAATGACAGACTAGCTGGAGGTGTCTGGACGGGCAAATTTAACTCTCATTTCCCACCAGGAAGAGGAATTAACCAAAGGCTCAGCGTGCCGTGCCGGAACCAGATTAGGGCCTGAAGCCATCCTGCGGTGTTGCGGCCAGCTCACGAGAAAGCGAGTTGAAGAAAGGAGCTCAGGGGCACTGTAATTCACAAACCTGCAGAGTTATAAATGACAGCTATCGTCCAAAAATATACTGAAGTAAGGCTGCCAAGAGGACTTGAAAGCGGGGCAGAATTGCAGGAAACCGATTTCAGGAGGTAGACTGGAATTGCATTTAAAGCATAGGAAAAGAGGCAGAACGTCCACAATGATGCACTTGGCCAAAAAGGGCGTATGCGTTTTTTCCTGAATATATTCAGGAAAAAACGCATACGCCCTTTTTGGCCAACCAAGCAAGCTTGCAAAGGAAATCTGCACTACAATGAAGTCTCACTTCCCCCCGGTCAAAAGGGCCATCTGAAAAAAGTGTAAAATCCAGAAAGGCAGGACAGGCCATGGAGAACTGGGAGCCTTGTTATGCTGATGGGCGGGATGTAAATTGCCAACAGCCACTCGGGAGAAGTGTATGGTGTTTCCTGAAACATCTAAAAAACAAAGCAACAGAGCCTAGGGCACTTCCACTTATGGTCCTATAGCTTAGGGAAATTAAAATCAAAAGACACAGCCACCCCAAAGGTTGGGACGGCTCTGTTTACAAGAACCTGGTTTACGGTACAAGTTCAATATCGCAGAAAGTGAAAAATGGATAAAGAAGTTGTGGTACTTACGTACAATGCAGTATCACTCAGCAATGAAATCTATGTCATCAGGCCCGTAGCAGCATAATGAGTGGATTCAGGTACGATGATTCTAACTGAAATAAGTCACACAGGAAAAGAAACATCATAAGATATCACTAATACACGGAATGTAAACTTGGCTACACAGGAACTGAATTACAAAACAGAACAGGGTCTCAAATTTAGAAACCCAACTTATGCTTGCTTAAGGGGAAAGGTGAGTTGGGGTGCTGCATAAAACCAGAGATTGAAATGAGCACAGATAAAGTTCCTTAAGCCAAATATGGAATAGACAAGAGGTACTCCTTGCTCAACGAAATGGACTCAACACCCCATATTAAATGCCTAAGAGTGTACCTGACTAGGAAGTATCTTAAAACCTATGGATTGCTATGTCTCTGAAAGAGAATCAAGTGTGTGTACAGGGGCATAAACGCAGCAGTGATAGGATTGGAGAGGTTCGGTGAGCAAATGAAGACCCTTTGAAGTCATATTGCATGGTACCCATTCCACGGGTCTCAACTCTCCAGGTTTAAGGGATTCTTCCTTCAGCTAAAACATGCACGTGGAACCCAGAGTATGATCAACCGTGTGATCGGGAGACGTGTTCCAATATGTCTCAGTTTTCGTCCCCTGGTACTCGGGTGCAACATTCCAGACGCTTTACTAACTCTCCCGACTTGGAGAGTCAGTGCCTTTAACCTCCTGTTTGGCCCAGTTTGCAATTTCTGCGGAAGATGAACAGGAATAGGCAGAACCAATGACAGACTAGCTGGAGGTGTCTGGACGGGCAAATTTAACTCTCATTTCCCACCAGGAAGAGGAATTAACCAAAGGCTCAGCGTGCCGTGCCGGAACCAGATTAGGGCCTGAAGCCATCCTGCGGTGTTGCGGCCAGCTCACGAGAAAGCGAGTTGAAGAAAGGAGCTCAGGGGCACTGTAATTCACAAACCTGCAGAGTTATAAATGACAGCTATCGTCCAAAAATATACTGAAGTAAGGCTGCCAAGAGGACTTGAAAGCGGGGCAGAATTGCAGGAAACCGATTTCAGGAGGTAGACTGGAATTGCATTTAAAGCATAGGAAAAGAGGCAGAACGTCCACAATGATGCACTTGGCCAAAAAGGGCGTATGCGTTTTTTCCTGAATATATTCAGGAAAAAACGCATACGCCCTTTTTGGCCAACCAAGCAAGCTTGCAAAGGAAATCTGCACTACAATGAAGTCTCACTTCCCCCCGGTCAAAAGGGCCATCTGAAAAAAGTGTAAAATCCAGAAAGGCAGGACAGGCCATGGAGAACTGGGAGCCTTGTTATGCTGATGGGCGGGATGTAAATTGCCAACAGCCACTCGGGAGAAGTGTATGGTGTTTCCTGAAACATCTAAAAAACAAAGCAACAGAGCCTAGGGCACTTCCACTTATGGTCCTATAGCTTAGGGAAATTAAAATCAAAAGACACAGCCACCCCAAATGTTGGGACGGCTCTGTTTACAAGAACCTGGTTTACGGTACAAGTTCAATATCGCAGAAAGTGAAAAATGGATAAAGAAGTTGTGGTACTTACGTACAATGCAGTATCACTCAGCAATGAAATCTATGTCATCAGGCCCGTAGCAGCATAATGAGTGGATTCAGGTACGATGATTCTAACTGAAATAAGTCACACAGAAAAAGAAACATCATAAGATATCACTAATACACGGAATGTAAACTTGGCTACACAGGAACTGAATTACAAAACAGAACAGGGTCTCAAATTTAGAAACCCAACTTATGCTTGCTTAAGGGGAAAGGTGAGTTGGGGTGCTGCATAAAACCAGAGATTGAAATGAGCACAGATAAATTTCCTTAAGCCAAATATGGAATAGACAAGAGCTACTCCTTGCTCAACGAAATGGACTCAACACCCCATATTAAATGCCTAAGAGTGTACCTGACTAGGAAGTATCTTAAAACCTATGGATTGCTATGTCTCTGAAAGAGAATCAAGTGTGTGTACAGGGGCATAAACGCAGCAGTGATAGGATTGGAGAGGTTCGGTGAGCAAATGAAGACCCTTTGAAGTCATATTGCATGGTACCCATTCCACGGGTCTCAACTCTCCAGGTTTAAGGGATTCTTCCTTCAGCTAAAACATGCATGTGGAACCCAGAGTATGATCAACCGTGTGATCGGGAGACGTGTTCCAATATGTCTCAGTTTTCGTCCCCTGGTACTCGGGTGCAACATTCCAGACGCTTTACTAACACTCTCCCGACTTGGAGAGTCAGTGCCTTTAACCTCCTGTTTGGCCCAGTTTGCAATTTCTGCGGAAGATGAACAGGAATAGGCAGAACCAATGACAGACTAGCTGGAGGTGTCTGGACGGGCAAATTTAACTCTCATTTCCCACCAGGAAGAGGAATTAACCAAAGGCTCAGCGTGCCGTGCCGCAACCAGATTAGGGCCTGAAGCCATCCTGCGGTGTTGCGGCCAGCTCACGAGAAAGCGAGTTGAAGAAAGGAGCTCAGGGGCACTGTAATTCACAAACCTGCAGAGTTATAAATGACAGCTATCGTCCAAAAATATACTGAAGTAAGGCTGCCAAGAGGACTTGAAAGCGGGGCAGAATTGCAGGAAACCGATTTCAGGAGGTAGACTGGAATTGCATTTAAAGCATAGGAAAAGAGGCAGAACGTCCACAATGATGCACTTGGCCAAAAAGGGCGTATGCGTTTTTTCCTGAATATATTCAGGAAAAAACGCATACGCCCTTTTTGGCCAACCAAGCAAGCTTGCAAAGGAAATCTGCACTACAATGAAGTCTCACTTCCCCCCGGTCAAAAGGGCCATCTGAAAAAAGTGTAAAATCCACAAAGGCAGGACAGGCCATGGAGAACTGGGAGCCTTGTTATGCTGATGGGCGGGATGTAAATTGCCAACAGCCACTCGGGAGAAGTGTATGGTGTTTCCTGAAACAGCTAAAAAACAAAGCAACAGAGCCTAGGGCACTTCCACTTATGGTCCTATAGCTTAGGGAAATTAAAATCAAAAGACACAGCCACCCCAAAGGTTGGGACGGCTCTGTTTACAAGAACCTGGTTTACGGTACAAGTTCAATATCGCAGAAAGTGAAAAATGGATAAAGAAGTTGTGGTACTTACGTACAATGCAGTATCACTCAGCAATGAAATCTATGTCATCAGGCCCGTAGCAGCATAATGAGTGGATTCAGGTACGATGATTCTAACTGAAATAAGTCACACAGAAAAAGAAACATCATAAGATATCACTAATACACGGAATGTAAACTTGGCTACACAGGAACTGAATTACAAAACAGAACAGGGTCTCAAATTTAGAAACCCAACTTATGCTTGCTTAAGGGGAAAGGTGAGTTGGGGTGCTGCATAAAACCAGAGATTGAAATGAGCACAGATAAATTTCCTTAAGCCTAATATGGAATAGACAAGAGCTACTCCTTGCTCAACGAAATGGACTCAACACCCCATATTAAATGCCTAAGAGTGTACCTGACTAGGAAGTATCTTAAAACCTATGGATTGCTATGTCTCTGAAAGAGAATCAAGTGTGTGTACAGGGGCATAAACGCAGCAGTGATAGGATTGGAGAGGTTCGGTGAGCAAATGAAGACCCTTTGAAGTCATATTGCATGGTACCCATTCCACGGGTCTCAACTCTCCAGGTTTAAGGTATTCTTCCTTCAGCTAAAACATGCATGTGGAACCCAGAGTATGATCAACCGTGTGATCGGGAGACGTGTTCCAATATGTCTCAGTTTTCGTCCCCTGGTACTCGGGTGCAACATTCCAGACGCTTTACTAACACTCTCCCGACTTGGAGAGTCAGTGCCTTTAACCTCCTGTTTGGCCCAGTTTGCAATTTCTGCGGAAGATGAACAGGAATAGGCAGAACCAATGACAGACTAGCTGGAGGTGTCTGGACGGGCAAATTTAACTCTCATTTCCCACCAGGAAGAGGAATTAACCAAAGGCTCAGCGTGCCGTGCCGCAACCAGATTAGGGCCTGAAGCCATCCTGCGGGGTTGCGGCCAGCTCACGAGAAAGCGAGTTGAAGAAAGGAGCTCAGGGGCACTGTAATTCACAAACCTGCAGAGTTATAAATGACAGCTATCGTCCAAAAATATACTGAAGTAAGGCTGCCAAGAGGACTTGAAAGCGGGGCAGAATTGCAGGAAACCGATTTCAGGAGGTAGACTGGAATTGCATTTAAAGCATAGGAAAAGAGGCAGAACGTCCACAATGATGCACTTGGCCAAAAAGGGCGTATGCGTTTTTTCCTGAATATATTCAGGAAAAAACGCATACGCCCTTTTTGGCCAACCAAGCAAGGTTGCAAAGGAAATCTGCACTACAATGAAGTCTCACTTCCCCCCGGTCAAAAGGGCCATCTGAAAAAAGTGTAAAATCCAGAAAGGCAGGACAGGCCATGGAGAACTGGGAGCCTTGTTATGCTGATGGGCGGGATGTCAATTGCCAACAGCCACTCGGGAGAAGTGTATGGTGTTTCCTGAAACAGCTAAAAAACAAAGCAACAGAGCCTAGGGCACTTCCACTTATGGTCCTATAGCTTAGGGAAATTAAAATCAAAAGACACAGCCACCCCAAAGGTTGGGACGGCTCTGTTTACAAGAACCTGGTTTACGGTACAAGTTCAATATCGCAGAAAGTGAAAAATGGATAAAGAAGTTGTGGTACTTACGTACAATGCAGTATCACTCAGCAATGAAATCTATGTCATCAGGCCCGTAGCAGCATAACGAGTGGATTCAGGTACGATGATTCTAACTGAAATAAGTCACACAGAAAAAGAAACATCATAAGATATCACTAATACACGGAATGTAAACTTGGCTACACAGGAACTGAATTACAAAACAGAACAGGGTCTCAAATTTAGAAACCCAACTTATGCTTGCTTAAGGGGAAAGGTGAGTTGGGGTGCTGCATAAAACCAGAGATTGAAATGAGCACAGATAAATTTCCTTAAGCCTAATATGGAATAGACAAGAGCTACTCCTTGCTCAACGAAATGGACTCAACACCCCATATTAAATGCCTAAGAGTGTACCTGACTAGGAAGTATCTTAAAACCTATGGATTGCTATGTCTCTGAAAGAGAATCAAGTGTGTGTACAGGGGCATAAACGCAGCAGTGATAGGATTGGAGAGGTTCGGTGAGCAAATGAAGACCCTTTGAAGTCATATTGCATGGTACCCATTCCACGGGTCTCAACTCTCCAGGTTTAAGGTATTCTTCCTTCAGCTAAAACATGCATGTGGAACCCAGAGTATGATCAACCGTGTGATCGGGAGACGTGTTCCAATATGTCTCAGTTTTCGTCCCCTGGTACTCGGGTGCAACATTCCAGACGCTTTACTAACACTCTCCCGACTTGGAGAGTCAGTGCCTTTAACCTCCTGTTTGGCCCAGTTTGCAATTTCTGCGGAAGATGAACAGGAATAGGCAGAACCAATGACAGACTAGCTGGAGGTGTCTGGACGGGCAAATTTAACTCTCATTTCCCACCAGGAAGAGGAATTAACCAAAGGCTCAGCGTGCCGTGCCGCAACCAGATTAGGGCCTGAAGCCATCCTGCGGGGTTGCGGCCAGCTCACGAGAAAGCGAGTTGAAGAAAGGAGCTCAGGGGCACTGTAATTCACAAACCTGCAGAGTTATAAATGACAGCTATCGTCCAAAAATATACTGAAGTAAGGCTGCCAAGAGGACTTGAAAGCGGGGCAGAATTGCAGGAAACCGATTTCAGGAGGTAGACTGGAATTGCATTTAAAGCATAGGAAAAGAGGCAGAACGTCCACAATGATGCACTTGGCCAAAAAGGGCGTATGCGTTTTTTCCTGAATATATTCAGGAAAAAACGCATACGCCCTTTTTGGCCAACCAAGCAAGGTTGCAAAGGAAATCTGCACTACAATGAAGTCTCACTTCCCCCCGGTCAAAAGGGCCATCTGAAAAAAGTGTAAAATCCAGAAAGGCAGGACAGGCCATGGAGAACTGGGAGCCTTGTTATGCTGATGGGCGGGATGTCAATTGCCAACAGCCACTCGGGAGAAGTGTATGGTGTTTCCTGAAACAGCTAAAAAACAAAGCAACAGAGCCTAGGGCACTTCCACTTATGGTCCTATAGCTTAGGGAAATTAAAATCAAAAGACACAGCCACCCCAAAGGTTGGGACGGCTCTGTTTACAAGAACCTGGTTTACGGTACAAGTTCAATATCGCAGAAAGTGAAAAATGGATAAAGAAGTTGTGGTACTTACGTACAATGCAGTATCACTCAGCAATGAAATCTATGTCATCAGGCCCGTAGCAGCATAACGAGTGGATTCAGGTACGATGATTCTAACTGAAATAAGTCACACAGAAAAAGAAACATCATAAGATATCACTAATACACGGAATGTAAACTTGGCTACACAGGAACTGAATTACAAAACAGAACAGGGTCTCAAATTTAGAAACCCAACTTATGCTTGCTTAAGGGGAAAGGTGAGTTGGGGTGCTGCATAAAACCAGAGATTGAAATGAGCACAGATAAATTTCCTTAAGCCTAATATGGAATAGACAAGAGCTACTCCTTGCTCAACGAAATGGACTCAACACCCCATATTAAATGCCTAAGAGTGTACCTGACTAGGAAGTATCTTAAAACCTATGGATTGCTATGTCTCTGAAAGAGAATCAAGTGTGTGTACAGGGGCATAAACGCAGCAGTGATAGGATTGGAGAGGTTCGGTGAGCAAATGAAGACCCTTTGAAGTCATATTGCATGGTACCCATTCCACGGGTCTCAACTCTCCAGGTTTAAGGTATTCTTCCTTCAGCTAAAACATGCATGTGGAACCCAGAGTATGATCAACCGTGTGATCGGGAGACGTGTTCCAATATGTGTCAGTTTTCGTCCCCTGGTACTCGGGTGCAACATTCCAGACGCTTTACTAACACTCTCCCGACTTGGAGAGTCAGTGCCTTTAACCTCCTGTTTGGCCCAGTTTGCAATTTCTGCGGAAGATGAACAGGAATAGGCAGAACCAATGACAGACTAGCTGGAGGTGTCTGGACGGGCAAATTTAACTCTCATTTCCCACCAGGAAGAGGAATTAACCAAAGGCTCAGCGTGCCGTGCCGCAACCAGATTAGGGCCTGAAGCCATCCTGCGGTGTTGCGGCCAGCTCACGAGAAAGCGAGTTGAAGAAAGGAGCTCAGGGGCACTGTAATTCACAAACCTGCAGAGTTATAAATGACAGCTATCGTCCAAAAATATACTGAAGTAAGGCTGCCAAGAGGACTTGAAAGCGGGGCAGAATTGCAGGAAACCGATTTCAGGAGGTAGACTGGAATTGCATTGAAAGCATAGGAAAAGAGGCAGAACGTCCACAATGATGCACTTGGCCAAAAAGGGCGTATGCGTTTTTTCCTGAATATATTCAGGAAAAAACGCATACGCCCTTTTTGGCCAACCAAGCAAGCTTGCAAAGGAAATCTGCACTACAATGAAGTCTCACTTCCCCCCGGTCAAAAGGGCCATCTGAAAAAAGTGTAAAATCCAGAAAGGCAGGACAGGCCATGGAGAACTGGGAGCCTTGTTATGCTGATGGGCGGGATGTAAATTGCCAACAGCCACTCGGGAGAAGTGTATGGTGTTTCCTGAAACAGCTAAAAAACAAAGCAACAGAGCCTAGGGCACTTCCACTTATGGTCCTATAGCTTAGGGAAATTAAAATCAAAAGACACAGCCACCCCAAAGGTTGGGACGGCTCTGTTTACAAGAACCTGGTTTACGGTACAAGTTCAATATCACAGAAAGTGAAAAATGGATAAAGAAGTTGTGGTACTTACGTACAATGCAATATCACTCAGCAATGAAATCTATGTCATCAGGCCCGTAGCAGCATAATGAGTGGATTCAGGTACGATGATTCTAACTGAAATAAGTCACACAGGAAAAGAAACATCATAAGATATCACTAATACACGGAATGTAAACTTGGCTACACAGGAACTGAATTACAAAACAGAACAGGGTCTCAAATTTAGAAACCCAACTTATGCTTGCTTAAGGGGAAAGGTGAGTTGGGGTGCTGCATAAAACCAGAGATTGAAATGAGCACAGATAAATTTCCTTAAGCCAAATATGGAATAGACAAGAGGTACTCCTTGCTCAACGAAATGGACTCAACACCCCATATTAAATGCCTAAGAGTGTACCTGACTAGGAAGTATCTTAAAACCTATGGATTGCTATGTCTCTGAAAGAGAATCAAGTGTGTGTACAGGGGCATAAACGCAGCAGTGATAGGATTGGAGAGGTTCGGTGAGCAAATGAAGACCCTTTGAAGTCATATTGCATGGTACCCATTCCACGGGTCTCAACTCTCCAGGTTTAAGGTATTCTTCCTTCAGCTAAAACATGCATGTGGAACCCAGAGTATGATCAACCGTGTGATCGGGAGACGTGTTCCAATATGTCTCAGTTTTCGTCCCCTGGTACTCGGGTGCAACATTCCAGACGCTTTACTAACACTCTCCCGACTTGGAGAGTCAGTGCCTTTAACCTCCTGTTTGGCCCAGTTTGCAATTTCTGCGGAAGATGAACAGGGATAGGGAGAACCAATGAGAGACTAGCTGGAGGTGTCTGACGGGCAAATTTAACTCTCATTTCCCACCAGGAAGAGGAATTAACCAAAGGCTCAGCGTGCCGTGCCGGAACCAGATTAGGGCCTGAAGCCATCCTGCGGTGTTGCGGCCAGCTCACGAGAGAGCGAGTTGAAGAAAGGAGCTCAGGGGCACTGTAATTCACAAACCTGCAGAGTTATAAATGACAGCTATCGTCCAAAAATATACTGAAGTAAGGCTGCCAAGAGGACTTGAAAGCGGGGCAGAATTGCAGGAAACCGATTTCAGGAGGTAGACTGGAATTGCATTTAAAGCATAGGAAAAGAGGCAGAACGTCCACAATGATGCACTTGGCCAAAAAGGGCATATGCGTTTTTTCCTGAATATATTCAGGAAAAAACGCATACGCCCTTTTTGGCCAACCAAGCAAGCTTGCAAAGGAAATCTGCACTACAATGAAGTCTCACTTCCCCCCGGTCAAAAGGGCCATCTGAAAAAAGTGTAAAATCCAGAAAGGCAGGACAGGCCATGGAGAACTGGGAGCCTTGTTATGCTGATGGGCGGGATGTAAATTGCCAACAGCCACTCGGGAGAAGTGTATGGTGTTTCCTGAAACATCTAAAAAGCAAAGCAACAGAGCCTAGGGCACTTCCACTTATGGTCCTATAGCTTAGGGAAATTAAAATCAAAAAGACACAGCCACCCCAAAGGTTGGGATGGCTCTGTTTACAAGAACCTGGTTTACGGTACAAGTTCAATATCGCAGAAAGTGAAAAATGGATAAAGAAGTTGTGGTACTTACGTACAATGCAGTATCACTCAGCAATGAAATCTATGTCATCAGGCCCGTAGCAGCATAATGAGTGGATTGAGGCACGATGATTCTAACTGAAATAAGTCACACAAAAAAAGAAACATCGTAAGGTATCACTAATACACGGAATGTGAACTTGGCTACACATGAACTGAATTACAAAACAGAACAGGGTCTCAAGTTTAGAAAACTAACTTATTCTTGCTTAAGGGGGAAGGTGAGTTGGGGTGCTGCATTAAACCAGAGTTTGAAATTAGCACAGATACCGTTCCATAAGCCAAATATGGAATAGACAAGACCTACCCCTTGCTCAACGAAATGGATTCAACAATGAGGTATCACCTCACACCTGGTAGAATCGGCATCATAGAAAATCTACAAGCAAAAAATGCTGGAAAGGGTGTGGAGAAAAGGAACCCTCTTCCACTATTGTTGGGAATATAAATTGATACAGTCACTATGGAGAACAATATGGAATTTCTTAAGAAACTAACAATAGAATTACCATATGATACAGCAATCCCAGTACTGGACATATACCCAGACAAAACCATAAATCAAAAAGAGACATTCACCGCAATGTTCATTGCATCACTATTTACAATATCGAGGTAATGGAAGCAACCTAAATGCCCACAGACAGACGAATGCATAAAGCCGTGGTACATATATAAAATGGAATATTACTAAGCCACGAAAAGGAATGAAATTGGGTCATTTGTAGAGACGTCGATGCATCTAGAGACTGTCATACAGAGTGAAGTAAGTCAGAAAGAGAAAAACAAATCTTGTATATTCATGCATATATGTGGAACCTAGAAAACCTGTACAGATTAACCATTTTGCAAGGCATAAATAGAGCAACAGATGTAGACAACAAACGTATGGACAACAAGGGGGGAAAGCTGTTGGGGGGGTGGTGGGAGGAGTTGAGAGACTGGGATTGGCATGTATACATTTATATGTATAAAATAGATAACCAATAAGAACCTGCTGTATAAAAATATAAAATAAAATTCAAAATTAAAAAGAAATAAAATTTAAAAATAGAAAAAACAATTATTCCCTTCACATACATGTATTTATATGAATAAATTATTTCCATGCTTATATCTGTAAATACAAAAAAGAGGAATAAAATCTACCTTGAACCCAAAACGAAAAAGAGAAAGAAAACACAGAACCCACCAGTTCCACAGAGGAAAACCGTATCAGGGCACTTGCTCCAGTTGTAAACAATTCTGAAGTTGGTCAGTGGTGGGGAATCGTCTCCCATTCAGCCAGCAGCCCCCACGCAACAAGCGTCCTCATTGCAAAGCTGGGGCACCGTGCCGAGGCATCTGTGAGTAAACGTGAGCTGAGCCCCAGGCCAGTTGCTGCTGAACTATTCCCACCCATCCCAGGTAAAACACCTGAATATATACAAGGACTTGAAAGCCTAGAGGGAGGGCCATAGAGCCACACGAGTGACAGCATGCCGGCCGACTTGGTGCCTGCAGGCCAGCCAGGATGGTCCTGGCCCTGGGTGCTCTTCTGGAAGATGTCCATTTCCCTGCCTGAGATACCCGTCCTGTCCCTGCCCCCACTGCTTGTTTCCTTCCTCACCTCTGCCCAGGGAGAAATTCCAGCAGCAGGTATGGGTGACACATCTTCTTCTTTAGCAGGTGGCAGCCTGGCAACTGCTGCAGAAAGTCCAGCAGAGCCCCACTCACACTGGGCCACCCACAAAGCCGTGGCCTCTCACTCCCTCCCACCAGCCCAGCCCCGAGACTGCTGACAGGGCAGAGAAAATGGCGTCAGGCACGGCTGCAGGGGCTCTTGCTGCCTGGAGTGGTATTTATAGTGATCTCAACCCAGGCACACCTGGGGAGGGCTGGCCGGCACGGTAAGGCTGCCCAGGTCAGCCAATCATCACCCCTCAGGGGCTCACAGTTGCAGAAAATGGAACTTGCTGAACCGGCCAGGTCCAAGGAACAGGTGTGGGCTCCTGAGAGTCAGGATAGACAAGGGGCTGCAGCTTTGGCTTGTTTTCTAATCATTTTATCTGGCCCATGAGTGGGAGACAACTTCAAGAAAACCCTCTCCTAATGAGAGGAACCCAGGAGTCAGGGAGAGGAGGGGTGGGTGGTGGTTGGAGACAGAGGCCTGGTGCCCCGGGTGCAGTGGAAGTCTCTGGAAGACCAGGTGGAGGGAGGCCTCACGGAGTGATGCCCAGGGTCACAGACCTGTCGCAGCTGCTGTTTGTTAGTTCAAGTCCTGCTCTGAGGTGCTCTGTGTCAGCTCTGAGCGACAGGTGAGCTGGGGGTGCTCTGCAATGAGGGCTATGTGCACGGTTCCTGTGTGCCCAGCCCTGCCACAGTACCTGCAAGGGTAGCTCTGTATCCTGGGAGGGGCCTGACCACGAGAGCCCTGTGGGCTGGGGTGGGGGTGGGGTACCTGCCCAGGTGAGCTCCATATTCTGGGATTGGTCTGACCACGAGAGCCCCATGGGCTGCTGGGGACCTGGTAAAGGATGTCAGGACAGTCAGTGAAGCCACCGAGGATATACCTCCAGTTGCTCCTAATTCCTACACCCTGCTGGTCATTCTACCAACCACCAGGACATGGTATTCTGTATTAGTCTTCAATGATGCCTTCTTTTGTATTCCATTAGTCCCAGAGTCACAAGAAATTTTGGCTTGTGAGTGGCAGGACTCAACATACAACTAAAACAATACTTCCGGGCCGTCTGGCCCCAAGGGTGCAAAAATTCCCACCCCATCTTTGGGGAAAGCTTAGCTAAAGACCTAAAAGTTCTACCTCTGGAAAAGGAAACCCTCCTTCAATATGCAGACGACATTCTGATCGCCAGCCCTACTAAGGAGGCCTCTGAACTACCAAGCCAATAAAGGATAGAAGTTGTCCAAGAAAAAGCTCAAATATCACAGACTGCCGTGACCTGCCTGGGCTTCATTCTCACAGAAGGTTGGAGAAGTCCATCCCAGGAAAGGGAAGAAACCATTTTCAGCCTTACCCCTTTCTAAAACTAGAAGACAGCTTAGGGGTTCCTGGGGAGGCCAGGGTTTGCTGCTTCTGGATCCCTAACTACAGTCTACTAGCTGGGCCTCTATATGAAACACTGAAAGGAAAAGATGATGATCCTTTTGAATAGAATCCAGAAGTGGCCTTTCAAGAATGGAAAGAGCAGTCAATTCAGACCCTTGCCCTGGAACTCCCTAATTTAGCTAAACCCTTTGACCTTTACATTCCCGGTGAAAGGTGAATCGCCATTGGAGAATTAGTGCAAAACCTGGGACCACTTGAAATGGAACAATGCAAGAATGCCATCCAGGTAGGATAAACTATGGTCACCAAGGGGCTTGGCCCACTGCCACATCTGGCCAAGATACTGGCGGTATCTAAAAACCTGGAAATCAGCAGCCCAAAAGGCCACCTCCCTCCTAAGGGGAAAGGACCCCACGTGGTGATCCTAACCACCAACCATGCCCTGAAGTTGCAGGGTTCGCTCCGTGGGCACACCGACCTCGAGTGAGGAGGCCCTCCAACTCCAACATCCAGAGAGATAACCGGGGGCAACAGGGCACCATGACGACTCGTGTGAACATCACTTGACCTGGAGTTTCTCTCATAAAACAACAAGAGTGTGTCCCAAAAGAGTAGACTACTGCTTGCCGGACTTACTGCACCCAGAGGGGAGCTAATAATCTTGGCGGGGGAACCGTATATCACACTGTCACCATAGAAAAGCCTACAGACACCGTGATGATGGTGGCCAGTAAGACCGGCTGGACTCTTGTTTACTTCAAAAGGCTGTTGACTCAGTGGCCATCATGGTCCTTGATCACCACTGACCCTGGACTGTCTGGGAGTTGAGCGGGCAGGGCTCTGACACCTGGTGCTGTTTGTACGTTAATTCAGGGGCCTAATTGAAGAAAGCGCAGACTACTGGTCAGAGCATCTAGGCTGGCAGAAACGGTCGGCCTAAGGTGGCCGAACAAATGTGGGGCGGGGTGAAACCGGCCCCCACAGCGTCTCTGCACATCTCTTTCCTGGACCCTTAAAGGTCATTAGAATCTATAACACTTCCAATGCTGCTGCTCATGTGGACGAGCAGGGAGGCAGGGGGCCTGGGGACAATCAACGTCACCTGGAGGCTGCTGGGGAGAAGCTCTGACCCTCGCCCCAGGGTATGAGGGCTCCCAACTCAGCACTCAGCAGTTACAGAAGAAGGGTCTGCACCCTCAGCACTCCAAGAATGAGGAACGGGACAAAAGGCAGAGGGGGGGTTTGTCCCCAGCAAAGCCCATTAAAAATCCCTGGGAGATAAAAATAGAATCTGGGCAATAAAGTCAAGTCTAACCTTTTTTATCCTTTGTGCTTTGTCTAATTTCACGTGCTCCTAGGGTCCCGCATGCAGAGGTTCCACACCCGGCACTTCAGACCAGATTTCCTAGTGCAGAATGGCTGGGTCGACACCTCAGCTCCTGGGGCCCAGTGCAGACTCCGCGATATAGAGCCTGAGCTACAGCCAACCCGGCCCTCGAGAGCTCCGCCCCCTCCCTCCCACTGACTCTGACAGGATCTCTACACAGCAGCCCAGCCCACAGCCCACGGGGTAGTACATGCTCTCACCTCTCCATTCTCTGATCAAAATATAAAGTTTCCTTTGCTTGTGAGCCAAACTCAGTCTCGATCTGTTGGCCCCAATGACACTGGGCAGGGGGACACTTGTTGGGGTCCACTCTGGAGGATCAGTAACAGAAATTGAGACTATTGTAACCTCAATGAACAGATGTGTGAGCCAAAGTGTAGTTAACATAGAACAGTGTATAAGGCTCGGGTAAAATAAGATGTTTCTAACACTTCCATTGGATATTTCCATCACTTTATTATAAGCAAGTTCAGTGAAAAGGTTTGTCTTATTTGTCAGCTCAATATTAGAGAAATGAAGTGATTTCTTTCCAAGGATGTACATCTAATAATCTTGGTTAAACCTTCAATCTTGTTTTAAATGCTTTTCCATTGAAAATGATACCTCTCTTTCAGCTCCCCCATTTCTGAGAAGTATAAAATCTTATAATTTATTATTACCAAAGGGGAAAGGTGGGAGGAGGGATAAATTAACAGTTTGGGATTAACACATACACACTGCTATGTATAAAATAGATCATCAACAAGGAACTACTGTATAGCACAGGGAACTACACTCAACATTTTGCAATAACCTATAAGGGGAAATAATCTGAAAAAGAATAGATATTTTTATTGACATCATCTATCAATGACAGTTAAAGTGTAACCTAAGGGAAGCTGGTGGTGAGTGCTTCTGACCCTGAAGACTTCAATCATCTAAAGTTTGGACTCTGCCTACTTCCCAAGGCCCTTAATGAACATATGTGTAGCCGTAGCTTAAAAAATTCCCCAGTTTGGGTTTCGGGGAGACACTGATTTTGAAAAAGCCCTGGTGTTCTCCTTACATGAATGGGACTCTTCCTACTGCTAAAACATGTCTGTCACACCCAGAGGATGGTATACCGTCTGATCGGGAAGAGTTTGGAAAAGGCATCTCATCTCCTCATCTCCTGGTGCTCGGGTTCACCCCTCCAGCGTCTTTACTAACAGTCTCCCCACTTGGAGATGTCAGCACTGTCAACATCCTGTTGCGTACAGTTTGGAATTTGTCCAGAGGATGAAGCGGAAGGATGAGGAACAATGAGAGACAAGTCCTACGTGTTCAGACAGGCACATGTCACTCTAATTTCCAATCAGGAAGACGAATTGACCAAAGGCTAGGGTTGCCCATGGAAACAGTATAGGGCTTGAGGAAATCCCGCTGCTTTGTGGCCAGTTCCCATAAACACAAGTTGAACAATAGAACTCAGGGGCAGTAAAATTCACAAAACTGCAGAGTTGAAAATATCCATCACTGAAAAATGTCTTGAGGAAAGTCAGAGAAAAGGACTTGTAAGCAAGGGAGAATGGCAGGAAAGGGATTTGAGGAGGTAGAAAGGACTCGCCGTTAAGCACAAGAAAAGGAGCTGAACATTGCCAACATTGCAGTTGGCCAAAAAGGGTGTATGCGTTTTTTTTGTGTATATATTCAAGAAAAGAGCGTACACCTTTTTAGCCAACCAAACAGGTGGGCACTGGAAGTCAATACTACAAAAGACATCACTTCGCATCAGTCAGAAGAGCCATCCTCATAAAGCGTAAACAACAGAAATGCAGGACAGGGCAAGGAGAAGAGGGAGCCCTGTGAGACTTATAGTGGAAATGTATATTGCCAACGGCCATTCTGGAGAAGTGTATTGTGTTTACTAAAGCATCTAAACAATGAGCTACAGAGCATAGGGCACTTGCACTCATGGGCGTATATCTTGGGAAAAACAAAAATCGAGAGGACACAGGCACCCCAATGTTTACCCCCTCTCTGTTTAAAAGATCCTCGACTAGGATATAACTTAAATGTCTCTGGAGGGAAAAAATGGATAGAGATGTGGTACTTAGGTAGAGTGGAATATTATTCAGCCTGGAAATCAATGAAATATGGCCAGCTGTAACAACTCCGGAGGAGTTACGTATGATCATTCTAAGTGACAGAATTCAAAAAGAAGAAGACACATATCATAAGATATCACTTAAAGGTGGAATCCAAAATGGCTACACATGAAATAAATTACAAAACAAAAACATAGTCAAATATGTAGAAAACACGCATAAGGCTGCTAAACGGGAAAGGTGGGGAGGGGTGAGGCATCATCCAGGAGGTTGAAATTAGCAAAGATACCATTCCAAATACCAAACTGATAATCAACAAGGCCTACACGGTAGCTAAAAGAACTGCACTCAGCACACTCAAGTCACCGGAAAAGAATATATACGACTGGTAAGAATCTGAAAAAGAATTTATTGATGTCTCTCTGTACGTGAATCAAGTGGATGTACAGCAGCAAGAAACAGAGCTTTGAAAATCAGCTGTAACCAATATAGTAATAAATTGAAAAAAATAAACGACAGAGAGACAGAGAAAACCTCTTACAACTTTTCCTCAGGGACGGTGATGCAACATGGATTGAACACATCTAGACCCACAGCAGGATGAGACATAAGGCTGGAAACTGTTTGCGCTAAGAGAAATGTGAGGTTGGGTGAGGAAATGCACACCCTTTAAAGTAATACTACCTGGTACCCATTCAATGGGTCCCAAATCTGCAGGTTCAAGGGATCTTCCTACAGCTAAAACATGCATGGAAAACCCAGAGGACTGTACACCATGTGATCGGGAGATGTGTCTAAAATGCACCTCATTTATCCTC
This sequence comes from Lagenorhynchus albirostris, assembly GCF_949774975.1. Classification (NCBI taxonomy): domain Eukaryota; kingdom Metazoa; phylum Chordata; class Mammalia; order Artiodactyla; family Delphinidae; genus Lagenorhynchus; species Lagenorhynchus albirostris. The sequence continues at coordinate 444,410 of NW_026783620.1, read as the reverse complement.
TCCTGGTGCTCCTGTTCACCATTCCAGCCACGTTACTTAGAAGCTCCCCACTTGGAGAATCAGCACATTTAAACTTCTGTTTCACACATTTTGCAAATTGTGAGGAGGATGAACGGGAAGAGGGGGAACCAATGAGAGAAGAGTTGTAGGGGTTTGGACGGGCACATATCACTCTAATTTCCCATTAAGAATAAGAATTAAAAAAAGGCTCAGCCTGCCTCGCCGGAGCCAAAATAGGGCCTGAAGCAATCCTGCGCGTTTGAGGCCAGCTCACAAAAGAGCAACTTAAAACATGGAGCTCAGGGTCACTGCAATTCACAAACCTGCAGAGTTATAAATGAAAACTAACGTCCAAAAATATGTTGAGGTAAGGCAAAGAAGAGGATCTGAATGCAAGACAGAATTGCAAGAAACAGATTTCAAGAGATAGATTGGACTCGTCTTTAACGCACATGAAAAGCGGCAGAATTTCGACAATGATGCAGTTGGCCCAAAAGGGCGTATGCGATTTTTCCTGATTATATCCAGGAAAAAACGCATACGCACTTTATGGGCAACGAAGCAAGCAAGCAATGCAAATGTGCACAACAAAGAAGTCTCATTTCCCACCGGTCAAAAGGGCCATCCTAAAAAATTGTAAAAACCAGAAATGCAGGACAGGCCATGGAGAACAGGGAGCCTTTATACGCTGATGGGCAGTGTGTGAACTGCCGAGAGCCACTCTGGAGAAGTGTATGGTGGTTCCTAAATCATCTAAAAACAGAGCTACAGAGCATAGGACACTTCCAATCATGGGAGTATATCTAGGGAAGTCTAAAAATCAACAGGACACAAGCACACCACAGTTTAGGGCTACTCTGTTTACAAGAACCTCAACTTCAGTACACCTTAAATATCCCAGGAAAGAGAACAATGGATAAAGAAGATGTGGTACTTATGTACAATGGAATATCTCTTCACCATGAAATCAATGTAATAAGGCTAGTAGAAGGATAAAGAGTGGATTTAGGTCCGATAATACTACTTGAAATAAGTCAAACAGAAAAAGAAACATATCATAAGATATCACTTATAGAGGGAGGGTAAATATGGCTGCACAAGAAATGAATTACAGAACAGAACAGTGTCTCACATTTAGAAAACACACTTATGTCAGCTTAAGGGGAAAGGAGAGGTGGGGTGATGCATAAAACCAGAGTTTGAAATTAGCACAGATACCGTTCAAGAAACCAAATAGGTATTAGACAAGATCTACACCTTGCTCAATGAACTGGCCTCAACACACCCTATACACCGCAGAGAAATATATCTGAGTAATAAGAATCTTAAAACCCATGTATTGATATATCTCCATAAGGGAATCAAGTGTGTGCAGAGCGGCACAAACACAGCAGTGAAAATGAGCTAAACCCCATTATAGAAATAAATTTTAAAAACAAAACGCAGAAACAATGAAAGAGAGAAAAATTCTTACAAAATTCGCTCAGGGGCTGTGATGCAACCTGGATTGACCACATATAAACCCACAGCTGGATAAGACATAAGGCTGGACACTTGGGGCTGAGAGGATTGGTGAGCTTCGGTGAGCAACTGCCGAAAGTTTAATGCAATACTTCATGCTACTCATTCCAAGGGTCCCAACACTCCAGGTTGAAGGGAATCTTCCTACAGCTAAACCATGCTTGGGAAACCCAGCGACTGGTATACCATATGATCGGGAAAGGTTTCTAAAACGCACCACATTTTTCCTCTCCTGGGGCTCCGGATCGACATTCCAGCCGCTTTACTAACAACATCCCCACATGGAGAGTCAATGCCTTTAAGTTCTGGTATCGCACAGTCTTCAGTTAGTGCGGAGGATGAATGGGAATAGGGGGAACCAGTGAGAAACTAGCTGTAGCGGTTTCAATGGGCACATGTCACTCTAATTTCACATCAGTAAGAAGAATGAACCAAAGGCACAGCAAGGTGCCCCAGAAGAAGAATAGGGCTTCAAGGAATCCTGTGGTTATGGGGCAAGATCACAAAACTAAGAGCTGAAAAATGGAGCTAGGGGCCACGCAATTCAAGAACCTGACTTGCCCAAAAAGGGCGTATGTGTTTCTTTCTGAATATATTCAGGAAAAAACGCATACGCCCTTTTTGGCCAACCAAGCAAGCTTGCAAAGGAAATCTGCACTACAATGAAGTCTCAATTCCCCCCGGTCAAAAGGGCCATCTGAAAAAAGTGTAAAATCCATAAAGGCAGGACAGGCCATGGAGAACTGGGAGCCATCTTATGCTGATGGGCAGGATGTAAATTGCCAAGAGCCACTCGGGAGAAGTGTATGGTGTTTCCTGAAACATCTAAAAAACAAAGCAACAGAGCCTAGGGCACTTCCACTTATGGTACTATAGTTTAGGGCAATTAAAATCAAAAAGACACAGCCACCCCAAAGTTTGGGATGGCTCTGTTTACAAGAACCTCATATACGGTACAAGTTCAATATCGCAGAAAGTGAAAAATGGATAAAGAAGTTGTGGTACTTACGTACAATGCAGTATCACTCAGCAATGAAATCTATGTCATCAGGCCCGTAGCAGCATAATGAGTGGATTCAGGTATGATGATTCTAACTGAAATAAGTCACACAGAAAAAGAAACATCATAAGATATCACTAATACACGGAATGTAAACTTGGCTACACAGGAACTGAATTCCAAAACAGAACAGGGTCTCAAATTTAGAAAACCAACTTATGCTTGCTTAAGGCGAAAGGTGAGTTGGGGTACTGCATAAAACCAGAGATTGAAATGAGCACAGATATAAATACTTAAGCCAAATATGGAATAGACAAGAGCTACTCCTTGCTCAACGAAATGGACTCAACACCCCATATTAAATGCCTAAGAGTGTACCTGACTAGGAAGTATCTTAAAACCTATGGATTGCTATGTCTCCGAAAGAGAATCAAGCATGTACCCATTCCACGGGTCTCAACTCTCCAGGTTTAAGGGATTCTTCCTTCAGCTAAAACATGCATTTGGAACCCAGAGTATGATCAACCGTGTGATCGGGAGACGTGTTCCAATATGTGTCAGTTTTCGTCCCCTGGTACTCGGGTGCAACATTCCAGATGCTTTACTAACACTCTCCCGACTTGGAGAGTCAGTGCCTTTAACCTCCTGTTTGGCCCAGTTTGCAATTTCTGCGGAAGATGAACAGGAATAGGGAGAACCAATGACAGACTAGCTGGAGGTGTCTGGACGGGCAAATTTAACTCTCATTTCCCACCAGGAAGAGGAATTAACCAAAGGCTCAGCGTGCCGTGCCGGAACCAGATTAGGGCCTGAAGCCATCCTGCGGTGTTGCGGCCATCTCACGAGAAAGCGAGTTGAAGAAAGGAGCTCAGGGGCACTGTAATTCACAAACCTGCAGAGTTATAAATGACAGCTATCGTCCAAAAATATACTGAAGTAAGGCTGCCAAGAGGACTTGAAAGCGGGGCAGAATTGCAGGAAACCGATTTCAGGAGGTAGACTGGAATTGCATTTAAAACATAGGAAAAGAGGCAGAACGTCCACAATGATGCACTTGGCCAAAAAGGGCGTATGCGTTTTTTCCTGAATATATTCAGGAAAAAACGCATACGCCCTTTTTGGCCAACCAAGCAAGCTTGCAAAGGAAATCTGCACTACAGTGAAGTCTCACTTCCCCCCGGTCAAAAGGGCCATCTGAAAAAAGTGTAAAATCCAGAAAGGCAGGACAGGCCATGGAGAACTGGGAGCCTTGTTATGCTGATGGGCGGGATGTCAATTGCCAACAGCCACTCGGGAGAAGTGTATGGTGTTTCCTGAAACATCTAAAAAACAAAGCAACAGAGCCTAGGGCACTTCCACTTATGGTCCTATAGCTTAGGGAAATTAAAATCAAAAAGACACAGCCACCCCAATGGTTGGGACGGTTCTTTTTACTGGAATCTCTTCTACGGCACAAGTTAAATATCCCAGAGAGCAAATAATGGATTAAGAAGTTGCGGTACTTATGTACAACAGAATACCACTCAGCAATGAAATCTATGTCACCAGGCCCGTACCAGCATAATGAGTGGATTGAGGCACGATGATTCTAACTGAAATAAGTCACACAGAAAAAGAAACATCATAAGGTATCACTAATACACGGAATGTGAACTTGGCTACACATGAACTGAATTACAAAACAGAACAGGGTCTCAAGTTTAGAAAACTAACTTATGCTTGCTTAAGGGGGAAGGTGAGTTGGGGTGCTGCATTAAACCAGAGTTTGAAATTAGCACAGATACCGTTCCATAAGCCAAATATGGAATAGACAAGACCTAACCCTTGCTCAACGAAATGGATTCAACAATGAGGTATCACCTCACACCTGGTAGAATAGGCATCATAGAAAATCTACAAGCAAAAAATGCTGGAAAGGGTGTGGAGAAAAGGAACCCTCTTCCACTATTGTTGGGAATATAAATTGATACAGTCACTATGGAGAACAATATGGAATTTCTTAAGAAACTAACAATAGAATTACCATATGATACAGCAATCCCAGTACTGGACATATACCCAGACAAAACCATAAATCAAAAAGAGACATTCACCGCAATGTTCATTGCATCACTATTTACAATATCGAGGTAATGGAAGCAACCTAAATGCCCACAGACAGACGAATGCATAAAGCCGTGGTACATATATAAAATGGAATATTACTAAGCCACGAAAAGGAATGAAATTGGGTCATTTGTAGAGACGTCGATGCATCTAGAGACTGTCATACAGAGTGAAGTAAGTCAGAAAGAGAAAAACAAATCTTGTATATTCATGCATATATGTGGAACCTAGAAAACCTGTACAGATTAACCATTTTGCAAGGCATAAATAGAGCAACAGATGTAGACAACAAACGTATGGACAACAAGGGGGAAAAGCTGTTGGGGGGGTGGTGGGAGGAGTTGAGAGACTGGGATTGGCATGTATACATTTATATGTATAAAATAGATAACCAATAAGAACCTGCTGTATAAAAATATAAAATAAAATTCAAAATTAAAAAGAAATAAAATTTAAACAATAGAAAAATCAATTATTCCCTTCACATACATGTATTTATATGAATAAATTATTTCCATGCTTATATCTGTAAATACAAAAAAGAGGAATAAAATCTACCTTGAACCCAAAACGAAAAAGAGAAAGAAAACACAGAACCCACCAGTTCCACAGAGGAAAACCGTATCAGCGCACTTGCTCCAGTTGTAAACAATTCTGAAGTTGGTCAGTGGTGGGGAATCGTCTCCCATTCAGCCAGCAGCCCCCACGCAACAAGCGTCCTCATTGCAAAGCTGGGGCACCGTGCCGAGGCATCTGTGAGTAAACGTGAGCTGAGCCCCAGGCCAGTTGCTGCTGAACTATTCCCACCCATCCCAGGTAAAACACCTGAATATATACAAGGACTTGAAAGCCTAGAGGGAGGGCCATAGAGCCACACGAGTGACAGCATGCCGGCCGACTTGGTGCCTGCAGGCCAGCCAGGATGGTCCTGGCCCTGGGTGCTCTTCTGGAAGATTTCCATTTCCCTGCCTGAGATACCCGTCCTGTCCCTGCCCCCACTGCTTGTTTCCTTCCTCACCTCTGCCCAGGGAGAAATTCCAGCAGCAGGTATGGGTGACACATCTTCTTCTTTAGCAGGTGGCAGCCTGGCAACTGCTGCAGAAAGTCCAGCAGAGCCCCACTCACACTGGGCCACCCACAAAGCCGTGGCCTCTCACTCCCTCCCACCAGCCCAGCCCCGAGACTGCTGACAGGGCAGAGAAAATGGCGTCAGGCACGGCTGCAGGGGCTCTTGCTGCCTGGAGTGGTATTTATAGTGATCTCAACCCAGGCACACCTGGGGAGGGCTGGCCGGCACGGTAAGGCTGCCCAGGTCAGCCAATCATCACCCCTCAGGGGCTCACAGTTGCAGAAAATGGAACTTGCTGAACCGGCCAGGTCCAAGGAACAGGTGTGGGCTCCTGAGAGTCAGGATAGACAAGGGGCTGCAGCTTTGGCTTGTTTTCTAATCATTTTATCTGGCCCATGAGTGGGAGACAACTTCAAGAAAACCCTCTCCTAATGAGAGGAACCCAGGAGTCAGGGAGAGGAGGGGTGGGTGGTGGTTGGAGACAGAGGCCTGGTGCCCCGGGTGCAGTGGAAGTCTCTGGAAGACCAGGTGGAGGGAGGCCTCACGGAGTGATGCCCAGGGTCACAGACCTGTCGCAGCTGCTGTTTGTTAGTTCAAGTCCTGCTCTGAGGTGCTCTGTGTCAGCTCTGAGCGACAGGTGAGCTGGGGGTGCTCTGCAATGAGGGCTATGTGCACGGTTCCTGTGTGCCCAGCCCTGCCACGGTACCTGCAAGGGTAGCTCTGTATCCTGGGAGGGGCCTGACCACGAGAGCCCTGTGGGCTGGGGTGGGGGTGGGGTACCTGCCCAGGTGAGCTCCATATTCTGGGATTGGTCTGACCACGAGAGCCCCATGGGCTGCTGGGGACCTGGTAAAGGATGTCAGGACAGTCAGTGAAGCCACCGAGGATATACCTCCAGTTGCTCCTAATTCCTACACCCTGCTGGTCATTCTACCAACCACCAGGACATGGTATTCTGTATTAGTCTTCAATGATGCCTTCTTTTGTATTCCATTAGTCCCAGAGTCACAAGAAATTTTGGCTTGTGAGTGGCAGGACTCAACATACAACTAAAACAATACTTCCGGGCCGTCTGGCCCCAAGGGTGCAAAAATTCCCACCCCATCTTTGGGGAAAGCTTAGCTAAAGACCTAAAAGTTCTACCTCTGGAAAAGGAAACCCTCCTTCAATATGCAGACGACATTCTGATCGCCAGCCCTACTAAGGAGGCCTCTGAACTACCAAGCCAATAAAGGATAGAAGTTGTCCAAGAAAAAGCTCAAATATCACAGACTGCCGTGACCTGCCTGGGCTTCATTCTCACAGAAGGTTGGAGAAGTCCATCCCAGGAAAGGGAAGAAACCATTTTCAGCCTTACCCCTTTCTAAAACTAGAAGACAGCTTAGGGGTTCCTGGGGAGGCCAGGGTTTGCTGCTTCTGGATCCCTAACTACAGTCTACTAGCTGGGCCTCTATATGAAACACTGAAAGGAAAAGATGATGATCCTTTTGAATAGAATCCAGAAGTGGCCTTTCAAGAATGGAAAGAGCAGTCAATTCAGACCCTTGCCCTGGAACTCCCTAATTTAGCTAAACCCTTTGACCTTTACATTCCCGGTGAAAGGTGAATCGCCATTGGAGAATTAGTGCAAAACCTGGGACCACTTGAAATGGAACAATGCAAGAATGCCATCCAGGTAGGATAAACTATGGTCACCAAGGGGCTTGGCCCACTGCCACATCTGGCCAAGATACTGGCGGTATCTAAAAACCTGGAAATCAGCAGCCCAAAAGGCCACCTCCCTCCTAAGGGGAAAGGACCCCACGTGGTGATCCTAACCACCAACCATGCCCTGAAGTTGCAGGGTTCGCTCCGTGGGCACACCGACCTCGAGTGAGGAGGCCCTCCAACTCCAACATCCAGAGAGATAACCGGGGGCAACAGGGCACCATGACGACTCGTGTGAACATCACTTGACCTGGAGTTTCTCTCATAAAACAACAAGAGTGTGTCCCAAAAGAGTAGACTACTGCTTGCAGGACTTACTGCACCCAGAGGGGAGCTAATAATCTTGGCGGGGGAACCGTATATCACACTGTCACCATAGAAAAGCCTACAGACACCGTGATGATGGTGGCCAGTAAGACCGGCTGGACTCTTGTTTACTTCAAAAGGCTGTTGACTCAGTGGCCATCATGGTCCTTGATCACCACTGACCCTGGACTGTCTGGGAGTTGAGCGGGCAGGGCTCTGACACCTGGTGCTGTTTGTACGTTAATTCAGGGGCCTAATTGAAGAAAGCGCAGACTACTGGTCAGAGCATCTAGGCTGGCAGAAACGGTCGGCTAAGGTGGCCGAACAAATGTGGGGCGGGGTGAAACCGGCCCCCACAGCGTCTCTGCACATCTCTTTCCTGGACCCTTAAAGGTCATTAGAATCTATAACACTTCCAATGCTGGTGCTCAGGTGGACGAGCAGGGAGGCAGGGGGCCTGGGGACAATCAACGTCACCTGGAGGCTGCTGGGGAGAAGCTCTGACCCTCGCCCCAGGGTATGAGGGCTCCCAACTCAGCACTCAGCAGTTACAGAAGAAGGGTCTGCACCCTCAGCACTCCAAGAATGAGGAACGGGACAAAAGGCAGAGGGGGGGTTTGTCCCCAGCAAAGCCCATTAAAAATCCCTGGGAGATAAAAATAGAATCTGGGCAATAAAGTCAAGTCTAACCTTTTTTATCCTTTGTGCTTTGTCTAATTTCACGTGCTCCTAGGGTCCCGCATGCAGAGGTTCCACACCCGGCACTTCAGACCAGATTTCCTAGTGCAGAATGGCTGGGTCGACACCTCAGCTCCTGGGGCCCAGTGCAGACTCCGCGATATAGAGCCTGAGCTACAGCCAACCCGGCCCTCGAGAGCTCCGCCCCCTCCCTCCCACTGACTCTGACAGGATCTCTACACAGCAGCCCAGCCCACAGCCCACGGGGTAGTACATGCTCTCACCTCTCCATTCTCTGATCAAAATATAAAGTTTCCTTTGCTTGTGAACCAAACTCAGTCTCGATCTGTTGGCCCCAATGACACTGGGCAGGGGGACACTTGTTGGGGTCCACTCTGGAGGATCAGTAACAGAAATTGAGACTATTGTAACCTCAATGAACAGATGTGTGAGCCAAAGTGTAGTTAACATAGAACAGTGTATAAGGCTCGGGTAAAATAAGATGTTTCTAACACTTCCATTGGATATTTCCATCACTTTATTATAAGCAAGTTCAGTGAAAAGGTTTGTCTTATTTGTCAGCTCAATATTAGAGAAATGAAGTGATTTCTTTCCAAGGATGTACATCTAATAATCTTGGTTAAACCTTCAATCTTGTTTTAAATGCTTTTCCATTGAAAATGATACCTCTCTTTCAGCTCCCCCATTTCTGAGAAGTATAAAATCTTATAATTTATTATTACCAAAGGGGAAAGGTGGGAGGAGGGATAAATTAACAGTTTGGGATTAACACATACACACTGCTATGTATAAAATAGATCATCAACAAGGAACTACTGTATAGCACAGGGAACTACACTCAACATTTTGCAATAACCTATAAGGGGAAATAATCTGAAAAAGAATAGATATTTTTATTGACATCATCTATCAATGACAGTTAAAGTGTAACCTAAGGGAAGCTGGTGGTGAGTGCTTCTGACCCTGAAGACTTCAATCATCTAAAGTTTGGACTCTGCCTACTTCCCAAGGCCCTTAATGAACATATGTGTAGCCGTAGCTTAAAAAATTCCCCAGTTTGGGTTTCGGGGAGACACTGATTTTGAAAAAGCCCTGGTGTTCTCCTTACATGAATGGGACTCTTCCTACTGCTAAAACATGTCTGTCACACCCAGAGGATGGTATACCGTCTGATCGGGAAGAGTTTGGAAAAGGCATCTCATCTCCTCATCTCCTGGTGCTCGGGTTCACCCCTCCAGCGTCTTTACTAACAGTCTCCCCACTTGGAGATGTCAGCACTGTCAACATCCTGTTGCGTACAGTTTGGAATTTGTCCAGAGGATGAAGCGGAAGGATGAGGAACAATGAGAGGCAAGTCCTACGTGTTCAGACAGGCACATGTCACTCTAATTTCCAATCAGGAAGACGAATTGACCAAAGGCTAGGGTTGCCCATGGAAACAGTATAGGGCTTGAGGAAATCCCGCTGCTTTGTGGCCAGTTCCCATAAACACAAGTTGAACAATAGAACTCAGGGGCAGTAAAATTCACAAAACTGCAGAGTTGAAAATATCCATCACTGAAAAATGTCTTGAGGAAAGTCAGAGAAAAGGACTTGTAAGCAAGGGAGAATGGCAGGAAAGGGATTTGAGGAGGTAGAAAGGACTCGCCGTTAAGCACAAGAAAAGGAGCTGAACATTGCCAACATTGCAGTTGGCCAAAAAGGGTGTATGCGTTTTTTTGTGTATATATTCAAGAAAAGAGCGTACACCTTTTTAGCCAACCAAACAGGTGGGCACTGGAAGTCAATACTACAAAAGACATCACTTCGCATCAGTCAGAAGAGCCATCCTCATAAAGCGTAAACAACAGAAATGCAGGACAGGGCAAGGAGAAGAGGGAGCCCTGTGAGACTTATAGTGGAAATGTATATTGCCAACGGCCATTCTGGAGAAGTGTATTGTGTTTACTAAAGCATCTAAACAATGAGCTACAGAGCATAGGGCACTTGCACTCATGGGCGTATATCTTGGGAAAAACAAAAATCGAGAGGACACAGGCACCCCAATGTTTACCCCCTCTCTGTTTAAAAGATCCTCGACTAGGATATAACTTAAATGTCTCTGGAGGGAAAAAATGGATAGAGATGTGGTACTTAGGTAGAGTGGAATATTATTCAGCCTGGAAATCAATGAAATATGGCCAGCTGTAACAACTCCGGAGGAGTTACGTATGATCATTCTAAGTGACAGAATTCAAAAAGAAGAAGACACATATCATAAGATATCACTTAAAGGTGGAATCCAAAATGGCTACACATGAAATAAATTACAAAACAAAAACATAGTCAAATATGTAGAAAACACGCATAAGGCTGCTAAACGGGAAAGGTGGGGAGGGGTGAGGCATCATCCAGGAGGTTGAAATTAGCAAAGATACCATTCCAAATACCAAACTGATAATCAACAAGGCCTACACGGTAGCTAAAAGAACTGCACTCAGCACACTCAAGTCACCGGAAAAGAATATATACGACTGGTAAGAATCTGAAAAAGAATTTATTGATGTCTCTCTGTACGTGAATCAAGTGGATGTACAGCAGCAAGAAACAGAGCTTTGAAAATCAGCTGTAACCAATATAGTAATAAATTGAAAAAAATAAACGACAGAGAGACAGAGAAAACCTCTTACAACTTTTCCTCAGGGACGGTGATGCAACATGGATTGAACACATCTAGACCCACAGCAGGATGAGACATAAGGCTGGAAACTGTTTGCGCTAAGAGAAATGTGAGGTTGGGTGAGGAAATGCACACCCTTTAAAGTAATACTACCTGGTACCCATTCAATGGGTCCCAAATCTGCAGGTTCAAGGGATCTTCCTACAGCTAAAACATGCATGGAAAACCCAGAGGACTGTACACCATGTGATCGGGAGATGTGTCTAAAATGCACCTCATTTATCCTCTCCTGGTGCTCCTGTTCACCATTCCAGCCACGTTACTTAGAAGCTCCCCACTTGGAGAATCAGCACATTTAAACTTCTGTTTCACACATTTTGCAAATTGTGAGGAGGATGAACGGGAAGAGGGGGAACCAATGAGAGAAGAGTTGTAGGGGTTTGGACGGGCACATATCACTCTAATTTCCCATTAAGAATAAGAATTAAAAAAAGGCTCAGCCTGCCTCGCCGGAGCCAAAATAGGGCCTGAAGCAATCCTGCGGGTTTGAGGCCAGCTCACAAAAGAGCAACTTAAAACATGGAGCTCAGGGTCACTGCAATTCACAAACCTGCAGAGTTATAAATGAAAACTAACGTCCAAAAATATGTTGAGGTAAGGCAAAGAAGAGGATCTGAATGCAAGACAGAATTGCAAGAAACAGATTTCAAGAGATAGATTGGACTCGTCTTTAACGCACATGAAAAGCGGCAGAATTTCGACAATGATGCAGTTGGCCCAAAAGGGCGTATGCGATTTTTCCTGATTATATCCAGGAAAAAACGCATACGCACTTTATGGGCAACGAAGCAAGCAAGCAATGCAAATGTGCACAACAAAGAAGTCTCATTTCCCACCGGTCAAAAGGGCCATCCTAAAAAATTGTAAAAACCAGAAATGCAGGACAGGCCATGGAGAACAGGGAGCCTTTATACGCTGATGGGCAGTGTGTGAACTGCCGAGAGCCACTCTGGAGAAGTGTATGGTGGTTCCTAAATCATCTAAAAACAGAGCTACAGAGCATAGGACACTTCCAATCATGGGAGTATATCTAGGGAAGTCTAAAAATCAACAGGACACAAGCACACCACAGTTTAGGGCTACTCTGTTTACAAGAACCTCAACTTCAGTACACCTTAAATATCCCAGGAAAGAGAACAATGGATAAAGAAGATGTGGTACTTATGTACAATGGAATATCTCTTCACCATGAAATCAATGTAATAAGGCTAGTAGAAGGATAAAGAGTGGATTTAGGTCCGATAATACTACTTGAAATAAGTCAAACAGAAAAAGAAACATATCATAAGATATCACTTATAGAGGGAGGGTAAATATGCCTGCACAAGAAATGAATTACAGAACAGAACAGTGTCTCACATTTAGAAAACACACTTATGTCAGCTTAAGGGGAAAGGAGAGGTGGGGTGATGCATAAAACCAGAGTTTGAAATTAGCACAGATACCGTTCAAGAAACCAAATAGGTATTAGACAAGATCTACACCTTGCTCAATGAACTGGCCTCAACACACCCTATACACCGCAGAGAAATATATCTGAGTAATAAGAATCTTAAAACCCATGTATTGATATATCTCCATAAGGGAATCAAGTGTGTGCAGAGCGGCACAAACACAGCAGTGAAAATGAGCTAAACCCCATTATAGAAATAAATTTTAAAAACAAAACGCAGAAACAATGAAAGAGAGAAAAATTCTTACAAAATTCGCTCAGGGGCTGTGATGCAACCTGGATTGACCACATATAAACCCACAGCTGGATAAGACATAAGGCTGGACACTTGGGGCTGAGAGGATTGGTGAGCTTCGGTGAGCAACTGCCGAAAGTTTAATGCAATACTTCATGCTACTCATTCCAAGGGTCCCAACACTCCAGGTTGAAGGGAATCTTCCTACAGCTAAACCATGCTTGGGAAACCCAGCGACTGGTATACCATATGATCGGGAAAGGTTTCTAAAACGCACCACATTTTTCCTCTCCTGGGGCTCCGGATCGACATTCCAGCCGCTTTACTAACAACATCCCCACATGGAGAGTCAATGCCTTTAAGTTCTGGTATCGCACAGTCTTCAGTTAGTGCGGAGGATGAATGGGAATAGGGGGAACCAGTGAGAAACTAGCTGTAGCGGTTTCAATGGGCACATGTCACTCTAATTTCACATCAGTAAGAAGAATGAACCAAAGGCACAGCAAGGTGCCCCAGAAGAAGAATAGGGCTTCAAGGAATCCTGGTTATGGGGCAAGATCACAAAACTAAGAGCTGAAAAATGGAGCTAAGGGCCACTGCAATTCAAAAACCTGACTTGCCCAAAAAGGGCGTATGCGTTTTTTCCTGAATATATTCAGGAAAAAACGCAAACGCCCTTTTTGGCCAACCAAGCAAGCTTGCAAAGGAAATCTGCACTACAATGAAGTCTCAATTCCCCCCGGTCAAAAGGGCCATCTGAAAAAAGTGTAAAATCCATAAAGGCATGACAGGCCATGGAGAACTGGGAGCCATCTTATGCTGATGGGCAGGATGTAAATTGCCAACAGCCACTCGGGAGAAGTGTATGGTGTTTCCTGAAACATCTAAAAAACAAAGCAACAGAGCCTAGGGCACTTCCACTTATGGTACTATAGTTTAGGGCAATTAAAATCAAAAAGACACAGCCACCCCAAAGTTTGGGATGGCTCTGTTTACAAGAACCTCATATACGGTACAAGTTCAATATCGCAGAAAGTGAAAAATGGATAAAGAAGTTGTGGTACTTACGTACAATGCAATATCACTCAGCAATGAAATCTATGTCATCAGGCCCGTAGCAGCATAATGAGTGGATTCAGGTATGATGATTCTAACTGAAATAAGTCACACAGAAAAAGAAACATCATAAGATATCACTAATACACGGAATGTAAACTTGGCTACACAGGAACTGAATTCCAAAACAGAACAGGGTCTCAAATTTAGAAAACCAACTTATGCTTGCTTAAGGGGAAAGGTGAGTTGGGGTACTGCATAAAACCAGAGATTGAAATGAGCACAGATATAATTACTTAAGCCAAATATGGAATAGACAAGAGCTACTCCTTGCTCAACGAAATGGACTCAACACCCCATATTAAATGCCTAAGAGTGTACCTGACTAGGAAGTATCTTAAAACCTATGGATTGCTATGTCTCCGAAAGAGAATCAAGCATGTACCCATTCCACGGGTCTCAACTCTCCAGGTTTAAGGGATTCTTCCTTCAGCTAAAACATGCATTTGGAACCCAGAGTATGATCAACCGTGTGATCGGGAGACGTGTTCCAATATGTGTCAGTTTTCGTCCCCTGGTACTCGGGTGCAACATTCCAGACGCTTTACTAACACTCTCCCGACTTGGAGAGTCAGTGCCTTTAACCTCCTGTTTGGCCCAGTTTGCAATTTCTGCGGAAGATGAACAGGAATAGGGAGAACCAATGACAGACTAGCTGGAGGTGTCTGGACGGGCAAATTTAACTCTCATTTCCCACCAGGAAGAGGAATTAACCAAAGGCTCAGCGTGCAGTGCCGAAACCAGATTAGGGCCTGAAGCCATCCTGCGGTGTTGCGGCCAGCTCACGAGAAAGCGAGTTGAAGAAAGGAGCTCAGGGGCACTGTAATTCACAAACCTGCAGAGTTATAAATGACAGCTATCGTCCAAAAATATACTGAAGTAAGGCTGCCAAGAGGACTTGAAAGCGGGGCAGAATTGCAGGAAACCGATTTCAGGAGGTAGACTGGAATTGCATTTAAAGCATAGGAAAAGAGGCAGAACGTCCACAATGATGCACTTGGCCAAAAAGGGCGTATGCGTTTTTTCCTGAATATATTCAGGAAAAAACGCATACGCCCTTTTTGGCCAACCAAGCAAGCTGGGAAAGGAAATCTGCACTACAATGAAGTCTCACTTCCCCCCGGTCAAAAGGGCCATCTGAAAAAAGTGTAAAATCCAGAAAGGCAGGACAGGCCATGGAGAACTGGGAGCCTTGTTATGCTGATGGGCGGGATGTAAATTGCCAACAGCCACTCGGGAGAAGTGTATGGTGTTTCCTGAAACATCTAAAAAACAAAGCAACAGAGCCTAGGGCACTTCCACTTATGGTCCTATAGCTTAGTTAATTTAAAATCAAAAAGACACAGCCACCCCAAAGGTTGGGACGGTTCTTTTTACTGGAATCTCTTCTACGGCACAAGTTAAATATCCCAGAGAGCAAATAATGGATAAAGAAGTTGCGGTACTTATGTACAACAGAATACCACTCAGCAATGAAATCTATGTCACCAGGCCCGTACCAGCATAATGAGTGGATTGAGGCACGATGATTCTAACTGAAATAAGTCACACAAAAAAAGAAACATTGTAAGGTATCACTAATACACGGAATGTGAACTTGGCTACACATGAACTGAATTACAAAACAGAACAGGGTCTCAAGTTTAGAAAACTAACTTATGCTTGCTTAAGGGGGAAGGTGAGTTGCGGTGCTGCATTAAACCAGAGTTTGAAATTAGCACAGATACCGTTCCATAAGCCAAATATGGAATAGACAAGACCTACCCCTTGCTCAACGAAATGGATTCAACAATGAGGTATCACCTCACACCTGGTTGAATAGGCATCATAGAAAATCTACAAGCAAAAAATGCTGGAAAGGGTGTGGAGATAAGGAACCCTCTTCCACTATTGTTGGGAATATAAATTGATACAGTCACTATGGAGAACAATATGGAATTTCTTAAGAAACTAACAATAGAATTACCATATGATACAGCAATCCCAGTACTGGACATATACCCAGACAAAACCATAAATCAAAAAGAGACATTCACCGCAATGTTCATTGCATCACTATTTACAATATCGAGGTAATGGAAGCAACCTAAATGCCCACAGACAGACGAATGCATAAAGCCGTGGTACATATATAAAATGGAATATTACTAAGCCATGAAAAGGAATGAAATTGGGTCATTTGTAGAGACGTCGATGCATCTAGAGACTGTCATACAGAGTGAAGTAAGTCAGAAAGAGAAAAACAAATCTTGTATATTCATGCATATATGTGGAACCTAGAAAACCTGTACAGATTAACCATTTTGCAAGGCATAAATAGAGCAACAGATGTAGACAACAAACGTATGGACAACAAGGGGGGAAAGCTGTTGGTGGGGGTGGTGGGAGGAGTTGAGAGACTGGGATTGGCATGTATACATTTATATGTATAAAATAGATAACCAATAAGAACCTGCTGTATAAAAATATAAAATAAAATTCAAAATTAAAAAGAAATAAAATTTAAACAATAGAAAAATCAATTATTCCCTTCACATACATGTATTTATATGAATAAATTATTTCCATGCTTATATCTGTAAATACAAAAAAGAGGAATAAAATGTACCTTGAACCCAAAACGAAAAAGAGAAAGAAAACACAGAACCCACCAGTTCCACAGAGGAAAACCGTATCAGCGCACTTGCTCCAGTTGTAAACAATTCTGAAGTTGGTCAGTGGTGGGGAATCGTCTCCCATTCAGCCAGCAGCCCCCACGCAACAAGCGTCCTCATTGCAAAGCTGGGGCACCGTGCCGAGGCATCTGTGAGTAAACGTGAGCTGAGCCCCAGGCCAGTTGCTGCTGAACTATTCCCACCCATCCCAGGTAAAACACCTGAATATATACAAGGACTTGAAAGCCTAGAGGGAGGGCCATAGAGCCACACGAGTGACAGCATGCCGGCCGACTTGGTGCCTGCAGGCCAGCCAGGATGGTCCTGGCTCTGGGTGCTCTTCTGGAAGATGTCCATTTCCCTGCCTGAGATACCCGTCCTGTCCCTGCCCCCACTGCTTTTTTCCTTCCTCACCTCTGCCCAGGGAGAAATTCCAGCAGCAGGTATGGGTGACACATCTTCTTCTTTAGCAGGTGGCAGCCTGGCAACTGCTGCAGAAAGTCCAGCAGAGCCCCACTCACACTGGGCCACCCACAAAGCCGTGGCCTCTCACTCCCTCCCACCAGCCCAGCCCCGAGACTGCTGACAGGGCAGAGAAAATGGCGTCAGGCACGGCTGCAGGGGCTCTTGCTGCCTGGAGTGGTATTTATAGTGATCTCAACCCAGGCACACCTGGGGAGGGCTGGCCGGCACGGTAAGGCTGCCCAGGTCAGCCAATCATCACCCCTCAGGGGCTCACAGTTGCAGAAAATGGAACTTGCTGAACCGGCCAGGTCCAAGGAACAGGTGTGGGCTCCTGAGAGTCAGGATAGACAAGGGGCTGCAGCTTTGGCTTGTTTTCTAATCATTTTATCTGGCCCATGAGTGGGAGACAACTTCAAGAAAACCCTCTCCTAATGAGAGGAACCCAGGAGTCAGGGAGAGGAGGGGTGGGTGGTGGTTGGAGACAGAGGCCTGGTGCCCCGGGTGCAGTGGAAGTCTCTGGAAGACCAGGTGGAGGGAGGCCTCACGGAGTGATGCCCAGGGTCACAGACCTGTCACAGCTGCTGTTTGTTAGTTCAAGTCCTGCTCTGGGGTGCTCTGTGTCAGCTCTGAGTGACAGGTGAGCTGGGGGTGCTCTGCAATGAGGGCTATGTGCACGGTTCCTGTGTGCCCAGCCCTGCCACAGTACCTGCAAGGGTAGCTCTGTATCCTGGGAGGGGCCTGACCACGAGAGCCCTGTGGGCTGGGGTGGGGGTGGGGTACCTGCCCAGGTGAGCTCCATATTCTGGGATTGGTCTGACCACGAGAGCCCCATGGGCTGCTGGGGACCTGGTAAAGGATGTCAGGACAGTCAGTGAAGCCACCGAGGATATACCTCCAGTTGCTCCTAATTCCTACACCCTGCTGGTCATTCTACCAACCACCAGGACATGGTATTCTGTATTAGTCTTCAATGATGCCTTCTTTTGTATTCCATTAGTCCCAGAGTCACAAGAAATTTTGGCTTGTGAGTGGCAGGACTCAACATACAACTAAAACAATACTTCCGGGCCGTCTGGCCCCAAGGGTGCAAAAATTCCCACCCCATCTTTGGGGAAAGCTTAGCTAAAGACCTAAAAGTTCTACCTCTGGAAAAGGAAACCCTCCTTCAATATGCAGACGACATTCTGATCGCCAGCCCTACTAAGGAGGCCTCTGAACTACCAAGCCAATAAAGGATAGAAGTTGTCCAAGAAAAAGCTCAAATATCACAGACTGCCGTGACCTGCCTGGGCTTCATTCTCACAGAAGGTTGGAGAAGTCCATCCCAGGAAAGGGAAGAAACCATTTTCAGCCTTACCCCTTTCTAAAACTAGAAGACAGCTTAGGGGTTCCTGGGGAGGCCAGGGTTTGCTGCTTCTGGATCCCTAACTACAGTCTACTAGCTGGGCCTCTATATGAAACACTGAAAGGAAAAGATGATGATCCTTTTGAATAGAATCCAGAAGTGGCCTTTCAAGAATGGAAAGAGCAGTCAATTCAGACCCTTGCCCTGGAACTCCCTAATTTAGCTAAACCCTTTGACCTTTACATTCCCGGTGAAAGGTGAATCGCCATTGGAGAATTAGTGCAAAACCTGGGACCACTTGAAATGGAACAATGCAAGAATGCCATCCAGGTAGGATAAACTATGGTCACCAAGGGGCTTGGCCCACTGCCACATCTGGCCAAGATACTGGCGGTATCTAAAAACCTGGAAATCAGCAGCCCAAAAGGCCACCTCCCTCCTAAGGGGAAAGGACCCCACGTGGTGATCCTAACCACCAACCATGCCCTGAAGTTGCAGGGTTCGCTCCGTGGGCACACCGACCTCGAGTGAGGAGGCCCTCCAACTCCAACATCCAGAGAGATAACCGGGGGCAACAGGGCACCATGACGACTCGTGTGAACATCACTTGACCTGGAGTTTCTCTCATAAAACAACAAGAGTGTGTCCCAAAAGAGTAGACTACTGCTTGCCGGACTTACTGCACCCAGAGGGGAGCTAATAATCTTGGCGGGGGAACCGTATATCACACTGTCACCATAGAAAAGCCTACAGACACCGTGATGATGGTGGCCAGTAAGACCGGCTGGACTCTTGTTTACTTCAAAAGGCTGTTGACTCAGTGGCCATCATGGTCCTTGATCACCACTGACCCTGGACTGTCTGGGAGTTGAGCGGGCAGGGCTCTGACACCTGGTGCTGTTTGTACGTTAATTCAGGGGCCTAATTGAAGAAAGCGCAGACTACTGGTCAGAGCATCTAGGCTGGCAGAAACGGTCGGCTAAGGTGGCCGAACAAATGTGGGGCGGGGTGAAACCGGCCCCCACAGCGTCTCTGCACATCTCTTTCCTGGACCCTTAAAGGTCATTAGAATCTATAACACTTCCAATGCTGCTGCTCATGTGGACGAGCAGGGAGGCAGGGGGCCTGGGGACAATCAACGTCACCTGGAGGCTGCTGGGGAGAAGCTCTGACCCTCGCCCCAGGGTATGAGGGCTCCCAACTCAGCACTCAGCAGTTACAGAAGAAGGGTCTGCACCCTCAGCACTCCAAGAATGAGGAACGGGACAAAAGGCAGAGGGGGGGTTTGTCCCCAGCAAAGCCCATTAAAAATCCCTGGGAGATAAAAATAGAATCTGGGCAATAAAGTCAAGTCTAACCTTTTTTATCCTTTGTGCTTTGTCTAATTTCACGTGCTCCTAGGGTCCCGCATGCAGAGGTTCCACACCCGGCACTTCAGACCAGATTTCCTAGTGCAGAATGGCTGGGTCGACACCTCGGCTCCTGGGGCCCAGTGCAGACTCCGCGATATAGAGCCTGAGCTACAGCCAACCCGGCCCTCGAGAGCTCCGCCCCCTCCCTCCCACTGACTCTGACAGGATCTCTACACAGCAGCCCAGCCCACAGCCCACGGGGTAGTACATGCTCTCACCTCTCCATTCTCTGATCAAAATATAAAGTTTCCTTTGCTTGTGAACCAAACTCAGTCTCGATCTGTTGGCCCCAATGACACTGGGCAGGGGGACACTTGTTGGGGTCCACTCTGGAGGATCAGTAACAGAAATTGAGACTATTGTAACCTCAATGAACAGATGTGTGAGCCAAAGTGTAGTTAACATAGAACAGTGTATAAGGCTCGGGTAAAATAAGATGTTTCTAACACTTCCATTGGATATTTCCATCACTTTATTATAACAAGTTCAGTGAAAAGGTTTGTCTTATTTGTCAGCTCAATATTAGAGAAATGAAGTGATTTCTTTCCAAGGATGTACATCTAATAATCTTGGTTAAACCTTCAATCTTGTTTTAAATGCTTTTCCATTGAAAATGATACCTCTCTTTCAGCTCCCCCATTTCTGAGAAGTATAAAATCTTATAATTTATTATTACCAAAGGGGAAAGGTGGGAGGAGGGATAAATTAACAGTTTGGGATTAACACATACACACTGCTATGTATAAAATAGATCATCAACAAGGAACTACTGTATAGCACAGGGAACTACACTCAACATTTTGCAATAACCTATAAGGGGAAATAATCTGAAAAAGAATAGATATTTTTATTGACATCATCTATCAATGACAGTTAAAGTGTAACCTAAGGGAAGCTGGTGGTGAGTGCTTCTGACCCTGAAGACTTCAATCATCTAAAGTTTGGACTCTGCCTACTTCCCAAGGCCCTTAATGAACATATGTGTAGCCGTAGCTTAAAAAATTCCCCAGTTTGGGTTTCGGGGAGACACTGATTTTGAAAAAGCCCTGGTGTTCTCCTTACATGAATGGGACTCTTCCTACTGCTAAAACATGTCTGTCACACCCAGAGGATGGTATACCGTCTGATCGGGAAGAGTTTGGAAAAGGCATCTCATCTCCTCATCTCCTGGTGCTCGGGTTCACCCCTCCAGCGTCTTTACTAACAGTCTCCCCACTTGGAGATGTCAGCACTGTCAACATCCTGTTGCGTACAGTTTGGAATTTGTCCAGAGGATGAAGCGGAAGGATGAGGAACAATGAGAGGCAAGTCCTACGTGTTCAGACAGGCACATGTCACTCTAATTTCCAATCAGGAAGACGAATTGACCAAAGGCTAGGGTTGCCCATGGAAACAGTATAGGGCTTGAGGAAATCCCGCTGCTTTGTGGCCAGTTCCCATAAACACAAGTTGAACAATAGAACTCAGGGGCAGTAAAATTCACAAAACTGCAGAGTTGAAAATATCCATCACTGAAAAATGTCTTGAGGAAAGTCAGAGAAAAGGACTTGTAAGCAAGGGAGAATGGCAGGAAAGGGATTTGAGGAGGTAGAAAGGACTCGCCGTTAAGCACAAGAAAAGGAGCTGAACATTGCCAACATTGCAGTTGGCCAAAAAGGGTGTATGCGTTTTTTTGTGTATATATTCAAGAAAAGAGCGTACACCTTTTTAGCCAACCAAACAGGTGGGCACTGGAAGTCAATACTACAAAAGACATCACTTCGCATCAGTCAGAAGAGCCATCCTCATAAAGTGTAAACAACAGAAATGCAGGACAGGGCAAGGAGAAGAGGGAGCCCTGTGAGACTTATAGTGGAAATGTATATTGCCAACGGCCATTCTGGAGAAGTGTATTGTGTTTACTAAAGCATCTAAACAATGAGCTACAGAGCATAGGGCACTTGCACTCATGGGCGTATATCTTGGGAAAAACAAAAATCGAGAGGACACAGGCACCCCAATGTTTACCCCCTCTCTGTTTAAAAGATCCTCGACTAGGATATAACTTAAATGTCTCTGGAGGGAAAAAATGGATAGAGATGTGGTACTTAGGTAGAGTGGAATATTATTCAGCCTGGAAATCAATGAAATATGGCCAGCTGTAACAACTCCGGAGGAGTTACGTATGATCATTCTAAGTGACAGAATTCAAAAAGAAGAAGACACATATCATAAGATATCACTTAAAGGTGGAATCCAAAATGGCTACACATGAAATAAATTACAAAACAAAAACATAGTCAAATATGTAGAAAACACGCATAAGGCTGCTAAACGGGAAAGGTGGGGAGGGGTGAGGCATCATCCAGGAGGTTGAAATTAGCAAAGATACCATTCCAAATACCAAACTGATAATCAACAAGGCCTACACGGTAGCTAAAAGAACTGCACTCAGCACACTCAAGTCACCGGAAAAGAATATATACGACTGGTAAGAATCTGAAAAAGAATTTATTGATGTCTCTCTGTACGTGAATCAAGTGGATGTACAGCAGCAAGAAACAGAGCTTTGAAAATCAGCTGTAACCAATATAGTAATAAATTGAAAAAAATAAACGACAGAGAGACAGAGAAAACCTCTTACAACTTTTCCTCAGGGACGGTGATGCAACATGGATTGAACACATCTAGACCCACAGCAGGATGAGACATAAGGCTGGAAACTGTTTGCGCTAAGAGAAATGTGAGGTTGGGTGAGGAAATGCACACCCTTTAAAGTAATACTACCTGGTACCCATTCAATGGGTCCCAAATCTGCAGGTTCAAGGGATCTTCCTACAGCTAAAACATGCATGGAAAACCCAGAGGACTGTACACCATGTGATCGGGAGATGTGTCTAAAATGCACCTCATTTATCCTCTCCTGGTGCTCCTGTTCACCATTCCAGCCACGTTACTTAGAAGCTCCCCACTTGGAGAATCAGCACATTTAAACTTCTGTTTCACACATTTTGCAAATTGTGAGGAGGATGAACGGGAAGAGGGGGAACCAATGAGAGAAGAGTTGTAGGGGTTTGGACGGGCACATATCACTCTAATTTCCCATTAAGAATAAGAATTAAAAAAAGGCTCAGCCTGCCTCGCCGGAGCCAAAATAGGGCCTGAAGCAATCCTGCGGGTTTGAGGCCAGCTCACAAAAGAGCAACTTAAAACATGGAGCTCAGGGTCACTGCAATTCACAAACCTGCAGAGTTATAAATGAAAACTAACGTCCAAAAATATGTTGAGGTAAGGCAAAGAAGAGGATCTGAATGCAAGACAGAATTGCAAGAAACAGATTTCAAGAGATAGATTGGACTCGTCTTTAACGCACATGAAAAGCGGCAGAATTTCGACAATGATGCAGTTGGCCCAAAAGGGCGTATGCGATTTTTCCTGATTATATCCAGGAAAAAACGCATACGCACTTTATGGGCAACGAAGCAAGCAAGCAATACAAATGTGCACAACAAAGAAGTCTCATTTCCCACCGGTCAAAAGGGCCATCCTAAAAAATTGTAAAAACCAGAAATGCAGGACAGGCCATGGAGAACAGGGAGCCTTTATACGCTGATGGGCAGTGTGTGAACTGCCGAGAGCCACTCTGGAGAAGTGTATGGTGGTTCCTAAATCATCTAAAAACAGAGCTACAGAGCATAGGACACTTCCAATCATGGGAGTATATCTAGGGAAGTCTAAAAATCAACAGGACACAAGCACACCACAGTTTAGGGCTACTCTGTTTACAAGAACCTCAACTTCAGTACACCTTAAATATCCCAGGAAAGAGAACAATGGATAAAGAAGATGTGGTACTTATGTACAATGGAATATCTCTTCACCATGAAATCAATGTAATAAGGCTAGTAGAAGGATAAAGAGTGGATTTAGGTCCGATAATACTACTTGAAATAAGTCAAACAGAAAAAGAAACATATCATAAGATATCACTTATAGAGGGAGGGTAAATATGCCTGCACAAGAAATGAATTACAGAACAGAACAGTGTCTCACATTTAGAAAACACACTTATGTCAGCTTAAGGGGAAAGGAGAGGTGGGGTGATGCATAAAACCAGAGTTTGAAATTAGCACAGATACCGTTCAAGAAACCAAATAGGTATTAGACAAGATCTACACCTTGCTCAATGAACTGGCCTCAACACACCCTATACACCGCAGAGAAATATATCTGAGTAATAAGAATCTTAAAACCCATGTATTGATATATCTCCATAAGGGAATCAAGTGTGTGCAGAGCGGCACAAACACAGCAGTGAAAATGAGCTAAACCCCATTATAGAAATAAATTTTAAAAACAAAACGCAGAAACAATGAAAGAGAGAAAAATTCTTACAAAATTCGCTCAGGGGCTGTGATGCAACCTGGATTGACCACATATAAACCCACAGCTGGATAAGACATAAGGCTGGACACTTGGGGCTGAGAGGATTGGTGAGCTTCGGTGAGCAACTGCCGAAAGTTTAATGCAATACTTCATGCTACTCATTCCAAGGGTCCCAACACTCCAGGTTGAAGGGAATCTTCCTACAGCTAAACCATGCTTGGGAAACCCAGCGACTGGTATACCATATGATCGGGAAAGGTTTCTAAAACGCACCACATTTTTCCTCTCCTGGGGCTCCGGATCGACATTCCAGCCGCTTTACTAACAACATCCCCACATGGAGAGTCAATGCCTTTAAGTTCTGGTATCGCACAGTCTTCAGTTAGTGCGGAGGATGAATGGGAATAGGGGGAACCAGTGAGAAACTAGCTGTAGCGGTTTCAATGGGCACATGTCACTCTAATTTCACATCAGTAAGAAGAATGAACCAAAGGCACAGCAAGGTGCCCCAGA
The DNA here is from genome assembly GCF_949774975.1 of Lagenorhynchus albirostris. Classification (NCBI taxonomy): domain Eukaryota; kingdom Metazoa; phylum Chordata; class Mammalia; order Artiodactyla; family Delphinidae; genus Lagenorhynchus; species Lagenorhynchus albirostris. The sequence goes on along the minus strand of NW_026783620.1, from coordinate 419,725 downwards.
AGAAGAATAGGGCTTCAAGGAATCCTGGTTATGGGGCAAGATCACAAAACTAAGAGCTGAAAAATGGAGCTAGGGGCCACGCAATTCAAGAACCTGACTTGCCCAAAAAGGGCGTATGTGTTTCTTCCTGAATATATTCAGGAAAAAACGCATACGCCCTTTTTGGCCAACCAAGCAAGCTTGCAAAGGAAATCTGCACTACAATGAAGTCTCAATTCCCCCCGGTCAAAAGGGCCATCTGAAAAAAGTGTAAAATCCATAAAGGCATGACAGGCCATGGAGAACTGGGAGCCATCTTATGCTGATGGGCAGGATGTAAATTGCCAACAGCCACTCGGGAGAAGTGTATGGTGTTTCCTGAAACATCTAAAAAACAAAGCAACAGAGCCTAGGGCACTTCCACTTATGGTACTATAGTTTAGGGCAATTAAAATCAAAAAGACACAGCCACCCCAAAGTTTGGGATGGCTCTGTTTACAAGAACCTCATATACGGTACAAGTTCAATATCACAGAAAGTGAAAAATGTATAAAGAAGTTGTGGTACTTACGTACAATGCAATATCACTCAGCAATGAAATCTATGTCATCAGGCCCGTAGCAGCATAATGAGTGGATTCAGGTATGATGATTCTAACTGAAATAAGTCACACAGAAAAAGAAACATCATAAGATATCACTAATACACGGAATGTAAACTTGGCTACACAGGAACTGAATTCCAAAACAGAACAGGGTCTCAAATTTAGAAAACCAACTTATGCTTGCTTAAGGGGAAAGGTGAGTTGGGGTACTGCATAAAACCAGAGATTGAAATGAGCACAGATATAATTACTTAAGCCAAATATGGAATAGACAAGAGCTACTCCTTGCTCAACGAAATGGACTCAACACCCCATATTAAATGCCTAAGAGTGTACCTGACTAGGAAGTATCTTAAAACCTATGGATTGCTATGTCTCCGAAAGAGAATCAAGCATGTACCCATTCCACGGGTCTCAACTCTCCAGGTTTAAGGGATTCTTCCTTCAGCTAAAACATGCATGTGGAACCCAGAGTATGATCAACCGTGTGATCGGGAGACGTGTTCCAATATGTGTCAGTTTTCGTCCCCTGGTACTCGGGTGCAACATTCCAGACGCTTTACTAACACTCTCCCGACTTGGAGAGTCAGTGCCTTTAACCTCCTGTTTGGCCCAGTTTGCAATTTCTGCGGAAGATGAACAGGAATAGGGAGAACCAATGACAGACTAGCTGGAGGTGTCTGGACGGGCAAATTTAACTCTCATTTCCCACCAGGAAGAGGAATTAACCAAAGGCTCAGCGTGCAGTGCCGAAACCAGATTAGGGCCTGAAGCCATCCTGCAGTGTTGCGGCCAGCTCACGAGAAAGCGAGTTGAAGAAAGGAGCTCAGGGGCACTGTAATTCACAAACCTGCAGAGTTATAAATGACAGCTATCGTCCAAAAATATACTGAAGTAAGGCTGCCAAGAGGACTTGAAAGCGGGGCAGAATTGCAGGAAACCGATTTCAGGAGGTAGACTGGAATTGCATTTAAAGCATAGGAAAAGAGGCAGAACGTCCACAATGATGCACTTGGCCAAAAAGGGCGTATGCGTTTTTTCCTGAATATATTCAGGAAAAAACGCATACGCCCTTTTTGGCCAACCAAGCAAGCTGGGAAAGGAAATCTGCACTACAATGAAGTCTCACTTCCCCCCGGTCAAAAGGGCCATCTGAAAAAAGTGTAAAATCCAGAAAGGCAGGACAGGCCATGGAGAACTGGGAGCCTTGTTATGCTGATGGGCGGGATGTCAATTGCCAACAGCCACTCGGGAGAAGTGTATGGTGTTTCCTGAAACATCTAAAAAACAAAGCAACAGAGCCTAGGGCACTTCCACTTATGGTCCTATAGCTTAGGGAAATTAAAATCAAAAAGACACAGCCACCCCAAAGGTTGGGACGGCTCTGTTTACAAGAACCTGGTTTACAGTACAAGTTCAATATCGCAGAAAGTGAAAAATGGATAAAGAAGTTGTGGTACTTACGTACAATGCAATATCACTCAGCAAGGAAATCTATGTCATCAGGCCCGTAGCAGCATAATGAGTGGACTAAGTACGATGAATCTAACTGAAATAAGTCACACAGAAAAAGAAACATCATAAGGTATCACTAATACACGGAATGTAAACTTGGCTACACAGGAACTGAATTCCAAAACAGAACAGGGTCTCAAATTTAGAAACCCAACTTATGCTTGCTTAAGGGGAAAGGTGAGTTGGGGTGCTGCATAAAACCGGAGATTGAAATGAGCACAGATAAAGTTCCTTAAGCCAAATATGGAATAAACAAGAGCTACTCCTTGCTCAACGAAATGGACTCAACACCCCATATTCAACGCCTAGGAATATACCTGACTAGTAAGAATCATAAAACCTATGGATTTATATATCTCTGTAAGAGAATCAAGAGTGTGTACAGCGGCATTAAAGCAGTGAAAATCAGGTAAATCCCATAATAAAAATAAATTTCTTAAACAAAACACAATGACAGTGAAATAGAGAGAAATACTTAAGTAATTCATTCAAGGCTTCTGATGCAACCTGCATTTACCACATCTACACCCAGAGCTGGGTGACACATAAGGCTGGACACTTGGGGCTCATAAGATTGGTGAGGTTCGGTGAGCAAATGAAGACCTTTGAAGTCATATTGCATGGTACCCATTCCACGGGTCTCAACTCTCCAGGTTTAAGGTATTCTTCCTTCAGCTAAAACATGCATGTGGAACCCAGAGTATGATCAACCATGTGATCGAGAAACATATTCAAATAGGTCTCACTTTTCGTTCCCTGGTACTCGGGTGCAACATGCCAGACGCTTTACTAACACTCTCCCGACTTGGAGAGTCAGTGCCTTTAACCTCCTGTTTGGCCCAGTTTGCAATTTCTGCGGAAGATGAACAGGAATAGGGAGAACCAATGACAGACTAGCTGGAGGTGTCTGGACGGGCAAATTTAACTCTCATTTCCCACCAGGAAGAGGAATTAACCAAAGGCTCAGCATGCCGTGCCGGAACCAGATTAGGGCCTGAAGCCATCCTGCGGTGTTGTGGCCAGCTCACGAGAAAGCGAGTTGAAGAAAGGAGCTCAGGGGCACTGTAATTCACAAACCTGCAGAGTTATAAATGACAGCTATCGTCCAAAAATATACTGAAGTAAGGCTGCCAAGAGGACTTGAAAGCGGGGCAGTTGCAGGAAACCGATTTCAGGAGGTAGACTAGAATTGCATTTAAAGCATAGGAAAAGAGGCAGAACGTCCACAATGATGCACTTGGCCAAAAAGGGCGTATGCGTTTTTTCCTGAATATATTCAGGAAAAAACGCATACGCCCTTTTTGGCCAACCAAGCAAGCTTGCAAAGGAAATCTGCACTACAATGAAGTCTCAATTCCCCCTGGTCAAAAGGGCCATCTGAAAAAAGTGTAAAATCCATAAAGGCATGACAGGCCATGGAGAACTGGGAGCCTTGTTATGCTGATGGGCAGGATGTAAATTGCCAACAGCCACTCGGAGAAGTGTATGGTGTTTCCTGAAACATCTAAAAAACAAAGCAACAGAGCCTAGGGCACTTCCACTTATGGTACTATAGTTTAGAGCAATTAAAATCAAAAAGACACAGCCACCCCAAAGTTTGGGATGGCTCTGTTTACAAGAACCTCATATACGGTACAAGTTCAATATCGCAGAAAGTGAAAAATGGATAAAGAAGTTGTGGTACTTACGTACAATGCAATATCACTCAGCAATGAAATCTATGTCATCAGGCCCGTAGCAGCATAATGAGTGGATTCAGGTATGATGATTCTAACTGAAATAAGTCACACAGAAAAAGAAACATCATAAGATATCACTAATACACGGAATGTAAACTTGGCTACACAGGAACTGAATTCCAAAACAGAACAGGGTCTCAAATTTAGAAAACCAACTTATGCTTGCTTAAGGGGAAAGGTGAGTTGGGGTACTGCATAAAACCAGAGATTGAAATGAGCACAGATATAATTACTTAAGCCAAATATGGAATAGACAAGAGCTACTCCTTGCTCAACGAAATGGACTCAACACCCCATATTAAATGCCTAAGAGTGTACCTGACTAGGAAGTATCTTAAAACGTATGGATTGCTATGTCTCCGAAAGAGAATCAAGCGTGTGTGCAGGGGCATAAACGCAGCAGTGATAGGATTGGAGAGGTTCGGTGAGCAAATGAAGACCCTTTGAAGTCATATTGCATGGTACCCATTCCACGGGTCTCAACTCTCCAGGTTTAAGGGATTCTTCCTTCAGCTAAAACATGCATGTGGAACCCAGAGTATGATCAACCGTGTGATCGGGAGACGTGTTCCAATATGTGTCAGTTTTCGTCCCCTGGTACTCGGGTGCAACATTCCAGACGCTTTACTAACACTCTCCCGACTTGGAGAGTCAGTGCCTTTAACCTCCTGTTTGGCCCAGTTTGCAATTTCTGCGGAAGATGAACAGGAATAGGGAGAACCAATGAGAGACTAGCTGGAGGTGTCTGGACGGGCAAATTTAACTCTCATTTCCCACCAGGAAGAGGAATTAACCAAAGGCTCAGCGTGCCGTGCCGGAACCAGATTAGGGCCTGAAGCCATCCTGCGGTGTTGCGGCCAGCTCACGAGAAAGCGAGTTGAAGAAAGGAGCTCAGGGGCACTGTAATTCACAAACCTGCAGAGTTATAAATGACAGCTATCGTCCAAAAATATACTGAAGTAAGGCTGCCAAGAGGAATTGAAAGCGGGGCAGAATTGCAGGAAACCGATTTCAGGAGGTAGACTGGAATTGCATTTAGAGGATAGGAAAAGAGGCAGAACGTCCACAATGATGCACTTGGCCAAAAAGGGCGTATGCGTTTTTTCCTGAATATATTCAGGAAAAAACGCATACGCCCTTTTTGGCCAACCAAGCAAGCTTGCAAAGGAAATCTGCACTACAATGAAGTCTCAATTCCCCCTGGTCAAAAGGGCCATCTGAAAAAAGTGTAAAATCCAGAAAGTCATGACAGGCCATGGAGAACTGGGAGCCATCTTATGCTGATGGGCAGGATGTAAATTGCCAACAGCCACTCTGGAGAAGTGTTTGGTGTTTCCTGAAACATCTAAAAAACAAAGCAACAGAGCCTAGGGCACTTAAACTTATGGTACTATAGTTTAGGGCAATTAAAATCAAAAAGACACAGCCACCCCAAAGTTTGGGATGGCTCTGTTTACAAGAACCTCATATACGGTACAAGTTCAATATCGCAGAAAGTGAAAAATGGATAAAGAAGTTGTGGTACTTACGTACAATGCAATATCACTCAGCAAGGAAATCTATGTCATCAGGCCCGTAGCAGCATAATGAGTGGACTAAGTACGATGAATCTAACTGAAATAAGTCACACAGAAAAAGAAACATCATAAGATATCACTAATACACGGAATGTAAACTTGGCTACATAGGAACTGAATTCCAAAACAGAACAGGGTCTCAAATTTAGAAAACCAACTTATGCTTGCTTAAGGGGAAAGGTGAGTTGGGGTGCTGCATAAAACCAGAGATTGAAATAAGCACAGATAAAGTTCCTTAAGCCAAATATGGAATAGACAAGAGCTACTCCTTGCTCAACGAAATGGACTCAACACCCCATATTCAACGCCTAGGAATATACCTGACTAGTAAGAATCATAAAACCTATGGATTTATATATCTCTGTAAGAGAATCAAGAGTGTGTACAGCGGCATTAAAGCAGTGAAAATCAGGTAAATCCCATAATAAAAATAAATTTCTTAAACAAAACACAATGACAGTGAAATAGAGAGAAATACTTAAGTAATTCATTCAAGGCCTCTGATGCAACCTGCATTTACCACATCTACACCCAGAGCTGGGTGACACATAAGGCTGGACACTTGGGGCTCTTAAGATTGCTGAGGTATGGTGAGCAAATGAAGACCTTTGAAGTCATATTGCATGGTACCCATTCCATGGGTCTCAACTCTCCAGGTTTAAGGGATACTTCCTTCAGCTAAAACATGCATGTGGAACCCAGGGTATGATCCACCATGTGATCGAGAAACATGTTCAAATGTGTCTCACTTTTCGTTCCCTGGTACTCGGGTGCAACATGCCAGACGCTTTACTAACACTCTCCCGACTTGGAGAGTCAGTGCCTTTAACCTCCTGTTTGGCCCAGTTTGCAATTTCTGCGGAAGATGAACAGGAATAGGGAGAACCAATGACAGACTAGCTGGAGGTGTCTGGACGGGCAAATTTAACTCTCATTTCCCACCAGGAAGAGGAATTAACCAAAGGCTCAGCGTGCCGTGCCGGAACCAGATTAGGGCCTGAAGCCATCCTGCGGTGTTGCGGCCATCTCACGAGAAAGCGAGTTGAAGAAAGGAGCTCAGGGGCACTGTAATTCACAAACCTGCAGAGTTATAAATGACAGCTATCGTCCAAAAATATACTGAAGTAAGGCTGCCAAGAGGACTTGAAAGCGGGGCAGAATTGCAGGAAACCGATTTCAGGAGGTAGACTGGAATTGCATTTAAAACATAGGAAAAGAGGCAGAACGTCCACAATGATGCACTTGGCCAAAAAGGGCGTATGCGTTTTTTCCTGAATATATTCAGGAAAAAACGCATACGCCCTTTTTGGCCAACCAAGCAAGCTTGCAAAGGAAATCTGCACTACAGTGAAGTCTCACTTCCCCCCGGTCAAAAGGGCCATCTGAAAAAAGTGTAAAATCCAGAAAGGCAGGACAGGCCATGGAGAACTGGGAGCCTTGTTATGCTGATGGGCGGGATGTCAATTGCCAACAGCCACTCGGGAGAAGTGTATGGTGTTTCCTGAAACATCTAAAAAACAAAGCAACAGAGCCTAGGGCACTTCCACTTATGGTCCTATAGCTTAGGGAAATTAAAATCAAAAAGACACAGCCACCCCAATGGTTGGGACGGTTCTTTTTACTGGAATCTCTTCTACGGCACAAGTTAAATATCCCAGAGAGCAAATAATGGATAAAGAAGTTGCGGTACTTATGTACAACAGAATACCACTCAGCAATGAAATCTATGTCACCAGGCCCGTACCAGCATAATGAGTGGATTGAGGCACGATGATTCTAACTGAAATAAGTCACACAGAAAAAGAAACATCATAAGGTATCACTAATACACGGAATGTGAACTTGGCTACACATGAACTGAATTACAAAACAGAACAGGGTCTCAAGTTTAGAAAACTAACTTATGCTTGCTTAAGGGGGAAGGTGAGTTGCGGTGCTGCATTAAACCAGAGTTTGAAATTAGCACAGATACCGTTCCATAAGCCAAATATGGAATAGACAAGACCTAACCCTTGCTCAACGAAATGGATTCAACAATGAGGTATCACCTCACACCTGGTAGAATAGGCATCATAGAAAATCTACAAGCAAAAAATGCTGGAAAGGGTGTGGAGAAAAGGAACCCTCTTCCACTATTGTTGGGAATATAAATTGATACAGTCACTATGGAGAACAATATGGAATTTCTTAAGAAACTAACAATAGAATTACCATATGATACAGCAATCCCAGTACTGGACATATACCCAGACAAAACCATAAATCAAAAAGAGACATTCACCGCAATGTTCATTGCATCACTATTTACAATATCGAGGTAATGGAAGCAACCTAAATGCCCACAGACAGACGAATGCATAAAGCCGTGGTACATATATAAAATGGAATATTACTAAGCCACGAAAAGGAATGAAATTGGGTCATTTGTAGAGACGTCGATGCATCTAGAGACTGTCATACAGAGTGAAGTAAGTCAGAAAGAGAAAAACAAATCTTGTATATTCATGCATATATGTGGAACCTAGAAAACCTGTACAGATTAACCATTTTGCAAGGCATAAATAGAGCAACAGATGTAGACAACAAACGTATGGACAACAAGGGGGAAAAGCTGTTGGGGGGGTGGTGGGAGGAGTTGAGAGACTGGGATTGGCATGTATACATTTATATGTATAAAATAGATAACCAATAAGAACCTGCTGTATAAAAATATAAAATAAAATTCAAAATTAAAAAGAAATAAAATTTAAAAAATAGAAAAATCAATTATTCCCTTCACATACATGTATTTATATGAATAAATTATTTCCATGCTTATATCTGTAAATACAAAAAAGAGGAATAAAATCTACCTTGAACCCAAAACGAAAAAGAGAAAGAAAACACAGAACCCACCAGTTCCACAGAGGAAAACCGTATCAGCGCACTTGCTCCAGTTGTAAACAATTCTGAAGTTGGTCAGTGGTGGGGAATCGTCTCCCATTCAGCCAGCAGCCCCCACGCAACAAGCGTCCTCATTGCAAAGCTGGGGCACCGTGCCGAGGCATCTGTGAGTAAACGTGAGCTGAGCCCCAGGCCAGTTGCTGCTGAACTATTCCCACCCATCCCAGGTAAAACACCTGAATATATACAAGGACTTGAAAGCCTAGAGGGAGGGCCATAGAGCCACACGAGTGACAGCATGCCGGCCGACTTGGTGCCTGCAGGCCAGCCAGGATGGTCCTGGCCCTGGGTGCTCTTCTGGAAGATGTCCATTTCCCTGCCTGAGATACCCGTCCTGTCCCTGCCCCCACTGCTTTTTTCCTTCCTCACCTCTGCCCAGGGAGAAATTCCAGCAGCAGGTATGGGTGACACATCTTCTTCTTTAGCAGGTGGCAGCCTGGCAACTGCTGCAGAAAGTCCAGCAGAGCCCCACTCACACTGGGCCACCCACAAAGCCGTGGCCTCTCACTCCCTCCCACCAGCCCAGCCCCGAGACTGCTGACAGGGCAGAGAAAATGGCGTCAGGCACGGCTGCAGGGGCTCTTGCTGCCTGGAGTGGTATTTATAGTGATCTCAACCCAGGCACACCTGGGGAGGGCTGGCCAGCACGGTAAGGCTGCCCAGGTCAGCCAATCATCACCCCTCAGGGGCTCACAGTTGCAGAAAATGGAACTTGCTGAACCGGCCAGGTCCAAGGAACAGGTGTGGGCTCCTGAGAGTCAGGATAGACAAGGGGCTGCAGCTTTGGCTTGTTTTCTAATCATTTTATCTGGCCCATGAGTGGGAGACAACTTCAAGAAAACCCTCTCCTAATGAGAGGAACCCAGGAGTCAGGGAGAGGAGGGGTGGGTGGTGGTTGGAGACAGAGGCCTGGTGCCCCGGGTGCAGTGGAAGTCTCTGGAAGACCAGGTGGAGGGAGGCCTCACGGAGTGATGCCCAGGGTCACAGACCTGTCGCAGCTGCTGTTTGTTAGTTCAAGTCCTGCTCTGAGGTGCTCTGTGTCAGCTCTGAGCGACAGGTGAGCTGGGGGTGCTCTGCAATGAGGGCTATGTGCACGGTTCCTGTGTGCCCAGCCCTGCCACGGTACCTGCAAGGGTAGCTCTGTATCCTGGGAGGGGCCTGACCACGAGAGCCCTATGGGCTGGGGTGGGGGTGGGGTACCTGCCCAGGTGAGCTCCATATTCTGGGATTGGTCTGACCACGAGAGCCCCATGGGCTGCTGGGGACCTGGTAAAGGATGTCAGGACAGTCAGTGAAGCCACCGAGGATATACCTCCAGTTGCTCCTAATTCCTACACCCTGCTGGTCATTCTACCAACCACCAGGACATGGTATTCTGTATTAGTCTTCAATGATGCCTTCTTTTGTATTCCATTAGTCCCAGAGTCACAAGAAATTTTGGCTTGTGAGTGGCAGGACTCAACATACAACTAAAACAATACTTCCGGGCCGTCTGGCCCCAAGGGTGCAAAAATTCCCACCCCATCTTTGGGGAAAGCTTAGCTAAAGACCTAAAAGTTCTACCTCTGGAAAAGGAAACCCTCCTTCAATATGCAGACGACATTCTGATCGCCAGCCCTACTAAGGAGGCCTCTGAACTACCAAGCCAATAAAGGATAGAAGTTGTCCAAGAAAAAGCTCAAATATCACAGACTGCCGTGACCTGCCTGGGCTTCATTCTCACAGAAGGTTGGAGAAGTCCATCCCAGGAAAGGGAAGAAACCATTTTCAGCCTTACCCCTTTCTAAAACTAGAAGACAGCTTAGGGGTTCCTGGGGAGGCCAGGGTTTGCTGCTTCTGGATCCCTAACTACAGTCTACTAGCTGGGCCTCTATATGAAACACTGAAAGGAAAAGATGATGATCCTTTTGAATAGAATCCAGAAGTGGCCTTTCAAGAATGGAAAGAGCAGTCAATTCAGACCCTTGCCCTGGAACTCCCTAATTTAGCTAAACCCTTTGACCTTTACATTCCCGGTGAAAGGTGAATCGCCATTGGAGAATTAGTGCAAAACCTGGGACCACTTGAAATGGAACAATGCAAGAATGCCATCCAGGTAGGATAAACTATGGTCACCAAGGGGCTTGGCCCACTGCCACATCTGGCCAAGATACTGGCGGTATCTAAAAACCTGGAAATCAGCAGCCCAAAAGGCCACCTCCCTCCTAAGGGGAAAGGACCCCACGTGGTGATCCTAACCACCAACCATGCCCTGAAGTTGCAGGGTTCGCTCCGTGGGCACACCGACCTCGAGTGAGGAGGCCCTCCAACTCCAACATCCAGAGAGATAACCGGGGGCAACAGGGCACCATGACGACTCGTGTGAACATCACTTGACCTGGAGTTTCTCTCATAAAACAACAAGAGTGTGTCCCAAAAGAGTAGACTACTGCTTGCAGGACTTACTGCACCCAGAGGGGAGCTAATAATCTTGGCGGGGGAACCGTATATCACACTGTCACCATAGAAAAGCCTACAGACACCGTGATGATGGTGGCCAGTAAGACCGGCTGGACTCTTGTTTACTTCAAAAGGCTGTTGACTCAGTGGCCATCATGGTCCTTGATCACCACTGACCCTGGACTGTCTGGGAGTTGAGCGGGCAGGGCTCTGACACCTGGTGCTGTTTGTACGTTAATTCAGGGGCCTAATTGAAGAAAGCGCAGACTACTGGTCAGAGCATCTAGGCTGGCAGAAACGGTCGGCTAAGGTGGCCGAACAAATGTGGGGCGGGGTGAAACCGGCCCCCACAGCGTCTCTGCACATCTCTTTCCTGGACCCTTAAAGGTCATTAGAATCTATAACACTTCCAATGCTGGTGCTCAGGTGGACGAGCAGGGAGGCAGGGGGCCTGGGGACAATCAACGTCACCTGGAGGCTGCTGGGGAGAAGCTCTGACCCTCGCCCCAGGGTATGAGGGCTCCCAACTCAGCACTCAGCAGTTACAGAAGAAGGGTCTGCACCCTCAGCACTCCAAGAATGAGGAACGGGACAAAAGGCAGAGGGGGGGTTTGTCCCCAGCAAAGCCCATTAAAAATCCCTGGGAGATAAAAATAGAATCTGGGCAATAAAGTCAAGTCTAACCTTTTTTATCCTTTGTGCTTTGTCTAATTTCACGTGCTCCTAGGGTCCCGCATGCAGAGGTTCCACACCCGGCACTTCAGACCAGATTTCCTAGTGCAGAATGGCTGGGTCGACACCTCAGCTCCTGGGGCCCAGTGCAGACTCCGCGATATAGAGCCTGAGCTACAGCCAACCCGGCCCTCGAGAGCTCCGCCCCCTCCCTCCCACTGACTCTGACAGGATCTCTACACAGCAGCCCAGCCCACAGCCCACGGGGTAGTACATGCTCTCACCTCTCCATTCTCTGATCAAAATATAAAGTTTCCTTTGCTTGTGAACCAAACTCAGTCTCGATCTGTTGGCCCCAATGACACTGGGCAGGGGGACACTTGTTGGGGTCCACTCTGGAGGATCAGTAACAGAAATTGAGACTATTGTAACCTCAATGAACAGATGTGTGAGCCAAAGTGTAGTTAACATAGAACAGTGTATAAGGCTCGGGTAAAATAAGATGTTTCTAACACTTCCATTGGATATTTCCATCACTTTATTATAAGCAAGTTCAGTGAAAAGGTTTGTCTTATTTGTCAGCTCAATATTAGAGAAATGAAGTGATTTCTTTCCAAGGATGTACATCTAATAATCTTGGTTAAACCTTCAATCTTGTTTTAAATGCTTTTCCATTGAAAATGATACCTCTCTTTCAGCTCCCCCATTTCTGAGAAGTATAAAATCTTATAATTTATTATTACCAAAGGGGAAAGGTGGGAGGAGGGATAAATTAACAGTTTGGGATTAACACATACACACTGCTATGTATAAAATAGATCATCAACAAGGAACTACTGTATAGCACAGGGAACTACACTCAACATTTTGCAATAACCTATAAGGGGAAATAATCTGAAAAAGAATAGATATTTTTATTGACATCATCTATCAATGACAGTTAAAGTGTAACCTAAGGGAAGCTGGTGGTGAGTGCTTCTGACCCTGAAGACTTCAATCATCTAAAGTTTGGACTCTGCCTACTTCCCAAGGCCCTTAATGAACATATGTGTAGCCGTAGCTTAAAAAATTCCCCAGTTTGGGTTTCGGGGAGACACTGATTTTGAAAAAGCCCTGGTGTTCTCCTTACATGAATGGGACTCTTCCTACTGCTAAAACATGTCTGTCACACCCAGAGGATGGTATACCGTCTGATCGGGAAGAGTTTGGAAAAGGCATCTCATCTCCTCATCTCCTGGTGCTCGGGTTCACCCCTCCAGCGTCTTTACTAACAGTCTCCCCACTTGGAGATGTCAGCACTGTCAACATCCTGTTGCGTACAGTTTGGAATTTGTCCAGAGGATGAAGCGGAAGGATGAGGAACAATGAGAGGCAAGTCCTACGTGTTCAGACAGGCACATGTCACTCTAATTTCCAATCAGGAAGACGAATTGACCAAAGGCTAGGGTTGCCCATGGAAACAGTATAGGGCTTGAGGAAATCCCGCTGCTTTGTGGCCAGTTCCCATAAACACAAGTTGAACAATAGAACTCAGGGGCAGTAAAATTCACAAAACTGCAGAGTTGAAAATATCCATCACTGAAAAATGTCTTGAGGAAAGTCAGAGAAAAGGACTTGGAAGCAAGGGAGAATGGCAGGAAAGGGATTTGAGGAGGTAGAAAGGACTCGCCGTTAAGCACAAGAAAAGGAGCTGAACATTGCCAACATTGCAGTTGGCCAAAAAGGGTGTATGCGTTTTTTTGTGTATATATTCAAGAAAAGAGCGTACACCTTTTTAGCCAACCAAACAGGTGGGCACTGGAAGTCAATACTACAAAAGACATCACTTCGCATCAGTCAGAAGAGCCATCCTCATAAAGCGTAAACAACAGAAATGCAGGACAGGGCAAGGAGAAGAGGGAGCCCTGTGAGACTTATAGTGGAAATGTATATTGCCAACGGCCATTCTGGAGAAGTGTATTGTGTTTACTAAAGCATCTAAACAATGAGCTACAGAGCATAGGGCACTTGCACTCATGGGCGTATATCTTGGGAAAAACAAAAATCGAGAGGACACAGGCACCCCAATGTTTACCCCCTCTCTGTTTAAAAGATCCTCGACTAGGATATAACTTAAATGTCTCTGGAGGGAAAAAATGGATAGAGATGTGGTACTTAGGTAGAGTGGAATATTATTCAGCCTGGAAATCAATGAAATATGGCCAGCTGTAACAACTCCGGAGGAGTTACGTATGATCATTCTAAGTGACAGAATTCAAAAAGAAGAAGACACATATCATAAGATATCACTTAAAGGTGGAATCCAAAATGGCTACACATGAAATAAATTACAAAACAAAAACATAGTCAAATATGTAGAAAACACGCATAAGGCTGCTAAACGGGAAAGGTGGGGAGGGGTGAGGCATCATCCAGGAGGTTGAAATTAGCAAAGATACCATTCCAAATACCAAACTGATAATCAACAAGGCCTACACGGTAGCTAAAAGAACTGCACTCAGCACACTCAAGTCACCGGAAAAGAATATATACGACTGGTAAGAATCTGAAAAAGAATTTATTGATGTCTCTCTGTACGTGAATCAAGTGGATGTACAGCAGCAAGAAACAGAGCTTTGAAAATCAGCTGTAACCAATATAGTAATAAATTGAAAAAAATAAACGACAGAGAGACAGAGAAAACCTCTTACAACTTTTCCTCAGGGACGGTGATGCAACATGGATTGAACACATCTAGACCCACAGCAGGATGAGACATAAGGCTGGAAACTGCGCTAAGAGAAATGTGAGGTTGGGTGAGGAAATGCACACCCTTTAAAGTAATACTACCTGGTACCCATTCAATGGGTCCCAAATCTGCAGGTTCAAGGGATCTTCCTACAGCTAAAACATGCATGGAAAACCCAGAGGACTGTACACCATGTGATCGGGAGATGTGTCTAAAATGCACCTCATTTATCCTCTCCTGGTGCTCCTGTTCACCATTCCAGCCACGTTACTTAGAAGCTCCCCACTTGGAGAATCAGCACATTTAAACTTCTGTTTCACACATTTTGCAAATTGTGAGGAGGATGAACGGGAAGAGGGGGAACCAATGAGAGAAGAGTTGTAGGGGTTTGGACGGGCACATATCACTCTAATTTCCCATTAAGAATAAGAATTAAAAAAAGGCTCAGCCTGCCTCGCCGGAGCCAAAATAGGGCCTGAAGCAATCCTGCGGGTTTGAGGCCAGCTCACAAAAGAGCAACTTAAAACATGGAGCTCAGGGTCACTGCAATTCACAAACCTGCAGAGTTATAAATGAAAACTAACGTCCAAAAATATGTTGAGGTAAGGCAAAGAAGAGGATCTGAATGCAAGACAGAATTGCAAGAAACAGATTTCAAGAGATAGATTGGACTCGTCTTTAACGCACATGAAAAGCGGCAGAATTTCGACAATGATGCAGTTGGCCCAAAAGGGCGTATGCGATTTTTCCTGATTATATCCAGGAAAAAACGCATACGCACTTTATGGGCAACGAAGCAAGCAAGCAATGCAAATGTGCACAACAAAGAAGTCTCATTTCCCACCGGTCAAAAGGGCCATCCTAAAAAATTGTAAAAACCAGAAATGCAGGACAGGCCATGGAGAACAGGGAGCCTTTATACGCTGATGGGCAGTGTGTGAACTGCTGAGAGCCACTCTGGAGAAGTGTATGGTGGTTCCTAAATCATCTAAAAACAGAGCTACAGAGCATAGGACACTTCCAATCATGGGAGTATATCTAGGGAAGTCTAAAAATCAACAGGACACAAGCACACCACAGTTTAGGGCTACTCTGTTTACAAGAACCTCAACTTCAGTACACCTTAAATATCCCAGGAAAGAGAACAATGGATAAAGAAGATGTGGTACTTATGTACAATGGAATATCTCTTCACCATGAAATCAATGTAATAAGGCTAGTAGAAGGATAAAGAGTGGATTTAGGTCCGATAATACTACTTGAAATAAGTCAAACAGAAAAAGAAACATATCATAAGATATCACTTATAGAGGGAGGGTAAATATGCCTGCACAAGAAATGAATTACAGAACAGAACAGTGTCTCACATTTAGAAAACACACTTATGTCAGCTTAAGGGGAAAGGAGAGGTGGGGTGATGCATAAAACCAGAGTTTGAAATTAGCACAGATACCGTTCAAGAAACCAAATAGGTATTAGACAAGATCTACACCTTGCTCAATGAACTGGCCTCAACACACCCTATACACCGCAGAGAAATATATCTGAGTAATAAGAATCTTAAAACCCATGTATTGATATATCTCCATAAGGGAATCAAGTGTGTGCAGAGCGGCACAAACACAGCAGTGAAAATGAGCTAAACCCCATTATAGAAATAAATTTTAAAAACAAAACGCAGAAACAATGAAAGAGAGAAAAATTCTTACAAAATTCGCTCAGGGGCTGTGATGCAACCTGGATTGACCACATATAAACCCACAGCTGGATAAGACATAAGGCTGGACACTTGGGGCTGAGAGGATTGGTGAGCTTCGGTGAGCAACTGCCGAAAGTTTAATGCAATACTTCATGCTACTCATTCCAAGGGTCCCAACACTCCAGGTTGAAGGGAATCTTCCTACAGCTAAACCATGCTTGGGAAACCCAGCGACTGGTATACCATATGATCGGGAAAGGTTTCTAAAACGCACCACATTTTTCCTCTCCTGGGGCTCCGGATCGACATTCCAGCCGCTTTACTAACAACATCCCCACATGGAGAGTCAATGCCTTTAAGTTCTGGTATCGCACAGTCTTCAGTTAGTGCGGAGGATGAATGGGAATAGGGGGAACCAGTGAGAAACTAGCTGTAGCGGTTTCAATGGGCACATGTCACTCTAATTTCACATCAGTAAGAAGAATGAACCAAAGGCACAGCAAGGTGCCCCAGAAGAAGAATAGGGCTTCAAGGAATCCTGTGGTTATGGGGCAAGATCACAAAACTAAGAGCTGAAAAATGGAGCTAGGGGCCACGCAATTCAAGAACCTGACTTGCCCAAAAAGGGCGTATGTGTTTCTTTCTGAATATATTCAGGAAAAAACGCATACGCCCTTTTTGGCCAACCAAGCAAGCTTGCAAAGGAAATCTGCACTACAATGAAGTCTCAATTCCCCCCGGTCAAAAGGGCCATCTGAAAAAAGTTTAAAATCCATAAAGGCATGACAGGCCATGGAGAACTGGGAGCCATCTTATGCTGATGGGCAGGATGTAAATTGCCAACAGCCACTCGGGAGAAGTGTATGGTGTTTCCTGAAACATCTAAAAAACAAAGCAACAGAGCCTAGGGCACTTCCACTTATGGTACTATAGTTTAGGGCAATTAAAATCAAAAAGACACAGCCACCCCAAAGTTTGGGATGGCTCTGTTTACAAGAACCTCATATACGGTACAAGTTCAATATCGCAGAAAGTGAAAAATGGATAAAGAAGTTGTGGTACTTACGTACAATGCAGTATCACTCAGCAATGAAATCTATGTCATCAGGCCCGTAGCAGCATAATGAGTGGATTCAGGTATGATGATTCTAACTGAAATAAGTCACACAGAAAAAGAAACATCATAAGATATCACTAATACACGGAATGTAAACTTGGCTACACAGGAACTGAATTCCAAAACAGAACAGGGTCTCAAATTTAGAAAACCAACTTATGCTTGCTTAAGGCGAAAGGTGAGTTGGGGTACTGCATAAAACCAGAGATTGAAATGAGCACAGATATAAATACTTAAGCCAAATATGGAATAGACAAGAGCTACTCCTTGCTCAACGAAATGGACTCAACACCCCATATTAAATGCCTAAGAGTGTACCTGACTAGGAAGTATCTTAAAACCTATGGATTGCTATGTCTCCGAAAGAGAATCAAGCATGTACCCATTCCACGGGTCTCAACTCTCCAGGTTTAAGGGATTCTTCCTTCAGCTAAAACATGCATTTGGAACCCAGAGTATGATCAACCGTGTGATCGGGAGACGTGTTCCAATATGTGTCAGTTTTCGTCCCCTGGTACTCGGGTGCAACATTCCAGACGCTTTACTAACACTCTCCCGACTTGGAGAGTCAGTGCCTTTAACCTCCTGTTTGGCCCAGTTTGCAATTTCTGCGGAAGATGAACAGGAATAGGGAGAACCAATGACAGACTAGCTGGAGGTGTCTGGACGGGCAAATTTAACTCTCATTTCCCACCAGGAAGAGGAATTAACCAAAGGCTCAGCGTGCCGTGCCGGAACCAGATTAGGGCCTGAAGCCATCCTGCGGTGTTGCGGCCATCTCACGAGAAAGCGAGTTGAAGAAAGGAGCTCAGGGGCACTGTAATTCACAAACCTGCAGAGTTATAAATGACAGCTATCGTCCAAAAATATACTGAAGTAAGGCTGCCAAGAGGACTTGAAAGTGGGGCAGAATTGCAGGAAACCGATTTCAGGAGGTAGACTGGAATTGCATTTAAAACATAGGAAAAGAGGCAGAACGTCCACAATGATGCACTTGGCCAAAAAGGGCGTATGCGTTTTTTCCTGAATATATTCAGGAAAAAACGCATACGCCCTTTTTGGCCAACCAAGCAAGCTTGCAAAGGAAATCTGCACTACAGTGAAGTCTCACTTCCCCCCGGTCAAAAGGGCCATCTGAAAAAAGTGTAAAATCCAGAAAGGCAGGACAGGCCATGGAGAACTGGGAGCCTTGTTATGCTGATGGGCGGGATGTAAATTGCCAACAGCCACTCGGGAGAAGTGTATGGTGTTTCCTGAAACATCTAAAAAACAAAGCAACAGAGCCTAGGGCACTTCCACTTATGGTCCTATAGCTTAGGGAAATTAAAATCAAAAAGACACAGCCACCCCAATGGTTGGGACGGTTCTTTTTACTGGAATCTCTTCTACGGCACAAGTTAAATATCCCAGAGAGCAAATAATGGATTAAGAAGTTGCGGTACTTATGTACAACAGAATACCACTCAGCAATGAAATCTATGTCACCAGGCCCGTACCAGCATAATGAGTGGATTGAGGCACGATGATTCTAACTGAAATAAGTCACACAGAAAAAGAAACATCATAAGGTATCACTAATACACGGAATGTGAACTTGGCTACACATGAACTGAATTACAAAACAGAACAGGGTCTCAAGTTTAGAAAACTAACTTATGCTTGCTTAAGGGGGAAGGTGAGTTGGGGTGCTGCATTAAACCAGAGTTTGAAATTAGCACAGATACCGTTCCATAAGCCAAATATGGAATAGACAAGACCTAACCCTTGCTCAACGAAATGGATTCAACAATGAGGTATCACCTCACACCTGGTAGAATAGGCATCATAGAAAATCTACAAGCAAAAAATGCTGGAAAGGGTGTGGAGAAAAGGAACCCTCTTCCACTATTGTTGGGAATATAAATTGATACAGTCACTATGGAGAACAATATGGAATTTCTTAAGAAACTAACAATAGAATTACCATATGATACAGCAATCCCAGTACTGGACATATACCCAGACAAAACCATAAATCAAAAAGAGACATTCACCGCAATGTTCATTGCATCACTATTTACAATATCGAGGTAATGGAAGCAACCTAAATGCCCACAGACAGACGAATGCATAAAGCCGTGGTACATATATAAAATGGAATATTACTAAGCCACGAAAAGGAATGAAATTGGGTCATTTGTAGAGACGTCGATGCATCTAGAGACTGTCATACAGAGTGAAGTAAGTCAGAAAGAGAAAAACAAATCTTGTATATTCATGCATATATGTGGAACCTAGAAAACCTGTACAGATTAACCATTTTGCAAGGCATAAATAGAGCAACAGATGTAGACAACAAACGTATGGACAACAAGGGGGAAAAGCTGTTGGGGGGGTGGTGGGAGGAGTTGAGAGACTGGGATTGGCATGTATACATTTATATGTATAAAATAGATAACCAATAAGAACCTGCTGTATAAAAATATAAAATAAAATTCAAAATTAAAAAGAAATAAAATTTAAACAATAGAAAAATCAATTATTCCCTTCACATACATGTATTTATATGAATAAATTATTTCCATGCTTATATCTGTAAATACAAAAAAGAGGAATAAAATCTACCTTGAACCCAAAACGAAAAAGAGAAAGAAAACACAGAACCCACCAGTTCCACAGAGGAAAACCGTATCAGCGCACTTGCTCCAGTTGTAAACAATTCTGAAGTTGGTCAGTGGTGGGGAATCGTCTCCCATTCAGCCAGCAGCCCCCACGCAACAAGCGTCCTCATTGCAAAGCTGGGGCACCGTGCCGAGGCATCTGTGAGTAAACGTGAGCTGAGCCCCAGGCCAGTTGCTGCTGAACTATTCCCACCCATCCCAGGTAAAACACCTGAATATATACAAGGACTTGAAAGCCTAGAGGGAGGGCCATAGAGCCACACGAGTGACAGCATGCCGGCCGACTTGGTGCCTGCAGGCCAGCCAGGATGGTCCTGGCCCTGGGTGCTCTTCTGGAAGATGTCCATTTCCCTGCCTGAGATACCCGTCCTGTCCCTGCCCCCACTGCTTTTTTCCTTCCTCACCTCTGCCCAGGGAGAAATTCCAGCAGCAGGTATGGGTGACACATCTTCTTCTTTAGCAGGTGGCAGCCTGGCAACTGCTGCAGAAAGTCCAGCAGAGCCCCACTCACACTGGGCCACCCACAAAGCCGTGGCCTCTCACTCCCTCCCACCAGCCCAGCCCCGAGACTGCTGACAGGGCAGAGAAAATGGCGTCAGGCACGGCTGCAGGGGCTCTTGCTGCCTGGAGTGGTATTTATAGTGATCTCAACCCAGGCACACCTGGGGAGGGCTGGCCAGCACGGTAAGGCTGCCCAGGTCAGCCAATCATCACCCCTCAGGGGCTCACAGTTGCAGAAAATGGAACTTGCTGAACCGGCCAGGTCCAAGGAACAGGTGTGGGCTCCTGAGAGTCAGGATAGACAAGGGGCTGCAGCTTTGGCTTGTTTTCTAATCATTTTATCTGGCCCATGAGTGGGAGACAACTTCAAGAAAACCCTCTCCTAATGAGAGGAACCCAGGAGTCAGGGAGAGGAGGGGTGGGTGGTGGTTGGAGACAGAGGCCTGGTGCCCCGGGTGCAGTGGAAGTCTCTGGAAGACCAGGTGGAGGGAGGCCTCACGGAGTGATGCCCAGGGTCACAGACCTGTCGCAGCTGCTGTTTGTTAGTTCAAGTCCTGCTCTGAGGTGCTCTGTGTCAGCTCTGAGCGACAGGTGAGCTGGGGGTGCTCTGCAATGAGGGCTATGTGCACGGTTCCTGTGTGCCCAGCCCTGCCACGGTACCTGCAAGGGTAGCTCTGTATCCTGGGAGGGGCCTGACCACGAGAGCCCTGTGGGCTGGGGTGGGGGTGGGGTACCTGCCCAGGTGAGCTCCATATTCTGGGATTGGTCTGACCACGAGAGCCCCATGGGCTGCTGGGGACCTGGTAAAGGATGTCAGGACAGTCAGTGAAGCCACCGAGGATATACCTCCAGTTGCTCCTAATTCCTACACCCTGCTGGTCATTCTACCAACCACCAGGACATGGTATTCTGTATTAGTCTTCAATGATGCCTTCTTTTGTATTCCATTAGTCCCAGAGTCACAAGAAATTTTGGCTTGTGAGTGGCAGGACTCAACATACAACTAAAACAATACTTCCGGGCCGTCTGGCCCCAAGGGTGCAAAAATTCCCACCCCATCTTTGGGGAAAGCTTAGCTAAAGACCTAAAAGTTCTACCTCTGGAAAAGGAAACCCTCCTTCAATATGCAGACGACATTCTGATCGCCAGCCCTACTAAGGAGGCCTCTGAACTACCAAGCCAATAAAGGATAGAAGTTGTCCAAGAAAAAGCTCAAATATCACAGACTGCCGTGACCTGCCTGGGCTTCATTCTCACAGAAGGTTGGAGAAGTCCATCCCAGGAAAGGGAAGAAACCATTTTCAGCCTTACCCCTTTCTAAAACTAGAAGACAGCTTAGGGGTTCCTGGGGAGGCCAGGGTTTGCTGCTTCTGGATCCCTAACTACAGTCTACTAGCTGGGCCTCTATATGAAACACTGAAAGGAAAAGATGATGATCCTTTTGAATAGAATCCAGAAGTGGCCTTTCAAGAATGGAAAGAGCAGTCAATTCAGACCCTTGCCCTGGAACTCCCTAATTTAGCTAAACCCTTTGACCTTTACATTCCCGGTGAAAGGTGAATCGCCATTGGAGAATTAGTGCAAAACCTGGGACCACTTGAAATGGAACAATGCAAGAATGCCATCCAGGTAGGATAAACTATGGTCACCAAGGGGCTTGGCCCACTGCCACATCTGGCCAAGATACTGGCGGTATCTAAAAACCTGGAAATCAGCAGCCCAAAAGGCCACCTCCCTCCTAAGGGGAAAGGACCCCACGTGGTGATCCTAACCACCAACCATGCCCTGAAGTTGCAGGGTTCGCTCCGTGGGCACACCGACCTCGAGTGAGGAGGCCCTCCAACTCCAACATCCAGAGAGATAACCGGGGGCAACAGGGCACCATGACGACTCGTGTGAACATCACTTGACCTGGAGTTTCTCTCATAAAACAACAAGAGTGTGTCCCAAAAGAGTAGACTACTGCTTGCAGGACTTACTGCACCCAGAGGGGAGCTAATAATCTTGGCGGGGGAACCGTATATCACACTGTCACCATAGAAAAGCCTACAGACACCGTGATGATGGTGGCCAGTAAGACCGGCTGGACTCTTGTTTACTTCAAAAGGCTGTTGACTCAGTGGCCATCATGGTCCTTGATCACCACTGACCCTGGACTGTCTGGGAGTTGAGCGGGCAGGGCTCTGACACCTGGTGCTGTTTGTACGTTAATTCAGGGGCCTAATTGAAGAAAGCGCAGACTACTGGTCAGAGCATCTAGGCTGGCAGAAACGGTCGGCTAAGGTGGCCGAACAAATGTGGGGCGGGGTGAAACCGGCCCCCACAGCGTCTCTGCACATCTCTTTCCTGGACCCTTAAAGGTCATTAGAATCTATAACACTTCCAATGCTGGTGCTCAGGTGGACGAGCAGGGAGGCAGGGGGCCTGGGGACAATCAACGTCACCTGGAGGCTGCTGGGGAGAAGCTCTGACCCTCGCCCCAGGGTATGAGGGCTCCCAACTCAGCACTCAGCAGTTACAGAAGAAGGGTCTGCACCCTCAGCACTCCAAGAATGAGGAACGGGACAAAAGGCAGAGGGGGGGTTTGTCCCCAGCAAAGCCCATTAAAAATCCCTGGGAGATAAAAATAGAATCTGGGCAATAAAGTCAAGTCTAACCTTTTTTATCCTTTGTGCTTTGTCTAATTTCACGTGCTCCTAGGGTCCCGCATGCAGAGGTTCCACACCCGGCACTTCAGACCAGATTTCCTAGTGCAGAATGGCTGGGTCGACACCTCAGCTCCTGGGGCCCAGTGCAGACTCCGCGATATAGAGCCTGAGCTACAGCCAACCCGGCCCTCGAGAGCTCCGCCCCCTCCCTCCCACTGACTCTGACAGGATCTCTACACAGCAGCCCAGCCCACAGCCCACGGGGTAGTACATGCTCTCACCTCTCCATTCTCTGATCAAAATATAAAGTTTCCTTTGCTTGTGAACCAAACTCAGTCTCGATCTGTTGGCCCCAATGACACTGGGCAGGGGGACACTTGTTGGGGTCCACTCTGGAGGATCAGTAACAGAAATTGAGACTATTGTAACCTCAATGAACAGATGTGTGAGCCAAAGTGTAGTTAACATAGAACAGTGTATAAGGCTCGGGTAAAATAAGATGTTTCTAACACTTCCATTGGATATTTCCATCACTTTATTATAAGCAAGTTCAGTGAAAAGGTTTGTCTTATTTGTCAGCTCAATATTAGAGAAATGAAGTGATTTCTTTCCAAGGATGTACATCTAATAATCTTGGTTAAACCTTCAATCTTGTTTTAAATGCTTTTCCATTGAAAATGATACCTCTCTTTCAGCTCCCCCATTTCTGAGAAGTATAAAATCTTATAATTTATTATTACCAAAGGGGAAAGGTGGGAGGAGGGATAAATTAACAGTTTGGGATTAACACATACACACTGCTATGTATAAAATAGATCATCAACAAGGAACTACTGTATAGCACAGGGAACTACACTCAACATTTTGCAATAACCTATAAGGGGAAATAATCTGAAAAAGAATAGATATTTTTATTGACATCATCTATCAATGACAGTTAAAGTGTAACCTAAGGGAAGCTGGTGGTGAGTGCTTCTGACCCTGAAGACTTCAATCATCTAAAGTTTGGACTCTGCCTACTTCCCAAGGCCCTTAATGAACATATGTGTAGCCGTAGCTTAAAAAATTCCCCAGTTTGGGTTTCGGGGAGACACTGATTTTGAAAAAGCCCTGGTGTTCTCCTTACATGAATGGGACTCTTCCTACTGCTAAAACATGTCTGTCACACCCAGAGGATGGTATACCGTCTGATCGGGAAGAGTTTGGAAAAGGCATCTCATCTCCTCATCTCCTGGTGCTCGGGTTCACCCCTCCAGCGTCTTTACTAACAGTCTCCCCACTTGGAGATGTCAGCACTGTCAACATCCTGTTGCGTACAGTTTGGAATTTGTCCAGAGGATGAAGCGGAAGGATGAGGAACAATGAGAGGCAAGTCCTACGTGTTCAGACAGGCACATGTCACTCTAATTTCCAATCAGGAAGACGAATTGACCAAAGGCTAGGGTTGCCCATGGAAACAGTATAGGGCTTGAGGAAATCCCGCTGCTTTGTGGCCAGTTCCCATAAACACAAGTTGAACAATAGAACTCAGGGGCAGTAAAATTCACAAAACTGCAGAGTTGAAAATATCCATCACTGAAAAATGTCTTGAGGAAAGTCAGAGAAAAGGACTTGTAAGCAAGGGAGAATGGCAGGAAAGGGATTTGAGGAGGTAGAAAGGACTCGCCGTTAAGCACAAGAAAAGGAGCTGAACATTGCCAACATTGCAGTTGGCCAAAAAGGGTGTATGCGTTTTTTTGTGTATATATTCAAGAAAAGAGCGTACACCTTTTTAGCCAACCAAACAGGTGGGCACTGGAAGTCAATACTACAAAAGACATCACTTCGCATCAGTCAGAAGAGCCATCCTCATAAAGCGTAAACAACAGAAATGCAGGACAGGGCAAGGAGAAGAGGGAGCCCTGTGAGACTTATAGTGGAAATGTATATTGCCAACGGCCATTCTGGAGAAGTGTATTGTGTTTACTAAAGCATCTAAACAATGAGCTACAGAGCATAGGGCACTTGCACTCATGGGCGTATATCTTGGGAAAAACAAAAATCGAGAGGACACAGGCACCCCAATGTTTACCCCCTCTCTGTTTAAAAGATCCTCGACTAGGATATAACTTAAATGTCTCTGGAGGGAAAAAATGGATAGAGATGTGGTACTTAGGTAGAGTGGAATATTATTCAGCCTGGAAATCAATGAAATATGGCCAGCTGTAACAACTCCGGAGGAGTTACGTATGATCATTCTAAGTGACAGAATTCAAAAAGAAGAAGACACATATCATAAGATATCACTTAAAGGTGGAATCCAAAATGGCTACACATGAAATAAATTACAAAACAAAAACATAGTCAAATATGTAGAAAACACGCATAAGGCTGCTAAACGGGAAAGGTGGGGAGGGGTGAGGCATCATCCAGGAGGTTGAAATTAGCAAAGATACCATTCCAAATACCAAACTGATAATCAACAAGGCCTACACGGTAGCTAAAAGAACTGCACTCAGCACACTCAAGTCACCGGAAAAGAATATATACGACTGGTAAGAATCTGAAAAAGAATTTATTGATGTCTCTCTGTACGTGAATCAAGTGGATGTACAGCAGCAAGAAACAGAGCTTTGAAAATCAGCTGTAACCAATATAGTAATAAATTGAAAAAAATAAACGACAGAGAGACAGAGAAAACCTCTTACAACTTTTCCTCAGGGACGGTGATGCAACATGGATTGAACACATCTAGACCCACAGCAGGATGAGACATAAGGCTGGAAACTGTTTGCGCTAAGAGAAATGTGAGGTTGGGTGAGGAAATGCACACCCTTTAAAGTAATACTACCTGGTACCCATTCAATGGGTCCCAAATCTGCAGGTTCAAGGGATCTTCCTACAGCTAAAACATGCATGGAAAACCCAGAGGACTGTACACCATGTGATCGGGAGATGTGTCTAAAATGCACCTCATTTATCCTCTCCTGGTGCTCCTGTTCACCATTCCAGCCACGTTACTTAGAAGCTCCCCACTTGGAGAATCAGCACATTTAAACTTCTGTTTCACACATTTTGCAAATTGTGAGGAGGATGAACGGGAAGAGGGGGAACCAATGAGAGAAGAGTTGTAGGGGTTTGGACGGGCACATATCACTCTAATTTCCCATTAAGAATAAGAATTAAAAAAAGGCTCAGCCTGCCTCGCCGGAGCCAAAATAGGGCCTGAAGCAATCCTGCGCGTTTGAGGCCAGCTCACAAAAGAGCAACTTAAAACATGGAGCTCAGGGTCACTGCAATTCACAAACCTGCAGAGTTATAAATGAAAACTAACGTCCAAAAATATGTTGAGGTAAGGCAAAGAAGAGGATCTGAATGCAAGACAGAATTGCAAGAAACAGATTTCAAGAGATAGATTGGACTCGTCTTTAACGCACATGAAAAGCGGCAGAATTTCGACAATGATGCAGTTGGCCCAAAAGGGCGTATGCGATTTTTCCTGATTATATCCAGGAAAAAACGCATACGCACTTTATGGGCAACGAAGCAAGCAAGCAATGCAAATGTGCACAACAAAGAAGTCTCATTTCCCACCGGTCAAAAGGGCCATCCTAAAAAATTGTAAAAACCAGAAATGCAGGACAGGCCATGGAGAACAGGGAGCCTTTATACGCTGATGGGCAGTGTGTGAACTGCCGAGAGCCACTCTGGAGAAGTGTATGGTGGTTCCTAAATCATCTAAAAACAGAGCTACAGAGCATAGGACACTTCCAATCATGGGAGTATATCTAGGGAAGTCTAAAAATCAACAGGACACAAGCACACCACAGTTTAGGGCTACTCTGTTTACAAGAACCTGAACTTCAGTACACCTTAAATATCCCAGGAAAGAGAACAATGGATAAAGAAGATGTGGTACTTATGTACAATGGAATATCTCTTCACCATGAAATCAATGTAATAAGGCTAGTAGAAGGATAAAGAGTGGATTTAGGTCCGATAATACTACTTGAAATAAGTCAAACAGAAAAAGAAACATATCATAAGATATCACTTATAGAGGGAGGGTAAATATGCCTGCACAAGAAATGAATTACAGAACAGAACAGTGTCTCACATTTAGAAAACACACTTATGTCAGCTTAAGGGGAAAGGAGAGGTGGGGTGATGCATAAAACCAGAGTTTGAAATTAGCACAGATACCGTTCAAGAAACCAAATAGGTATTAGACAAGATCTACACCTTGCTCAATGAACTGGCCTCAACACACCCTATACACCGCAGAGAAATATATCTGAGTAATAAGAATCTTAAAACCCATGTATTGATATATCTCCATAAGGGAATCAAGTGTGTGCAGAGCGGCACAAACACAGCAGTGAAAATGAGCTAAACCCCATTATAGAAATAAATTTTAAAAACAAAACGCAGAAACAATGAAAGAGAGAAAAATTCTTACAAAATTCGCTCAGGGGCTGTGATGCAACCTGGATTGACCACATATAAACCCACAGCTGGATAAGACATAAGGCTGGACACTTGGGGCTGAGAGGATTGGTGAGCTTCGGTGAGCAACTGCCGAAAGTTTAATGCAATACTTCATGCTACTCATTCCAAGGGTCCCAACACTCCAGGTTGAAGGGAATCTTCCTACAGCTAAACCATGCTTGGGAAACCCAGCGACTGGTATACCATATGATCGGGAAAGGTTTCTAAAACGCACCACATTTTTCCTCTCCTGGGGCTCCGGATCGACATTCCAGCCGCTTTACTAACAACATCCCCACATGGAGAGTCAATGCCTTTAAGTTCTGGTATCGCACAGTCTTCAGTTAGTGCGGAGGATGAATGGGAATAGGGGGAACCAGTGAGAAACTAGCTGTAGCGGTTTCAATGGGCACATGTCACTCTAATTTCACATCAGTAAGAAGAATGAACCAAAGGCACAGCAAGGTGCCCCAGAAGAAGAATAGGGCTTCAAGGAATCCTGTGGTTATGGGGCAAGATCACAAAACTAAGAGCTGAAAAATGGAGCTAGGGGCCACGCAATTCAAGAACCTGACTTGCCCAAAAAGGGCGTATGTGTTTCTTCCTGAATATATTCAGGAAAAAACGCATACGCCCTTTTTGGCCAACCAAGCAAGCTTGCAAAGGAAATCTGCACTACAATGAAGTCTCAATTCCCCCCGGTCAAAAGGGCCATCTGAAAAAAGTGTAAAATCCATAAAGGCATGACAGGCCATGGAGAACTGGGAGCCATCTTATGCTGATGGGCAGGATGTAAATTGCCAAGAGCCACTCGGGAGAAGTGTATGGTGTTTCCTGAAACATCTAAAAAACAAAGCAACAGAGCCTAGGGCACTTCCACTTATGGTACTATAGTTTAGGGCAATTAAAATCAAAAAGACACAGCCACCCCAAAGTTTGGGATGGCTCTGTTTACAAGAACCTCATATACGGTACAAGTTCAATATCGCAGAAAGTGAAAAATGGATAAAGAAGTTGTGGTACTTACGTACAATGCAGTATCACTCAGCAATGAAATCTATGTCATCAGGCCCGTAGCAGCATAATGAGTGGATTCAGGTATGATGATTCTAACTGAAATAAGTCACACAGAAAAAGAAACATCATAAGATATCACTAATACACGGAATGTAAACTTGGCTACACAGGAACTGAATTCCAAAACAGAACAGGGTCTCAAATTTAGAAAACCAACTTATGCTTGCTTAAGGCGAAAGGTGAGTTGGGGTACTGCATAAAACCAGAGATTGAAATGAGCACAGATATAAATACTTAAGCCAAATATGGAATAGACAAGAGCTACTCCTTGCTCAACGAAATGGACTCAACACCCCATATTAAATGCCTAAGAGTGTACCTGACTAGGAAGTATCTTAAAACCTATGGATTGCTATGTCTCCGAAAGAGAATCAAGCATGTACCCATTCCACGGGTCTCAACTCTCCAGGTTTAAGGGATTCTTCCTTCAGCTAAAACATGCATTTGGAACCCAGAGTATGATCAACCGTGTGATCGGGAGACGTGTTCCAATATGTGTCAGTTTTCGTCCCCTGGTACTCGGGTGCAACATTCCAGATGCTTTACTAACACTCTCCCGACTTGGAGAGTCAGTGCCTTTAACCTCCTGTTTGGCCCAGTTTGCAATTTCTGCGGAAGATGAACAGGAATAGGGAGAACCAATGACAGACTAGCTGGAGGTGTCTGGACGGGCAAATTTAACTCTCATTTCCCACCAGGAAGAGGAATTAACCAAAGGCTCAGCGTGCCGTGCCGGAACCAGATTAGGGCCTGAAGCCATCCTGCGGTGTTGCGGCCATCTCACGAGAAAGCGAGTTGAAGAAAGGAGCTCAGGGGCACTGTAATTCACAAACCTGCAGAGTTATAAATGACAGCTATCGTCCAAAAATATACTGAAGTAAGGCTGCCAAGAGGACTTGAAAGCGGGGCAGAATTGCAGGAAACCGATTTCAGGAGGTAGACTGGAATTGCATTTAAAACATAGGAAAAGAGGCAGAACGTCCACAATGATGCACTTGGCCAAAAAGGGCGTATGCGTTTTTTCCTGAATATATTCAGGAAAAAACGCATACGCCCTTTTTGGCCAACCAAGCAAGCTTGCAAAGGAAATCTGCACTACAGTGAAGTCTCACTTCCCCCCGGTCAAAAGGGCCATCTGAAAAAAGTGTAAAATCCAGAAAGGCAGGACAGGCCATGGAGAACTGGGAGCCTTGTTATGCTGATGGGCGGGATGTCAATTGCCAACAGCCACTCGGGAGAAGTGTATGGTGTTTCCTGAAACATCTAAAAAACAAAGCAACAGAGCCTAGGGCACTTCCACTTATGGTCCTATAGCTTAGGGAAATTAAAATCAAAAAGACACAGCCACCCCAATGGTTGGGACGGTTCTTTTTACTGGAATCTCTTCTACGGCACAAGTTAAATATCCCAGAGAGCAAATAATGGATTAAGAAGTTGCGGTACTTATGTACAACAGAATACCACTCAGCAATGAAATCTATGTCACCAGGCCCGTACCAGCATAATGAGTGGATTGAGGCACGATGATTCTAACTGAAATAAGTCACACAGAAAAAGAAACATCATAAGGTATCACTAATACACGGAATGTGAACTTGGCTACACATGAACTGAATTACAAAACAGAACAGGGTCTCAAGTTTAGAAAACTAACTTATGCTTGCTTAAGGGGGAAGGTGAGTTGGGGTGCTGCATTAAACCAGAGTTTGAAATTAGCACAGATACCGTTCCATAAGCCAAATATGGAATAGACAAGACCTAACCCTTGCTCAACGAAATGGATTCAACAATGAGGTATCACCTCACACCTGGTAGAATAGGCATCATAGAAAATCTACAAGCAAAAAATGCTGGAAAGGGTGTGGAGAAAAGGAACCCTCTTCCACTATTGTTGGGAATATAAATTGATACAGTCACTATGGAGAACAATATGGAATTTCTTAAGAAACTAACAATAGAATTACCATATGATACAGCAATCCCAGTACTGGACATATACCCAGACAAAACCATAAATCAAAAAGAGACATTCACCGCAATGTTCATTGCATCACTATTTACAATATCGAGGTAATGGAAGCAACCTAAATGCCCACAGACAGACGAATGCATAAAGCCGTGGTACATATATAAAATGGAATATTACTAAGCCATGAAAAGGAATGAAATTGGGTCATTTGTAGAGACGTCGATGCATCTAGAGACTGTCATACAGAGTGAAGTAAGTCAGAAAGAGAAAAACAAATCTTGTATATTCATGCATATATGTGGAACCTAGAAAACCTGTACAGATTAACCATTTTGCGAGGCATAAATAGAGCAACAGATGTAGACAACAAACGTATGGACAACAAGGGGGGAAAGCTGTTGGGGGGGTGGTGGGAGGAGTTGAGAGACTGGGATTGGCATGTATACATTTATATGTATAAAATAGATAACCAATAAGAACCTGCTGTATAAAAATATAAAATAAAATTCAAAATTAAAAAGAAATAAAATTTAAACAATAGAAAAATCAATTATTCCCTTCACATACATGTATTTATATGAATAAATTATTTCCATGCTTATATCTGTAAATACAAAAAAGAGGAATAAAATCTACCTTGAACCCAAAACGAAAAAGAGAAAGAAAACACAGAACCCACCAGTTCCACAGAGGAAAACCGTATCAGCGCACTTGCTCCAGTTGTAAACAATTCTGAAGTTGGTCAGTGGTGGGGAATCGTCTCCCATTCAGCCAGCAGCCCCCACGCAACAAGCGTCCTCATTGCAAAGCTGGGGCACCGTGCCGAGGCATCTGTGAGTAAACGTGAGCTGAGCCCCAGGCCAGTTGCTGCTGAACTATTCCCACCCATCCCAGGTAAAACACCTGAATATATACAAGGACTTGAAAGCCTAGAGGGAGGGCCATAGAGCCACACGAGTGACAGCATGCCGGCCGACTTGGTGCCTGCAGGCCAGCCAGGATGGTCCTGGCCCTGGGTGCTCTTCTGGAAGATGTCCATTTCCCTGCCTGAGATACCCGTCCTGTCCCTGCCCCCACTGCTTTTTTCCTTCCTCACCTCTGCCCAGGGAGAAATTCCAGCAGCAGGTATGGGTGACACATCTTCTTCTTTAGCAGGTGGCAGCCTGGCAACTGCTGCAGAAAGTCCAGCAGAGCCCCACTCACACTGGGCCACCCACAAAGCCGTGGCCTCTCACTCCCTCCCACCAGCCCAGCCCCGAGACTGCTGACAGGGCAGAGAAAATGGCGTCAGGCACGGCTGCAGGGGCTCTTGCTGCCTGGAGTGGTATTTATAGTGATCTCAACCCAGGCACACCTGGGGAGGGCTGGCCAGCACGGTAAGGCTGCCCAGGTCAGCCAATCATCACCCCTCAGGGGCTCACAGTTGCAGAAAATGGAACTTGCTGAACCGGCCAGGTCCAAGGAACAGGTGTGGGCTCCTGAGAGTCAGGATAGACAAGGGGCTGCAGCTTTGGCTTGTTTTCTAATCATTTTATCTGGCCCATGAGTGGGAGACAACTTCAAGAAAACCCTCTCCTAATGAGAGGAACCCAGGAGTCAGGGAGAGGAGGGGTGGGTGGTGGTTGGAGACAGAGGCCTGGTGCCCCGGGTGCAGTGGAAGTCTCTGGAAGACCAGGTGGAGGGAGGCCTCACGGAGTGATGCCCAGGGTCACAGACCTGTCGCAGCTGCTGTTTGTTAGTTCAAGTCCTGCTCTGAGGTGCTCTGTGTCAGCTCTGAGCGACAGGTGAGCTGGGGGTGCTCTGCAATGAGGGCTATGTGCACGGTTCCTGTGTGCCCAGCCCTGCCACGGTACCTGCAAGGGTAGCTCTGTATCCTGGGAGGGGCCTGACCACGAGAGCCCTGTGGGCTGGGGTGGGGGTGGGGTACCTGCCCAGGTGAGCTCCATATTCTGGGATTGGTCTGACCACGAGAGCCCCATGGGCTGCTGGGGACCTGGTAAAGGATGTCAGGACAGTCAGTGAAGCCACCGAGGATATACCTCCAGTTGCTCCTAATTCCTACACCCTGCTGGTCATTCTACCAACCACCAGGACATGGTATTCTGTATTAGTCTTCAATGATGCCTTCTTTTGTATTCCATTAGTCCCAGAGTCACAAGAAATTTTGGCTTGTGAGTGGCAGGACTCAACATACAACTAAAACAATACTTCCGGGCCGTCTGGCCCCAAGGGTGCAAAAATTCCCACCCCATCTTTGGGGAAAGCTTAGCTAAAGACCTAAAAGTTCTACCTCTGGAAAAGGAAACCCTCCTTCAATATGCAGACGACATTCTGATCGCCAGCCCTACTAAGGAGGCCTCTGAACTACCAAGCCAATAAAGGATAGAAGTTGTCCAAGAAAAAGCTCAAATATCACAGACTGCCGTGACCTGCCTGGGCTTCATTCTCACAGAAGGTTGGAGAAGTCCATCCCAGGAAAGGGAAGAAACCATTTTCAGCCTTACCCCTTTCTAAAACTAGAAGACAGCTTAGGGGTTCCTGGGGAGGCCAGGGTTTGCTGCTTCTGGATCCCTAACTACAGTCTACTAGCTGGGCCTCTATATGAAACACTGAAAGGAAAAGATGATGATCCTTTTGAATAGAATCCAGAAGTGGCCTTTCAAGAATGGAAAGAGCAGTCAATTCAGACCCTTGCCCTGGAACTCCCTAATTTAGCTAAACCCTTTGACCTTTACATTCCCGGTGAAAGGTGAATCGCCATTGGAGAATTAGTGCAAAACCTGGGACCACTTGAAATGGAACAATGCAAGAATGCCATCCAGGTAGGATAAACTATGGTCACCAAGGGGCTTGGCCCACTGCCACATCTGGCCAAGATACTGGCGGTATCTAAAAACCTGGAAATCAGCAGCCCAAAAGGCCACCTCCCTCCTAAGGGGAAAGGACCCCACGTGGTGATCCTAACCACCAACCATGCCCTGAAGTTGCAGGGTTCGCTCCGTGGGCACACCGACCTCGAGTGAGGAGGCCCTCCAACTCCAACATCCAGAGAGATAACCGGGGGCAACAGGGCACCATGACGACTCGTGTGAACATCACTTGACCTGGAGTTTCTCTCATAAAACAACAAGAGTGTGTCCCAAAAGAGTAGACTACTGCTTGCAGGACTTACTGCACCCAGAGGGGAGCTAATAATCTTGGCGGGGGAACCGTATATCACACTGTCACCATAGAAAAGCCTACAGACACCGTGATGATGGTGGCCAGTAAGACCGGCTGGACTCTTGTTTACTTCAAAAGGCTGTTGACTCAGTGGCCATCATGGTCCTTGATCACCACTGACCCTGGACTGTCTGGGAGTTGAGCGGGCAGGGCTCTGACACCTGGTGCTGTTTGTACGTTAATTCAGGGGCCTAATTGAAGAAAGCGCAGACTACTGGTCAGAGCATCTAGGCTGGCAGAAACGGTCGGCTAAGGTGGCCGAACAAATGTGGGGCGGGGTGAAACCGGCCCCCACAGCGTCTCTGCACATCTCTTTCCTGGACCCTTAAAGGTCATTAGAATCTATAACACTTCCAATGCTGCTGCTCAGGTGGACGAGCAGGGAGGCAGGGGGCCTGGGGACAATCAACGTCACCTGGAGGCTGCTGGGGAGAAGCTCTGACCCTCGCCCCAGGGTATGAGGGCTCCCAACTCAGCACTCAGCAGTTACAGAAGAAGGGTCTGCACCCTCAGCACTCCAAGAATGAGGAACGGGACAAAAGGCAGAGGGGGGGTTTGTCCCCAGCAAAGCCCATTAAAAATCCCTGGGAGATAAAAATAGAATCTGGGCAATAAAGTCAAGTCTAACCTTTTTTATCCTTTGTGCTTTGTCTAATTTCACGTGCTCCTAGGGTCCCGCATGCAGAGGTTCCACACCCGGCACTTCAGACCAGATTTCCTAGTGCAGAATGGCTGGGTCGACACCTCAGCTCCTGGGGCCCAGTGCAGACTCCGCGATATAGAGCCTGAGCTACAGCCAACCCGGCCCTCGAGAGCTCCGCCCCCTCCCTCCCACTGACTCTGACAGGATCTCTACACAGCAGCCCAGCCCACAGCCCACGGGGTAGTACATGCTCTCACCTCTCCATTCTCTGATCAAAATATAAAGTTTCCTTTGCTTGTGAACCAAACTCAGTCTCGATCTGTTGGCCCCAATGACACTGGGCAGGGGGACACTTGTTGGGGTCCACTCTGGAGGATCAGTAACAGAAATTGAGACTATTGTAACCTCAATGAACAGATGTGTGAGCCAAAGTGTAGTTAACATAGAACAGTGTATAAGGCTCGGGTAAAATAAGATGTTTCTAACACTTCCATTGGATATTTCCATCACTTTATTATAAGCAAGTTCAGTGAAAAGGTTTGTCTTATTTGTCAGCTCAATATTAGAGAAATGAAGTGATTTCTTTCCAAGGATGTACATCTAATAATCTTGGTTAAACCTTCAATCTTGTTTTAAATGCTTTTCCATTGAAAATGATACCTCTCTTTCAGCTCCCCCATTTCTGAGAAGTATAAAATCTTATAATTTATTATTACCAAAGGGGAAAGGTGGGAGGAGGGATAAATTAACAGTTTGGGATTAACACATACACACTGCTATGTATAAAATAGATCATCAACAAGGAACTACTGTATAGCACAGGGAACTACACTCAACATTTTGCAATAACCTATAAGGGGAAATAATCTGAAAAAGAATAGATATTTTTATTGACATCATCTATCAATGACAGTTAAAGTGTAACCTAAGGGAAGCTGGTGGTGAGTGCTTCTGACCCTGAAGACTTCAATCATCTAAAGTTTGGACTCTGCCTACTTCCCAAGGCCCTTAATGAACATATGTGTAGCCGTAGCTTAAAAAATTCCCCAGTTTGGGTTTCGGGGAGACACTGATTTTGAAAAAGCCCTGGTGTTCTCCTTACATGAATGGGACTCTTCCTACTGCTAAAACATGTCTGTCACACCCAGAGGATGGTATACCGTCTGATCGGGAAGAGTTTGGAAAAGGCATCTCATCTCCTCATCTCCTGGTGCTCGGGTTCACCCCTCCAGCGTCTTTACTAACAGTCTCCCCACTTGGAGATGTCAGCACTGTCAACATCCTGTTGCGTACAGTTTGGAATTTGTCCAGAGGATGAAGCGGAAGGATGAGGAACAATGAGAGACAAGTTCTACGTGTTCAGACAGGCACATGTCACTCTAATTTCCAATCAGGAAGACGAATTGACCAAAGGCTAGGGTTGCCCATGGAAACAGTATAGGGCTTGAGGAAATCCCGCTGCTTTGTGGCCAGTTCCCATAAACACAAGTTGAACAATAGAACTCAGGGGCAGTAAAATTCACAAAACTGCAGAGTTGAAAATATCCATCACTGAAAAATGTCTTGAGGAAAGTCAGAGAAAAGGACTTGTAAGCAAGGGAGAATGGCAGGAAAGGGATTTGAGGAGGTAGAAAGGACTCGCCGTTAAGCACAAGAAAAGGAGCTGAACATTGCCAACATTGCAGTTGGCCAAAAAGGGTGTATGCGTTTTTTTGTGTATATATTCAAGAAAAGAGCGTACACCTTTTTAGCCAACCAAACAGGTGGGCACTGGAAGTCAATACTACAAAAGACATCACTTCGCATCAGTCAGAAGAGCCATCCTCATAAAGCGTAAACAACAGAAATGCAGGACAGGGCAAGGAGAAGAGGGAGCCCTGTGAGACTTATAGTGGAAATGTATATTGCCAACGGCCATTCTGGAGAAGTGTATTGTGTTTACTAAAGCATCTAAACAATGAGCTACAGAGCATAGGGCACTTGCACTCATGGGCGTATATCTTGGGAAAAACAAAAATCGAGAGGACACAGGCACCCCAATGTTTACCCCCTCTCTGTTTAAAAGATCCTCGACTAGGATATAACTTAAATGTCTCTGGAGGGAAAAAATGGATAGAGATGTGGTACTTAGGTAGAGTGGAATATTATTCAGCCTGGAAATCAATGAAATATGGCCAGCTGTAACAACTCCGGAGGAGTTACGTATGATCATTCTAAGTGACAGAATTCAAAAAGAAGAAGACACATATCATAAGATATCACTTAAAGGTGGAATCCAAAATGGCTACACATGAAATAAATTACAAAACAAAAACATAGTCAAATATGTAGAAAACACGCATAAGGCTGCTAAACGGGAAAGGTGGGGAGGGGTGAGGCATCATCCAGGAGGTTGAAATTAGCAAAGATACCATTCCAAATACCAAACTGATAATCAACAAGGCCTACACGGTAGCTAAAAGAACTGCACTCAGCACACTCAAGTCACCGGAAAAGAATATATACGACTGGTAAGAATCTGAAAAAGAATTTATTGATGTCTCTCTGTACGTGAATCAAGTGGATGTACAGCAGCAAGAAACAGAGCTTTGAAAATCAGCTGTAACCAATATAGTAATAAATTGAAAAAAATAAACGACAGAGAGACAGAGAAAACCTCTTACAACTTTTCCTCAGGGACGGTGATGCAACATGGATTGAACACATCTAGACCCACAGCAGGATGAGACATAAGGCTGGAAACTGTTTGCGCTAAGAGAAATGTGAGGTTGGGTGAGGAAATGCACACCCTTTAAAGTAATACTACCTGGTACCCATTCAATGGGTCCCAAATCTGCAGGTTCAAGGGATCTTCCTACAGCTAAAACATGCATGGAAAACCCAGAGGACTGTACACCATGTGATCGGGAGATGTGTCTAAAATGCACCTCATTTATCCTCTCCTGGTGCTCCTGTTCACCATTCCAGCCACGTTACTTAGAAGCTCCCCACTTGGAGAATCAGCACATTTAAACTTCTGTTTCACACATTTTGCAAATTGTGAGGAGGATGAACGGGAAGAGGGGGAACCAATGAGAGAAGAGTTGTAGGGGTTTGGACGGGCACATATCACTCTAATTTCCCATTAAGAATAAGAATTAAAAAAAGGCTCAGCCTGCCTCGCCGGAGCCAAAATAGGGCCTGAAGCAATCCTGCGGGTTTGAGGCCAGCTCACAAAAGAGCAACTTAAAACATGGAGCTCAGGGTCACTGCAATTCACAAACCTGCAGAGTTATAAATGAAAACTAACGTCCAAAAATATGTTGAGGTAAGGCAAAGAAGAGGATCTGAATGCAAGACAGAATTGCAAGAAACAGATTTCAAGAGATAGATTGGACTCGTCTTTAACGCACATGAAAAGCGGCAGAATTTCGACAATGATGCAGTTGGCCCAAAAGGGCGTATGCGATTTTTCCTGATTATATCCAGGAAAAAACGCATACGCACTTTATGGGCAACGAAGCAAGCAAGCAATGCAAATGTGCACAACAAAGAAGTCTCATTTCCCACCGGTCAAAAGGGCCATCCTAAAAAATTGTAAAAACCAGAAATGCAGGACAGGCCATGGAGAACAGGGAGCCTTTATACGCTGATGGGCAGTGTGTGAACTGCCGAGAGCCACTCTGGAGAAGTGTATGGTGGTTCCTAAATCATCTAAAAACAGAGCTACAGAGCATAGGACACTTCCAATCATGGGAGTATATCTAGGGAAGTCTAAAAATCAACAGGACACAAGCACACCACAGTTTAGGGCTACTCTGTTTACAAGAACCTCAACTTCAGTACACCTTAAATATCCCAGGAAAGAGAACAATGGATAAAGAAGATGTGGTACTTATGTACAATGGAATATCTCTTCACCATGAAATCAATGTAATAAGGCTAGTAGAAGGATAAAGAGTGGATTTAGGTCCGATAATACTACTTGAAATAAGTCAAACAGAAAAAGAAACATATCATAAGATATCACTTATAGAGGGAGGGTAAATATGCCTGCACAAGAAATGAATTACAGAACAGAACAGTGTCTCACATTTAGAAAACACACTTATGTCAGCTTAAGGGGAAAGGAGAGGTGGGGTGATGCATAAAACCAGAGTTTGAAATTAGCACAGATACCGTTCAAGAAACCAAATAGGTATTAGACAAGATCTACACCTTGCTCAATGAACTGGCCTCAACACACCCTATACACCGCAGAGAAATATATCTGAGTAATAAGAATCTTAAAACCCATGTATTGATATATCTCCATAAGGGAATCAAGTGTGTGCAGAGCGGCACAAACACAGCAGTGAAAATGAGCTAAACCCCATTATAGAAATAAATTTTAAAAACAAAACGCAGAAACAATGAAAGAGAGAAAAATTCTTACAAAATTCGCTCAGGGGCTGTGATGCAACCTGGATTGACCACATATAAACCCACAGCTGGATAAGACATAAGGCTGGACACTTGGGGCTGAGAGGATTGGTGAGCTTCGGTGAGCAACTGCTGAAAGTTTAATGCAATACTTCATGCTACTCATTCCAAGGGTCCCAACACTCCAGGTTGAAGGGAATCTTCCTACAGCTAAACCATGCTTGGGAAACCCAGCGACTGGTATACCATATGATCGGGAAAGGTTTCTAAAACGCACCACATTTTTCCTCTCCTGGGGCTCCGGATCGACATTCCAGCCGCTTTACTAACAACATCCCCACATGGAGAGTCAATGCCTTTAAGTTCTGGTATCGCACAGTCTTCAGTTAGTGCGGAGGATGAATGGGAATAGGGGGAACCAGTGAGAAACTAGCTGTAGCGGTTTCAATGGGCACATGTCACTCTAATTTCACATCAGTAAGAAGAATGAACCAAAGGCACAGCAAGGTGCCCCAGAAGAAGAATAGGGCTTCAAGGAATCCTGTGGTTATGGGGCAAGATCACAAAACTAAGAGCTGAAAAATGGAGCTAGGGGCCACGCAATTCAAGAACCTGACTTGCCCAAAAAGGGCGTATGTGTTTCTTTCTGAATATATTCAGGAAAAAACGCATACGCCCTTTTTGGCCAACCAAGCAAGCTTGCAAAGGAAATCTGCACTACAATGAAGTCTCAATTCCCCCCGGTCAAAAGGGCCATCTGAAAAAAGTGTAAAATCCATAAAGGCAGGACAGGCCATGGAGAACTGGGAGCCATCTTATGCTGATGGGCAGGATGTAAATTGCCAAGAGCCACTCGGGAGAAGTGTATGGTGTTTCCTGAAACATCTAAAAAACAAAGCAACAGAGCCTAGGGCACTTCCACTTATGGTCCTATAGCTTAGGGAAATTAAAATCAAAAAGACACAGCCACCCCAATGGTTGGGACGGTTCTTTTTACTGGAATCTCTTCTACGGCACAAGTTAAATATCCCAGAGAGCAAATAATGGATTAAGAAGTTGCGGTACTTATGTACAACAGAATACCACTCAGCAATGAAATCTATGTCACCAGGCCCGTACCAGCATAATGAGTGGATTGAGGCACGATGATTCTAACTGAAATAAGTCACACAGAAAAAGAAACATCATAAGGTATCACTAATACACGGAATGTGAACTTGGCTACACATGAACTGAATTACAAAACAGAACAGGGTCTCAAGTTTAGAAAACTAACTTATGCTTGCTTAAGGGGGAAGGTGAGTTGGGGTGCTGCATTAAACCAGAGTTTGAAATTAGCACAGATACCGTTCCATAAGCCAAATATGGAATAGACAAGACCTAACCCTTGCTCAACGAAATGGATTCAACAATGAGGTATCACCTCACACCTGGTAGAATAGGCATCATAGAAAATCTACAAGCAAAAAATGCTGGAAAGGGTGTGGAGAAAAGGAACCCTCTTCCACTATTGTTGGGAATATAAATTGATACAGTCACTATGGAGAACAATATGGAATTTCTTAAGAAACTAACAATAGAATTACCATATGATACAGCAATCCCAGTACTGGACATATACCCAGACAAAACCATAAATCAAAAAGAGACATTCACCGCAATGTTCATTGCATCACTATTTACAATATCGAGGTAATGGAAGCAACCTAAATGCCCACAGACAGACGAATGCATAAAGCCGTGGTACATATATAAAATGGAATATTACTAAGCCATGAAAAGGAATGAAATTGGGTCATTTGTAGAGACGTCGATGCATCTAGAGACTGTCATACAGAGTGAAGTAAGTCAGAAAGAGAAAAACAAATCTTGTATATTCATGCATATATGTGGAACCTAGAAAACCTGTACAGATTAACCATTTTGCGAGGCATAAATAGAGCAACAGATGTAGACAACAAACGTATGGACAACAAGGGGGGAAAGCTGTTGGGGGGGTGGTGGGAGGAGTTGAGAGACTGGGATTGGCATGTATACATTTATATGTATAAAATAGATAACCAATAAGAACCTGCTGTATAAAAATATAAAATAAAATTCAAAATTAAAAAGAAATAAAATTTAAACAATAGAAAAATCAATTATTCCCTTCACATACATGTAT
The DNA here is from genome assembly GCF_949774975.1 of Lagenorhynchus albirostris. NCBI lineage: Eukaryota > Metazoa > Chordata > Mammalia > Artiodactyla > Delphinidae > Lagenorhynchus > Lagenorhynchus albirostris. Next base: position 378,961 of record NW_026783620.1, on the reverse strand, counting down.
TTATATGAATAAATTATTTCCATGCTTATATCTGTAAATACAAAAAAGAGGAATAAAATCTACCTTGAACCCAAAACGAAAAAGAGAAAGAAAACACAGAACCCACCAGTTCCACAGAGGAAAACCGTATCAGCGCACTTGCTCCAGTTGTAAACAATTCTGAAGTTGGTCAGTGGTGGGGAATCGTCTCCCATTCAGCCAGCAGCCCCCACGCAACAAGCGTCCTCATTGCAAAGCTGGGGCACCGTGCCGAGGCATCTGTGAGTAAACGTGAGCTGAGCCCCAGGCCAGTTGCTGCTGAACTATTCCCACCCATCCCAGGTAAAACACCTGAATATATACAAGGACTTGAAAGCCTAGAGGGAGGGCCATAGAGCCACACGAGTGACAGCATGCCGGCCGACTTGGTGCCTGCAGGCCAGCCAGGATGGTCCTGGCCCTGGGTGCTCTTCTGGAAGATGTCCATTTCCCTGCCTGAGATACCCGTCCTGTCCCTGCCCCCACTGCTTTTTTCCTTCCTCACCTCTGCCCAGGGAGAAATTCCAGCAGCAGGTATGGGTGACACATCTTCTTCTTTAGCAGGTGGCAGCCTGGCAACTGCTGCAGAAAGTCCAGCAGAGCCCCACTCACACTGGGCCACCCACAAAGCCGTGGCCTCTCACTCCCTCCCACCAGCCCAGCCCCGAGACTGCTGACAGGGCAGAGAAAATGGCGTCAGGCACGGCTGCAGGGGCTCTTGCTGCCTGGAGTGGTATTTATAGTGATCTCAACCCAGGCACACCTGGGGAGGGCTGGCCAGCACGGTAAGGCTGCCCAGGTCAGCCAATCATCACCCCTCAGGGGCTCACAGTTGCAGAAAATGGAACTTGCTGAACCGGCCAGGTCCAAGGAACAGGTGTGGGCTCCTGAGAGTCAGGATAGACAAGGGGCTGCAGCTTTGGCTTGTTTTCTAATCATTTTATCTGGCCCATGAGTGGGAGACAACTTCAAGAAAACCCTCTCCTAATGAGAGGAACCCAGGAGTCAGGGAGAGGAGGGGTGGGTGGTGGTTGGAGACAGAGGCCTGGTGCCCCGGGTGCAGTGGAAGTCTCTGGAAGACCAGGTGGAGGGAGGCCTCACGGAGTGATGCCCAGGGTCACAGACCTGTCGCAGCTGCTGTTTGTTAGTTCAAGTCCTGCTCTGAGGTGCTCTGTGTCAGCTCTGAGCGACAGGTGAGCTGGGGGTGCTCTGCAATGAGGGCTATGTGCACGGTTCCTGTGTGCCCAGCCCTGCCACGGTACCTGCAAGGGTAGCTCTGTATCCTGGGAGGGGCCTGACCACGAGAGCCCTGTGGGCTGGGGTGGGGGTGGGGTACCTGCCCAGGTGAGCTCCATATTCTGGGATTGGTCTGACCACGAGAGCCCCATGGGCTGCTGGGGACCTGGTAAAGGATGTCAGGACAGTCAGTGAAGCCACCGAGGATATACCTCCAGTTGCTCCTAATTCCTACACCCTGCTGGTCATTCTACCAACCACCAGGACATGGTATTCTGTATTAGTCTTCAATGATGCCTTCTTTTGTATTCCATTAGTCCCAGAGTCACAAGAAATTTTGGCTTGTGAGTGGCAGGACTCAACATACAACTAAAACAATACTTCCGGGCCGTCTGGCCCCAAGGGTGCAAAAATTCCCACCCCATCTTTGGGGAAAGCTTAGCTAAAGACCTAAAAGTTCTACCTCTGGAAAAGGAAACCCTCCTTCAATATGCAGACGACATTCTGATCGCCAGCCCTACTAAGGAGGCCTCTGAACTACCAAGCCAATAAAGGATAGAAGTTGTCCAAGAAAAAGCTCAAATATCACAGACTGCCGTGACCTGCCTGGGCTTCATTCTCACAGAAGGTTGGAGAAGTCCATCCCAGGAAAGGGAAGAAACCATTTTCAGCCTTACCCCTTTCTAAAACTAGAAGACAGCTTAGGGGTTCCTGGGGAGGCCAGGGTTTGCTGCTTCTGGATCCCTAACTACAGTCTACTAGCTGGGCCTCTATATGAAACACTGAAAGGAAAAGATGATGATCCTTTTGAATAGAATCCAGAAGTGGCCTTTCAAGAATGGAAAGAGCAGTCAATTCAGACCCTTGCCCTGGAACTCCCTAATTTAGCTAAACCCTTTGACCTTTACATTCCCGGTGAAAGGTGAATCGCCATTGGAGAATTAGTGCAAAACCTGGGACCACTTGAAATGGAACAATGCAAGAATGCCATCCAGGTAGGATAAACTATGGTCACCAAGGGGCTTGGCCCACTGCCACATCTGGCCAAGATACTGGCGGTATCTAAAAACCTGGAAATCAGCAGCCCAAAAGGCCACCTCCCTCCTAAGGGGAAAGGACCCCACGTGGTGATCCTAACCACCAACCATGCCCTGAAGTTGCAGGGTTCGCTCCGTGGGCACACCGACCTCGAGTGAGGAGGCCCTCCAACTCCAACATCCAGAGAGATAACCGGGGGCAACAGGGCACCATGACGACTCGTGTGAACATCACTTGACCTGGAGTTTCTCTCATAAAACAACAAGAGTGTGTCCCAAAAGAGTAGACTACTGCTTGCAGGACTTACTGCACCCAGAGGGGAGCTAATAATCTTGGCGGGGGAACCGTATATCACACTGTCACCATAGAAAAGCCTACAGACACCGTGATGATGGTGGCCAGTAAGACCGGCTGGACTCTTGTTTACTTCAAAAGGCTGTTGACTCAGTGGCCATCATGGTCCTTGATCACCACTGACCCTGGACTGTCTGGGAGTTGAGCGGGCAGGGCTCTGACACCTGGTGCTGTTTGTACGTTAATTCAGGGGCCTAATTGAAGAAAGCGCAGACTACTGGTCAGAGCATCTAGGCTGGCAGAAACGGTCGGCTAAGGTGGCCGAACAAATGTGGGGCGGGGTGAAACCGGCCCCCACAGCGTCTCTGCACATCTCTTTCCTGGACCCTTAAAGGTCATTAGAATCTATAACACTTCCAATGCTGCTGCTCAGGTGGACGAGCAGGGAGGCAGGGGGCCTGGGGACAATCAACGTCACCTGGAGGCTGCTGGGGAGAAGCTCTGACCCTCGCCCCAGGGTATGAGGGCTCCCAACTCAGCACTCAGCAGTTACAGAAGAAGGGTCTGCACCCTCAGCACTCCAAGAATGAGGAACGGGACAAAAGGCAGAGGGGGGGTTTGTCCCCAGCAAAGCCCATTAAAAATCCCTGGGAGATAAAAATAGAATCTGGGCAATAAAGTCAAGTCTAACCTTTTTTATCCTTTGTGCTTTGTCTAATTTCACGTGCTCCTAGGGTCCCGCATGCAGAGGTTCCACACCCGGCACTTCAGACCAGATTTCCTAGTGCAGAATGGCTGGGTCGACACCTCAGCTCCTGGGGCCCAGTGCAGACTCCGCGATATAGAGCCTGAGCTACAGCCAACCCGGCCCTCGAGAGCTCCGCCCCCTCCCTCCCACTGACTCTGACAGGATCTCTACACAGCAGCCCAGCCCACAGCCCATGGGGTAGTACATGCTCTCACCTCTCCATTCTCTGATCAAAATATAAAGTTTCCTTTGCTTGTGAACCAAACTCAGTCTCGATCTGTTGGCCCCAATGACACTGGGCAGGGGGACACTTGTTGGGGTCCACTCTGGAGGATCAGTAACAGAAATTGAGACTATTGTAACCTCAATGAACAGATGTGTGAGCCAAAGTGTAGTTAACATAGAACAGTGTATAAGGCTCGGGTAAAATAAGATGTTTCTAACACTTCCATTGGATATTTCCATCACTTTATTATAAGCAAGTTCAGTGAAAAGGTTTGTCTTATTTGTCAGCCCAATATTAGAGAAATGAAGTGATTTCTTTCCAAGGATGTACATCTAATAATCTTGGTTAAACCTTCAATCTTGTTTTAAATGCTTTTCCATTGAAAATGATACCTCTCTTTCAGCTCCCCCATTTCTGAGAAGTATAAAATCTTATAATTTATTATTACCAAAGGGGAAAGGTGGGAGGAGGGATAAATTAACAGTTTGGGATTAACACATACACACTGCTATGTATAAAATAGATCATCAACAAGGAACTACTGTATAGCACAGGGAACTACACTCAACATTTTGCAATAACCTATAAGGGGAAATAATCTGAAAAAGAATAGATATTTTTATTGACATCATCTATCAATGACAGTTAAAGTGTAACCTAAGGGAAGCTGGTGGTGAGTGCTTCTGACCCTGAAGACTTCAATCATCTAAAGTTTGGACTCTGCCTACTTCCCAAGGCCCTTAATGAACATATGTGTAGCCGTAGCTTAAAAAATTCCCCAGTTTGGGTTTCGGGGAGACACTGATTTTGAAAAAGCCCTGGTGTTCTCCTTACATGAATGGGACTCTTCCTACTGCTAAAACATGTCTGTCACACCCAGAGGATGGTATACCGTCTGATCGGGAAGAGTTTGGAAAAGGCATCTCATCTCCTCATCTCCTGGTGCTCGGGTTCACCCCTCCAGCGTCTTTACTAACAGTCTCCCCACTTGGAGATGTCAGCACTGTCAACATCCTGTTGCGTACAGTTTGGAATTTGTCCAGAGGATGAAGCGGAAGGATGAGGAACAATGAGAGGCAAGTCCTACGTGTTCAGACAGGCACATGTCACTCTAATTTCCAATCAGGAAGACGAATTGACCAAAGGCTAGGGTTGCCCATGGAAACAGTATAGGGCTTGAGGAAATCCCGCTGCTTTGTGGCCAGTTCCCATAAACACAAGTTGAACAATAGAACTCAGGGGCAGTAAAATTCACAAAACTGCAGAGTTGAAAATATCCATCACTGAAAAATGTCTTGAGGAAAGTCAGAGAAAAGGACTTGGAAGCAAGGGAGAATGGCAGGAAAGGGATTTGAGGAGGTAGAAAGGACTCGCCGTTAAGCACAAGAAAAGGAGCTGAACATTGCCAACATTGCAGTTGGCCAAAAAGGGTGTATGCGTTTTTTTGTGTATATATTCAAGAAAAGAGCGTACACCTTTTTAGCCAACCAAACAGGTGGGCACTGGAAGTCAATACTACAAAAGACATCACTTCGCATCAGTCAGAAGAGCCATCCTCATAAAGCGTAAACAACAGAAATGCAGGACAGGGCAAGGAGAAGAGGGAGCCCTGTGAGACTTATAGTGGAAATGTATATTGCCAACGGCCATTCTGGAGAAGTGTATTGTGTTTACTAAAGCATCTAAACAATGAGCTACAGAGCATAGGGCACTTGCACTCATGGGCGTATATCTTGGGAAAAACAAAAATCGAGAGGACACAGGCACCCCAATGTTTACCCCCTCTCTGTTTAAAAGATCCTCGACTAGGATATAACTTAAATGTCTCTGGAGGGAAAAAATGGATAGAGATGTGGTACTTAGGTAGAGTGGAATATTATTCAGCCTGGAAATCAATGAAATATGGCCAGCTGTAACAACTCCGGAGGAGTTACGTATGATCATTCTAAGTGACAGAATTCAAAAAGAAGAAGACACATATCATAAGATATCACTTAAAGGTGGAATCCAAAATGGCTACACATGAAATAAATTACAAAACAAAAACATAGTCAAATATGTAGAAAACACGCATAAGGCTGCTAAACGGGAAAGGTGGGGAGGGGTGAGGCATCATCCAGGAGGTTGAAATTAGCAAAGATACCATTCCAAATACCAAACTGATAATCAACAAGGCCTACACGGTAGCTAAAAGAACTGCACTCAGCACACTCAAGTCACCGGAAAAGAATATATACGACTGGTAAGAATCTGAAAAAGAATTTATTGATGTCTCTCTGTACGTGAATCAAGTGGATGTACAGCAGCAAGAAACAGAGCTTTGAAAATCAGCTGTAACCAATATAGTAATAAATTGAAAAAAATAAACGACAGAGAGACAGAGAAAACCTCTTACAACTTTTCCTCAGGGACGGTGATGCAACATGGATTGAACACATCTAGACCCACAGCAGGATGAGACATAAGGCTGGAAACTGTTTGCGCTAAGAGAAATGTGAGGTTGGGTGAGGAAATGCACAACCTTTAAAGTAATACTACCTGGTACCCATTCAATGGGTCCCAAATCTGCAGGTTCAAGGGATCTTCCTACAGCTAAAACATGCATGGAAAACCCAGAGGACTGTACACCATGTGATCGGGAGATGTGTCTAAAATGCACCTCATTTATCCTCTCCTGGTGCTCCTGTTCACCATTCCAGCCACGTTACTTAGAAGCTCCCCACTTGGAGAATCAGCACATTTAAACTTCTGTTTCACACATTTTGCAAATTGTGAGGAGGATGAACGGGAAGAGGGGGAACCAATGAGAGAAGAGTTGTAGGGGTTTGGACGGGCACATATCACTCTAATTTCCCATTAAGAATAAGAATTAAAAAAAGGCTCAGCCTGCCTCGCCGGAGCCAAAATAGGGCCTGAAGCAATCCTGCGGGTTTGAGGCCAGCTCACAAAAGAGCAACTTAAAACATGGAGCTCAGGGTCACTGCAATTCACAAACCTGCAGAGTTATAAATGAAAACTAACGTCCAAAAATATGTTGAGGTAAGGCAAAGAAGAGGATCTGAATGCAAGACAGAATTGCAAGAAACAGATTTCAAGAGATAGATTGGACTCGTCTTTAACGCACATGAAAAGCGGCAGAATTTCGACAATGATGCAGTTGGCCCAAAAGGGCGTATGCGATTTTTCCTGATTATATCCAGGAAAAAACGCATACGCACTTTATGGGCAACGAAGCAAGCAAGCAATGCAAATGTGCACAACAAAGAAGTCTCATTTCCCACCGGTCAAAAGGGCCATCCTAAAAAATTGTAAAAACCAGAAATGCAGGACAGGCCATGGAGAACAGGGAGCCTTTATACGCTGATGGGCAGTGTGTGAACTGCCGAGAGCCACTCTGGAGAAGTGTATGGTGGTTCCTAAATCATCTAAAAACAGAGCTACAGAGCATAGGACACTTCCAATCATGGGAGTATATCTAGGGAAGTCTAAAAATCAACAGGACACAAGCACACCACAGTTTAGGGCTACTCTGTTTACAAGAACCTCAACTTCAGTACACCTTAAATATCCCAGGAAAGAGAACAATGGATAAAGAAGATGTGGTACTTATGTACAATGGAATATCTCTTCACCATGAAATCAATGTAATAAGGCTAGTAGAAGGATAAAGAGTGGATTTAGGTCCGATAATACTACTTGAAATAAGTCAAACAGAAAAAGAAACATATCATAAGATATCACTTATAGAGGGAGGGTAAATATGCCTGCACAAGAAATGAATTACAGAACAGAACAGTGTCTCACATTTAGAAAACACACTTATGTCAGCTTAAGGGGAAAGGAGAGGTGGGGTGATGCATAAAACCAGAGTTTGAAATTAGCACAGATACCGTTCAAGAAACCAAATAGGTATTAGACAAGATCTACACCTTGCTCAATGAACTGGCCTCAACACACCCTATACACCGCAGAGAAATATATCTGAGTAATAAGAATCTTAAAACCCATGTATTGATATATCTCCATAAGGGAATCAAGTGTGTGCAGAGCGGCACAAACACAGCAGTGAAAATGAGCTAAACCCCATTATAGAAATAAATTTTAAAAACAAAACGCAGAAACAATGAAAGAGAGAAAAATTCTTACAAAATTCGCTCAGGGGCTGTGATGCAACCTGGATTGACCACATATAAACCCACAGCTGGATAAGACATAAGGCTGGACACTTGGGGCTGAGAGGATTGGTGAGCTTCGGTGAGCAACTGCTGAAAGTTTAATGCAATACTTCATGCTACTCATTCCAAGGGTCCCAACACTCCAGGTTGAAGGGAATCTTCCTACAGCTAAACCATGCTTGGGAAACCCAGCGACTGGTATACCATATGATCGGGAAAGGTTTCTAAAACGCACCACATTTTTCCTCTCCTGGGGCTCCGGATCGACATTCCAGCCGCTTTACTAACAACATCCCCACATGGAGAGTCAATGCCTTTAAGTTCTGGTATCGCACAGTCTTCAGTTAGTGCGGAGGATGAATGGGAATAGGGGGAACCAGTGAGAAACTAGCTGTAGCGGTTTCAATGGGCACATGTCACTCTAATTTCACATCAGTAAGAAGAATGAACCAAAGGCACAGCAAGGTGCCCCAGAAGAAGAATAGGGCTTCAAGGAATCCTGTGGTTATGGGGCAAGATCACAAAACTAAGAGCTGAAAAATGGAGCTAGGGGCCACGCAATTCAAGAACCTGACTTGCCCAAAAAGGGCGTATGTGTTTCTTTCTGAATATATTCAGGAAAAAACGCATACGCCCTTTTTGGCCAACCAAGCAAGCTTGCAAAGGAAATCTGCACTACAATGAAGTCTCAATTCCCCCCGGTCAAAAGGGCCATCTGAAAAAAGTGTAAAATCCATAAAGGCAGGACAGGCCATGGAGAACTGGGAGCCATCTTATGCTGATGGGCAGGATGTAAATTGCCAAGAGCCACTCGGGAGAAGTGTATGGTGTTTCCTGAAACATCTAAAAAACAAAGCAACAGAGCCTAGGGCACTTCCACTTATGGTCCTATAGCTTAGGGAAATTAAAATCAAAAAGACACAGCCACCCCAATGGTTGGGACGGTTCTTTTTACTGGAATCTCTTCTACGGCACAAGTTAAATATCCCAGAGAGCAAATAATGGATTAAGAAGTTGCGGTACTTATGTACAACAGAATACCACTCAGCAATGAAATCTATGTCACCAGGCCCGTACCAGCATAATGAGTGGATTGAGGCACGATGATTCTAACTGAAATAAGTCACACAGAAAAAGAAACATCATAAGGTATCACTAATACACGGAATGTGAACTTGGCTACACATGAACTGAATTACAAAACAGAACAGGGTCTCAAGTTTAGAAAACTAACTTATGCTTGCTTAAGGGGGAAGGTGAGTTGGGGTGCTGCATTAAACCAGAGTTTGAAATTAGCACAGATACCGTTCCATAAGCCAAATATGGAATAGACAAGACCTAACCCTTGCTCAACGAAATGGATTCAACAATGAGGTATCACCTCACACCTGGTAGAATAGGCATCATAGAAAATCTACAAGCAAAAAATGCTGGAAAGGGTGTGGAGAAAAGGAACCCTCTTCCACTATTGTTGGGAATATAAATTGATACAGTCACTATGGAGAACAATATGGAATTTCTTAAGAAACTAACAATAGAATTACCATATGATACAGCAATCCCAGTACTGGACATATACCCAGACAAAACCATAAATCAAAAAGAGACATTCACCGCAATGTTCATTGCATCACTATTTACAATATCGAGGTAATGGAAGCAACCTAAATGCCCACAGACAGACGAATGCATAAAGCCGTGGTACATATATAAAATGGAATATTACTAAGCCATGAAAAGGAATGAAATTGGGTCATTTGTAGAGACGTCGATGCATCTAGAGACTGTCATACAGAGTGAAGTAAGTCAGAAAGAGAAAAACAAATCTTGTATATTCATGCATATATGTGGAACCTAGAAAACCTGTACAGATTAACCATTTTGCGAGGCATAAATAGAGCAACAGATGTAGACAACAAACGTATGGACAACAAGGGGGGAAAGCTGTTGGGGGGGTGGTGGGAGGAGTTGAGAGACTGGGATTGGCATGTATACATTTATATGTATAAAATAGATAACCAATAAGAACCTGCTGTATAAAAATATAAAATAAAATTCAAAATTAAAAAGAAATAAAATTTAAACAATAGAAAAATCAATTATTCCCTTCACATACATGTATTTATATGAATAAATTATTTCCATGCTTATATCTGTAAATACAAAAAAGAGGAATAAAATCTACCTTGAACCCAAAACGAAAAAGAGAAAGAAAACACAGAACCCACCAGTTCCACAGAGGAAAACCGTATCAGGGCACTTGCTCCAGTTGTAAACAATTCTGAAGTTGGTCAGTGGTGGGGAATCGTCTCCCATTCAGCCAGCAGCCCCCACGCAACAAGCGTCCTCATTGCAAAGCTGGGGCACCGTGCCGAGGCATCTGTGAGTAAACGTGAGCTGAGCCCCAGGCCAGTTGCTGCTGAACTATTCCCACCCATCCCAGGTAAAACACCTGAATATATACAAGGACTTGAAAGCCTAGAGGGAGGGCCATAGAGCCACACGAGTGACAGCATGCCGGCCGACTTGGTGCCTGCAGGCCAGCCAGGATGGTCCTGGCCCTGGGTGCTCTTCTGGAAGATTTCCATTTCCCTGCCTGAGATACCCGTCCTGTCCCTGCCCCCACTGCTTGTTTCCTTCCTCACCTCTGCCCAGGGAGAAATTCCAGCAGCAGGTATGGGTGACACATCTTCTTCTTTAGCAGGTGGCAGCCTGGCAACTGCTGCAGAAAGTCCAGCAGAGCCCCACTCACACTGGGCCACCCACAAAGCCGTGGCCTCTCACTCCCTCCCACCAGCCCAGCCCCGAGACTGCTGACAGGGCAGAGAAAATGGCGTCAGGCACGGCTGCAGGGGCTCTTGCTGCCTGGAGTGGTATTTATAGTGATCTCAACCCAGGCACACCTGGGGAGGGCTGGCCGGCACGGTAAGGCTGCCCAGGTCAGCCAATCATCACCCCTCAGGGGCTCACAGTTGCAGAAAATGGAACTTGCTGAACCGGCCAGGTCCAAGGAACAGGTGTGGGCTCCTGAGAGTCAGGATAGACAAGGGGCTGCAGCTTTGGCTTGTTTTCTAATCATTTTATCTGGCCCATGAGTGGGAGACAACTTCAAGAAAACCCTCTCCTAATGAGAGGAACCCAGGAGTCAGGGAGAGGAGGGGTGGGTGGTGGTTGGAGACAGAGGCCTGGTGCCCCGGGTGCAGTGGAAGTCTCTGGAAGACCAGGTGGAGGGAGGCCTCACGGAGTGATGCCCAGGGTCACAGACCTGTCGCAGCTGCTGTTTGTTAGTTCAAGTCCTGCTCTGAGGTGCTCTGTGTCAGCTCTGAGCGACAGGTGAGCTGGGGGTGCTCTGCAATGAGGGCTATGTGCACGGTTCCTGTGTGCCCAGCCCTGCCACGGTACCTGCAAGGGTAGCTCTGTATCCTGGGAGGGGCCTGACCACGAGAGCCCTGTGGGCTGGGGTGGGGGTGGGGTACCTGCCCAGGTGAGCTCCATATTCTGGGATTGGTCTGACCACGAGAGCCCCATGGGCTGCTGGGGACCTGGTAAAGGATGTCAGGACAGTCAGTGAAGCCACCGAGGATATACCTCCAGTTGCTCCTAATTCCTACACCCTGCTGGTCATTCTACCAACCACCAGGACATGGTATTCTGTATTAGTCTTCAATGATGCCTTCTTTTGTATTCCATTAGTCCCAGAGTCACAAGAAATTTTGGCTTGTGAGTGGCAGGACTCAACATACAACTAAAACAATACTTCCGGGCCGTCTGGCCCCAAGGGTGCAAAAATTCCCACCCCATCTTTGGGGAAAGCTTAGCTAAAGACCTAAAAGTTCTACCTCTGGAAAAGGAAACCCTCCTTCAATATGCAGACGACATTCTGATCGCCAGCCCTACTAAGGAGGCCTCTGAACTACCAAGCCAATAAAGGATAGAAGTTGTCCAAGAAAAAGCTCAAATATCACAGACTGCCGTGACCTGCCTGGGCTTCATTCTCACAGAAGGTTGGAGAAGTCCATCCCAGGAAAGGGAAGAAACCATTTTCAGCCTTACCCCTTTCTAAAACTAGAAGACAGCTTAGGGGTTCCTGGGGAGGCCAGGGTTTGCTGCTTCTGGATCCCTAACTACAGTCTACTAGCTGGGCCTCTATATGAAACACTGAAAGGAAAAGATGATGATCCTTTTGAATAGAATCCAGAAGTGGCCTTTCAAGAATGGAAAGAGCAGTCAATTCAGACCCTTGCCCTGGAACTCCCTAATTTAGCTAAACCCTTTGACCTTTACATTCCCGGTGAAAGGTGAATCGCCATTGGAGAATTAGTGCAAAACCTGGGACCACTTGAAATGGAACAATGCAAGAATGCCATCCAGGTAGGATAAACTATGGTCACCAAGGGGCTTGGCCCACTGCCACATCTGGCCAAGATACTGGCGGTATCTAAAAACCTGGAAATCAGCAGCCCAAAAGGCCACCTCCCTCCTAAGGGGAAAGGACCCCACGTGGTGATCCTAACCACCAACCATGCCCTGAAGTTGCAGGGTTCGCTCCGTGGGCACACCGACCTCGAGTGAGGAGGCCCTCCAACTCCAACATCCAGAGAGATAACCGGGGGCAACAGGGCACCATGACGACTCGTGTGAACATCACTTGACCTGGAGTTTCTCTCATAAAACAACAAGAGTGTGTCCCAAAAGAGTAGACTACTGCTTGCAGGACTTACTGCACCCAGAGGGGAGCTAATAATCTTGGCGGGGGAACCGTATATCACACTGTCACCATAGAAAAGCCTACAGACACCGTGATGATGGTGGCCAGTAAGACCGGCTGGACTCTTGTTTACTTCAAAAGGCTGTTGACTCAGTGGCCATCATGGTCCTTGATCACCACTGACCCTGGACTGTCTGGGAGTTGAGCGGGCAGGGCTCTGACACCTGGTGCTGTTTGTACGTTAATTCAGGGGCCTAATTGAAGAAAGCGCAGACTACTGGTCAGAGCATCTAGGCTGGCAGAAACGGTCGGCTAAGGTGGCCGAACAAATGTGGGGCGGGGTGAAACCGGCCCCCACAGCGTCTCTGCACATCTCTTTCCTGGACCCTTAAAGGTCATTAGAATCTATAACACTTCCAATGCTGGTGCTCAGGTGGACGAGCAGGGAGGCAGGGGGCCTGGGGACAATCAACGTCACCTGGAGGCTGCTGGGGAGAAGCTCTGACCCTCGCCCCAGGGTATGAGGGCTCCCAACTCAGCACTCAGCAGTTACAGAAGAAGGGTCTGCACCCTCAGCACTCCAAGAATGAGGAACGGGACAAAAGGCAGAGGGGGGGTTTGTCCCCAGCAAAGCCCATTAAAAATCCCTGGGAGATAAAAATAGAATCTGGGCAATAAAGTCAAGTCTAACCTTTTTTATCCTTTGTGCTTTGTCTAATTTCACGTGCTCCTAGGGTCCCGCATGCAGAGGTTCCACACCCGGCACTTCAGACCAGATTTCCTAGTGCAGAATGGCTGGGTCGACACCTCAGCTCCTGGGGCCCAGTGCAGACTCCGCGATATAGAGCCTGAGCTACAGCCAACCCGGCCCTCGAGAGCTCCGCCCCCTCCCTCCCACTGACTCTGACAGGATCTCTACACAGCAGCCCAGCCCACAGCCCACGGGGTAGTACATGCTCTCACCTCTCCATTCTCTGATCAAAATATAAAGTTTCCTTTGCTTGTGAACCAAACTCAGTCTCGATCTGTTGGCCCCAATGACACTGGGCAGGGGGACACTTGTTGGGGTCCACTCTGGAGGATCAGTAACAGAAATTGAGACTATTGTAACCTCAATGAACAGATGTGTGAGCCAAAGTGTAGTTAACATAGAACAGTGTATAAGGCTCGGGTAAAATAAGATGTTTCTAACACTTCCATTGGATATTTCCATCACTTTATTATAAGCAAGTTCAGTGAAAAGGTTTGTCTTATTTGTCAGCTCAATATTAGAGAAATGAAGTGATTTCTTTCCAAGGATGTACATCTAATAATCTTGGTTAAACCTTCAATCTTGTTTTAAATGCTTTTCCATTGAAAATGATACCTCTCTTTCAGCTCCCCCATTTCTGAGAAGTATAAAATCTTATAATTTATTATTACCAAAGGGGAAAGGTGGGAGGAGGGATAAATTAACAGTTTGGGATTAACACATACACACTGCTATGTATAAAATAGATCATCAACAAGGAACTACTGTATAGCACAGGGAACTACACTCAACATTTTGCAATAACCTATAAGGGGAAATAATCTGAAAAAGAATAGATATTTTTATTGACATCATCTATCAATGACAGTTAAAGTGTAACCTAAGGGAAGCTGGTGGTGAGTGCTTCTGACCCTGAAGACTTCAATCATCTAAAGTTTGGACTCTGCCTACTTCCCAAGGCCCTTAATGAACATATGTGTAGCCGTAGCTTAAAAAATTCCCCAGTTTGGGTTTCGGGGAGACACTGATTTTGAAAAAGCCCTGGTGTTCTCCTTACATGAATGGGACTCTTCCTACTGCTAAAACATGTCTGTCACACCCAGAGGATGGTATACCGTCTGATCGGGAAGAGTTTGGAAAAGGCATCTCATCTCCTCATCTCCTGGTGCTCGGGTTCACCCCTCCAGCGTCTTTACTAACAGTCTCCCCACTTGGAGATGTCAGCACTGTCAACATCCTGTTGCGTACAGTTTGGAATTTGTCCAGAGGATGAAGCGGAAGGATGAGGAACAATGAGAGGCAAGTCCTACGTGTTCAGACAGGCACATGTCACTCTAATTTCCAATCAGGAAGACGAATTGACCAAAGGCTAGGGTTGCCCATGGAAACAGTATAGGGCTTGAGGAAATCCCGCTGCTTTGTGGCCAGTTCCCATAAACACAAGTTGAACAATAGAACTCAGGGGCAGTAAAATTCACAAAACTGCAGAGTTGAAAATATCCATCACTGAAAAATGTCTTGAGGAAAGTCAGAGAAAAGGACTTGTAAGCAAGGGAGAATGGCAGGAAAGGGATTTGAGGAGGTAGAAAGGACTCGCCGTTAAGCACAAGAAAAGGAGCTGAACATTGCCAACATTGCAGTTGGCCAAAAAGGGTGTATGCGTTTTTTTGTGTATATATTCAAGAAAAGAGCGTACACCTTTTTAGCCAACCAAACAGGTGGGCACTGGAAGTCAATACTACAAAAGACATCACTTCGCATCAGTCAGAAGAGCCATCCTCATAAAGCGTAAACAACAGAAATGCAGGACAGGGCAAGGAGAAGAGGGAGCCCTGTGAGACTTATAGTGGAAATGTATATTGCCAACGGCCATTCTGGAGAAGTGTATTGTGTTTACTAAAGCATCTAAACAATGAGCTACAGAGCATAGGGCACTTGCACTCATGGGCGTATATCTTGGGAAAAACAAAAATCGAGAGGACACAGGCACCCCAATGTTTACCCCCTCTCTGTTTAAAAGATCCTCGACTAGGATATAACTTAAATGTCTCTGGAGGGAAAAAATGGATAGAGATGTGGTACTTAGGTAGAGTGGAATATTATTCAGCCTGGAAATCAATGAAATATGGCCAGCTGTAACAACTCCGGAGGAGTTACGTATGATCATTCTAAGTGACAGAATTCAAAAAGAAGAAGACACATATCATAAGATATCACTTAAAGGTGGAATCCAAAATGGCTACACATGAAATAAATTACAAAACAAAAACATAGTCAAATATGTAGAAAACACGCATAAGGCTGCTAAACGGGAAAGGTGGGGAGGGGTGAGGCATCATCCAGGAGGTTGAAATTAGCAAAGATACCATTCCAAATACCAAACTGATAATCAACAAGGCCTACACGGTAGCTAAAAGAACTGCACTCAGCACACTCAAGTCACCGGAAAAGAATATATACGACTGGTAAGAATCTGAAAAAGAATTTATTGATGTCTCTCTGTACGTGAATCAAGTGGATGTACAGCAGCAAGAAACAGAGCTTTGAAAATCAGCTGTAACCAATATAGTAATAAATTGAAAAAAATAAACGACAGAGAGACAGAGAAAACCTCTTACAACTTTTCCTCAGGGACGGTGATGCAACATGGATTGAACACATCTAGACCCACAGCAGGATGAGACATAAGGCTGGAAACTGTTTGCGCTAAGAGAAATGTGAGGTTGGGTGAGGAAATGCACACCCTTTAAAGTAATACTACCTGGTACCCATTCAATGGGTCCCAAATCTGCAGGTTCAAGGGATCTTCCTACAGCTAAAACATGCATGGAAAACCCAGAGGACTGTACACCATGTGATCGGGAGATGTGTCTAAAATGCACCTCATTTATCCTCTCCTGGTGCTCCTGTTCACCATTCCAGCCACGTTACTTAGAAGCTCCCCACTTGGAGAATCAGCACATTTAAACTTCTGTTTCACACATTTTGCAAATTGTGAGGAGGATGAACGGGAAGAGGGGGAACCAATGAGAGAAGAGTTGTAGGGGTTTGGACGGGCACATATCACTCTAATTTCCCATTAAGAATAAGAATTAAAAAAAGGCTCAGCCTGCCTCGCCGGAGCCAAAATAGGGCCTGAAGCAATCCTGCGCGTTTGAGGCCAGCTCACAAAAGAGCAACTTAAAACATGGAGCTCAGGGTCACTGCAATTCACAAACCTGCAGAGTTATAAATGAAAACTAACGTCCAAAAATATGTTGAGGTAAGGCAAAGAAGAGGATCTGAATGCAAGACAGAATTGCAAGAAACAGATTTCAAGAGATAGATTGGACTCGTCTTTAACGCGCATGAAAAGCGGCAGAATTTCGACAATGATGCAGTTGGCCCAAAAGGGCGTATGCGATTTTTCCTGATTATATCCAGGAAAAAACGCATACGCACTTTATGGGCAACGAAGCAAGCAAGCAATGCAAATGTGCACAACAAAGAAGTCTCATTTCCCACCGGTCAAAAGGGCCATCCTAAAAAATTGTAAAAACCAGAAATGCAGGACAGGCCATGGAGAACAGGGAGCCTTTATACGCTGATGGGCAGTGTGTGAACTGCCGAGAGCCACTCTGGAGAAGTGTATGGTGGTTCCTAAATCATCTAAAAACAGAGCTACAGAGCATAGGACACTTCCAATCATGGGAGTATATCTAGGGAAGTCTAAAAATCAACAGGACACAAGCACACCACAGTTTAGGGCTACTCTGTTTACAAGAACCTCAACTTCAGTACACCTTAAATATCCCAGGAAAGAGAACAATGGATAAAGAAGATGTGGTACTTATGTACAATGGAATATCTCTTCACCATGAAATCAATGTAATAAGGCTAGTAGAAGGATAAAGAGTGGATTTAGGTCCGATAATACTACTTGAAATAAGTCAAACAGAAAAAGAAACATATCATAAGATATCACTTATAGAGGGAGGGTAAATATGCCTGCACAAGAAATGAATTACAGAACAGAACAGTGTCTCACATTTAGAAAACACACTTATGTCAGCTTAAGGGGAAAGGAGAGGTGGGGTGATGCATAAAACCAGAGTTTGAAATTAGCACAGATACCGTTCAAGAAACCAAATAGGTATTAGACAAGATCTACACCTTGCTCAATGAACTGGCCTCAACACACCCTATACACCGCAGAGAAATATATCTGAGTAATAAGAATCTTAAAACCCATGTATTGATATATCTCCATAAGGGAATCAAGTGTGTGCAGAGCGGCACAAACACAGCAGTGAAAATGAGCTAAACCCCATTATAGAAATAAATTTTAAAAACAAAACGCAGAAACAATGAAAGAGAGAAAAATTCTTACAAAATTCGCTCAGGGGCTGTGATGCAACCTGGATTGACCACATATAAACCCACAGCTGGATAAGACATAAGGCTGGACACTTGGGGCTGAGAGGATTGGTGAGCTTCGGTGAGCAACTGCCGAAAGTTTAATGCAATACTTCATGCTACTCATTCCAAGGGTCCCAACACTCCAGGTTGAAGGGAATCTTCCTACAGCTAAACCATGCTTGGGAAACCCAGCGACTGGTATACCATATGATCGGGAAAGGTTTCTAAAACGCACCACATTTTTCCTCTCCTGGGGCTCCGGATCGACATTCCAGCCGCTTTACTAACAACATCCCCACATGGAGAGTCAATGTCTTTAAGTTCTGGTATCGCACAGTCTTCAGTTAGTGCGGAGGATGAATGGGAATAGGGGGAACCAGTGAGAAACTAGCTGTAGCGGTTTCAATGGGCACATGTCACTCTAATTTCACATCAGTAAGAAGAATGAACCAAAGGCACAGCAAGGTGCCCCAGAAGAAGAATAGGGCTTCAAGGAATCCTGGTTATGGGGCAAGATCACAAAACTAAGAGCTGAAAAATGGAGCTAAGGGCCACTGCAATTCAAAAACCTGACTTGCCCAAAAAGGGCGTATGCGTTTTTTCCTGAATATATTCAGGAAAAAACGCAAACGCCCTTTTTGGCCAACCAAGCAAGCTTGCAAAGGAAATCTGCACTACAATGAAGTCTCAATTCCCCCCGGTCAAAAGGGCCATCTGAAAAAAGTGTAAAATCCATAAAGGCATGACAGGCCATGGAGAACTGGGAGCCATCTTATGCTGATGGGCAGGATGTAAATTGCCAACAGCCACTCGGGAGAAGTGTATGGTGTTTCCTGAAACATCTAAAAAACAAAGCAACAGAGCCTAGGGCACTTCCACTTATGGTACTATAGTTTAGGGCAATTAAAATCAAAAAGACACAGCCACCCCAAAGTTTGGGATGGCTCTGTTTACAAGAACCTCATATACGGTACAAGTTCAATATCGCAGAAAGTGAAAAATGGATAAAGAAGTTGTGGTACTTACGTACAATGCAGTATCACTCAGCAATGAAATCTATGTCATCAGGCCCGTAGCAGCATAATGAGTGGATTCAGGTATGATGATTCTAACTGAAATAAGTCACACAGAAAAAGAAACATCATAAGATATCACTAATACACGGAATGTAAACTTGGCTACACAGGAACTGAATTCCAAAACAGAACAGGGTCTCAAATTTAGAAAACCAACTTATGCTTGCTTAAGGGGAAAGGTGAGTTGGGGTACTGCATAAAACCAGAGATTGAAATGAGCACAGATATAATTACTTAAGCCAAATATGGAATAGACAAGAGCTACTCCTTGCTCAACGAAATGGACTCAACACCCCATATTAAATGCCTAAGAGTGTACCTGACTAGGAAGTATCTTAAAACCTATGGATTGCTATGTCTCCGAAAGAGAATCAAGCATGTACCCATTCCACGGGTCTCAACTCTCCAGGTTTAAGGGATTCTTCCTTCAGCTAAAACATGCATTTGGAACCCAGAGTATGATCAACCGTGTGATCGGGAGACGTGTTCCAATATGTGTCAGTTTTCGTCCCCTGGTACTCGGGTGCAACATTCCAGACGCTTTACTAACACTCTCCCGACTTGGAGAGTCAGTGCCTTTAACCTCCTGTTTGGCCCAGTTTGCAATTTCTGCGGAAGATGAACAGGAATAGGGAGAACCAATGACAGACTAGCTGGAGGTGTCTGGACGGGCAAATTTAACTCTCATTTCCCACCAGGAAGAGGAATTAACCAAAGGCTCAGCGTGCAGTGCCGAAACCAGATTAGGGCCTGAAGCCATCCTGCGGTGTTGCGGCCAGCTCACGAGAAAGCGAGTTGAAGAAAGGAGCTCAGGGGCACTGTAATTCACAAACCTGCAGAGTTATAAATGACAGCTATCGTCCAAAAATATACTGAAGTAAGGCTGCCAAGAGGACTTGAAAGCGGGGCAGAATTGCAGGAAACCGATTTCAGGAGGTAGACTGGAATTGCATTTAAAGCATAGGAAAAGAGGCAGAACGTCCACAATGATGCACTTGGCCAAAAAGGGCGTATGCGTTTTTTCCTGAATATATTCAGGAAAAAACGCATACGCCCTTTTTGGCCAACCAAGCAAGCTGGGAAAGGAAATCTGCACTACAATGAAGTCTCACTTCCCCCCGGTCAAAAGGGCCATCTGAAAAAAGTGTAAAATCCAGAAAGGCAGGACAGGCCATGGAGAACTGGGAGCCTTGTTATGCTGATGGGCGGGATGTCAATTGCCAACAGCCACTCGGGAGAAGTGTATGGTGTTTCCTGAAACATCTAAAAAACAAAGCAACAGAGCCTAGGGCACTTCCACTTATGGTCCTATAGCTTAGGGAAATTAAAATCAAAAAGACACAGCCACCCCAACGGTTGGGACGGCTCTGTTTACAAGAACCTGGTTTACAGTACAAGTTCAATATCGCAGAAAGTGAAAAATGGATAAAGAAGTTGTGGTACTTACGTACAATGCAATATCACTCAGCAAGGAAATCTATGTCATCAGGCCCGTAGCAGCATAATGAGTGGACTAAGTACGATGAATCTAACTGAAATAAGTCACACAGAAAAAGAAACATCATAAGGTATCACTAATACACGGAATGTAAACTTGGCTACACAGGAACTGAATTCCAAAACAGAACAGGGTCTCAAATTTAGAAACCCAACTTATGCTTGCTTAAGGGGAAAGGTGAGTTGGGGTGCTGCATAAAACCGGAGATTGAAATGAGCACAGATAAAGTTCCTTAAGCCAAATATGGAATAAACAAGAGCTACTCCTTGCTCAACGAAATGGACTCAACACCCCATATTCAACGCCTAGGAATATACCTGACTAGTAAGAATCATAAAACCTATGGATTTATATATCTCTGTAAGAGAATCAAGAGTGTGTACAGCGGCATTAAAGCAGTGAAAATCAGGTAAATCCCATAATAAAAATAAATTTCTTAAACAAAACACAATGACAGTGAAATAGAGAGAAATACTTAAGTAATTCATTCAAGGCTTCTGATGCAACCTGCATTTACCACATCTACACCCAGAGCTGGGTGACACATAAGGCTGGACACTTGGGGCTCATAAGATTGGTGAGGTTCGGTGAGCAAATGAAGACCTTTGAAGTCATATTGCATGGTACCCATTCCACGGGTCTCAACTCTCCAGGTTTAAGGTATTCTTCCTTCAGCTAAAACATGCATGTGGAACCCAGAGTATGATCAACCATGTGATCGAGAAACATGTTCAAATAGGTCTCACTTTTCGTTCCCTGGTACTCGGGTGCAACATGCCAGACGCTTTACTAACACTCTCCCGACTTGGAGAGTCAGTGCCTTTAACCTCCTGTTTGGCCCAGTTTGCAATTTCTGCGGAAGATGAACAGGAATAGGGAGAACCAATGACAGACTAGCTGGAGGTGTCTGGACGGGCAAATTTAACTCTCATTTCCCACCAGGAAGAGGAATTAACCAAAGGCTCAGCGTGCCGTGCCAGAACCAGATTAGGGCCTGAAGCCATCCTGCGGTGTTGCGGCCAGCTCACGAGAAAGCGAGTTGAAGAAAGGAGCTCAGGGGCACTGTAATTCACAAACCTGCAGAGTTATAAATGACAGCTATCGTCCAAAAATATACTGAAGTAAGGCTGCCAAGAGGACTTGAAAGCGGGGCAGTTGCAGGAAACCGATTTCAGGAGGTAGACTAGAATTGCATTTAAAGCATAGGAAAAGAGGCAGAACGTCCACAATGATGCACTTGGCCAAAAAGGGCGTATTCAGGAAAAAACGCATACGCCCTTTTTGGCCAACCAAGCAAGCTTGCAAAGGAAATCTGCACTACAATGAAGTCTCAATTCCCCCTGGTCAAAAGGGCCATCTGAAAAAAGTGTAAAATCCATAAAGGCATGACAGGCCATGGAGAACTGGGAGCCATCTTATGCTGATGGGCAGGATGTAAATTGCCAACAGCCACTCGGGAGAAGTGTATGCTGTTTCCTGAAACATCTAAAAAACAAAGCAACAGAGCCTAGGGCACTTCCACTTATGGTACTATAGTTTAGGGCAATTAAAATCAAAAAGACACAGCCACCCCAAAGTTTGGGATGGCTCTGTTTACAAGAACCTCATATACGGTACAAGTTCAATATCACAGAAAGTGAAAAATGGATAAAGAAGTTGTGGTACTTACGTACAATGCAATATCACTCAGCAATGAAATCTATGTCATCAGGCCCGTAGCAGCATAATGAGTGGATTCAGGTATGATGATTCTAACTGAAATAAGTCACACAGAAAAAGAAACATCATAAGATATCACTAATACACGGAATGTAAACTTGGCTACACAGGAACTGAATTCCAAAACAGAACAGGGTCTCAAATTTAGAAAACCAACTTATGCTTGCTTAAGGGGAAAGGTGAGTTGGGGTACTGCATAAAACCAGAGATTGAAATGAGCACAGATATAATTACTTAAGCCAAATATGGAATAGACAAGAGCTACTCCTTGCTCAACGAAATGGACTCAACACCCCATATTAAATGCCTAAGAGTGTACCTGACTAGGAAGTATCTTAAAACCTATGGATTGCTATGTCTCCGAAAGAGAATCAAGCGTGTGTACAGGGGCATAAACGCAGCAGTGATAGGATTGGAGAAGTTCGGTGAGCAAATGAAGACCCTTTGAAGTCATATTGCATGGTACCCATTCCACGGGTCTCAACTCTCCAGGTTTAAGGCATTCTTCCTTCAGCTAAAACATGCATGTGGAACCCAGAGTATGATCAACCGTGTGATCGGGAGACGTGTTCCAATATGTGTCAGTTTTCGTCCCCTGGTACTCGGGTGCAACAGTCCAGACGCTTTACTAACACTCTCCCGACTTGGAGAGTCAGCGCCTTTAACCTCCTGTTTGGCCCAGTTTGCAATTTCTGCGGAAGATGAACAGGAATAGGGAGAACCAATGACAGACTAGCTGGAGGTGTCTGGACGGGCAAATTTAACTCTCATTTCCCACCAGGAAGAGGAATTAACCAAAGGCTCAGCGTGCCGTGCCGGAACCAGATTAGGGCCTGAAGCCATCCTGCGGTGTTGCGGCCAGCTCACGAGAAAGCGAGTTGAAGAAAGGAGCTCAGGGGCACTGTAATTCACAAACCTGCAGAGTTATAAATGACAGCTATCGTCCAAAAATATACTGAAGTAAGGCTGCCAAGAGGACTTGAATGCGGGGCAGAATTGCAGGAAACCGATTTCAGGAGGTAGACTGGAATTGCATTTAAAGCATAGGAAAAGAGGCAGAACGTCCACAATGATGCACTTGGCCAAAAAGGGCGTATGCGTTTTTTCCTGAATATATTCAGGAAAAAACCCATACGCCCTTTTTGGCCAACCAAGCAAGCTTGCAAAGGAAATCTGCACTACAATGAAGTCTCACTTCCCCCCGGTCAAAAGGGCCATCTGAAAAAAGTGTAAAATCCAGAAAGGCAGGACAGGCCATGGAGAACTGGGAGCCTTGTTATGCTGATGGGCGGGATGTAAATTGCCAACAGCCACTCGGGAGAAGTGTATGGTGTTTCCTGAAACATCTAAAAAACAAAGCAACAGAGCCTAGGGCACTTCCACTTATGGTCCTATAGCTTAGGGAAATTAAAATCAAAAAGACACAGCCACCCCAAAGGTTGGGACGGCTCTGTTTACAAGAACCTGGTTTACGGTACAAGTTCAATATCACAGAAAGTGAAAAATGGATAAAGAAGTTGTGGTACTTACGTACAATGCAATATCACTCAGCAATGAAATCTATGTCATCAGGCCGGTAGCAGCATAATGAGTGGATTCAGGTACGATGATTCTAACTGAAATAAGTCACACAGAAAAAGAAACATCATAAGATATCACTAATACACGGAATGTAACCTTGGCTACACAGGAACTGAATTACAAAACAGAACAGGGTCTCAAATTTAGAAAACCAACTTATGCTTGCTTAAGGGGAAAGGTGAGTTGGGGTGCTGCATAAAACCAGAGAGTTAAATGAGCACAGATAAAGTTCCTTAAGCCAAATATGGAATAGACAAGAGCTACTCCTTGCTCAACGAAATGGACTCAACACCCCATATTAAATGCCTAAGAGTGTACCTGACTAGGAAGTATCTTAAAACCTATGGATTGCTATGTCTCCGAAAGAGAATCAAGCGTGTGTACAGGGGCACTAACGCAGCAGTGATAGGATTGGAGAAGTTCGGTGAGCAAATGAAGACCCTCTGAAGTCATATTGCATGGTACCCATTCCACGGGTCTCAACTCTCCAGGTTTAAGGCATTCTTCCTTCAGCTAAAACATGCATGTGGAACCCAGAGTATGATCAACCGTGTGATCGGGAGACGTGTTCCAATATGTGTCAGTTTTCGTCCCCTGGTACTCGCGTGCAACATTCCAGACGCTTTACTAACACTCTCCCGACTTGGAGAGTCAGCGCCTTTAACCTCCTGTTTGGCCCAGTTTGCAATTTCTGCGGAAGATGAACAGGAATAGGGGAAACCAATGACAGACTAGCTGGAGGTGTCTGGACGGGCAAATTTAACTCTCATTTCCCACCAGGAAGAGGAATTAACCAAAGGCTCAGCGTGCCGTGCTGGAACCAGATTAGGGCCTGAAGCCATCCTGCGGTGTTGCGGCCAGCTCACGAGAAAGCGAGTTGAAGAAAGGAGCTCAGGGGCACTGTAATTCACAAACCTGCAGAGTTATAAATGACAGCTATCGTCCAAAAATATACTGAAGTAAGGCTGCCAAGAGGACTTGAATGCGGGGCAGAATTGCAGGAAACCGATTTCAGGAGGTAGACTGGAATTGCATTTAAAGCATAGGAAAAGAGGCAGAACGTCCACAATGATGCACTTGGCCAAAAAGGGCGTATGCGTTTTTTCCTGAATATATTCAGGAAAAAACGCATACGCCCTTTTTGGCCAACCAAGCAAGCTTGCAAAGGAAATCTGCACTACAATGAAGTCTCACTTCCCCCCGGTCAAAAGGGCCATCTGAAAAAAGTGTAAAATCCAGAAAGTCATGACAGGCCATGGAGAACTGGGAGCCATCTTATGCTGATGGGCAGGATGTAAATTGCCAACAGCCACTCTGGAGAAGTGTTTGGTGTTTCCTGAAACATCTAAAAAACAAAGCAACAGAGCCTAGGGCACTTCCACTTATGGTACTATAGTTTAGGGCAATTAAAATCAAAAAGACACAGCCACCCCAAAGTTTGGGATGGCTCTGTTTACAAGAACCTCATATACGGTACAAGTTCAATATCGCAGAAAGTGAAAAATGGATAAAGAAGTTGTGGTACTTACGTACAATGCAATATCACTCAGCCAGGAAATCTATGTCATCAGGCCCGTAGCAGCATAATGAGTGGACTAAGTACGATGAATCTAACTGAAATAAGTCACACAGAAAAAGAAACATCATAAGATATCACTAATACACGGAATGTAAACTTGGCTACATAGGAACTGAATTCCAAAACAGAACAGGGTCTCAAATTTAGAAAACCAACTTATGCTTGCTTAAGGGGAAAGGTGAGTTGGGGTGCTGCATAAAACCAGAGATTGAAATGAGCACAGATAAAGTTCCTTAAGCCAAATATGGAATAGACAAGAGCTACTCCTTGCTCAACGAAATGGACTCAACACCCCATATTCAACGCCTAGGAATATACCTGACTAGTAAGAGTCATAAAACCTATGGATTTATATATCTCTGTAAGAGAATCAAGAGTGTGTACAGTGGCATTAAAGCAGTGAAAATCAGGTAAATCCCATAATAAAAATAAATTTCTTAAACAAAACACAATGACAGTGAAATAGAGAGAAATACTTAAGTAATTCATTCAAGGCTTCTGATGCAACCTGCATTTACCACATCTACACCCAGAGCTGGGTGACACATAAGGCTGGACACTTGGGGCTCATAAGATTGGTGAGGTTCGGTGAGCAAATGAAGACCTTTGAAGTCATATTGCATGGTACCCATTCCACGGGTCTCAACTCTCCAGGTTTAAGGTATTCTTCCTTCAGCTAAAACATGCATGTGGAACCCAGAGTATGATCAACCATGTGATCGAGAAACATGTTCAAATAGGTCTCACTTTTCGTTCCCTGGTACTCGGGTGCAACATGCCAGACGCTTTACTAACACTCTCCCGACTTGGAGAGTCAGTGCCTTTAACCTCCTGTTTGGCCCAGTTTGCAATTTCTGCGGAAGATGAACAGGAATAGGGAGAACCAATGACAGACTAGCTGGAGGTGTCTGGACGGGCAAATTTAACTCTCATTTCCCACCAGGAAGAGGAATTAACCAAAGGCTCAGCGTGCCATGCCGGAACCAGATTAGGGCCTGAAGCCATCCTGCGGTGTTGCGGCCAGCTCACGAGAAAGCGAGTTGAAGAAAGGAGCTCAGGGGCACTGTAATTCACAAACCTGCAGAGTTATAAATGACAGCTATCGTCCAAAAATATACTGAAGTAAGGCTGCCAAGAGGACTTGAAAGCGGGGCAGTTGCAGGAAACCGATTTCAGGAGGTAGACTGGAATTGCATTTAAAGCATAGGAAAAGAGGCAGAACGTCCACAATGATGCACTTGGCCAAAAAGGGCGTATGCGTTTTTTCCTGAATATATTCAGGAAAAAACGCATACGCCCTTTTTGGCCAACCAAGCAAGCTTGCAAAGGAAATCTGCACTACAATGAAGTCTCACTTCCCCCCGGTCAAAAGGGCCATCTGAAAAAAGTGTAAAATCCAGAAAGGCAGGACAGGCCATGGAGAACTGGGAGCCTTGTTATGCTGATGGGCGGGATGTCAATTGCCAACAGCCACTCGGGAGAAGTGTATGGTGTTTCCTGAAACACCTAAAAAACAAAGCAACAGAGCCTAGGGCACTTCCACTTATGGTCCTATAGCTTAGTTAATTTAAAATCAAAAAGACACAGCCACCCCAAAGGTTGGGACGGTTCTTTTTACTGGAATCTCTTCTACGGCACAAGTTAAATATCCCAGAGAGCAAATAATGGATAAAGAAGTTGCGGTACTTATGTACAACAGAATACCACTCAGCAATGAAATCTATGTCACCAGGTCCATACCAGCATAATGAGTGGATTGAGGCACGATGATTCTAACTGAAATAAGTCACACAAAAAAAGAAACATTGTAAGGTATCACTAATACACGGAATGTGAACTTGGCTACACATGAACTGAATTACAAAACAGAACAGGGTCTCAAGTTTAGAAAACTAACTTATGCTTGCTTAAGGGGGAAGGTGAGTTGCGGTGCTGCATTAAACCAGAGTTTGAAATTAGCACAGATATCGTTCCATAAGCCAAATATGGAATAGACAAGACCTACCCCTTGCTCAACGAAATGGATTCAACAATGAGGTATCACCTCACACCTGGTTGAATAGGCATCATAGAAAATCTACAAGCAAAAAATGCTGGAAAGGGTGTGGAGAAAAGGAACCCTCTTCCACTATTGTTGGGAATATAAATTGATACAGTCACTATGGAGAACAATATGGAATTTCTTAAGAAACTAACAATAGAATTACCATATGATACAGCAATCCCAGTACTGGACATATACCCAGACAAAACCATAAATCAAAAAGAGACATTCACCGCAATGTTCATTGCATCACTATTTACAATATCGAGGTAATGGAAGCAACCTAAATGCCCACAGACAGACGAATGCATAAAGCCGTGGTACATATATAAAATGGAATATTACTAAGCCATGAAAAGGAATGAAATTGGGTCATTTGTAGAGACGTCGATGCATCTAGAGACTGTCATACAGAGTGAAGTAAGTCAGAAAGAGAAAAACAAATCTTGTATATTCATGCATATATGTGGAACCTAGAAAACCTGTACAGATTAACCATTTTGCAAGGCATAAATAGAGCAACAGATGTAGACAACAAACGTATGGACAACAAGGGGGGAAAGCTGTTGGGGGGGGTGGTGGGAGGAGTTGAGAGACTGGGATTGGCATGTATACATTTATATGTATAAAATAGATAACCAATAAGAACCTGCTGTATAAAAATATAAAATAAAATTCAAAATTAAAAAGAAATAAAATTTAAACAATAGAAAAATCAATTATTCCCTTCACATACATGTATTTATATGAATAAATTATTTCCATGCTTATATCTGTAAATACAAAAAAGAGGAATAAAATCTACCTTGAACCCAAAACGAAAAAGAGAAAAAAAACACAGAACCCACCAGTTCCACAGAGGAAAACCGTATCAGGGCACTTGCTCCAGTTGTAAACAATTCTGAAGTTGGTCAGTGGTGGGGAATCGTCTCCCATTCAGCCAGCAGCCCCCACGCAACAAGCGTCCTCATTGCAAAGCTGGGGCACCGTGCCGAGGCATCTGTGAGTAAACGTGAGCTGAGCCCCAGGCCAGTTGCTGCTGAACTATTCCCACCCATCCCAGGTAAAACACCTGAATATATACAAGGACTTGAAAGCCTAGAGGGAGGGCCATAGAGCCACACGAGTGACAGCATGCCGGCCGACTTGGTGCCTGCAGGCCAGCCAGGATGGTCCTGGCTCTGGGTGCTCTTCTGGAAGATGTCCATTTCCCTGCCTGAGATACCCGTCCTGTCCCTGCCCCCACTGCTTTTTTCCTTCCTCACCTCTGCCCAGGGAGAAATTCCAGCAGCAGGTATGGGTGACACATCTTCTTCTTTAGCAGGTGGCAGCCTGGCAACTGCTGCAGAAAGTCCAGCAGAGCCCCACTCACACTGGGCCACCCACAAAGCCGTGGCCTCTCACTCCCTCCCACCAGCCCAGCCCCGAGACTGCTGACAGGGCAGAGAAAATGGCGTCAGGCACGGCTGCAGGGGCTCTTGCTGCCTGGAGTGGTATTTATAGTGATCTCAACCCAGGCACACCTGGGGAGGGCTGGCCGGCACGGTAAGGCTGCCCAGGTCAGCCAATCATCACCCCTCAGGGGCTCACAGTTGCAGAAAATGGAACTTGCTGAACCGGCCAGGTCCAAGGAACAGGTGTGGGCTCCTGAGAGTCAGGATAGACAAGGGGCTGCAGCTTTGGCTTGTTTTCTAATCATTTTATCTGGCCCATGAGTGGGAGACAACTTCAAGAAAACCCTCTCCTAATGAGAGGAACCCAGGAGTCAGGGAGAGGAGGGGTGGGTGGTGGTTGGAGACAGAGGCCTGGTGCCCCGGGTGCAGTGGAAGTCTCTGGAAGACCAGGTGGAGGGAGGCCTCACGGAGTGATGCCCAGGGTCACAGACCTGTCACAGCTGCTGTTTGTTAGTTCAAGTCCTGCTCTGGGGTGCTCTGTGTCAGCTCTGAGTGACAGGTGAGCTGGGGGTGCTCTGCAATGAGGGCTATGTGCACGGTTCCTGTGTGCCCAGCCCTGCCACAGTACCTGCAAGGGTAGCTCTGTATCCTGGGAGGGGCCTGACCACGAGAGCCCTGTGGGCTGGGGTGGGGGTGGGGTACCTGCCCAGGTGAGCTCCATATTCTGGGATTGGTCTGACCACGAGAGCCCCATGGGCTGCTGGGGACCTGGTAAAGGATGTCAGGACAGTCAGTGAAGCCACCGAGGATATACCTCCAGTTGCTCCTAATTCCTACACCCTGCTGGTCATTCTACCAACCACCAGGACATGGTATTCTGTATTAGTCTTCAATGATGCCTTCTTTTGTATTCCATTAGTCCCAGAGTCACAAGAAATTTTGGCTTGTGAGTGGCAGGACTCAACATACAACTAAAACAATACTTCTGGGCCGTCTGGCCCCAAGGGTGCAAAAATTCCCACACCATCTTTGGGGAAAGCTTAGCTAAAGACCTAAAAGTTCTACCTCTGGAAAAGGAAACCCTCCTTCAATATGCAGACGACATTCTGATCGCCAGCCCTACTAAGGAGGCCTCTGAACTACCAAGCCAATAAAGGATAGAAGTTGTCCAAGAAAAAGCTCAAATATCACAGACTGCCGTGACCTGCCTGGGCTTCATTCTCACAGAAGGTTGGAGAAGTCCATCCCAGGAAAGGGAAGAAACCATTTTCAGCCTTACCCCTTTCTAAAACTAGAAGACAGCTTAGGGGTTCCTGGGGAGGCCAGGGTTTGCTGCTTCTGGATCCCTAACTACAGTCTACTAGCTGGGCCTCTATATGAAACACTGAAAGGAAAAGATGATGATCCTTTTGAATAGAATCCAGAAGTGGCCTTTCAAGAATGGAAAGAGCAGTCAATTCAGACCCTTGCCCTGGAACTCCCTAATTTAGCTAAACCCTTTGACCTTTACATTCCCGGTGAAAGGTGAATCGCCATTGGAGAATTAGTGCAAAACCTGGGACCACTTGAAATGGAACAATGCAAGAATGCCATCCAGGTAGGATAAACTATGGTCACCAAGGGGCTTGGCCCACTGCCACATCTGGCCAAGATACTGGCGGTATCTAAAAACCTGGAAATCAGCAGCCCAAAAGGCCACCTCCCTCCTAAGGGGAAAGGACCCCACGTGGTGATCCTAACCACCAACCATGCCCTGAAGTTGCAGGGTTCGCTCCGTGGGCACACCGACCTCGAGTGAGGAGGCCCTCCAACTCCAACATCCAGAGAGATAACCGGGGGCAACAGGGCACCATGACGACTCGTGTGAACATCACTTGACCTGGAGTTTCTCTCATAAAACAACAAGAGTGTGTCCCAAAAGAGTAGACTACTGCTTGCAGGACTTACTGCACCCAGAGGGGAGCTAATAATCTTGGCGGGGGAACCGTATATCACACTGTCACCATAGAAAAGCCTACAGACACCGTGATGATGGTGGCCAGTAAGACCGGCTGGACTCTTGTTTACTTCAAAAGGCTGTTGACTCAGTGGCCATCATGGTCCTTGATCACCACTGACCCTGGACTGTCTGGGAGTTGAGCGGGCAGGGCTCTGACACCTGGTGCTGTTTGTACGTTAATTCAGGGGCCTAATTGAAGAAAGCGCAGACTACTGGTCAGAGCATCTAGGCTGGCAGAAACGGTCGGCTAAGGTGGCCGAACAAATGTGGGGCGGGGTGAAACCGGCCCCCACAGCGTCTCTGCACATCTCTTTCCTGGACCCTTAAAGGTCATTAGAATCTATAACACTTCCAATGCTGGTGCTCAGGTGGACGAGCAGGGAGGCAGGGGGCCTGGGGACAATCAACGTCACCTGGAGGCTGCTGGGGAGAAGCTCTGACCCTCGCCCCAGGGTATGAGGGCTCCCAACTCAGCACTCAGCAGTTACAGAAGAAGGGTCTGCACCCTCAGCACTCCAAGAATGAGGAACGGGACAAAAGGCAGAGGGGGGGTTTGTCCCCAGCAAAGCCCATTAAAAATCCCTGGGAGATAAAAATAGAATCTGGGCAATAAAGTCAAGTCTAACCTTTTTTATCCTTTGTGCTTTGTCTAATTTCACGTGCTCCTAGGGTCCCGCATGCAGAGGTTCCACACCCGGCACTTCAGACCAGATTTCCTAGTGCAGAATGGCTGGGTCGACACCTCAGCTCCTGGGGCCCAGTGCAGACTCCGCGATATAGAGCCTGAGCTACAGCCAACCCGGCCCTCGAGAGCTCCGCCCCCTCCCTCCCACTGACTCTGACAGGATCTCTACACAGCAGCCCAGCCCACAGCCCACGGGGTAGTACATGCTCTCACCTCTCCATTCTCTGATCAAAATATAAAGTTTCCTTTGCTTGTGAACCAAACTCAGTCTCGATCTGTTGGCCCCAATGACACTGGGCAGGGGGACACTTGTTGGGGTCCACTCTGGAGGATCAGTAACAGAAATTGAGACTATTGTAACCTCAATGAACAGATGTGTGAGCCAAAGTGTAGTTAACATAGAACAGTGTATAAGGCTCGGGTAAAATAAGATGTTTCTAACACTTCCATTGGATATTTCCATCACTTTATTATAAGCAAGTTCAGTGAAAAGGTTTGTCTTATTTGTCAGCTCAATATTAGAGAAATGAAGTGATTTCTTTCCAAGGATGTACATCTAATAATCTTGGTTAAACCTTCAATCTTGTTTTAAATGCTTTTCCATTGAAAATGATACCTCTCTTTCAGCTCCCCCATTTCTGAGAAGTATAAAATCTTATAATTTATTATTACCAAAGGGGAAAGGTGGGAGGAGGGATAAATTAACAGTTTGGGATTAACACATACACACTGCTATGTATAAAATAGATCATCAACAAGGAACTACTGTATAGCACAGGGAACTACACTCAACATTTTGCAATAACCTATAAGGGGAAATAATCTGAAAAAGAATAGATATTTTTATTGACATCATCTATCAATGACAGTTAAAGTGTAACCTAAGGGAAGCTGGTGGTGAGTGCTTCTGACCCTGAAGACTTCAATCATCTAAAGTTTGGACTCTGCCTACTTCCCAAGGCCCTTAATGAACATATGTGTAGCCGTAGCTTAAAAAATTCCCCAGTTTGGGTTTCGGGGAGACACTGATTTTGAAAAAGCCCTGGTGTTCTCCTTACATGAATGGGACTCTTCCTACTGCTAAAACATGTCTGTCACACCCAGAGGATGGTATACCGTCTGATCGGGAAGAGTTTGGAAAAGGCATCTCATCTCCTCATCTCCTGGTGCTCGGGTTCACCCCTCCAGCGTCTTTACTAACAGTCTCCCCACTTGGAGATGTCAGCACTGTCAACATCCTGTTGCGTACAGTTTGGAATTTGTCCAGAGGATGAAGCGGAAGGATGAGGAACAATGAGAGGCAAGTCCTACGTGTTCAGACAGGCACATGTCACTCTAATTTCCAATCAGGAAGACGAATTGACCAAAGGCTAGGGTTGCCCATGGAAACAGTATAGGGCTTGAGGAAATCCCGCTGCTTTGTGGCCAGTTCCCATAAACACAAGTTGAACAATAGAACTCAGGGGCAGTAAAATTCACAAAACTGCAGAGTTGAAAATATCCATCACTGAAAAATGTCTTGAGGAAAGTCAGAGAAAAGGACTTGGAAGCAAGGGAGAATGGCAGGAAAGGGATTTGAGGAGGTAGAAAGGACTCGCCGTTAAGCACAAGAAAAGGAGCTGAACATTGCCAACATTGCAGTTGGCCAAAAAGGGTGTATGCGTTTTTTTGTGTATATATTCAAGAAAAGAGCGTACACCTTTTTAGCCAACCAAACAGGTGGGCACTGGAAGTCAATACTACAAAAGACATCACTTCGCATCAGTCAGAAGAGCCATCCTCATAAAGCGTAAACAACAGAAATGCAGGACAGGGCAAGGAGAAGAGGGAGCCCTGTGAGACTTATAGTGGAAATGTATATTGCCAACGGCCATTCTGGAGAAGTGTATTGTGTTTACTAAAGCATCTAAACAATGAGCTACAGAGCATAGGGCACTTGCACTCATGGGCGTATATCTTGGGAAAAACAAAAATCGAGAGGACACAGGCACCCCAATGTTTACCCCCTCTCTGTTTAAAAGATCCTCGACTAGGATATAACTTAAATGTCTCTGGAGGGAAAAAATGGATAGAGATGTGGTACTTAGGTAGAGTGGAATATTATTCAGCCTGGAAATCAATGAAATATGGCCAGCTGTAACAACTCCGGAGGAGTTACGTATGATCATTCTAAGTGACAGAATTCAAAAAGAAGAAGACACATATCATAAGATATCACTTAAAGGTGGAATCCAAAATGGCTACACATGAAATAAATTACAAAACAAAAACATAGTCAAATATGTAGAAAACACGCATAAGGCTGCTAAACGGGAAAGGTGGGGAGGGGTGAGGCATCATCCAGGAGGTTGAAATTAGCAAAGATACCATTCCAAATACCAAACTGATAATCAACAAGGCCTACACGGTAGCTAAAAGAACTGCACTCAGCACACTCAAGTCACCGGAAAAGAATATATACGACTGGTAAGAATCTGAAAAAGAATTTATTGATGTCTCTCTGTACGTGAATCAAGTGGATGTACAGCAGCAAGAAACAGAGCTTTGAAAATCAGCTGTAACCAATATAGTAATAAATTGAAAAAAATAAACGACAGAGAGACAGAGAAAACCTCTTACAACTTTTCCTCAGGGACGGTGATGCAACATGGATTGAACACATCTAGACCCACAGCAGGATGAGACATAAGGCTGGAAACTGTTTGCGCTAAGAGAAATGTGAGGTTGGGTGAGGAAATGCACACCCTTTAAAGTAATACTACCTGGTACCCATTCAATGGGTCCCAAATCTGCAGGTTCAAGGGATCTTCCTACAGCTAAAACATGCATGGAAAACCCAGAGGACTGTACACCATGTGATCGGGAGATGTGTCTAAAATGCACCTCATTTATCCTCTCCTGGTGCTCCTGTTCACCATTCCAGCCACGTTACTTAGAAGCTCCCCACTTGGAGAATCAGCACATTTAAACTTCTGTTTCACACATTTTGCAAATTGTGAGGAGGATGAACGGGAAGAGGGGGAACCAATGAGAGAAGAGTTGTAGGGGTTTGGACGGGCACATATCACTCTAATTTCCCATTAAGAATAAGAATTAAAAAAAGGCTCAGCCTGCCTCGCCGGAGCCAAAATAGGGCCTGAAGCAATCCTGCGGGTTTGAGGCCAGCTCACAAAAGAGCAACTTAAAACATGGAGCTCAGGGTCACTGCAATTCACAAACCTGCAGAGTTATAAATGAAAACTAACGTCCAAAAATATGTTGAGGTAAGGCAAAGAAGAGGATCTGAATGCAAGACAGAATTGCAAGAAACAGATTTCAAGAGATAGATTGGACTCGTCTTTAACGCACATGAAAAGCGGCAGAATTTCGACAATGATGCAGTTGGCCCAAAAGGGCGTATGCGATTTTTCCTGATTATATCCAGGAAAAAACGCATACGCACTTTATGGGCAACGAAGCAAGCAAGCAATGCAAATGTGCACAACAAAGAAGTCTCATTTCCCACCGGTCAAAAGGGCCATCCTAAAAAATTGTAAAAACCAGAAATGCAGGACAGGCCATGGAGAACAGGGAGCCTTTATACGCTGATGGGCAGTGTGTGAACTGCCGAGAGCCACTCTGGAGAAGTGTATGGTGGTTCCTAAATCATCTAAAAACAGAGCTACAGAGCATAGGACACTTCCAATCATGGGAGTATATCTAGGGAAGTCTAAAAATCAACAGGACACAAGCACACCACAGTTTAGGGCTACTCTGTTTACAAGAACCTCAACTTCAGTACACCTTAAATATCCCAGGAAAGAGAACAATGGATAAAGAAGATGTGGTACTTATGTACAATGGAATATCTCTTCACCATGAAATCAATGTAATAAGGCTAGTAGAAGGATAAAGAGTGGATTTAGGTCCGATAATACTACTTGAAATAAGTCAAACAGAAAAAGAAACATATCATAAGATATCACTTATAGAGGGAGGGTAAATATGCCTGCACAAGAAATGAATTACAGAACAGAACAGTGTCTCACATTTAGAAAACACACTTATGTCAGCTTAAGGGGAAAGGAGAGGTGGGGTGATGCATAAAACCAGAGTTTGAAATTAGCACAGATACCGTTCAAGAAACCAAATAGGTATTAGACAAGATCTACACCTTGCTCAATGAACTGGCCTCAACACACCCTATACACCGCAGAGAAATATATCTGAGTAATAAGAATCTTAAAACCCATGTATTGATATATCTCCATAAGGGAATCAAGTGTGTGCAGAGCGGCACAAACACAGCAGTGAAAATGAGCTA
This sequence comes from Lagenorhynchus albirostris, assembly GCF_949774975.1. Classification (NCBI taxonomy): domain Eukaryota; kingdom Metazoa; phylum Chordata; class Mammalia; order Artiodactyla; family Delphinidae; genus Lagenorhynchus; species Lagenorhynchus albirostris. The sequence goes on along the minus strand of NW_026783620.1, from coordinate 343,491 downwards.
AACCCCATTATAGAAATAAATTTTAAAAACAAAACGCAGAAACAATGAAAGAGAGAAAAATTCTTACAAAATTCGCTCAGGGGCTGTGATGCAACCTGGATTGACCACATATAAACCCACAGCTGGATAAGACATAAGGCTGGACACTTGGGGCTGAGAGGATTGGTGAGCTTCGGTGAGCAACTGCCGAAAGTTTAATGCAATACTTCATGCTACTCATTCCAAGGGTCCCAACACTCCAGGTTGAAGGGAATCTTCCTACAGCTAAACCATGCTTGGGAAACCCAGCGACTGGTATACCATATGATCGGGAAAGGTTTCTAAAACGCACCACATTTTTCCTCTCCTGGGGCTCCGGATCGACATTCCAGCCGCTTTACTAACAACATCCCCACATGGAGAGTCAATGCCTTTAAGTTCTGGTATCGCACAGTCTTCAGTTAGTGCGGAGGATGAATGGGAATAGGGGGAACCAGTGAGAAACTAGCTGTAGCGGTTTCAATGGGCACATGTCACTCTAATTTCACATCAGTAAGAAGAATGAACCAAAGGCACAGCAAGGTGCCCCAGAAGAAGAATAGGGCTTCAAGGAATCCTGTGGTTATGGGGCAAGATCACAAAACTAAGAGCTGAAAAATGGAGCTAGGGGCCACGCAATTCAAGAACCTGACTTGCCCAAAAAGGGCGTATGTGTTTCTTTCTGAATATATTCAGGAAAAAACGCATACGCCCTTTTTGGCCAACCAAGCAAGCTTGCAAAGGAAATCTGCACTACAATGAAGTCTCAATTCCCCCCGGTCAAAAGGGCCATCTGAAAAAAGTGTAAAATCCATAAAGGCAGGACAGGCCATGGAGAACTGGGAGCCATCTTATGCTGATGGGCAGGATGTAAATTGCCAAGAGCCACTCGGGAGAAGTGTATGGTGTTTCCTGAAACATCTAAAAAACAAAGCAACAGAGCCTAGGGCACTTCCACTTATGGTACTATAGTTTAGGGCAATTAAAATCAAAAAGACACAGCCACCCCAAAGTTTGGGATGGCTCTGTTTACAAGAACCTCATATACGGTACAAGTTCAATATCGCAGAAAGTGAAAAATGGATAAAGAAGTTGTGGTACTTACGTACAATGCAGTATCACTCAGCAATGAAATCTATGTCATCAGGCCCGTAGCAGCATAATGAGTGGATTCAGGTATGATGATTCTAACTGAAATAAGTCACACAGAAAAAGAAACATCATAAGATATCACTAATACACGGAATGTAAACTTGGCTACACAGGAACTGAATTCCAAAACAGAACAGGGTCTCAAATTTAGAAAACCAACTTATGCTTGCTTAAGGCGAAAGGTGAGTTGGGGTACTGCATAAAACCAGAGATTGAAATGAGCACAGATATAAATACTTAAGCCAAATATGGAATAGACAAGAGCTACTCCTTGCTCAACGAAATGGACTCAACACCCCATATTCAACGCCTAGGAATATACCTGACTAGTAAGAATCATAAAACCTATGGATTTATATATCTCTGTAAGAGAATCAAGAGTGTGTACAGCGGCATTAAAGCAGTGAAAATCAGGTAAATCCCATAATAAAAATAAATTTCTTAAACAAAACACAATGACAGTGAAATAGAGAGAAATACTTAAGTAATTCATTCAAGGCTTCTGATGCAACCTGCATTTACCACATCTACACCCAGAGCTGGGTGACACATAAGGCTGGACACTTGGGGCTCATAAGATTGGTGAGGTTCGGTGAGCAAATGAAGACCTTTGAAGTCATATTGCATGGTACCCATTCCACGGGTCTCAACTCTCCAGGTTTAAGGTATTCTTCCTTCAGCTAAAACATGCATGTGGAACCCAGAGTATGATCAACCATGTGATCGAGAAACATGTTCAAATAGGTCTCACTTTTCGTTCCCTGGTACTCGGGTGCAACATGCCAGACGCTTTACTAACACTCTCCCGACTTGGAGAGTCAGTGCCTTTAACCTCCTGTTTGGCCCAGTTTGCAATTTCTGCGGAAGATGAACAGGAATAGGGAGAACCAATGACAGACTAGCTGGAGGTGTCTGGACGGGCAAATTTAACTCTCATTTCCCACCAGGAAGAGGAATTAACCAAAGGCTCAGCGTGCCATGCCGGAACCAGATTAGGGCCTGAAGCCATCCTGCGGTGTTGCGGCCAGCTCACGAGAAAGCGAGTTGAAGAAAGGAGCTCAGGGGCACTGTAATTCACAAACCTGCAGAGTTATAAATGACAGCTATCGTCCAAAAATATACTGAAGTAAGGCTGCCAAGAGGACTTGAAAGCGGGGCAGTTGCAGGAAACCGATTTCAGGAGGTAGACTAGAATTGCATTTAAAGCATAGGAAAAGAGGCAGAACGTCCACAATGATGCACTTGGCCAAAAAGGGCGTATGCGTTTTTTCCTGAATATATTCAGGAAAAAACGCATACGCCCTTTTTGGCCAACCAAGCAAGCTTGCAAAGGAAATCTGCACTACAATGAAGTCTCACTTCCCCCCGGTCAAAAGGGCCATCTGAAAAAAGTGTAAAATCCAGAAAGGCAGGACAGGCCATGGAGAACTGGGAGCCTTGTTATGCTGATGGGCGGGATGTCAATTGCCAACAGCCACTCGGGAGAAGTGTATGGTGTTTCCTGAAACACCTAAAAAACAAAGCAACAGAGCCTAGGGCACTTCCACTTATGGTCCTATAGGTTAGTTAATTTAAAATCAAAAAGACACAGCCACCCCAAAGGTTGGGACGGTTCTTTTTACTGGAATCTCTTCTACGGCACAAGTTAAATATCCCAGAGAGCAAATAATGGATAAAGAAGTTGCGGTACTTATGTACAACAGAATACCACTCAGCAATGAAATCTATGTCACCAGGCCCGTACCAGCATAATGAGTGGATTGAGGCACGATGATTCTAACTGAAATAAGTCACACAAAAAAAGAAACATTGTAAGGTATCACTAATACATGGAATGTGAACTTGGCTACACATGAACTGAATTACAAAACAGAACAGGGTCTCAAGTTTAGAAAACTAACTTATGCTTGCTTAAGGGGGAAGGTGAGTTGCGGTGCTGCATTAAACCAGAGTTTGAAATTAGCACAGATACCGTTCCATAAGCCAAATATGGAATAGACAAGACCTACCCCTTGCTCAACGAAATGGATTCAACAATGAGGTATCACCTCACACCTGGTTGAATAGGCATCATAGAAAATCTACAAGCAAAAAATGCTGGAAAGGGTGTGGAGATAAGGAACCCTCTTCCACTATTGTTGGGAATATAAATTGATACAGTCACTATGGAGAACAATATGGAATTTCTTAAGAAACTAACAATAGAATTACCATATGATACAGCAATCCCAGTACTGGACATATACCCAGACAAAACCATAAATCAAAAAGAGACATTCACCGCAATGTTCATTGCATCACTATTTACAATATCGAGGTAATGGAAGCAACCTAAATGCCCACAGACAGACGAATGCATAAAGCCGTGGTACATATATAAAATGGAATATTACTAAGCCATGAAAAGGAATGAAATTGGGTCATTTGTAGAGACGTCGATGCATCTAGAGACTGTCATACAGAGTGAAGTAAGTCAGAAAGAGAAAAACAAATCTTGTATATTCATGCATATATGTGGAACCTAGAAAACCTGTACAGATTAACCATTTTGCGAGGCATAAATAGAGCAACAGATGTAGACAACAAACGTATGGACAACAAGGGGGGAAAGCTGTTGGGGGGGGGTGGTGGGAGGAGTTGAGAGACTGGGATTGGCATGTATACATTTATATGTATAAAATAGATAACCAATAAGAACCTGCTGTATAAAAATATAAAATAAAATTCAAAATTAAAAAGAAATAAAATTTAAACAATAGAAAAATCAATTATTCCCTTCACATACATGTATTTATATGAATAAATTATTTCCATGCTTATATCTGTAAATACAAAAAAGAGGAATAAAATCTACCTTGAACCCAAAACGAAAAAGAGAAAGAAAACACAGAACCCACCAGTTCCACAGAGGAAAACCGTATCAGGGCACTTGCTCCAGTTGTAAACAATTCTGAAGTTGGTCAGTGGTGGGGAATCGTCTCCCATTCAGCCAGCAGCCCCCACGCAACAAGCGTCCTCATTGCAAAGCTGGGGCACCGTGCCGAGGCATCTGTGAGTAAACGTGAGCTGAGCCCCAGGCCAGTTGCTGCTGAACTATTCCCACCCATCCCAGGTAAAACACCTGAATATATACAAGGACTTGAAAGCCTAGAGGGAGGGCCATAGAGCCACACGAGTGACAGCATGCCGGCCGACTTGGTGCCTGCAGGCCAGCCAGGATGGTCCTGGCTCTGGGTGCTCTTCTGGAAGATGTCCATTTCCCTGCCTGAGATACCCGTCCTGTCCCTGCCCCCACTGCTTTTTTCCTTCCTCACCTCTGCCCAGGGAGAAATTCCAGCAGCAGGTATGGGTGACACATCTTCTTCTTTAGCAGGTGGCAGCCTGGCAACTGCTGCAGAAAGTCCAGCAGAGCCCCACTCACACTGGGCCACCCACAAAGCCGTGGCCTCTCACTCCCTCCCACCAGCCCAGCCCCGAGACTGCTGACAGGGCAGAGAAAATGGCGTCAGGCACGGCTGCAGGGGCTCTTGCTGCCTGGAGTGGTATTTATAGTGATCTCAACCCAGGCACACCTGGGGAGGGCTGGCCGGCACGGTAAGGCTGCCCAGGTCAGCCAATCATCACCCCTCAGGGGCTCACAGTTGCAGAAAATGGAACTTGCTGAACCGGCCAGGTCCAAGGAACAGGTGTGGGCTCCTGAGAGTCAGGATAGACAAGGGGCTGCAGCTTTGGCTTGTTTTCTAATCATTTTATCTGGCCCATGAGTGGGAGACAACTTCAAGAAAACCCTCTCCTAATGAGAGGAACCCAGGAGTCAGGGAGAGGAGGGGTGGGTGGTGGTTGGAGACAGAGGCCTGGTGCCCCGGGTGCAGTGGAAGTCTCTGGAAGACCAGGTGGAGGGAGGCCTCACGGAGTGATGCCCAGGGTCACAGACCTGTCACAGCTGCTGTTTGTTAGTTCAAGTCCTGCTCTGGGGTGCTCTGTGTCAGCTCTGAGTGACAGGTGAGCTGGGGGTGCTCTGCAATGAGGGCTATGTGCACGGTTCCTGTGTGCCCAGCCCTGCCACAGTACCTGCAAGGGTAGCTCTGTATCCTGGGAGGGGCCTGACCACGAGAGCCCTGTGGGCTGGGGTGGGGGTGGGGTACCTGCCCAGGTGAGCTCCATATTCTGGGATTGGTCTGACCACGAGAGCCCCATGGGCTGCTGGGGACCTGGTAAAGGATGTCAGGACAGTCAGTGAAGCCACCGAGGATATACCTCCAGTTGCTCCTAATTCCTACACCCTGCTGGTCATTCTACCAACCACCAGGACATGGTATTCTGTATTAGTCTTCAATGATGCCTTCTTTTGTATTCCATTAGTCCCAGAGTCACAAGAAATTTTGGCTTGTGAGTGGCAGGACTCAACATACAACTAAAACAATACTTCCGGGCCGTCTGGCCCCAAGGGTGCAAAAATTCCCACCCCATCTTTGGGGAAAGCTTAGCTAAAGACCTAAAAGTTCTACCTCTGGAAAAGGAAACCCTCCTTCAATATGCAGACGACATTCTGATCGCCAGCCCTACTAAGGAGGCCTCTGAACTACCAAGCCAATAAAGGATAGAAGTTGTCCAAGAAAAAGCTCAAATATCACAGACTGCCGTGACCTGCCTGGGCTTCATTCTCACAGAAGGTTGGAGAAGTCCATCCCAGGAAAGGGAAGAAACCATTTTCAGCCTTACCCCTTTCTAAAACTAGAAGACAGCTTAGGGGTTCCTGGGGAGGCCAGGGTTTGCTGCTTCTGGATCCCTAACTACAGTCTACTAGCTGGGCCTCTATATGAAACACTGAAAGGAAAAGATGATGATCCTTTTGAATAGAATCCAGAAGTGGCCTTTCAAGAATGGAAAGAGCAGTCAATTCAGACCCTTGCCCTGGAACTCCCTAATTTAGCTAAACCCTTTGACCTTTACATTCCCGGTGAAAGGTGAATCGCCATTGGAGAATTAGTGCAAAACCTGGGACCACTTGAAATGGAACAATGCAAGAATGCCATCCAGGTAGGATAAACTATGGTCACCAAGGGGCTTGGCCCACTGCCACATCTGGCCAAGATACTGGCGGTATCTAAAAACCTGGAAATCAGCAGCCCAAAAGGCCACCTCCCTCCTAAGGGGAAAGGACCCCACGTGGTGATCCTAACCACCAACCATGCCCTGAAGTTGCAGGGTTCGCTCCGTGGGCACACCGACCTCGAGTGAGGAGGCCCTCCAACTCCAACATCCAGAGAGATAGCCGGGGGCAACAGGGCACCATGACGACTCGTGTGAACATCACTTGACCTGGAGTTTCTCTCATAAAACAACAAGAGTGTGTCCCAAAAGAGTAGACTACTGCTTGCAGGACTTACTGCACCCAGAGGGGAGCTAATAATCTTGGCGGGGGAACCGTATATCACACTGTCACCATAGAAAAGCCTACAGACACCGTGATGATGGTGGCCAGTAAGACCGGCTGGACTCTTGTTTACTTCAAAAGGCTGTTGACTCAGTGGCCATCATGGTCCTTGATCACCACTGACCCTGGACTGTCTGGGAGTTGAGCGGGCAGGGCTCTGACACCTGGTGCTGTTTGTACGTTAATTCAGGGGCCTAATTGAAGAAAGCGCAGACTACTGGTCAGAGCATCTAGGCTGGCAGAAACGGTCGGCTAAGGTGGCCGAACAAATGTGGGGCGGGGTGAAACCGGCCCCCACAGCGTCTCTGCACATCTCTTTCCTGGACCCTTAAAGGTCATTAGAATCTATAACACTTCCAATGCTGCTGCTCAGGTGGACGAGCAGGGAGGCAGGGGGCCTGGGGACAATCAACGTCACCTGGAGGCTGCTGGGGAGAAGCTCTGACCCTCGCCCCAGGGTATGAGGGCTCCCAACTCAGCACTCAGCAGTTACAGAAGAAGGGTCTGCACCCTCAGCACTCCAAGAATGAGGAACGGGACAAAAGGCAGAGGGGGGGTTTGTCCCCAGCAAAGCCCATTAAAAATCCCTGGGAGATAAAAATAGAATCTGGGCAATAAAGTCAAGTCTAACCTTTTTTATCCTTTGTGCTTTGTCTAATTTCACGTGCTCCTAGGGTCCCGCATGCAGAGGTTCCACACCCGGCACTTCAGACCAGATTTCCTAGTGCAGAATGGCTGGGTCGACACCTCAGCTCCTGGGGCCCAGTGCAGACTCCGCGATATAGAGCCTGAGCTACAGCCAACCCGGCCCTCGAGAGCTCCGCCCCCTCCCTCCCACTGACTCTGACAGGATCTCTACACAGCAGCCCAGCCCACAGCCCACGGGGTAGTACATGCTCTCACCTCTCCATTCTCTGATCAAAATATAAAGTTTCCTTTGCTTGTGAACCAAACTCAGTCTCGATCTGTTGGCCCCAATGACACTGGGCAGGGGGACACTTGTTGGGGTCCACTCTGGAGGATCAGTAACAGAAATTGAGACTATTGTAACCTCAATGAACAGATGTGTGAGCCAAAGTGTAGTTAACATAGAACAGTGTATAAGGCTCGGGTAAAATAAGATGTTTCTAACACTTCCATTGGATATTTCCATCACTTTATTATAAGCAAGTTCAGTGAAAAGGTTTGTCTTATTTGTCAGCTCAATATTAGAGAAATGAAGTGATTTCTTTCCAAGGATGTACATCTAATAATCTTGGTTAAACCTTCAATCTTGTTTTAAATGCTTTTCCATTGAAAATGATACCTCTCTTTCAGCTCCCCCATTTCTGAGAAGTATAAAATCTTATAATTTATTATTACCAAAGGGGAAAGGTGGGAGGAGGGATAAATTAACAGTTTGGGATTAACACATACACACTGCTATGTATAAAATAGATCATCAACAAGGAACTACTGTATAGCACAGGGAACTACACTCAACATTTTGCAATAACCTATAAGGGGAAATAATCTGAAAAAGAATAGATATTTTTATTGACATCATCTATCAATGACAGTTAAAGTGTAACCTAAGGGAAGCTGGTGGTGAGTGCTTCTGACCCTGAAGACTTCAATCATCTAAAGTTTGGACTCTGCCTACTTCCCAAGGCCCTTAATGAACATATGTGTAGCCGTAGCTTAAAAAATTCCCCAGTTTGGGTTTCGGGGAGACACTGATTTTGAAAAAGCCCTGGTGTTCTCCTTACATGAATGGGACTCTTCCTACTGCTAAAACATGTCTGTCACACCCAGAGGATGGTATACCGTCTGATCGGGAAGAGTTTGGAAAAGGCATCTCATCTCCTCATCTCCTGGTGCTCGGGTTCACCCCTCCAGCGTCTTTACTAACAGTCTCCCCACTTGGAGATGTCAGCACTGTCAACATCCTGTTGCGTACAGTTTGGAATTTGTCCAGAGGATGAAGCGGAAGGATGAGGAACAATGAGAGGCAAGTCCTACGTGTTCAGACAGGCACATGTCACTCTAATTTCCAATCAGGAAGACGAATTGACCAAAGGCTAGGGTTGCCCATGGAAACAGTATAGGGCTTGAGGAAATCCCGCTGCTTTGTGGCCAGTTCCCATAAACACAAGTTGAACAATAGAACTCAGGGGCAGTAAAATTCACAAAACTGCAGAGTTGAAAATATCCATCACTGAAAAATGTCTTGAGGAAAGTCAGAGAAAAGGACTTGTAAGCAAGGGAGAATGGCAGGAAAGGGATTTGAGGAGGTAGAAAGGACTCGCCGTTAAGCACAAGAAAAGGAGCTGAACATTGCCAACATTGCAGTTGGCCAAAAAGGGTGTATGCGTTTTTTTGTGTATATATTCAAGAAAAGAGCGTACACCTTTTTAGCCAACCAAACAGGTGGGCACTGGAAGTCAATACTACAAAAGACATCACTTCGCATCAGTCAGAAGAGCCATCCTCATAAAGCGTAAACAACAGAAATGCAGGACAGGGCAAGGAGAAGAGGGAGCCCTGTGAGACTTATAGTGGAAATGTATATTGCCAACGGCCATTCTGGAGAAGTGTATTGTGTTTACTAAAGCATCTAAACAATGAGCTACAGAGCATAGGGCACTTGCACTCATGGGCGTATATCTTGGGAAAAACAAAAATCGAGAGGACACAGGCACCCCAATGTTTACCCCCTCTCTGTTTAAAAGATCCTCGACTAGGATATAACTTAAATGTCTCTGGAGGGAAAAAATGGATAGAGATGTGGTACTTAGGTAGAGTGGAATATTATTCAGCCTGGAAATCAATGAAATATGGCCAGCTGTAACAACTCCGGAGGAGTTACGTATGATCATTCTAAGTGACAGAATTCAAAAAGAAGAAGACACATATCATAAGATATCACTTAAAGGTGGAATCCAAAATGGCTACACATGAAATAAATTACAAAACAAAAACATAGTCAAATATGTAGAAAACACGCATAAGGCTGCTAAACGGGAAAGGTGGGGAGGGGTGAGGCATCATCCAGGAGGTTGAAATTAGCAAAGATACCATTCCAAATACCAAACTGATAATCAACAAGGCCTACACGGTAGCTAAAAGAACTGCACTCAGCACACTCAAGTCACCGGAAAAGAATATATACGACTGGTAAGAATCTGAAAAAGAATTTATTGATGTCTCTCTGTACGTGAATCAAGTGGATGTACAGCAGCAAGAAACAGAGCTTTGAAAATCAGCTGTAACCAATATAGTAATAAATTGAAAAAAATAAACGACAGAGAGACAGAGAAAACCTCTTACAACTTTTCCTCAGGGACGGTGATGCAACATGGATTGAACACATCTAGACCCACAGCAGGATGAGACATAAGGCTGGAAACTGTTTGCGCTAAGAGAAATGTGAGGTTGGGTGAGGAAATGCACACCCTTTAAAGTAATACTACCTGGTACCCATTCAATGGGTCCCAAATCTGCAGGTTCAAGGGATCTTCCTACAGCTAAAACATGCATGGAAAACCCAGAGGACTGTACACCATGTGATCGGGAGATGTGTCTAAAATGCACCTCATTTATCCTCTCCTGGTGCTCCTGTTCACCATTCCAGCCACGTTACTTAGAAGCTCCCCACTTGGAGAATCAGCACATTTAAACTTCTGTTTCACACATTTTGCAAATTGTGAGGAGGATGAACGGGAAGAGGGGGAACCAATGAGAGAAGAGTTGTAGGGGTTTGGACGGGCACATATCACTCTAATTTCCCATTAAGAATAAGAATTAAAAAAAGGCTCAGCCTGCCTCGCCGGAGCCAAAATAGGGCCTGAAGCAATCCTGCGCGTTTGAGGCCAGCTCACAAAAGAGCAACTTAAAACATGGAGCTCAGGGTCACTGCAATTCACAAACCTGCAGAGTTATAAATGAAAACTAACGTCCAAAAATATGTTGAGGTAAGGCAAAGAAGAGGATCTGAATGCAAGACAGAATTGCAAGAAACAGATTTCAAGAGATAGATTGGACTCGTCTTTAACGCACATGAAAAGCGGCAGAATTTCGACAATGATGCAGTTGGCCCAAAAGGGCGTATGCGATTTTTCCTGATTATATCCAGGAAAAAACGCATACGCACTTTATGGGCAATGAAGCAAGCAAGCAATGCAAATGTGCACAACAAAGAAGTCTCATTTCCCACCGGTCAAAAGGGCCATCCTAAAAAATTGTAAAAACCAGAAATGCAGGACAGGCCATGGAGAACAGGGAGCCTTTATACGCTGATGGGCAGTGTGTGAACTGCCGAGAGCCACTCTGGAGAAGTGTATGGTGGTTCCTAAATCATCTAAAAACAGAGCTACAGAGCATAGGACACTTCCAATCATGGGAGTATATCTAGGGAAGTCTAAAAATCAACAGGACACAAGCACACCACAGTTTAGGGCTACTCTGTTTACAAGAACCTCAACTTCAGTACACCTTAAATATCCCAGGAAAGAGAACAATGGATAAAGAAGATGTGGTACTTATGTACAATGGAATATCTCTTCACCATGAAATCAATGTAATAAGGCTAGTAGAAGGATAAAGAGTGGATTTAGGTCCGATAATACTACTTGAAATAAGTCAAACAGAAAAAGAAACATATCATAAGATATCACTTATAGAGGGAGGGTAAATATGCCTGCACAAGAAATGAATTACAGAACAGAACAGTGTCTCACATTTAGAAAACACACTTATGTCAGCTTAAGGGGAAAGGAGAGGTGGGGTGATGCATAAAACCAGAGTTTGAAATTAGCACAGATACCGTTCAAGAAACCAAATAGGTATTAGACAAGATCTACACCTTGCTCAATGAACTGGCCTCAACACACCCTATACACCGCAGAGAAATATATCTGAGTAATAAGAATCTTAAAACCCATGTATTGATATATCTCCATAAGGGAATCAAGTGTGTGCAGAGCGGCACAAACACAGCAGTGAAAATGAGCTAAACCCCATTATAGAAATAAATTTTAAAAACAAAACGCAGAAACAATGAAAGAGAGAAAAATTCTTACAAAATTCGCTCAGGGGCTGTGATGCAACCTGGATTGACCACATATAAACCCACAGCTGGATAAGACATAAGGCTGGACACTTGGGGCTGAGAGGATTGGTGAGCTTCGGTGAGCAACTGCCGAAAGTTTAATGCAATACTTCATGCTACTCATTCCAAGGGTCCCAACACTCCAGGTTGAAGGGAATCTTCCTACAGCTAAACCATGCTTGGGAAACCCAGCGACTGGTATACCATATGATCGGGAAAGGTTTCTAAAACGCACCACATTTTTCCTCTCCTGGGGCTCCGGATCGACATTCCAGCCGCTTTACTAACAACATCCCCACATGGAGAGTCAATGCCTTTAAGTTCTGGTATCGCACAGTCTTCAGTTAGTGCGGAGGATGAATGGGAATAGGGGGAACCAGTGAGAAACTAGCTGTAGCGGTTTCAATGGGCACATGTCACTCTAATTTCACATCAGTAAGAAGAATGAACCAAAGGCACAGCAAGGTGCCCCAGAAGAAGAATAGGGCTTCAAGGAATCCTGTGGTTATGGGGCAAGATCACAAAACTAAGAGCTGAAAAATGGAGCTAGGGGCCACGCAATTCAAGAACCTGACTTGCCCAAAAAGGGCGTATGTGTTTCTTTCTGAATATATTCAGGAAAAAACGCATACGCCCTTTTTGGCCAACCAAGCAAGCTTGCAAAGGAAATCTGCACTACAATGAAGTCTCAATTCCCCCCGGTCAAAAGGGCCATCTGAAAAAAGTGTAAAATCCATAAAGGCAGGACAGGCCATGGAGAACTGGGAGCCATCTTATGCTGATGGGCAGGATGTAAATTGCCAAGAGCCACTCGGGAGAAGTGTATGGTGTTTCCTGAAACATCTAAAAAACAAAGCAACAGAGCCTAGGGCACTTCCACTTATGGTACTATAGTTTAGGGCAATTAAAATCAAAAAGACACAGCCACCCCAAAGTTTGGGATGGCTCTGTTTACAAGAACCTCATATACGGTACAAGTTCAATATCGCAGAAAGTGAAAAATGGATAAAGAAGTTGTGGTACTTACGTACAATGCAGTATCACTCAGCAATGAAATCTATGTCATCAGGCCCGTAGCAGCATAATGAGTGGATTCAGGTATGATGATTCTAACTGAAATAAGTCACACAGAAAAAGAAACATCATAAGATATCACTAATACACGGAATGTAAACTTGGCTACACAGGAACTGAATTCCAAAACAGAACAGGGTCTCAAATTTAGAAAACCAACTTATGCTTGCTTAAGGCGAAAGGTGAGTTGGGGTACTGCATAAAACCAGAGATTGAAATGAGCACAGATATAAATACTTAAGCCAAATATGGAATAGACAAGAGCTACTCCTTGCTCAACGAAATGGACTCAACACCCCATATTCAACGCCTAGGAATATACCTGACTAGTAAGAATCATAAAACCTATGGATTTATATATCTCTGTAAGAGAATCAAGAGTGTGTACAGCGGCATTAAAGCAGTGAAAATCAGGTAAATCCCATAATAAAAATAAATTTCTTAAACAAAACACAATGACAGTGAAATAGAGAGAAATACTTAAGTAATTCATTCAAGGCTTCTGATGCAACCTGCATTTACCACATCTACACCCAGAGCTGGGTGACACATAAGGCTGGACACTTGGGGCTCATAAGATTGGTGAGGTTCGGTGAGCAAATGAAGACCTTTGAAGTCATATTGCATGGTACCCATTCCACGGGTCTCAACTCTCCAGGTTTAAGGTATTCTTCCTTCAGCTAAAACATGCATGTGGAACCCAGAGTATGATCAACCATGTGATCGAGAAACATGTTCAAATAGGTCTCACTTTTCGTTCCCTGGTACTCGGGTGCAACATGCCAGACGCTTTACTAACACTCTCCCGACTTGGAGAGTCAGTGCCTTTAACCTCCTGTTTGGCCCAGTTTGCAATTTCTGCGGAAGATGAACAGGAATAGGGAGAACCAATGACAGACTAGCTGGAGGTGTCTGGACGGGCAAATTTAACTCTCATTTCCCACCAGGAAGAGGAATTAACCAAAGGCTCAGCGTGCCATGCCGGAACCAGATTAGGGCCTGAAGCCATCCTGCGGTGTTGCGGCCAGCTCACGAGAAAGCGAGTTGAAGAAAGGAGCTCAGGGGCACTGTAATTCACAAACCTGCAGAGTTATAAATGACAGCTATCGTCCAAAAATATACTGAAGTAAGGCTGCCAAGAGGACTTGAAAGCGGGGCAGTTGCAGGAAACCGATTTCAGGAGGTAGACTAGAATTGCATTTAAAGCATAGGAAAAGAGGCAGAACGTCCACAATGATGCACTTGGCCAAAAAGGGCGTATGCGTTTTTTCCTGAATATATTCAGGAAAAAACGCATACGCCCTTTTTGGCCAACCAAGCAAGCTTGCAAAGGAAATCTGCACTACAATGAAGTCTCACTTCCCCCCGGTCAAAAGGGCCATCTGAAAAAAGTGTAAAATCCAGAAAGGCAGGACAGGCCATGGAGAACTGGGAGCCTTGTTATGCTGATGGGCGGGATGTCAATTGCCAACAGCCACTCGGGAGAAGTGTATGGTGTTTCCTGAAACACCTAAAAAACAAAGCAACAGAGCCTAGGGCACTTCCACTTATGGTCCTATAGGTTAGTTAATTTAAAATCAAAAAGACACAGCCACCCCAAAGGTTGGGACGGTTCTTTTTACTGGAATCTCTTCTACGGCACAAGTTAAATATCCCAGAGAGCAAATAATGGATAAAGAAGTTGCGGTACTTATGTACAACAGAATACCACTCAGCAATGAAATCTATGTCACCAGGCCCGTACCAGCATAATGAGTGGATTGAGGCACGATGATTCTAACTGAAATAAGTCACACAAAAAAAGAAACATTGTAAGGTATCACTAATACATGGAATGTGAACTTGGCTACACATGAACTGAATTACAAAACAGAACAGGGTCTCAAGTTTAGAAAACTAACTTATGCTTGCTTAAGGGGGAAGGTGAGTTGCGGTGCTGCATTAAACCAGAGTTTGAAATTAGCACAGATACCGTTCCATAAGCCAAATATGGAATAGACAAGACCTACCCCTTGCTCAACGAAATGGATTCAACAATGAGGTATCACCTCACACCTGGTTGAATAGGCATCATAGAAAATCTACAAGCAAAAAATGCTGGAAAGGGTGTGGAGATAAGGAACCCTCTTCCACTATTGTTGGGAATATAAATTGATACAGTCACTATGGAGAACAATATGGAATTTCTTAAGAAACTAACAATAGAATTACCATATGATACAGCAATCCCAGTACTGGACATATACCCAGACAAAACCATAAATCAAAAAGAGACATTCACCGCAATGTTCATTGCATCACTATTTACAATATCGAGGTAATGGAAGCAACCTAAATGCCCACAGACAGACGAATGCATAAAGCCGTGGTACATATATAAAATGGAATATTACTAAGCCATGAAAAGGAATGAAATTGGGTCATTTGTAGAGACGTCGATGCATCTAGAGACTGTCATACAGAGTGAAGTAAGTCAGAAAGAGAAAAACAAATCTTGTATATTCATGCATATATGTGGAACCTAGAAAACCTGTACAGATTAACCATTTTGCGAGGCATAAATAGAGCAACAGATGTAGACAACAAACGTATGGACAACAAGGGGGGAAAGCTGTTGGGGGGGGGTGGTGGGAGGAGTTGAGAGACTGGGATTGGCATGTATACATTTATATGTATAAAATAGATAACCAATAAGAACCTGCTGTATAAAAATATAAAATAAAATTCAAAATTAAAAAGAAATAAAATTTAAAAAATAGAAAAATCAATTATTCCCTTCACATACATGTATTTATATGAATAAATTATTTCCATGCTTATATCTGTAAATACAAAAAAGAGGAATAAAATGTACCTTGAACCCAAAACGAAAAAGAGAAAGAAAACACAGAACCCACCAGTTCCACAGAGGAAAACCGTATCAGGGCACTTGCTCCAGTTGTAAACAATTCTGAAGTTGGTCAGTGGTGGGGAATCGTCTCCCATTCAGCCAGCAGCCCCCACGCAACAAGCGTCCTCATTGCAAAGCTGGGGCACCGTGCCGAGGCATCTGTGAGTAAACGTGAGCTGAGCCCCAGGCCAGTTGCTGCTGAACTATTCCCACCCATCCCAGGTAAAACACCTGAATATATACAAGGACTTGAAAGCCTAGAGGGAGGGCCATAGAGCCACACGAGTGACAGCATGCCGGCCGACTTGGTGCCTGCAGGCCAGCCAGGATGGTCCTGGCTCTGGGTGCTCTTCTGGAAGATGTCCATTTCCCTGCCTGAGATACCCGTCCTGTCCCTGCCCCCACTGCTTTTTTCCTTCCTCACCTCTGCCCAGGGAGAAATTCCAGCAGCAGGTATGGGTGACACATCTTCTTCTTTAGCAGGTGGCAGCCTGGCAACTGCTGCAGAAAGTCCAGCAGAGCCCCACTCACACTGGGCCACCCACAAAGCCATGGCCTCTCACTCCCTCCCACCAGCCCAGCCCCGAGACTGCTGACAGGGCAGAGAAAATGGCGTCAGGCACGGCTGCAGGGGCTCTTGCTGCCTGGAGTGGTATTTATAGTGATCTCAACCCAGGCACACCTGGGGAGGGCTGGCCGGCACGGTAAGGCTGCCCAGGTCAGCCAATCATCACCCCTCAGGGGCTCACAGTTGCAGAAAATGGAACTTGCTGAACCGGCCAGGTCCAAGGAACAGGTGTGGGCTCCTGAGAGTCAGGATAGACAAGGGGCTGCAGCTTTGGCTTGTTTTCTAATCATTTTATCTGGCCCATGAGTGGGAGACAACTTCAAGAAAACCCTCTCCTAATGAGAGGAACCCAGGAGTCAGGGAGAGGAGGGGTGGGTGGTGGTTGGAGACAGAGGCCTGGTGCCCCGGGTGCAGTGGAAGTCTCTGGAAGACCAGGTGGAGGGAGGCCTCACGGAGTGATGCCCAGGGTCACAGACCTGTCACAGCTGCTGTTTGTTAGTTCAAGTCCTGCTCTGGGGTGCTCTGTGTCAGCTCTGAGTGACAGGTGAGCTGGGGGTGCTCTGCAATGAGGGCTATGTGCACGGTTCCTGTGTGCCCAGCCCTGCCACAGTACCTGCAAGGGTAGCTCTGTATCCTGGGAGGGGCCTGACCACGAGAGCCCTGTGGGCTGGGGTGGGGGTGGGGTACCTGCCCAGGTGAGCTCCATATTCTGGGATTGGTCTGACCACGAGAGCCCCATGGGCTGCTGGGGACCTGGTAAAGGATGTCAGGACAGTCAGTGAAGCCACCGAGGATATACCTCCAGTTGCTCCTAATTCCTACACCCTGCTGGTCATTCTACCAACCACCAGGACATGGTATTCTGTATTAGTCTTCAATGATGCCTTCTTTTGTATTCCATTAGTCCCAGAGTCACAAGAAATTTTGGCTTGTGAGTGGCAGGACTCAACATACAACTAAAACAATACTTCCGGGCCGTCTGGCCCCAAGGGTGCAAAAATTCCCACACCATCTTTGGGGAAAGCTTAGCTAAAGACCTAAAAGTTCTACCTCTGGAAAAGGAAACCCTCCTTCAATATGCAGACGACATTCTGATCGCCAGCCCTACTAAGGAGGCCTCTGAACTACCAAGCCAATAAAGGATAGAAGTTGTCCAAGAAAAAGCTCAAATATCACAGACTGCCGTGACCTGCCTGGGCTTCATTCTCACAGAAGGTTGGAGAAGTCCATCCCAGGAAAGGGAAGAAACCATTTTCAGCCTTACCCCTTTCTAAAACTAGAAGACAGCTTAGGGGTTCCTGGGGAGGCCAGGGTTTGCTGCTTCTGGATCCCTAACTACAGTCTACTAGCTGGGCCTCTATATGAAACACTGAAAGGAAAAGATGATGATCCTTTTGAATAGAATCCAGAAGTGGCCTTTCAAGAATGGAAAGAGCAGTCAATTCAGACCCTTGCCCTGGAACTCCCTAATTTAGCTAAACCCTTTGACCTTTACATTCCCGGTGAAAGGTGAATCGCCATTGGAGAATTAGTGCAAAACCTGGGACCACTTGAAATGGAACAATGCAAGAATGCCATCCAGGTAGGATAAACTATGGTCACCAAGGGGCTTGGCCCACTGCCACATCTGGCCAAGATACTGGCGGTATCTAAAAACCTGGAAATCAGCAGCCCAAAAGGCCACCTCCCTCCTAAGGGGAAAGGACCCCACGTGGTGATCCTAACCACCAACCATGCCCTGAAGTTGCAGGGTTCGCTCCGTGGGCACACCGACCTCGAGTGAGGAGGCCCTCCAACTCCAACATCCAGAGAGATAGCCGGGGGCAACAGGGCACCATGACGACTCGTGTGAACATCACTTGACCTGGAGTTTCTCTCATAAAACAACAAGAGTGTGTCCCAAAAGAGTAGACTACTGCTTGCAGGACTTACTGCACCCAGAGGGGAGCTAATAATCTTGGCGGGGGAACCGTATATCACACTGTCACCATAGAAAAGCCTACAGACACCGTGATGATGGTGGCCAGTAAGACCGGCTGGACTCTTGTTTACTTCAAAAGGCTGTTGACTCAGTGGCCATCATGGTCCTTGATCACCACTGACCCTGGACTGTCTGGGAGTTGAGCGGGCAGGGCTCTGACACCTGGTGCTGTTTGTACGTTAATTCAGGGGCCTAATTGAAGAAAGCGCAGACTACTGGTCAGAGCATCTAGGCTGGCAGAAACGGTCGGCTAAGGTGGCCGAACAAATGTGGGGCGGGGTGAAACCGGCCCCCACAGCGTCTCTGCACATCTCTTTCCTGGACCCTTAAAGGTCATTAGAATCTATAACACTTCCAATGCTGCTGCTCAGGTGGACGAGCAGGGAGGCAGGGGGCCTGGGGACAATCAACGTCACCTGGAGGCTGCTGGGGAGAAGCTCTGACCCTCGCCCCAGGGTATGAGGGCTCCCAACTCAGCACTCAGCAGTTACAGAAGAAGGGTCTGCACCCTCAGCACTCCAAGAATGAGGAACGGGACAAAAGGCAGAGGGGGGGTTTGTCCCCAGCAAAGCCCATTAAAAATCCCTGGGAGATAAAAATAGAATCTGGGCAATAAAGTCAAGTCTAACCTTTTTTATCCTTTGTGCTTTGTCTAATTTCACGTGCTCCTAGGGTCCCGCATGCAGAGGTTCCACACCCGGCACTTCAGACCAGATTTCCTAGTGCAGAATGGCTGGGTCGACACCTCAGCTCCTGGGGCCCAGTGCAGACTCCGCGATATAGAGCCTGAGCTACAGCCAACCCGGCCCTCGAGAGCTCCGCCCCCTCCCTCCCACTGACTCTGACAGGATCTCTACACAGCAGCCCAGCCCACAGCCCACGGGGTAGTACATGCTCTCACCTCTCCATTCTCTGATCAAAATATAAAGTTTCCTTTGCTTGTGAACCAAACTCAGTCTCGATCTGTTGGCCCCAATGACACTGGGCAGGGGGACACTTGTTGGGGTCCACTCTGGAGGATCAGTAACAGAAATTGAGACTATTGTAACCTCAATGAACAGATGTGTGAGCCAAAGTGTAGTTAACATAGAACAGTGTATAAGGCTCGGGTAAAATAAGATGTTTCTAACACTTCCATTGGATATTTCCATCACTTTATTATAAGCAAGTTCAGTGAAAAGGTTTGTCTTATTTGTCAGCTCAATATTAGAGAAATGAAGTGATTTCTTTCCAAGGATGTACATCTAATAATCTTGGTTAAACCTTCAATCTTGTTTTAAATGCTTTTCCATTGAAAATGATACCTCTCTTTCAGCTCCCCCATTTCTGAGAAGTATAAAATCTTATAATTTATTATTACCAAAGGGGAAAGGTGGGAGGAGGGATAAATTAACAGTTTGGGATTAACACATACACACTGCTATGTATAAAATAGATCATCAACAAGGAACTACTGTATAGCACAGGGAACTACACTCAACATTTTGCAATAACCTATAAGGGGAAATAATCTGAAAAAGAATAGATATTTTTATTGACATCATCTATCAATGACAGTTAAAGTGTAACCTAAGGGAAGCTGGTGGTGAGTGCTTCTGACCCTGAAGACTTCAATCATCTAAAGTTTGGACTCTGCCTACTTCCCAAGGCCCTTAATGAACATATGTGTAGCCGTAGCTTAAAAAATTCCCCAGTTTGGGTTTCGGGGAGACACTGATTTTGAAAAAGCCCTGGTGTTCTCCTTACATGAATGGGACTCTTCCTACTGCTAAAACATGTCTGTCACACCCAGAGGATGGTATACCGTCTGATCGGGAAGAGTTTGGAAAAGGCATCTCATCTCCTCATCTCCTGGTGCTCGGGTTCACCCCTCCAGCGTCTTTACTAACAGTCTCCCCACTTGGAGATGTCAGCACTGTCAACATCCTGTTGCGTACAGTTTGGAATTTGTCCAGAGGATGAAGCGGAAGGATGAGGAACAATGAGAGGCAAGTCCTACGTGTTCAGACAGGCACATGTCACTCTAATTTCCAATCAGGAAGACGAATTGACCAAAGGCTAGGGTTGCCCATGGAAACAGTATAGGGCTTGAGGAAATCCCGCTGCTTTGTGGCCAGTTCCCATAAACACAAGTTGAACAATAGAACTCAGGGGCAGTAAAATTCACAAAACTGCAGAGTTGAAAATATCCATCACTGAAAAATGTCTTGAGGAAAGTCAGAGAAAAGGACTTGTAAGCAAGGGAGAATGGCAGGAAAGGGATTTGAGGAGGTAGAAAGGACTCGCCGTTAAGCACAAGAAAAGGAGCTGAACATTGCCAACATTGCAGTTGGCCAAAAAGGGTGTATGCGTTTTTTTGTGTATATATTCAAGAAAAGAGCGTACACCTTTTTAGCCAACCAAACAGGTGGGCACTGGAAGTCAATACTACAAAAGACATCACTTCGCATCAGTCAGAAGAGCCATCCTCATAAAGCGTAAACAACAGAAATGCAGGACAGGGCAAGGAGAAGAGGGAGCCCTGTGAGACTTATAGTGGAAATGTATATTGCCAACGGCCATTCTGGAGAAGTGTATTGTGTTTACTAAAGCATCTAAACAATGAGCTACAGAGCATAGGGCACTTGCACTCATGGGCGTATATCTTGGGAAAAACAAAAATCGAGAGGACACAGGCACCCCAATGTTTACCCCCTCTCTGTTTAAAAGATCCTCGACTAGGATATAACTTAAATGTCTCTGGAGGGAAAAAATGGATAGAGATGTGGTACTTAGGTAGAGTGGAATATTATTCAGCCTGGAAATCAATGAAATATGGCCAGCTGTAACAACTCCGGAGGAGTTACGTATGATCATTCTAAGTGACAGAATTCAAAAAGAAGAAGACACATATCATAAGATATCACTTAAAGGTGGAATCCAAAATGGCTACACATGAAATAAATTACAAAACAAAAACATAGTCAAATATGTAGAAAACACGCATAAGGCTGCTAAACGGGAAAGGTGGGGAGGGGTGAGGCATCATCCAGGAGGTTGAAATTAGCAAAGATACCATTCCAAATACCAAACTGATAATCAACAAGGCCTACACGGTAGCTAAAAGAACTGCACTCAGCACACTCAAGTCACCGGAAAAGAATATATACGACTGGTAAGAATCTGAAAAAGAATTTATTGATGTCTCTCTGTACGTGAATCAAGTGGATGTACAGCAGCAAGAAACAGAGCTTTGAAAATCAGCTGTAACCAATATAGTAATAAATTGAAAAAAATAAACGACAGAGAGACAGAGAAAACCTCTTACAACTTTTCCTCAGGGACGGTGATGCAACATGGATTGAACACATCTAGACCCACAGCAGGATGAGACATAAGGCTGGAAACTGTTTGCGCTAAGAGAAATGTGAGGTTGGGTGAGGAAATGCACACCCTTTAAAGTAATACTACCTGGTACCCATTCAATGGGTCCCAAATCTGCAGGTTCAAGGGATCTTCCTACAGCTAAAACATGCATGGAAAACCCAGAGGACTGTACACCATGTGATCGGGAGATGTGTCTAAAATGCACCTCATTTATCCTCTCCTGGTGCTCCTGTTCACCATTCCAGCCACGTTACTTAGAAGCTCCCCACTTGGAGAATCAGCACATTTAAACTTCTGTTTCACACATTTTGCAAATTGTGAGGAGGATGAACGGGAAGAGGGGGAACCAATGAGAGAAGAGTTGTAGGGGTTTGGACGGGCACATATCACTCTAATTTCCCATTAAGAATAAGAATTAAAAAAAGGCTCAGCCTGCCTCGCCGGAGCCAAAATAGGGCCTGAAGCAATCCTGCGGGTTTGAGGCCAGCTCACAAAAGAGCAACTTAAAACATGGAGCTCAGGGTCACTGCAATTCACAAACCTGCAGAGTTATAAATGAAAACTAACGTCCAAAAATATGTTGAGGTAAGGCAAAGAAGAGGATCTGAATGCAAGACAGAATTGCAAGAAACAGATTTCAAGAGATAGATTGGACTCGTCTTTAACGCACATGAAAAGCGGCAGAATTTCGACAATGATGCAGTTGGCCCAAAAGGGCGTATGCGATTTTTCCTGATTATATCCAGGAAAAAACGCATACGCACTTTATGGGCAACGAAGCAAGCAAGCAATGCAAATGTGCACAACAAAGAAGTCTCATTTCCCACCGGTCAAAAGGGCCATCCTAAAAAATTGTAAAAACCAGAAATGCAGGACAGGCCATGGAGAACAGGGAGCCTTTATACGCTGATGGGCAGTGTGTGAACTGCCGAGAGCCACTCTGGAGAAGTGTATGGTGGTTCCTAAATCATCTAAAAACAGAGCTACAGAGCATAGGACACTTCCAATCATGGGAGTATATCTAGGGAAGTCTAAAAATCAACAGGACACAAGCACACCACAGTTTAGGGCTACTCTGTTTACAAGAACCTCAACTTCAGTACACCTTAAATATCCCAGGAAAGAGAACAATGGATAAAGAAGATGTGGTACTTATGTACAATGGAATATCTCTTCACCATGAAATCAATGTAATAAGGCTAGTAGAAGGATAAAGAGTGGATTTAGGTCCGATAATACTACTTGAAATAAGTCAAACAGAAAAAGAAACATATCATAAGATATCACTTATAGAGGGAGGGTAAATATGCCTGCACAAGAAATGAATTACAGAACAGAACAGTGTCTCACATTTAGAAAACACACTTATGTCAGCTTAAGGGGAAAGGAGAGGTGGGGTGATGCATAAAACCAGAGTTTGAAATTAGCACAGATACCGTTCAAGAAACCAAATAGGTATTAGACAAGATCTACACCTTGCTCAATGAACTGGCCTCAACACACCCTATACACCGCAGAGAAATATATCTGAGTAATAAGAATCTTAAAACCCATGTATTGATATATCTCCATAAGGGAATCAAGTGTGTGCAGAGCGGCACAAACACAGCAGTGAAAATGAGCTAAACCCCATTATAGAAATAAATTTTAAAAACAAAACGCAGAAACAATGAAAGAGAGAAAAATTCTTACAAAATTCGCTCAGGGGCTGTGATGCAACCTGGATTGACCACATATAAACCCACAGCTGGATAAGACATAAGGCTGGACACTTGGGGCTGAGAGGATTGGTGAGCTTCGGTGAGCAACTGCCGAAAGTTTAATGCAATACTTCATGCTACTCATTCCAAGGGTCCCAACACTCCAGGTTGAAGGGAATCTTCCTACAGCTAAACCATGCTTGGGAAACCCAGCGACTGGTATACCATATGATCGGGAAAGGTTTCTAAAACGCACCACATTTTTCCTCTCCTGGGGCTCCGGATCGACATTCCAGCCGCTTTACTAACAACATCCCCACATGGAGAGTCAATGCCTTTAAGTTCTGGTATCGCACAGTCTTCAGTTAGTGCGGAGGATGAATGGGAATAGGGGGAACCAGTGAGAAACTAGCTGTAGCGGTTTCAATGGGCACATGTCACTCTAATTTCACATCAGTAAGAAGAATGAACCAAAGGCACAGCAAGGTGCCCCAGAAGAAGAATAGGGCTTCAAGGAATCCTGTGGTTATGGGGCAAGATCACAAAACTAAGAGCTGAAAAATGGAGCTAGGGGCCACGCAATTCAAGAACCTGACTTGCCCAAAAAGGGCGTATGTGTTTCTTTCTGAATATATTCAGGAAAAAACGCATACGCCCTTTTTGGCCAACCAAGCAAGCTTGCAAAGGAAATCTGCACTACAATGAAGTCTCAATTCCCCCCGGTCAAAAGGGCCATCTGAAAAAAGTGTAAAATCCATAAAGGCAGGACAGGCCATGGAGAACTGGGAGCCATCTTATGCTGATGGGCAGGATGTAAATTGCCAAGAGCCACTCGGGAGAAGTGTATGGTGTTTCCTGAAACATCTAAAAAACAAAGCAACAGAGCCTAGGGCACTTCCACTTATGGTACTATAGTTTAGGGCAATTAAAATCAAAAAGACACAGCCACCCCAAAGTTTGGGATGGCTCTGTTTACAAGAACCTCATATACGGTACAAGTTCAATATCGCAGAAAGTGAAAAATGGATAAAGAAGTTGTGGTACTTACGTACAATGCAGTATCACTCAGCAATGAAATCTATGTCATCAGGCCCGTAGCAGCATAATGAGTGGATTCAGGTATGATGATTCTAACTGAAATAAGTCACACAGAAAAAGAAACATCATAAGATATCACTAATACACGGAATGTAAACTTGGCTACACAGGAACTGAATTCCAAAACAGAACAGGGTCTCAAATTTAGAAACCCAACTTATGCTTGCTTAAGGCGAAAGGTGAGTTGGGGTACTGCATAAAACCAGAGATTGAAATGAGCACAGATATAAATACTTAAGCCAAATATGGAATAGACAAGAGCTACTCCTTGCTCAACGAAATGGACTCAACACCCCATATTCAACGCCTAGGAATATACCTGACTAGTAAGAATCATAAAACCTATGGATTTATATATCTCTGTAAGAGAATCAAGAGTGTGTACAGCGGCATTAAAGCAGTGAAAATCAGGTAAATCCCATAATAAAAATAAATTTCTTAAACAAAACACAATGACAGTGAAATAGAGAGAAATACTTAAGTAATTCATTCAAGGCTTCTGATGCAACCTGCATTTACCACATCTACACCCAGAGCTGGGTGACACATAAGGCTGGACACTTGGGGCTCATAAGATTGGTGAGGTTCGGTGAGCAAATGAAGACCTTTGAAGTCATATTGCATGGTACCCATTCCACGGGTCTCAACTCTCCAGGTTTAAGGTATTCTTCCTTCAGCTAAAACATGCATGTGGAACCCAGAGTATGATCAACCATGTGATCGAGAAACATGTTCAAATAGGTCTCACTTTTCGTTCCCTGGTACTCGGGTGCAACATGCCAGACGCTTTACTAACACTCTCCCGACTTGGAGAGTCAGTGCCTTTAACCTCCTGTTTGGCCCAGTTTGCAATTTCTGCGGAAGATGAACAGGAATAGGGAGAACCAATGACAGACTAGCTGGAGGTGTCTGGACGGGCAAATTTAACTCTCATTTCCCACCAGGAAGAGGAATTAACCAAAGGCTCAGCGTGCCATGCCGGAACCAGATTAGGGCCTGAAGCCATCCTGCGGTGTTGCGGCCAGCTCACGAGAAAGCGAGTTGAAGAAAGGAGCTCAGGGGCACTGTAATTCACAAACCTGCAGAGTTATAAATGACAGCTATCGTCCAAAAATATACTGAAGTAAGGCTGCCAAGAGGACTTGAAAGCGGGGCAGTTGCAGGAAACCGATTTCAGGAGGTAGACTAGAATTGCATTTAAAGCATAGGAAAAGAGGCAGAACGTCCACAATGATGCACTTGGCCAAAAAGGGCGTATGCGTTTTTTCCTGAATATATTCAGGAAAAAACGCATACGCCCTTTTTGGCCAACCAAGCAAGCTTGCAAAGGAAATCTGCACTACAATGAAGTCTCACTTCCCCCCGGTCAAAAGGGCCATCTGAAAAAAGTGTAAAATCCAGAAAGGCAGGACAGGCCATGGAGAACTGGGAGCCTTGTTATGCTGATGGGCGGGATGTCAATTGCCAACAGCCACTCGGGAGAAGTGTATGGTGTTTCCTGAAACACCTAAAAAACAAAGCAACAGAGCCTAGGGCACTTCCACTTATGGTCCTATAGGTTAGTTAATTTAAAATCAAAAAGACACAGCCACCCCAAAGGTTGGGACGGTTCTTTTTACTGGAATCTCTTCTACGGCACAAGTTAAATATCCCAGAGAGCAAATAATGGATAAAGAAGTTGCGGTACTTATGTACAACAGAATACCACTCAGCAATGAAATCTATGTCACCAGGCCCGTACCAGCATAATGAGTGGATTGAGGCACGATGATTCTAACTGAAATAAGTCACACAAAAAAAGAAACATTGTAAGGTATCACTAATACATGGAATGTGAACTTGGCTACACATGAACTGAATTACAAAACAGAACAGGGTCTCAAGTTTAGAAAACTAACTTATGCTTGCTTAAGGGGGAAGGTGAGTTGCGGTGCTGCATTAAACCAGAGTTTGAAATTAGCACAGATACCGTTCCATAAGCCAAATATGGAATAGACAAGACCTACCCCTTGCTCAACGAAATGGATTCAACAATGAGGTATCACCTCACACCTGGTTGAATAGGCATCATAGAAAATCTACAAGCAAAAAATGCTGGAAAGGGTGTGGAGATAAGGAACCCTCTTCCACTATTGTTGGGAATATAAATTGATACAGTCACTATGGAGAACAATATGGAATTTCTTAAGAAACTAACAATAGAATTACCATATGATACAGCAATCCCAGTACTGGACATATACCCAGACAAAACCATAAATCAAAAAGAGACATTCACCGCAATGTTCATTGCATCACTATTTACAATATCGAGGTAATGGAAGCAACCTAAATGCCCACAGACAGACGAATGCATAAAGCCGTGGTACATATATAAAATGGAATATTACTAAGCCATGAAAAGGAATGAAATTGGGTCATTTGTAGAGACGTCGATGCATCTAGAGACTGTCATACAGAGTGAAGTAAGTCAGAAAGAGAAAAACAAATCTTGTATATTCATGCATATATGTGGAACCTAGAAAACCTGTACAGATTAACCATTTTGCGAGGCATAAATAGAGCAACAGATGTAGACAACAAACGTATGGACAACAAGGGGGGAAAGCTGTTGGGGGGGGGTGGTGGGAGGAGTTGAGAGACTGGGATTGGCATGTATACATTTATATGTATAAAATAGATAACCAATAAGAACCTGCTGTATAAAAATATAAAATAAAATTCAAAATTAAAAAGAAATAAAATTTAAAAAATAGAAAAATCAATTATTCCCTTCACATACATGTATTTATATGAATAAATTATTTCCATGCTTATATCTGTAAATACAAAAAAGAGGAATAAAATGTACCTTGAACCCAAAACGAAAAAGAGAAAGAAAACACAGAACCCACCAGTTCCACAGAGGAAAACCGTATCAGGGCACTTGCTCCAGTTGTAAACAATTCTGAAGTTGGTCAGTGGTGGGGAATCGTCTCCCATTCAGCCAGCAGCCCCCACGCAACAAGCGTCCTCATTGCAAAGCTGGGGCACCGTGCCGAGGCATCTGTGAGTAAACGTGAGCTGAGCCCCAGGCCAGTTGCTGCTGAACTATTCCCACCCATCCCAGGTAAAACACCTGAATATATACAAGGACTTGAAAGCCTAGAGGGAGGGCCATAGAGCCACACGAGTGACAGCATGCCGGCCGACTTGGTGCCTGCAGGCCAGCCAGGATGGTCCTGGCCCTGGGTGCTCTTCTGGAAGATGTCCATTTCCCTGCCTGAGATACCCGTCCTGTCCCTGCCCCCACTGCTTTTTTCCTTCCTCACCTCTGCCCAGGGAGAAATTCCAGCAGCAGGTATGGGTGACACATCTTCTTCTTTAGCAGGTGGCAGCCTGGCAACTGCTGCAGAAAGTCCAGCAGAGCCCCACTCACACTGGGCCACCCACAAAGCCGTGGCCTCTCACTCCCTCCCACCAGCCCAGCCCCGAGACTGCTGACAGGGCAGAGAAAATGGCGTCAGGCACGGCTGCAGGGGCTCTTGCTGCCTGGAGTGGTATTTATAGTGATCTCAACCCAGGCACACCTGGGGAGGGCTGGCCGGCACGGTAAGGCTGCCCAGGTCAGCCAATCATCACCCCTCAGGGGCTCACAGTTGCAGAAAATGGAACTTGCTGAACCGGCCAGGTCCAAGGAACAGGTGTGGGCTCCTGAGAGTCAGGATAGACAAGGGGCTGCAGCTTTGGCTTGTTTTCTAATCATTTTATCTGGCCCATGAGTGGGAGACAACTTCAAGAAAACCCTCTCCTAATGAGAGGAACCCAGGAGTCAGGGAGAGGAGGGGTGGGTGGTGGTTGGAGACAGAGGCCTGGTGCCCCGGGTGCAGTGGAAGTCTCTGGAAGACCAGGTGGAGGGAGGCCTCACGGAGTGATGCCCAGGGTCACAGACCTGTCACAGCTGCTGTTTGTTAGTTCAAGTCCTGCTCTGGGGTGCTCTGTGTCAGCTCTGAGTGACAGGTGAGCTGGGGGTGCTCTGCAATGAGGGCTATGTGCACGGTTCCTGTGTGCCCAGCCCTGCCACAGTACCTGCAAGGGTAGCTCTGTATCCTGGGAGGGGCCTGACCACGAGAGCCCTGTGGGCTGGGGTGGGGGTGGGGTACCTGCCCAGGTGAGCTCCATATTCTGGGATTGGTCTGACCACGAGAGCCCCATGGGCTGCTGGGGACCTGGTAAAGGATGTCAGGACAGTCAGTGAAGCCACCGAGGATATACCTCCAGTTGCTCCTAATTCCTACACCCTGCTGGTCATTCTACCAACCACCAGGACATGGTATTCTGTATTAGTCTTCAATGATGCCTTCTTTTGTATTCCATTAGTCCCAGAGTCACAAGAAATTTTGGCTTGTGAGTGGCAGGACTCAACATACAACTAAAACAATACTTCCGGGCCGTCTGGCCCCAAGGGTGCAAAAATTCCCACACCATCTTTGGGGAAAGCTTAGCTAAAGACCTAAAAGTTCTACCTCTGGAAAAGGAAACCCTCCTTCAATATGCAGACGACATTCTGATCGCCAGCCCTACTAAGGAGGCCTCTGAACTACCAAGCCAATAAAGGATAGAAGTTGTCCAAGAAAAAGCTCAAATATCACAGACTGCCGTGACCTGCCTGGGCTTCATTCTCACAGAAGGTTGGAGAAGTCCATCCCAGGAAAGGGAAGAAACCATTTTCAGCCTTACCCCTTTCTAAAACTAGAAGACAGCTTAGGGGTTCCTGGGGAGGCCAGGGTTTGCTGCTTCTGGATCCCTAACTACAGTCTACTAGCTGGGCCTCTATATGAAACACTGAAAGGAAAAGATGATGATCCTTTTGAATAGAATCCAGAAGTGGCCTTTCAAGAATGGAAAGAGCAGTCAATTCAGACCCTTGCCCTGGAACTCCCTAATTTAGCTAAACCCTTTGACCTTTACATTCCCGGTGAAAGGTGAATCGCCATTGGAGAATTAGTGCAAAACCTGGGACCACTTGAAATGGAACAATGCAAGAATGCCATCCAGGTAGGATAAACTATGGTCACCAAGGGGCTTGGCCCACTGCCACATCTGGCCAAGATACTGGCGGTATCTAAAAACCTGGAAATCAGCAGCCCAAAAGGCCACCTCCCTCCTAAGGGGAAAGGACCCCACGTGGTGATCCTAACCACCAACCATGCCCTGAAGTTGCAGGGTTCGCTCCGTGGGCACACCGACCTCGAGTGAGGAGGCCCTCCAACTCCAACATCCAGAGAGATAGCCGGGGGCAACAGGGCACCATGACGACTCGTGTGAACATCACTTGACCTGGAGTTTCTCTCATAAAACAACAAGAGTGTGTCCCAAAAGAGTAGACTACTGCTTGCAGGACTTACTGCACCCAGAGGGGAGCTAATAATCTTGGCGGGGGAACCGTATATCACACTGTCACCATAGAAAAGCCTACAGACACCGTGATGATGGTGGCCAGTAAGACCGGCTGGACTCTTGTTTACTTCAAAAGGCTGTTGACTCAGTGGCCATCATGGTCCTTGATCACCACTGACCCTGGACTGTCTGGGAGTTGAGCGGGCAGGGCTCTGACACCTGGTGCTGTTTGTACGTTAATTCAGGGGCCTAATTGAAGAAAGCGCAGACTACTGGTCAGAGCATCTAGGCTGGCAGAAACGGTCGGCTAAGGTGGCCGAACAAATGTGGGGCGGGGTGAAACCGGCCCCCACAGCGTCTCTGCACATCTCTTTCCTGGACCCTTAAAGGTCATTAGAATCTATAACACTTCCAATGCTGCTGCTCAGGTGGACGAGCAGGGAGGCAGGGGGCCTGGGGACAATCAACGTCACCTGGAGGCTGCTGGGGAGAAGCTCTGACCCTCGCCCCAGGGTATGAGGGCTCCCAACTCAGCACTCAGCAGTTACAGAAGAAGGGTCTGCACCCTCAGCACTCCAAGAATGAGGAACGGGACAAAAGGCAGAGGGGGGGTTTGTCCCCAGCAAAGCCCATTAAAAATCCCTGGGAGATAAAAATAGAATCTGGGCAATAAAGTCAAGTCTAACCTTTTTTATCCTTTGTGCTTTGTCTAATTTCACGTGCTCCTAGGGTCCCGCATGCAGAGGTTCCACACCCGGCACTTCAGACCAGATTTCCTAGTGCAGAATGGCTGGGTCGACACCTCAGCTCCTGGGGCCCAGTGCAGACTCCGCGATATAGAGCCTGAGCTACAGCCAACCCGGCCCTCGAGAGCTCCGCCCCCTCCCTCCCACTGACTCTGACAGGATCTCTACACAGCAGCCCAGCCCACAGCCCACGGGGTAGTACATGCTCTCACCTCTCCATTCTCTGATCAAAATATAAAGTTTCCTTTGCTTGTGAACCAAACTCAGTCTCGATCTGTTGGCCCCAATGACACTGGGCAGGGGGACACTTGTTGGGGTCCACTCTGGAGGATCAGTAACAGAAATTGAGACTATTGTAACCTCAATGAACAGATGTGTGAGCCAAAGTGTAGTTAACATAGAACAGTGTATAAGGCTCGGGTAAAATAAGATGTTTCTAACACTTCCATTGGATATTTCCATCACTTTATTATAAGCAAGTTCAGTGAAAAGGTTTGTCTTATTTGTCAGCTCAATATTAGAGAAATGAAGTGATTTCTTTCCAAGGATGTACATCTAATAATCTTGGTTAAACCTTCAATCTTGTTTTAAATGCTTTTCCATTGAAAATGATACCTCTCTTTCAGCTCCCCCATTTCTGAGAAGTATAAAATCTTATAATTTATTATTACCAAAGGGGAAAGGTGGGAGGAGGGATAAATTAACAGTTTGGGATTAACACATACACACTGCTATGTATAAAATAGATCATCAACAAGGAACTACTGTATAGCACAGGGAACTACACTCAACATTTTGCAATAACCTATAAGGGGAAATAATCTGAAAAAGAATAGATATTTTTATTGACATCATCTATCAATGACAGTTAAAGTGTAACCTAAGGGAAGCTGGTGGTGAGTGCTTCTGACCCTGAAGACTTCAATCATCTAAAGTTTGGACTCTGCCTACTTCCCAAGGCCCTTAATGAACATATGTGTAGCCGTAGCTTAAAAAATTCCCCAGTTTGGGTTTCGGGGAGACACTGATTTTGAAAAAGCCCTGGTGTTCTCCTTACATGAATGGGACTCTTCCTACTGCTAAAACATGTCTGTCACACCCAGAGGATGGTATACCGTCTGATCGGGAAGAGTTTGGAAAAGGCATCTCATCTCCTCATCTCCTGGTGCTCGGGTTCACCCCTCCAGCGTCTTTACTAACAGTCTCCCCACTTGGAGATGTCAGCACTGTCAACATCCTGTTGCGTACAGTTTGGAATTTGTCCAGAGGATGAAGCGGAAGGATGAGGAACAATGAGAGGCAAGTCCTACGTGTTCAGACAGGCACATGTCACTCTAATTTCCAATCAGGAAGACGAATTGACCAAAGGCTAGGGTTGCCCATGGAAACAGTATAGGGCTTGAGGAAATCCCGCTGCTTTGTGGCCAGTTCCCATAAACACAAGTTGAACAATAGAACTCAGGGGCAGTAAAATTCACAAAACTGCAGAGTTGAAAATATCCATCACTGAAAAATGTCTTGAGGAAAGTCAGAGAAAAGGACTTGTAAGCAAGGGAGAATGGCAGGAAAGGGATTTGAGGAGGTAGAAAGGACTCGCCGTTAAGCACAAGAAAAGGAGCTGAACATTGCCAACATTGCAGTTGGCCAAAAAGGGTGTATGCGTTTTTTTGTGTATATATTCAAGAAAAGAGCGTACACCTTTTTAGCCAACCAAACAGGTGGGCACTGGAAGTCAATACTACAAAAGACATCACTTCGCATCAGTCAGAAGAGCCATCCTCATAAAGCGTAAACAACAGAAATGCAGGACAGGGCAAGGAGAAGAGGGAGCCCTGTGAGACTTATAGTGGAAATGTATATTGCCAACGGCCATTCTGGAGAAGTGTATTGTGTTTACTAAAGCATCTAAACAATGAGCTACAGAGCATAGGGCACTTGCACTCATGGGCGTATATCTTGGGAAAAACAAAAATCGAGAGGACACAGGCACCCCAATGTTTACCCCCTCTCTGTTTAAAAGATCCTCGACTAGGATATAACTTAAATGTCTCTGGAGGGAAAAAATGGATAGAGATGTGGTACTTAGGTAGAGTGGAATATTATTCAGCCTGGAA
Source organism: Lagenorhynchus albirostris (assembly GCF_949774975.1). Lineage (NCBI taxonomy): Eukaryota > Metazoa > Chordata > Mammalia > Artiodactyla > Delphinidae > Lagenorhynchus > Lagenorhynchus albirostris. The sequence goes on along the minus strand of NW_026783620.1, from coordinate 310,879 downwards.
ATCAATGAAATATGGCCAGCTGTAACAACTCCGGAGGAGTTACGTATGATCATTCTAAGTGACAGAATTCAAAAAGAAGAAGACACATATCATAAGATATCACTTAAAGGTGGAATCCAAAATGGCTACACATGAAATAAATTACAAAACAAAAACATAGTCAAATATGTAGAAAACACGCATAAGGCTGCTAAACGGGAAAGGTGGGGAGGGGTGAGGCATCATCCAGGAGGTTGAAATTAGCAAAGATACCATTCCAAATACCAAACTGATAATCAACAAGGCCTACACGGTAGCTAAAAGAACTGCACTCAGCACACTCAAGTCACCGGAAAAGAATATATACGACTGGTAAGAATCTGAAAAAGAATTTATTGATGTCTCTCTGTACGTGAATCAAGTGGATGTACAGCAGCAAGAAACAGAGCTTTGAAAATCAGCTGTAACCAATATAGTAATAAATTGAAAAAAATAAACGACAGAGAGACAGAGAAAACCTCTTACAACTTTTCCTCAGGGACGGTGATGCAACATGGATTGAACACATCTAGACCCACAGCAGGATGAGACATAAGGCTGGAAACTGTTTGCGCTAAGAGAAATGTGAGGTTGGGTGAGGAAATGCACACCCTTTAAAGTAATACTACCTGGTACCCATTCAATGGGTCCCAAATCTGCAGGTTCAAGGGATCTTCCTACAGCTAAAACATGCATGGAAAACCCAGAGGACTGTACACCATGTGATCGGGAGATGTGTCTAAAATGCACCTCATTTATCCTCTCCTGGTGCTCCTGTTCACCATTCCAGCCACGTTACTTAGAAGCTCCCCACTTGGAGAATCAGCACATTTAAACTTCTGTTTCACACATTTTGCAAATTGTGAGGAGGATGAACGGGAAGAGGGGGAACCAATGAGAGAAGAGTTGTAGGGGTTTGGACGGGCACATATCACTCTAATTTCCCATTAAGAATAAGAATTAAAAAAAGGCTCAGCCTGCCTCGCCGGAGCCAAAATAGGGCCTGAAGCAATCCTGCGCGTTTGAGGCCAGCTCACAAAAGAGCAACTTAAAACATGGAGCTCAGGGTCACTGCAATTCACAAACCTGCAGAGTTATAAATGAAAACTAACGTCCAAAAATATGTTGAGGTAAGGCAAAGAAGAGGATCTGAATGCAAGACAGAATTGCAAGAAACAGATTTCAAGAGATAGATTGGACTCGTCTTTAACGCACATGAAAAGCGGCAGAATTTCGACAATGATGCAGTTGGCCCAAAAGGGCGTATGCGATTTTTCCTGATTATATCCAGGAAAAAACGCATACGCACTTTATGGGCAACGAAGCAAGCAAGCAATGCAAATGTGCACAACAAAGAAGTCTCATTTCCCACCGGTCAAAAGGGCCATCCTAAAAAATTGTAAAAACCAGAAATGCAGGACAGGCCATGGAGAACAGGGAGCCTTTATACGCTGATGGGCAGTGTGTGAACTGCCGAGAGCCACTCTGGAGAAGTGTATGGTGGTTCCTAAATCATCTAAAAACAGAGCTACAGAGCATAGGACACTTCCAATCATGGGAGTATATCTAGGGAAGTCTAAAAATCAACAGGACACAAGCACACCACAGTTTAGGGCTACTCTGTTTACAAGAACCTCAACTTCAGTACACCTTAAATATCCCAGGAAAGAGAACAATGGATAAAGAAGATGTGGTACTTATGTACAATGGAATATCTCTTCACCATGAAATCAATGTAATAAGGCTAGTAGAAGGATAAAGAGTGGATTTAGGTCCGATAATACTACTTGAAATAAGTCAAACAGAAAAAGAAACATATCATAAGATATCACTTATAGAGGGAGGGTAAATATGGCTGCACAAGAAATGAATTACAGAACAGAACAGTGTCTCACATTTAGAAAACACACTTATGTCAGCTTAAGGGGAAAGGAGAGGTGGGGTGATGCATAAAACCAGAGTTTGAAATTAGCACAGATACCGTTCAAGAAACCAAATAGGTATTAGACAAGATCTACACCTTGCTCAATGAACTGGCCTCAACACACCCTATACACCGCAGAGAAATATATCTGAGTAATAAGAATCTTAAAACCCATGTATTGATATATCTCCATAAGGGAATCAAGTGTGTGCAGAGCGGCACAAACACAGCAGTGAAAATGAGCTAAACCCCATTATAGAAATAAATTTTAAAAACAAAACGCAGAAACAATGAAAGAGAGAAAAATTCTTACAAAATTCGCTCAGGGGCTGTGATGCAACCTGGATTGACCACATATAAACCCACAGCTGGATAAGACATAAGGCTGGACACTTGGGGCTGAGAGGATTGGTGAGCATCGGTGAGCAACTGCCGAAAGTTTAATGCAATACTTCATGCTACTCATTCCAAGGGTCCCAACACTCCAGGTTGAAGGGAATCTTCCTACAGCTAAACCATGCTTGGGAAACCCAGCGACTGGTATACCATATGATCGGGAAAGGTTTCTAAAACGCACCACATTTTTCTTCTCCTGGGGCTCCGGATCGACATTCCAGCCGCTTTACTAACAACATCCCCACATGGAGAGTCAATGCCTTTAAGTTCTGGTATCGCACAGTCTTCAGTTAGTGCGGAGGATGAATGGGAATAGGGGGAACCAGTGAGAAACTAGCTGTAGCGGTTTCAATGGGCACATGTCACTCTAATTTCACATCAGTAAGAAGAATGAACCAAAGGCACAGCAAGGTGCCCCAGAAGAAGAATAGGGCTTCAAGGAATCCTGTGGTTATGGGGCAAGATCACAAAACTAAGAGCTGAAAAATGGAGCTAGGGGCCACGCAATTCAAGAACCTGACTTGCCCAAAAAGGGCGTATGTGTTTCTTTCTGAATATATTCAGGAAAAAACGCATACGCCCTTTTTGGCCAACCAAGCAAGCTTGCAAAGGAAATCTGCACTACAATGAAGTCTCACTTCCCCCCGGTCAAAAGGGCCATCTGAAAAAAGTGTAAAATCCAGAAAGGCAGGACAGGCCATGGAGAACTGGGAGCCTTGTTATGCTGATGGGCGGGATGTAAATTGCCAACAGCCACTCGGGAGAAGTGTATGGTGTTTCCTGAAACATCTAAAAAACAAAGCAACAGAGCCTAGGGCACTTCCACTTATGGTCCTATAGCTTAGGGAAATTAAAATCAAAAAGACACAGCCACCCCAAAAGTTGGGACGGCTCTGTTTACAAGAAACTGGTTTACGGTACAAGTTCAATATCGCAGAAAGTGAAAAATGGATAAAGAAGTTGTGGTACTTACGTACAATGCAATATCACTCAGCAATGAAATCTATGTCATCAGGCCCGTAGCAGCATAATGAGTGGATTCAGGTATGATGATTCTAACTGAAATAAGTCACACAGAAAAAGAAAAATCATAGGATATCACTAATACACGGAATGTAAACTTGGCTACACAGGAACTGAATTCCAAAACAGAACAGGGTCTCAAATTTAGAAACCCAACTTATGCTTGCTTAAGGGGAAAGGTGAGTTGCGGTGCTACATAAAACCAGAGATTGAAATGAGCACAGATAAAGTTCCTTAAGCCAAATATGGAATAGACAAGAGCTACTCCTTGCTCAAAGAAATGGACTCAACACCCCATATTCAACACCTAGGAATATACCTGACTAGTAGAATCATAAAACCTATGGATTTATATATCTCTGTAAGAGAATCAAGAGTGTGTACAGCGGCATTAAAGCAGTGAAAATCAGGTAAATCCCATAATAAAAATAAATTTCTTAAACAAAACACAATGACAGTGAAATAGAGAGAAATACTTAAGTAATTCATTCAAGGCTTCAGATGCAACCTGCATTTACCACATCTACACCCAGAGCTGGGTGACACATAAGGCTGGACACTTGGGGCTCATAAGATTGGTGAGGTTCGGTGAGCAAATGAAGACCTTTGAAGTCATATTGCATGGTACCCATTCCATGGGTCTCAACTCTCCAGGTTTAAGGAATACTTCCTTCAGCTAAAACATGCATGTGGAACCCAGAGTATGATCCACCATGTGATCGAGAAACATGTTCAAATGTGTCTCACTTTTCGTTCCCTGGTACTCGGGTGCAACATTCCAGACGCTTTACTAACACTCTCCCGACTTGGAGAGTCAGTGCCTTTAACCTCCTGTTTGGCCCAGTTTGCAATTTCTGCGGAAGATGAACAGGAATAGGGAGAACCAATGACAGACTAGATGGAGGTGTCTGGATGGGCAAATTTAACTCTCATTTCGCACCAGGAAGAGGAATTAACCAAAGGCTCATCGTGCCATGCCGGAACCAGATTAGGGCCTGAAGCCATCCTGCGGTGTTGCGGCCAGCTCACGAGAAAGCGAGTTGAAGAAAGGAGCTCAGGGGCACTGTAATTCACAAACCTGCAGAGTTATAAATGACAGCTATCGTCCAAAAATATACTGAAGTAAGGCTGCCAAGAGGACTTGAAAGCGGGGCAGAATTGAAGGAAACCGATTTCAGGAGGTAGACTGGAATTGCATTTAAAGCATAGGAAAAGAGGCAGAACGTCCACAATGATGCACTTAGCCAAAAAGGGCGTATGCCTTTTTTCCTGAATATATTCAGGAAAAAACGCATACGCCCTTTTTGGCCAACCAAGCAAGCTTGCAAAGGAAATCTGCACTACAATGAAGTCTCACTTCCCCCCGGTCAAAAGGGCCATCTGAATAAAGTGTAAAATCCAGAAAGGCAGGACAGGCCATGGAGAACTGGGAGCCTTGTTATGCTGATGGGCGGGATGTAAATTGCCAACAGCCACTCGGGAGAAGTGTATGGTGTTTCCTGAAACATCTAAAAAACAAAGCAACAGAGCCTAGGGCACTTCCACTTATGGTCCTATAGCTTAGGGAAATTAAAATCAAAAAGACACAGCCACCCCAACGGTTGGGACGGCTCTGTTTACAAGAACCTGGTTTACGGTACAAGTTCAATATCGCAGAAAGTGAAAAATGGATAAAGAAGTTGTGGTACTTACGTACAATGCAATATCACTCAGCAATGATATCTATGTCACCAGGCCCGTAGCAGCATAATGAGTGGATTCAGGTATGATGATTCTAACTGAAATAAGTCACACAGAAAAAGAAACATCATAAGATATCACTAATACACGGAATGTAAACTTGGCTACACAGGAACTGAATTACAAAACAGAACAGGGTCTCAAATTTAGAAACCCAACTTATGCTTGCTTAAGGGGAAAGGTGAGTTGGGGTGCTGCATAAAACCAGAGATTGAAATGAGCACACATAAAGTTCCTTAAGCCAAATATGGAATAGACAAGAGCTACTCCTTGCTCAACGAAATGGATTCAACACCCCATATTAAACACCTAAGAATATACCTGACTAGGAAGTATCTTAAAACCTATGGATTGCTATGTCTACAAAAGAGAATCAAGCGTGTGTGCAGGGGCATAAACGCAGCAGTGATAGGATTGGAGAGGTTCGGTGAGCAAATGAAGACCCTTTGAAGTCATATTGCATGGTACCCATTCCACGGGTCTCAACTCTCCAGGTTTAAGGTATTCTTCCTTCAGCTAAAACATGCATGTGGAACCCAGAGTATGATCAACCGTGTGATCGGGAGACGTGTTCCAATATGTGTCAGTTTTCGTCCCCTGGTACTCGGGTGCAACATTCCAGACGCTCTACTAACACTCTCCCGACTTGGAGAGTCAGTGCCTTTAACCTCCTGTTTGGCCCAGTTTGCCATTTCTGCGGAAGATGAACAGGAATAGGGAGAACCAATGACAGACTAGATGGAGGTGTCTGGATGGGCAAATTTAACTCTCATTTCGCACCAGGAAGAGGAATTAACCAAAGGCTCAGCGTGCCATGCCGGAACCAGATTAGGGCCTGAAGCCATCCTGCGGTGTTGCGGCCAGCTCACGAGAAAGCGAGTTGAAGAAAGGAGCTCAGGGGCACTGTAATTCACAAACCTGCAGAGTTATAAATGACAGCTATCGTCCAAAAATATACTGAAGTAAGGCTGCCAAGAGGACTTGAAAGCAGGGCAGAATTGCAGGAAACCGATTTCAGGAGGTAGACTGGAATTGCATTGAAAGCATAGGAAAAGAGGCAGAACGTCCACAATGATGCACTTGGCCAAAAAGGGCGTATGCGTTTTTTCCTGAATATATTCAGGAAAAAACGCATACGCCCTTTTTGGCCAACCAAGCAAGCTTGCAAAGGAAATCTGCACTACAATGAAGTCTCACTTCCCCCCGGTCAAAAGGGCCATCTGAAAAAAGTGTAAAATCCAGAAAGGCAGAACAGGCCATGGAAAACTGGGAGCCTTGTTATGCTGATGGGCGGGATGTAAATTGCCAACAGCCACTCGGGAGAAGTGTATGGTGTTTCCTGAAACATCTAAAAAACAAAGCAACAGAGCCTAGGGCACTTCCACTTATGGTCCTATAGCTTAGGGAAATTAAAATAAAAAAGACACAGCCACCCCAACGGTTGGGACGGCTCTGTTTACAAGAACCTGGTTTACGGTACAAGTTCAATATCGCAGAAAGTGAAAAATGGATAAAGAAGTTGTGGTACTTACGTACAATGCAGTATCACTCAGCAATGAAATCTATGTCATCAGGCCCGTAGCAGCATAATGAGTGGATTCAGGTATAATGATTCTAACTGAAATAAGTCACACAGAAAAAGAAACATCATAAGATATCACTAATACACGGAATGTAAACTTGGCTACACAGGAACTGAATTCCAAAACAGAACAGGGTCTCAAATTTAGAAAGCCAACTTATGCTTGCTTAAGGGGAAAGGTGAGTTGGGGTGCTGCATAAAACCAGAGATTGAAATGAGCACAGATAAGCTTCCTTAAGCCAAATATGGAATAGACAAGAGCTACTCCTTGCTCAACGAAATGGACTCAACACCCCATATTAAATGCCTAAGAGTGTACCTGACTAGGAAGTATCTTAAAACCTATGGATTGCTATGTCTCCGAAAGAAAATCAAGCGTGTGTACAGGGGTATAAACGCAGCAGTGATAGGATTGGAGAAGTTCGGTGAGCAAATGAAGACCCTTTGAAGTCATATTGCATGGTACCCATTCCACGGGTCTCAACTCTCCAGGTTTAAGGTATTCTTCCTTCAGCTAAAACATGCATGTGGAACCCAGAGTATGATCAACCGTGTGATCGGGAGACGTGTTCCAATATGTGTCAGTTTTCGTCCCCTGGTACTCGGGTGCAACATTCCAGACGCTTTACTAACACTCTCCCGACTTGGAGAGTCAGTGCCTTTAACCTCCTGTTTGGCCCAGTTTGCAATTTCTGCGGAAGATGAACAGGGATAGGGAGAACCAATGAGAGACTAGCTGGAGGTGTCTGGACGGGCAAATTTAACTCTCATTTCGCACCAGGAAGAGGAATTAACCAAAGGCTCAGCGTGCCGTGCCGGAACCAGATTAGGGCCTGAAGCCATCCTGCGGTGTTGCGGCCAGCTCACGAGAAAGCGAGTTGAAGAAAGGAGCTCAGGGGCACTGTAATTCACAAACCTGCAGAGTTATAAATGACAGCTATCGTCCAAAAATATACTGAAGTAAGGCTGCCAAGAGGACTTGAAAGCGGGGCAGAATTGCAGGAAACCGATTTCAGGAGGTAGACTGGAATTGCATTTAAAGCATAGGAAAAGAGGCAGAACGTCCACAATGATGCACTTGGCCAAAAAGGGCGTATGCGTTTTTTCCTGAATATATTCAGGAAAAAACGCATACGCCCTTTTTGGCCAACCAAGCAAGCTTGCAAATGAAATCTGGACTACAATGAAGTCTCACTTCCCCCCGGTCAAAAGGGCCATCTGAAAAAAGTGTAAAATCCAGAAAGGCAGGACAGGCCATGGAGAACTGGGAGCCTTGTTATGCTGATGGGCGGGATGTAAATTGCCAACAGCCACTTGGGAGAAGTGTATGGTGTTTCCTGAAACATCTAAAAAACAAAGCAACAGAGCCTAGGGCACTTCCACTTATGGTCCTATAGCTTAGGGAAATTAAAATCAAAAAGACAGAGCCACCCAAAAGGTTGGGACGGCTCTGTTTACAAGAACCTGGTTTACGGTACAAGTTCAATATCGCAGAAAGTGAAAAATGGATAAAGAAGTTGTGGTACTTACGTACAATGTAATATCACTCAGCAATGAAATCTATGTCATCAGGCCCGTAGCAGCATAATGAGTGGATTCAGGTACGATGATTCTAACTGAAATAAGTCACACAGAAAAAGAAACATCATAAGATATCACTAATACACGGAATGTAAACTTGGCTACACAGGAACTGAATTCCAAAACAGAACAGGGTCTCAAATTTAGAAACCCAACTTATGCTTGCTTAAGGGGAAAGGTGAGTTGGGGTGCTGCATAAAACCAGAGATTGAAATGAGCACAGATAAAGTTCCTTAAGCCAAATATGGAATAGACAAGAGCTACTCCTTGCTCAACGAAATGGATTCAACACCCCGTATTAAACACCGAAGAATATACATGACTAGGAGGTATCTTAAAACCTATGGATTGCTATGTCTCCGAAAGAGAATCAAGCGTGTGTGCAGGGGCATAAACGCAGCAGTGATAGGATTGGAGAGGTTCGGTGAGCAAATGAAGACCCTTTGAAGTCATATTGCATGGTACCCATTCCACGGGTCTCAACTTTCCAGGTTTAAGGTATTCTTCCTTCAGCTAAAACATGCATGTGGAACCCAGAGTATGATCAACCGTGTGATCGGGAGACGTGTTCCAATATGTCTCAGTTTTCGTCCCCTGGTACTTGGGTGCAACATTCCAGACGCTTTACTAACACTCTCCCGACTTGGAGAGTCAGTGCCTTTAACCTCCTGTTTGGCCCAGTTTGCAATTTCTGCGGAAGATGAACAGGAATAGGGAGAACCAATGACAGACTAGCTGGAGGTGTCTGGACGGGCAAATTTAACTCTCATTTCCCACCAGGAAGAGGAATTAACCAAAGGCTCAGCGTGCCGTGCCGGGACCAGATTAGGGCCTGAAGCAATCCTGCGGTGTTGCGGCCAGCTCACGAGAAAGCGAGTTGAAGAAAGGAGCTCAGGGGCACTGTAATTCACAAACCTGCAGAGTTATAAATGATAGCTGTCGTCCAAAAATATACTGAAGTAAGGCTGCCAAGAGGACTTGAAAGCAGGGCAGAATTGCAGGAAACCGATTTCAGGAGGTAGACTGGAATTGCATTTAAAGCATAGGAAAAGAGGCAGAACGTCCACAATGATGCAGTTGGCCAAAAAGCGTGTATGCGTTTTTTCCTGAATATATTCAGGAAAAAACGCATACACCCTTTTTGGCCAACCAAGCAAGCTTGCAAAGGAAATCTGCACTACAATGAAGTCTCACTTCCCCCCGGTCAAAAGGGCCATCTGAAAAAAGTGTAAATCCAGAAAGGCAGGACAGGCCATGGAGAACTGGGAGCCTTGTTATGCTGATGGGCGGGATGTAAATTGCCAACAGCCACTCCGGAGAAGTGTATGGTGTTTCCTGAAACATCTAAAAAACAAAGCAACAGAGCCTAGGGCACTTCCACTTATGGTCCTATAGCTTAGGGAAATTAAAATCAAAAGACACAGCCACCCCAAACTTGGGGATGGCTCTGTTTACAAGAACCTCATATACGGTACAAGATCAATATCGCAGAAAGTGAAAAATGGATAAAGAAGTTGTGGTACTTACGTACAATGCAATATCACTCAGCAATGAAATCTATGTCATCAGGCCCGTAGCAGCATAATGAGTGGACTAAGTACGATGAATCTAACTGAAATAAGTCACACAGAAAAAGAAACATCATAAGATATCACTAATACACGGAATGTAAACTTGGCTACACAGGAACTGAATTCCAAAACAGAACAGGGTCTCAAATTTAGAAACCCAACTTATGCTTGCTTAAGGGGAAAGGTGAGTTGGGGTGCTGCATAAAACCAGAGATTGAAATGAGCACAGATAAAGTTCCTTAAGCCAAATATGGAATAGACAAGAGCTACTCCTTGCTCAACGAAATGGATTCAACACCCCGTATTAAACACCGAAGAATATACATGACTAGGAGGTATCTTAAAACCTATGGATTGCTATGTCTCCGAAAGAGAATCAAGCGTGTGTGCAGGGGCATAAACGCAGCAGTGATAGGATTGGAGAGGTTCGGTGAGCAAATGAAGACCCTTTGAAGTCATATTGCATGGTACCCATTCCACGGGTCTCAACTCTCCAGGTTTAAGGTATTCTTCTTCAGCTAAAACATGCATGTGGAACCCAGAGTATGATCAACCGTGTGATCGGGAGACGTGTTCCAATATGTGTCAGTTTTCGTCCCCTGGTACTCGGGTGCAACATTCCAGACGCTTTACTAACACTCTCCCGACTTGGAGAGTCAGTGCCTTTAACCTCCTGTTTGGCCCAGTTTGCAATTTCTGCGGAAGATGAACAGGAATAGGGAGAACCAATGACAGACTAGCTGGAGGTGTCTGGACGGGCAAATTTAACTCTCATTTCGCACCAGGAAGAGGAATTAACCAAAGGCTCAGCATGCCGTGCCGGAACCAGATTAGGGCCTGAAGCAATCCTGCGGTGTTGCGGCCAGCTCACGAGAAAGCGAGTTGAAGAAAGGAGCTCAGGGGCACTGTAATTCACAAACCTGCAGAGTTATAAATGACAGCTATCGTCCAAAAATATACTGAAGTAAGGCTGCCAAGAGGACTTGAAAGCAGGGCAGAATTGCAGGAAACCGATTTCAGGAGGTAGACTGGAATTGCATTTAAAGCATATGAAAAGAGGCAGAACGTCCACAATGATGCACTTGGCCAAAAAGGGCGTATGCGTTTTTTCCTGAATATATTCAGGAAAAAACGCATACGCCCTTTTTGGCCAACCAAGCAAGCTTGCAAAGGAAATCTGCACTACAATGAAGTCTCACTTCCCCCCGGTCAAAAGGGCCATCTGAAAAAAGTGTAAAATCCAGAAAGGCAGGACAGGCCATGGAGAACTGGGAGCCTTGTTATGCTGATGGGCGGGATGTAAATTGCGAACAGCCACTCGGGAGAAGTGTATGGTGTTTCCTGAAACATCTAAAAAACAAAGCAACAGAGCCTAGGGCGCTTCCACTTATGGTCCTATAGCTTAGGGAAATGAAAATCAAAAAGACACAGCCACCCCAACGGTTGGGACGGCTCTGTTTACAAGAACCTGGTTTACGGTACAAGTTCAATATCGCAGAAAGTGAAAAATGGATAAAGAAGTTGTGGTACTTACGTACAATGCAGTATCACTCAGCAATGAAATCTATGTCATCAGGCCCGTAGCAGCATAATGAGTGGATTCAGGTATGATGATTCTAACTGAAATAAGTCACACAGAAAAAGAAACATCATAAGATATCACTAATACACGGAATGTAAACTTGGCTACACAGGAACTGAATTCCAAAACAGAACAGGGTCTCAAATTTAGAAACCCAACTTATGCTTGCTTAAGGGGAAAGGTGAGTTGGGGTGCTGCATAAAACCAGAGATTGAAATGAGCACAGATAAAGTTCCTTAAGCCAAATATGGAATAGACAAGAGCTACTCCTTGCTCAACGAAATGGACTCAACACCCCATATTAAACGCCTAAGAATGTACCTGACTAGGAAGTATCTTAAAACCTATGGATTGCTATGTCTCCGAAAGAGAATCAAGCGTGTGTACAGGGACATAAACGCAGCAGTGATAGGACTGGAGAGGTTCGGTGAGCAAATGAAGACCCTTTGAAGTCATATTGCATGGTACCCATTCCACGGGTCTCAACTCTCCAGGTTTAAGGTATTCTTCCTTCAGCTAAAACATGCATGTGGAACCCAGAGTATGATCAACCGTGTGATCGGGAGACGTGTTCCAATATGTGTCAGTTTTCGTCCCCTGGTACTCGGGTGCAACATTCCAGACGCTTTACTAACACTCTCCCGACTTGGAGAGTCAGTGCCTTTAACCTCCTGTTTGGCCCAGTTTGCAATTTCTGCGGAAGATGAACAGGAATAGGGAGAACCAATGACAGACTAGCTGGAGGTGTCTGGATGGGCAAATTTAACTCTCATTTCGCACCAGGAAGAGGAATTAACCAAAGGCTCAGCGTGCCGTGCCGGAACAAGATTAGGGCCTGAAGCCATCCTGCGGTGTTGCGGCCAGCTCACGAGAAAGCGAGTTGAAGAAAGGAGCTCAGGGGCACTGTAATTCACAAACCTGCAGAGTTATAAATGACAGCTATCGTCCAAAAATATACTGAAGTAAGGCTGCCAAGAGGACTTGAAAGCGGGGCAGAATTGCAGGAAACCGATTTCAGGAGGTAGACTGGAATTGCATTTAAAGCATAGGAAAAGAGGCAGAACGTCCACAATGATGCACTTGGCCAAAAAGGGCGTATGCGTTTTTTCCTGAATATATTCAGGAAAAAACGCATACGCTCTTTTTGGCCAACCAAGCAAGCTTGCAAAGGAAATCTGCACTACAATGAAGTCTCACTTCCCCCCGGTCAAAAGGGCCATCTGAAAAAAGTGTAAAATCCAGAAAGGCAGGACAGGCCATGGAGAACTGGGAGCCTTGTTATGCTGATGGGCGGGATGTAAATTGGAACAGCCACTCGGGAGAAGTGTATGGTGTTTCCTGAAACATCTAAAAAACAAAGCAACAGAGCCTAGGGCACTTCCACTTATGGTCCTATAGCTTAGGGAAATTAAAATCAAAAAGACACAGCCACCCCAACGCTTGGGACGGCTCTGTTTACAAGAACCTGGTTTACGGTACAAGTTCAATATCGCAGAAAGTGAAAAATGGATAAAGAAGTTGTGGTACTTACGTACAATGCAATATCACACAGCAATGAATTCTATGTCATCAGGCCCGTAGCAGCATAATGAGTGGATTCAGGTACGATGATTCTAACTGAAATAAGTCACACAGAAAAAGAAACATCATAAGATATCACTAATACACGGAATGTAAACTTGGCTACACAGGAACTGAATTCCAAAACAGAACAGGGTCTCAAATTTAGAAACCCAACTTATGCTTGCTTAAGGGGAAAGGTGAGTTGGGGTGCTGCATAAAACCAGAGATTGAAATGAGCACAGATAAAGTTCCTTAAGCCAAATATGGAATAGACAAGAGCTACTCCTTGCTCAACGAAATGGACTCAACACCCCATATTAAACGCCTAAGAATGTACCTGACTAGGAAGTATCTTAAAACCTATGGATTGCTATGTCTCCGAAAGAGAATCAAGCGTGTGTACAGGGGCATAAACGCAGCAGTGATAGGATTGGAGAGGTTCGGTGAGCAAATGAAGACCCTTTGAAGTCATATTGCATGGTACCCATTCCACGGGTCTCAACTCTCCAGGTTTAAGGTATTCTTCCTTCAGCTAAAACATGCATGTGGAACCCAGAGTATGATCAACCGTGTGATCGGGAGACGTGTTCCAATATGTGTCAGTTTTCGTCCCCTGGTACTTGGGTGCAACATTCCAGACGCTTTACTAACACTCTCCCGACTTGGAGAGTCAGTGCCTTTAATCTCCTGTTTGGCCCAGTTTGCAATTTCTGCGGAAGATGAACAGGAATAGGGAGAACCAATGACAGACTAGCTGGAGGTGTCTGGACGGGCAAATTTAACTCTCATTTCGCACCAGGAAGAGGAATTAACCAAAGGCTCAGCGTGCCGTGCCGGAACAAGTTTAGGGCCTGAAGCAATCCTGCGGTGTTGCGGCCAGCTCACGAGAAAGCGAGTTGAAGAAAGGAGCTCAGGGGCACTGTAATTCACAAACCTGCAGAGTTATAAATGACAGCTATCGTCCAAAAATATACTGAAGTAAGGCTGCCAAGAGGACTTGAAAGCGGGGCAGAATTGCAGGAAACCGATTTCAGGAGGTAGAGTGGAATTGCATTTAAAGCATAGGAAAAGAGGCAGAACGTCCACAATGATGCACTTGGCCAAAAAGGGCGTATGCGTTTTTTCCTGAATATATTCAGGAAAAAACACATACGCCTTTTTTGGCCAACAAAGCAAGCTTGCAAAGGAAATCTGCACTACATTGAAGTCTCACTTCCCCCCGGTCAAAAGGGCCATCTGAAAAAAGTGTAAAATCCAGAAAGGCAGGACAGGCCATGGAGAACTGGGAGCCTTGTTATGCTGATGGGCGGGATGTAAATTGCCAACAGCCACTCGGGAGAAGTGTATGGTGTTTCCTGAAACATCTAAAAAACAAAGCAACAGAGCCTAGGGCACTTCCACTTATGGTCCTATAGCTTAGGGAAATTAAAATCAAAAAGACACAGCCACCCCAAAGGTTGGGACGGCTCTGTTTACAAGAACCTGGTTTACGGTACAAGTTCAATATCGCAGAAAGTGAAAAATGGATAAAGAAGTTGTGGTACTTACGTACAATGCAATATCACACAGCAATGAATTCTATGTCATCAGGCCCGTAGCAGCATAATGAGTGGATTCAGGTATGATGATTCTAACTGAAATAAGTCACACAGAAAAAGAAACATCATAAGATATCACTAATACACGGAATGTAACCTTGGCTACACAGGAACTGAATTACAAAACACAACAGGGTCTCAAATTTAGAAAACCAACTTATGCTTCCTTAAGGGGAAAGGTGAGTTGGGGTAATGCATAAAACCAGAGATTGAAATGAGCACAGATAAAGTTCCTTAAGTCAAATATGGAATAGACAAGAGCTACTCCTTGCTCAACGAAATGGACTCAAAACCCAATATTAAACGCCTAAGAATGTACCTGACTAGGAAGTATCTTAAAACCTATGGACTGCTATGACTCCGAAAGAGAAACAAGCGTGTGTACAGGGGCATAAACGCAGCAGTGATAGGATTGGAGAGGTTCGGTGAGCAAATGAAGACCCTTTGAAGTCATATTGCATGGTACCCATTCCACGGGTCTCAACTTTCCAGGTTTAAGGTATTCTTCCTTCAGCTAAAACATGCATGTGGAACCCAGAGTATGATCAACCGTGTGATCGGGAGACGTGTTCCAATATGTCTCAGTTTTCGTCCCCTGGTACTCGGGTGCAACATTCCAGACGCTTTACTAACACTCTCCCGACTTGGAGAGTCAGTGCCTTTAACCTCCTGTTTGGCCCAGTTTGCAATTTCTGCGGAAGATGAACAGGAATAGGGAGAACCAATGACAGACTAGCTGGAGGTGTCTGGACGGGCAAATTTAACTCTCATTTCCCACCAGGAAGAGGAATTAACCAAAGGCTCAGCGTGCCGTGCCGGGACCAGATTAGGGCCTGAAGCAATCCTGCGGTGTTGCGGCCAGCTCACGAGAAAGCGAGTTGAAGAAAGGAGCTCAGGGGCACTGTAATTCACAAACCTGCAGAGTTATAAATGATAGCTGTCGTCCAAAAATATACTGAAGTAAGGCTGCCAAGAGGACTTGAAAGCGGGGCAGAATTGCAGGAAACCGATTTCAGGAGGTAGACTGGAATTGCATTTAAAGCATAGGAAAAGAGGCAGAACGTCCACAATGATGCACTTGGCCAAAAAGCGTGTATGCGTTTTTTCCTGAATATATTCAGGAAAAAACGCATACACGCTTTTTGGCCAACCAAGCAAGCTTGCAAAGGAAATCTGCACTACAATGAAGTCTCACTTCCCCCCGGTCAAAAGGGCCATCTGAAAAAAGTGTAAATCCAGAAAGGCAGGACAGGCCATGGAGAACTGGGAGCCTTGTTATGCTGATGGGCGGGATGTAAATTGCCAACAGCCACTCCGGAGAAGTGTATGGTGTTTCCTGAAACATCTAAAAAACAAAGCAACAGAGCCTAGGGCACTTCCACTTATGGTCCTATAGCTTAGGGAAATTAAAATCAAAAGACACAGCCACCCCAAAGTTGGGGATGGCTCTGTTTACAAGAACCTCATATACGGTACAAGATCAATATCGCAGAAAGTGAAAAATGGATAAAGAAGTTGTGGTACTTACGTACAATGCAGAATCACTCAGCAATGAAATCTATGTCATCAGGCCCGTAGCAACAAAATGAGTGGATTCAGGTATGATGATTCTAACTGAAATAAGTCACACAGAAAAAGAAACATCATAAGATATCACTAATACACGGAATGTAAACTTGGCTACACAGGAACTGAATTACAAAACAGAACAGGGTCTCAAATTTAGAAACCCAACTTATGCTTGCTTAAGGGGAAAGGTGAGTTGGGGTGCTGCATAAAACCAGAGATTGAAATGAGCACAGATAAAGTTCCTTAAGTCAAATATGGAATAGACAAGAGCTACTCCTTGCTCAACGAAATGGACTCAACACCCCATATTAAATGCCTAAGAATGTACCTGACTAGGAAGTATCTTAAAACCTATGGACTTCTATGTCTCCGAAAGAGAATCAAGCGTGTGTACAGGGGCATAAACGCAGCAGTGATAGGATTGGAGAGGTTCGGTGAGCAAATGAAGACCCTTTGAAGTCATATTGCATGGTACCCATTCCACGGGTCTCAACTCTCCAGGTTTAAGGTATTCTTCCTTCAGCTAAAACATGCATGTGGAACCCAGAGTATGATCAACCGTGTGAGCCGGAGACGTGTTCCAATATGTGTCAGTTTTCGTCCCCTGGTGCTCGGGTGCAACATTCCAGACGCTTTACTAACACTCTCCCGACTTGGAGAGTCAGTGCCTTTAACCTCCTGTTTGGCCCAGTTTGCAATTTCTGCGGAAGGTGAACAGGAATAGGGAGAACCAATGACAGACTAGCTGGAGGTGTCTGGACGGGCAAATTTAACTCTCATTTCCCACCAGGAAGGGGAATTAAACAGAGGCTCAGCGTGCCATGCCGGAACCAGATTAGGGCCTGAAGCCATCCTGCGGTGTTGCGGCCAGCTAACGAGAAAGCGAGTTGAAGAAAGGTGCTCAGGGGCACTGTAATTCACAAACCTGCAGAGTTATAAATGACAGCTATCGTCCAAAAATATACTGAAGTAAGGCTGCCAAGAGGACTTGAAAGCGGGGCAGAATTGCAGGAAACCGATTTCAGGAGGTAGACTGGAATTGCATTTAAAGCATAGGAAAAGAGGCAGAACGTCCACAATGATGCACTTGGCCAAAAAGGGCGTATGCGTTTTTTCCTGAATATATTCAGGAAAAAACGCATACGCCCTTTTTGCCAACCAAGCAAGCTTGCAAAGGAAATCTGCACTACAATGAAGTCTCACTTCCCCCCGGTCAAAAGGGCCATCTGAAAAAAGTGTAAAATCCAGAAAGGCAGGACAGGCCATGGAGAACTGGGAGCCTTGTTATGCTGATGGGCGGGATGTAAATTGCCAACAGCCACTCGGGAGAAGTGTATGGTGTTTCCTGAAACATCTAAAAAACAAAGCAACAGAGCCTAGGGCACTTCCACTTATGGTCCTATAGCTTAGGGAAATTAAAATCAAAAAGACACAGCCACCCCAAAGATTGAGACGGCTCTGTTTACAAGAACCTGTTTTACGGTACAAGTTCAATATCGCAGAAAGTGAAAAATGGATAAAGAAGTTGTGGTACTTACGTACAATGCAATATCACTCAGCAAGGAAATCTATGTCATCAGGCCCGTAGCAGCATAATGAGTGGATTCAGGTATGATGATTCTAACTGAAATAAGTCACACAGAAAAAGAAACATCATAAGATATCACTAATACACGGAATGTAAACTTGGCTACACAGGAACTGAATTACAAAACAGAACAGGGTCTCAAATTAAGAAAACCAACTTATGCTTCCTTAAGGGGAAAGGTGAGTTGGGGTGCTGCATAAAACCAGAGATTGAAATGAGCACAGATAAAGTTCCTTAAGCCAAATATGGAATAGACAAGAGCTACTCCTTGCTCAACGAAATGGATTCAACACCCCATATTAAACGCCTAAGAATGTACCTGACTAGGAAGTATCTTAAAACCTATGGACTGCTATGACTCCGAAAGAGAATCAAGCGTGTGTACAGGGGCATAAACGCAGCAGTGATAGGATTGGAGAGGTTCGGTGAGCATATGAAGACCCTTTGAAGTCATATTGCATGGTACCCATTCCACGGGTCTCAACTTTCCAGGTTTAAGGTATTCTTCCTTCAGCTAAAACATGCATGTGGAACCCAGAGTATGATCAACAATGTGAGCGGGAGACGTGTTCCAATATGTGTCAGTTTTCGTCCCCTGGTACTCGGGTGCAACATTCCAGATGCTTTACTAACACTCTCCCGACTTGGAGAGTCAGTGCCTTTAACCTCCTGTTTGGCCCAGTTTGCAATTTCTGCGGAAGATGAACAGGAATAGGGAGAACCAATGACAGACTAGCTGGAGCTGTCTGGACGGGCAAATTTAACTCTCATTTCCCACCAGGAAGAGGAAATAAACAAAGGCTCAGCGTGCTGTGCCGGGACCAGATTAGGCCCTGAAGCAATCCTGCGGTGTTGCGGCCAGCTCACGAGAAAGCGAGTTGAAGAAAAGAGCTCAGGGGCACTGTAATTCACAAACCTGCAGAGTTATAAATGACAGCTATCGTCCAAAAATATACTGAAGTAAGGCTGCCAAGAGGACTTGAAAGCGGTGCAGAATTGCAGGAATCCGATTTCAGGAGGTAGACTGGAATTGCATTTAAAGCATAGGAAAAGAGGCAGAACGTCCACAATGATGCACTTGGCCAAAAAGGGCGTATGCGTTTTTTCCTGAATATATTCAGGAAAAAACGCATACGCCCTTTTTGGCCAACCAAGCAAGCTTGCAAAGGAAATCTGCACTACATTGAAGTCTCACTTCCTCCCGGTCAAAAGGGCCATCTGAAAAAAGTGTAAAATCCAGAAAGGCAGGACAGGCCATGGAGAACTGGGAGCCTTGTTATGCTGATGGGCGGGATGTAAATTGCCAACAGCCACTCGGGAGAAGTGTATGGTGTTTCCTGAAACATCTAAAAAACAAAGCAACAGAGCCTAGGGCACTTCCACTTATGGTCCTATAGCTTAGGGAAATTAAAATCAAAAAGACACAGCCACCCCAAAGGTTGGGACGGCTCTGTTTACAAGAACCTGGTTTACGGTACAAGTTCAATATCGCAGAAAGTGAAAAATGGATAAAGAATTTGTGGTACTTACGTACAATGCAATATCACTCAGCAATGAAATCTATGTCATCAGGCCCGTAGCAGCATAATGAGTGGATTCAGGTATGATGATTCTAACTGAAATAAGTCACACAGAAAAAGAAACATCATAAGTTATCACTAATACACGGAATGTAACCTTGGCTACACAGGAACTGAATTACAAAACACAACAGGGTCTCAAATTAAGAAAACCAACTTATGCTTCCTTAAGGGGAAAGGTGAGTTGGGGTAATGCATAAAACCAGAGATTGAAATGAGCACAGATAAAGTTCCTTAAGTCAAATATGGAATAGACAAGAGCTACTCCTTGCTCAATGAAATGGACTCAACACCCAATATTAAACGCCTAAGAATGTACCTGACTAGGAAGTATCTTAAAACCTATGGACTTCTATGTCTCCGAAAGAGAATCAAGCGTGTGTACAGGGGCATAAACGCAGCAGTGATAGGATTGGAGAGGTTCGGTGAGCAAATGAAGACCCTTTGAAGTCATATTGCATGGTACCTATTCCACGGGTCTCAACTTTCCAGGTTTAAGGTATTCTTCCTTCAGCTAAAACATGCATGTGGAACCCAGAGTATGATCAACCGTGTGATCGGGAGACGTGTTCCAATATGTGTCAGTTTTCGTCCCCTGGTACTCGGGTGCAACATTCCAGACGCTTTACTAACACTCTCCCGACTTGGAGAGTAGTGCCTTTAACCTCTTGTTTGGCACAGTTTGCAATTTCTGCGGAAGATGAACAGGAATAGGGAGAACCAATGAGAGACTAGCTGGAGGTGTCTGGACGGGCAAATTTAACTCTCATTTCCCACCAGGAAGAGGAATTAACCAAAGGCTCAGAGTGCTGTGCCGGGACCAGATTAGGGCCTGAAGCCATCCTGCGGTGTTGCGGCCAGCTCACGAGAAAGCGAGTTGAAGAAAGGAGCTCAGGGGCACTGTAATTCACAAACCTGCAGAGTTATAAATGACAGCTATCGTCCAAAAATATACTGAAGTAAGGCTGCCAAGAGGACTTGAAAGCGGGGCAGAATTGCAGGAAACCGATTTCAGGAGGTAGACTGGAATTGCATTTAAAGCATAGGAAAAGAGGCAGAACGTCCACAATGATGCACTTGGCCAAAAAGGGCGTATGCGTTTTTTCCTGAATATATTCAGGAAAAAACGCATACGCCCTTTTTGGCCAACCAAGCAAGCTTGCAAAGGAAATCTGCACTACAATGAAGTCTCACTTCCCCCCAGTCAAAAGGGCCATCTGAAAAAAGTGTAAAATCCAGAAAGGCAGGACAGGCCATGGAGAACTGGGAGCCTTGTTATGCTGATGGGCGGGATGTAAATTGCCAACAGCCACTCGGGAGAACTGTATGGTGTTTCCTGAAACATCTAAAAAACAAAGCAACAGAGCCTAGGGCATTTCCACTTATGGTCCTATAGCTTAGGGAAATTAAAATCAAAAAGACACAGCCACCACAAAGGTTGGGACGGCTCTGTTTACAAGAACCTGGTTTACGGTACAAGTTCAATATTGCAGAAAGTGAAAAATGGATAAAGAAGTTGTGGTACATAAGTACAATGCAATATCACTCAGCAAGGAAATCTATGTCATCAGGCCCGTAGCAGCATAATGAGTGGATTCAGGTATGATGATTCTAACTGAAATAAGTCACACAGAAAAAGAAACATCATAAGATATCACTAATACACGGAATGTAACCTTGGCTACACAGGAACTGAATTACAAAACAGAACAGGGTCTCAAATATAGAAACCCAACTTACGCTTGCTTAAGGGGAAAGGTGAGTTGGGGTGCTGCATAAAACCAGAGATTGAAATGAGCACAGATAAAGTTCCTTAAGCCAAATATGGAATAGACAAGAGCTACTCCTTGCTCAACGAAATGGACTCAACACCCCATATTAAACGCCTAAGAATGTACCTGACTAGGAAGTATCTTAAAACCTATGGATTGCTATGTCTCCGAAAGAGAATCAAGCGTGTGTACAGGGGCATAAACGCAGCAGTGATAGGACTGGAGAGGTTCGGTGAGCAAATGAAAACCCTTTGAAGTCATATTGCATGGTACCCATTCCACGGGTCTCAACTCTCCAGGTTTAAGGTATTCTTCCTTCAGCTAAAACATGCATGTGGAACCCAGAGTATGATCAACCGTGTGATCGGGAGACGTGTTCCAATATGTGTCAGTTTTCGTCCCCTGGTACTCGGGTGCAACATTCCAGACGCTTTACTAACACTCTCCCGACTTGGAGAGTCAGTGCCTTTAATCTCCTGTTTGGCCCAGTTTGCAATTTCTGCGGAAGATGAACAGGAATAGGGAGAACCAATGACAGACTAGCTGGAGGTGTCTGGACGGGCAAATTTAACTCTCATTTCCCACCAGGAAGAGGAATTAAGCAAAGGCTCAGCGTGCCGTGCCGGAACAAGTTTAGGGCCTGAAGCAATCCTGCGGTGTTGCGGCCAGCTCACGAGAAAGCGAGTTGAAGAAAGGAGCTCAGGGGCACTGTAATTCACAAACCTGCAGAGTTATAAATGACAGCTATCGTCCAAAAATATACTGAAGTAAGGCTGCCAAGAGGACTTGAAAGCGGGGCAGAATTGCAGGAAACCGATTTCAGGAGGTAGACTGGAATTGCATTTAAAGCATAGGAAAAGAGGCAGAACGTCCACAATGATGCACTTGGCCAAAAAGGGCGTATGCGTTTTTTCCTGAATATATTCAGGAAAAAACGCATACGCCCTTTTTGGCCAACCAAGCAAGCTTGCAAAGGAAATCTGCACTACAATGAAGTCTCACTTCCCCCCGGTCAAAAGGGCCATCTGAAAAAAGTGTAAAATCCAGAAAGGCAGGACAGGCCATGGAGAACTGGGAGCCTTGTTATGCTGATGGGCGTGATGTAAATTGCCAACAGCCACTCGGGAGAAGTGTATGGTGTTTCCTGAAACATCTAAAAAACAAAGCAACAGAGCCTAGGGCACTTCCACTTATGGTCCTATAGCTTAGGGAAATTAAAATCAAAAAGACACAGCCACCCCAAAGGTTGGGACGGCTCTGTTTACAAGAACCTGGTTTACGGTACAAGTTCAATATCGCAGAAAGTGAAAAATGGATAAAGAAGTTGTGGTACTTACGTACAATGCAGTATCACTCAGCAATGAAATCTATGTCATCAGGCCCGTAGCAGCATAATGAGTGGATTCAGGTATGATGATTCTAACTGAAATAAGTCACACAGAAAAAGAAACATCATAAGATATCACTAATACACGGAATGTAAACTTGGCTACACAGGAACTGAATTACAAAACAGAACAGGGTCTCAAATTTAGAAACCCAACTTATGCTTGCTTAAGGGGAAAGGTGAGTTGGGGTGCTGCATAAAACCAGAGATTGAAATGAGCACAGATAAAGTTCCTTAAGCCAAATATGGAATAGACAAGAGCTACTCCTTGCTCAACGAAATGGACTCAACACCCCATATTAAACACCTAAGAATGTACCTGACTAGGAAGTATCTTAAAACCTATGGATTGCTATGTCTCCGAAAGAGAATCAAGCGTGTGTACAGGGGCATAAACGCAGCAGTGATAGGACTGGAGAGGTTCGGTGAGCAAAT
The DNA here is from genome assembly GCF_949774975.1 of Lagenorhynchus albirostris. Taxonomy (NCBI): domain Eukaryota; kingdom Metazoa; phylum Chordata; class Mammalia; order Artiodactyla; family Delphinidae; genus Lagenorhynchus; species Lagenorhynchus albirostris. The sequence goes on along the minus strand of NW_026783620.1, from coordinate 287,970 downwards.
GAAGACCCTTTGAAGTCATATTGCATGGTACCCATTCCACGGGTCTCAACTCTCCAGGTTTAAGGTATTCTTCCTTCAGCTAAAACATGCATGTGGAACCCAGAGTATGATCAACCGTGTGAGCGGGAGACGTGTTCCAATATGTGTCAGTTTTCGTCCCCTGGTACTCGGGTGCAACATTCCAGACGCTTTACTAACACTCTCCCGACTTGGAGAGTCAGTGCCTTTAACCTCCTGTTTGGCCCAGTTTGCAATTTCTGCGGAAGATGAACAGGAATAGGGAGAACCAATGACAGACTAGCTGGAGGTGTCTGGACGGGCAAATTTAACTCTCATTTCCCACCAGGAAGAGGAATTAAACAGAGGCTCAGCGTGCCGTGCCGGAACCAGATTAGGGCCTGAAGCCATCCTGCGGTGTTGCGGCCAGCTCACGAGAAAGCGAGTTGAAGAAAGGAGCTCAGGGGCACTGTAATTCACAAACCTGCAGAGTTATAAATGACAGCTATCGTCCAAAAATATACTGAAGTAAGGCTGCCAAGAGGACTTGAAAGCGGGGCAGAATTGCAGGAAACCGATTTCAGGAGGTAGACTGGAATTGCATTTAAAGCATAGGAAAAGAGGCAGAACGTCCACAATGATGCACTTGGCCAAAAAGGGCGTATGCGTTTTTTCCTGAATATATTCAGGAAAAAACGCATACGCCCTTTTTGGCCAACCAAGCAAGCTTGCAAAGGAAATCTGCACTACAATGAAGTCTCACTTCCCCCCGGTCAAAAGGGCCATCTGAAAAAAGTGTAAAATCCAGAAAGGCAGGACAGGCCATGGAGAACTGGGAGCCTTGTTATGCTGATGGGCGGGATGTAAATTGCCAACAGCCACTCGGGAGAAGTGTATGGTGTTTCCTGAAACATCTAAAAAACAAAGCAACAGAGCCTAGGGCACTTCCACTTATGGTCCTATAGCTTAGGGAAATTAAAATCAAAAAGACACAGCCACCCCAACGCTTGGGACGGCTCTGTTTACAAGAACCTGGTTTACGGTACAAGTTCAATATCGCAGAAAGTGAAAAATGGATAAAGAAGTTGTGGTACTTACGTACAATGCAATATCACACAGCAATGAATTCTATGTCATCAGGCCCGTAGCAGCATAATGAGTGGATTCAGGTACGATGATTCTAACTGAAATAAGTCACACAGAAAAAGAAACATCATAAGATATCACTAATACACGGAATGTAAACTTGGCTACACAGGAACTGAATTCCAAAACAGAACAGGGTCTCAAATTTAGAAACCCAACTTATGCTTGCTTAAGGGGAAAGGTGAGTTGGGGTGCTGCATAAAACCAGAGATTGAAATGAGCACAGATAAAGTTCCTTAAGCCAAATATGGAATAGACAAGAGCTACTCCTTGCTCAACGAAATGGACTCAACACCCCATATTAAACGCCTAAGAATGTACCTGACTAGGAAGTATCTTAAAACCTATGGATTGCTATGTCTCCGAAAGAGAATCAAGCGTGTGTACAGGGGCATAAACGCAGCAGTGATAGGACTGGAGAGGTTCGGTGAGCAAATGAAGACCCTTTGAAGTCATATTGCATGGTACCCATTCCACGGGTCTCAACTCTCCAGGTTTAAGGTATTCTTCCTTCAGCTAAAACATGCATGTGGAACCCAGAGTATGATCAACCGTGTGATCGGGAGACGTGTTCCAATATGTGTCAGTTTTCGTCCCCCGGTACTCGGGTGCAACATTCCAGACGCTTTACTAACACTCTCCCGACTTGGAGAGTCAGTGCCTTTAACCTCCTGTTTGGCCCAGTTTGCAATTTCTGCGGAAGATGAACAGGAATAGGGAGAACCAATGACAGACTAGCTGGAGGTGTCTGGACGGGCAAATTTAACTCTCATTTCGCACCAGGAAGAGGAATTAAGCAAAGGCTCAGCGTGCCGTGCCGGAACAAGTTTAGGGCCTGAAGCAATCCTGCGGTGTTGCGGCCAGCTCACGAGAAAGCGAGTTGAAGAAAGGAGCTCAGGGGCACTGTAATTCACAAACCTGCAGAGTTATAAATGACAGCTATCGTCCAAAAATATACTGAAGTAAGGCTGCCAAGAGGACTTGAAAGCGGGGCAGAATTGCAGGAAACCGATTTCAGGAGGTAGACTGGAATTGCATTTAAAGCATAGGAAAAGAGGCAGAACGTCCACAATGATGCACTTGGCCAAAAAGGGCGTATGCGTTTTTTCCTGAATATATTCAGGAAAAAACGCATACGCCCGTTTTGGCCAACCAAGCAAGCTTGCAAAGGAAATCTGCACTACAATGAAGTCTCAATTCCCCCCGGTCAAAAGGGCCATCTGAAAAAAGTGTAAAATCCAGAAAGGCAGGACAGGCCATGGAGAACTGGGAGCCTTGTTATGCTGATGGGCGGGATGTAAATTGCCAACAGCCACTCGGGAGAAGTGTATGGTGTTTCCTGAAACATCTAAAAAACAAAGCAACAGAGCCTAGGGCGCTTCCACTTATGGTCCTATAGCTTAGGGAAATTAAAATCAAAAAGACACAGCCACCCCAACGGTTGGGACGGCTCTGTTTACAAGAACCTGGTTTACGGTACAAGTTCAATATCGCAGAAAGTGAAAAATGGATAAAGAAGTTGTGGTACTTACGTACAATGCAGTATCACTCAGCAATGAAATCTATGTCATCAAGCCCGTAGCAGCATAATGAGTGGATTCAGGTATGATGATTCTAACTGAAATAAGTCACACAGAAAAAGAAACATCATAAGATATCACTAATACACGGAATGTAAACTTGGCTACACAGGAACTGAATTACAAAACAGAACAGGGTCTCAAATTTAGAAACCCAACTTATGCTTGCTTAAGGGGAAAGGTGAGTTGGGGTGCTGCATAAAACCAGAGATTGAAATGAGCACAGATAAAGTTCCTTAAGCCAAATATGGAATAGACAAGAGCTACTCCTTGCTCAACGAAATGGACTCAACACCCCATATTAAACACCTAAGAATGTACCTGACTAGGAAGTATCTTAAAACCTATGGATTGCTATGTCTCCGAAAGAGAATCAAGCGTGTGTACAGGGGCATAAACGCAGCAGTGATAGGACTGGAGAGGTTCGGTGAGCAAATGAAGACCCTTTGAAGTCATATTGCATGGTACCCATTCCACGGGTCTCAACTCTCCAGGTTTAAGGTATTCTTCCTTCAGCTAAAACATGCATGTGGAACCCAGAGTATGATCAACCGTGTGATCGGGAGACGTGTTCCAATATGTGTCAGTTTTCGTCCCCTGGTACTCGGGTGCAACATTCCAGATGCTTTACTAACACTCTCCCGACTTGGAGAGTCAGTGCCTTTAACCTCCTGATTGGCCCAGTTTGCAATTTCTACGGAAGATGAACAGGAATAGGGAGAACCAATGACAGACTAGCTGGAGGTGTCTGGACGGGCAAATTTAACTCTCATTTCCCACCAGGAAGAGGAATTAACCAAAGGCTCAGCGTGCCGTGCCGGAACCAGATTAGGGCCTGAAGCCATCCTGCGGTGTTGCGGCCAGCTCACGAGAAAGCGAGTTGAAGAAAGGAGCTCAGGGGCCCTGTAATTCACAAACCTGCAGAGTTATAAATGACAGCTATCGTCCAAAAATATACTGAAGTAAGGCTGCCAAGAGGACTTGAAAGCGGGGCAGAATTGCAGGAAACCGATTTCAGGAGGTAGACTGGAATTGCATTTAAAGCATAGGAAAAGAGGCAGAACGTCCACAATGATGCACTTGGCCAAAAAGGGCGTATGCGTTTTTTCCTGAATATATTCAGGAAAAAACGCATACGCCCTTTTTGGCCAACCAAGCAAGCTTGCAAAGGAAATCTGCACTACAATGAAGTCTCACTTCCCCCCGGTCAAAAGGGCCATCTGAAAAAAGTGTAAAATCCAGAAAGGCAGGACAGGCCATGGAGAACTAGGAGCCTTGTTATGCTGATGGGCGGGATGTAAATTGCCAACAGCCACTCGGGAGAAGTGTATGGTGTTTCCTGAAACATCTAAAAAACAAAGCAACAGAGCCTAGGGCACTTCCACTTATGGTCCTATAGCTTAGGGAAATTAAAATCAAAAAGACACAGCCACCCCAAAGGTTGGGACGGCTCTGTTTACAAGAACCTGGTTTACGGTACAAGTTCAATATTGCAGAAAGTGAAAAATGGATAAAGAAGTTGTGGTACTTACGTACAATGCAGTATCACTCAGCAATGAAATCTATGTCATCAGGCCCGTAGCAGCATAATGAGTGGATTCAGGTATGATGATTCTAACTGAAATAAGTCACACAGAAAAAGAAACATCATAAGATATCACTAATACACGGAATGTAAACTTGGCTACACAGGAACTGAATTACAAAACAGAACAGGGTCACAAATTTAGAAACCCAACTTATGCTTGCTTAAGGGGAAAGGTGAGTTGGGGTAATGCATAAAACCAGAGATTGAAATGAGCACAGATAAAGTTCTTTAAGCCAAATATGGAATAGACAAGAGCTACTCCTTGCTCAACGAAATGGATTCAACACCCCGTATTAAACACCTAAGAATATACCTGACTAGGAAGTATCTTAAAACCTATGGATTGCTATGTCTGCTAAGGAGAATCAAGCATGTGTACAGGGGCATAAACGCAGCAGTGATAGGACTGGAGAGGTTCGGTGAGCAAATGAAGACCCTTTGATGTCATATTGCATGGTACCCATTCCACGGGTCTCAACTCTCCAGGTTTAAGGTATTCTTCCTTCAGCTAAAACATGCATGTGGAACCCAGAGTATGATCAACCGTGTGAGCGGGAGACGTGTTCCAATATGTGTCAGTTTTCGTCCCCTGGTACTCGGGTGCAACATTCCAGACGCTTTACTAACACTCTCCCGACTTGGAGAGTCAGTGCCTTTAACCTCCTGTTTGGCCCAGTTTGCAATTTCTGCGGAAGATGAACAGGAATAGGGAGAACCAATGACAGACTAGCTGGAGGTGTCTGGACGGGCAAATTTAACTCTCATTTCCCACCAGGAAGAGGAATTAAACAGAGGCTCAGCGTGCCGTGCCGGAACCAGATTAGGGCCTGAAGCCATCCTGCGGTGTTGCGGCCAGCTCACGAGAAAGCGAGTTGAAGAAAGGAGCTCAGGGGCACTGTAATTCACAAACCTGCAGAGTTATAAATGACAGCTATCGTCCAAAAATATACTGAAGTAAGGCTGCCAAGAGGACTTGAAAGCGGGGCAGAATTGCAGGAAACCGATTTCAGGAGGTAGACTGGAATTGCATTTAAAGCATAGGAAAAGAGGCAGAACGTCCACAATGATGCACTTGGCCAAAAAGGGCGTATGCGTTTTTTCCTGAATATATTCAGGAAAAAACGCATACGCCCTTTTTGGCCAACCATGCAAGCTTGCAAAGGAAATCTGCACTACAATGAAGTCTCACTTCCCCCCGGTCAAAAGGGCCATCTGAAAAAAGTGTAAAATCCAGAAAGGCAGGACAGGCCATGGAGAACTGGGAGCCTTGTTATGCTGATGGGCGGTATGTAAATTGCCAACAGCCACTCGGGAGAAGTGTATGGTGTTTCCTGAAACATCTAAAAAACAAAGCAACAGAGCCTAGGGCACTTCCACTTATGGTCCTATAGCTTAGGGAAATTAAAATCAAAAAGACACAGCCACCCCAACGCTTGGGACGGCTCTGTTTACAAGAACCTGATTTATGGTACAAGTTCAATATCGCAGAAAGTGAAAAATGGATAAAGAAGTTGTGGTACTTACGTACAATGCAATATCACTCAGCAAGGAAATCTATGTCATCAGGCCCGTAGCAGCATAATGAGTGGATTCAGGTATGATGATTCTAACTGAAATAAGTCACACAGAAAAAGAAACATCATAAGATATCACTAATACACGGAATGTAAACTTGGCTACACAGGAACTGAATTACAAAACAGAACAGGGTCACAAATTTAGAAACCCAACTTATGCTTGCTTAAGGGGAAAGGTGAGTTGGGGTAATGCATAAAACCAGAGATTGAAATGAGCACAGATAAACTTCCTTAAGCCAAATATGGAATAGACAAGAGTTACTCGTTGCTCAACGAAATGGACTCAACACCCCATATTAAACGCCTAAGAATGTACCTGACTAGGAAGTATCTTAAAACCTACGGACTGCTATGACTCCGAAAGAGAATCAAGCGTGTGTACAGGGGCATAAACGCAGCAGTGATAGGATTGGAGAGGTTCGGTGAGCATATGAAGACCCTTTGAAGTCATATTGCATGGTATCCATTCCACGGGTCTCAACTTTCCAGGTTTCAGGTATTCTTCCTTCAGGTAAAACATGCATGTGGAACCCAGAGTATGATCAACCATGTGAGCGGGAGACGTGTTCAAATATGTCTCAGTTTTCGTCCCCTGGTACTCGGGTGCAACATTCCAGATGCTTTACTAACACTCTCCCGACTTGGAGAGTCAGTGCCTTTAACCTCCTGTTTGGCCCAGTTTGCAATTTCTGCAGAAGATGAACAGGAATAGGGAGAACCAATGACAGACTAGCTGGAGGTGTCTGGACGGGCAAATTTAACTCTCATTTCCCACCAGGAAGAGGAATTAAACAGAAGCTCAGCGTGCCGTGCCGGAACCAGATTAGGGCCTGAAGCCATCCTGCGGTGTTGCGGCCAGCTCACGAGAAAGCGAGTTGAAGAAAGGAGCTCAGGGGCACTGTAATTCACAAACCTGCAGAGTTATAAATGACAGCTATCGTCCAAAAATATACTGAAGTAAGGCTGCCAAGAGGACTTGAAAGCGGGGCAGAATTGCAGGAAACCGATTTCAGGAGGTAGACTGGAATTGCATTGAAAGCATAGGAAAAGAGGCAGAACGTCCACAATGATGCACTTGGCCAAAAAGGGCGTATGCGTTTTTTCCTGAATATATTCAGGAAAAAACGCATACGCACTTTTTGGCCAACCAAGCAAGCTTGCAAAGGAAATCTGCACTACAATGAAGTCTCACTTCCCCCCGGTCAAAAGGGCCATCTGAAAAAAGTGTAAAATCCAGAAAGGCAGGACAGGCCATGGAGAAGTGGGAGCCTTGTTATGCTGATGGGCGGGATGTAAATTGCCAACAGCCACTCGGGAGAACTGTATGGTGTTTCCTGAAACATCTAAAAAACAAAGCAACAGAGCCTAGGGCACTTCCACTTATGGTCCTATAGCTTAGGGAAATTAAAATCAAAAAGACACAGCCACCCCAACGGTTGGGACGGCTCTGTTTACAAGAACCTGGTTTACGGTACAAGTTCAATATCGCAGAAAGTGAAAAATGGATAAAGAAGTTGTGGTAATTACGTACAATGCAGTATCACTCAGCAAGGAAATCTATGTCATCAGGCCCGTAGCAGCATAATGAGTGGATTCAGGTACGATGATTCTAACTGAAATAAGTCACACAGAAAAAGAAACATCATAAGATATCACTAATACACGGAATGTAAACTTGGCTACACAGGAACTGAATTCCAAAACAGAACAGGGTCTCAAATTTAGAAACCCAACTTATGCTTGCTTAAGGGGAAAGGTGAGTTGGGGTGCTGCATAAAACCAGAGATTGAAATGAGCACAGATAAAGTTCCTTAAGCCAAATATGGAATAGACAAGAGCTACTCCTTGCTCAACGAAATGGACTCAACACCCCATATTAAACGCCTAAGAATGTACCTGACTAGGAAGTATCTTAAAACCTATGGATTGCTATGTCTCCGAAAGAGAATCAAGCGTGTGTACAGGGGCATAAACGCAGCAGTGATAGGACTGGAGAGGTTCGGTGAGCAAATGAAGACCCTTTGAAGTCATATTGCATGGTACCCATTCCACGGGTCTCAACTCTCCAGGTTTAAGGTATTCTTCCTTCAGCTAAAACATGCATGTGGAACCCAGAGTATGATCAACCGTGTGATCGGGAGACGTGTTCCAATATGTGTCAGTTTTCGTCCCCTGGTACTCGGGTGCAACATTCCAGACGCTTTACTAACACTCTCCCGACTTGGAGAGTCAGTGCCTTTAATCTCCTGTTTGGCCCAGTTTGCAATTTCTGCGGAAGATGAACAGGAATAGGGAGAACCAATGACAGACTAGCTGGAGGTGTCTGGACGGGCAAATTTAACTCTCATTTCGCACCAGGAAGAGGAATTAAGCAAAGGCTCAGCGTGCCGTGCCGGAACAAGTTTAGGGCCTGAAGCAATCCTGCGGTGTTGCGGCCAGCTCACGAGAAAGCGAGTTGAAGAAAGGAGCTCAGGGGCACTGTAATTCACAAACCTGCAGAGTTATAAATGATAGCTATCGTCCAAAAATATACTGAAGTAAGGCTGCCAAGAGGACTTGAAAGCGGGGCAGAATTGCAGGAAACCGATTTCAGGAGGTAGACTGGAATTGCATTGAAAGCATAGGAAAAGAGGCAGAACGTCCACAATGATGCACTTGGCCAAAAAGGGCGTATGCGTTTTTTCCTGAATATATTCAGGAAAAAACGCATACGCCCTTTTTGGCCAACCAAGCAAGCTTGCAAAGGAAATCTGCACTACAATGAAGTCTCACTTCACCCCGGTCAAAAGGGCCATCTGAAAAAAGTGTAAAATCCAGAAAGGCAGGACAGGCCATGGAGAACTAGGAGCCTTGTTATGCTGATGGGCGGGATGTAAATTGCCAACAGCCACTCGGGAGAAGTGTATGGTGTTTCCTGAAACATCTAAAAAACAAAGCAACAGAGCCTAGGGCACTTCCACTTATGGTCCTATAGCTTAGGGAAATTAAAATCAAAAAGACACAGCCACCCCAAAGGTTGGGACGGCTCTGTTTACAAGAACCTGGTTTACGGTACAAGTTCAATATTGCAGAAAGTGAAAAATGGATAAAGAAGTTGTGGTACTTACGTACAATGCAGTATCACTCAGCAATGAAATCTATGTCATCAGGCCCGTAGCAGCATAATGAGTGGATTCAGGTATGATGATTCTAACTGAAATAAGTCACACAGAAAAAGAAACATCATAAGATATCACTAATACACGGAATGTAACCTTGGCTACACAGGAACTGAATTACAAAACAGAACAGGGTCACAAATTTAGAAACCCAACTTATGCTTGCTTAAGGGGAAAGGTGAGTTGGGGTGCTGCATAAAACCAGAGATTGAAATGAGCACAGATAAAGTTCTTTAAGCCAAATATGGAATAGACAAGAGCTACTCCTTGCTCAACGAAATGGATTCAACACCCCGTATTAAACACCTAAGAATATACCTGACTAGGAAGTATCTTAAAACCTATGGATTGCTATGTCTCCTAAGGAGAATCAAGCATGTGTACAGGGGCATAAACGCAGCAGTGATAGGACTGGAGAGGTTCGGTGAGCAAATGAAGACCCTTTGATGTCATATTGCATGGTACCCATTCCACGGGTCTCAACTCTCCAGGTTTAAGGTATTCTTCCTTCAGCTAAAACATGCATGTGGAACCCAGAGTATGATCAACCGTGTGAGCGGGAGACGTGTTCCAATATGTGTCAGTTTTCGTCCCCTGGTACTCGGGTGCAACATTCCAGACGCTTTACTAACACTCTCCCGACTTGGAGAGTCAGTGCCTTTAACCTCCTGTTTGGCCCAGTTTGCAATTTCTGCGGAAGATGAACAGGAATAGGGAGAACCAATGACAGACTAGCTGGAGGTGTCTGGACGGGCAAATTTAACTCTCATTTCCCACCAGGAAGAGGAATTAAACAGAGGCTCAGCGTGCCGTGCCGGAACCAGATTAGGGCCTGAAGCCATCCTGCGGTGTTGCGGCCAGCTCACGAGAAAGCGAGTTGAAGAAAGGAGCTCAGGGGCACTGTAATTCACAAACCTGCAGAGTTATAAATGACAGCTATCGTCCAAAAATATACTGAAGTAAGGCTGCCAAGAGGACTTGAAAGCGGGGCAGAATTGCAGGAAACCGATTTCAGGAGGTAGACTGGAATTGCATTGAAAGCATAGGAAAAGAGGCAGAACGTCCACAATGATGCACTTGGCCAAAAAGGGCGTATGCGTTTTTTCCTGAATATATTCAGGAAAAAACGCATACGCCCTTTTTGGCCAACCAAGCAAGCTTGCAAAGGAAATCTGCACTACAATGAAGTCTCACTTCCCCCCGGTCAAAAGGGCCATCTGAAAAAAGTGTAAAATCCAGAAAGGCAGGACAGGCCATGGAGAAGTGGGAGCCTTGTTATGCTGATGGGCGGGATGTAAATTGCCAACAGCCACTCGGGAGAACTGTATGGTGTTTCCTGAAACATCTAAAAAACAAAGCAACAGAGCCTAGGGCACTTCCACTTATGGTCCTATAGCTTAGGGAAATTAAAATGAAAAAGACACAGCCACCCCAACGGTTGGGACGGCTCTGTTTACAAGAACCTGGTTTACGGTACAAGTTCAATATCGCAGAAAGTGAAAAATGGATAAAAAAGTTGTGGTACTTACGTACAATGCAATATCACTCAGCAAGGAAATCTATGTCATCAGGCCCGTAGCAGCATAATGAGTGGATTCAGGTATGATGATTCTAACTGAAATAAGTCACACAGAAAAAGAAACATCATAAGATATCACTAATACACGGAATGTAACCTTGGCTACACAGGAACTGAATTCCAAAACAGAACAGGTCGCAAATTTAGAAACCCAACTTATGCTTGCTTAAGGGGAAAGGTGAGTTGGGGTGCTGCATAAAACCAGAGATTGAAATGAGCACAGATAAAGTTCCTTAAGCCAAATATGGAATAGACAAGAGCTACTCCTTGCTCATCGAAATGGACTCAACACCCCATATTAAACGCCTAAGAATGTACCTGACTAGGAAGTATCTTAAAACCTATGGATTGCTATGTCTCCGAAAGAGAATCAAGCGTGTGTACAGGGGCATAAACGCAGCAGTGATAGGATTGGAGAGGTTCGGTGAGCAAATGAAGACCCTTTGAAGTCATATTGCATGGTACCCATTCCACGGGTCTCAACTTTCCAGGTTTAAGGTATTCTTCCTTCAGCTAAAACATGCATGTGGAACCCAGAGTATGATCAACCGTGTGATCGGGAGACGTGTTCCAATATGTCTCAGTTTTCGTCCCCTAGTACTCGGGTGCAACATTCCAGACGCTTTACTAACACTCTCCCGACTTGGAGAGTCAGTGCCTTTAACCTCCTGTTTGGCCCAGTTTGCAATTTCTGCGGAAGATGAACAGGAATAGGGAGAACCAATGACAGACTAGCTGGAGGTGTCTGGACGGGCAAATTTAACTCTCATTTCGCACCAGGAAGAGGAATTAACCAAAGGCTCAGCGTGCCGTGCCGGGACCAGATTAGGGCCTGAAGCAATCCTGCGGTGTTGTGGCCAGCTCACGAGAAAGCGAGTTGAAGAAAGGAGCTCAGGGGCACTGTAATTCACAAACCTGCAGAGTTATAAATGATAGCTGTCGTCCAAAAATATACTGAAGTAAGGCTGCCAAGAGGACTTGAAAGCAGGGCAGAATTGCAGGAAACCGATTTCAGGAGGTAGACTGGAATTGCATTTAAAGCATAGGAAAAGAGGCAGAACGTCCACAATGATGCACTTGGCCAAAAAGGGCGTATGCGTTTTTTCCTGAATATATTCAGGAAAAAACGCATACACCCTTTTTGGCCAACCAAGCAAGCTTGCAAAGGAAATCTGCACTACAATGAAGTCTCACTTCCCCCCGGTCAAAAGGGCCATCTGAAAAAAGTGTAAATCCAGAAAGGCAGGACAGGCCATGGAGAACTGGGAGCCTTGTTATGCTGATGGGCGGGATGTAAATTGCCAACAGCCACTCGGGAGAAGTGTATGGTGTTTCCTGAAACATCTAAAAAACAAAGCAACAGAGCCTAGGGCGCTTCAACTTATGGTCCTATAGCTTAGGGAAATTAAAATCAAAAGACACAGCCACCCCAAAGTTGGGGATGGCTCTGTTTACAAGAACCTCATATACGGTACAAGTTCAATATCGCAGAAAGTGAAAAATGGATAAAGAAGTTGTGGTACTTACGTACAATGCAGTATCACTCAGCAATGAAATCTATGTCATCAGGCCCGTAGCAACATAATGAGTGGATTCAGGTATGATGATTCTAACTGAAATAAGTCACACAGAAAAAGAAACATCATAAGATATCACTAATACACGGAATGTAAACTTGGCTACACAGGAACTGAATTCCAAAACAGAACAGGGTCTCAAATTTAGAAACCCAACTTATGCTTGCTTAAGGGGAAAGGTGAGTTGGGGTGCTGCATAAAACCAGAGATTGAAATGAGCACAGATAAAGTTCCTTAAGTCAAATATGGAATAGACAAGAGCTACTCCTTGCTCAACGAAATGGACTCAACACCCCATATTAAATGCCTAAGAATGTACATGACTAGGAAGTATCTTAAAACCTATGGACTTCTATGTCTCCGAAAGAGAATCAAGCGTGTGTACAGGGGCATAAACGCAGCAGTGATAGGATTGGAGAGGTTCGGTGAGCAAATGAAGACCCTTTGAAGTCATATTGCATGGTACCCATTCCACGGGTCTCAACTCTCCAGGTTTAAGGTATTCTTCCTTCAGCTAAAACATGCATGTGGAACCCAGAGTATGATCAACCGTGTGATCGGGAGACGTGTTCCAATATGTGTCAGTTTTCGTCCCCTGGTGCTCGGGTGCAACATTCCAGACGCTTTACTCTCTCCCGACTTGGAGAGTCAGTGCCTTTAACCTCCTGTTTGGCCCAGTTTGCAATTTCTGCGGAAGGTGAACAGGAATAGGGAGAACCAATGACAGACTAGCTGGAGGTGTCTGGACGGGCAAATTTAACTCTCATTTCCCACCAGGAAGGGGAATTAAACAGAGGCTCAGAGTGCCATGCCGGAACCAGATTAGGGCCTGAAGCCATCATGCGGTGTTGCGGCCAGCTAACGAGAAAGCGAGTTGAAGAAAGGAGCTCAGGGGCACTGTAATTCACAAACCTGCAGAGTTATAAATGACAGCTATCGTCCAAAAATATACTGAAGTAAGGCTGCCAAGAGGACTTGAAAGCGGGGCAGAATTGCAGGAAACCGATTTCAGGAGGTAGACTGGAATTGCATTTAAAGCATAGGAAAAGAGGCAGAACGTCCACAATGATGCACTTGGCCAAAAAGGGCGTATGCGTTTTTTCCTGAATATATTCAGGAAAAAACGCATACGCCCTTTTTGGCCAACCAAGCAAGCTTGCAAAGGAAATCTGCACTACAGTGAAGTCTCACTTCCCCCCGGTCAAAAGGGCCATCTGAAAAAAGTGTAAAATCCAGAAAGGCAGGACAGGCCATGGAGAACTGGGAGCCTTGTTATGCTGATGGGCGGGATGTAAATTGCCAACAGCCACTCGGGAGAAGTGTATGGTGTTTCCTGAAACATCTAAAAAACAAAGCAACAGAGCCTAGGGCACTTCCACTTATGGTCCTATAGCTTAGGGAAATTAAAATCAAAAAGACACAGCCACCCCAAAGATTGAGACGGCTCTGTTTACAAGAACCTGGTTTACGGTACAAGTTCAATATCGCAGAAAGTGAAAAATGGATAAAGAAGTTGTGGTACTTACGTACAATGCAATATCACTCAGCAATGAAATCTATGTCATCAGGCCCGTAGCAGCATAATGAGTGGATTCAGGTATGATGATTCTTACTGAAATAAGTCACACAGAAAAAGAAACATCATAGGATATCACTAATACACGGAATGTAAACTTGGCTACACAGGAACTGAATTCCAAAACAGAACAGGGTCTCAAATTTAGAAACCCAACTTATGCGTGCTTAAGGGGAAAGGTGAGTTGGGGTGCTGCATAAAACCAGAGATTGAAATGAGCACAGATAAAGTTCCTTAAGCCAAATATGGAATAGACAAGAGCTACTCCTTGCTCAACGAAATGGACTCAACACCCCATATTAAATGCCTAAGTGTGTACCTGACTAGGAAGTATCTTAAAACCTATGGATTGCTATGTCTCCGAAAGAGAATCAAGCGTGTGTACAGGGGCATAAACGCAGCAGTGATAGGACTGGAGAAGTTCGGTGAGCAAATGAAGACCCTTTGAAGTCATATTGCATGGTACCCATTCCACGGGTCTCAACTCTCCAGGTTTAAGGCATTCTTCCTTCAGCTAAAACATGCATGTGGAACCCAGAGTATGATCAACCGTGTGATCGGGAGACGTGTTCCAATATGTCTCAGTTTTCGTCCCCTAGTACTCGGGTGCAACATTCCAGACGCTTTACTAACACTCTCCCGACTTGGAGAGTCAGTGCCTTTAACCTCCTGTTTGGCCCAGTTTGCAATTTCTGCGGAAGATGAACAGGAATAGGGAGAACCAATGACAGACTAGCTGGAGGTGTCTGGACGGGCAAATTTAACTCTCATTTCCCACCAGGAAGTGGAATTCACCAAAGGCTCAGCGTGCCGTGCCGGAACCAGATTAGGGCCTGAAGCCATCCTGCGGTGTTGCGGCCAGCTCACGAGAAAGCGAGTTGAAGAAAGGAGCTCAGGGGCACTGTAATTCACAAACCTGCAGAGTTATAAATGACAGCTATCGTCCATAAATATACTGAAGTAAGGCTGCCAAGAGGACTTGAAAGCGGGGCAGAATTGCAGGAAACCGATTTCAGGAGGTAGACTGGAATTGCATTTAAAGCATAGGAAAAGAGGCAGAACGTCCACAATGATGCACTTGGCCAAAAAGGGCGTATGCGTTTTTTCCTGAATATATTCAGGAAAAAACGCATACGCCCTTTTTGGCCAACCAAGCAAGCTTGCAAAGGAAATCTGCACTACAATGAAGTCTCACTTCCCGCCGGTCAAAAGGGCCATCTGAAAAAAGTGTAAAATCCAGAAAGGCAGGACAGGCCATGGAGAACTGGGAGCCTTGTTATGCTGATGGGCGGGATGTAAATTGCCAACAGCCACTCGGGAGAACTGTATGGTGTTTCCTGAAACATCTAAAAAACAAAGCAACGGAGCCTAGGGCATTTCCACTTATGGTCCTATAGCTTAGGGAAATTAAAATCAAAAAGACACAGCCACCCCAAAGGTTGGGACGGCTCTGTTTACAAGAAGCTGGTTTACGGTACAAGTTCAATATCGCAGAAAGTGAAAAATGGATAAAGAAGTTGTGGTACATACGTACAATGCAATATCACTCAGCAAGGAAATCTATGTCATCAGGCCCGTAGCAGCATAATGAGTGGATTCAGGTATGATGATTCTAACTGAAATAAGTCACACAGAAAAAGAAACATCATAAGATATCACTAATACACGGAATGTAACCTTGGCTACACAGGAACTGAATTACAAAACACAACAGGGTCTCAAATATAGAAACCCAACTTACGCTTGCTTAAGGGGAAAGGTGAGTTGGGGTGCTGCATAAAACCAGAGATTGAAATGAGCACAGATAAAGTTCCCTAAGCCAAATATGGAATAGACAAGAGCTACTCCTTGCCCAAGGAAATGGACTCAACACCCCATATTAAACGCCTAAGCATGTACCTGACTAGGAAGTATCTTAAAACCTATGGATTGCTATGTCTCCGAAAGAGAACCAAGCGTGTGTACAGGGGCATAAACGCAGCAGTGATAGGATTGGAGAGGTTCGGTGAGCAAATGAAGACCCTTTGAAGTCATATTGCATGGTACCCATTCCACGGGTCTCAACTCTCCAGGTTTAAGGCATTCTTCCTTCAGCTAAAACATGCATGTGGAACCCAGAGTATGATCAACCGTGTGATCGGAAGACGTGTTCAAATATGTGTCAGTTTTCATCCCCTGGTACTCGGTACAACATTCCAGACGCTTTACTAACACTCTCCCGACTTGGAGAGTCAGTGCCTTTAACCTCCTGTTTGGCCCAGTTTGCAATTTCTGCGGAAGATGAACAGGAATAGGGAGAACCAATGACAGACTAGCTGGAGGTGTCTGGACGGGCAAATTTAACTCTCATTTCCCACCAGGAAGGGGAATTAAACAGAGGCTCAGCGTGCCATGCCGGAACCAGATTAGGGCCTGAAGCCATCCTGCGGTGTTGCGGCCAGCTCACGAGAAAGCGAGTTGAAGAAAGGAGCTCAGGGGCACTGTAATTCACAAACCTGCAGAGTTATAAATGACAGCTATCGTCCAAAAATATACTGAAGTAAGGCTGCCAAGAGGACTTGAAAGCGGGGCAGAATTGCAGGAAACCGATTTCAGGAGGTAGACTGGAATTGCATTGAAAGCATAGGAAAAGAGGCAGAACGTCCACAATGATGCACTTGGCCAAAAAGGGCGTATGCGTTTTTTCCTGAATATATTCAGGAAAAAACGCATACGCCCTTTTTGGCCAACCAAGCAAGCTTGCAAAGGAAATCTGCACTACAATGAAGTCTCACTTCCCCCCGGTCAAAAGGGCCATCTGAAAAAAGTGTAAAATCCAGAAAGGCAGGACAGGCCATGGAGAACTGGGAGCCTTGTTATGCTGATGGGCGGGATGTCAATTGCCAACAGCCACTCGGGAGAAGTGTATGGTGTTTCCTGAAACATCTAAAAAACAAAGCAACAGAGCCTAGGGCACTTCCACTTATGGTCCTATAGCTTAGGGAAATTAAAATCAAAAAGACACAGCCACCCCAAAGGTTGGGTCGGCTCTGTTTACAAGAACCTGGTTTACGGTACAAGTTCAATATCGCAGGAAGTGAAAAATGGATAAAGAAGTTGTGGTACTTACGTACAATGCAGTATCACTCAGCAATGAAATCTATGTCATCAGGCCGGTAGCAGCATAATGAGTGGATTCAGGTACGATGATTCTAACTGAAATAAGTCACACAGAAAAAGAAACATCATAAGATATCACTAATACACGGAATGTAACCTTGGCTACACAGGAACTGAATTACAAAACAGAACAGGGTCTCAAATTTAGAAAACCAACTTATGCTTGCTTAAGGGGAAAGGTGAGTTGGGGTGCTGCATAAAACCAGAGATTGAAATGAGCACAGATAAAGTTCCTTAAGCCAAATATGGAACAGACAACAGCTACTCCTTGCTCAACGAAACGGACTCATCACCCAATATTAAACACCTAAGAATGTACCTGACTAGGAAGTATCTTAAAACCTATGGACTGCTATGACTCCGAAAGAGAATAAGGCGTGTGTACAGGGGCATAAACGCAGCAGTGATAGGATTGGAGAGGTTCGGTGAGCAAATGAAGACCCTTTGAAGTCATATTGCATGGTACCCATTCCACGGGTCTCAACTCTCCAGGTTTAAGGCATTCTTCCTTCAGCTAAAACATGCATGTGGAACCCAGAGTATGATCAACCGTGTGATCGGGAGAAGTGTTCCAATATGTCTCAGTTTTCATCCCCTGGTACTCGGTACAACATTCCAGATGCTTTACTAACACTCTCCCGACTTGGAGAGTCAGTGCCTTTAACCTCCTGTTTGGCCCAGTTTGCAATTTCTGCGGAAGATGAACAGGAATAGGGAGAACCAATGACAGACTAGCTGGAGGTGTCTGGACGGGCAAATTTAACTCTCATTTCCCACCAGGAAGAGGAATTAACCAAAGGCTCAGCGTGCCGTGCCGGAACCAGATTAGGGCCTGAAGCCATCCTGCGGTGTTGCGGCCAGCTCACGAGAAAGCGAGTTGAAGAAAGGAGCTCAGGGGCACTGTAATTCACAAACCTGCAGAGTTATAAATGATAGCTATCGTCCAAAAATATACTGAAGTAAGGCTGCCAAGAGGACTTGAAAGCGGGGCAGAATTGCAGGAAACCGATTTCAGGAGGTAGACTGGAATTGCATTGAAAGCATAGGAAAAGAGGCAGAACGTCCACAATGATGCACTTGGCCAAAAAGGGCGTATGCGTTTTTTCCTGAATATATTCAGGAAAAAACGCATACGCCCTTTTTGGCCAACCAAGCAAGCTTGCAAAGGAAATCTGCACTACAATGAAGTCTCACTTCCCCCCGGTCAAAAGGGCCATCTGAAAAAAGTGTAAAATCCAGAAAGGCAGGACAGGCCATGGAGAACTGGGAGCCTTGTTATGCTGATGGGCGGGATGTAAATTGCCAACAGCCACTCGGGAGAAGTGTATGGTGTTTCCTGAAACATCTAAAAAACAAAGCAACAGAGCCTAGGGCACTTCCACTTATGGTCCTATAGCTTAGGGAAATTAAAATCAAAAGACACAGCCACCCCAAAGGTTGGGACGGCTCTGTTTACAAGAACCTGGTTTACGGTACAAGTTCAATATCGCAGAAAGTGAAAAATGGATAAAGAAGTTGTGGTACTTACGTACAATGCAATATCACTCAGCAAGGAAATCTATGTCATCAGGCCCGTAGCAGCATAATGAGTGGATTCAGGTATGATGATTCTAACTGAAATAAGTCACACAGAAAAAGAAACATCATAAGATATCACTAATACACGGAATGTAACCTTGGCTACACAGGAACTGAATTACAAAACAGAACAGGGTCTCAAATTTAGAAACCCAACTTATGCTTGCTTAAGGGGAAAGGTGAGTTGGGGTGCTGCATAAAACCAGAGATTGAAATGAGCACAGATAAAGTTCCTTAAGCCAAATATGGAATAGACAAGAGCTACTCCTTGCTCAACGAAATGGACTCAACACCCCATATTAAATGCTTAAGAGTGTACCTGACTAGGAAGTATCTTAAAACCTATGGATTGCTATGTCTCCGAAAGAGAATCAAGCGTGTGTACAGGGGCAAAAACGCAGCAGTGATAGGATTGGAGAAGTTCGGTGAGCAAATGAAGACCCTTTGAAGTCATATTGCATGGTACCCATTCCACGGGTCTCAACTCTCCAGGTTTAAGGTATTCTTCCTTCAGCTGAAACATGCATGTGGAACCCAGAGTATGATCAACCGTGTGATCGGGAGACGTGTTCCAATATGTCTCAGTTTTCGTCCCCTGGTACTCGGGTGCAACATTCCAGACGCTTTACTAACACTCTCCCGACTTGGAGAGTCAGTGCCTTTAACCTCCTGTTTGGCCCAGTTTGCAATTTCTGCGGAAGATTAACAGGAATAGGGAGAACCAATGAGAGACTAGATGGAGGTGTCTGGACGGGCAAATTTAACTCTCATTTCCCACCAGGAAGTGGAATTAACCAAAGGCTCAGCGTGCCATGCCGGAACAAGATTAGGGCCTGAAGCCATCCTGCGGTGTTGCGGCCAGCTCACGAGAAAGCGAGTTGAAGAAAGGAGCTCAGGGGCACTGTAATTCACAAACCTGCAGAGTTATAAATGACAGCTATCGTTCAAAAATATACTGAAGTAAGGCTGCCAAGAGGACTTGAAAGCGGGGCAGAATTGCAGGAAACCGATTTCAGGAGGTAGACTGGAATTGCATTTAAAGCATAGGAAAAGAGGCAGAACGTCCACAATGATGCACTTGGCCAAAAAGGGCGTATGCGTTTTTTCCTGAATATATTCAGGAAAAAACGCATACGCCCTTTTTGGCCAACCAAGCAAGCTTGCAAAGGAAATCTGCACTACAATGAAGTCTCACTTCCCCCCGGTCAAAAGGGCCATCTGAAAAAAGTATAAAATCCAGAAAGGCAGGACAGGCCATGGAGAACTGGGAGCCTTGTTATGCTGATGGGCGGGATGTAAATTGCCAACAGCCACTCGGGAGAAGTGTATGGTGTTTCCTGAAACATCTAAAAAACAAAGCAACAGAGCCTAGGGCACTTCCACTTATGGTCCTATAGCTTAGGGAAATTAAAATCAAAAGACACAGCCACCCCAAAGGTTGGGACGGCTCTGTTTACAAGAACCTGGTTTACGGTACAAGTTCAATATCGCAGAAAGTGAAAAATGGATAAAGAAGTTGTGGTACTTACGTACAATGCAATATCACTCAGCAATGAAATCTATGTCATCAGGCCCATAGCAGCATAATGAGTGGATTCAGATATGATGATTCTAACTGAAATAAGTCACACAGGAAAAGAAACATCATAAGATATCACTAATACACGGAATGTAACCTTGGCTACACAGGAACTGAATTACAAAACAGAACAGGGTCTCAGATTTAGAAAACCAACTTATGCTTGCTTAAGGGGAAAGGTGAGTTGGGGTGCTGCATAAAACCAGAGATTGAAATGAGCACAGATAAAGTTCCTTAAGCCAAATATGGAATAGACAAGAGCTACTCCTTGCTCAACGAAATGGACTCAACACCCCATATTAAACACCTAAGAATATACCTGACTAGGAAGTATCTTAAAACCTATGGATTGCTATGTCTCTGAAAGAGAATCAAGCGTGTGTACAGGGGCATAAACGCAGCAGTGATAGTATTGGAGAGGTTCGGTGAGCAAATGAAGACCCTTTGAATTCATATTGCATGGTACCCATTCCACGGGTCTCAACTCTCCAGGTTTAAGGCATTCTTCCTTCAGCTAAAACATGCATGTGGAACCCAGAGTATGATCAACCGTGTGATCGGGAGACGTGTTCCAATATGTGTCAGTTTTCGTCCCCTGGTACTCGGGTGCAACATTCCAGACACTTTACTAACACTCTCCCGACTTGGAGAGTCAGTGCCTTTAACCTCCTGTTTGGCCCAGTTTGCAATTTCTGCGGAAGATAAACAGGAATAGGGAGAACCAATGACAGACTAGCTGGAAGTGTCTGGACGGGCAAATTTAACTCTCATTTCCCACCAGGAAGAGGAATTAACCAAAGGCTCAGCGTGCCGTGCCGGAACCAGATTAGGGCCTGAAGCCAACATGCGGTGTTGCGGCCAGCTCACGAGAAAGCGAGTTGAAGAAAGGAGCTCTGGGGCACTGTAATTCACAAACCTGCAGAGTTATAAATGACAGCTATCGTCCAAAAATATACTGAACTAAGGCTGCCAAGAGGACTTGAAAGCAGTGCAGAATTGCAGGAAACCGATTTCAGGAGGTAGACTGGAATTGCATTTAAAGCATAGGAAAAGAGGCAGAACGTCCACAATGATGCACTTGGCCAAAAAGGGCGTATGCGTTTTTTCCTGAATATATTCAGGAAAAAACGCATACGCCCTTTTTGGCCAACCAAGCAAGCTTGCAAAGGAAATCTGCACTACAATGAAGTCTCACTTCCCCCCGGTCAAAAGGGCCATCTGAAAAAAGTGTAAAATCCAGAAAGGCAGGACAGGCCATGGAGAACTGGGAGCCTTGTTATGCTGATGGGCGGGATGTAAATTGCCAACAGCCACTCGGGAGAAGTGTATGGTGTTTCCTGAAACATCTAAAAAACAAAGCAACAGAGCCTAGGGCACTTCCACTTATGGTCCTATAGCTTAGGTAAATTAAAATCAAAAAGACACAGCCACCTCAAAGGTTGGGACGGCTCTGTTTACAAGAACCTGGTTTACGGTACAAGTTCAATATCGCAGAAAGTGAAAAATGGATAAAGAATTTGTGGTACTTACGTACAATGCAATATCACTCAGCAAGGAAATCTATGTCATCAGGCCCGTAGCAGCATAATGAGTGGATTCAGGTATGATGATTCTAACTGAAATAAGTCACACAGAAAAAGAAACATCATAAGATATCACTAATACACGGAATGTAACCTTGGCTACACAGGAACTGAATTACAAAACACAACAGGGTCTCAAATTAAGAAAACCAACTTATGCTTCCTTAAGGGGAAAGGGGAGTTGGGGTAATGAATAAAACCAGAGATTGAAATGAGCACAGATAAAGTTCCTTAAGTCAAATATGGAATAGACAAGAGCTACTCCTTGCTCAACGAAATGGACTCAACACCCCATATTAAACGCCTAAGAATGTACCTGACTAGGAAATATCTTAAAACCTATGGACTGCTATGTCTCCGAAAGAGAATCAAGCGTGTGTACAGGGGCATAAACGCAGCAGTGATAGGATTGGAGAGGTTCGGTGAGCAAATGAAGACCCTTTGAAGTCATATTGCATGGTACCCATTCCACGGGTCTCAACTTTCCAGGTTTAAGGGATTCTTCCTTCAGCTAAAACATGCATGTGGAACCCAGAGTATGATCAACCGTGAGATCGGGAGACGTGTTCCAATATGTGTCAGTTTTCGTCCCCTGGTACTCGGGTGCAACATTCCAGACGCTTTACTAACACTCTCCCGACTTGGAGAGTCAGTGCCTTTAACCTCTTGTTTGGCCCAGTTTGCAATTTCTGCGGAAGATGAACAGGAATAGGGAGAACCAATGAGAGACTAGCTGGAGGTTTCTGGACGGGCAAATTTAACTCTCATTTCCCACCAGGAAGAGGAATTAACCAAAGGCTCAGCGTGCCATGCCGGAACCAGATTAGGGCCTGAAGCCATCCTGCGGTGTTGCGGCCAGCTCACGAGAAAGCGAGTTGAAGAAAGGAGCTCAGGGGCACTGTAATTCACAAACCTGCAGAGTTATAAATGACAGCTATCGTCCAAAAATATACTGAAGTAAGGCTACCAAGAGGACTTGAAAGTGGGGCAGAATTGCAGGAAACCGATTTCAGGAGGTAGACTGGAATTGCATTTAAAGCATAGGAAAAGAGGCAGAACGTCCACAATGATGCACTTGGCCAAAAAGGGCGTATGCGTTTTTTCCTGAATATATTCAGGAAAAAACGCATACGCCCTTTTTGGCCAACCAAGCAAGCTTGCAAAGGAAATCTGCACTACAATGAAGTCTCACTTCCCCCCGGTCAAAAGGGCCATCTGAAAAAAGTGTAAAATCCAGAAAGGCAGGACAGGCCATGGAGAACTGGGAGCCTTGTTATGCTGATGGGCGGGATGTAAATTGCCAACAGCCACTCGGGAGAAGTGTATGGTGTTTCCTGAAACATCTAAAAAACAAAGCAACAGAGCCTAGGGCACTTCCACTTATGGTCCTATAGCTTAGGGAAATTAAAATCAAAAAGACAGAGCCACCCCAAAAGTTGGGACGGCTCTGTTTACAAGAACCTGATTTACGGTACAAGTTCAATATCGCAGAAAGTGAAAAATGGATAAAGAAGTTGTGGTACTTACGTACAATGCAATATCACTCAGCAAGGAAATCTATGTCATCAGGCCCGTAGCAGCATAATGAGTGGATTCAGGTATGATGATTCTAACTGAAATAAGTCACACAGAAAAAGAAACATCATAAGATATCACTAATACACGGAATGTAAACTTGGCTACACAGGAACTGAATTACAAAACAGAACAGGGTCTCAAATTAAGAAAACCAACTTATGCTTCCTTAAGGGGAAAGGTGAGTTGGGGTGCTGCATAAAACCAGAGATTGAAATGAGCACAGATAAAGTTCCTTATGCCAAATATGGAATAGACAACAGCTACTCCTTGCTCAACGAAATGCACTCAACACCCCATATTAAATGCTTAAGAGTGTACCTGACTAGGAAGTATCTTAAAACCTATGGATTGCTATGTCTCCAAAAGAAAATCAAGCGTGTGTACAGGGGCAAAAACGCAGCAGTGATAGGATTGGAGAAGTTCGGTGAGCAAATGAAGACCCTTTGAAGTCATATTGCATGGTACCCATTCCACGGGTCTCAACTCTCCAGGTTTAAGGCATTCTTCCTTCAGCTAAAACATGCATGTGGAACCCAGAGTATGATCAACCGTGTGATCGGGAGACGTGCTCCAATATGTGTCAGTTTTCGTCCCCTGGTACTCGGGTGCAACATTCCAGACGCTTTACTAACACTCTCCCGACTTGGAGAGTCAGTGCCTTTAACCTCCTGTTTGGCCCAGTTTGCAATTTCTGCGGAAGATGAACAGGAATAGGGAGAACCAATGACAGACTAGCTGGAGGTGTCTGGACGGGCAAATTTAACTCTCATTTCCCACCAGGAAGAGGAATTAACCAAAGGCTCAGCGTGCCGTGCCGGAACCAGATTAGGGCCTGAAGCCATCCTGCGGTGTTGTGGCCAGCTCACGAGAAAGCGAGTTGAAGAAAGGAGCTCAGGGGCACTGTAATTCACAAACCTGCAGAGTTATAAATGACAGCTATCGTCCAAAAATATACTGAAGTAAGGCTACCAAGAGGACTTGAAAGCGGGGCAGAATTGCAGGAAACCGATTTCAGGAGGTAGACTGGAATTGCATTTAAAGCATAGGAAAAGAGGCAGAACGTCCACAATGATGCACTTGGCCAAAAAGGGCGTATGCGTTTTTTCCTGAATATATTCAGGAAAAAACGCATACGCTCTTTTTGGCCAACCAAGCAAGCTTGCAAAGGAAATCTGCACTACAATGAAGTCTCACTTCCCCCCGGTCAAAAGGGCCATCTGAAAAAAGTGTAAAATCCAGAAAGGCAGGACAGGCCATGGAGAACTGGGAGCCTTGTTATGCTGATGGGCGGGATGTAAATTGCCAACAGCCACTCGGGAGAAGTGTATGGTGTTTCCTGAAACATCTAAAAAACAAAGCAACAGAGCCTAGGGCACTTCCACTTATGGTCCTATAGTTTAGGGAAATTAAAATCAAAAGACACAGCCACCCCAAAGGTTGGGACGGCTCTGTTTACAAGAACCTGGTTTACGGTACAAGTTCAATATCGCAGAAAGTGAAAAATGGATAAAGAAGTTGTGGTACTTACGTACAATGCAGTATCACTCAGCAATGAAATCTATGTCATCAGGCCCGTAGCAGCATAATGAGTGGATTCAGGTACGATGATTCTAACTGAAATAAGTCACACAGAAAAAGAAACATCATAAGATATCACTAATACACGGAATGTAAACTTGGCTACACAGGAACTGAATTACAAAACAGAACAGGGTCTCAAATTTAGAAAACCAACTTATGCTTGCTTAAGGGGAAAGGTGAGTTGGGGTGCTGCATAAAACCAGAGATTGAAATGAGCACAGATAAACTTCCTTAAGCCAAATATGGAATAGACAAGAGCTACTACTTGCACAACGAAACGGACTCATCACCCAATATTAAACACCTAAGAATGTACCTGACTATTAAGTAGCTTAAACCATAAGGATTGCTATGTCTCCGAAAGAGGATCAAGCGTGTGTACAGGGGCATAAACGCAGCAGTGATAGGATTGGAGAGGTTCGGTGAGCAAATGAAGACCCTTTGAAGTCATATTGCATGGTACGCATTCCACGGGTCTCAACTCTCCAGGTTTAAGGCATTCTTCCTTCAGCTAAAACATGCATGTGGAACCCAGAGTATGATCAACCGTGTGATCGGGAGATGTGTTCAAATATGTGTCAGTTTTCATCCCCTGGTACTCGGTGCAACATTCCAGACGCTTTACTAACACTCTCCCGACTTGGAGAGTCAGTGCCTTTAACCTCCTGTTTGGCCCAGTTTGCAATTTCTGCGGAAGATGAACAGGAATAGGGAGAACCAATGACAGACTAGCTGGAGGTGTCTGGACGGGCAAATTTAACTCTCATTTCCCACCAGGAAGAGGAATTAACCAAAGGCTCAGCATGCCGTGCCGGAACCAGATTAGGGCCTGAAGCCATCCTGCGGTGTTGCGGCCAGCTCACGAGAAAGCGAGTTGAAGAAAGGAGCTCAGGGGCACTGTAATTCACAAACCTGCAGAGTTATAAATGATAGCTATCGTCCAAAAATATACTGAAGTAAGGCTGCCAAGAGGACTTGAATGCAGGGCAGAATTGCAGGAAACCGATTTCAGGAGGTAGACTGGAATTGCATTTAAAGCATAGGAAAAGAGGCAGAACGTCCACAATGATGCACTTGGCCAAAAAGCGCGTATGCGTTTTTTCCTGAATATATTCAGGAAAAAACGCATACGCCCTTTTTGGCCAACCAAGCAAGCTTGCAAAGGAAATCTGCACTACAATGAAGTCTCACTTCCCCCCGGTCAAAAGGGCCATCTGAAAAAAGTGTAAAATCCAGAAAGGCAGGACAGGCCATGGAGAACTGGGAGCCTTGTTATGCTGATGGGCGGGATGTAAATTGCCAACAGCCACTCGGGAGAAGTGTATGGTGTTTCCTGAAACATCTAAAAAACAAAGCAACAGAGCCTAGGGCGCTTCCACTTATGGTCCTATAGCTTAGGGAAATTAAAATCAAAAAGACACAGCCACCCCAAAGGTTGGGACGGCTCTGTTTACAAGAACCTGGTTTACGGTACAAGTTCAATATCGCAGAAAGTGAAAAATGGATAAAGAAGTTGTGGTACTTACGTACAATGCAATATCACTCAGCAAGGAAATCTATGTCATCAGGCCCGTAGCAGCATAATGAGTGGATTCAGGTATGATGATTCTAACTGAAATAAGTCACACAGAAAAAGAAACATCATAAGATATCACTAATACACCGAATGTAAACTTGGCTACACAGGAACTGAATTACAAAACAGAACAGGGTCTCAAATTTAGAAAACCAACTTATGCTTGCTTAAGGGGAAAGGTGAGTTGGGGTGCTGCATAAAACCAGAGATTGAAATGAGCACAGATAAAGTTCCTTAAGCCAAATATGGAATAGACAAGAGCTACTCCTTGCTCAACGAAATGGACTCAACACCCCATATTAAAAACCTAAGAATATACCTGACTAGGAAGTATCTTAAAACCTATGGATTGCTATGTCTCCGAAAGAGAATCAAGCGTGTGTACAGGGGCATAAACGCAGCAGTGATAGGATTGGAGAGGTTCAGTGAGCAAATGAAGACCCTTTGAAGTCATATTGCATGGTACCCATTCCACGGGTCTCAACTCTCCAGGTTTAAGGCATTCTTCCTTCAGCTAAAACATGCATGTGGAACCCAGAGTATGATCAACCGTGTGATCGGGAGATGTGTTCAAATATGTGTCAGTTTTCATCCCCTGGTACTCGGTGCAACATTCCAGACGCTTTACTAACACTCTCCCGACTTGGAGAGTCAGTGCCTTTAACCTCCTGTTTGGCCCAGTTTGCAATTTCTGCGGAAGATGAACAGGAATAGGGAGAACCAATGACAGACTACCTGGAGGTGTCTGGACGGGCAAATTTAACTCTCATTTCCCACCAGGAAGAGGAATTAACCAAAGGCTCAGCATGCCGTGCCGGAACAAGATTAGGGCCTGAAGCCATCCTGCGGTGTTGCGGCCAGCTCACGAGAAAGCGAGTTGAAGAAAGGAGCTCAGGGGCACTGTAATTCACAAACCTGCAGAGTTATAAATGACAGCTATCGTCCAAAAATATACTGAAGTAAGGCTGCCAAGAGGACTTGAAAGCGGGGCAGAATTGCAGGAAACCGATTTCAGGAGGTAGACTGGAATTGCATTTAAAGCATAGGAAAAGAGGCAGAACGTCCACAATGATGCACTTGGACAAAAAGGGCGTATGCGTTTTTTCCTCAATATATTCAGGAAAAAACGCATACGCCCTTTTTGGCCAACCAAGCAAGCTTGCAAAGGAAATCTGCACTACAATGAAGTCTCACTTCCCCCCGGTCAAAAGGGCCATCTGAAAAAAGTGTAAAATCCAGAAAGGCAGGACAGGCCATGGAGAACTGGGAGCCTTGTTATGCTGATGGGCGGGATGTAAATTGCGAACAGCCACTCGGGAGAAGTGTATGGTGTTTCCTGAAACATCTAAAAAACAAAGCAACAGAGCCTAGGCCACTTCCACTTATGGTCCTATAGCTTAGGGAAATTAAAATCAAAAGACACAGCCACCCCAAAGGTTGGGACGGCTCTGTTTACAAGAACCTGGTTTACGGTACAAGTTCAATATCGCAGAAAGTGAAAAATGGATAAAGAAGTGGTGGTACTTACGTACAATGCAGTATCACTCAGCAAGGAAATCTATGTCATCAGGCCCGTAGCAGCATAATGAGTGGATTCAGGTACGATGATTCTAACTGAAATAAGTCACACAGAAAAAGAAACATCATAAGATATCACTAATACACGGAATGTAACCTTGGCTACACAGGAACTGAATTACAAAACAGAACAGGGTCTCAAATTTAGAAAACCAACTTATGCTTGCTTAAGGGGAAAGGTGAGTTGGGGTGCTGCATAAAACCAGAGATTGAAATGAGCACAGATAAAGTTCCTTAAGCCAAATATGGAACAGACAGCAGCTACTCCTTGCTCAACGAAACGGACTCATCACCCAATATTAAACACCTAAGAATGTACCTGACTATTAAGTAGCTTAAACCATAAGGATTGCTATGTCTCCGAAAGAGAATCAAGCGTGTGTACAGGGGCATAAATGCAGCAGTGATAGGATTGGAGAGGTTCGGTGAGCAAATGAAGACCCTTTGAAGTCATATTGCATGGTACCCATTCCACGGGTCTCAACTCTCCAGGTTTAAGGCATTCTTCCTTCAGCTAAAACATGCATGTGGAACCCAGAGTATGATCAACCGTGTGATCGGGAGACGTGTTCCAATATGTGTCAGTTTTCGTCCCCTGGTACTCGGGTGCAACATTCCAGATGCTTTACTAACACTCTCCCGACTTGGAGAGTCAGTGCCTTTAACCTCCTGTTTGGCCCAGTTTGCAATTTCTGCGGAAGATGAACAGGAATAGGGAGAACTAATGACAGACTAGCTGGAAGTGTCTGGACGGGCAAATTTAACTCTCATTTCCCACCAGGAAGAGGAATTAACCAAAGGCTCAGCGTGCCGTGCCGGAACCAGATTAGGGCCTGAAGCCAACATGCGGTGTTGCGGCCAGCTCACGAGAAAGCGAGTTGAAGAAAGGAGCTCAGGGGCACTGTAATTCAAAAACCTGCAGAGTTATAAATGACAGCTATCGTCCAAAAATATACTGAACTAAGGCTGCCAAGAGGACTTGAAAGCAGTGCAGAATTGCAGGAAACCGAATTCAGGAGGTAGACTGGAATTGCATTTAAAGCATAGGAAAAGAGGCAGAACTTCCACAATGATGCACTTGGCCAAAAAGGGCGTATGCGTTTTTTCCTGAATATATTCAGGAAAAAACGCATACGCCCTTTTTGGCCAACCAAGCAAGCTTGCAAAGGAAATCTGCACTACAATGAAGTCTCACTTCCCCGCGGTCAAAAGGGCCATTTGAAAAAAGTGTAAAATCCAGAAAGGCAGGACAGGCCATGGAGAACTGGGAGCCTTATTATGCTGATGGGCGGGATGTAAATTGCAAACAGCCACTTGGGAGAAGTGTATGGTGTTTCCTGAAACATCTAAAAAACAAAGCAACAGAGCCTAGGGCAATTCCACTTATGGTCCTATAGCTTAGGGAAATTAAAGTCAAAAAGACACAGCGACCCCAAAGGTTGGGACGGCTCTGTTTACAAGAACCTGGTTTACCGTACAAGTTCAATATCGCAGAAAGTGAAAAATGGATAAAGAAGTGGTGGTACTTACGTACAATGCAGTATCACTCAGCAATGAAATCTATGTCATCAGGCCCGTAGCAGCATAATGAGTGGATTCAGGTACGATGATTCTAACTGAAATAAGTCACACAGAAAAAGAAATATCAAAAGATATCACTAATACACGGAATGTAACCTTGGCTACACAGGAACTGAATTACAAAACAGAACAGGGTCTCAAATTTAGAAAACCAACTTATGCTTGCTTAAGGGGAAAGGTGAGTTGGGGTGCTGCATAAAACCAGAGATTGAAATGAGCACAGATAAAGTTCCTTAAGCCAAATATGGAACAGACAACAGCTACTCCTTGCTCAACGAAACGGACTCATCACCCAATATTAAACACCTAAGAATGTACCTGACTAGGAAGTATCTTAAAACCTATGGACTGCTATGACTCCGAAAGAGAATCAAGCGTGTGTACAGGGGCATAAACGCAGAGGTGATAGGATTGGAGAGGTTCGGTGAGCAAATGAAGACCCTTTGAAGTCATATTGCATGGTACCCATTCCACGGGTCTCAACTTTCCAGGTTTAAGGTATTCTTACTTCAGCTAAAACATGCATGTGGAACCCAGAGTATGATCAACCATGAGAGCGGGAGACGTGTTCAAATATGTCTCAGTTTTCGTCCCCTGGTCCTCGGGTGCAACATTCCAGATGCTTTACTAACACTCTCCCGACTTGGAGAGTCAGTGCCTTTAACCTCCTGATTGGTCCAGTTTGCAATTTCTGCGGAAGATGAACAGGAATAGGGAGAACCAATGACAGACTAGCTGGAGCTGTCTGGACGGGCAAATTTAACTCTCATTTCCCACCAGGAAGAGGAATTAAACAAAGGCTCAGCGTGCCGTGCCGGGACCAGATTAGGGCCTGAAGCAATCCTGCGGTGTTGCGGCCAGCTCACGAGAAAGCGAGTTGAAGAAAGGAGTTCAGGGGCACTGTAATTCACAAACCTGCAGAGTTATAAATGACAGCTATCGTTCAAAAATATACTGAAGTAAGGCTGCCAAGAGGACTTGAAAGCGGTGCAGAATTGCAGGAATCCGATATCAGGAGGTAGACTGGAATTGCATTTAAAGCATAGGAAAAGAGGCAGAACGTCCACAATGATGCACTTGGCCAAAAAGGCGTATGCGTTTTTTCCTGAATATATTCAGGAAAAAACGCATACGCCCTTTTTGGCCAACCAAGCAAGCTTGCAAAGGAAATCTGCACTACAATGAAGTCTCACTTCCCCCCGGTCAAAAGGGCCATCTGAAAAAAGTGTAAAATCCAGAAAGGCAGGACAGGCCATGGAGAACTGGGAGCCTTGTTATGCTGATGGGCGGGATGTAAATTGCCAACAGCCACTCGGGAGAAGTGTATGGTGTTTCCTGAAACATCTAAAAAACAAAGCAACAGAGCCTAGGGCACTTCCACTTATGGTCCTATAGCTTAGGGAAATTAAAATCAAAAAGACACAGCCACCCCAAAAGTTGGGACGGCTCTGTTTACAAGAACCTGGTTTACGGTACAAGTTCAATATCGCAGAAAGTGAAAAATGGATAAAGAAGTTGTGGTACTTACGTACAATGCAATATCACTCAGCAAGGAAATCTATGTCATCAGGCCCGTAGCAGCATAATGAGTGGATTCAGCTATGATGATTCTAACTGAAATAAGTCACACAGAAAAAGAAACATCATAAGATATCACTAATACACGGAATGTAAACTTGGCTACACAGGAACTGAATTACAAAACAGAACAGGGTCTCAAATTTAGAAAACCAACTTATGCTTGCTTAAGGGGAAAGGTGAGTTGGGGTGCTGCATAAAACCAGAGATTGAAATGAGCACAGATAAAGTTCCTTAAGCCAAATATGGAATAGACAAGAGCTACTCCTTGCTCAACGAAATGGACTCAACACCCCATATTAAACGCCTAAAATGTACATGACTAGGAAGTATCTTAAAACCTATGGACTGCTATGTCTCCGAAAGAGAATCAAGCGTGTGTACAGGGCATAAACGCAGCAGTGATAGGATTGGAGAGGTTCGGTAAGCAAATGAAGACCCTTTGAAGTCATATTGCATGGTACCCATTCCACGGGTCTCAACTCTCCAGGTTTAAGGCATTCTTCCTTCAGCTAAAACATGCATGTGGAACCCAGAGTATGATCAACCGTGTGATCGGGAGACGTGTTCCAATATGTGTCAGTTTTCGTCCCCTGGTACTCGGGTGCAACATTCCAGACGCTTTACTAACACTCT
Source organism: Lagenorhynchus albirostris (assembly GCF_949774975.1). Taxonomy (NCBI): domain Eukaryota; kingdom Metazoa; phylum Chordata; class Mammalia; order Artiodactyla; family Delphinidae; genus Lagenorhynchus; species Lagenorhynchus albirostris. The sequence goes on along the minus strand of NW_026783620.1, from coordinate 256,185 downwards.
CCCGACTTGGAGAGTCAGTGCCTTTAACCTCCTGTTTGGCCCAGTTTGCAATTTCTGCGGAAGATGAACAGGAATAGGGAGAACCAATGACAGACTAGCTGGAGGTGTCTGGACGGGCAAATTTAACTCTCATTTCCCACCAGGAAGAGGAATTAACCAAAGGCTCAGCGTGCCGTGCCGGAACCAGATTAGGGCCTGAAGCCATCCTGCGGTGTTGCGGCCAGCTCACGAGAAAGCGAGTTGAAGAAAGGAGCTCAGGGGCACTGTAATTCACAAACCTGCAGAGTTATAAATGACAGCTATCGTCCAAAAATATACTGAAGTAAGGCTGCCAAGAGGACTTGAAAGCGGGGCAGAATTGCAGGAAACCGATTTCAGGAGGTAGACTGGAATTGCATTTAAAGCATAGGAAAAGAGGCAGAACGTCCACAATGATGCACTTGGCCAAAAAGGGCGTATGCGTTTTTTCCTGAATATATTCAGGAAAAAACGCATACGCTCTTTTTGGCCAACCAAGCAAGCTTGCAAAGGAGATCTGCACTACAATGAAGTCTCACTTCCCCCCGGTCAAAAGGGCCATCTGAAAAAAGTGTAAAATCCAGAAAGGCAGGACAGGCCATGGAGAACTGGGAGCCTTGTTATGCTGATGGGCGGGATGTAAATTGCCAACAGCCACTCCGGAGAAGTGTATGGTGTTTCCTGAAACATCTAAAAAACAAAGCAACAGAGCCTAGGGCACTTCCACTTATGGTCCTATAGCTTAGGGAAATTAAAATCAAAAGACACAGCCACCCCAAAGGTTGGGACGGCTCTGTTTACAAGAACCTGGTTTACGGTACAAGTTCAATATCGCAGAAAGTGAAAAATGGATAAAGAAGTTGTGGTACTTACGTACAATGCAGTATCACTCAGCAATGAAATCTATGTCATCAGGCCCGTAGCAGCATAATGAGTGGATTCAGGTACGATGATTCTAACTGAAATAAGTCACACAGAAAAAGAAACATCATAAGATATCACTAATACACGGAATGTAAACTTGGCTACACAGGAACTGAATTACAAAACAGAACAGGGTCTCAAATTTAGAAAACCAACTTATGCTTGCTTAAGGGGAAAGGTGAGTTGGGGTGCTGCATAAAACCAGAGATTGAAATGAGCACAGATAAAGTTCCTTAAGCCAAATATGGAATAGACAAGAGCTACTCCTTGCTCAACGAAATGGACTCAACACCCCATATTAAACGCCTAAAATGTACCTGACTAGGAAGTATCTTAAAACCTATGGACTGCTATGTCTCCGAAAGAGAATCAAGCGTGTGTACAGGGCATAAACGCAGCAGTGATAGGATTGGAGAGGTTCGGTGAGCAAATGAAGACCCTTTGAAGTCATATTGCATGGTACCCATTCCACGGGTCTCAACTCTCCAGGTTTAAGGCATTCTTCCTTCAGCTAAAACATGCATGTGGAACCCAGAGTATGATCAACCGTGTGAGCGGGAGACGTGTTCCAATATGTGTCAGTTTTCGTCCCCTGGTACCAGGGTGCAACATTCCAGACGCTTTACTAACACTCTCCCGACTTGGAGAGTCAGTGCCTTTAACCTCCTGTTTGGCCCAGTTTGCAATTTCTGCGGAAGATGAACAGGAATAGGGAGAACCAATGACAGACTAGCTGGAGGTGTCTGGACGGGCAAATTTAACTCTCATTTCCCACCAGGAAGAGGAATTAACCAAAGGCTCAGCGTGCCGTGCCGGAACCAGATTAGGGCCTGAAGCCATCCTGCGGTGTTGCGGCCATCTCACGAGAAAGCGAGTTGAAGAAAGGAGCTCAGGGGCACTGTAATTCACAAACCTGCAGAGTTATAAATGACAGCTATCGTCCAAAAATATACTGAAGTAAGGCTGCCAAGAGGACTTGAAAGCGGGGCAGAATTGCAGGAAACCGATTTCAGGAGGTAGACTGGAATTGCATTTAAAGCATAGGAAAAGAGGCAGAACGTCCACAATGATGCACTTGGCCAAAAAGGGCGTATGCGTTTTTTCCTGAATATATTCAGGAAAAAACGCATACGCCCTTTTTGGCCAACCAAGCAAGCTTGCAAAGGAAATCTGCACTACAATGAAGTCTCACTTCCCCCCGGTCAAAAGGGCCATCTGAAAAAAGTGTAAAATCCAGAAAGGCAGGACAGGCCATGGAGAACTGGGAGCCTTGTTATGCTGATGGGCGGGATGTAAATTGCCAACAGCCACTCCGGAGAAGTGTATGGTGTTTCCTGAAACATCTAAAAAACAAAGCAACAGAGCCTAGGGCACTTCCACTTATGGTCCTATAGCTTAGGGAAATTAAAATCAAAAGACACAGCCACCCCAAAGGTTGGGACGGCTCTGTTTACAAGAACCTGGTTTACGGTACAAGTTCAATATCGCAGAAAGTGAAAAATGGATAAAGAAGTTGTGGTACTTACGTACAATGCAGTATCACTCAGCAATGAAATCTATGTCATCAGGCCCGTAGCAGCATAATGAGTGGATTCAGGTACGATGATTCTAACTGAAATAAGTCACACAGAAAAAGAAACATCATAAGATATCACTAATACACGGAATGTAAACTTGGCTACACAGGAACTGAATTACAAAACAGAACAGGGTCTCAAATTTAGAAAACCAACTTATGCTTGCTTAAGGGGAAAGGTGAGTTGGGGTGCTGCATAAAACCAGAGATTGAAATGAGCACAGATAAAGTTCCTTAAGCCAAATATGGAATAGACAAGAGCTACTCCTTGCTCAACGAAATGGACTCAACACCCCATATTAAACGCCTAAAATGTACCTGACTAGGAAGTATCTTAAAACCTATGGACTGCTATGTCTCCGAAAGAGAATCAAGCGTGTGTACAGGGCATAAACGCAGCAGTGATAGGATTGGAGAGGTTCGGTGAGCAAATGAAGACCCTTTGAAGTCATATTGCATGGTACCCATTCCACGGGTCTCAACTCTCCAGGTTTAAGGCATTCTTCCTTCAGCTAAAACATGCATGTGGAACCCAGAGTATGATCAACCGTGTGAGCGGGAGACGTGTTCCAATATGTGTCAGTTTTCGTCCCCTGGTACCAGGGTGCAACATTCCAGACGCTTTACTAACACTCTCCCGACTTGGAGAGTCAGTGCCTTTAACCTCCTGTTTGGCCCAGTTTGCAATTTCTGCGGAAGATGAACAGGAATAGGGAGAACCAATGACAGACTAGCTGGAGGTGTCTGGACGGGCAAATTTAACTCTCATTTCCCACCAGGAAGGGGAATTAACCAAAGGCTCAGCGTGCCGTGCCTGAACCAGAATAGGGCCTGAAACACTCCTGCGGTGTTGCGGCCAGCTCACGAGAAAGCGAGTTGAAGAAAGGAGCTCAGGGGCACTGTAATTCACAAACCTGCAGAGTTATAAATGATAGCTATCGTCCAAAAATATACTGAAGTAAGGCTGCCAAGAGGACTTGAAAGCGGGGCAGAATTGCAGGAAACCGATTTCAGGAGGTAGACTGGAATTGCATTTAAAGCATAGGAAAAGAGGCAGAACGTCCACAATGATGCACTTGGATAAAAAGCGTGTATGCATTTTTTCCTGAATATATTCAGGGAAAAACGCATACACCGTTTTTGACCAACCAAACAAGCTTGCAAAGGAGATCTACACTACAATGAAGTCTCACTTCCCCCCGGTCAAAAGGGCCATCTGAAAAAAGTGTAAAATCCAGAAAGGCAGGACAGGCCATGGAGAACTGGGAGCCTTGTTATGCTGATGGGCGGGATGTAAATTGCCAACAGCCACTCGGGAGAAGTGTATGGTGTTTCCTGAAACATCTAAAAAACAAAGCAACAGAGCCTAGGGCACTTCCACTTATGGTCCTATAGCTTAGGGAAATTAAAATCAAAAAGACACAGACACCCCAACGGTTCGGACGGCTCTGTTTACAAGAACCTGGTTTACGGTACAAGTGCAATATCGCAGAAAGTGAAAAATGGATAAAGAAGTTGTGGTAATTACGTACAATGCAGTATCACTCAGCAATGAAATCTATGTCATCAGGCCCGTAGCAGCATAATGAGTGGATTCAGGTATGATGATTCTAACTGAAATAAGTCACACAGAAAAAGAAACATCATAAGATATCACTAATACACGGAATGTAACCTTGGCTACACAGGAACTGAATTCCAAAACAGAACAGGGTCTCAAATTTAGAAACCCAACTTATGCTTGCTTAAGGGGAAAGGTGAGTTGGGGTGCTGCATAAAACCAGAGATTGAAATGAGCACAGATAAAGTTCCTTAAGCCAAATATGGAATAGACAAGAGCTACTCCTTGCTCAACGAAATGGACTCAACACCCCATATTAAACACCTAAGAATATACCTGACTAGGAAGTATCTTAAAACCTATGGATTGCTATGTCTCCGAAAGAGAATCAAGCGTGTGTACAGGGGCATAAACGCAGCAGTGATAGGATTGGAGAGGTTCGGTGAGCAAATGAAGACCCTTTGAAGTCATATTGCATGGTACCCATTCCACAGGTCTCAACTCTCCAGGTTTAAGGCATTCTTCTTTCAGCTAAAACATGCATGTGGAACCCAGAGTATGATCAACCGTGTGATCGGGAGACGTGTTCCAATATGTGTCAGTTTTCGTCCCCTGGTACTCGGGTGCAACATTCCAGACGCTTTACTAACACTCTCCCGACTTGGAGAGTCAGTGCCTTTAACCTCCTGTTTGGCCCAGTTTGCAATTTCTGCGGAAGATGAACAGGAATAGGGAGAACCAATGACAGACTAGCTGGAGGTGTCTGGACGGGCAAATTTAACTCTCATTTCCCACCAGGAAGAGGAATTAACCAAAGGCTCAGCGTGCCGTGCCGGAACCAGATTAGGGCCTGAAGCCATCCTGCGGTGTTGCGGCCAGCTCACGAGAAAGCGAGTTGAAGAAAGGAGCTCAGGGGCACTGTAATTCACAAACCTGCAGAGTTATAAATGACAGCTATCGTCCAAAAATATACTGAAGTAAGGCTGCCAAGAGGACTTGAAAGCGGGGCAGAATTGCAGGAAACCGATTTCAGGAGGTAGACTGGAATTGCATTTAAAGCATAGGAAAAGAGGCAGAACGTCCACAATGATGCACTTGGCCAAAAAGGGCGTATGCGTTTTTTCCTGAATATATTCAGGAAAAAACGCATACGCTCTTTTTGGCCAACCAAGCAAGCTTGCAAAGGAGATCTGCACTACAATGAAGTCTCACTTCCCCCCGGTCAAAAGGCCCATCTGAAAAAAGTGTAAAATCCAGAAAGGCAGGACAGGCCATGGAGAACTGGGAGCCTTGTTATGCTGATGGGCGGGATGTAAATTGCCAACAGCCACTCGGGAGAAGTGTATGGTGTTTCCTGAAACATCTAAAAAACAAAGCAACAGAGCCTAGGGCACTTCCACTTATGGTCCTATAGCTTAGGGAAATTAAAATCAAAAGACACAGCCACCCCAAAGGTTGGGACGGCTCTGTTTACAAGAACCTGGTTTACGGTACAAGTTCAATATCGCAGAAAGTGAAAAATGGATAAAGAAGTTGTGGTACTTACGTACAATGCAGTATCACTCAGCAATGAAATCTATGTCATCAGGCCCGTAGCAGCATAATGAGTGGATTCAGGTACGATGATTCTAACTGAAATAAGTCACACAGAAAAAGAAACATCATAAGATATCACTAATACACGGAATGTAAACTTGGCTACACAGGAACTGAATTACAAAACAGAACAGGGTCTCAAATTTAGAAAACCAACTTATGCTTGCTTAAGGGGAAAGGTGAGTTGGGGTGCTGCATAAAACCAGAGATTGAAATGAGCACAGATAAAGTTCCTTAAGCCAAATATGGAATAGACAAGAGCTACTCCTTGCTCAACGAAATGGACTCAACACCCCATATTAAACGCCTAAAATGTACCTGACTAGGAAGTATCTTAAAACCTATGGACTGCTATGTCTCCGAAAGAGAATCAAGCGTGTGTACAGGGCATAAACGCAGCAGTGATAGGATTGGAGAGGTTCGGTGAGCAAATGAAGACCCTTTGAAGTCATATTGCATGGTACCCATTCCACGGGTCTCAACTCTCCAGGTTTAAGGCATTCTTCCTTCAGCTAAAACATGCATGTGGAACCCAGAGTATGATCAACCGTGTGAGCGGGAGACGTGTTCCAATATGTGTCAGTTTTCGTCCCCTGGTACTCGGGTGCAACATTCCAGACGCTTTACTAACACTCTCCCGACTTGGAGAGTCAGTGCCTTTAACCTCCTGTTTGGCCCAGTTTGCAATTTCTGCGGAAGATGAACAGGAATAGGGAGAACCAATGACAGACTAGCTGGAGGTGTCTGGACGGGCAAATTTAACTCTCATTTCCCACCAGGAAGAGGAATTAACCAAAGGCTCAGCGTGCCGTGCCGGAACCAGATTAGGGCCTGAAGCCATCCTGCGGTGTTGCGGCCAGCTCACGAGAAAGCGAGTTGAAGAAAGGAGCTCAGGGGCACTGTAATTCACAAACCTGCAGAGTTATAAATGACAGCTATCGTCCAAAAATATACTGAAGTAAGGCTGCCAAGAGGACTTGAAAGCGGGGCAGAATTGCAGGAAACCGATTTCAGGAGGTAGACTGGAATTGCATTTAAAGCATAGGAAAAGAGGCAGAACGTCCACAATGATGCACTTGGCCAAAAAGGGCGTATGCGTTTTTTCCTGAATATATTCAGGAAAAAACGCATACGCACTTTTTGGCCAACCAAGCAAGCTTGCAAAGGAAATCTGCACTACAATGAAGTCTCACTTCCCCCCGGTCAAAAGGGCCATCTGAAAAAAGTGTAAAATCCAGAAAGGCAGGACAGGCCATGGAGAACTGGGAGCCTTGTTATGCTGATGGGCGGGATGTAAATTGCCAACAGCCACTCCGGAGAAGTGTATGGTGTTTCCTGAAACATCTAAAAAACAAAGCAACAGAGCCTAGGGCACTTCCACTTATGGTCCTATAGCTTAGGGAAATTAAAATCAAAAGACACAGCCACCCCAAAGGTTGGGACGGCTCTGTTTACAAGAACCTGGTTTACGGTACAAGTTCAATATCGCAGAAAGTGAAAAATGGATAAAGAAGTTGTGGTACTTACGTACAATGCAGTATCACTCAGCAATGAAATCTATGTCATCAGGCCCGTAGCAGCATAATGAGTGGATTCAGGTACGATGATTGTAACTGAAATAAGTCACACAGAAAAAGAAACATCATAAGATATCACTAATACACGGAATGTAACCTTGGCTACACAGGAACTGAATTACAAAACAGAACAGGGTCTCAAATTTAGAAAACCAACTTATGCTTGCTTAAGGGGAAAGGTGAGTTGGGGTGCTGCATAAAACCAGAGATTGAAATGAGCACAGATAAAGTTCCTTAAGCCAAATATGGAACAGACAACAGCTACTCCTTGCTCAACGAAACGGACTCATCACCCAATATTAAACACCTAAGAATGTACCTGACTAGGAAGTATCTTAAAACCTATGGACTGCTATGTCTCCGAAAGAGAATCAAGCGTGTGTACAGGGGCATAAACGCAGCAGTGATAGGATTGGAGAGGTTCGGTGAGCAAATGAAGACCCTTTGAAGTCATATTGAATGGTACCCATTCCACGGGTCTCAACTTTCCAGGTTTAAGGTATTCTTCCTTCAGCTAAAACATGCATGTGGAACCCAGAGTATGATCAACCATCAGAGCGGGAGACGTGTTCAAATATGTCTCAGTTTTCGTCCCCTGGTACTCGGGTGCAACATTCCAGATGCTTTACTAACACTCTCCCGACTTGGAGAGTCAGTGCCTTTAACCTCCTGATTGGCCCAGTTTGCAATTTCTGCGGAAGATGAACAGGAATAGGGAGAACCAATGACAGACTAGCTAGAGGTGTCTGGACGGGCAAATTTAACTCTCATTTCCCACCAGGAAGGGGAATTAACCAAAGGCTCAGCGTGCCGTGCCTGAACCAGAATAGGGCCTGAAACACTCCTGCGGTGTTGCGGCCAGCTCACGAGAAAGCGAGTTGAAGAAAGGAGCTCAGGGGCACTGTAATTCACAAACCTGCAGAGTTATAAATGATAGCTATCGTCCAAAAATATACTGAAGTAAGGCTGCCAAGAGGACTTGAAAGCGGGGCAGAATTGCAGGAAACCGATTTCAGGAGGTAGACTGGAATTGCATTTAAAGCATAGGAAAAGAGGCAGAACGTCCACAATGATGCACTTGGATAAAAAGCGTGTATGCATTTTTTCCTGAATATATTCAGGAAAAAACGCATACACCGTTTTTGGCCAACCAAGCAAGCTTGCAAAGGAGATCTACACTACAATGAAGTCTCACTTCCCCCCGGTCAAAAGGGCCATCTGAAAAAAGTGTAAAATCCAGAAAGGCAGGACAGGCCATGGAGAACTGGGAGCCTTGTTATGCTGATGGGCGGGATGTAAATTGCCAACAGCCACTCGGGAGAAGTGTATGGTGTTTCCTGAAACATCTAAAAAACAAAGCAACAGAGCCTAGGGCACTTCCACTTATGGTCCTATAGCTTAGGGAAATTAAAATCAAAAAGACACAGACACCCCAACGGTTCGGACGGCTCTGTTTACAAGAACCTGGTTTACGGTACAAGTGCAATATCGCAGAAAGTGAAAAATGGATAAAGAAGTTGTGGTAATTACGTACAATGCAGTATCACTCAGCAATGAAATCTATGTCATCAGGCCCGTAGCAGCATAATGAGTGGATTCAGGTATGATGATTCTAACTGAAATAAGTCACACAGAAAAAGAAACATCATAAGATATCACTAATACACGGAATGTAACCTTGGCTACACAGGAACTGAATTCCAAAACAGAACAGGGTCTCAAATTTAGAAACCCAACTTATGCTTGCTTAAGGGGAAAGGTGAGTTGGGGTGCTGCATAAAACCAGAGATTGAAATGAGCACAGATAAAGTTCCTTAAGCCAAATATGGAATAGACAAGAGCTACTCCTTGCTCAACGAAATGGACTCAACACCCCATATTAAACACCTAAGAATATACCTGACTAGGAAGTATCTTAAAACCTATGGATTGTTATGTCTCCGAAAGAGAATCAAGCGTGTGTACAGGGGCATAAACGCAGCAGTGATAGGATTGGAGAGGTTCGGTGAGCAAATGAAGACCCTTTGAAGTCATATTGCATGGTACCCATTCCACAGGTCTCAACTCTCCAGGTTTAAGGCATTCTTCTTTCAGCTAAAACATGCATGTGGAACCCAGAGTATGATCAACCGTGTGATCGGGAGACGTGTTCCAATATGTGTCAGTTTTCGTCCCCTGGTACTCGGGTGCAACATTCCAGACGCTTTACTAACACTCTCCCGACTTGGAGAGTCAGTGCCTTTAACCTCCTGTTTGGCCCAGTTTGCAATTTCTGCGGAAGATGAACAGGAATAGGGAGAACCAATGACAGACTAGCTGGAGGTGTCTGGACGGGCAAATTAACTCTCATTTCCCACCAGGAAGAGGAATTAACCAAAGGCTCAGCGTGCCATGCCGGAACCAGATTAGGGCCTGAAGCCATCCTGCGGTGTTGCGGCCAGCTCACGAGAAAGCGAGTTGAAGAAAGGAGCTCAGGGGCACTGTAATTCACAAACCTGCAGAGTTATAAATGACAGCTATCGTCCAAAAATATACTGAAGTAAGGCTGCCAAGAGGACTTGAAAGCGGGGCAGAATTGCAGGAAACCGATTTCAGGAGGTAGACTGGAATTGCATTTAAAGCATAGGAAAAGAGGCAGAACGTCCACAATGATGCACTTGGCCAAAAAGGGCGTATGCGTTTTTTCCTGAATATATTCAGGAAAAAACGCATACGCCCTTTTTGGCCAACCAAGCAAGCTTGCAAAGGAAATCTGCACTACAATGAAGTCTCACTTCCCCCCGGTCAAAAGGGCCATCTGAAAAAAGTGTAAAATCCAGAAAGGCAGGACAGGCCATGGAGAACTGGGAGCCTTGTTATGCTGATGGGCGGGATGTAAATTGCCAACAGCCACTCGGGAGAAGTGTATGGTGTTTCCTGAAACATCTAAAAAACAAAGCAACAGAGCCTAGGGCACTTCCACTTATGGTCCTATAGCTTAGGGAAATTAAAATCAAAAGACACAGCCACCCCAAAGGTTGGGACGGCTCTGTTTACAAGAACCTGGTTTACGGTACAAGTTCAATATCGCAGAAAGTGAAAAATGGATAAAGAAGTTGTGGTACTTACGTACAATGCAATATCACTCAGCAAGGAAATCTATGTCATTAGGCCCGTAGCAGCATAATGAGTGGATTCAGGTATGATGATTCTAACTGAAATAAGTCACACAGAAAAAGAAACATCATAAGATATCACTAATACACGGAATGTAAACTTGGCTACACAGGAACTGAATTACAAAACAGAACAGGGTCTCAAATTTAGAAAACCAACTTATGATTGCTTAAGGGGAAAGGTGAGTTGGGGTGCTGCATAAAACCAGAGATTGAAATGAGCACAGATAAAGTTCCTTAAGCCAAATATGGAATAGACAAGAGCTACTCCTTGCTCAACGAAATGGACTTAACACCCCATATTAAACACCTAAGAATATACCTGACTAGGAAGTATCTTAAAACCTATGGATTGCTATGTCTCCGAAAGAGAATCAAGCGTGTGTACAGGGGCATAAACGCAGCAGTGATAGGATTGGAGAGGTTCGGTGAGCAAATGAAGACCCTTTGAAGTCATATTGCATGGTACCCATTCCACGGGTCTCCACTCTCCAGGTTTAAGGCATTCTTCCTTCAGCTAAAACATGCATGTGGAACCCAGAGTATGATCAACCGTGTGATCGGGAGACGTGTTCCAATATGTGTCAGTTTTCGTCCCCTGGTACTCGGTGCAACATTCCAGACGCTTTACTAACACTCTCCCGACTTGGAGAGTCAGTGCCTTTAACCTCCTGTTTGGCCCAGTTTGCAATTTCTGCGGAAGATGAACAGGAATAGGGAGAACCAATGACAGACTAGCTGGAGGTGTCTGGACGGGCAAATTTAACTCTCATTTCCCACCAGGAAGAGGAATTAACCAAAGGCTCAGCGTGCCGTGCCGGAACCAGATTAGGGCCTGAAGCCATCCTGCGGTGTTGCGGCCAGCTCACGAGAAAGCAGTTGAAGAAAGGAGCTCAGGGGCACTGTAATTCACAAACCTGCAGAGTTATAAATGATAGCTATCGTCCAAAAATATACTGAAGTAAGGCTGCCAAGAGGACTTGAAAGCGGGGCAGAATTGCAGGAAACCGATTTCAGGAAGTAGACTGGAATTGCATTTAAAGCATAGGAAAAGAGGCAGAACGTCCACAATGATGCACTTGGCCAAAAAGGGCGTATGCGTTTTTTCCTGAATATATTCAGGAAAAAACGCATACGCCCTTTTTGGCCAACCAAGCAAGCTTGCAAAGGAAATCTGCACTACAATGAAGTCTCACTTCCCCCCGGTCAAAAGGGCCATCTGAAAAAAGTGTAAAATCCAGAAAGGCAGGACAGGCCATGGAGAACTGGGAGCCTTGTTATGCTGATGGGCGGGATGTAAATTGCCAACAGCCACTCGGGAGAAGTGTATGGTGTTTCCTGAAACATCTAAAAAACAAAGCAACAGAGCCTAGGGCACTTCCACTTATGGTCCTATAGCTTAGGGAAATTAAAATCAAAAAGACACAGCCACCCCAAAGGTTGGGACGGCTCTGTTTACAAGAACCTGGTTTATGGTACAAGTTCAATATCGCAGAAAGTGAAAAATGGATAAAGAAGTTGTGGTACTTACGTACAATGCAATATCACTCAGCAAGGAAATCTATGTCATCAGGCCCGTAGCAGCATAATGAGTGGATTCAGGTATGATGATTCTAACTGAAATAAGTCACACAGAAAAAGAAACATCATAAGATATCACTAATACACGGAATGTAAACTTGGCTACACAGGAACTGAATTACAAAACAGAACAGGGTCTCAAATTTAGAAAACCAAATTATGCTTGCTTAAGGGGAAAGGTGAGTTGGGGTGCTGCATAAAACCAGAGATTGAAATGAGCACAGATAAAGTTCCTTAAGCCAAATATGGAATAGACAAGAGCTACTCCTTGCTCAACGAAATGGACTCAACACCCCATATTAAACACCTAAGAATATACCTGACTAGGAAGTATCTTAAAACCTATGGATTGCTATGTCTCCGAAAGAGAATCAAGCGTGTGTACAGGGGCATAAACGCAGCAGTGATAGGATTGGAGAGGTTCGGTGAGCAAATGAAGACCCTTTGAAGTCATATTGCATGGTACCCATTCCACGGGTCTCAACTCTCCAGGTTTAAGGGATTCTTCCTTCAGCTAAAACATGCATGTGGAACCCAGAGTATGATCAACCGTGTGATTGGGAGACGTGTTCAAATATGTGTCAGTTTTCGTCCCCTGGTACTCGGGTGCAACATTCCAGACGCTTTACTAACACTCTCCCGACTTGGAGAGTCAGTGCCTTTAACCTCCTGTTTGGCCCAGTTTGCAATTTCTGCGGAAGATGAACAGGATTAGGGAGAACCAATGACAGACTAGCTGGAGGTGTCTGGACGGGCAAATTTAACTCTCATTTCCCACCGGGAAGAGGAATTAACCAAAGGTTCAACGTGCCGTGCCGGAACCAGATTAGGGCCTGAAGCCATCCTGTGGTGTTGCGGCCAGCTCACGAGAAAGCGAGTTGAAGAAAGGAGCTCAGGGGCACTGTAATTCACAAACCTGCAGAGTTATAAATGACAGCTATCGTCCAAAAATATACTGAAGTAAGGCTGCCAAGAGGACTTGAAAGCGGGGCAGAATTGCAGGAAACCGATTTCAGGAGGTAGACTGGAATTGCATTTAAAGCATAGGAAAAGAGGCAGAACGTCCACAATGATGCACTTGGCCAAAAAGGGCGTATGCGTTTTTTCCTGAATATATTCAGGAAAAAACGCATACGCCCTTTTTGGCCAACCAAGCAAGCTTGCAAAGGAAATCTGCACTACAATGAAGTCTCACTTCCCCCCGGTCAAAAGGGCCATCTGAAAAAAGTGTAAAATCCAGAAAGGCAGGACAGGCCATGGAGAACTGGGAGCCTTGTTATGCTGATGGGCGGGATGTAAATTGCCAACAGCCACTCGGGAGAAGTGTATGGTGTTTCCTGAAACATCTAAAAAACAAAGCAACAGAGCCTAGGGCACTTCCACTTATGGTCCTATAGCTTAGGGAAATTAAAATCAAAAAGACACAGCAACCCCAAAGTTTGGCACGGCTGTGTTTACAAGAACCACGTTTACGGTACAAGTTCAATATCGCAGAAAGTGAAAAATGGATAAAGAAGTTGTGGTACTTACGTACAATGCAGTATAACTCAGCAATGAAATCTATGTCATCAGGCCCATAGCAGCATAATGAGTGGATTCAGGTATGATGATTCTAACTGAAATAAGTCACACAGAAAAAGAAACATCATAAGATATCACTAATACACGGAATGTAAACTTGGCTACACAGGAACTGAATTCCAAAACAGAACAGGGTCTCAAATTTAGAAACCCAACTTATGCTTGCTTAAGGGGAAAGGTGAGTTGGGGTGCTGCATAAAACCAGAGATTGAAATGAGCACAGATAAACTTCCTTAAGCCAAATATGGAATAGACAAGAGCTACTCCTTGCTCAACGAAATGGACTCAACACCCCATATAAGACGCCTAAGAATGTACCTGACTAGGAAGTATCTTAAAACCTATGGATTGCTATGTCTCCGAAAGAGAATCAAGCGTGTGTACAGGGGCATAAACGCAGCAGTGATAGGACTGGAGAGGTTCGGTGAGCAAATGAAGACCCTTTGAAGTCATATTGCATGGTACCCATTCCACGGGTCTCAACTCTCCAGGTTTAAGGTATTCTTCCTTCAGCTAAAACATGCATGTGGAACCCAGAGTATGATCAACCGTGTGATCGGGAGACGTGTTCCAATATGTGTCAGTTTTCGTCCCCTGGTACTCGGGTGCAACATTCCAGACGCTTTACTAACACTCTCCCGACTTGGAGAGTCAGTGCCTTTAACCTCCTGTTTGGCCCAGTTTGCAATTTCTGCGGAAGATGAACAGGAATAGGGAGAACCAATGACAGACTAGCTGGAGGTGTCTGGACGGGCAAATTTAACTCTCATTTCCCACCAGGAAGAGGAATTAACCAAAGGCTCAGCGTGCCGTGCCGGAACCAGATTAGGGCCCGAAGCAATCCTGCGGTGTTGCGGCCAGCTCACGAGAAAGCGAGTTGAAGAAAGGAGCTCAGGGGCACTGTAATTCACAAACCTGCAGAGTTATAAATGATAGCTATCGTCCAAAAATATACTGAAGTAAGGCTGCCAAGAGGACTTGAAAGCGGGGCAGAATTGCAGGAAACCGATTTCAGGAGGTAGACTGGAATTGCATTTAAAGCATAGGAAAAGAGGCAGAACGTCCACAATGATGCACTTGGCCAAAAAGGGCGTATGCGTTTTTTCCTGAATATATTCAGGAAAAAACGCATACGCCCTTTTTGGCCAACCAAGCAAGCTTGCAAAGGAAATCTGCACTACAATGAAGTCTCACTTCCCCCCGGTCAAAAGGGCCATCTGAAAAAAGTGTAAAATCCAGAAAGGCAGGACAGGCCATGGAGAACTGGGAGCCTTGTTATGCTGATGGGCGGGATGTAAATTGCCAACAGCCACTCGGGAGAAGTGTATGGTGTTTCCTGAAACATCTAAAAAACAAAGCAACAGAGCCTAGGGCACTTCCACTTATGGTCCTATAGCTTAGGGAAATTAAAATCAAAAGACACAGCCACCCCAAAGGTTGGGATGGCTCTGTTTACAAGAACCTGGTTTACGGTACAAGTTCAATATCGCAGAAAGTGAAAAATGGATAAAGAAGTTGTGGTACTTACGTACAATGCAATATCACTCAGCAAGGAAATCTATGTCATCAGGCCCGTAGCAGCATAATGAGTGGATTCAGGTATGATGATTCTAACTGAAATAAGTCACACAGAAAAAGAAACAGCATAAGATATCACTAATACACGGAATGTAACCTTGGCTACACAGGAACTGAATTACAAAACAGAACAGGGTCTCAAATTTAGAAAACCAACTTATGCTTGCTTAAGGGTTAAGGTGAGTTGGGGTGCTGCATAAAACCAGAGATTGAAATGAGCACAGATAAAGTTCCTTAAGCCAAATATGGAATAGACAAGAGCTACTCCTTGCTCAACGAAATGGACTCAACACCCCATATTAAACGCCTAAGAATATACCTGACTAGGAAGTATCTTAAAACCTATGGATTGCTTAGTCTCCGAAAGAGAATCAAGCGTGTGTACAGGGGCATAAACGCAGCAGTGATAGGATTGGAGAGGTTCGGTGAGCAAATGAAGACCCTTTGAAGTCATATTGCATGGTACCCATTCCACGGGTCTCAACTCTCCAGGTTTAAGGCATTCTTCTTTCAGCTAAAACATGCATGTGGAACCCAGAGTATGATCAACCGTGTGATCGGGAGACGTGTTCAAATATGTGTCAGTTTTCGTCCCCTGGTACTCGGGTGCAACATTCCAGACGCTTTACTAACACTCTCCCGACTTGGAGAGTCAGTGCCTTTAACCTCCTGTTTGGCCCAGTTTGCAATTTCTGCGGAAGATGAACAGGAATAGGGAGAAGCAATGACAGACTAGATGGAGGTGTCTGGACGGGCAAATTTAACTCTCATTTCGCACCAGGAAGAGGAATTAACCAAAGGCTCAGCGTGCCATGCCGGAACAAGATTAGGGCCTGAAGCAATCTTGCGGTGTTGCGGCCATCTCACGAGAAAGCGAGTTGAAGAAAGGAGCTCAGGGGCACTGTAATTCACAAACCTGCAGAGGTATAAATGACAGCTATCGTCCAAAAATATACTGAAGTAAGGCTGCCAAGAGGACTTGAAAGCAGGGCAGAATTGCAGGAAACCGATTTCAGGAGGTAGACTGGAATTGCATTTAAAGCATAGGAAAAGAGGCAGAACGTCCACAATGATGCACTTGGCCAAAAAGGGCGTATGCGTTTTTTCCTGAATATATTCAGGAAAAAACGCATACGCCCTTTTTGGCCAACCAAGCAAGCTTGCAAAGGAAATCTGCACTACAATGAAGTCTCACTTCCCCCCGGTCAAAAGGGCCATCTGAAAAAAGTGTAAAATCCAGAAAGGCAGGACAGGCCATGGAGAACTGGGAGCCTTGTTATGCTGATGGGCGGGATGTCAATTGCCAACAGCCACTCGGGAGAAGTGTATGGTGTTTCCTGAAACATCTAAAAAACAAAGCAACAGAGCCTAGGGCACTTCCACTTATGGTCCTATAGCTTAGGGAAATTAAAATCAAAAAGACACAGCCACCCCAAAGGTTGGGACGGCTCTGTTTACAAGAACCTGGTTTACGGTACAAGTTCAATATCGCAGAAAGTGAAAAATGGATAAAGAAGTTGTGGTACTTACGTACAATGCAATATCACTCAGCAAGGAAATCTATGTCATCAGGCCCGTAGCAGCATAATGAGTGGATTCAGGTATGATGATTCTAACTGAAATAAGTCACACAGAAAAAGAAACATCATAAGATATCACTAATACACGGAATGTAAACTTGGCTACACAGGAACTGAATTACAAAACAGAACAGGGTCTCAAATTTAGAAACCCAACTTATGCTTGCTTAAGGGGAAAGGTGAGTTGGGGTGCTGCATAAAACCAGAGATTGAAATGAGCACAGATAAAGTTCCTTAAGCCAAATATGGAATAGACAAGAGCTACTCCTTGCTCAACGAAATGGACTCAACACCCCATATTAAATGCCTAAAATGCACCTGACTAGGAAGTATCTTAAAACCTATGGACTGCTATGTCTCCGAAAGAGAATCAAGCGTGTGTACAGGGGCATAAACGCAGCAGTGATAGGATTGGAGAGGTTCGGTGAGCAAATGAAGACCCTTTGAAGTCATATTGCATGGTAACCATTCCACGGGTCTCAACTCTCCAGGTTTAAGGTATTCTTCCTTCAGCTAAAACATGCATGTGGAACCCAGAGTATGATCAACCGTGTGATCGGGAGACGTGTTCCAATATGTCTCAGTTTTCGTCCCATTGGTACTCGGGTGCAACATTCCAGACGCTTTACTAACACTCTCCCGACTTGGAGAGTCAGTGCCTTTAACCTCCTGTTTGGCCCAGTTTGCAATTTCTGCGGAAGATGAACAGGAATAGGGAGAACCAATGACAGACTAGCTGGAGGTGTCTGGACGGGCAAATTTAACTCTCATTTCCCACCAGGAAGAGGAATTAACCTAAGGCTCAGCGTTCCATGCCAGAACCAGATTATGGCCTGAAGCAATCCTGCGGTATTGCGGCCAGTTCACTAGAAAGCGAGTTGAAGAAAGGAGCTCAGGGGCACTGTAATTCACAAACCTGCAGAGGTATAAATGACAGCTATCGTCCAAAAATATACTGAAGTAAGGCTGCCAAGAGGACTTGAACTTGGGGCAGAATTGCAGGAAACCGATTTCAGGAGGTAGACTGGAATTGCATTTAAAGCATAGGGAAAGAGGCAGAACGTCCACAATGATGCACTTGGCCAAAAAGGGCGTATGCGTTTTTTCCTGAATATATTCAGGAAAAAACGCATACGCCCTTTTTGGCCAACCAAGCAAGCTTGCAAAGGAAATCTGCACTACAATGAAGTCTCACTTCCCCCCGGTCAAAAGGGCCATCTGAAAAAAGTGTAAAATCCAGAAAGGCAGGACAGGCCATGGAGAACTGGGAGCCTTGTTATGCTGATGGGCAGGATGTAAATTGCCAACAGCCACTCTGGAGAAGTGTATGGTGTTTCCTGAAACATCTAAAAAACAAAGCAACAGAGCCTAGGGCACTTCCACTTATGGTCCTATAGCTTAGGGAAATTAAAATCAAAAAGACACAGCAACCCCAAAGTTTGGCACGGCTGTGTTTACAAGAACCACGTTTACGGTACAAGTTCAATATCGCAGAAAGTGAAAAATGGATAAAGAAGTTGTGGTACTTACGTACAATGCAGTATAACTCAGCAATGAAATCTATGTCATCAGGCCCATAGCAGCATAATGAGTGGATTCAGGTATGATGATTCTAACTGAAATAAGTCACACAGAAAAAGAAACATCATAAGATATCACTAATACACGGAATGTAAACTTGGCTACACAGGAACTGAATTCCAAAACAGAACAGGGTCTCAAATTTAGAAACCCAACTTATGCTTGCTTAAGGGGAAAGGTGAGTTGGGGTGCTGCATAAAACCAGAGATTGAAATGAGCACAGATAAACTTCCTTAAGCCAAATATGGAATAGACAAGAGCTACTCCTTGCTCAACGAAATGGACTCAACACCCCATATAAGACGCCTAAGAATGTACCTGACTAGGAAGTATCTTAAAACCTATGGATTGCTATGTCTCCGAAAGAGAATCAAGCGTGTGTACAGGGGCATAAACGCAGCAGTGATAGGACTGGAGAGGTTCGGTGAGCAAATGAAGACCCTTTGAAGTCATATTGCATGGTACCCATTCCACGGGTCTCAACTCTCCAGGTTTAAGGTATTCTTCCTTCAGCTAAAACATGCATGTGGAACCCAGAGTATGATCAACCGTGTGATCGGGAGACGTGTTCCAATATGTGTCAGTTTTCGTCCCCTGGTACTCGGGTGCAACATTCCAGACGCTTTACTAACACTCTCCCGACTTGGAGAGTCAGTGCCTTTAACCTCCTGTTTGGCCCAGTTTGCAATTTCTGCGGAAGATGAACAGGAATAGGGAGAACCAATGACAGACTAGCTGGAGGTGTCTGGACGGGCAAATTTAACTCTCATTTCCCACCAGGAAGAGGAATTAACCAAAGGCTCAGCGTGCCGTGCCGGAACCAGATTAGGGCCCGAAGCAATCCTGCGGTGTTGCGGCCATCTCACGAGAAAGCGAGTTGAAGAAAGGAGCTCAGGGGCACTGTAATTCACAAACCTGCAGAGTTATAAATGATAGCTATCGTCCAAAAATATACTGAAGTAAGGCTGCCAAGAGGACTTGAAAGCGGGGCAGAATTGCAGGAAACCGATTTCAGGAGGTAGACTGGAATTGCATTTAAAGCATAGGAAAAGAGGCAGAACGTCCACAATGATGCACTTGGCCAAAAAGGGCGTATGCGTTTTTTCCTGAATATATTCAGGAAAAAACGCATACGCCCTTTTTGGCCAACCAAGCAAGCTTGCAAAGGAAATCTGCACTACAATGAAGTCTCACTTCCCCCCGGTCAAAAGGGCCATCTGAAAAAAGTGTAAAATCCAGAAAGGCAGGACAGGCCATGGAGAACTGGGAGCCTTGTTATGCTGATGGGCGGGATGTAAATTGCCAACAGCCACTCGGGAGAAGTGTATGGTGTTTCCTGAAACATCTAAAAAACAAAGCAACAGAGCCTAGGGCACTTCCACTTATGGTCCTATAGCTTAGGGAAATTAAAATCAAAAATTAAAATCAAAGGTTGGGACGGCTCTGTTTACAAGAACCTGGTTTACGGTACAAGTTCAATATCGCAGAAAGTGAAAAATGGATAAAGAAGTTGTGGTAATTACGTACAATGCAATATCACTCAGCAAGGAAATCTATGTCATCAGGCCCGTAGCAGCATAATGAGTGGATTCAGGTATGATGATTCTAACTGAAATAAGTCACACAGAAAAAGAAACATCATAAGATATCACTAATACACGGAATGTAAACTTGGCTACACAGGAACTGAATTACAAAACAGAACAGGGTCTCAAATTTAGAAAACCAACTTATGCTTGCTTAAGGGTTAAGGTGAGTTGGGGTGCTGCATAAAACCAGAGATTGAAATGAGCACAGATAAAGTTCCTTAAGTCAAATATGGAATAGACAAGAGCTACTCCTTGCTCAACGAAATGGACTGAACACCCCATATTAAACACCTAAGAATATACCTGACTAGGAAGTATCTTAAAACCTATGGATTGCTATGTCTCCGAAAGAGAATCAAGCGTGTGTACAGGGGCATAAACGCAGCAGTGATAGGATTGGAGAGGTTCGGTGAGCAAATGAAGACCCTTTGAAGTCATATTGCATGGTACCCATTCCACGGGTCTCAACTCTCCAGGTTTAAGGCATTCTTCCTTCAGCTAAAACATGCATGTGGAACCCAGAGTATGATCAACCGTGTGATCGGGAGACGTGTTCCAATATGTGTCAGTTTTCGTCCCCTGGTACACGGGTGCAACATTCCAGACGCTTTACTAACACTCTCCCGACTTGGAGAGTCAGTGCCTTTAACCTCCTGTTTGGCCCAGTTTGCAATTTCTGCAGAAGATGAACAGGAATAGGGAGAACCAATGACAGACTAGCTGGAGGTGTCTGGACGGGCAAATTTAACTCTCATTTCCCACCAGGAAGAGGAATTAACCAAAGGCTCAGCGTGCCGTGCCGGAACCAGATTAGGGCCTGAAGCCATCCTGCGGTGTTGCGGCCATCTCACGAGAAAGCGAGTTGAAGAAAGGAGCTCAGGGGCACTGTAATTCACAAACCTGCAGAGTTATAAATGACAGCTATCGTCCAAAAATATACTGAAGTAAGGCTGCCAAGAGGACTTGAAAGCGGGGCAGAATTGCAGGAAACCGATTTCAGGAGGTAGACTGGAATTGCATTTAAAGCATAGGAAAAGAGGCAGAACGTCCACAATGATGCACTTGGCCAAAAAGGGCGTATGCGATTTTTCCTGAATATATTCAGGAAAAAACGCATACGCTCTTTTTGGCCAACCAAGCAAGCTTGCAAAGGAAATCTGCACTACAATGAAGTCTCACTTCCCCCGCTCAAAAGGGCCATCTGAAAAAAGTGTAAAATCCAGAAAGGCAGGACAGGCCATGGAGAACTGGGAGCCTTGTTATGCTGATGGGCGGGATGTAAATTGCCAACAGCCACTCGGGAGAAGTGTATGGTGTTTCCTGAAACATCTAAAAAACAAAGCAACAGAGCCTAGGGCACTTCCACTTATGGTCCTATAGCTTAGGGAAATTAAAATCAAAAGACACAGCCACCCCAAAGGTTGGGACGGCTCTGTTTACAAGAACCTGGTTTACGGTACAAGTTCAATATCGCAGAAAGTGAAAAATGGATAAAGAAGTTGTGGTACTTACGTACAATGCAGTATCACTCAGCAATGAAATCTATGTCATCAGGCCCGTAGCAGCATAATGAGTGGATTCAGGTACGATGATTCTAACTGAAATAAGTCACACAGAAAAAGAAACATCATAAGATATCACTAATACACGGAATGTAACCTTGGCTACACAGGAACTGAATTACAAAACAGAACAGGGTCTCAAATTTAGAAAACCAACTTATGCTTGCTTAAGGGGAAAGGTGAGTTGGGGTGCTGCATAAAACCAGAGATTGAAATGAGCACAGATAAAGTTCCTTAAGCCAAATATGGAACAGACAACAGCTACTCCTTGCTCAACGAAACGGACTCATCACCCAATATTAAACACCTAAGAATGTACCTGACTATTAAGTAGCTTAAACCATAAGGATTGCTATGTCTCCGAAAGAGAATCAAGCGTGTGTACAGGGGCATAAACACAGCAAATATAGGATTGGAGAGGTTCGGTGAGCAAATGAAGACCCTTTGAAGTCATATTGCATGGTACCCATTCCACGGGTCTCAACTCTCCAGGTTTAAGGCATTCTTCCTTCAGCTAAAACATGCATGTGGAACCCAGAGTATGATCAACCGTGTGATCGGGAGACGTGTTCCAATATGTGTCAGATTTCGTCCCCTGGTACACGGGTGCAACATTCCAGACGCTTTACTAACACTCTCCCGACTTGGAGAGTCAGTGCCTTTAACCTCCTGTTTGGCCCAGTTTGCAATTTCTGCAGAAGATGAACAGGAATAGGGAGAACCAATGACAGACTAGCTGGAGGTGTCTGGACGGGCAAATTTAACTCTCATTTCCCACCAGGAAGAGGAATTAACCAAAGGCTCAGCGTGCCGTGCCGGAACCAGATTAGGGCCTGAAGCCATCCTGCGGTGTTGCGGCCATCTCACGAGAAAGCGAGTTGAAGAAAGGAGCTCAGGGGCACTGTAATTCACAAACCTGCAGAGTTATAAATGACAGCTATCGTCCAAAAATATACTGAAGTAAGGCTGCCAAAAGGACTTGAAAGCGGGGCAGAATTGCAGGAAACCGATTTCAGGAGGTAGACTGGAATTGCATTTAAAGCATAGGAAAAGAGGCAGAACGTCCACAATGATGCACTTGGCCAAAAAGGGCGTATGCGATTTTTCCTGAATATATTCAGGAAAAAACGCATACGCACTTTTTGGCCAACCAAGCAAGCTTGCAAAGGAAATCTGCACTACAATGAAGTCTCACTTCCCCCGCTCAAAAGGGCCATCTGAAAAAAGTGTAAAATCCAGAAAGGCAGGACAGGCCATGGAGAACTGGGAGCCTTGTTATGCTGATGGGCGGGATGTAAATTGCCAACAGCCACTCGGGAGAAGTGTATGGTGTTTCCTGAAACATCTAAAAAACAAAGCAACAGAGCCTAGGGCACTTCCACTTATGGTCCTATAGCTTAGGGAAATTAAAATCAAAAGACACAGCCACCCCAAAGGTTGGGACGGCTCTGTTTACAAGAACCTGGTTTACGGTACAAGTTCAATATCGCAGAAAGTGAAAAATGGATAAAGAAGTTGTGGTACTTACGTACAATGCAGTATCACTCAGCAATGAAATCTATGTCATCAGGCCCGTAGCAGCATAATGAGTGGATTCAGGTACGATGATTCTAACTGAAATAAGTCACACAGAAAAAGAAACATCATAAGATATCACTAATACACGGAATGTAACCTTGGCTACACAGGAACTGAATTACAAAACAGAACAGGGTCTCAAATTTAGAAACCCAACTTATGCTTGCTTAAGGGGAAAGGTGAGTTGGGGTGCTGCATAAAACCAGAGATTGAAATGAGCACAGATAAAGTTCCTTAAGCCAATTATGGAACAGACAACAGCTACTCCTTGCTCAACGAAACGGACTCATCACCCAATATTAAACACCTAAGAATGTACCTGACTATTAAGTAGCTTAAACCATAAGGATTGCTATGTCTCCGAAAGAGAATCAAGCGTGTGTACAGGGGCATAAACACAGCAAATATAGGATTGGAGAGGTTCGGTGAGCAAATGAAGACCCTTTGAAGTCATATTGCATGGTACCCATTCCACGGGTCTCAACTCTCCAGGTTTAAGGCATTCTTCCTTCAGCTAAAACATGCATGTGGAACCCAGAGTATGATCAACAGTGTGATCGGGAGACGTGTTCAAATATGTGTCAGTTTTCATCCCCTGGTACTCGGTGCAACATTCCAGACGCTTTACTAACACTCTCCCGACTTGGAGAGTCAGTGCCTTTAACCTCCTGTTTGGCCCAGTTTGAAATTTCTGCGGAAGATGAACAGGAATAGGGAGAACCAATGAGAGACTAGCTGGAGGTGTCTGGACGGGCAAATTTAACTCTCATTTCCCACCAGGAAGAGGAATTAACCAAAGGCTCAGCATGCCGTGCCGGAACCAGATTAGGGCCTGAAGCCATCCTGCGGTGTTGCGGCCAGCTCACGAGAAAGCGAGTTGAAGAAAGGAGCTCAGGGGCACTGTAATTCACAAACCTGCAGAGTTATAAATGACAGCTATCGTCCAAAAATATACTGAAGTAAGGCTGCCAAGAGGACTTGAACTTGGGGCAGAATTGCAGGAAACCGATTTCAGGAGGTAGACTGGAATTGCATTTAAAGCATAGGAAAAGAGGCAGAACGTCCACAATGATGCACTTGGCCAAAAAGGGCGTATGCGTTTTTTACTGAATATAATCAGGAAAAAACGTATACGCCCTTTTTGGCCAACCAAGCAAGCTTGCAAAGGAAATCTGCACTACAATGAAGTCTCACTTCCCCCCGGTCAAAAGGGCCATCTGAAAAATGTGTAAAATCCAGAAAGGCAGGACAGGCCATGGAGAACTGGGAGCCTTGTTATGCTGATGGGCGGGATGTAAATTGCCAATAGCCACTAGGGAGAAGTGTATGGTGTTTCCTGAGACATCTAAAAAACAAAGCAACAGAGCCTAGGGCCCTTCCACTTATGGTCCTATAGCTTAGGGAAATTAAAATCAAAAAGACACAGCCACCCCAAAGGTTGGGACGGCTCTGTTTACAAGAACCTGGTTTACGGTACAAGTTCAATATCGCAGAAAGTGAAAAATGGATAAAGAAGTTGTGGTACTTACGTACAATGCAATATGACTCACCAAGGAAATCTATATCATCAGGCCCGTAGCAGCATAATGAGTGGATTCAGGTATGATGATTCTAACTGAAATAAGTCACACAGAAAAAGAAACATCATAAGATATCACTAATACACGGAATGTAAACTTGGCTACACAGGAACTGAATTACAAAACAGAACAGGGTCTCAAATTTAGAAAACCAACTTATGCTTGCTTAAGGGGATAGGTGAGTTGGGGTGCTGCATAAAACCAGAGATTGAAATGAGCACAGATAAAGTTCCTTAAGCCAAATATGGAATAGACAAGAGCTACTCCTTGCTCAACGAAATGGACTCAACACCCCATATTAAACGCCTAAAATGTACCTGACTAGGAAGTATCTTAAAACCTATGGACTGCTATGTCTCCGAAAGAGAATCAAGCGTGTGTACAGGGGCATAAACGCAGCAGTGATAGGATTGGAGAGGTTCGGTGAGCAAATGAAGACCCTTTGAAGTCATATTGCATGGTAACCATTCCACGGGTCTCAACTCTCCAGGTTTAAGGTATTCTTCCTTCAGCTAAAACATGCATGTGGAACCCAGAGTATGATCAACCGTGTGATCGGGAGACGTGTTCCAATATGTGTCAGTTTTCGTCCCATTGGTACTCGGGTGCAACATTCCAGACGCTTTACTAACACTCTCCCGACTTGGAGAGTCAGTGCCTTTAACCTCCTGTTTGGCCCAGTTTGCAATTTCTGCAGAAGATGAACAGGAATAGGGAGAACCAATGAGAGACTAGCTGGAGGTGTCTGGACGGGCAAATTTAACTCTCATTTCCCACCAGGAAGAGGAATTAACCTAAGGCTCAGCGTTCCATGCCGGAACCAGATTAGGACCTGAAGCCATCCTGCGGTGTTGCGGCCAGCTCACGAGAAAGCGAGTTGAAGAAAGGAGCTCAGGGGCACTGTAATTCACAAACCTGCAGAGTTATAAATGACAGCTATCGTCCAAAAATATACTGAAGTAAGGCTGCCAAGAGGACTTGAACTTGGGGCAGAATTGCAGGAAACCGATTTCAGGAGGTAGACTGGAATTGCATTTAAAGCATAGGGAAAGAGGCAGAACGTCCACAATGATGCACTTGGCCAAAAAGGGCGTATGCGTTTTTTCCTGAATATATTCAGGAAGAAACGCATACGCCCTTTTTGGCCAACCAAGCAAGGTTGCAAAGGAAATCTGCACTACAATGAAGTCTCACTTCCCCCCGGTCAAAGGGCCATCTGAAAAAAGTGTAAAATCCAGAAAGGCAGGACAGGCCATGGAGAACTGGGAGCCTTGTTATGCTGATGGGCGGGATGTAAATTGCCAACAGCCACTCTGGAGAAGTGTATGGTGTTTCCTGAAACATCTAAAAAACAAAGCAACAGAGCCTAGGGCACTTCCACTTATGGTCCTATAGCTTAGGGAAATTAAAATCAAAAAGACACAGCAACCCCAAAGTTTGGCACGGCTGTGTTTACAAGAACCACGTTTACGGTACAAGTTCAATATCGCAGAAACTGAAAAATGGATAAAGAAGTTGTGGTACTTACGAACAATGAAATATCACTCAGCAATGAAATCTATATCATCAGGCCCGTAGCAGCATAATGAGTGGATTCAGGTATGATGATTCTAACTGAAATAAGTCACACAGAAAAAGAAACATCATAAGATATCACTAATACACGGAATGTAAACTTGGCTACACAGGAACTGAATTACAAAACAGAACAGGGTCTCAAATTTAGAAACCCAACTTATGCTTGCTTAAGGGGAAAGGTGAGTTGGGGGGCCGCATAAAACCAGAGATTGAAATGAGCACAGATAAACTTCCTTAAGCCAAATATGGAATAGACAAGAGCTACTCCTTGCTCAACGAAATGGACTCAACACCCCATATTAAACGCCGAAGAATGTACCTGACTAGGAAGTATCTTAAAACCTATGGATTGCTATGTCTCTGAAAGAGAATCAAGCGTGTGTACAGGGGCATAAACGCAGCAGTGATAGGATTGGAGAGGTTCGGTGAGCAAATGAAGACCCTTTGAAGTCATATTGCATGGTACCCATTCCAAGGGTCTCAACTCTCCAGGTTTAAGGTATTCTTCCTTCAGCTAAAACATGCATGTGGAACCCAGAGTATGATCAACCGTGTGATTGGGAGACGTGTTCCAATATGTGTCAGTTTTCATCCCCTGGTACTCGGGTGCAACATTCCAGACGCTTTACTAACACTCTCCCGACTTGGAGAGTCAGCGCCTTTAACCTCCTGTTTGGCCCAGTTTGCAATTTCTGCGGAAGATGAACAGGAATAGGGAAAACCAATGAGAGACTAGCTGGAGGTGTCTGGACGGGCAAATTTAACTCTCATTTCCCACCAGGAAGAGGAATTAACCAAAGGCTCAGCGTGCCATGCCGGAACCAGATTAGGGCCTGAAGCCATCCTGCGGTGCTGCGGCCAGCTCACGAGAAAGCGAGTTGAAGAAAGGAGCTCAGGGGCACTGTAATTCACAAACCTGCAGAGTTATAAATGACAGCTATCGTCCAAAAATATACTGAAGTAAGGCTGCCAAGAGGACTTGAACTTGGGGCAGAATTGCAGGAAACCGATTTCAGGAGGTAGACTGGAATTGCATTTATAGCATAGGAAAAGAGGCAGAACGTCCACAATGATGCACTTGGCCAAAAAGGGCGTATGCGTTTTTTCCTGAATATATTCAGGAAAAAACGCATACGCCCTTTTTGGCCAACCAAGCAAGCTTGCAAAGGAAATCTGCACTACAATGAAGTCTCACTTCCCCCCGGTCAAAAGGGCCATCTGAAAAAAGTGTAAAATCCAGAAAGGCAGGACAGGCCATGGAGAACTGGGAGCCTTGTTATGCTGATGGGCGGGATGTAAATTGCCAACAGCCACTCGGGAGAAGTGTATGGTGTTTCCTGAAACATCTAAAAAACAAAGCAACAGAGCCTAGGGCACTTCCACTTATGGTCCTATAGCTTAGGGAAATTAAAATCAAAAAGACAGAGCCACCCAAAAGGTTGAGACGGCTCTGTTTACAAGAACCTGGTTTACGGTACAAGTTCAATATCGCAGAAAGTGAAAAATGGATAAAGAAGTTGTGGTACTTACGTACAATGCAATATGACTCAGCAAGGAAATCTATGTCATCAGGACCGTAGCAGCATAATGAGTGGATTCAGGTATGATGATTCTAACTGAAATAAGTCACACAGAAAAAGAAACATCATAAGATATCACTAATACACGGAATGTAAACTTGGCTACACAGGAACTGAATTACAAAACAGAACAGGGTCTCAAATTTAGAAAACCAACTTATGCTTGCTTAAGGGGAAAGGTGAGTTGGGGTGCTGCATAAAACCAGAGATTGAAATGAGCACAGATAAAGTTCCTTAAGCCAAATATGGAATAGACAAGAGCTACTCCTTGCTCAACGAAATGGACTCAACACCCCAAATTAAACGCCTAAAATGTACCTAACTAGGAAGTATCTTAAAACCTATGGACTGCTATGTCTCCGAAAGAGAATCAAGCATGTGTACAGGGGCATAAACGCAGCAGTGATAGGATTGGAGAGGTTCGGTGAGCAAATGAAGACCCTTTGAAGTCATATTGCATGGTAACCATTCCACGGGTCTCAACTCTCCAGGTTTAAGGTATTCTTCCTTCAGCTAAAACATGCATGTGGAACCCAGAGTATGATCAACCGTGTGATCGGGAGACGTGTTCCAATATGTGTCAGTTTTCGTCCCATTGGTACTCGGGTGCAACATTCCAGACGCTTTACTAACACTCTCCCGACTTGGAGAGTCAGTGCCTTTAACCTCCTGTTTGGCCCAGTTTGCAATTTCTGCGGAAGATGAACAGGAATAGGGAGAACCAATGAGAGACTAGCTGGAGGTGTCTGGACGGGCAAATTTAACTCTCATTTCCCACCAGGAAGAGGAATTAACCTAAGGCTCAGCGTTCCATGCCGGAACCAGATTAGGGCCTGAAGCAATCCTGCGGTGTTGCGGCCAGCTCACTAGAAAGCGAGTTGAAGAAAGGAGCTCAGGGGCACTGTAATTCACAAACCTGCAGAGGTATAAATGACAGCTATCGTCCAAAAATATACTGAAGTAAGGCTGAGAAGAGGACTTGAACTTGGGGCAGAATTGCAGGAAACCGATTTCAGGAGGTAGACTGGAATTGCATTTAAAGCATAGGAAAAGAGGCAGAACGTCCACAATGATGCACTTGGCCAAAAAGGGCGTATGCGTTTTTTCCTGAATATATTCAGGAAGAAACGCATACGCCCTTTTTGGCCAACCAAGCAAGCTTGCAAAGGAAATCTGCACTACAATGAAGTCTCACTTCCCCCCGGTCAAAAGGGCCATCTGAAAAAAGTGTAAAATCCAGAAAGGCAGGACAGGCCATGGAGAACTGGGAGCCTTGTTATGCTGATGGGCGGGATGTAAATTGCCAACAGCCACTTGGGAGAAGTGTATGGTGTTTCCTGAAACATCTAAAAAACAAAGCAACAGAGCCTAGGGCACTTCCACTTATGGTCCTATAGATTAGGGAAATTAAAATCAAAAAGACACAGCCACCCCAAAGGTTGGGACGGCTCTGTTTACAAGAACCTGGTTTACGGTACAAGTTCAATATCGCAGAAAGTGAAAAATGGATAAAGAAGTTGTGGTACTTACGTACAATGCAATATCACTCAGCAATGAAATCTATGTCATCAGGCCCGTAGCAGCATAATGAGTGGATTCAGGTATGATGATTCTAACTGAAATAAGTCACACAGAAAAAGAAACATCATAAGATATCACTAATACACGGAATGTAAACTTGGCTACACAGGAACTGAATTCCAAAACAGAATAGGGTCTCAAATTTAAAAACCCAACTTATGCTTGCTTAAGGGGAAAGGTGAGTTGGGGTGCTGCATAAAACCAGAGATTGAAATGAGCACAGATAAAGTTCCTTAAGCCAAATATGGAATAGACAAGAGCTACTCCTTGCTCAAGGAAATGGACTCAACACCCCATATTAAATGCCTAAGAGTGTATCTGACTAGGAAGTATCTTAAAACCTATGGATTGCTATGTCTCCGAAAGAGAATCAAGCATGTGTACAGGGGCATAAACGCAGCAGTGATAGGACTGGAGAGGTTCGGTGAGCAAATGAAGACCCTTTGAAGTCATATTGCATGGTACCCATTCCACGGGTCTCAACTCTCCAGGTTTAAGGTATTCTTCCTTCAGCTAAAACATGCATGTGGAACCCAGAGTATGATCAACCGTGTGATCGGGAGACGTGTTCCAATATGTGTCAGTTTTCGTCCCCTGGTAATCGGGTGCAACATTCCAGACGCTTTACTAACACTCTCCCGACTTGGAGAGTCAGTGCCTTTAACCTCCTGTTTGGCCCAGTTTGCAATTTCTGCAGAAGATGAACAGGAATAGGGAGAACCAATGACAGACTAGCTGGAGGTGTCTGGACGGGCAAATTTAACTCTCATTTCCCACCAGGAAGAGGAATTAACCAAAGGCTCAGCGTGCCGTGCCGGAACCAGATTAGGGCCTGAAGCCATCCTGCGGTGTTGCGGCCAGCTCACGAGAAAGCGACTTGAAGAAAGGAGCTAAGGGGCACTGTAATTCACAAACCTGCAGAGTTATAAATGACAGCTATCGTCCAAAAATATACTGAAGTAAGGCTGCCAAGAGGACTTGAAAGCGGGGCAGAATTGCAGGAAACCGATTTCAGGAGGTAGACTGGAATTGCATTTAAAGCATAGGAAAAGAGGCAGAACGTCCACAATGATGCACTTGGCCAAAAACGGCATATGCGTTTTTTCTTGAATATATTCAGGAAAAAACGCATACGCCCTTTTTGGCCAACCAAGCAAGCTTGCAAAGGAAATCTGCACTACAATGAAGTCTCACTTCCCCCCAGTCAAAAAGGCCATCTGAAAAAAGTGTAAAATCCAGAAAGGCAGGACAGGCCATGGAGAACTGGGAGCCTTGTTATGCTGATGGGCGGGATGTAAATTGCCAATAGCCACTAGGGAGAAGTGTATGGTGTTTCCTGAAACATCTAAAAAACAAAGCAACAGAGCCTAGGGCCCTTCCACTTATGGTCCTATAGCTTAGGGAAATTAAAATCAAAAAGACACAGCCACCCCAAAGGTTGGGACGGCTCTGTTTACAAGAACCTGGTTTACGGTACAAGTTCAATATCGCAGAAAGTGAAAAATGGATAAAGAAGTTGTGGTACTTACGTACAATGCAGTATCACTCAGCAAGGAAATCTATGTCATCAGGCCCGTAGCAGCATAATGAGTGGATTCAGGTATGATGATTCTAACTGAAATAAGTCACACAGAAAAAGAAACATCATAAGATATCACTAATACACGGAATGTAAACTTGGCTACACAGGAACTGAATTCCAAAACAGAACAGGGTCTCAAATTTAGAAACCCAACTTATGCTTGCTTAAGGGGAAAGGTGAGTTGGGGTGCTGCATAAAACCAGAGATTGAAATGAGCACAGATAAAGTTCCTTAAGCCAAATATGGAATAGACAAGAGCTACTCCTTGCTCAACGAAATGGACTCAACACCCCATATTAAATGCCTAAGAGTGTACCTGACTAGGAAGTATCTTAAAACCTATGGATTGCTATGTCTCCGAAAGAGAATCAAGCGTGTGTACTGGGGCATAAATGCAGCAGTGATAGGATTGGAGAGGTTCGGTGAGCAAATGAAGACCCTTTGAAGTCATATTGCATGGTACCCATTCCACGGGTCTCAACTCTCCAGGTTTAAGGTATTCTTCCTTCAGCTAAAACATGCATGTGGAACCCAGAGTATGATCAACCGTGTGATCGGGAGACGTGTTCCAATATGTCTCAGTTTTCGTCCCCAGGTACTCGGGTGCAACATTCCAGACACTTTACTATCACTCTCCTGACTTGGAGAGTCAGTGCCTTTACCTCCTGTTTGGCCCAGTTTGCAATTTCTGCAGAAGATGAACAGGAATAGGGAGAACCAATGAGAGACTAGCTGGAGGTGTCTGGACGGGCAAATTTCACTCTCATTTCGCACCAGGAAGAGGAATTAACTAAAGACTCAGCGTGCCGTGCCGGAACCAGATTAGGGCCTGAAGCCATCCTGCGGTGTTGCGGCCAGCTCACGAGAAAGCGAGTTGAAGAAAGGAGCTCAGGGGCACTGTAATTCACAAACCTGCAGAGTTATAAATGACAGCTATCGTCCAAAAATATACTGAAGTAAGCCTGCCAAGAGGACTTGAAAGCGGGGCAGAATTGCAGGAAACCGATTTCAGGAGGTAGACTGGAATTACATTGAAAGCATAGGAAAAGAGGCAGAACGTCCACAATGATGCACTTGGCCAAAAAGGGCGTATGCGTTTTTTCCTGAATATATTCAGGAAAAAACGCATACGCCCTTTTTGGCCAACCAAGCAAGCTTGCAAAGGAAATCTGCACTACAATGAAGTCTCACTTCCCCCCGGTCAAAAGGGCCATCTGAAAAAAGTGTAAAATCCAGAAAGGCAGGACAGGCCATGGAGAACTGGGAGCCTTGTTATGCTGATGGGCGGGATGTCAATTGCCAACAGCCACTCGGGAGAAGTGTATGGTGTTTCCTGAAACATCTAAAAAACAAAGCAACAGAGCCTAGGGCACTTCCACTTATGGTCCTGTAGCTTAGGGAAATTAAAATCAAGAAGACACAGCCACCCCAAAGGTTGGGACGGCTCTGTTTACAAGAACCTGGTTTACGGTACAAGTTCAATATCGCAGAAAGTGAAAAATGGATAAAGAAGTTGTGGTACTTACGTACAATGCAATATCACTCAGCAATGAAATCTATGTCATCAGGCCCGTAGCAGCATAATGAGTGGATTCAGGTACGATGATTCTAACTGAAATAAGTCACACAGAAAAAGAAACATCATAAGATATCACTAATACACGGAATGTAAACTTGGCTACACAGGAACTGAATTCCAAAACAGAACAGGGTCTCAAATTTAGAAAACCAACTTATGCTTGCTTAAGGGGAAAGGTGAGTTGGGGTGCTGCATAAAACCAGAGATTGAAATGAGCACAGATAAAGTTCCTTAAGCCAAATATGGAATAGACAAGAGCTACTCCTTGCTCAACGAAATGGACTCAACATCCCATATTAAATGCCTAAGAGTGTACCTGACTAGGAAGTATATTAAAACCTATGGATTGTTATGTCTCTGAAAGAGAATCAAGCGTGTGTACAGGGGCATAAACGCAGCAGTGATAGGATTGGAGAAGTTCGGTGAGCAAATGAAGACCCTTTGAAGTCATATTGCATGGTACCCATTCCACGGGTCTCAACTCTCCAGGTTTAAGGTATTCTTCCTTCAGCTAAAAGATGCACGTGGAACCCAGAGTATGATCAACCGTGTGATCGGGAGACGTGTTCCAATATGTGTCAGTTTTCGTCCCCTGGTACTCGGGTGCAACATTCCAGACGCTTTACTAACACTCTCCCGACTTGGAGAGTCAGTGCCTTTAACCTCCTGTTTGGCCCAGTTTGCAATTTCTGCGGAAGATGAACAGGAATAGGGAGAACCAATGAGAGACTAGCTGGAGGTGTCTGGACGGGCAAATTTAACTCCCATTTCCCACCAGGAAGAGGAATTAACCAAATGCTCAGCGTGCCGTGCCGGAACCAGATTAGGGCCTGAAGCCATCCTGCGGTGTTGCGGCCAGCTCACAAGAAAGCGAGTTGAAGAAAGGAGCTCAGGGGCACTGTAATTCACAAACCTGCAGAGTTATAAATGACAGCTATCGTCCTAAAATATACTGAAGTAAGGCTGCCAAGGACTTGAAAGCGGGGCAGAATTGCAGGAAACCGATTTCAGGAGGTAGACTGGAATTGCATTTAAAGCATAGGAAAAGAGGCAGAACGTCCACAATGATGCACTTGGCCAAAAAGGGCGTATGCGTTTTTTCCTGAATATATTCAGGAAAAAACGCATACGCCCTTTTTGGCCAACCAAGCAAGCTTGCAAAGGAAATCTGCACTACAATGAAGTCTCACTTCCCCCCGGTCAAAAGGGCCATCTGAAAAAAGTGTAAAATCCAGAAAGGCAGGACAGGCCATGGAGAACTGGGAGCCTTGTTATGCTGATGGGCGGGATGTAAATTGCCAACAGCCACTCGGGAGAAGTGTATGGTGTTTCCTGAAACATCTAAAAAACAAAGCAACAGAGCCTAGGGCACTTCCACTTATGGTCCTATAGCTTAGGGAAATTAAAATCAAAAAGACAGAGCCACCCATAATGTTGGGACGGCTCTGTTTACAAGAACCTGGTTTACGGTACAAGTTCAATATCGCAGAAAGTGAAAAATGGATAAAGAAGTTGTGGTACTTACGTACAATGCAATATCACTCAGCAAGGAAATCTATGTCATCAGGCCCGTAGCAGCATATGAGTGGATTCAGGTATGATGATTCTAACTGAAATAAGTCACACAGAAAAAGAAACATCATAAGATATCACTAATACACGGAATGTAAACTTGGCTACACAGGAACTGAATTACAAAACAGAACAGGGTCTCAAATTTAGAAACCCAACTTATGCGTGCTTAAGGGGAAAGGTGAGTTGGGGTGCTGCATAAAACCAGAGATTGAAATGAGCACAGATAAAGTTCCTTAAGCCAAATATGGAATAGACAAGAGCTACTCCTTGCTCAACGAAATGGACTCAACACCCCATATTAAATGCCTAAGAGTGTACCTGACTAGGAAGTATCTTAAAACCTATGGATTGCTATGTCTCCGAAAGAGAATCAAGCGTGTGTACAGGGGCATAAACGCAGCAGTGATAGGACTGGAGAAGTTCGGTGAGCAAATGAAGACCCTTTGAAGTCATATTGCATGGTACCCATTCCACGGGTCTCAACTCTCCAGGTTTAAGGTATTCTTCCTTCAGCTAAAACATGCATGTGGAACCCAGAGTATGATCAACCATGTGATCGGGAGACGTGTTCCAATATGTGTCAGTTTTCGTCCCCTGGTACTCGGGTGCAACATTCGAGACGCTTTACTAACACTCTCCCGACTTGGAGAGTCAGTGCCTTTACCTCCTGTTTGGCCCAGTTTGCAATTTCTGCGGAAGATGAACAGGAATAGGGAGAACCAATGAGAGACTAGCTGGAGGTGTCTGGACGGGCAAATTTAACTCTCATTTCCCACCAGGAAGAGGAATTAACCTAAGGCTCAGCGTTCCATGCCGGAACCAGATTAGGGCCTGAAGCAATCCTGCGGTGTTGCGGCCAGCTCACTAGAAAGCGAGTTGAAGAAAGGAGCTCAGGGGCACTGTAATTCACAAACCTGCAGAGGTATAAATGACAGCTATCGTCCAAAAATATACTGAAGTAAGGCAGCCAAGAGGACTTGAACTTGGGGCAGAATTGCAGGAAACCGATTTCAGGAGGTAGACTGGAATTGCATTTAAAGCATAGGAAAAGAGGCAGAACGTCCACAATGATGCACTTGGCCAAAAAGGGCGTATGCGTTTTTTCCTGAATATATTCAGGAAGAAACGCATACGCCCTTTTTGGCCAACCAAGCAAGCTTGCAAAGGAAATCTGCACTACAGTGAAGTCTCACTTCCCCCCGGTCAAAAGGGCCATCTGAAAAAAGTGTAAAATCCAGAAAGGCAGGACAGGCCATGGAGAACTGGGAGCCTTGTTATGCTGATGGGCGGGATGTAAATTGTCAACAGCCACTCGGGAGAAGTGTATGGTGTTTCCTGAAACATCTAAAAAACAAAGCAACAGAGCCTAGGGCACTTCCACTTATGGTCCTATAGCTTAGGGAAATTAAAATCAAAAAGACACAGCCACCCCAAAGGTTGGGACGGCTCTGTTTACAAGAACCTGGTTTACGGTACAAGTTCAATATCGCAGAAAGTGAAAAATGGATAAAGAAGTTGTGGTACTTACGTACAATGCAGTATCACTCAGCAAGGAAATCTACGTCATCAGGCCCGTAGCAGCATAATGAGTGGATTCAGGTATGATGATTCTAACTGAAATAAGTCACACAGAAAAAGAAACATCATAAGATATCACTAATACACGGAATGTAAACTTGGCTACACAGGAACTGAATTCCAAAACAGAACAGGGTCTCAAATTTAGAAACCCAACTTATGCTTGCTTAAGGGGAAAGGTGAGTTGGGGTGCTGCATAAAACCAGAGATTGAAATGAGCACAGATAAAGTTCCTTAAGCCAAATATGGAATAGACAAGAGCTACTCCTTGCTCAACGAAATGGACTCAACACCCCATATTAAATGCCTAAGAGTGTACCTGACTAGGAAGTATCTTAAAACCTATGGATTGCTATGTCTCCGAAAGAGAATCAAGCGTGTGTACAGGGGCATAAATGCAGCAGTGATAGGATTGGAGAGGTTCGGTGAGCAAATGAAGACCCTTTGAAGTCATATTGCATGGTACCCATTCCACGGGTCTCAACTCTCCAGGTTTAAGGTATTCTTCCTTCAGCTAAAACATGCATGTGGAACCCAGAGTATGATCAACCGTGTGATCGGGAGACGTGTTCCAATATGTCTCAGTTTTCGTCCCCAGGTACTCGGGTGCAACATTCCAGACACTTTACTATCACTCTCCTGACTTGGAGAGTCAGTGCCTTTACCTCCTGTTTGGCCCAGTTTGCAATTTCTGCAGAAGATGAACAGGAATAGGGAGAACCAATGAGAGACTAGCTGGAGGTGTCTGGACGGGCAAATTTCACTCTCATTTCGCACCAGGAAGAGGAATTAACTAAAGACTCAGCGTGCCGTGCCGGAACCAGATTAGGGCCTGAAGCCATCCTGCGGTGTTGCGGCCAGCTCACGAGAAAGCGAGTTGAAGAAAGGAGCTCAGGGGCACTGTAATTCACAAACCTGCAGAGTTATAAATGACAGCTATCGTCCAAAAATATACTGAAGTAAGCCTGCCAAGAGGACTTGAAAGCGGGGCAGAATTGCAGGAAACCGATTTCAGGAGGTAGACTGGAATTGCATTTAAAGCATAGGAAAAGAGGCAGAACGTCCACAATGATGCACTTGGCCAAAAAGGGCGTATGCGTTTTTTCCTGAATATATTCAGGAAAAAACGCATACGCCCTTTTTGGCCAACCAAGCAAGCTTGCAAAGGAAATCTGCACTACAATGAAGTCTCACTTCCCCCCGGTCAAAAGGGCCATCTGAAAAAAGTGTAAAATCCAGAAAGGCAGGACAGGCCATGGAGAACTGGGAGCCTTGTTATGCTGATGGGCGGGATGTCAATTGCCAACAGCCACTCGGGAGAAGTGTATGGTGTTTCCTGAAACATCTAAAAAACAAAGCAACAGAGCCTAGGGCACTTCCACTTATGGTCCTATAGCTTAGGGAAATTAAAATCAAGAAGACACAGCCACCCCAAAGGTTGGGACGGCTCTGTTTACAAGAACCTGGTTTACGGTACAAGTTCAATATCGCAGAAAGTGAAAAATAGATAAAGAAGTTGTGGTACTTACATACAATGCAGTATCACTCAGCAATGAAATCTATGTCATCAGGCCCGTAGCAGCATAATGAGTGGATTCAGGTATGATGATTCTAACTGAAATAAGTCACACAGAAAAAGAAACATCATAAGATATCACTAATACACGGAATGTAACCTTGGCTACACAGGAACTGAATTCCAAAACAGAACAGGGTCTCAAATTTAGAAACCCAACTTATGCTTGCTTAAGGGGAAAGGTGAGTTGGGGTGCTGCATAAAACCAGAGATTGAAATGAGCACAGATAAACTTCCTTAAGCCAAATATGGAATAGACAAGAGCTACTCCTTGCTCAATGAAATGGACTCAACACCCCATATTAGACGCCTAAGAATGTACCTGACTAGGAAGTATCTTAAAACCTATGGATTGCTATGTCTCCGAAAGAGAATCAAGCGTGTGTACAGGGGCATAAACGCAGCAGTGATAGGACTGGAGAGGTTCGGTGAGCAAATGAAGACCCTTTGAAGTCATATTGCATGGTACCCATTCCACGGGTCTCAACTCTCCAGGTTTAAGGTATTCTTCCTTCAGCTAAAAGATGCACGTGGAACCCAGAGTATGATCAACCGTGTGATCGGGAGACGTGTTCCAATATGTGTCAGTTTTCGTCCCCTGGTACTCGGGTGCAACATTCCAGACGCTTTACTAACACTCTCCCGACTTGGAGAGTCAGTGCCTTTAACCTCCTGTTTGGCCCAGTTTGCAATTTCTGCGGAAGATGAACAGGAATAGGGAGAACCAATGACAGACTAGCTGGAGGTGTCTGGACGGGCAAATTTAACTCTCATTTCCCACCAGGAAGAGGAATTAACCAAAAGCTCAGCGTGCCGTGCCGGAACCAGATTAGGGCCTGAAGCAATCCTGCGGTGTTGCGGCCAGCTCACGAGAAAGCGAGTTGAAGAAAGGAGCTCAGGGGCACTGTAATTCACAAACCTGCAGAGTTATAAATGACAGCTATCGTCCAAAAATATACTGAAGTAAGGCTGCCAAGAGGACTTGAAAGCGGGGCAGAATTGCAGGAAACCGATTTCAGGAGGTAGAC
Source organism: Lagenorhynchus albirostris (assembly GCF_949774975.1). Classification (NCBI taxonomy): domain Eukaryota; kingdom Metazoa; phylum Chordata; class Mammalia; order Artiodactyla; family Delphinidae; genus Lagenorhynchus; species Lagenorhynchus albirostris. The sequence goes on along the minus strand of NW_026783620.1, from coordinate 217,911 downwards.
TGGAATTGCATTTAAAGCATAGGAAAAGAGGCAGAACGTCCACAATGATGCACTTGGCCAAAAAGGGCGTATGCGTTTTTTCCTGAATATATTCAGGAAAAAACGCATACGCCCTTTTTGGCCAACCAAGCAAGCTTGCAAAGGAAATCTGCACTACAATGAAGTCTCACTTCCCCCGGGTCAAAAGGGCCATCTGAAAAAAGTGTAAAATCCAGAAAGGCAGGACAGGCCATGGAGAACTGGGAGCCTTGTTATGCTGATGGGCGGGATGTAAATTGCCAACAGCCACTCGGGAGAAGTGTATGGTGTTTCCTGAAACATCTAAAAAACAAAGCAACAGAGCCTAGGGCACTTCCACTTATGGTCCTATAGCTTGGGAAATTAAAATAAAAAAGACACAGCCACCCCAAAGGTTGGGACGGTTCTTTTTACTAGAGTCTCTTCTACGGCACAAGTTAAATATCCTAGAGAGCAAATAATGGATAAAGAAGTTGCGGTACTTATGTACAACAGAATACCACTCAGCAATGAAATCTATGTCACCAGGCCCGTACCAGCATAATGAGTGGATTGAGGCACGATGATTCTAACTGAAATAAGTCACACAGAAAAAGAAACATCATAAGGTATCACTAATACACGGAATGGAACTTGGCTACACATGAACTGAATTACAAAACAGAACAGGGTCTCAAGTTTAGAAAACTAACTTATGCTTGCTTAAGGGGGAAGGTGAGTTGGGGTGCTGCATTAAACCAGAGTTTGAAATTAGCACAGATACCGTTCCATAAGCCAAATATGGAATAGACAAGACCTACCCCTTGCTCAACGAAATGGATTCAACAATGAGGTATCACCTCACACCTGGTAGAATAGGCATCATAGAAAATCTACAAGCAAAAAATGCTGGAAAGGGTGTGGAGAAAAGGAACCCTCTTCCACTATTGTTGGGAATATAAATTGATACAGTCACTATGGAGAACAATATGGAATTTCTTAAGAAACTAACAATAGAATTACCATATGATACAGCAATCCCAGTACTGGACATATACCCAGACAAAACCATAAATCAAAAAGAGACATTCACCGCAATGTTCATTGCATCACTATTTACAATATCGAGGTAATGGAAGCAACCTAAATGCCCACAGACAGACGAATGCATAAAGCCGTGGTACATATATAAAATGGAATATTACTAAGCCATGAAAAGGAATGAAATTGGGTCATTTGTAGAGACGTCGATGCATCTAGAGACTGTCATACAGAGTGAAGTAAGTCAGAAAGAGAAAAACAAATCTTGTATATTCATGCATATATGTGGAACCTAGAAAACCTGTACAGATTAACCATTTTGCAAGGCATAAATAGAGCAACAGATGTAGACAACAAACGTATGGACAACAAGGGGGGAAAGCTGTTGGGGGGGGTGGTGGGAGGAGTTGAGAGACTGGGATTAGCATGTATACATTTATATGTATAAAATAGATAACCAATAAGAACCTGCTGTATAAAAATATAAAATAAAATTCAAAATTAAAAAGAAATAAAATTTAAACAATAGAAAAAACAATTATTCCCTTCACATACATGTATTTATATGAATAAATTATTTCCATGCTTATATCTGTAAATACAAAAAAGAGGAATAAAATCTACCTTGAACCCAAAACGAAAAAGAGAAAAAAAACACAGAACCCACCAGTTCCACAGAGGAAAACCGTATCAGGGCACTTGCTCCAGTTGTAAACAATTCTGAAGTTGGTCAGTGGTGGGGAATCGTCTCCCATTCAGCCAGCAGCCCCCACGCAACAAGCGTCCTCATTGCAAAGCTGGGGCACCGTGCCGAGGCATCTGTGAGTAAACGTGAGCTGAGCCCCAGGCCAGTTGCTGCTGAACTATTCCCACGCATCCCAGGTAAAACACCTGAATATATACAAGGACTTGAAAGCCTAGAGGGAGGGCCATAGAGCCACACGAGTGACAGCATGCCGGCCAACTTGGTGCCTGCAGGCCAGCCAGGATGGTCCTGGCCCTGGGTGCTCTTCTGGAAGATTTCCATTTCCCTGCCTGAGATACCCGTCCTGTCCCTGCCCCCACTGCTTTTTTCCTTCCTCACCTCTGCCCAGGGAGAAATTCCAGCAGCAGGTATGGGTGACACATCTTCTTCTTTAGCAGGTGGCAGCCTGGCAACTGCTGCAGAAAGTCCAGCAGAGCCCCACTCACACTGGGCCACCCACAAAGCCGTGGCCTCTCACTCCCTCCCACCAGCCCAGCCCCGAGACTGCTGACAGGGCAGAGAAAATGGCGTCAGGCACGGCTGCAGGGGCTCTTGCTGCCTGGAGTGGTATTTATAGTGATCTCAGCCCAGGCACACCTGGGGAGGGCTGGCCGGCACGGTAAGGCTGCCCAGGTCAGCCAATCATCACCCCTCAGGGGCTCACAGTTGCAGAAAATGGAACTTGCTGAACCGGCCAGGTCCAAGGAACAGGTGTGGGCTCCTGAGAGTCAGGATAGACAAGGGGCTGCAGCTTTGGCTTGTTTTCTAATCATTTTATCTGGCCCATGAGTGGGAGACAACTTCAAGAAAACCCTCTCCTAATGAGAGGAACCCAGGAGTCAGGGAGAGGAGGGGTGGGTGGTGGTTGGAGACAGAGGCCTGGTGCCCCGGGTGCAGTGGAAGTCTCTGGAAGACCAGGTGGAGGGAGGCCTCACGGAGTGATGCCCAGGGTCACAGACCTGTCGCAGCTGCTGTTTGTTAGTTCAAGTCCTGCTCTGAGGTGCTCTGTGTCAGCTCTGAGCGACAGGTGAGCTGGGGGTGCTCTGCAATGAGGGCTATGTGCACGGTTCCTGTGTGCCCAGCCCTGCCACGGTACCTGCAAGGGTAGCTCTGTATCCTGGGAGGGGCCTGACCACGAGAGCCCTGTGGGCTGGGGTGGGGGTGGGGTACCTGCCCAGGTGAGCTCCATATTCTGGGATTGGTCTGACCACGAGAGCCCCATGGGCTGCTGGGGACCTGGTAAAGGATGTCAGGACAGTCAGTGAAGCCACCGAGGATATACCTCCAGTTGCTCCTAATTCCTACACCCTGCTGGTCATTCTACCAACCACCAGGACATGGTATTCTGTATTAGTCTTCAATGATGCCTTCTTTTGTATTCCATTAGTCCCAGAGTCACAAGAAATTTTGGCTTGTGAGTGGCAGGACTCAACATACAACTAAAACAATACTTCCGGGCCGTCTGGCCCCAAGGGTGCAAAAATTCCCACACCATCTTTGGGGAAAGCTTAGCTAAAGACCTAAAAGTTCTACCTCTGGAAAAGGAAACCCTCCTTCAATATGCAGACGACATTCTGATCGCCAGCCCTACTAAGGAGGCCTCTGAACTACCAAGCCAATAAAGGATAGAAGTTGTCCAAGAAAAAGCTCAAATATCACAGACTGCCGTGACCTGCCTGGGCTTCATTCTCACAGAAGGTTGGAGAAGTCCATCCCAGGAAAGGGAAGAAACCATTTTCAGCCTTACCCCTTTCTAAAACTAGAAGACAGCTTAGGGGTTCCTGGGGAGGCCAGGGTTTGCTGCTTCTGGATCCCTAACTACAGTCTACTAGCTGGGCCTCTATATGAAACACTGAAAGGAAAAGATGATGATCCTTTTGAATAGAATCCAGAAGTGGCCTTTCAAGAATGGAAAGAGCAGTCAATTCAGACCCTTGCCCTGGAACTCCCTAATTTAGCTAAACCCTTTGACCTTTACATTCCCGGTGAAAGGTGAATCGCCATTGGAGAATTAGTGCAAAACCTGGGACCACTTGAAATGGAACAATGCAAGAATGCCATCCAGGTAGGATAAACTATGGTCACCAAGGGGCTTGGCCCACTGCCACATCTGGCCAAGATACTGGCGGTATCTAAAAACCTGGAAATCAGCAGCCCAAAAGGCCACCTCCCTCCTAAGGGAAAAGGACCCCACGTGGTGATCCTAACCACCAACCATGCCCTGAAGTTGCAGGGTTCGCTCCGTGGGCACACCGACCTCGAGTGAGGAGGCCCTCCAACTCCAACATCCAGAGAGATAACCGGGGGCAACAGGGCACCATGACGACTCGTGTGAACATCACTTGACCTGGAGTTTCTCTCATAAAACAACAAGAGTGTGTCCCAAAAGAGTAGACTACTGCTTGCCGGACTTACTGCACCCAGAGGGGAGCTAATAATCTTGGCGGGGGAACCGTATATCACACTGTCACCATAGAAAAGCCTACAGACACCGTGATGATGGTGGCCAGTAAGACCGGCTGGACTCTTGTTTACTTCAAAAGGCTGTTGGCTCAGTGGCCATCATGGTCCTTGATCACCACTGACCCTGGACTGTCTGGGAGTTGAGCGGGCAGGGCTCTGACACCTGGTGCTGTTTGTACGTTAATTCAGGGGCCTAATTGAAGAAAGCGCAGACTACTGGTCAGAGCATCTAGGCTGGCAGAAACGGTCGGCCTAAGGTGGCCGAACAAATGTGGGGCGGGGTGAAACCGGCCCCCACAGCGTCTCTGCACATCTCTTTCCTGGACCCTTAAAGGTCATTAGAATCTATAACACTTCCAATGCTGCTGCTCAGGTGGACGAGCAGGGAGGCAGGGGGCCTGGGGACAATCAACGTCACCTGGAGGCTGCTGGGGAGAAGCTCTGACCCTCGCCCCAGGGTATGAGGGCTCCCAACTCAGCACTCAGCAGTTACAGAAGAAGGGCCTGCACCCTCAGCACTCCAAGAATGAGGAACGGGACAAAAGGCAGAGGGGGGGTTTGTCCCCAGCAAAGCCCATTAAAAATCCCTGGGAGATAAAAATAGAATCTGGGCAATAAAGTCAAGTCTAACCTTTTTTATCCTTTGTGCTTTGTCTAATTTCACGTGCTCCTAGGGTCCCGCATGCAGAGGTTCCACACCCGGCACTTCAGACCAGATTTCCTAGTGCAGAATGGCTGGGTTGACACCTCAGCTCCTGGGGCCCAGTGCAGACTCCGCGATATAGAGCCTGAGCTACAGCCAACCCGGCCCTCGAGAGCTCCGCCCCCTCCCTCCCACTGACTCTGACAGGATCTCTACACAGCAGCCCAGCCCACAGCCCACGGGGTAGTACATGCTCTCACCTCTCCATTCTCTGATCAAAATATAAAGTTTCCTTTGCTTGTGAACCAAACTCAGTCTCGATCTGTTGGCCCCAATGACACTGGGCAGGGGGACACTTGTTGGGGTCCACTCTGGAGGATCAGTAACAGAAATTGAGACTATTGTAACCTCAATGAACAGATGTGTGAGCCAAAGTGTAGTTAACATAGAACAGTGTATAAGGCTCGGGTAAAATAAGATGTTTCTAACACTTCCATTGGATATTTCCATCACTTTATTATAAGCAAGTTCAGTGAAAAGGTTTGTCTTATTTGTCAGCTCAATATTAGAGAAATGAAGTGATTTCTTTCCAAGGATGTACATCTAATAATCTTGGTTAAACCTTCAATCTTGTTTTAAATGCTTTTCCATTGAAAATGATACCTCTCTTTCAGCTCCCCCATTTCTGAGAAGTATAAAATCTTATAATTTATTATTACCAAAGGGGAAAGGTGGGAGGAGGGATAAATTAACAGTTTGGGATTAACACATACACACTGCTATGTATAAAATAGATCATCAACAAGGAACTACTGTATAGCACAGGGAACTACACTCAACATTTTGCAATAACCTATAAGGGGAAATAATCTGAAAAAGAATAGATATTTTTATTGACATCATCTATCAATGACAGTTAAGGTGTAACCTAAGGGAAGCTGGTGGTGAGTGCTTCTGACCCTGAAGACTTCAATCATCTAAAGTTTGGACTCTGCCTACTTCCCAAGGCCCTTAATGAACATATGTGTAGCCGTAGCTTAAAAAATTCCCCAGTTTGGGTTTCGGGGAGACACTGATTTTGAAAAAGCCCTGGTGTTCTCCTTACATGAATGGGACTCTTCCTACTGCTAAAACATGTCTGTCACACCCAGAGGATGGTATACCGTCTGATCGGGAAGAGTTTGGAAAAGGCATCTCATCTCCTCATCTCCTGGTGCTCGGGTTCACCCCTCCAGCGTCTTTACTAACAGTCTCCCCACTTGGAGATGTCAGCACTGTCAACATCCTGTTGCGTACAGTTTGGAATTTGTCCAGAGGATGAAGCGGAAGGATGAGGAACAATGAGAGACAAGTCCTACGTGTTCAGACAGGCACATGTCACTCTAATTTCCAATCAGGAAGACGAATTGACCAAAGGCTAGGGTTGCCCATGGAAACAGTATAGGGCTTGAGGAAATCCCGCTGCTTTGTGGCCAGTTCCCATAAACACAAGTTGAACAATAGAACTCAGGGGCAGTAAAATTCACAAAACTGCAGAGTTGAAAATATCCATCACTGAAAAATGTCTTGAGGAAAGTCAGAGAAAAGGACTTGTAAGCAAGGGAGAATGGCAGGAAAGGGATTTGAGGAGGTAGAAAGGACTCGCCATTAAGCACAAGAAAAGGAGCTGAACATTGCCAACATTGCAGTTGGCCAAAAAGGGTGTATGCGTTTTTTTGTGTATATATTCAAGAAAAGAGCGTACACCTTTTTAGCCAACCAAACAGGTGGGCACTGGAAGTCAATACTACAAAAGACATCACTTCGCATCAGTCAGAAGAGCCATCCTCATAAAGCGTAAACAACAGAAATGCAGGACAGGGCAAGGAGAAGAGGGAGCCCTGTGAGACTTATAGTGGAAATGTATATTGCCAACGGCCATTCTGGAGAAGTGTATTGTGTTTACTAAAGCATCTAAACAATGAGCTACAGAGCATAGGGCACTTGCACTCATGGGCGTATATCTTGGGAAAAACAAAAATCGAGAGGACACAGGCACCCCAATGTTTACCCCCTCTCTGTTTAAAAGATCCTCGACTAGGATATAACTTAAATGTCTCTGGAGGGAAAAAATGGATAGAGATGTGGTACTTAGGTAGAGTGGAATATTATTCAGCCTGGAAATCAATGAAATATGGCCAGCTGTAACAACTCCGGAGGAGTTACGTATGATCATTCTAAGTGACAGAATTCAAAAAGAAAAAGACACATATCATAAGATATCACTTAAAGGTGGAATCCAAAATGGCTACACATGAAATAAATTACAAAACAAAAACATAGTCAAATATGTAGAAAACACGCATAAGGCTGCTAAACGGGAAAGGTGGGGAGGGGTGAGGCATCATCCAGGAGGTTGAAATTAGCAAAGATACCATTCCAAATACCAAACTGATAATCAACAAGGCCTACACGGTAGCTAAAAGAACTGCACTCAGCACACTCAAGTCACCGGAAAAGAATATATACGACTGGTAAGAATCTGAAAAAGAATTTATTGATGTCTCTCTGTACGTGAATCAAGTGGATGTACAGCAGCAAGAAACAGAGCTTTGAAAATCAGCTGTAACCAATATAGTAATAAATTGAAAAAAATAAACGACAGAGAGACAGAGAAAACCTCTTACAACTTTTCCTCAGGGACGGTGATGCAACATGGATTGAACACATCTAGACCCACAGCAGGATGAGACATAAGGCTGGAAACTTTGCGCTAAGAGAAATGTGAGGTTGGGTGAGGAAATGCACACCCTTTAAAGTAATACTACCTGGTACCCATTCAATGGGTCCCAAATCTGCAGGTTCAAGGGATCTTCCTACAGCTAAAACATGCATGGAAAACCCAGAGGACTGTACACCATGTGATCGGGAGATGTGTCTAAAATGCACCTCATTTATCCTCTCCTGGTGCTCCTGTTCACCATTCCAGCCACGTTACTTAGAAGCTCCCCACTTGGAGAATCAGCACATTTAAACTTCTGTTTCACACATTTTGCAAATTGTGAGGAGGATGAACGGGAAGAGGGGGAACCAATGAGAGAAGAGTTGTAGGGGTTTGGACGGGCACATATCACTCTAATTTCCCATTAAGAATAGGAATTAAAAAAAGGCTCAGCCTGCCTCGCCGGAGCCAAAATAGGGCCTGAAGCAATCCTGCGCGTTTGAGGCCAGCTCACAAAAGAGCAACTTAAAACATGGAGCTCAGGGTCACTGCAATTCACAAACCTGCAGAGTTATAAATGAAAACTAACGTCCAAAAATATGTTGAGGTAAGGCAAAGAAGAGGATCTGAATGCAAGACAGAATTGCAAGAAACAGATTTCAAGAGATAGATTGGACTCGTCTTTAACGCACATGAAAAGCGGCAGAATTTCGACAATGATGCAGTTGGCCCAAAAGGGCGTATGCGAGTTTTCCTGATTATATCCAGGAAAAAACGCATACGCACTTTATGGGCAACGAAGCAAGCAAGCAATGCAAATGTGCACAACAAAGAAGTCTCATTTCCCACCAGTCAAAAGGGCCATCCTAAAAAATTGTAAAAACCAGAAATGCAGGACAGGCCATGGAGAACAGGGAGCCTTTATACGCTGATGGGCAGTGTGTGAACTGCCGAGAGCCACTCTGGAGAAGTGTATGGTGGTTCCTAAATCATCTAAAAACAGAGCTACAGAGCATAGGACACTTCCAATCATGGGAGTATATCTAGGGAAGTCTAAAAATCAACAAGACACAAGCACACCACAGTTTAGGGCTACTCTGTTTACAAGAACCTCAACTTCAGTACACCTTAAATATCCCAGGAAAGAGAACAATGGATAAAGAAGATGTGGTACTTATGTACAATGGAATATCTCTTCACCATGAAATCAATGTAATAAGGCTAGTAGAAGGATAAAGAGTGGATTTAGGTCCGATAATACTACTTGAAATAAGTCAAACAGAAAAAGAAACATATCATAAGATATCACTTATAGAGGGAGGGTAAATATGCCTGCACAAGAAATGAATTACAGAACAGAACAGTGTCTCACATTTAGAAAACACACTCATGTCAGCTTAAGGGGAAAGGAGAGGTGGGGTGATGCATAAAACCAGAGTTTGAAATTAGCACAGATACCGTTCAAGAAACCAAATAGGTATTAGACAAGATCTACACCTTGCTCAATGAACTGGCCTCAACACACCCTATACACCGCAGAGAAATATATCTGAGTAATAAGAATCTTAAAACCCATGTATTGATATATCTCCATAAGGGAATCAAGTGTGTGCAGAGCGGCACAAACACAGCAGTGAAAATGAGCTAAACCCCATTATAGAAATAAATTTTAAAAACAAAACGCAGAAACAATGAAAGAGAGAAAAATTCTTACAAAATTCGCTCAGGGGCTGTGATGCAACCTGGATTGACCACATATAAACCCACAGCTGGATAAGACATAAGGCTGGACACTTGGGGCTGAGAGGATTGGTGAGCTTCGGTGAGCAACTGCCGAAAGTTTAATGCAATACTTCATGCTACTCATTCCAAGGGTCCCAACACTCCAGGTTGAAGGGAATCTTCCTACAGCTAAACCATGCTTGGGAAACCCAGCGACTGGTATACCATATGATCGGGAAAGGTTTCTAAAACGCACCACATTTTTCCTCTCCTGGGGCTCCGGATCGACATTCCAGCCACTTTACTAACAACATCCCCACATGGAGAGTCAATGCCTTTAAGTTCTGGTATCGCACAGTCTTCAGTTAGTGCAGAGGATGAATGGGAATAGGGGGAACCAGTGAGAAACTAGCTGTAGCGGTTTCAATGGGCACATGTCACTCTAATTTCACATCAGTAAGAAGAATGAACCAAAGGCACAGCAAGGTGCCCCAGAAGAAGAATAGGGCTTCAAGGAATCCTGTGGATATGGGGCAAGATCACAAAACTAAGAGCTGAAAAATGGAGCTAAGGGCTACTGCAATTCAAAAACCTGACTTGCCCAAAAAGGGCGTATGTGTTTTTTCCTGAATATATTCAGGAAAAAACGCATACGCCCTTTTTGGCCAACCAAGCAAGCTTGCAAAGGAAATCTGCACTACAATGAAGTCTCAATTCCCCCTGGTCAAAAGGGCCATCTGAAAAAAGTGTAAAATCCATAAAGGCATGACAGGCCATGGAGAACTGGGAGCCATCTTATGCTGATGGGCAGGATGTAAATTGCCAACAGCCACTCTGGAGAAGTGTTTGGTGTTTACTGAAACATCTAAAAAACAAAGCAACAGAGCCTAGGGCACTTCCACTTATGGTACTATAGTTTAGGACAATTAAAATCAAAAAGACACAGCCACCCCAAAGTTTGGGATGGCTCTGTTTACAAGAACCTCATATACGGTACAAGTTCAATATCGCAGAAAGTGAAAAATGGATAAAGAAGTTGTGGTACTTACGTACAATGCAATATCACTCAGCAATGAAATCTATGTCATCAGGCCCGTAGCAGCATAATGAGTGGACTAAGTACGATGAATCTAACTGAAATAAGTCACACAGAAAAAGAAACATCATAAGGTATCACTAATACACGGAATGTAAACTTGGCTACACAGGAACTGAATTCCAAAACAGAACAGGGTCTCAAATTTAGAAAACCAACTTATGCTTGCTTAAGGGGAAAGGTGAGTTGGGGTGCTGCATAAAACCAGAGATTGAAATGAGCACAGATAAAGTTCCTTAAGCCAAATATGGAATAGACAAGAGCTACTCCTTGCTCAACGAAATGGACTCAACACCCCATATTCAACGCCTAGGAATATACCTGACTAGTAAGAATCATAAAACCTATGGATTTATATATCTCTGTAAGAGAATCAAGAGTGTGTACAGCGGCATTAAAGCAGTGAAAATCAGGTAAATCCCATAATAAAAATAAATTTCTTAAACAAAACACAATGACAGTGAAATAGAGAGAAATACTTAAGTAATTCATTCAAGGCTTCTGATGCAACCTGCATTTACCACATCTACACCCAGAGCTGTGTGACACATAAGGCTGGACACTTGGGGCTCATAAGATTGGTCAGGTTCGGTGAACAAATGAAGACCTTTGAAGTCATATTACATGGTACCCATTCCATGGGTCTCAACTCTCCAGGTTTAAGGGATACTTCCTTCAGCTAAAACATGCATGTGGAACCCAGAGTATGATCCACCATGTGATCGAGAAACAAGTTCAAATGTGTCTCACTTTTCTTTCCCTGGTACTCGGGTGCAACATTCCAGACGCTTTACTAACACTCTCCCGACTTGGAGAGTCAGTGCCTTTAACCTCCTGTTTGGCCCAGTTTGCAATTTCTGCGGAAGATGAACAGGAATAGGGAGAACCAATGACAGACTAGCTGGAGGTGTCTGGACGGGCAAATTTAACTCTCATTTCCCACCAGGAAGAGGAATTAACCAAAGGCTCAGCGTGCCGTGCCGGAACCAGATTAGGGCCTGAAGCCATCCTGCGGTGTTGCGGCCAGCTCACGAGAAAGCGAGTTGAAGAAAGGAGCTCAGGGGCACTGTAATTCACAAACCTGCAGAGTTATAAATGACAGCTATCGTCCAAAAATATACTGAAGTAAGGCTGCCAAGAGGACTTGAAAGCGGGGCAGAATTGCAGGAAACCGATTTCAGGAGGTAGACTGGAATTGCATTTAAAGCATAGGAAAAGAGGCAGAACGTCCACAATGATGCACTTGGCCAAAAAGGGCGTATGCGTTTTTTCCTGAATATATTCAGGAAAAAACGCATACGCCCTTTTTGGCCAACCAAGCAAGCTTGCAAAGGAAATCTGCACTACAATGAAGTCTCACTTCCCCCCGGTCAAAAGGGCCATCTGAAAAAAGTGTAAAATCCAGAAAGGCAGGACAGGCCATGGAGAACTGGGAGCCTTGTTATGCTGATGGGCGGGATGTCAATTGCCAACAGCCACTCTGGAGAAGTGTTTGGTGTTTACTGAAACATCTAAAAAACAAAGCAACAGAGCCTAGGGCACTTCCACTTATGGTACTATAGTTTAGGACAATTAAAATCAAAAAGACACAGCCACCCCAAAGTTTGGGATGGCTCTGTTTACAAGAACCTCATATACGGTACAAGTTCAATATCGCAGAAAGTGAAAAATGGATAAAGAAGTTGTGGTACTTACGTACAATGCAATATCACTCAGCAATGAAATCTATGTCATCAGGCCCGTAGCAGCATAATGAGTGGACTAAGTACGATGAATCTAACTGAAATAAGTCACACAGAAAAAGAAACATCATAAGGTATCACTAATACACGGAATGTAAACTTGGCTACACAGGAACTGAATTGCAAAACAGAACAGGGTCTCAAATTTAGAAAACCAACTTATGCTTGCTTAAGGGGAAAGGTGAGTTGGGGTGCTGCATAAAACCAGAGATTGAAATGAGCACAGATAAAGTTCCTTAAGCCAAATATGGAATAGACAAGAGCTACTCCTTGCTCAACGAAATGGACTCAACACCCCATATTCAACGCCTAGGAATATACCTGACTAGTAAGAATCATAAAACCTATGGATTTATATATCTCTGTAAGAGAATCAAGAGTGTGTACAGCGGCATTAAAGCAGTGAAAATCAGGTAAATCCCATAATAAAAATAAATTTCTTAAACAAAACACAATGACAGTGAAATAGAGAGAAATACTTAAGTAATTCATTCAAGGCTTCTGATGCAACCTGCATTTACCACATCTACACCCAGAGCTGGGTGACACATAAGGCTGGACACTTGGGGCTCATAAAATTGGTGAGGTTCGGTGAGCAAATGAAGACCTTTGAAGTCATATTGCATGGTACCCATTCCATGGGTCTCAACTCTACAGGTTTAAGGGATACTTCCTTCAGCTAAAACATGCATGTGGAACCCAGAGTATGATCCACCATGTGATCGAGAAACAAGTTCAAATGTGTCTCACTTTTCGTTCCCTGGTACTCAGGTGCAACATGCCAGACGCTTTACTAACACTCTCCCGACTTGGAGAGTCAGTGCCTTTAACCTCCTGTTTGGCCCAGTTTGCAATTTCTGCGGAAGATGAACAGAAATAGGGAGAACCAATGAGAGACTAGCTGGAGGTGTCTGGACAGGCAAATTTAACTCTCATTTCCCACAAGGAAGAGGAATTAACCAAAGGCTCAGCGTGCCGTGCCGGAACCAGATTAGGGCCTGAAGCCATCCTGCGGTGTTGCGGCCAGCTCACGAGAAAGCGAGTTGAAGAAAGGAGCTCAGGGGCACTGTAATTCACAAACCTGCAGAGTTATAAATGACAGCTATCGTCCAAAAATATACTGAAGTAAGGCTGCCAAGAGGACTTGAAAGCGGGTAAGAATTGCAGGAAACCGAATTCAGGAGGTAGACTGGATTTGCATTTAAAGCATAGGAAAAGAGGCAGAACGTCCACAATGATGCACTTGGCCAAAAAGTGCATATGCTTTTTTTCCTGAATATATTCAGGAAAAAACGCATACGCCCTTTTTGGCCAACCAAGCAAGCTTGCAAAGGAAATCTGCACTACAATGAAGTCTCACTTCCCCCCGGTCAAAAGGGCCATCTGAAAAAAGTGTAAAATCCAGAAAGGCAGGACAGGCCATGGAGAACTGGGAGCCTTGTTATGCTGATGGGCGGGATGTAAATTGCCAACAGCCACTTGGGAGAAGTGTATGGTGTTTCCTGAAACATCTAAAAAACAAAGCAACAGAGCCTAGGGCACTTCCACTTATGGTCCTATAGCTTAGGGAAATTAAAATCAAAAAGACACAGCCACCCCAAAGGTTGGGACGGCTCTGTTTACAAGAACCACGTTTACGGTACAAGTTCAATATCGCAGAAAGTGAAAAATGGATAAAGAAGTTGTGGTTCTTCCGTACAATGCAATATCACTCAGCAATGAAATCTATGTCATCAGGCCCGTAGCAGCATACTGAGTGGATTCAGGTATGATGATTCTAACTGAAATAAGTCACACAGAAAAAGAAACATCATAAGATATCACTAATACACGGAATGTAAACTTGGCTACACAGGAACTGAATTCGAAAACAGAACAGGGTCTCAAATTTAGAAACCCAACTTATGCTTGCTTAAGGGGAAAGGTGAGTTGGGGTGCTGCATAAAACCAGAGATTGAAATGAGCACAGATAAAGTTCCTTAAGCCAAATATGGAATAGACAAGAGCTACTCCTTGCTCAACGAAATGGACTCAACACCCCATATTAAACGCCTAAGAATGTACCTGACTAGGAAGTATTTTAAAACCTATGGATTGCTATGTCTCCGAAAGAGAATCAAGTGTGTGTACAGGGGCATAAACGCAGCAGTGATAGGACTGGAGAGGTTCGGTGAGCAAATGAAGACCCTTTGAAGTCATATTGCATGGTACCCATTCCACGGGTCTCAACTCTCCAGGTTTAAGGTATTCTTCCTTCAGCTAAAACATGCATGTGGAACCCAGAGTATGATCAACCGTGTGATTGGGAGACGTGTTCCAATATGTGTCAGTTTTCGTCCCCTGGTACTCGGGTGCAACATTCCAGACGCTTTACTAACACTCTCCCGACTTGGAGAGTCAGTGCCTTTAACCTCCTGTTTGGCCCAGTTTGCAATTTCTGCGAAAGATGAACAGGAATAGGGAGAACCAATGACAGACTAGCTGGAGGTGTCTGGACGGGCAAATTTAACTCTCATTTCCCACCAGGAAGGGGAATTAACCAAAGGCTCAGCGTGCCGTGCCGGAACCAGATTAGGGCCTGAAGCAATCTTCCGGTGTTGCGGCCAGCTCACGAGAAAGCGAGTTGAAGAAAGGAGCTCAGGGGCACTGTAATTCACAAACCTGCAGAGTTATAAATGACAGCTATCGTCCAAAAATATACTGAAGTAAGGCTGCCAAGAGGACTTGAAAGCGGGGCAGAATTGCAGGAAACCGATTTCAGGAGGTAGACTGGAATTGCATTTAAAGCATAGGAAAAGAGGCAGAACGTCCACAATGATGCACTTGGACAAAAAGGGCGTATGCGTTTTTTCCTGAATATATCCAGGAAAAAACGCATACGCCCTTTTTGGCCAACCAAGCAAGCTTGCAAAGGAAATCTGCACTACAATGAAGTCTCACTTCCCCCCGGTCAAAAGGGCCATCTGAAAAAAGTGTAAAATCCAGAAAGGCAGGACAGGCCATGGAGAACTGGGAGCCTTGTTATGCTGATGGGCGGGATGTAAATTGCCAACAGCCACTCGGGAGAAGTGTATGGTGTTTCCTGAAACATCTAAAACACAAAGCAACAGAGCCTAGGGCACTTCCACTTATGGTCCTATAGCTTAGGGAAATTAAAATCAAAAAGACACAGCCACCCCAAAGGTTGGGACGGCTCTGTTTACAAGAACCACGTTTACAGTACAAGTTCAATATCACAGAAAGTGAAAAATGGATAAAGAAGTTGTGGTACTTATGTACAATGCAATATCACACAGCAATGAAATCTATGTCATCAGGCCCGTAGCAGCATAATGAGTGGATTCAGGTATGATGATTCTAACTGAAATAAGTCACACAGAAAAAGAAACATCATAAGATATCACTAATACACGGAATGTAAACTTGGCTACACAGGAACTGAATTCCAAAACAGAACAGGGTCTCAAATTTAGAAACCCAACTTATGCTTGCTTAAGGGGAAAGGTGAGTTGGGGTGCTGCATAAAACCAGAGATTGAAATGAGCACAGATAAAGTTCCTTAAGCCAAACATGGAATAGACAAGAGCTACTCCTTGCTCAACGAAATGGACTCAACACCCCATATTAAACGCCTAAGAATGTACCTGACTAGGAAGTATCTTAAAACCTATGGATTGCTATGTCTCCGAAAGAGAATCAAGCGTGTGTACAGGGGCATAAACGCAGCAGTGATAGGACTGGAGAGGTTCGGTGAGCAAATGAAGACCCTTTGAAGTCATATTGCATGGTACCCATTCCACGGGTCTCAACTCTCCAGGTTTAAGGTATTCTTCCTTCAGCTAAAACATGCATGTGGAACCCAGAGTATGATCAACCGTGTGATTGGGAGACGTGTTCCAATATGTGTCCGTTTTCGTCCCCTGGTACTCGTGTAACATTCCAGACGCTTTACTAACACTCTCCCGACTTGGAGAGTCAGTGCCTTTAACCTCCTGTTTGGCCCAGTTTGCAATTTCTGCGGAACATGAACAGGAATAGGGAGAACCAATGACAGACTAGCTGGAGGTGTCTGGACGGGCAAATTTAACTCTCATTTCCCACCAGGAAGGGGAATTAACCAAAGGCTCAGTGTGCCGTGCCGGAACCAGATTAGGGCCTGAAGCAATCTTCCGATGTTGCGGCCAGCTCACGAGAAAGCGAGTTGAAGAAAGGAGCTCAGGGGCACTGTAATTCACAAACCTGCAGAGTTATAAATGACAGCTATCGTCCAAAAATATACTGAAGTAAGGCTGCCAAGAGGACTTGAAAGCGGGGCAGAATTGCAGGAAACCGATTTCAGGAGGTAGACTGGAATTGCATTTAAAGCATAGGAAAAGAGGCAGAACGTCCACAATGATGCACTTGGCCAAAAAGGGCGTATGCGTTTTTTCCTGAATATATTCAGGAAAAAACGCATACGCCCTTTTTGCCAACCAAGCAAGCTTGCAAAGGAAATCTGCACTACAATGAAGTCTCACTTCCCCCCGGTCAAAAGGGCCATCTGAAAAAAGTGTAAAATCCAGAAAGGCAGGATAGGCCATGGAGAAGTGGGAGCCTTGTTATGCTGATGGGCGGGATGTAAATTGCCAACAGCCACTCGGGAGAAGTGTATGGTGTTTCCTGAAACATCTAAAAAACAAAGCAACAGAGCCTAGGGCACTTCCACTTATGGTCCTATAGCTTAGGGAAATTAAAATCAAAAAGACACAGACACCCCAATGGTTGGGACGGCTCTGTTTACAAGAACCACGTTTACGGTACAAGTTCAATATCGCAGAAAGTGAAAAATGGATAAAGAAGTTGTGGTACTTATGTACAATGCAATATCACACAGCAATGAAATCTATGTCATCAGGCCCGTAGCAGCATAATGAGTGGATTCAGGTATGATGATTCTAACTGAAATAAGTCACACAGAAAAAGAAACATCATAAGATATCACTAATACACGGAATGTAACCTTGGCTACACAGGAACTGAATTCCAAAACAGAACAGGGTCTCAAATTTAGAAACCCAACTTATGCTTGCTTAAGGGGAAAGGTGAGTTGGGGTGCTGCATAAAACCAGAGATTGAAATGAGCACAGATAAAGTTCCTTAAGCCAAATATGGAATAGACAAGAGCTACTCCTTGCTCAACGAAATGGACTCAACACCCCATATTAAACGCCTAAGAATGTACCTGACTAGGAAGTATCTTAAAACCTATGGATTGCTATGTCTCCGAAAGAGAATCAAGCGTGTGTACAGGGGCATAAACGCACCAGTGATAGGACTGGAGAGGTTCGGTGAGCAAATGAAGACCCTTTGAAGTCATATTGCATGGTACCCATTCCACGGGTCTCCACTCTCCAGGTTTAAGGCATTCTTCCTTCAGCTAAAACATGCATGTGGAACCCAGAGTATGATCAACCGTGTGATCGGGAGACGTGTTCCAATATGTGTCAGTTTTCGTCCCCTGGTACTCGGGTGCAACATTCCAGACGCTTTACTAACACTCTCCCGACTTGGAGAGTCAGTGCCTTTAACCTCCTGTTTGGCCCAGTTTGCAATTTCTGCGGAAGATGAACAGGAATAGGGAGAACCAATGACAGACTAGCTGGAGGTGTCTGGACGGGCAAATTTAACTCTCATTTCCCACCAGGAAGGGGAATTAACCAAAGGCTCAGCGTGCCGTGCCGGAACCAGATTAGGGCCTGAAGCAATCTTCCGATGTTGCGGCCAGCTCACGAGAAAGCGAGTTGAAGAAAGGAGCTCAGGGGCACTGTAATTCACAAACCTGCAGAGTTATAAATGACAGCTATCGTCCAAAAATATACTGAAGTAAGGCTGCCAAGAGGACTTGAAAGCGGGGCAGAATTGCAGGAAACCGATTTCAGGAGGTAGACTGGAATTGCATTTAAAGCATAGGAAAAGAGGCAGAACGTCCACAATGATGCACTTGGCCAAAAAGTGCATATGCTTTTTTTCCTGAATATATTCAGGAAAAAACGCATACGCCCTTTTTGGCCAACCAAGCAAGCTTGCAAAGGAAATCTGCACTACAATGAAGTCTCACTTCCCCCCGGTCAAAAGGGCCATCTGAAAAAAGTGTAAAATCCAGAAAGGCAGGACAGGCCATGGAGAACTGGGAGCCTTGTTATGCTGATGGGCGGGATGTAAATTGCCAACAGCCACTCGGGAGAAGTGTATGGTGTTTCCTGAAACATCTAAAAAACAAAGCAACAGAGCCTAGGGCACTTCCACTTATGATCCTATAGCATAGGGAAATTAAAATCAAAAAGACACAGACACCCCAAAGTTTGGGACGGCTCTGTTTACAAGAACCACGTTTACGGTACAAGTTCAATATCGCAGAAAGTGAAAAATGGATAAAGAAGTTGTGGTACTTACGTACAATGAAATATGACTCAGCAATGAAATCTATGTCATCAGGCCCGTAGCAGCATAATGAGTGGATTCAGGTATGATGATTCTAACTGAAATAAGTCACACAGAAAAAGAAACATCATAAGATATCACTAATACACGGAATGTAAACTTGGCTACATAGGAACTGAATTACAAAACAGAACAGGGTCTCAAATTTAGAAAATCGACTTATTCTTGCTTAAGGGGAAAGGTGAGTTGGGGTGCTGCATAAAACCAGAGATTGAAATGAGCACAGATAAAGTTCCTTAAGCCAAATATGGAATAGACAAGAGCTACTCCTTGCTCAACGAAATGGATTCAACACCCCATATTAAACACCTAAGAATGTACCTGACTAGGAAGTATCTTAAAACCTATGGATTGCTATGTCTCCGAAAGAGAATCAAGCGTGTGTAAAGGGGCATAAACGCAGCAGTGATAGGATTGGAGAGGTTCGGTGAGCAAATGAAGACCCTTTGAAGTCATATTGCATGGTACCCATTCCACGGGTCTCAACTCTCCAGGTTTAAGGTATTCTTCCTTCAGCTAAAACATGCATGTGGAACCCAGAGTATGATCAACCGTGTGATCGGGAGACGTGTTCCAATATGTGTCAGTTTTCGTCCCCTGGTACTCGGGTGCAACATTCCAGACGCTTTACTAACACTCTCCCGACTTGGAGAGTCAGTGCCTTTAACCTCCTGTTTGGCCCAGTTTGCAATTTCTGCGGAAGATGAACAGGAATAGGGAGAACCAATGACAGACTAGCTGGAGGTGTCTGGACGGGCAAATTTAACTCTCATTTCCCACCAGGAAGAGGAATTAACCAAAGGCTCAGCGTGCCGTGCCGGAACCAGATTAGGGCCTGAAGCCATCCTGCGGTGTTGCGGCCAGCTCACGAGAAAGCGAGTTGAAGAAAGGAGCTCAGGGGCACTGTAATTCACAAACCTGCAGAGATATAAATGACAGCTATCGTCCAAAAATATACTGAAGTAAGGCTGCCAAGAGGACTTGAAAGCGGGGCAGAATTGCTGGAAACCGATTTCAGGAGGTAGACTGGAATTGCATTTAAAGCATAGGAAAAGAGGCAGAACGTCCACAATGATGCACTTGGCCAAAAAGGGCGTATGCGTTTTTTCCTGAATATATTCAGGAAAAAACGCATACGCCCTTTTTGCCAACCAAGCAAGCTTGCAAAGGAAATCTGCACTACAATGAAGTCTCACTTCCCCCCGGTCAAAAGGGCCATCTGAAAAAAGTGTAAAATCCAGAAAGGCAGGACAGGCCATGGAGAACTGGGAGCCTTGTTATGCTGATGGGCGGGATGTAAATTGCCAACAGCCACTCGGGAGAAGTGTATGGTGTTTCCTGAAACATCTAAAAAACAAAGCAACAGAGCCTAGGGCACTTCCACTTATGGTCCTATAGCTTAGGGAAATTAAAATCAAAAAGACACAGACACCCCAAAGGTTGGGAGGGCTCTGTTTACAAGAACCACGTTTACGGTACAAGTTCAATATCGCACAAAGTGAAAAATGGATAAAGAAGTTGTGGTACTTATGTACAATGCAATATCACACAGCAATGAAATCTATGTCATCAGGCCCGTAGCAGCATAATGAGTGGATTCAGGTATGATGATTCTAACTGAAATAAGTCACACAGAAAAAGAAACATCATAAGATATCACTAATACACGGAATATAACCTTGGCTACACAGGAACTGAATTCCAAAACAGAACAGGGTCTCAATTTTAGAAACCCAACTTATGCTTGCTTAAGGGGAAAGGTGAGTTGGGGTGCTGCATAAAACCAGAGATTGAAATGAGCACAGATAAAGTTCCTTAAGCCAAATATGGTATAGACAAGAGCTACTCCTTGCTCAACGAAATGGACTCAACACCCCATATTAAACGCCTAAGAATGTACCTGACTAGGAAGTATCTTAAAACCTATGGATTGCTATGTCTCCGAAAGAGAATCAAGCGTGTGTACAGGGGCATAAACGCAGCAGTGATAGGACTGGAGAGGTTCGGTGAGCAAATGAAGACCCTTTGAAGTCATATTGCATGGTACCCATTCCACGGGTCTCAACTCTCCAGGTTTAAGGTATTCTTCCTTCAGCTAAAACATGCATGTGGAACCCAGAGTATGATCAACCGTGTGATCGGGAGACGTGTTCCAATATGTGTCAGTTTTCGTCCCCTGGTACTCGGGTGCAACATTCCAGACGCTTTACTAACACTCTCCCGACTTGGAGAGTCAGTGCCTTTAACCTCCTGTTTGGCCCAGTTTGCAATTTCTGCGGAAGATGAACAGGAATAGGGAGAACCAATGAGAGACTAGCTGGAGGTGTGTGGACGGGCAAATTTACCTCTCATTTCCCACCAGGAAGGGGAATTAACCAAAGGCTCAGCGTGCCGTGCCGGAACCAGATTAGGGCCTGAAGCAATCTTCCGATGTTGCGGCCAGCTCACGAGAAAGCGAGTTGAAGAAAGGAGCTCAGGGGCACTGTAATTCACAAACCTGCAGAGTTATAAATGACAGCTATCGTCCAAAAATATACTGAAGTAAGGCTGCCAAGAGGACTTGAAAGCGGGGCAGAATTGCAGGAAACCGATTTCAGGAGGTAGACTGGAATTGCATTTAAAGCATAGGAAAAGAGGCAGAACGTCCACAATGATGCACTTGGCCAAAAAGTGCATATGCTTTTTTTCCTGAATATATTCAGGAAAAAACGCATACGCCCTTTTTGGCCAACCAAGCAAGCTTGCAAAGGAAATCTGCACTACAATGAAGTCTCACTTCCCCCCGGTCAAAAGGGCCATCTGAAAAAAGTGTAAAATCCAGAAAGGCAGGACAGGCCATGGAGAACTGGGAGCCTTGTTATGCTGATGGGCGGGATGTAAATTGCCAACAGCCACTCTGGAGAAGTGTATGGTGTTTCCTGAAACATCTAAAAAACAAAGCAACAGAGCCTAGGGCACTTCCACTTATGGTCCTATAGCTTAGGGAAATTAAAATCAAAAAGACACAGCCACCCCAAAAGTTGGGAAGGCTCTGTTTACAAGAACCTGGTTTACAGTACAAGTTCAATATCGCAGAAAGTGAAAAATGGATAACGAAGTTGTGGTACTTACGTACAATACAATATCACTCAGCAATAAAATCTATGTCATCAGGCCCGTAGCAGCATACTGAGTGGATTCAGGTATGATGATTCTAACTGAAATAAGTCACACAGAAAAAGAAACATCATAAGATATCACTAATACACGGAATGTAAACTTGGCTACATAGGAACTGAATTACAAAACAGAACAGGGTCACAAATTTAGAAAATCAACTTATGCTGGCTTAAGGGGAAAGGTGAGTTGGGGTGCTGCATAAAACCAGAGATTGAAATGAGCACAGATAAAGTTCCTTAAGCCAAATATGGAATAGACAAGAGCTACTCCTTGCTCAACGAAATGGATTCAACACCCCATATTAAACACCTAAGAATATACCTGACTAGGAAGTATCTTAAAACCTATTGATGGCTATGTCTCCAAAAGAGAATCAAGCGTGTGTGCAGGGGCATAAACGCAGCAGTGATAGGATTGGAGAGGTTCGGTGAGCAAATGAAGACCCTTTGAAGTCATATTGCATGGTACCCATTCCACGGGTCTCAACTCTCCAGGTTTAAGGTATTCTTCCTTCAGCTAAAACATGCATGTGGAACCCAGAGTATGATCAATCGTGTGATCGGGAGACGTGTTCCAATATGTGTCAGTTTTCGTCCCCTGGTACTCGGGTGCAACATTCCAGACGCTTTACTAACACTCTCCCGACTTGGACAGTCAGTGCCTTTAACCTCCTGTTTGGCCCAGTTTGCAATTTCTGCGGAAGATGAACAGGAATAGGGAGAACCAATGACAGACTAGCTGGAGGTGTCTGGACGGGCAAATTTAACTCTCATTTCCCACCAGGAAGAGGAATTAACCAAAGGCTCAGCGTGCCGTGCCGGAACCAGATTATGGCCTGAAGCCATCCTGCGGTGTTGCGGCCAGCTCACGAGAAAGCGAGTTGAAGAAAGGAGCTCAGGGGCACTGTAATTCACAAACCTGCAGAGGTATAAATGACAGCTATCGTCCAAAAATATACTGAAGTAAGGCTGCCAAGAGGACTTGAAAGCGGGGCAGAATTGCAGGAAACCGATTTCAGAAGGTAGACTGGAATTGCATTTAAAGCATAGGAAAAGAGGCAGAACGTCCACAATGATGCACTTGGACAAAAAGGGCGTATGCGTTTTTTCCTGAATATATTCAGGAAAAAACGCATACGCCCTTTTTGGCCAACCAAGCAAGCTTGCAAAGGAAATCTGCACTACAATGAAGTCTCACTTCCCCCCGGTCAAAAGGGCCATCTGAAAAAAGTGTAAAATCCAGAAAGGCAGGACAGGCCATGGAGAACTGGGAGCCTTGTTATGCTGATGGGCGGGATGTAAATTGCCAACAGCCACTCGGGAGAAGTGTAAGGTGTTTCCTGAAACATCTAAAAAACAAAGCAACAGAGCCTAGGGCACTTCCACTTATAGTCCTATAGCTTAGGGAAATTAAAATCAAAAAGACACAGACACGCCAAAGGTTGGGACGGCTCTGTTTACAAGAACCACGTTTACGGTACAAGTTCAATATCGCAGAAAGTGAAAAATGGATAAAGAAGTTGTGGTACTTATGTACAATGCAATATCACACAGCAATGAAATCTATGTCATCAGGCCCGTAGCAGCATAATGAGTGGATTCAGGTATGATGATTCTAACTGAAATAAGTCACACAGAAAAAGAAACATCATAAGATATCACTAATACACGGAATGTAAACTTGGCTACATAGGAACTGAATTACAAAACAGAACAGGGTCTCAAATTTAGAAAATCAACTTATTCTTGCTTAAGGGGAAAGGTGAGTTGGGGTGCTGCATAAAACCAGAGATTGAAATGAGCACAGATAAAGTTCCTTAAGCCAAATATGGAATAGACAAGAGCTACTCCTTGCTCAACGAAATGGATTCAACACCCCATATTAAACACCTAAAATGTACCTGACTAGGAAGTATCTTAAAACCGATGGATTGCTATGTCTCCGAAAGTGAATCAAGCGTGTGTGCAGGGGCATAAACGCAGCAGTGATAGGATTGGAGAGGTTCGGTGAGCAAATGAAGACCCTTTGAAGTCATATTGCATGGTACCCATTCCACGGGTCTCAACTCTCCAGGTTTAAGGTATTCTTCCTTCAGCTAAAACATGCATGTGGAACCCAGAGTATGATCAACCGTGTGATTGGGAGACGTGTTCCAATATGTGTCAGTTTTCGTCCCCTGGTACTCGGGTGCAACATTCCAGACGCTTTACTAACACTCTCCCGACTTGGAGAGTCAGTGCCTTTAACCTCCTGTTTGGCCCAGTTTGCAATTTCTGCGGAAGATGAACAGGAAGAGGGAGAACCAATGACAGACTAGCTGGAGGTGTCTGGACGGGCAAATTTAACTCTCATTTCCCACCAGGAAGGGGAATTAACCAAAGGCTCAGTGTGCCGTGCCGGAACCAGTTTAGGGCCTGAAGCAATCTTCCGATGTTGCGGCCAGCTCACGAGAAAGCGAGTTGAAGAAAGGAGCTCAGGGGCACTGTAATTCACAAACCTGCAGAGTTATAAATGACAGCTATCGTCCAAAAATATACTGAAGTAAGGCTGCCAAGAGGACTTGAAAGCGGGGCAGAATTGCAGGAAACCGATTTCAGGAGGTAGACTGGAATTGCATTTAAAGCATAGGAAAAGAGGCAGAACGTCCACAATGATGCACTTGGCCAAAAAGTGCATATGC
This sequence comes from Lagenorhynchus albirostris, assembly GCF_949774975.1. NCBI lineage: Eukaryota > Metazoa > Chordata > Mammalia > Artiodactyla > Delphinidae > Lagenorhynchus > Lagenorhynchus albirostris. Next base: position 193,442 of record NW_026783620.1, on the reverse strand, counting down.
TTTTTTTCCTGAATATATTCAGGAAAAAACGCATACGCCCTTTTTGGCCAACCAAGCAAGCTTGCAAAGGAAATCTGCACTACAATGAAGTCTCACTTCCCCCCGGTCAAAAGGGCCATCTGAAAAAAGTGTAAAATCCAGAAAGGCAGGACAGGCCATGGAGAACTGGGAGCCTTGTTATGCTGATGGGCGGGATGTAAATTGCCAACAGCCACTCTGGAGAAGTGTATGGTGTTTCCTGAAACATCTAAAAAACAAAGCAACAGAGCCTAGGGCACTTCCACTTATGGTCCTATAGCTTAGGGAAATTAAAATCAAAAAGACACAGCCACCCCAAAAGTTGGGACGGCTCTGTTTACAAGAACCTGGTTTACAGTACAAGTTCAATATCGCAGAAAGTGAAAAATGGATAACGAAGTTGTGGTACTTACGTACAATGCAATATCACTCAGCAATAAAATCTATGTCATCAGGCCCGTAGCACCATAATGAGTGGATTCAGGTATGATGATTCTAACTGAAATAAGTCACACAGAAAAAGAAACATCATAAGATATCACTAATACACGGAATGTAAACTTGGCTACATAGGAACTGAATTACAAAACAGAACAGGGTCTCAAATTTAGAAAATCAACTTATGCTGGCTTAACGGGAAAGGTGAGTTGGGGTGCTGCATAAACCCAGAGATTGAAATGAGCACAGATAAAGTTCCTTAAGCCAAATATGGAATAGACAAGAGCTACTCCTTGCTCAACGAAATGGATTCAACACCCCATATTAAACACCTAAGAATATACCTGACTAGGAAGTATCTTAAAACCTATTGATGGCTGTCTCCAAAAGAGAATCAAGCGTGTGTACAGGGGCATAAACGCAGCAGTGATAGGATTGGAGAGGTTCGGTGAGCAAATGAAGACCCTTTGAAGTCATATTGCATGGTACCCATTCCACGGGTCTCAACTCTCCAGGTTTAAGGTATTCTTCCTTCAGCTAAAACATGCATGTGGAACCCAGAGTATGATCAATCGTGTGATCGGGAGACGTGTTCCAATATGTGTCAGTTTTCGTCCCCTGGTACTCGGGTGCAACATTCCAGACGCTTTACTAACACTCTCCCGACTTGGAGAGTCAGTGCCTTTAACCTCCTGTTTGGCCCAGTTTGCAATTTCTGCGGAAGATGAACAGGAATAGGGAGAACCAATGACAGACTAGCTGGAGGTGTCTGGACGGGCAAATTTAACTCTCATTTCCCACCAGGAAGAGGAATTAACCAAAGGCTCAGCGTGCCGTGCCGGAACCAGATTAGGGCCTGAAGCAATCTTCCGGTGTTGCGGCCAGCTCACGAGAAAGCGAGTTGAAGAAAGGAGCTCAGGGGCACTGTAATTCACAAACCTGCAGAGTTATAAATGACAGCTATCGTCCAAAAATATACTGAAGTAAGGCTGCCAAGAGGACTTGAAAGCGGGGAAGAATTGCAGGAAACCGAATTCAGGAGGTAGACTGGATTTGCATTTAAAGCATAGGAAAAGAGGCAGAACGTCCACAATGATGCACTTGGCCAAAAAGTGCATATGCTTTTTTTCCTGAATATATTCAGGAAAAAACGCATACGCCCTTTTTGGCCAACCAAGCAAGCTTGCAAAGGAAATCTGCACTACAATGAAGTCTCACTTCCCCCCGGTCAAAAGGGCCATCTGAAAAAAGTGTAAAATCCAGAAAGGCAGGACAGGCCATGGAGAACTGGGAGCCTTGTTATGCTGATGGGCGGGATGTAAATTGCCAACAGCCACTCGGGAGAAGTGTATGGTGTTTCCTGAAACATCTAAAAAACAAAGCAACAGAGCCTAGGGCACTTCCACTTATGGTCCTATAGCTTAGGGAAATTAAAATCAAAAAGACACAGCCACCCCAAAAGTTTGGACGGCTCTGTTTACATGAACCTGGTTTACAGTACAAGTTCAATATCGCAGAAAGTGAAAAATGGATAACGAAGTTGTGGTACTTACGTACAATGCAATATCACACAGCAATAAAATCTATGTCATCAGGCCCGTAGCAGCATACTGAGTGGATTCAGGTATGATGATTCTAACTGAAATAAGTCACACAGAAAAAGAAATATCATAAGATATCACTAATACACGGAATGTAAACTTGGCTACATAGGAACTGAATTACAAAACAGAACAGGGTCTCAAATTTAGAAAATCAACTTATGCTGGCTTAAGGGGAAAGGTGAGTTGGGGTGCTGCATAAACCCAGAGATTGAAATGAGCACAGATAAAGTTCCTTAAGCCAAATATGGAATAGACAAGAGCTACTCCTTGCTCAACGAAATGGATTCAACACCCCATATTAAACACCTAAGAATATACCTGACTAGGAAGTATCTTAAAACCTATTGATGGCTATGTCTCCAAAAGAGAATCAAGCGTGTGTACAGGGGCATAAACGCAGCAGTGATAGGATTGGAGAGGTTCGGTGAGCAAATGAAGACCCTTTGAAGTCATATTGCATGGTACCCATTCCACGGGTCTCAACTCTCCAGGTTTAAGGTATTCTTCCTTCAGCTAAAACATGCATGTGGAACCCAGAGGATGATCAATCGTGTGATCGGGAGACGTGTTCCAATATGTCTCAGTTTTCATCCCCTGGTACTCGGGTGCAACATTCCAGACGCTTTACTAACACTCTCCCGACTTGGAGAGTCAGTGCCTTTAACCTCCTGTTTGGCCCAGTTTGCAATTTCTGCGGAAGATGAACAGGAATAGGGAGAACCAATGACAGACTAGCTGGAGGTGTCGGGACGGGCAAATTTAACTCTCATTTCCCACCAGGAAGAGGAATTAACCAAAGGCTCAGCGTGCCGTGCCGGAACCAGATTAGGGCCTGAAGCCATCCTGCGGTGTTGCGGCCAGCTCACGAGAAAGCGAGTTGAAGAAAGGAGCTCAGGGGCACTGTAATTCACAAACCTGCAGAGTTATAAATGACAGCTATTGTCCAAAAATATACTGAAGTAAGGCTGCCAAGAGGACTTGAAAGCGGGGCAGAATTGCAGGAAACCGATTTCAGAAGGTAGACTGGAATTGCATTTAAAGCATAGGAAAAGAGGCAGAACGTCCACAATGATGCACTTGGCCAAAAAGGGCGTATGCGTTTTTTCCTGAATATATCCAGGAAAAAACGCATACGCCCTTTTTGGCCAACCAAGCAAGCTTGCAAAGGAAATCTGCACTACAATGAAGTCTCACTTCCCCCCGGTCAAAAGGGCCATCTGAAAAAAGTGTAAAATCCAGAAAGGCAGGACAGGCCATGGAGAACTGGGAGCCTTGTTATGCTGATGGGCGGGATGTCAATTGCCAACAGCCACTCGGGAGAAGTGTATGGTGTTTCCTGAAACATCTAAAAAACAAAGCAACAGAGCCTAGGGCACTTCCACTTATGGTCCTATAGCTTAGGGAAATTAAAATCAAAAAGACACAGCCACCCCAAAGGTTGGGACGGCTCTGTTTACAAGAACCACGTTTACGGTACAAGTTCAATATCACAGAAAGTGAAAAATGGATAAAGAAGTTGTGGTACTTATGTACAATGCAATATCACACAGCAATGAAATCTATGTCATCAGGCCCGTAGCAGCATAATGAGTGGATTCAGGTATGATGATTCTAACTGAAATAAGTCACACAGAAAAAGAAACATCATAAGATATCACTAATACACGGAATGTAACCTTGGCTACACAGGAACTGAATTCCAAAACAGAACAGGGTCTCAAATTTAGAAACCCAACTTATGCTTGCTTAAGGGGAAAGGTGAGTTGGGGTGCTGCATAAAACCAGAGATTGAAATGAGCACAGATAAAGTTCCTTAAGCCAAATATGGTATAGACAAGAGCTACTCCTTGCTCAACGAAATGGACTCAACACCCCATATTAAACGCCTAAGAATGTACCTGACTAGGAAGTATCTTAAAACCTATGGATTGCTATGTCTCCGAAAGAGAATCAAGCGTGTGTACAGGGGCATAAATGCAGCAGTGATAGGACTGGAGAGGTTCGGTGAGCAAATGAAGACCCTTTGAAGTCATATTGCATGGTACCCATTCCACGGGTCTCAACTCTCCAGGTTTAAGGTATTCTTCCTTCAGCTAAAACATGCATGTGGAACCCAGAGTATGATCAACCGTGTGATCGGGAGACGTGTTCCAATATGTGTCAGTTTTCGTCCCCTGGTACTCGGGTGCAACATTCCAGACGCTTTACTAACACTCTCCCGACTTGGAGAGTCAGTGCCTTTAACCTCCTGTTTGGCCCAGTTTGCAATTTCTGCGGAAGATGAACAGGAATAGGGAGAACCAATGACAGACTAGCTGGAGGTGTCTGGACGGGCAAATTTAACTCTCATTTCCCACCAGGAAGGGGAATTAACCAAAGGCTCAGCGTGCCGTGCCGGAACCAGATTAGGGCCTGAAGCAATCTTCCGATGTTGCGGCCAGCTCACGAGAAAGCGAGTTGAAGAAAGGAGCTCAGGGGCACTGTAATTCACAAACCTGCAGAGGTATAAATGACAGCTATCGTCCAAAAATATACTGAAGTAAGGCTGCCAAGAGGACTTGAAAGCGGGGCAGAATTGCAGGAAACCGATTTCAGGAGGTAGACTGGAATTGCATTTAAAGCATAGGAAAAGAGGCAGAACGTCCACAATGATGCACTTGGCCAAAAAGGGCGTATGCGTTTTTTCCTGAATATATTCAGGAAAAAACGCATACGCCCTTTTTGCCAACCAAGCAAGCTTGCAAAGGAAATCTGCACTACAATGAAGTCTCACTTCCCCCCGGTCAAAAGGGCCATCTGAAAAAAGTGTAAAATCCAGAAAGGCAGGACAGGCCATGGAGAACTGGGAGCCTTGTTATGCTGATGGGCGGGATGTAAATTGCCAACAGCCACTCGGGAGAAGTGTATGGTGTTTCCTGAAACATCTAAAAAACAAAGCAACAGAGCCTAGGGCACTTCCACTTATGGTCCTATAGCTTAGGGAAATTAAAATCAAAAAGACACAGACACCCCAAAGGTTGGGAGGGCTCTGTTTACAAGAACCACGTTTACGGTACAAGTTCAATATCGCAGAAAGTGAAAAATGGATAAAGAAGTTGTGGTACTTATGTACAATGCAATATCACACAGCAATGAAATCTATGTCATCAGGCCCGTAGCAGCATAATGAGTGGATTCAGGTATGATGATTCTAACTGAAATAAGTCACACAGAAAAAGAAACATCATAAGATATCACTAATACACGGAATGTAACCTTGGCTACACAGGAACTGAATTCCAAAACAGAACAGGGTCTCAAATTTAGAAACCCAACTTATGCTTGCTTAAGGGGAAAGGTGAGTTGGGGTGCTGCATAAAACCAGAGATTGAAATGAGCACAGATAAAGTTCCTTAAGCCAAATATGGAATAGACAAGAGCTACTCCTTGCTCAACGAAATGGACTCAACACCCCATATTAAACGCCTAAGAATGTACCTGACTAGGAAGTATCTTAAAACCTATGGATTGCTATGTCTCCGAAAGAGAATCAAGCGTGTGTACAGGGGCATAAACGCAGCAGTGATAGGACTGGAGAGGTTCGGTGAGCAAATGAAGACCCTTTGAAGTCATATTGCATGGTACCCATTCCACGGGTCTCAACTCTCCAGGTTTAAGGTATTCTTCCTTCAGCTAAAACATGCATGTGGAACCCAGAGTATGATCAACCGTGTGATCGGGAGACGTGTTCCAATATGTGTCAGTTTTCGTCCCCTGGTACTCGGGTGCAACATTCCAGACGCTTTACTAACACTCTCCCGACTTGGAGAGTCAGTGCCTTTAACCTCCTGTTTGGCCCAGTTTGCAATTTCTGCGGAAGATGAACAGGAATAGGGAGAACCAATGACAGACTAGCTGGAGGTGTCTGGACGGGCAAATTTAACTCTCATTTCCCACCAGGAAGGGGAATTAACCAAAGGCTCAGCGTGCCGTGCCGGAACCAGATTAGGGCCTGAAGCAATCTTCCGATGTTGCGGCCAGCTCACGAGAAAGCGAGTTGAAGAAAGGAGCTCAGGGGCACTGTAATTCACAAACCTGCAGAGTTATAAATGACAGCTATCGTCCAAAAATATACTGAAGTAAGGCTGCCAAGAGGACTTGAAAGCGGGGCAGAATTGCAGGAAACCGATTTCAGGAGGTAGACTGGAATTGCATTTAAAGCATAGGAAAAGAGGCAGAACGTCCACAATGATGCACTTGGCCAAAAAGTGCATATGCTTTTTTTCCTGAATATATTCAGGAAAAAACGCATACGCCCTTTTTGGCCAACCAAGCAAGCTTGCAAAGGAAATCTGCACTACAATGAAGTCTCACTTCCCCCCGGTCAAAAGGGCCATCTGAAAAAAGTGTAAAATCCAGAAAGGCAGGACAGGCCATGGAGAACTGGGAGCCTTGTTATGCTGATGGGCGGGATGTAAATTGCCAACAGCCACTCGGGAGAAGTGTATGGTGTTTCCTGAAACATCTAAAAAACAAAGCAACAGAGCCTAGGGCACTTCCACTTATGGTCCTATAGCTTAGGGAAATTAAAATCAAAAAGACACAGCCACCCCAAAAGTTGGGACGGCTCTGTTTACAAGAACCTGGTTTACAGTACAAGTTCAATATCGCAGAAAGTGAAAAATGGATAACGAAGTTGTGGTACTTACGTACAATGCAATATCACTCAGCAATGAAATCTATGTCATCAGGCCCGTAGCAGCATACTGAGTGGACTCAGGTATGATGATTCTAACTGAAATAAGTCACACAGAAAAAGAAACATCATAAGATATCACTAATACACGGAATGTAAACTTGGCTACATAGGAACTGAATTACAAAACAGAATAGGGTCTCAAATTTAGAAAATCAACTTATGCTGGCTTAAGGGGAAAGGTGAGTTGGGGTGCTGCATAAAACCAGAGATTGAAATGAGCACAGATAAAGTTCCTTAAGCCAAATATGGAATAGACAAGAGCTACTCCTTGCTCAACGAAATGGACTCAACACCCCATATTAAACACCTAAGAATATACCTGACTAGGAAGTATCTTAAAACCTATTGATGGCTATGTCTCCAAAAGAGAATCAAGCGTGTGTGCAGGGGCATAAACGCAGCAGTGATAGGATTGGAGAGGTTCGGTGAGCAAATGAAGACCCTTTGAAGTCATATTGAATGGTACCCATTCCACGGGTCTCAACTCTCCAGGTTTAAGGTATTCTTCCTTCAGCTAAAACATGCATGTGGAACCCAGAGTATGATCAATCGTGTGATCGGGAGACGTGTTCCAATATGTCTCAGTTTTCGTCCCCTGGTACTCGGGTGCAACATTCCAGACGCTTTACTAACACTCTCCCGACTTGGAGAGTCAGTGCCTTTAACCTCCTGTTTGGCCCAGTTTGCAATTTCTGCGGAAGATGAACAGGAATAGGGAGAACCAATGACAGACTAGCTGGAGGTGTCTGGACGGGCAAATTTAACTCTCATTTCCCACCAGGAAGAGGAATTAACCAAAGGCTCAGCGTGCCGTGCCGGAACCAGATTATGGCCTGAAGCCATCCTGCGGTGTTGCGGCCAGCTCACGAGAAAGCGAGTTGAAGAAAGGAGCTCAGGGGCACTGTAATTCACAAACCTGCAGAGTTATAAATGACAGCTATCGTCCAAAAATATACTGAAGTAAGGCTGCCAAGAGGACTTGAAAGCGGGGCAGAATTGCAGGAAACCGATTTCAGGAGGTAGACTGGAATTGCATTTAAAGCATAGGAAAAGAGGCAGAACGTCCACAATGATGCACTTGGCCAAAAAGGGCGTATGCGTTTTTTCCTGAATATATTCAGGAAAAAACGCATACGCCCTTTTTGGCCAACCAAGCAAGCTTGCAAAGGAAATCTGCACTACAATGAAGTCTCACTTCCCCCCGGTCAAAAGGGCCATCTGAAAAAAGTGTAAAATCCAGAAAGGCAGGACAGGCCATGGAGAACTGGGAGCCTTGTTATGCTGATGGGCGGGATGTAAATTGCCAACAGCCACTCGGGAGAAGTGTATGGTGTTTCCTGAAACATCTAAAAAACAAAGCAACAGAGCCTAGGGCACTTCCACTTATGGTCCTATAGCTTAGGGAAATTAAAATCAAAATGACACAGACACCCCAAAGGTTGGGACGGCTCTGTTTACAAGAACCTGGTTTACGGTACAAGTTCAATATTTCAGAAAGTGAAAAATGGATAAAGAAGTTGTCGTACTTACGTACAATGCAATATCACTCAGCAATGAAATCTATGTCATCAGGCCCGTAGCAGCATAATGAGTGGATTCAGGTATGATGATTCTAACTGAAATAAGTCACACAGAAAAAGAAACATCATAAGATATCACTAATACACGGAATGTAAACTTGGCTACACAGGAACTGAATTCCAAAACAGAACAGGGTCTCAAATTTAGAAACCCAACTTATGCTTGCTTAAGGGGAAAGGTGAGTTGGGGTGCTGCATAAAACCAGAGATTGAAATGAGCACAGATAAAGTTCCTTAAGCCAAATATGGAATAGACAAGAGCTACTCCTTGCTCAACGAAATGGATTCAACACCCCATATTAACCACCTAAGAATATACCTGACTAGGAAGTATCTTAAAACCTATTGATGGCTATGTCTCCAAAAGAGAATCAAGCGTGTGTACAGGGGCATAAACGCAGCAGTGATAGGACTGGAGAGGTTCGGTGAGCAAATGAAGACCCTTTGAAGTCATATTGCATGGTACCCATTCCACGGGTCTCAACTCTCCAGGTTTAAGGTATTCTTCCTTCAGCTAAAACATGCATGTGGAACCCAGAGTATGATCAATCGTGTGATCGGGAGACGTGTTCCAATATGTGTCAGTTTTCGTCCCCTGGTACTCGGGTGCAACATTCCAGACGCTTTACTAACACTCTCCCGACTTGGAGAGTCAGTGCCTTTAACCTCCTGTTTGGCCCAGTTTGCAATTTCTGCGGAAGATGAACAGGAATAGGGAGAACCAATGACAGACTAGCTGGAGGTGTCTGGACGGGCAAATTTAACTCTCATTTCCCACCAGGAAGAGGAATTAACCAAAGGCTCAGCGTGCCGTGCCGGAACCAGATTAGGGCCTGAAGCAATCTTCCGGTGTTGCGGCCAGCTCACGAGAAAGCGAGTTGAAGAAAGGAGCTCAGGGGCACTGTAATTCACAAACCTGCAGAGTTATAAATGACAGCTATCGTCCAAAAATATACTGAAGTAAGGCTGCCAAGAGGACTTGAAAGCGGGGAAGAATTGCAGGAAACCGAATTCAGGAGGTAGACTGGATTTGCATTTAAAGCATAGGAAAAGAGGCAGAACGTCCACAATGATGCACTTGGCCAAAAAGTGCATATGCTTTTTTTCCTGAATATATTCAGGAAAAAACGCATACGCCCTTTTTGGCCAACCAAGCAAGCTTGCAAAGGAAATCTGCACTACAATGAAGTCTCACTTCCCCCCGGTCAAAAGGGCCATCTGAAAAAAGTGTAAAATCCAGAAAGGCAGGACAGGCCATGGAGAACTGGGAGCCTTGTTATGCTGATGGGCGGGATGTAAATTGCCAACAGCCACTCGGGAGAAGTGTATGGTGTTTCCTGAAACATCTAAAAAACAAAGCAACAGAGCCTAGGGCACTTCCACTTATGGTCCTATAGCTTAGGGAAATTAAAATCAAAAAGACACAGCCACCCCAAAAGTTGGGACGGCTCTGTTTACAAGAACCTGGTTTACAGTACAAGTTCAATATCGCAGAAAGTGAAAAATGGATAACGAAGTTGTGGTACTTACGTACAATGCAATATCACTCAGCAATAAAATCTATGTCATCAGGCCCGTAGCAGCATACTGAGTGGATTCAGGTATGATGATTCTAACTGAAATAAGTCACACAGAAAAAGAAATATCATAAGATATCACTAATACACGGAATGTAAACTTGGCTACATAGGAACTGAATTACAAAACAGAACAGGGTCTCAAATTTAGAAAATCAACTTATGCTGGCTTAAGGGGAAAGGTGAGTTGGGGTGCTGCATAAACCCAGAGATTGAAATGAGCACAGATAAAGTTCCTTAAGCCAAATATGGAATAGACAAGAGCTACTCCTTGCTCAACGAAATGGATTCAACACCCCATATTAAACACCTAAGAATATACCTGACTAGGAAGTATCTTAAAACCTATTGATGGCTATGTCTCCAAAAGAGAATCAAGCGTGTGTACAGGGGCATAAACGCAGCAGTGATAGGATTGGAGAGGTTCGGTGAGCAAATGAAGACCCTTTGAAGTCATATTGCATGGTACCCATTCCACGGGTCTCAACTCTCCAGGTTTAAGGTATTCTTCCTTCAGCTAAAACATGCATGTGGAACCCAGAGGATGATCAATCGTGTGATCGGGAGACGTGTTCCAATATGTCTCAGTTTTCATCCCCTGGTACTCGGGTGCAACATTCCAGACGCTTTACTAACACTCTCCTGACTTGGAGAGTCAGTGCCTTTAACCTCCTGTTTGGCCCAGTTTGCAATTTCTGCGGAAGATGAACAGGAATAGGGAGAACCAATGACAGACTAGCTGGAGGTGTCGGGACGGGCAAATTTAACTCTCATTTCCCACCAGGAAGAGGAATTAACCAAAGGCTCAGCGTGCCGTGCCGGAACCAGATTAGGGCCTGAAGCCATCCTGCGGTGTTGCGGCCAGCTCACGAGAAAGCGAGTTGAAGAAAGGAGCTCAGGGGCACTGTAATTCACAAACCTGCAGAGTTATAAATGACAGCTATCGTCCAAAAATATACTGAAGTAAGGCTGCCAAGAGGACTTGAAAGCGGGGCAGAATTGCAGGAAACCGATTTCAGAAGGTAGACTGGAATTGCATTTAAAGCATAGGAAAAGAGGCAGAACGTCCACAATGATGCACTTGGCCAAAAAGGGCGTATGCGTTTTTTCCTGAATATATCCAGGAAAAAACGCATACGCCCTTTTTGGCCAACCAAGCAAGCTTGCAAAGGAAATCTGCACTACAATGAAGTCTCACTTCCCCCCGGTCAAAAGGGCCATCTGAAAAAAGTGTAAAATCCAGAAAGGCAGGACAGGCCATGGAGAACTGGGAGCCTTGTTATGCTGATGGGCGGGATGTAAATTGCCAACAGCCACTCGGGAGAAGTGTATGGTGTTTCCTGAAACATCTAAAAAACAAAGCAACAGAGCCTAGGGCACTTCCACTTATGGTCCTATAGCTTAGGGAAATTAAAATCAAAAAGACACAGCCACCCCAAAGGTTGGGACGGCTCTGTTTACAAGAACCACGTTTACGGTACAAGTTCAATATCACAGAAAGTGAAAAATGGATAAAGAAGTTGTGGTACTTATGTACAATGCAAGATCACACAGCAATGAAATCTATGTCATCAGGTCCGTAGCAGCATAATGAGTGGATTCAGGTATGATGATTCTAACTGAAATAAGTCACACAGAAAAAGAAACATCATAAGATATCACTAATACACAGAATGTAAACTTGGCTACACAGGAACTGAATTCCAAAACAGAACAGAGTCTCAAATTTAGAAACCCAACTTATGCTTGCTTAAGGAGAAAGGTGAGTTGGGGTGCTGCATAAAACCAGAGATTGAAATGAGCACAGATAAAGTTCCTTAAGCCAAATATGGAATAGACAAGAGCTACTCCTTGCTCAACGAAATGGATTCAACACCCCATATTAAACACCTAAGAATATACCTGACTAGGAAGTATCTTAAAACCTATGGATTGCTATGTCTCCGAAAGTGAATCAAGCGTGTGTGCAGGGGCATAAACGCAGCAGTGATAGGATTGGAGAGGTTCGGTGAGCAAATGAAGACCCTTTGAAGTCTTATTGCATGGTACCCATTCCACGGGTCTCAACTCTCCAGGTTTAAGGTATTCTTCCTTCAGCTAAAACATGCATGTGGAACCCAGAGTATGATCAATCATGTGATCGGGAGACGTGTTCCAATATGTGTCAGTTTTCGTCCCCTGGTACTCGGGTGCAACATTCCAGACGCTTTACTAACACTCTCCCGACTTGGAGAGTCAGTGCCTTTAACCTCCTGTTTGGCCCAGTTTGCAATTTCTGCGGAAGATGAACAGGAATATGGAGAACCAATGACAGACTAGCTGGAGGTGTCTGGACGGGCAAATTTAACTCTCATTTCCCACCAGGAAGAGGAATTAACCAAAGGCTCAGCGTGCCGTGCCGGAACCAGATTAGGGCCTGAAGCCATCCTGCGGTGTTGCGGCCAGCTCACGAGAAAGCGAGTTGAAGAAAGGAGCTCAGGGGCACTGTAATTCACAAACCTGCAGAGTTATAAATGACAGCTATCGTCCAAAAATATACTGAAGTAAGGCTGCCAAGAGGACTTGAAAGCGGGGCAGAATTGCAGGAAACCGATTTCAGGAGGTAGACTGGAATTGCATTTAAAGCATAGGAAAAGAGGCAGAACGTCCACAATGATGCACTTGGCCAAAAAGGGCGTATGCGTTTTTTCCTGAATATATTCAGGAAAAAACGCATACGCCCTTTTTGCCAACCAAGCAAGCTTGCAAAGGAAATCTGCACTACAATGAAGTCTCACTTCCCCCCGGTCAAAAGGGCCATCTGAAAAAAGTGTAAAATCCAGAAAGGCAGGACAGGCCATGGAGAACTGGGAGCCTTGTTATGCTGATGGGCGGGATGTAAATTGCCAACAGCCACTCGGGAGAAGTGTATGGTGTTTCCTGAAACATCTAAAAAACAAAGCAACAGAGCCTAGGGCACTTCCACTTATGGTCCTATAGCTTAGGGAAATTAAAATCAAAAAGACACAGACACCCCAAAGGTTGGGACGGCTCTGTTTACAAGAACCACGTTTACGGTACAAGTTCAATATCGCAGAAAGTGAAAAATGGATAAAGAAGTTGTGGTACTTATGTACAATGCAATATCACACAGCAATGAAATCTATGTCATCAGGCCCGTAGCAGCATAATGAGTGGATTCAGGTATGATGATTCTAACTGAAATAAGTCACACAGAAAAAGAAACATCATAAGATATCACTAATACACGGAATGTAACCTTGGCTACACAGGAACTGAATTCCAAAACAGAACAGGGTCTCAAATTTAGAAACCCAACTTATGCTTGCTTAAGGGGAAAGGTGAGTTGGGGTGCTGCATAAAACCAGAGATTGAAATGAGCACAGATAAAGTTCCTTAAGCCAAATATGGAATAGACAAGAGCTACTCCTTGCTCAACGAAATGGACTCAACACCCCATATTAAACGCCTAAGAATGTACCTGACTAGGAAGTATCTTAAAACCTATGGATTGCTATGTCTCCGAAAGAGAATCAAGCGTGTGTACAGGGGCATAAACGCAGCAGTGATAGGACTGGAGAGGTTCGGTGAGCAAATGAAGACCCTTTGAAGTCATATTGCATGGTACCCATTCCACGGGTCTCAACTCTCCAGGTTTAAGGTATTCTTCCTTCAGCTAAAACATGCATGTGGAACCCAGAGGATGATCAATCGTGTGATCGGGAGACGTGTTCCAATATGTCTCAGTTTTCGTCCCCTGGTACTCGGGTGCAACATTCCAGACGCTTTACTAACACTCTCCCGACTTGGAGAGTCAGTGCCTTTAACCTCCTGTTTGGCCCAGTTTGCAATTTCTGCGGAAGATGAACAGGAATAGGGAGAACCAATGACAGACTAGCTGGAGGTGTCTGGACGGGCAAATTTAACTCTCATTTCCCACCAGGAAGAGGAATTAACCAAAGGCTCAGCGTGCCGTGCCGGAACCAGATTATGGCCTGAAGCCATCCTGCGGTGTTGCGGCCAGCTCACGAGAAAGCGAGTTGAAGAAAGGAGCTCAGGGGCACTGTAATTCACAAACCTGCAGAGTTATAAATGACAGCTATCGTCCAAAAATATACTGAAGTAAGGCTGCCAAGAGGACTTGAAAGCGGGGCAGAATTGCAGGAAACCGATTTCAGGAGGTAGACTGGAATTGCATTTAAAGCATAGGAAAAGAGGCAGAACGTCCACAATGATGCACTTGACCAAAAAGGGCGTATGCGTTTTTTCCTGAATATATTCAGGAAAAAACGCATACGCCCTTTTTGGCCAACCAAGCAAGCTTGCAAAGGAAATCTGCACTACAATGAAGTCTCACTTCCCCCCGGTCAAAAGGGCCATCTGAAAAAAGTGTAAAATCCAGAAAGGCAGGACAGGCCATGGAGAACTGGGAGCCTTGTTATGCTGATGGGCGGGATATAAATTGCCAACAGCCACTCGGGAGAAGTGTATGGTGTTTCCTGAAACATCTAAAAAACAAAGCAACAGAGCCTAGGGCACTTCCACTTATGGTCCTATAGCTTAGGGAAATTAAAATCAAAATGACACAGACACCCCAAAGGTTGGGACGGCTCTGTTTACAAGAACCTGGTTTACGGTACAAGTTCAATATCGCAGAAAGTGAAAAATGGATAAAGAAGTTGTCGTACTTACGTACAATGCAATATCACTCAGCAATGAAATCTATGTCATCAGGCCCGTAGCAGCATAATGAGTGGATTCAGGTATGATGATTCTAACTGAAATAAGTCACACAGAAAAAGAAACATCATAAGATATCACTAATACACGGAATGTAAACTTGGCTACACAGGAACTGAATTACAAAACAGAACAGGGTCTCAAATTTAGAAACCCAACTTATGCTTGCTTAAGGGGAAAGGTGAGTTGGGGTGCTGCATAAAACCAGAGATTGAAATGAGCACAGATAAAGTTCCTTAAGCCAAATATGGAATAGACAAGAGCTACTCCTTGCTCAACGAAATGGACTCAACACCCCATATTAAACGCCTAAGAATGTACCTGACTAGGAAGTATCTTAAAACCTATGGATTGCTATGTCTCCGAAAGAGAATCAAGCGTGTGTACAGGGGCATAAACGCAGCAGTGATAGGACTGGAGAGGTTCGGTGAGCAAATGAAGACCCTTTGAAGTCATATTGCATGGTACCCATTCCACGGGTCTCAACTCTCCAGGTTTAAGGTATTCTTCCTTCAGCTAAAACATGCATGTGGAACCCAGAGTATGATCAACCGTGTGATCGGGAGACGTGTTCCAATATGTGTCAGTTTTCGTCCCCTGGTACTCGGGTGCAACATTCCAGACGCTTTACTAACACTCTCCCGACTTGGAGAGTCAGTGCCTTTAACCTCCTGTTTGGCCCAGTTTGCAATTTCTGCGGAAGATGAACAGGAATAGGGAGAACCAATGACAGACTAGCTGGAGGTGTCTGGACGGGCAAATTTAACTCTCATTTCCCACCAGGAAGAGGAATTAACCAAAGGCTCAGCGTGCCGTGCCGGAACCAGATTATGGCCTGAAGCCATCCTGCGGTGTTGCGGCCAGCTCACGAGAAAGCGAGTTGAAGAAAGGAGCTCAGGGGCACTGTAATTCACAAACCTGCAGAGGTATAAATGACAGCTATCGTCCAAAAATATACTGAAGTAAGGCTGCCAAGAGGACTTGAAAGCGGGGCAGAATTGCAGGAAACCGATTTCAGGAGGTAGACTGGAATTGCATTTAAAGCATAGGAAAAGAGGCAGAACGTCCACAATGATGCACTTGACCAAAAAGGGCGTATGCGTTTTTTCCTGAATATATTCAGGAAAAAACGCATACGCCCTTTTTGGCCAACCAAGCAAGCTTGCAAAGGAAATCTGCACTACAATGAAGTCTCACTTCCCCCCGGTCAAAAGGGCCATCTGAAAAAAGTGTAAAATCCAGAAAGGCAGGACAGGCCATGGAGAACTGGGAGCCTTGTTATGCTGATGGGCGGGATATAAATTGCCAACAGCCACTCGGGAGAAGTGTATGGTGTTTCCTGAAACATCTAAAAAACAAAGCAACAGAGCCTAGGGCACTTCCACTTATGGTCCTATAGCTTAGGGAAATTAAAATCAAAATGACACAGACACCCCAAAGGTTGGGACGGCTCTGTTTACAAGAACCTGGTTTACGGTACAAGTTCAATATCGCAGAAAGTGAAAAATGGATAAAGAAGTTGTGGTACTTACGTACAATGCAATATCACTCAGCAATGAAATCTATGTCATCAGGCCCGTAGCAGCATAATGAGTGGATTCAGGTATGATGATTCTAACTGAAATAAGTCACACAGAAAAAGAAACATCATAAGATATCACTAATACACGGAATGTAAACTTGGCTACACAGGAACTGAATTCCAAAACAGAACAGGGTCTCAAATTTAGAAACCCAACTTATGCTTGCTTAAGGGGAAAGGTGAGTTGGGGTGCTGCATAAAACCAGAGATTGAAATGAGCACAGATAAAGTTCCTTAAGCCAAATATGGAATAGACAAGAGCTACTCCTTGCTCAACGAAATGGACTCAACACCCCATATTAAACGCCTAAGAATGTACCTGACTAGGAAGTATCTTAAAACCTATGGATTGCTATGTCTCCGAAAGAGAATCAAGCGTGTGTACAGGGGCATAAACGCAGCAGTGATAGGACTGGAGAGGTTCGGTGAGCAAATGAAGACCCTTTGAAGTCATATTGCATGGTACCTATTCCACGGGTCTCAACTCTCCAGGTTTAAGGTATTCTTCCTTCAGCTAAAACATGCATGTGGAACCCAGAGTATGATCAACCGTGTGATCGGGAGACGTGTTCCAATATGTGTCAGTTTTCGTCCCCTGGTACTCGGGTGCAAAATTCCAGACGCTTTACTAACACTCTCCCGACTTGGAGAGTCAGTGCCTTTAACCTCCTGTTTGGCCCAGTTTGCAATTTCTGCGGAAGATGAACAGGAATAGGGAGAACCAATGACAGACTAGCTGGAGGTGTCTGGACGGGCAAATTTAACTCTCATTTCCCACCAGGAAGGGGAATTAACCAAAGGCTCAGCGTGCCGTGCCAGAACCAGATTAGGGCCTGAAGCCATCCTGCGGTGTTGCGGCCAGCTCACGAGAAAGCGAGTTGAAGAAAGGAGCTCAGGGGCACTGTAATTCACAAACCTGCAGAGTTATAAATGACAGCTATCGTCCAAAAATATACTGAAGTAAGGCTGCCAAGAGGACTTGAAAGCGGGGCAGAATTGCAGGAAACCCATTTCAGGAGGTAGACTGGAATTGCATTTAAAGCATAGGAAAAGAGGCAGAACGTCCACAATGATGCACTTGGCCAAAAAGGGCGTATGCGTTTTTTCCTGAATATATTCAGGAAAAAATGCATACGCCCTTTTTGGCCAACCAAGCAAGCTTGCAAAGGAAATCTGCACTACAATGAAGTCTCACTTCCCCCCGGTCAAAAGGGCCATCTGAAAAAAGTGTAAAATCCAGAAAGGCAGGACAGGCCATGGAGAACTGGGAGCCTTGTTATGCTGATGGGCGGGATGTAAATTGCCAACAGCCACTCGGGAGAAGTGTATGGTGTTTCCTGAAACATCTAAAAAACAAAGCAACAGAGCCTAGGGCACTTCCACTTATGGTCCTATAGCTTAGGGAAATTAAAATCAAAAAGACACAGCCACACCAAAGGTTGGGACGGCTCTGTTTACAAGAACCTGGTTTACGGTACAAGTTCAATATCGCAGAAAGTGAAAAATGGATAAAGAAGTTGTGGTACTTACGTACAATGCAGTATCACTCAGCAATGAAATCTATGTCATCAGGCCCGTAGCAGCATAATGAGTGGATTCAGGTATGATGATTCTAACTGAAATAAGTCACACAGGAAAAGAAACATCATAAGATATCACTAATACACGGAATGTAACCTTGGCTACACAGGAACTGAATTACAAAACAGAACAGGGTCTCAAATTTAGAAACCCAACTTATGCTTGCTTAAGGGGAAAGGTGAGTTGGGGTGCTGCATAAAACCAGAGATTGAAATGAGCACAGATAAAGTTCCTTAAGCCAAATATGGAATAGACAAGAGCTACTCCTTGCTCAATGAAATGGACTCAACACCCCATATTAAATGCCTAAGAGTGTACCTGACTAGGAAGTATCTTAAAACCTATGGATTGCTATGTCTCTGAAAGAGAATCAAGTGTGTGTACAGGGGCATAAACGCAGCAGTGATAGGATTGGAGAGGTTCGGTGAGCAAATGAAGACCCTTTGAAGTCATATTGCATGGTACCCATTCCACGGGTCTCAACTCTCCAGGTTTAAGGTATTCTTCCTTCAGCTAAAACATGCATGTGGAACCCAGAGTATGATCAACTGTGTGATCGGGAGACGTGTTCCAATACGTCTCAGTTTTCGTCCCCTGGTACTCGGGTGCAACATTCCAGACGCTTTACTAACACTCTCCCGACTTGGAGAGTCAGTGCCTTTAACCTCCTGTTTGGCCCAGTTTGCAATTTCTGTGGAAGATGAACAGGAATAGGCAGAACCAATGACAGACTAGAGGGAGGTGTCTGGACGGGCAAATTTAACTCTCATTTCGCACCAGGAAGAGGAATTAACCAAAGGCTCAGCGTGCCGTGCTGGAACCAGATTAGGGCCTGAAGCCATCCTGCGGTGTTGCGACCAGCTCACGAGAAAGCGAGTTGAAGAAAGGAGCTCAGGGGCACTGTAATTCACAAACCTGCAGAGGTATAAATGACAGCTATCGTCCAAAAATATACTGAAGTAAGGCTGCCAAGAGGACTTGAAAGCGGGGCAGAATTGCAGGAAACCGATTTCAGGAGGTAGACTGGAATTGCATTTAAAGCATAGGAAAAGAGGCAGAACGTCCACAATGATGCACTTGGCCAAAAAGGGCGTATGCGTTTTTTCCTGAATATATTCAGGAAAAAACGCATACGCCCTTTTTGGCCAACCAAGCAAGCTTGCAAAGGAAATCTGCACTACAATGAAGTCTCACTTCCCCCCGGTCAAAAGGGCCATCTGAAAAAAGTGTAAAATCCAGAAAGGCAGGACAGGCCATGGAGAACTGGGAGCCTTGTTATGCTGATGGGCGGGATGTAAATTGCCAACAGCCACTCGGGAGAAGTGTATGGTGTTTCCTGAAACATCTAAAAAACAAAGCAACAGAGCCTAGGGCACTTCCACTTATGGTCCTATAGCTTAGGGAAATTAAAATCAAAATGACACAGACACCCCAAAGGTTGGGACGGCTCTGTTTACAAGAACCTGGTTTACGGTACAAGTTCAATATCGCAGAAAGTGAAAAATGGATAAAGAATTTGTCGTACTTACGTACAATGCAGTATCACTCAGCAATAAAATCTATGTCATCAGGCCCGTAGCAGCATAATGAGTGGATTCAGGTATGATGATTCTAACTGAAATAAGTCACACAGAAAAAGAAACATCATAAGATATCACTAATACACGGAATGTAAACTTGGCTACACAGGAACTGAATTCCAAAACAGAACAGGGTCTCAAATTTAGAAACCCAACTTATGCTTGCTTAAGGGGAAAGGTGAGTTGGGGTGCTGCATAAAACCAGAGATTGAAATGAGCACAGATAAAGTTCCTTAAGCCAAATATGGAATAGACAAGAGCTACTCCTTGCTCAACGAAATGGATTCAACACCCCGTATTAAACACCTAAGAATATACCTGACTAGGAAGTATCTTAAAACCTATGGATTGCTATGTCTCTGAAAGAGAATCAAGCGTGTGTGCAGGGGCATAAACGCAGCAGTGATAGGATTGGAGAGGTTCGGTGAGCAAATGAAGACCCTTTGAAGTCATATTGCATGGTACCCATTCCACGGGTCTCAACTCTCCAGGTTTAAGGTATTCTTCCTTCAGCTAAAACATGCATGTGGAACCCAGAGTATGATCAACCGTGTGATCGGGAGACGTGTTCCAATATGTGTCAGTTTTCGTCCCCTGGTACTCGGGTGCAACATTCCAGACGCTTTACTAACACTCTCCCGACTTGGAGAGTCAGTGCCTTTAACCTCCTGTTTGGCCCAGTTTGCAATTTCTGCGGAAGATGAACAGGAATAGGGAGAACCAATGACAGACTAGCTGGAGGTGTCTGGACGGGCAAATTTAACTCTCATTTCCCACCAGGAAGAGGAATTAACCAAAGGCTCAGCATGCCGTGCCGGAACCAGATTAGGGCCTGAAGCAATCCTGCGGTGTTGCGGCCAGCTCACGAGAAAGCGAGTTGAAGAAAGGAGCTCAGGGGCACTGTAATTCACAAACCTGCAGAGTTATAAATGACAGCTATCGTCCAAAAATATACTGAAGTAAGGCTGCCAAGAGGACTTGAAAGCGGGGCAGAATTGCAGGAAACCGATTTCAGGAGGTAGACTGGAATTGCATTTAAAGCATAGGAAAAGAGGCAGAACGTCCACAATGATGCACTTGGCCAAAAAGGGCGTATGCGTTTTTTCCTGAATATATTCAGGAAAAAACGCATACGCCCTTTTTGGCCAACCAAGCAAGCTTGCAAAGGAAATCTGCACTACAATGAAGTCTCACTTCCCCCCGGTCAAAAGGGCCATCTGAAAAAAGTGTAAAATCCAGAAAGGCAGGACAGGCCATGGAGAACTGGGAGCCTTGTTATGCTGATGGGCGGGATGTAAATTGCCAACAGCCACTCGGGAGAAGTGTATGGTGTTTCCTGAAACATCTAAAAACAAAGCAACAGAGCCTAGGGCGCTTCCACTTATGGTCCTATAGCTTAGGGAAATTAAAATCAAAAAGACACAGCCACCCCAACGGTTGTGACGGCTCTGTTTACAAGAACCTGGTTTACGGTACAAGTTCAATATCGCAGAAAGTGAAAAATGGATAAAGAAGTTGTGGTACTTACGTACAATGCAATATCACTCAGCAATGAAATCTATGTCATCAGGCCCGTAGCAGCATAATGAGTGGATTCAGGTATGATGATTCTAACTGAAATAAGTCACACAGAAAAAGAAACATCATAAGATATCACTAATAAACGGAATGTAAACTTGGCTACACAGGAACTGAATTACAAAACAGAACAGGGTCTCAAATTTAGAAACCCAACTTATGCTTGCTTAAGGGGAAAGGTGAGTTGGGGTGCTGCATAAAACCAGAGATTGAAATGAGCACAGATAAAGTTCCTTAAGCCAAATATGGAATAGACAAGAGCTACTCCTTGCTCAACGAAATGGACTCAACACCCCATATTAAACGCCTACGAATGTAACTGACTAGGAAGTATCTTAAAACCTATGGATTGCTATGTCTCCGAAAGAGAATCAAGCGTGTGTACAGGGGCATAAACGCAGCAGTGATAGGACTGGAGAGGTTCGGTGAGCAAATGAAGACCCTTTGAAGTCATATTGCATGGTACCCATTCCACGGGTCTCAACTCTCCAGGTTTAAGGTATTCTTCCTTCAGCTAAAACATGCATGTGGAACCCAGAGTATGATCAACCGTGTGATCGGGAGACGTGTTCCAATATGTCTCAGTTTTCATCCCCTGGTACTCGGGTGCAACATTCCAGACGCTTTACTAACACTCTCCCGACTTGGAGAGTCAGTGCCTTTAACCTCCTGTTTGGCCCAGTTTGCAATTTCTGCGGAAGATGAACAGGAATAGGGAGAACCAATGACAGACTAGCTGGAGGTGTCTGGACGGGCAAATTTAACTCTCATTTCCCACCAGGAAGGGGAATTAACCAAAGGCTCAGCGTGCCGTGCCGGAACCAGATTAGGGCCTGAAGCAATCTTCCGGTGTTGCGGCGAGCTCACGAGAAAGCGAGTTGAAGAAAGGAGCTCAGGGGCACTGTAATTCACAAACCTGCAGAGTTATAAATGACAGCTATCGTCCAAAAATATACTGAAGTAAGGCTGCCAAGAGGACTTGAAAGCGGGGCAGAATTGCAGGAAACCGATTTCAGGAGGTAGACTGGATTTGCATTTAAAGCATAGGAAAAGAGGCAGAACGTCCACAATGATGCACTTGGCCAAAAAGGGCGTATGCGTTTTTTCCTGAATATATTCAGGAAAAAACGCATACGCCCTTTTTGGCCAACCAAGCAAGCTTGCAAAGGAAATCTGCACTACAATGAAGTCTCACTTCCCCCCGGTCAAAAGGGCCATCTGAAAAAAGTGTAAAATCCAGAAAGGCAGGACAGGCCATGGAGAACTGGGAGCCTTGTTATGCTGATGGGCGGGATGTAAATTGCCAACAGCCACTCGGGAGAAGTGTATGGTGTTTCCTGAAACATCTAAAAAACAAAGCAACAGAGCCTAGGGCGCTTCCACTTATGGTCCTATAGCTTAGGGAAATTAAAATCAAAAAGACACAGCCACCCCAAAGGTTGGGACGGCTCTGTTTACAAGAACCTGGTTTACGGTACAAGTTCAATATCGCAGAAAGTGAAAAATGGATAAAGAAGTTGTGGTACTTACGTACAATGCAGTATCACTCAGCAATGAAATCTATGTCATCAGGCCCGTAGCAGCATAATGAGTGGATTCAGGTATGATGATTCTAACTGAAATAAGTCACACAGAAAAAGAAACATCATAAGATATCACTAATACACGGAATGTAAACTTGGCTACACAGGAACTGAATTCCAAAACAGAACAGGGTCTCAAATTTAGAAACCCAACTTATGCTTGCTTAAGGGGAAAGGTGAGTTGGGGTGCTGCATAAAACCAGAGATTGAAATGAGCACAGATAAAGTTCCTTAAGCCAAATATGGAATAGACAAGAGCTACTCCTTGCTCAACGAAATGGATTCAACACCCCGTATTAAACACCTAAGAATATACCTGACTAGGAAGTATCTTAAAACCTATGGATTGCTATGTCTCTGAAAGAGAATCAAGCGTGTGTGCAGGGGCATAAACGCAGCAGTGATAGGATTGGAGAGGTTCGGTGAGCAAATGAAGACCCTTTGAAGTCATATTGCATGGTACCCATTCCACGGGTCTCAACTCTCCAGGTTTAAGGTATTCTTCCTTCAGCTAAAACATGCATGTGGAACCCAGAGTATGATCAACCGTGTGATCGGGAGACGTGTTCCAATATGTGTCAGTTTTCGTCCCCTGGTACTCGGGTGCAACATTCCAGACGCTTTACTAACACTCTCCCGACTTGGAGAGTCAGTGCCTTTAACCTCCTGTTTGGCCCAGTTTGCAATTTCTGCGGAAGATGAACAGGAATAGGGAGAACCAATGACAGACTAGCTGGAGGTGTCTGGACGGGCAAATTTAACTCTCATTTCGCACCAGGAAGAGGAATTCACCAAAGGCTCAGCATGCCGTGCCGGAACCAGATTAGGGCCTGAAGCAATCCTGCGGTGTTGCGGCCAGCTCACGAGAAAGCGAGTTGAAGAAAGGAGCTCAGGGGCACTGTAATTCACAAACCTGCAGAGTTATAAATGACAGCTATCGTCCAAAAATATACTGAAGTAAGGCTGCCAAGAGGACTTGAAAGTGGGGCAGAATTGCAGGAAACCGATTTCAGGAGGTAGACTGGAATTGCATTTAAAGCATAGGAAAAGAGGCAGAACGTCCACAATGATGCACTTGGCCAAAAAGGGCGTATGCGTTTTTTCCTGAATATATTCAGGAAAAAACGCATACGCCCTTTTTGGCCAACCAAGCAAGCTTGCAAAGGAAATCTGCACTACAATGAAGTCTCACTTCCCCCCGGTCAAAAGGGCCATCTGAAAAAAGTGTAAAATCCAGAAAGGCAGGACAGGCCATGGAGAACTGGGAGCCTTGTTATGCTGATGGGCGGGATGTCAATTGCCAACAGCCACTCGGGAGAAGTGTATGGTGTTTCCTGAAACATCTAAAAACAAAGCAACAGAGCCTAGGGCGCTTACACTTATGGTCCTATAGCTTAGGGAAATTAAAATCAAAAAGACACAGCCACCCCAACGGTTGTGACGGCTCTGTTTACAAGAACCTGGTTTACGGTACAAGTTCAATATCGCAGAAAGTGAAAAATGGATAACGAAGTTGTGGTACTTACGTACAATGCAATATCACTCAGCAATGAAATCTATGTCATCAGGCCCGTAGCAGCATACTGAGTGGATTCAGGTATGATGATTCTAACTGAAATAAGTCACACAGAAAAAGAAACATCATAAGATATCACTAATACACGGAATGTAAACTTGGCTACACAGGAACTGAATTACAAAACAGAACAGGGTCTCAAATTTAGAAACCCAACTTATGCTGGCTTAAGGGGAAAGGTGAGTTGGGGTGCTGCATAAAACCAGAGATTGAAATGAGCACAGATAAAGTTCCTTAAGCCAAATATGGAATAGACAAGAGCTACCCCTTGCTCAACGATATGGATTCAACACCCCATAATAAACACCTAAGAATATACCTGACTAGGAAGTATCTTAAAACCTATTGATGGCTATGTCTACAAAAGAGAATCAAGCGTGTGTGCAGGGGCATAAACGCAGCAGTGATAGGATTGGAGAGGTTCGGTGAGCAAATGAAGACCCTTTGAAGTCATATTGCATGGTACCCATTCCACGGGTCTCAACTCTCCAGGTTTAAGGTATTCTTCCTTCAGCTAAAACATGCATGTGGAACCCAGAGTATGATCAACCGTGTGATCGGGAGACGTGTTCCAATATGTCTCAGTTTTCGTCCCCAGGTACTCGGGTGCAACATTCCAGACACTTTACTATCACTCTCCTGACTTGGAGAGTCAGTGCCTTTACCTCCTGTTTGGCCCAGTTTGCAATTTCTGCAGAAGATAAACAGGAATAGGGAGAACCAATGAGAGACTAGCTGGAGGTGTCTGGACGGGCAAATTTAACTCTCATTTCCCACCAGGAAGAGGAATTAACCTAAGGCTCAGCGTTCCATGCCGGAACCAGATTAGGGCCTGAAGCAATACTGCGGTGTTGCGGCCAGCTCACTAGAAAGCGAGTTGAAGAAAAGAGCTCAGGGGCACTGTAATTCACAAACCTGCAGAGTTATAAATGACAGCTATCGTCCAAAAATATACTGAAGTAAGGCTGCCAAGAGGACTTGAAAGCGGGGCAGAATTGCAGGAAACCGATTTCAGGAGGTAGACTGGAATTGCATTTAAAGCATAGGAAAAGAGGCAGAACGTCCACAATGATGCACTTGGCCAAAAAGGGCGTATGCGTTTTTTCCTGAATATATTCAGGAAAAAACGCATACGCCCTTTTTGGCCAACCAAGCAAGCTTGCAAAGGAAATCTGCACTACAATGAAGTCTCACTTCCCCCCGGTCAAAAGGGCCATCTGAAAAAAGTGTAAAATCCAGAAAGGCAGGACAGGCCATGGAGAACTGGGAGCCTTGTTATGCTGATGGGCGCGATGTAAATTGCCAATAGCCACTAGGGAGATGTGTATGGTGTTTCCTGAAACATCTAAAAAACAAAGCAACAGAGCCTAGGGCACTTCCACTTATGGTCCTATAGCTTAGGGAAATTAAAATCAAAAGACACAGCCACCCCAAAGGTGGGGACGGCTCTGTTTACAAGAACCTGGTTTACGGTACAAGTTCAATATCGCAGAAAGTGAAAAATGGATAAAGAAGTTGTGGTACTTACGTACAATGCAATATCACTCAGCAATGAAATCTATGTCATCAGGCCCGTAGCAGCATAATGAGTGGATTCAGGTACGATGATTCTAACTGAAATAAGTCACACAGAAAAAGAAACGTCATAAGATATCACTAATACACGGAATGTAACCTTGGCTACACAGGAACTGAATTACAAAACATAACAGGGTCTCAAATTTAGAAAACCAACTTATGCTTGCTTAAGGGGAAAGGTGAGTTGGGGTGCTGCATAAAACCAGAGATTGAAATGAGCACAGATAAAGTTCCTTAAGCCAAATATGGAATAGACAAGAGGTACTCCTTGCTCAACGAAATGGACTCAACACCCCATATTAAATGCCTAAGAGTGTACCTGACTAGGAAGTATCTTAAAACCTATGGATTGCTATGTCTCTGAAAGAGAATCAAGTGTGTGTACAGGGGCATAAACGCAGCAGTGATAGGATTGGAGAGGTTCGGTGAGCAAATGAAGACCCTTTGAAGTCATATTGCATGGTACCCATTCCACGGGTCTCAACTCTCCAGGTTTAAGGTATTCTTCCTTCATCTAAAACATGCATGTGGAACCCAGAGTATGATCAACCGTGTGATCGGGAGACGTGTTCCAATATGTGTCAGTTTTCGTGCCCTGGTACTCGGGTGCAACATTCCAGACGCTTTACTAACACTCTCCCGACTTGGAGAGTCAGTGCCTTTAACCTCCTGTTTGGCCCAGTTTGCAATTTCTGCGGAAGATGAACAGGAATAGGGAGAACCAATGACAGACTAGCTGGAGGTGTCTGGACGGGCAAATTTAACTCTCATTTCCCACCAGGAAGAGGAATTAACCAAAGGCTCAGAGTGCCGTGCCGGAACCAGATTAGGGCCTGAAGCAATCCTGCGGTGTTGCGGCCAGCTCACGAGAAAGCGAGTTGAAGAAAGGAGCTCAGGGGCACTGTAATTCACAAACCTGCAGAGTTATAAATGACAGCTATCGTCCAAAAATATACTGAAGTAAGGCTGCCAAGAGGACTTGAAAGCGGGGCAGAATTGCAGGAAACCGATTTCAGGAGGTAGACTGGAATTGCATTTAAAGCATAGGAAAAGAGGCAGAACGTCCACAATGATGCACTTGGCCAAAAAGGGCGTATGCGTTTTTTCCTGAATATATTCAGGAAAAAACGCATACGCCCTTTTTGGCCAACCAAGCAAGCTTGCAAAGGAAATCTGCACTACAATGAAGTCTCACTTCCCCCCGGTCAAAAGGGCCATCTGAAAAAAGTGTAAAATCCAGAAAGGCAGGACAGGCCATGGAGAACTGGGAGCCTTGTTATGCTGATGGGCGGGATGTAAATTGCCAACAGCCACTCGGGAGAAGTGTATGGTGTTTCCTGAAACATCTAAAAACAAAGCAACAGAGCCTAGGGCGCTTCCACTTATGGTCCTATAGCTTAGGGAAATTAAAATCAAAAAGACACAGCCACCCCAACGGTTGGGACGGCTCTGTTTACAAGAACCTGGTTTACGGTACAAGTTCAATATCGCAGAAAGTGAAAAATGGATAAAGAAGTTGTGGTACTTACGTACAATGCAGTATCACTCAGCAATGAAATCTATGTCATCAGACCCGTAGCAGCATAATGAGTGGATTCAGGTATGATGATTCTAACTGAAATAAGTCACACAGAAAAAGAAACATCATAAGATATCACTAATACACGGAATGTAAACTTGGCTACACAGGAACTGAATTACAAAACAGAACAGGGTCTCAAATTTAGAAACCCAACTTATGCTTGCTTAAGGGGAAAGGTGAGTTGGGGTGCTGCATAAAACCAGAGATTGAAATGAGCACAGATAAAGTTCCTTAAGCCAAATATGGAATAGACAAGAGCTACTCCTTGCTCAACGAAATGGATTCAACACCCCGTATTAAACACCTAAGAATATACCTGACTAGGAAGTATCTTAAAACCTATGGATTGCTATGTCTCCGAAAGAGAATCAAGCGTGTGTGCAGGGGCATAAACGCAGCAGTGATAGGATTGGAGAGGTTCGGTGAGCAAATGAAGACCCTTTGAAGTCATATTGCATGGTACCCATTCCACGGGTCTCAACTCTCCAGGTTTAAGGTATTCTTCCTTCAGCTAAAACATGCATGTGGAACCCAGAGTATGATCAACTGTGTGATCGGGAGACGTGTTCCAATATGTGTCAGTTTTCGTCCCCTGGTACTCGGGTGCAACATTCCAGACGCTTTACTAACACTCTCCCGACTTGGAGAGTCAGTGCCTTTAACCTCCTGTTTGGCCCAGTTTGCAATTTCTGCGGAAGATGAACAGGAATAGGCAGAACCAATGACAGACTAGCTGGAGGTGTCTGGACGGGCAAATTTAACTCTCATTTCCCACCAGGAAGAGGAATTAACCAAAGGCTCCGCGTGCCGTGCCGGAACCAGATTAGGGCCTGAAGCAATCCTGCGGTGTTGCGGCCAGCTCACGAGAAAGCGAGTTGAAGAAAGGAGCTCAGGGGCACTGTAATTCACAAACCTGCAGAGTTATAAATGACAGCTATCGTCCAAAAATATACTGAAGTAAGGCTGCCAAGAGGACTTGAAAGCGGGGCAGAATTGCAGGAAACCGATTTCAGGAGGTAGACTGGAATTGCATTTAAAGCATAGGAAAAGAGGCAGAACGTCCACAATGATGCACTTGGCCAAAAAGGGCGTATGCGTTTTTTCCTGAATATATTCAGGAAAAAACGCATACGCCCTTTTTGGCCAACCAAGCAAGCTTGCAAAGGAAATCTGCACTACAATGAAGTCTCACTTCCCCCCGGTCAAAAGGGCCATCTGAAAAAAGTGTAAAATCCAGAAAGGCAGGACAGGCCATGGAGAACTGGGAGCCTTGTTATGCTGATGGGCGGGATGTCAATTGCCAACAGCCACTCGGGAGAAGTGTATGGTGTTTCCTGAAACATCTAAAAAACAAAGCAACAGAGCCTAGGGCGCTTCCACTTATGGTCCTATAGCTTAGGGAAATTAAAATCAAAAAGACACAGCCACCCCAACGGTTGGGACAGCTCTGTTTACAAGAACCTGGTTTACGGTACAAGTTCAATATCGCAGAAAGTGAAAAATGGATAAAGAAGTTGTGGTACTTACGTACAATGCAGTATCACTCAGCAATGAAATCTATGTCATCAGGCCCGTAGCAGCATAATGAGTGGATTCAGGTATGATGATTCTAACTGAAATAAGTCACACAGGAAAAGAAACATCATAAGATATCACTAATACACGGAATGTAAACTTGGCTACACAGGAACTGAATTACAAAACAGAACAGGGTCTCAAATTTAGAAACCCAACTTATGCTTGCTTAAGGGGAAAGGTGAGTTGGGGTGCTGCATAAAACCAGAGATTGAAATGAGCACAGATAAAGTTCCTTAAGCCAAATATGGAATAGACAAGAGCTACTCCTTGCTCAATGAAATGGACTCAACACCCCATATTAAATGCCTAAGAGTGTACCTGACTAGGAAGTATCTTAAAACCTATGGATTGCTATGTCTCTGAAAGAGAATCAAGTGTGTGTACAGGGGCATAAACGCAGCAGTGATAGGATTGGAGAGGTTCGGTGAGCAAATGAAGACCCTTTGAAGTCATATTGCATGGTACCCATTCCACGGGTCTCAACTCTCCAGGTTTAAGGTATTCTTCCTTCAGCTAAAACATGCATGTGGAACCCAGAGTATGATCAACTGTGTGATCGGGAGACGTGTTCCAATACGTCTCAGTTTTCGTCCCCTGGTACTCGGGTGCAACATTCCAGACGCTTTACTAACACTCTCCCGACTTGGAGAGTCAGTGCCTTTAACCTCCTGTTTGGCCCAGTTTGCAATTTCTGTGGAAGATGAACAGGAATAGGCAGAACCAATGACAGACTAGAGGGAGGTGTCTGGACGGGCAAATTTAACTCTCATTTCGCACCAGGAAGAGGAATTAACCAAAGGCTCAGCGTGCCGTGCTGGAACCAGATTAGGGCCTGAAGCCATCCTGCGGTGTTGCGACCAGCTCACGAGAAAGCGAGTTGAAGAAAGGAGCTCAGGGGCACTGTAATTCACAAACCTGCAGAGTTATAAATGACAGCTATCGTCCAAAAATATACTGAAGTAAGGCTGCCAAGAGGACTTGAAAGCGGGGCAGAATTGCAGGAAACCGATTTCAGGAGGTAGACTGGAATTGCATTTAAAGCATAGGAAAAGAGGCAGAACGTCCACAATGATGCACTTGGCCAAAAAGGGCGTATGCGTTTTTTCCTGAATATATTCAGGAAAAAACGCATACGCCCTTTTTGGCCAACCAAGCAAGCTTGCAAAGGAAATCTGCACTACAATGAAGTCTCACTTCCCCCCGGTCAAAAGGGCCATCTGAAAAAAGTGTAAAATCCAGAAAGGCAGGACAGGCCATGGAGAACTGGGAGCCTTGTTATGCTGATGGGCGGGATGTAAATTGCCAACAGCCACTCGGGAGAAGTGTATGGTGTTTCCTGAAACATCTAAAAACAAAGCAACAGAGCCTAGGGCACTTCCACTTATGGTCCTATAGCTTAGGGAAATTAAAATCAAAATGACACAGACACCCCAAAGGTTGGGACGGCTCTGTTTACAAGAACCTGGTTTACGGTACAAGTTCAATATCGCAGAAAGTGAAAAATGGATAAAGAAGTTGTGGTACTTACGTACAATGCAGTATCACTCAGCAATGAAATCTATGTCATCAGGCCCGTAGCAGCATAATGAGTGGATTCAGGTATGATGATTCTAACTGAAATAAGTCACACAGAAAAAGAAACATCATAAGATATCACTAATACACGGAATGTAAACTTGGCTACACAGGAACTGAATTCCAAAACAGAACAGGGTCTCAAATTTAGAAACCCAACTTATGCTTGCTTAAGGGGAAAGGTGAGTTGGGGTGCTGCATAAAACCAGAGATTGAAATGAGCACAGATAAAGTTCCTTAAGCCAAATATGGAATAGACAAGAGCTACTCCTTGCTCAACGAAATGGATTCAACACCCCGTATTAAACACCTAAGAATATACCTGACTAGGAAGTATCTTAAAACCTATGGATTGCTATGTCTCTGAAAGAGAATCAAGCGTGTGTGCAGGGGCATAAACGCAGCAGTGATAGGATTGGAGAGGTTCGGTGAGCAAATGAAGACCCTTTGAAGTCATATTGCATGGTACCCATTCCACGGGTCTCAACTCTCCAGGTTTAAGGTATTCTTCCTTCAGCTAAAACATGCATGTGGAACCCAGAGTATGATCAACCGTGTGATCGGGAGACGTGTTCCAATATGTGTCAGTTTTCGTCCCCTGGTACTCGGGTGCAACATTCCAGACGCTTTACTAACACTCTCCCGACTTGGAGAGTCAGTGCCTTTAACCTCCTGTTTGGCCCAGTTTGCAATTTCTGCGGAAGATGAACAGGAATAGGGAGAACCAATGACAGACTAGCTGGAGGTGTCTGGACGGGCAAATTTAACTCTCATTTCCCACCAGGAAGAGGAATTAACCAAAGGCTCAGCATGCCGTGCCGGAACCAGATTAGGGCCTGAAGCAATCCTGCGGTGTTGCGGCCAGCTCACGAGAAAGCGAGTTGAAGAAAGGAGCTCAGGGGCACTGTAATTCACAAACCTGCAGAGTTATAAATGACAGCTATCGTCCAAAAATATACTGAAGTAAGGCTGCCAAGAGGACTTGAAAGCGGGGCAGAATTGCAGGAAACCGATTTCAGGAGGTAGACTGGAATTGCATTTAAAGCATAGGAAAAGAGGCAGAACGTCCACAATGATGCACTTGGCCAAAAAGGGCGTATGCGTTTTTTCCTGAATATATTCAGGAAAAAACGCATACGCCCTTTTTGGCCAACCAAGCAAGCTTGCAAAGGAAATCTGCACTACAATGAAGTCTCACTTCCCCCCGGTCAAAAGGGCCATCTGAAAAAAGTGTAAAATCCAGAAAGGCAGGACAGGCCATGGAGAACTGGGAGCCTTGTTATGCTGATGGGCGGGATGTAAATTGCCAACAGCCACTCGGGAGAAGTGTATGGTGTTTCCTGAAACATCTAAAAACAAAGCAACAGAGCCTAGGGCGCTTCCACTTATGGTCCTATAGCTTAGGGAAATTAAAATCAAAAAGACACAGCCACCCCAACGGTTGTGACGGCTCTGTTTACAAGAACCTGGTTTACGGTACAAGTTCAATATCGCAGAAAGTGAAAAATGGATAAAGAAGTTGTGGTACTTACGTACAATGCAATATCACTCAGCAATGAAATCTATGTCATCAGGCCCGTAGCAGCATAATGAGTGGATTCAGGTATGATGATTCTAACTGAAATAAGTCACACAGAAAAAGAAACATCATAAGATATCACTAATAAACGGAATGTAAACTTGGCTACACAGGAACTGAATTACAAAACAGAACAGGGTCTCAAATTTAGAAACCCAACTTATGCTTGCTTAAGGGGAAAGGTGAGTTGGGGTGCTGCATAAAACCAGAGATTGAAATGAGCACAGATAAAGTTCCTTAAGCCAAATATGGAATAGACAAGAGCTACTCCTTGCTCAACGAAATGGACTCAACACCCCATATTAAACGCCTACGAATGTAACTGACTAGGAAGTATCTTAAAACCTATGGATTGCTATGTCTCCGAAAGAGAATCAAGCGTGTGTACAGGGGCATAAACGCAGCAGTGATAGGACTGGAGAGGTTCGGTGAGCAAATGAAGACCCTTTGAAGTCATATTGCATGGTACCCATTCCACGGGTCTCAACTCTCCAGGTTTAAGGTATTCTTCCTTCAGCTAAAACATGCATGTGGAACCCAGAGTATGATCAACCGTGTGATCGGGAGACGTGTTCCAATATGTCTCAGTTTTCATCCCCTGGTACTCGGGTGCAACATTCCAGACGCTTTACTAACACTCTCCCGACTTGGAGAGTCAGTGCCTTTAACCTCCTGTTTGGCCCAGTTTGCAATTTCTGCGGAAGATGAACAGGAATAGGGAGAACCAATGACAGACTAGCTGGAGGTGTCTGGACGGGCAAATTTAACTCTCATTTCCCACCAGGAAGGGGAATTAACCAAAGGCTCAGCGTGCCGTGCCGGAACCAGATTAGGGCCTGAAGCAATCTTCCGGTGTTGCGGCGAGCTCACGAGAAAGCGAGTTGAAGAAAGGAGCTCAGGGGCACTGTAATTCACAAACCTGCAGAGTTATAAATGACAGCTATCGTCCAAAAATATACTGAAGTAAGGCTGCCAAGAGGACTTGAAAGCGGGGCAGAATTGCAGGAAACCGATTTCAGGAGGTAGACTGGATTTGCATTTAAAGCATAGGAAAAGAGGCAGAACGTCCACAATGATGCACTTGGCCAAAAAGGGCGTATGCGTTTTTTCCTGAATATATTCAGGAAAAAACGCATACGCCCTTTTTGGCCAACCAAGCAAGCTTGCAAAGGAAATCTGCACTACAATGAAGTCTCACTTCCCCCCGGTCAAAAGGGCCATCTGAAAAAAGTGTAAAATCCAGAAAGGCAGGACAGGCCATGGAGAACTGGGAGCCTTGTTATGCTGATGGGCGGGATGTAAATTGCCAACAGCCACTCGGGAGAAGTGTATGGTGTTTCCTGAAACATCTAAAAAACAAAGCAACAGAGCCTAGGGCGCTTCCACTTATGGTCCTATAGCTTAGGGAAATTAAAATCAAAAAGACACAGCCACCCCAAAGGTTGGGACGGCTCTGTTTACAAGAACCTGGTTTACGGTACAAGTTCAATATCGCAGAAAGTGAAAAATGGATAAAGAAGTTGTGGTACTTACGTACAATGCAGTATCACTCAGCAATGAAATCTATGTCATCAGGCCCGTAGCAGCATAATGAGTGGATTCAGGTATGATGATTCTAACTGAAATAAGTCACACAGAAAAAGAAACATCATAAGATATCACTAATACACGGAATGTAAACTTGGCTACACAGGAACTGAATTCCAAAACAGAACAGGGTCTCAAATTTAGAAACCCAACTTATGCTTGCTTAAGGGGAAAGGTGAGTTGGGGTGCTGCATAAAACCAGAGATTGAAATGAGCACAGATAAAGTTCCTTAAGCCAAATATGGAATAGACAAGAGCTACTCCTTGCTCAACGAAATGGATTCAACACCCCGTATTAAACACCTAAGAATATACCTGACTAGGAAGTATCTTAAAACCTATGGATTGCTATGTCTCTGAAAGAGAATCAAGCGTGTGTGCAGGGGCATAAACGCAGCAGTGATAGGATTGGAGAGGTTCGGTGAGCAAATGAAGACCCTTTGAAGTCATATTGCATGGTACCCATTCCACGGGTCTCAACTCTCCAGGTTTAAGGTATTCTTCCTTCAGCTAAAACATGCATGTGGAACCCAGAGTATGATCAACCGTGTGATCGGGAGACGTGTTCCAATATGTGTCAGTTTTCGTCCCCTGGTACTCGGGTGCAACATTCCAGACGCTTTACTAACACTCTCCCGACTTGGAGAGTCAGTGCCTTTAACCTCCTGTTTGGCCCAGTTTGCAATTTCTGCGGAAGATGAACAGGAATAGGGAGAACCAATGACAGACTAGCTGGAGGTGTCTGGACGGGCAAATTTAACTCTCATTTCGCACCAGGAAGAGGAATTCACCAAAGGCTCAGCATGCCGTGCCGGAACCAGATTAGGGCCTGAAGCAATCCTGCGGTGTTGCGGCCAGCTCACGAGAAAGCGAGTTGAAGAAAGGAGCTCAGGGGCACTGTAATTCACAAACCTGCAGAGTTATAAATGACAGCTATCGTCCAAAAATATACTGAAGTAAGGCTGCCAAGAGGACTTGAAAGTGGGGCAGAATTGCAGGAAACCGATTTCAGGAGGTAGACTGGAATTGCATTTAAAGCATAGGAAAAGAGGCAGAACGTCCACAATGATGCACTTGGCCAAAAAGGGCGTATGCGTTTTTTCCTGAATATATTCAGGAAAAAACGCATACGCCCTTTTTGGCCAACCAAGCAAGCTTGCAAAGGAAATCTGCACTACAATGAAGTCTCACTTCCCCCCGGTCAAAAGGGCCATCTGAAAAAAGTGTAAAATCCAGAAAGGCAGGACAGGCCATGGAGAACTGGGAGCCTTGTTATGCTGATGGGCGGGATGTCAATTGCCAACAGCCACTCGGGAGAAGTGTATGGTGTTTCCTGAAACATCTAAAAACAAAGCAACAGAGCCTAGGGCGCTTACACTTATGGTCCTATAGCTTAGGGAAATTAAAATCAAAAAGACACAGCCACCCCAACGGTTGTGACGGCTCTGTTTACAAGAACCTGGTTTACGGTACAAGTTCAATATCGCAGAAAGTGAAAAATGGATAACGAAGTTGTGGTACTTACGTACAATGCAATATCACTCAGCAATGAAATCTATGTCATCAGGCCCGTAGCAGCATACTGAGTGGATTCAGGTATGATGATTCTAACTGAAATAAGTCACACAGAAAAAGAAACATCATAAGATATCACTAATACACGGAATGTAAACTTGGCTACACAGGAACTGAATTACAAAACAGAACAGGGTCTCAAATTTAGAAACCCAACTTATGCTGGCTTAAGGGGAAAGGTGAGTTGGGGTGCTGCATAAAACCAGAGATTGAAATGAGCACAGATAAAGTTCCTTAAGCCAAATATGGAATAGACAAGAGCTACCCCTTGCTCAACGATATGGATTCAACACCCCATAATAAACACCTAAGAATATACCTGACTAGGAAGTATCTTAAAACCTATTGATGGCTATGTCTACAAAAGAGAATCAAGCGTGTGTGCAGGGGCATAAACGCAGCAGTGATAGGATTGGAGAGGTTCGGTGAGCAAATGAAGACCCTTTGAAGTCATATTGCATGGTACCCATTCCACGGGTCTCAACTCTCCAGGTTTAAGGTATTCTTCCTTCAGCTAAAACATGCATGTGGAACCCAGAGTATGATCAACCGTGTGATCGGGAGACGTGTTCCAATATGTCTCAGTTTTCGTCCCCAGGTACTCGGGTGCAACATTCCAGACACTTTACTATCACTCTCCTGACTTGGAGAGTCAGTGCCTTTACCTCCTGTTTGGCCCAGTTTGCAATTTCTGCAGAAGATAAACAGGAATAGGGAGAACCAATGAGAGACTAGCTGGAGGTGTCTG
This sequence comes from Lagenorhynchus albirostris, assembly GCF_949774975.1. Taxonomy (NCBI): domain Eukaryota; kingdom Metazoa; phylum Chordata; class Mammalia; order Artiodactyla; family Delphinidae; genus Lagenorhynchus; species Lagenorhynchus albirostris. Next base: position 157,465 of record NW_026783620.1, on the reverse strand, counting down.
GACGGGCAAATTTAACTCTCATTTCCCACCAGGAAGAGGAATTAACCTAAGGCTCAGCGTTCCATGCCGGAACCAGATTAGGGCCTGAAGCAATACTGCGGTGTTGCGGCCAGCTCACTAGAAAGCGAGTTGAAGAAAAGAGCTCAGGGGCACTGTAATTCACAAACCTGCAGAGTTATAAATGACAGCTATCGTCCAAAAATATACTGAAGTAAGGCTGCCAAGAGGACTTGAAAGCGGGGCAGAATTGCAGGAAACCGATTTCAGGAGGTAGACTGGAATTGCATTTAAAGCATAGGAAAAGAGGCAGAACGTCCACAATGATGCACTTGGCCAAAAAGGGCGTATGCGTTTTTTCCTGAATATATTCAGGAAAAAACGCATACGCCCTTTTTGGCCAACCAAGCAAGCTTGCAAAGGAAATCTGCACTACAATGAAGTCTCACTTCCCCCCGGTCAAAAGGGCCATCTGAAAAAAGTGTAAAATCCAGAAAGGCAGGACAGGCCATGGAGAACTGGGAGCCTTGTTATGCTGATGGGCGCGATGTAAATTGCCAATAGCCACTAGGGAGATGTGTATGGTGTTTCCTGAAACATCTAAAAAACAAAGCAACAGAGCCTAGGGCACTTCCACTTATGGTCCTATAGCTTAGGGAAATTAAAATCAAAAGACACAGCCACCCCAAAGGTGGGGACGGCTCTGTTTACAAGAACCTGGTTTACGGTACAAGTTCAATATCGCAGAAAGTGAAAAATGGATAAAGAAGTTGTGGTACTTACGTACAATGCAATATCACTCAGCAATGAAATCTATGTCATCAGGCCCGTAGCAGCATAATGAGTGGATTCAGGTACGATGATTCTAACTGAAATAAGTCACACAGAAAAAGAAACGTCATAAGATATCACTAATACACGGAATGTAACCTTGGCTACACAGGAACTGAATTACAAAACATAACAGGGTCTCAAATTTAGAAAACCAACTTATGCTTCCTTAAGGGGAAAGGTGAGTTGGGGTGCTGCATAAAACCAGAGATTGAAATGAGCACAGATAAAGTTCCTTAAGCCAAATATGGAATAGACAAGAGGTACTCCTTGCTCAACGAAATGGACTCAACACCCCATATTAAATGCCTAAGAGTGTACCTGACTAGGAAGTATCTTAAAACCTATGGATTGCTATGTCTCTGAAAGAGAATCAAGTGTGTGTACAGGGGCATAAACGCAGCAGTGATAGGATTGGAGAGGTTCGGTGAGCAAATGAAGACCCTTTGAAGTCATATTGCATGGTACCCATTCCACGGGTCTCAACTCTCCAGGTTTAAGGTATTCTTCCTTCAGCTAAAACATGCATGTGGAACCCAGAGTATGATCAACCGTGTGATCGGGAGACGTGTTCCAATATGTGTCAGTTTTCGTGCCCTGGTACTCGGGTGCAACATTCCAGACGCTTTACTAACACTCTCCCGACTTGGAGAGTCAGTGCCTTTAACCTCCTGTTTGGCCCAGTTTGCAATTTCTGCGGAAGATGAACAGGAATAGGGAGAACCAATGACAGACTAGCTGGAGGTGTCTGGACGGGCAAATTTAACTCTCATTTCCCACCAGGAAGAGGAATTAACCAAAGGCTCAGAGTGCCGTGCCGGAACCAGATTAGGGCCTGAAGCAATCCTGCGGTGTTGCGGCCAGCTCACGAGAAAGCGAGTTGAAGAAAGGAGCTCAGGGGCACTGTAATTCACAAACCTGCAGAGTTATAAATGACAGCTATCGTCCAAAAATATACTGAAGTAAGGCTGCCAAGAGGACTTGAAAGCGGGGCAGAATTGCAGGAAACCGATTTCAGGAGGTAGACTGGAATTGCATTTAAAGCATAGGAAAAGAGGCAGAACGTCCACAATGATGCACTTGGCCAAAAAGGGCGTATGCGTTTTTTCCTGAATATATTCAGGAAAAAACGCATACGCCCTTTTTGGCCAACCAAGCAAGCTTGCAAAGGAAATCTGCACTACAATGAAGTCTCACTTCCCCCCGGTCAAAAGGGCCATCTGAAAAAAGTGTAAAATCCAGAAAGGCAGGACAGGCCATGGAGAACTGGGAGCCTTGTTATGCTGATGGGCGGGATGTCAATTGCCAACAGCCACTCGGGAGAAGTGTATGGTGTTTCCTGAAACATCTAAAAAACAAAGCAACAGAGCCTAGGGCGCTTCCACTTATGGTCCTATAGCTTAGGGAAATTAAAATCAAAAAGACACAGCCACCCCAACGGTTGGGACAGCTCTGTTTACAAGAACCTGGTTTACGGTACAAGTTCAATATCGCAGAAAGTGAAAAATGGATAAAGAAGTTGTGGTACTTACGTACAATGCAGTATCACTCAGCAATGAAATCTATGTCATCAGGCCCGTAGCAGCATAATGAGTGGATTCAGGTATGATGATTCTAACTGAAATAAGTCACACAGGAAAAGAAACATCATAAGATATCACTAATACACGGAATGTAAACTTGGCTACACAGGAACTGAATTACAAAACAGAATAGGGTCTCAAATTTAGAAACCCAACTTATGCTTGCTTAAGGGGAAAGGTGAGTTGGGGTGCTGCATAAAACCAGAGATTGAAATGAGCACAGATAAAGTTCCTTAAGCCAAATATGGAATAGACAAGAGCTACTCCTTGCTCAACGAAATGGATTCAACACCCCATATTAAACACCTAAGAATATACCTGACTAGGAAGTATCTTAAAACCTATGGATTGCTATGTCTCCGAAAGAGAATCAAGCGTGTGTTCAGGGGCATAAACGCAGCAGTGATAGGATTGGAGAGGTTCGGTGAGCAAATGAAGACCCTTTGAAGTCATATTGCATGGTACCCATTCCACGGGTCTCAACTCTCCAGGTTTAAGGTATTCTTCCTTCAGCTAAAACATGCATGTGGAACCCAGAGTATGATCAACCGTGTGATCGGGAGACGTGTTCCAATATGTGTCAGTTTTCGTCCCCTGGTACTCGGGTGCAACATTCCAGACGCTTTACTAACACTCTCCCGACTTGGAGAGTCAGTGCCTTTAACCTCCTGTTTGGCCCAGTTTGCAATTTCTGCGGAAGATGAACAGGAATAGGGAGAACCAATGACAGACTAGCTGGAGGTGTCTGGACGGGCAAATTTAACTCTCATTTCGCACCAGGAAGAGGAATTAACCAAAGGCTCAGCATGCCGTGCCGGAACCAGATTAGGGCCTGAAGCAATCCTGCGGTGTTGCGGCCAGCTCACGAGAAAGCGAGTTGAAGAAAGGAGCTCAGGGGCACTGTAATTCACAAACCTGCAGAGGTATAAATGACAGCTATCGTCCAAAAATATACTGAAGTAAGGCTGCCAAGAGGACTTGAAAGCGGGGCAGAATTGCAGGAAACCGATTTCAGGAGGTAGACTGGAATTGCATTTAAAGCATAGGAAAAGAGGCAGAACGTCCACAATGATGCACTTGGCCAAAAAGGGCGTATGCGTTTTTTCCTGAATATATTCAGGAAAAAACGCATACGCCCTTTTTGGCCAACCAAGCAAGCTTGCAAAGGAAATCTGCACTACAATGAAGTCTCACTTCCCCCCGGTCAAAAGGGCCATCTGAAAAAAGTGTAAAATCCAGAAAGGCAGGACAGGCCATGGAGAACTGGGAGCCTTGTTATGCTGATGGGCGGGATGTCAATTGCCAACAGCCACTCGGGAGAAGTGTATGGTGTTTCCTGAAACATCTAAAAAACAAAGCAACAGAGCCTAGGGCGCTTCCACTTATGGTCCTATAGCTTAGGGAAATTAAAATCAAAAAGACACAGCCACCCCAACGGTTGGGACGGCTCTGTTTACAAGAACCTGGTTTACGGTACAAGTTCAATATCGCAGAAAGTGAAAAATGGATAAAGAAGTTGTGGTACTTACGTACAATGCAGTATCACTCAGCAATGAAATCTATGTCATCAGGCCCGTAGCAGCATAATGAGTGGATTCAGGTATGATGATTCTAACTGAAATAAGTCACACAGGAAAAGAAACATCATAAGATATCACTAATACACGGAATGTAAACTTGGCTACACAGGAACTGAATTACAAAACAGAATAGGGTCTCAAATTTAGAAACCCAACTTATGCTTGCTTAAGGGGAAAGGTGAGTTGGGGTGCTGCATAAAACCAGAGATTGAAATGAGCACAGATAAAGTTCCTTAAGCCAAATATGGAATAGACAAGAGCTACTCCTTGCTCAACGAAATGGATTCAACACCCCATATTAAACACCTAAGAATATACCTGACTAGGAAGTATCTTAAAACCTATGGATTGCTATGTCTCCGAAAGAGAATCAAGCGTGTGTGCAGGGGCATAAACGCAGCAGTGATAGGATTGGAGAGGTTCGGTGAGCAAATGAAGACCCTTTGAAGTCATATTGCATGGTACCCATTCCACGGGTCTCAACTCTCCAGGTTTAAGGTATTCTTCCTTCAGCTAAAACATGCATGTGGAACCCAGAGTATGATCAACCGTGTGATCGGGAGACGTGTTCCAATATGTGTCAGTTTTCGTCCCCTGGTACTCGGGTGCAACATTCCAGACGCTTTACTAACACTCTCCCGACTTGGAGAGTCAGTGCCTTTAACCTCCTGTTTGGCCCAGTTTGCAATTTCTGCGGAAGATGAACAGGAATAGGGAGAACCAATGACAGACTAGCTGGAGGTGTCTGGACGGGCAAATTTAACTCTCATTTCGCACCAGGAAGAGGAATTAACCAAAGGCTCAGCATGCCGTGCCGGAACCAGATTAGGGCCTGAAGCAATCCTGCGGTGTTGCGGCCAGCTCACGAGAAAGCGAGTTGAAGAAAGGAGCTCAGGGGCACTGTAATTCACAAACCTGCAGAGGTATAAATGACAGCTATCGTCCAAAAATATACTGAAGTAAGGCTGCCAAGAGGACTTGAAAGCGGGGCAGAATTGCAGGAAACCAATTTCAGGAGGTAGACTGGAATTGCATTTAAAGCATAGGAAAAGAGGCAGAACGTCCACAATGATGCACTTGGCCAAAAAGGGCGTATGCGTTTTTTCCTGAATATATTCAGGAAAAAACGCATACGCCCTTTTTGGCCAACCAAGCAAGCTTGCAAAGGAAATCTGCACTACAATGAAGTCTCACTTCCCCCCCGTCAAAAGGGCCATCTGAAAAAAGTGTAAAATCCAGAAAGGCAGGACAGGCCATGGAGAACTGGGAGCCTTGTTATGCTGATGGGCGGGATGTAAATTGCCAACAGCCACTCAGGAGAAGTGTATGGTGTTTCCTGAAACATCTAAAAAACAAAGCAACAGAGCCTAGGGCGCTTCCACTTATGGTCCTATAGCTTAGGGAAATTAAAATCAAAAAGACACAGCCACCCCAACGGTTGGGACGGCTCTGTTTACAAGAACCTGGTTTACGGTACAAGTTCAATATCGCAGAAAGTGAAAAATGGATAAAGAAGTTGTGGTACTTACGTACAATGCAGTATCACTCAGCAATGAAATCTATGTCATCAGGCCCGTAGCAGCATAATGAGTGGATTCAGGTATGATGATTCTAACTGAAATAAGTCACACAGAAAAAGAAACATCATAAGATATCACTAATACACGGAATGTAAACTTGGCTACACAGGAACTGAATTCCAAAACAGAACAGGGTCTCAAATTTAGAAACCCAACTTATGCTTGCTTAAGGGGAAAGGTGAGTTGGGGTGCTGCATAAAACCAGAGATTGAAATGAGCACAGATAAAGTTCCTTAAGCCAAATATGGAATAGACAAGAGCTACTCCTTGCTCAACGAAATGGATTCAACACCCCGTATTAAACACCTAAGAATATACCTGACTAGGAAGTATCTTAAAACCTATGGATTGCTATGTCTCCGAAAGAGAATCAAGCGTGTGTGCAGGGGCATAAACGCAGCAGTGATAGGATTGGAGAGGTTCGGTGAGCAAATGAAGACCCTTTGAAGTCATATTGCATGGTACCCATTCCACGGGTCTCAACTCTCCAGGTTTAAGGTATTCTTCCTTCAGCTAAAACATGCATGTGGAACCCAGAGTATGATCAACCGTGTGATCGGGAGACGTGTTCCAATATGTCTCAGTTTTCGTCCCCTGGTACTCGGGTGCAACATTCCAGACGCTTTACTAACACTCTCCCGACTTGGAGAGTCAGTGCCTTTAACCTCCTGTTTGGCCCAGTTTGCAATTTCTGCGGAAGATGAACAGGAATAGGGAGGACCAATGACAGACTAGCTGGAGGTGTCTGGACGGGCAAATTTAACTCTAATTTCGCACCAGGAAGAGGAATTAACCAAAGGCTCAGCATGCCGTGCCGGAACCAGATTAGGGCCTGAAGCACTCCTGCGGTGTTGCGGCCAGCTCACGAGAAAGCGAGTTGAAGAAAGGAGCTCAGGGGCACTGTAATTCACAAACCTGCAGAGTTATAAATGACAGCTATCGTCCAAAAATATACTGAAGTAAGGCTGCCAAGAGGACTTGAAAGCGGGGCAGAATTGCAGGAAACCGATTTCAGGAGGTAGACTGGAATTGCATTTAAAGCATAGGAAAAGAGGCAGAACGTCCACAATGATGCACTTGGCCAAAAAGGGCGTATGCGTTTTTTCCTGAATATATTCAGGAAAAAACGCATACGCCCTTTTTGGCCAACCAAGCAAGCTTGCAAAGGAAATCTGCACTACAATGAAGTCTCACTTCCCCCCGGTCAAAAGGGCCATCTGAAAAAAGTGTAAAATCCAGAAAGGCAGGACAGGCCATGGAGAACTGGGAGCCTTGTTATGCTGATGGGCGGGATGTAAATTGCCAACAGCCACTCAGGAGAAGTGTATGGTGTTTCCTGAAACATCTAAAAAACAAAGCAACAGAGCCTAGGGCGCTTCCACTTATGGTCCTATAGCTTAGGGAAATTAAAATCAAAAAGACACAGCCACCCCAACGGTTGGGACGGCTCTGTTTACAAGAACCTGGTTTACGGTACAAGTTCAATATCGCAGAAAGTGAAAAATGGATAAAGAAGTTGTGGTACTTACGTACAATGCAGTATCACTCAGCAATGAAATCTATGTCATCAGGCCCGTAGCAGCATAATGAGTGGATTCAGGTATGATGATTCTAACTGAAATAAGTCACACAGAAAAAGAAACATCATAAGATATCACTAATACACGGAATGTAAACTTGGCTACACAGGAACTGAATTACAAAACAGAACAGGGTCTCAAATTTAGAAAACCAACTTATGCTTGCTTAAGGGGAAAGGTGAGTTGGGGTGCTGCATAAAACCAGAGATTGAAATGAGCACAGATAAAGTTCCTTAAGCCAAATATGGAATAGACAAGAGCTACTCCTTGCTCAACGAAATGGATTCAACACCCCGTATTAAACACCTAAGAATATACCTGACTAGGAAGTATCTTAAAACCTATGGATTGCTATGTCTCCGAAAGAGAATCAAGCGTGTGTACAGGGGCATAAACGCAGCAGTGATAGGACTGGAGAGGTTCGGTGAGCAAATGAAGACCCTTTGAAGTCATATTGCATGGTACCCATTCCACGGGTCTCAACTCTCCAGGTTTAAGGTATTCTTCCTTCAGCTAAAACATGCATGTGGAACCCAGAGTATGATCAACCGTGTGATCGGGAGACGTGTTCCAATATGTGTCAGTTTTCGTCCCCTGGTACTCGGGTGCAACATTCCAGACGCTTTACTAACACTCTCCCGACTTGGAGAGTCAGTGCCTTTAACCTCCTGTTTGGCCCAGTTTGCAATTTCTGCGGAAGATGAACAGGAATAGGGAGAACCAATGACAGACTAGCTGGAGGTGTCTGGACGGGCAAATTTAACTCTCATTTCCCACCAGGAAGAGGAATTAACCAAAGGCTCAGCGTGCCGTGCCGGAACCAGATTAGGGCCTGAAGCAATCCTGCGGTGTTGCGGCCAGCTCACGAGAAAGCGAGTTGAAGAAAGGAGCTCAGGGGCACTGTAATTCACAAACCTGCAGAGTTATAAATGACAGCTATCGTCCAAAAATATACTGAAGTAAGGCTGCCAAGAGGACTTGAAAGTGGGGCAGAATTGCAGGAAACCGATTTCAGGAGGTAGACTGGAATTGCATTTAAAGCATAGGAAAAGAGGCAGAACGTCCACAATGATGCACTTGGCCAAAAAGGGCGTATGCGTTTTTTCCTGATTCAGGAAAAAACGCATACGCCCTTTTTGGCCAACCAAGCAAGCTTGCAAAGGAAATCTGCACTACAATGAAGTCTCACTTCCCCCCGGTCAAAAGGGCCATCTGAAAAAAGTGTAAAATCCAGAAAGGCAGGACAGGCCATGGAGAACTGGGAGCCTTGTTATGCTGATGGGCGGGATGTAAATTGCCAACAGCCACTCGGGAGAAGTGTATGGTGTTTCCTGAAACATCTAAAAAACAAAGCAACAGAGCCTAGGGCACTTCCACTTATGGTCCTATAGCTTAGGGAAATTAAAATCAAAAAGACACAGCCACCCCAAAGGTTGGGACGGCTCTGTTTACAAGAACCTGGTTTACGGTACAAGTTCAATATCGCAGAAAGTGAAAAATGGATAAAGAAGTTGTGGTACTTACGTACAATGCAATATCACTCAGCAATGAAATCTATGTCATCAGGCCCGTAGCAGCATAATGAGTGGATTCAGGTACGATGATTCTAACTGAAATAAGTCACACAGAAAAAGAAACATCATAAGATATCACTAATACACGGAATGTAACCTTGGCTACACAGGAACTGAATTACAAAACAGAACAGGGTCTCAAATTTAGAAACCCAACTTATGCTTGCTTAAGAGGAAAGGTGAGTTGGGGTGCTGCATAAAACCAGAGATTGAAATGAGCACAGATAAAGTTCCTTAAGCCAAATATGGAATAGACAAGAGCTACTCCTTGCTCAACGAAATGGACTCAACACCCCATATTAAATGCCTAAGAGTGTACCTGACTAGGAAGTATCTTAAAACCTATGGATTGCTATGTCTCTGAAAGAGAATCAAGTGTGTGTACAGGGGCATAAACGCAGCAGTGATAGGATTGGAGAGGTTCGGTGAGCAAATGAAGACCCTTTGAAGTCATATTGCATGGTACCCATTCCACGGGTCTCAACTCTCCAGGTTTAAGGTATTCTTCCTTCAGCTAAAACATGCATGTGGAACCCAGAGTATGATCAACCGTGTGATCGGGAGACGTGTTCCAATATGTCTCAGTTTTCGTCCCCTGGTACTCGGGTGAACATTCCAGACGCTTTACTAACACTCTCCCGACTTGGAGAGTCAGTGCCTTTAACCTCCTGTTTGGCCCAGTTTGCAATTTCTGCGGAAGATGAACAGGAATAGGGAGAACCAATGACAGACTAGCTGGAGGTGTCTGGACGGGCAAATTTAACTCTCATTTCCCACCAGGAAGAGGAATTAACCAAAGGCTCAGCGTGCCGTGCCGGAACCAGATTAGGGCCTGAAGCCATCCTGCGGTGTTGCGGCCAGCTCACGAGAAAGCGAGTTGAAGAAAGGAGCTCAGGGGCACTGTAATTCACAAACCTGCAGAGTTATAAATGACAGCTATCGTCCAAAAATATACTGAAGTAAGGCTGCCAAGAGGACTTGAAAGCGGGGCAGAATTGCAGGAAACCGATTTCAGGAGGTAGACTGGAATTGCATTTAAAGCATAGGAAAAGAGGCAGAACGTCCACAATGATGCACTTGGCCAAAAAGGGCGTATGCGTTTTTTCCTGAATATATTCAGGAAAAAACGCATACGCCCTTTTTGGCCAACCAAGCAAGCTTGCAAAGGAAATCTGCACTACAATGAAGTCTCACTTCCCCCCGGTCAAAAGGGCCATCTGAATAAAGTGTAAAATCCAGAAAGGCAGGACAGGCCATGGAGAACTGGGAGCCTTGTTATGCTGATGGGCGGGATGTAAATTGCCAACAGCCACTCGGGAGAAGTGTATGGTGTTTCCTGAAACATCTAAAAAACAAAGCAACAGAGCCTAGGGCACTTCCACTTATGGTCCTATAGCTTAGGGAAATTAAAATCAAAAAGACACAGCCACCCCAAAGGTTGGGACGGCTCTGTTTACAAGAACCTGGTTTACGGTACAAGTTCAATATCGCAGAAAGTGAAAAATGGATAAAGAAGTTGTGGTACTTACGTACAATGCAGTATCACTCAGCAATGAAATCTATGTCATCAGGCCCGTAGCAGCATAATGAGTGGATTCAGGTACGATGATTCTAACTGAAATAAGTCACACAGAAAAAGAAACATCATAAGATATCACTAATACACGGAATGTAAACTTGGCTACACAGGAACTGAATTACAAAACAGAACAGGGTCTCAAATTTAGAAAACCAACTTATGCTTGCTTAAGGGGAAAGGTGAGTTGGGGTGCTGCATAAAACCAGAGATTGAAATGAGCACAGATAAAGTTCCTTAAGCCAAATATGGAATAGACAAGAGCTACTCCTTGCTCAACGAAATGGATTCAACACCCCGTATTAAACACCTAAGAATATACCTGACTAGGAAGTATCTTAAAACCTATGGATTGCTATGTCTCCGAAAGAGAATCAAGCGTGTGTACAGGGGCATAAACGCAGCAGTGATAGGACTGGAGAGATTCGGTGAGCAAATGAAGACCCTTTGAAGTCATATTGCATGGTACCCATTCCACGGGTCTCAACTCTCCAGGTTTAAGGTATTCTTCCTTCAGCTAAAACATGCATGTGGAACCCAGAGTATGATCAACCGTGTGATCTGGAGACGTGTTCCAATATGTGTCAGTTTTCGTCCCCTGGTACTCGGGTGCAACATTCCAGACGCTTTACTAACACTCTCCCGACTTGGAGAGTCAGTGCCTTTAACCTCCTGTTTGGCCCAGTTTGCAATTTCTGCGGAAGATGAACAGGAATAGGGAGAACCAATGAGAGACTAGCTGGAGGTGTCTGGACGGGCAAATTTAACTCTCATTTCCCACCAGGAAGAGGAATTAACCAAAGGCTCAGCGTGCCGTGCCGGAACCAGATTAGGGCCTGAAGCAATCCTGCGGTGTTGCGGCCAGCTCACGAGAAAGCGAGTTGAAGAAAGGAGCTCAGGGGCACTGTAATTCACAAACCTGCAGAGTTATAAATGACAGCTATCGTCCAAAAATATACTGAAGTAAGGCTGCCAAGAGGACTTGAAAGCGGGGCAGAATTGCAGGAAACCGATTTCAGGAGGTAGACTGGAATTGCATTTAAAGCATAGGAAAAGAGGCAGAACGTCCACAATGATGCACTTGGCCAAAAAGGGCGTATGCGTTTTTTCCTGATTCAGGAAAAAACGCATACGCCCTTTTTGGCCAACCAAGCAAGCTTGCAAAGGAAATCTGCACTACAATGAAGTCTCACTTCCCCCCGGTCAAAAGGGCCATCTGAAAAAAGTGTAAAATCCAGAAAGGCAGGACAGGCCATGGAGAACTGGGAGCCTTGTTATGCTGATGGGCGGGATGTAAATTGCCAACAGCCACTCGGGAGAAGTGTATGGTGTTTCCTGAAACATCTAAAAAACAAAGCAACAGAGCCTAGGGCACTTCCACTTATGGTCCTATAGCTTAGGGAAATTAAAATCAAAAAGACACAGCCACCCCAAAGGTTGGGACGGCTCTGTTTACAAGAACCTGGTTTACGGTACAAGTTCAATATCGCAGAAAGTGAAAAATGGATAAAGAAGTTGTGGTACTTACGTACAATGCAATATCACTCAGCAATGAAATCTATGTCATCAGGCCCGTAGCAGCATAATGAGTGGATTCAGGTACGATGATTCTAACTGAAATAAGTCACACAGAAAAAGAAACATCATAAGATATCACTAATACACGGAATGTAACCTTGGCTACACAGGAACTGAATTACAAAACAGAACAGGGTCTCAAATTTAGAAACCCAACTTATGCTTGCTTAAGGGGAAAGGTGAGTTGGGGTGCTGCATAAAACCAGAGATTGAAATGAGCACAGATAAAGTTCCTTAAGCCAAATATGGAATAGACAAGAGCTACTCCTTGCTCAACGAAATGGACTCAACACCCCATATTAAATGCCTAAGAGTGTACCTGACTAGGAAGTATCTTAAAACCTATGGATTGCTATGTCTCTGAAAGAGAATCAAGTGTGTGTACAGGGGCATAAACGCAGCAGTGATAGGATTGGAGAGGTTCGGTGAGCAAATGAAGACCCTTTGAAGTCATATTGCATGGTACCCATTCCACGGGTCTCAACTCTCCAGGTTTAAGGTATTCTTCCTTCAGCTAAAACATGCATGTGGAACCCAGAGTATGATCAACCGTGTGATCGGGAGACGTGTTCCAATATGTCTCAGTTTTCGTCCCCTGGTACTCGGGTGCAACATTCCAGACACTTTACTAACACTCTCCCGACTTGGAGAGTCAGTGCCTTTAACCTCCTGTTTGGCCCAGTTTGCAATTTCTGCGGAAGATGAACAGGAATAGGGAGAACCAATGACAGACTAGCTGGAGGTGTCTGGACGGGCAAATTTAACTCTCATTTCCCACCAGGAAGAGGAATTAACCAAAGGCTCAGCGTGCCGTGCCGGAACCAGATTAGGGCCTGAAGCCATCCTGCGGTGTTGCGGCCAGCTCACGAGAAAGCGAGTTGAAGAAAGGAGCTCAGGGGCACTGTAATTCACAAACCTGCAGAGTTATAAATGACAGCTATCGTCCAAAAATATACTGAAGTAAGGCTGCCAAGAGGACTTGAAAGCGGGGCAGAATTGCAGGAAACCGATTTCAGGAGGTAGACTGGAATTGCATTTAAAGCATAGGAAAAGAGGCAGAACGTCCACAATGATGCACTTGGCCAAAAAGGGCGTATGCGTTTTTTCCTGAATATATTCAGGAAAAAACGCATACGCCCTTTTTGGCCAACCAAGCAAGCTTGCAAAGGAAATCTGCACTACAATGAAGTCTCACTTCCCCCCGGTCAAAAGGGCCATCTGAATAAAGTGTAAAATCCAGAAAGGCAGGACAGGCCATGGAGAACTGGGAGCCTTGTTATGCTGATGGGCGGGATGTAAATTGCCAACAGCCACTCGGGAGAAGTGTATGGTGTTTCCTGAAACATCTAAAAAACAAAGCAACAGAGCCTAGGGCACTTCCACTTATGGTCCTATAGCTTAGGGAAATTAAAATCAAAAAGACACAGCCACCCCAAAGGTTGGGACGGCTCTGTTTACAAGAACCTGGTTTACGGTACAAGTTCAATATCGCAGAAAGTGAAAAATGGATAAAGAAGTTGTGGTACTTACGTACAATGCAGTATCACTCAGCAATGAAATCTATGTCATCAGGCCCGTAGCAGCATAATGAGTGGATTCAGGTACGATGATTCTAACTGAAATAAGTCACACAGAAAAAGAAACATCATAAGATATCACTAATACACGGAATGTAAACTTGGCTACACAGGAACTGAATTACAAAACAGAACAGGGTCTCAAATTTAGAAAACCAACTTATGCTTGCTTAAGGGGAAAGGTGAGTTGGGGTGCTGCATAAAACCAGAGATTGAAATGAGCACAGATAAAGTTCCTTAAGCCAAATATGGAATAGACAAGAGCTACTCCTTGCTCAACGAAATGGACTCAACACCCCATATTAAATGCCTAAGAGTGTACCTGACTAGGAAGTATCTTAAAACCTATGGATTGCTATGTCTCTGAAAGAGAATCAAGTGTGTGTACAGGGGCATAAACGCAGCAGTGATAGGATTGGAGAGGTTCGGTGAGCAAATGAAGACCCTTTGAAGTCATATTGCATGGTACCCATTCCACGGGTCTCAACTCTCCAGGTTTAAGGTATTCTTCCTTCAGCTAAAACATGCATGTGGAACCCAGAGTATGATCAACCGTGTGATCGGGAGACGTGTTCCAATATGTGTCAGTTTTCGTCCCCTGGTACTCGGGTGCAACATTCCAGACGCTTTACTAACACTCTCCCGACTTGGAGAGTCAGTGCCTTTAACCTCCTGTTTGGCCCAGTTTGCAATTTCTGCGGAAGATGAACAGGAATAGGGAGAACCAATGACAGACTAGCTGGAGGTGTGTGGACGGGCAAATTTAACTCTCATTTCCCACCAGGAAGAGGAATTAACCAAAGGCTCAGCGTGCCGTGCCGGAACCAGATTAGGGCCTGAAGCCATCCTGCGGTGTTGCGGCCAGCTCACGAGAAAGCGAGTTGAAGAAAGGAGCTCAGGGGCACTGTAATTCACAAACCTGCAGAGTTATAAATGACAGCTATCGTCCAAAAATATACTGAAGTAAGGCTGCCAAGAGGACTTGAAAGCGGGGCAGAATTGCAGGAAACCGATTTCAGGAGGTAGACTGGAATTGCATTTAAAGCATAGGAAAAGAGGCAGAACGTCCACAATGATGCACTTGGCCAAAAAGGGCGTATGCGTTTTTTCCTGAATATATTCAGGAAAAAACGCATACGCCCTTTTTGGCCAACCAAGCAAGCTTGCAAAGGAAATCTGCACTACAATGAAGTCTCACTTCCCCCCGGTCAAAAGGGCCATCTGAATAAAGTGTAAAATCCAGAAAGGCAGGACAGGCCATGGAGAACTGGGAGCCTTGTTATGCTGATGGGCGGGATGTAAATTGCCAACAGCCACTCGGGAGAAGTGTATGGTGTTTCCTGAAACATCTAAAAAACAAAGCAACAGAGCCTAGGGCACTTCCACTTATGGTCCTATAGCTTAGGGAAATTAAAATCAAAAAGACACAGCCACCCCAAAGGTTGGGACGGCTCTGTTTACAAGAACCTGGTTTACGGTACAAGTTCAATATCGCAGAAAGTGAAAAATGGATAAAGAAGTTGTGGTACTTACGTACAATGCAGTATCACTCAGCAATGAAATCTATGTCATCAGGCCCGTAGCAGCATAATGAGTGGATTCAGGTACGATGATTCTAACTGAAATAAGTCACACAGAAAAAGAAACATCATAAGATATCACTAATACACGGAATGTAAACTTGGCTACACAGGAACTGAATTACAAAACAGAACAGGGTCTCAAATTTAGAAACCCAACTTATGCTTGCTTAAGGGGAAAGGTGAGTTGGGGTGCTGCATAAAACCAGAGATTGAAATGAGCACAGATAAAGTTCCTTAAGCCAAATATGGAATAGACAAGAGCTACTCCTTGCTCAACGAAATGGACTCAACACCCCATATTAAATGCCTAAGAGTGTACCTGACTAGGAAGTATCTTAAAACCTATGGATTGCTATGTCTCTGAAAGAGAATCAAGTGTGTGTACAGGGGCATAAACGCAGCAGTGATAGGACTGGAGAGGTTCGGTGAGCAAATGAAGACCCTTTGAAGTCATATTGCATGGTACCCATTCCACGGGTCTCAACTCTCCAGGTTTAAGGTATTCTTCCTTCAGCTAAAACATGCATGTGGAACCCAGAGTATGATCAACCGTGTGATCGGGAGACGTGTTCCAATATGTGTCAGTTTTCGTCCCCTGGTACTCGGGTGCAACATTCCAGACGCTTTACTAACACTCTCCCGACTTGGAGAGTCAGTGCCTTTAACCTCCTGTTTGGCCCAGTTTGCAATTTCTGCGGAAGATGAACAGGAATAGGGAGAACCAATGACAGACTAGCTGGAGGTGTGTGGACGGGCAAATTTAACTCTCATTTCCCACCAGGAAGAGGAATTAACCAAAGGCTCAGCGTGCCGTGCCGGAACCAGATTAGGGCCTGAAGCCATCCTGCGGTGTTGCGGCCAGCTCACGAGAAAGCGAGTTGAAGAAAGGAGCTCAGGGGCACTGTAATTCACAAACCTGCAGAGTTATAAATGACAGCTATCGTCCAAAAATATACTGAAGTAAGGCTGCCAAGAGGACTTGAAAGCGGGGCAGAATTGCAGGAAACCGATTTCAGGAGGTAGACTGGAATTGCATTTAAAGCATAGGAAAAGAGGCAGAACGTCCACAATGATGCACTTGGCCAAAAAGGGCGTATGCGTTTTTTCCTGATTCAGGAAAAAACGCATACGCCCTTTTTGGCCAACCAAGCAAGCTTGCAAAGGAAATCTGCACTACAATGAAGTCTCACTTCCCCCCGGTCAAAAGGGCCATCTGAAAAAAGTGTAAAATCCAGAAAGGCAGGACAGGCCATGGAGAACTGGGAGCCTTGTTATGCTGATGGGCGGGATGTCAATTGCCAACAGCCACTCCGGAGAAGTGTATGGTGTTTCCTGAAACATCTAAAAAACAAAGCAACAGAGCCTAGGGCACTTCCACTTATGGTCCTATAGCTTAGGGAAATTAAAATCAAAAAGACACAGCCACCCCAAAGGTTGGGACGGCTCTGTTTACAAGAACCTGGTTTACGGTACAAGTTCAATATTGCAGAAAGTGAAAAATGGATAAAGAAGTTGTGGTACTTACGTACAATGCAGTATCACTCAGCAATGAAATCTATGTCATCAGGCCCGTAGCAGCATAATGAGTGGATTCAGGTACGATGATTCTAACTGAAATAAGTCACACAGAAAAAGAAACATCATAAGATATCACTAATACACGGAATGTAACCTTGGCTACACAGGAACTGAATTACAAAACAGAACAGGGTCTCAAATTTAGAAAACCAACTTATGCTTGCTTAAGGGGAAAGGTGAGTTGGGGTGCTGCATAAAACCAGAGATTGAAATGAGCACAGATAAAGTTCCTTAAGCCAAATATGGAATAGACAAGAGCTACTCCTTGCTCAACGAAATGGACTCAACACCCCATATTAAATGCCTAAGAGTGTAACTGACTAGGAAGTATCTTAAAACCTATGGATTGCTATGTCTCTGAAAGAGAATCAAGCGTGTGTACAGGGGCATAAACGCAGCAGTGATAGGATTGGAGAGGTTCGGTGAGCAAATGAAGACCCTTTGAAGTCATATTGCATGGTACCCATTCCACGGGTCTCAACTCTCCAGGTTTAAGGTATTCTTCCTTCAGCTAAAACATGCATGTGGAACCTAGAGTATGATCAACCGTGTGATCGGGAGACGTGTTCCAATATGTCTCAGTTTTCGTCCCCTGGTACTCGGGTGCAACATTCCAAACGCTTTACTAACACTCTCCCGACTTGGAGAGTCAGTGCCTTTAACCTCCTGTTTGACCCAGTTTGCAATTTCTGCGGAAGATGAACAGGAATAGGGAGAACCAATGACAGACTAGCTGGAGGTGTCTGGACGGGCAAACTTAACTCTCATTTCCCACCAGGAAGAGGAATTAACCAAAGGCTCAGCGTGCCGTGCCGGAACCAGATTAGGGCCTGAAGCCATCCTGCGGTGTTGCGGCCAGCTCACGAGAAAGCGAGTTGAAGAAAGGAGCTCAGGGGCACTGTAATTCACAAACCTGCAGAGTTATAAATGACAGCTATCGTCCAAAAATATACTGAAGTAAGGCTGCCAAGAGGACTTGAAAGCGGGGCAGAATTGCAGGAAACCGATTTCAGGAGGTAGACTGGAATTGCATTTAAAGCATAGGAAAAGAGGCAGAACGTCCACAATGATGCACTTGGCCAAAAAGGGCGTATGCGTTTTTTCCTGAATATATTCAGGAAAAAACGCATACGCCCTTTTTGGCCAACCAAGCAAGTTTGCAAAGGAAATCTGCACTACAATGAAGTCTCACTTCCCCCCGGTCAAAAGGGCCATCTGAAAAAAGTGTAAAATCCAGAAAGGCAGGACAGGCCATGGAGAACTGGGAGCCTTGTTATGCTGATGGGCGGGATGTAAATTGCCAACAGCCACTCGGGAGAAGTGTATGGTGTTTCCTGAAACATCTAAAAAACAAAGCAACAGAGCCTAGGGCACTTCCACTTATGGTCCTATAGCTTAGGGAAATTAAAATCAAAAAGACACAGCCACCTCAAAGGTTGGGAAGGCTCTGTTTACAAGAACCTGGTTTACGGTACAAGTTCAATATCGCAGAAAGTGAAAAATGGATAAAGAAGTTGTGGTACTTACGTACAATGCAATATCACTCAGCAATGAAATCTATGTCATCAGGCCCGTAGCAGCATAATGAGTGGATTCAGGTACGATGATTCTAACTGAAATAAGTCACACAGAAAAAGAAACATCATAAGATATCACTAATACACGGAATGTAACCTTGGCTACACAGGAACTGAATTACAAAACAGAACAGGGTCTCAAATTTAGAAAAAAAACTTATGCTTGCTTAAGGGGAAAGGTGAGTTGGGGTGCTGCATAAAACCAGAGATTGAAATGAGCACAGATAAAGTTCCTTAAGCCAAATATGGAATAGACAAGAGCTACTCCTTGCTCAACGAAATGGACTCAACACCCCATATTAAATGCCTAAGAGTGTACCTGACTAGGAAGTATCTTAAAACCTATGGATTGCTATGTCTCTGAAAGAGAATCAAGTGTGTGTACAGGGGCATAAACGCAGCAGCGATAGGATTGGAGAGGTTCGGTGAGCAAATGCAGACCCTTTGAAGTCATATTGCATGGTACCCATTCCACGGGTCTCAACTCTCCAGGTTTAAGGTATTCTTCCTTCAGCTAAAACATGCATGTGGAACCCAGAGTATGATCAACCGTGTGATCGGGAGACGTGTTCCAATATGTCTCAGTTTTCGTCCCCTGGTACTCGGGTGCAACATTCCAGACGCTTTACTAACACTCTCCCGACTTGGACAGTCAGTGCCTTTAACCTCCTGTTTGGCCCAGTTTGCAATTTCTGCGGAAGATGAACAGGAATAGGGAGAACCAATGACAGACTAGCTGGAGGTGTCTGGACGGGCAAATTTAACTCTCATTTCCCACCAGGAAGAGGAATTAACCAAAGGCTCAGCGTGCCGTGCCGGAACCAGATTAGGGCCTGAAGCCATCCTGCGGTGTTGCGGCCAGCTCACGAGAAAGCGAGTTGAAGAAAGGAGCTCAGGGGCACTGTAATTCACAAACCTGCAGAGTTATAAATGACAGCTATCGTCCAAAAATATACTGAAGTAAGGCTGCCAAGAGGACTTGAAAGCGGGGCAGAATTGCAGGAAACCGATTTCAGGAGGTAGACGGGAATTGCATTTAAAGCATAGGAAAAGAGGCAGAACGTCCACAATGATGCACTTGGCCAAAAAGGGCGTATGCGTTTTTTCCTGAATATATTCAGGAAAAAACGCATACGCCCTTTTTGGCCAACCAAGCAAGCTTGCAAAGGAAATCTGCACTACAATGAAGTCTCACTTCCCCCCGGTCAAAAGGGCCATCTGAAAAAAGTGTAAAATCCAGAAAGGCAGGACAGGCCATGGAGAACTGGGAGCCTTGTTATGCTGATAGGCGGGATGTAAATTGCCAACAGCCACTCGGGAGAAGTGTATGGTGTTTCCTGCAACATCTAAAAAACAAAGCAACAGAGCCTAGGGCACTTCCACTTATGGTCCTATAGCTTAGGGAAATTAAAATCAAAAAGACACAGCCACCCCAAAGGTTGGGATGGCTCTGTTTACAAGAACCTGGTTTACGGTACAAGTTCAATATCGCAGAAAGTGAAAAATGGATAAAGAAGTTGTGGTACTTACGTACAATGCAGTATCACTCAGCAATGAAATCTATGTCATCAGGCCCGTAGCAGCATAATGAGTGGATTCAGGTATGATGATTCTAACTGAAATAAGTCACACAGGAAAAGAAACATCATAAGATATCACTAATACACGGAATGTAACCTTGGCTACACAGGAACTGAATTACAAAACAGAACAGGGTCTCAAATTTAGAAACCCAACTTATGCTTGCTTAAGGGGAAAGGTGAGTTGGGGTGCTGCATAAAACCAGAGATTGAAATGAGCACAGATAAAGTTCCTTAAGCCAAATATGGAATAGACAAGAGCTACTCCTTGCTCAACGAAATGGACTCAACACCCCATATTAAATGCCTAAGAGTGTACCTGACTAGGAAGTATCTTAAAACCTATGGATTGCTATGTCTCTGAAAGAGAATCAAGTGTGTGTACAGGGGCATAAACGCAGCAGTGATAGGATTGGAGAGGTTCGGTGAGCAAATGAAGACCCTTTGAAGTCATATTGCATGGTACCCATTCCACGGGTCTCAACTCTCCAGGTTTAAGGTATTCTTCCTTCAGCTAAAACATGCATGTGGAACCCAGAGTATGATCAACCGTGTGATCGGGAGACGTGTTCCAATATGTGTCAGTTTTCGTCCCCTGGTACTCGGGTGCAACATTCCAGACGCTTTACTAACACTCTCCCGACTTGGAGAGTCAGTGCCTTTAACCTCCTGTTTGGCCCAGTTTGCAATTTCTGCGGAAGATGAACAGGAATAGGGAGAACCAATGACAGACTAGCTGGAGGTGTGTGGACGGGCAAATTTAACTCTCATTTCCCACCAGGAAGAGGAATTAACCAAAGGCTCAGCGTGCCGTGCCGGAACCAGATTAGGGCCTGAAGCCATCCTGCGGTGTTGCGGCCAGCTCACGAGAAAGCGAGTTGAAGAAAGGAGCTCAGGGGCACTGTAATTCACAAACCTGCAGAGTTATAAATGACAGCTATCGTCCAAAAATATACTGAAGTAAGGCTGCCAAGAGGACTTGAAAGCGGGGCAGAATTGCAGGAAACCGATTTCAGGAGGTAGACTGGAATTGCATTTAAAGCATAGGAAAAGAGGCAGAACGTCCACAATGATGCACTTGGCCAAAAAGGGCGTATGCATTTTTTCCTGAATATATTCAGGAAAAAACGCATACGCCCTTTTTGGCCAACCAAGCAAGCTTGCAAAGGAAATCTGCACTACAGTGAAGTCTCACTTCCCCCCGGTCAAAAGGGCCATCTGAAAAAAGTGTAAAATCCAGAAAGGCAGGACAGGCCATGGAGAACTGGGAGCCTTGTTATGCTGATGGGCGGGATGTCAATTGCCAACAGCCACTCGGGAGAAGTGTATGGTGTTTCCTGAAACATCTAAAAAACAAAGCAACAGAGCCTAGGGCACTTCCACTTATGGTCTATTGCTTAGGGAAATTAAAATCAAAAAGACACAGCCACCCCAAAGGTTGGGACAGCTCTGTTTACAAGAACCTGGTTTACGGTACAAGTTCAATATCGCAGAAAGTGAAAAATGGATAAAGAAGTTGTGGTACTTACGTACAATGCAGTATCACTCAGCAATGAAATCTATGTCATCAGGCCCGTAGCAGCATAATGAGTGGATTCAGGTATGATGATTCTAACTGAAATAAGTCACACAGAAAAAGAAACATCATAAGATATCACTAATACACGGAATGTAACCTTGGCTACACAGGAACTGAATTACAAAACAGAACAGGGTCTCAAATTTAGAAACCCAACTTATGCTTGCTTAAGGGGAAAGGTGAGTTGGGGTGCTGCATAAAACCAGAGATTGAAATGAGCACAGATAAAGTTCCTTAAGCCAAATATGGAATAGACAAGAGCTACTCCTTGCTCAACGAAATGGACTCAACACCCCATATTAAACGCCTAAGAGTGTACCTGACTAGGAAGTATCTTAAAACCTATGGATTGCTATGTCTCCGAAAGAGAATCAAGCGTGTGTACAGGGGCATAAACGCAGCAGTGATAGGATTGGAGAAGTTCGGTGAGCAAATGAAGACCCTTTGAAGTCATATTGCATGGTACCCATTCCACGGGTCTCAACTCTCCAGGTTTAAGGTATTCTTCTTTAAGCTAAAACATGCATGTGGAACCCAGAGTATGATCAACCGTGTGATCGGGAGACGTGTTCAAATATGTCTCAGTTTTCGTCCCCTGGTACTCGGGTGCAACATTCCAGACGCTTTACTAACACTCTCCCGACTTGCACAGTCAGTGCCTTTAACCTCCTGTTTGGCCCAGTTTGCAATTTCTGCGGAAGATGAACAGGAATAGGCAGAACCAATGAGAGACTAGCTGGAGGTGTCTGGACGGGAAAATTTAACTCTCATTTCCACCAGGAAGAGGAATTAACCAAAGGCTCAGCGTGCCGTGCCGGAACCAGATTAGGGCCTGAAGCAATCCTGCGGTGTTGCGGCCAGCTCACGAGAAAGCGACTTGAAGAAAGGAGCTCAGGGGCACTGTAATTCACAAACCTGCAGAGTTATAAATGACAGCTATCGTCCAAAAATATATTGAAGTAAGGCTGCCAAGAGGACTTGAAAGTGGGGCAGAATTGCAGGAAACCGATTTCAGGAGGTAGACTGGAATTGCATTTAAAGCATAGGAAAAGAGGCAGAACGTCCACAATGATGCACTTGGCCAAAAAGGGCGTATGCGTTTTTTCCTGAATATATTCAGGAAAAAACGCATACGCCCTTTTTGGCCAACCAAGCAAGCTTGCAAAGGAAATCTGCACTACAATGAAGTCTCACTTCCCCCCGGTCAAAAGGGCCATCTGAAAAAAGTGTAAAATCCAGAAAGGCAGGACAGGCCATGGAGAACTGGGAGCCTTGTTATGCTGATGGGCGGGATGTAAATTGCCAACAGCCACTCGGGAGAAGTGTATGGTGTTTCCTGAAACATCTAAAAAACAAAGCAACAGAGCCTAGGGCACTTCCACTTATGGTCCTATAATTAGGGAAATTAAAATCAAAAAGACACAGCCACCCTAAAGGTTGGGGCGGCTCTGTTTACAAGAACCTGGTTTACGGTACAAGTTCAATATCGCAGAAAGTGAAAAATGGATAAAGAAGTTGTGGTACTTACGTACAATGCAGTATCACTCAGCAATGAAATCTATGTCATCAGGCCCGTAGCAGCATAATGAGTGGATTCAGGTAAGATGATTCTAACTGAAATAAGTCACACAGAAAAAGAAACAACATAAGATATCACTAATACACGGAATGTAACCTTGGCTACACAGGAACTGAATTACAAAACAGAACAGGGTCTCAAATTTAGAAAACCAACTTATGCTTGCTTAAGGCGAAAGGTGAGTTGGGGTGCTGCATAAAACCAGAGATTGAAATGCGCACAGATAAAGTTCCTTAAGCCAAATATGGAATAGACAAGAGCTACTCCTTGCTCAACGAAATGGACTCAACACCCCATATTAAATGCCTAAGAGTGTACCTGACTAGGAAGTATCTTAAAACCTATGGATTGCTATGTCTCTGAAAGAGAATCAAGTGTGTGTACAGGGGCATAAACGCAGCAGTGATAGGATTGGAGAGGTTCGGTGAGCAAATGAAGACCCTTTGAAGTCATATTGCATGGTACCCATTCCACGGGTCTCAACTCTCCAGGTTTAAGGTATTCTTCCTTCAGCTAAAACATGCATGTGGAACCCAGAGTATGATCAACCGTGTGATCGGGAGACGTGTTCCAATATGTCTCAGTTTTCGTCCCCTGGTACTCGGGTGCAACATTCCAGACGCTTTACTAACACTCTCCCGACTTGGAGAGTCAGTGCCTTTAACCTCCTGTTTGGCCCAGTTTGCAATTTCTGCGGAAGATGAACAGGAATAGGGAGAACCAATGACAGACTAGCTGGAGGTGTCTGGACGGGCAAATTTAACTCTCATTTCCCACCAGGAAGAGGAATTAACCAAAGGCTCAGCGTGCCGTGCCGGAACCAGATTAGGGCCTGAAGCCATCCTGCGGTGTTGCGGCCAGCTCACGAGAAAGCGAGTTGAAGAAAGGAGCTCAGGGGCACTGTAATTCACAAACCTGCAGAGTTATAAATGACAGCTATCGTCCAAAAATATACTGAAGTAAGGCTGCCAAGAGGACTTGAAAGCGGGGCAGAATTGCAGGAAACCGATTTCAGGAGGTAGACTGGAATTGCATTTAAAGCATAGGAAAAGAGGCAGAACGTCCACAATGATGCACTTGGCCAAAAAGGGCGTATGCGTTTTTTCCTGAATATATTCAGGAAAAAACGCATACGCCCTTTTTGCCAACCAAGCAAGCTTGCAAAGGAAATCTGCACTACAATGAAGTCTCACTTCCCCCCGGTCAAAAGGGCCATCTGAAAAAAGTGTAAAATCCAGAAAGGCAGGACAGGCCATGGAGAACTGGGAGCCTTGTTATGCTGATGGGCGGGATGTCAATTGCCAACAGCCACTCGGGAGAAGTGTATGGTGTTTCCTGAAACATCTAAAAAACAAAGCAACAGAGCCTAGGGCACTTTCACTTATGGTCCTATAGCTTAGGGAAATTAAAATCAAAAAGACACAGCCACCCCAAAGGTTGGGACGGCTCTGTTTACAAGAACCTGGTTTACGGTACAAGTTCAATATCGCAGAAAGTGAAAAATGGATAAAGAAGTTGTGGTACTTACGTACAATGCAGTATCACTCAGCAATGAAATCTATGTCATCAGGCCCGTAGCAGCATAATGAGTGGATTCAGGTATGATGATTCTAACTGAAATAAGTCACACAGGAAAAGAAATATCATAAGATATCACTAATACACGGAATGTAACCTTGGCTACACAGGAACTGAATTACAAAACAGAACAGGGTCTCAAATTTAGAAACCCAACTTATGCTTGCTTAAGGGGAAAGGTGAGTTGGGGTGCTGCATAAAACCAGAGATTGAAATGAGCACAGATAAATTCCTTAAGCAAAATATGGAATAGACAAGAGCTACTCCTGGCTCAACGAAATGGACTCAACACCCCATATTAAATGCCTAAGAGTGTACCTGACTAGGAAGTATCTTAAAACCTATGGATTGCTATGTCTCTGAAAGAGAATCAAGTGTGTGTACAGGGGCATAAACGCAGCAGTGATAGGATTGGAGAGGTTCGGTGAGCAAATGAAGACCCTTTGAAGTCATATTGCATGGTACCCATTCCACGGGTCTCAACTCTCCAGGTTTAAGGTATTCTTCCTTCAGCTAAAACATGCATGTGGAACCCAGAGTATGATCAACCGTGTGATCGGGAGACGTGTTCCAATATGTGTCAGTTTTCGTCCCCTGGTACTCGGGTGCAACATTCCAGACGCTTTACTAACACTCTCCCGACTTGGAGAGTCAGTGCCTTTAACCTCCTGTTTGGCCCAGTTTGCAATTTCTGCGGAAGATGAACAGGAATAGGGAGAACCAATGACAGACTAGCTGGAGGTGTCTGGACGGGCAAATTTAACTCTCATTTCCCACCAGGAAGAGGAATTAACCAAAGGCTCAGCGTGCCGTGCCGGAACCAGATTAGGGCCTGAAGCCATCCTGCGGTGTTGCGGCCAGCTCACGAGAAAGCGAGTTGAAGAAAGGAGCTCAGGGGCACTGTAATTCACAAACCTGCAGAGTTATAAATGACAGCTATCGTCCAAAAATATACTGAAGTAAGGCTGCCAAGAGGACTTGAAAGCGGGGCAGAATTGCAGGAAACCGATTTCAGGAGGTAGACTGGAATTGCATTTAAAGCATAGGAAAAGAGGCAGAACGTCCACAATGATGCACTTGGCCAAAAAGGGCGTATGCGTTTTTTCCTGAATATATTCAGGAAAAAACGCATACGCCCTTTTTGGCCAACCAAGCAAGCTTGCAAAGGAAATCTGCACTACAATGAAGTCTCACTTCCCCCCGGTCAAAAGGGCCATCTGAAAATAGTGTAAAATCCAGAAAGGCAGGACAGGCCATGGAGAACTGGGAGCCTTGTTATGCTGATGGGCGGGATGTAAATTGCCAACAGCCACTCGGGAGAAGTGTATGGTGTTTCCTGAAACATCTAAAAAACAAAGCAACAGAGCCTAGGGCACTTCCACTTATGGTCCTATAGCTTAGGGAAATTAAAATCAAAAAGACACAGCCACCTCAAAGGTTGGGAAGGCTCTGTTTACAAGAACCTGGTTTACGGTACAAGTTCAATATTGCAGAAAGTGAAAAATGGATAAAGAAGTTGTGGTACTTACGTACAATGCAGTATCACTCAGCAATGAAATCTATGTCATCAGGCCCGTAGCAGCATAATGAGTGGATTCAGGTACGATGATTCTAACTGAAATAAGTCACACAGAAAAAGAAACATCATAAGATATCACTAATACACGGAATGTAACCTTGGCTACACAGGAACTGAATTACAAAACAGAACAGGGTCTCAAATTTAGAAAACCAACTTATGCTTGCTTAAGGGGAAAGGTGAGTTGGGGTGCTGCATAAAACCAGAGATTGAAATGCGCACAGATAAAGTTCCTTAAGCCAAATATGGAATAGACAAGAGCTACTCCTTGCTCAACGAAATGGACTCAACACCCCATATTAAATGCCTAAGAGTGTACCTGTCTAGGAAGTATCTTAAAACCTATGGATTGCTATGTCTCTGAAAGAGAATCAAGTGTGTGTACAGGGGCATAAACGCAGCAGTGATAGGATTGGAGAGGTTCGGTGAGCAAATGAAGACCCTTTGAAGTCATATTGCATGGTACCCATTCCACGGGTCTCAACTCTCCAGGTTTAAGGTATTCTTCCTTCAGCTAAAACATGCATGTGGAACCCAGAGTATGATCAACCGTGTGATCGGGAGACGTGTTCCAATATGTCTCAGTTTTCGTCCCCTGGTACTCGGGTGCAACATTCCAGACGCTTTACTAACACTCTCCCGACTTGGAGAGTCAGTGCCTTTAACCTCCTGTTTGGCCCAGTTTGCAATTTCTGCGGAAGATGAACAGGAATAGGGAGAACCAATGACAGACTAGCTGGAGGTGTCTGGACGGGCAAATTTAACTCTCATTTCCCACCAGGAAGAGGAATTAACCAAAGGCTCAGCGTGCCGTGCCGGAACCAGATTAGGGCCTGAAGCCATCCTGCGGTGTTGCGGCCAGCTCACGAGAAAGCGAGTTGAAGAAAGGAGCTCAGGGGCACTGTAATTCACAAACCTGCAGAGTTATAAATGACAGCTATCGTCCAAAAATATACTGAAGTAAGGCTGCCAAGAGGACTTGAAAGCGGGGCAGAATTGCAGGAAACCGATTTCAGGAGGTAGACTGGAATTGCATTTAAAGCATAGGAAAAGAGGCAGAACGTCCACAATGATGCACTTGGCCAAAAAGGGCGTATGCGTTTTTTCCTGAATATATTCAGGAAAAAACGCATACGCCCTTTTTGGCCAACCAAGCAAGCTTGCAAAGGAAATCTGCACTACAATGAAGTCTCACTTCCCCCCGGTCAAAAGGGCCATCTGAAAATAGTGTAAAATCCAGAAAGGCAGGACAGGCCATGGAGAACTGGGAGCCTTGTTATGCTGATGGGCGGGATGTAAATTGCCAACAGCCACTCGGGAGAAGTGTATGGTGTTTCCTGAAACATCTAAAAAACAAAGCAACAGAGCCTAGGGCACTTCCACTTATGGTCCTATAGCTTAGGGAAATTAAAATCAAAAAGACACAGCCACCCCAAAAGTTGGGACGGCTCTGTTTACAAGAACCTGGTTTACGGTACATGTTCAATATCGCAGAAAGTGAAAAATGGATAAAGAAGTTGTGGTACTTACGTACAATGCAGTATCACTCAGCAATGAAATCTATGTCATCAGGCCCGTAGCAGCATAATGAGTGGATTCAGGTATGATGATTCTAACTGAAATAAGTCACACAGGAAAAGAAACATCATAAGATATCACTAATACACGGAATGTAACCTTGGCTACACAGGAACTGAATTACAAAACAGAACAGGGTCTCAAATTTAGAAAACCAACTTATGCTTGCTTAAGGGGAAAGGTGAGTTGGGGTGCTGCATAAAACCAGAGATTGAAATGAGCACAGATAAAGTTCCTTAAGCCAAATATGGAATAGACAAGAGCTACTCCTTGCTCAACGAAATGGACTCAACACCCCATATTAAATGCCTAAGAGTGTACCTGACTAGGAAGTATCTTAAAACCTATGGATTGCTATGTCTCTGAAAGAGAATCAAGTGTGTGTACAGGGGCATAAACGCAGCAGTGATAGGACTGGAGAGGTTCGGTGAGCAAATGAAGACCCTTTGAAGTCATATTGCATGGTACCCATTCCACGGGTCTCAACTCTCCAGGTTTAAGTTATTCTTCCTTCAGCTAAAACATGCATGTGGAACCCAGAGTATGATCAACCGTGTGATCGGGAGACGTGTTCCAATATGTCTCAGTTTTCATCCCCTGGTACTCGGGTGCAACATTCCAGACGCTTTACTAACACTCTCCCGACTTGGAGAGTCAGTGCCTTTAACCTCCTGTTTGGCCCAGTTTGCAATTTCTGCGGAAGATGAACAGGAATAGGGAGAACCAATGACAGACTAGCTGGAGGTGTCTGGACGGGCAAATTTAACTCTCATTTCCCACCAGGAAGAGGAATTAACCAAAGGCTCAGCGTGCCGTGCCGGAACCACATTAGGGCCTGAAGCCATCCTGCGGTGTTGCGGCCAGCTCACGAGAAAGCGAGTTGAAGAAAGGAGCTCAGGGGCACTGTTATTCACAAACCTGCAGAGTTATAAATGACAGCTATCGTCCAAAAATATACTGAAGTAAGGCTGCCAAGAGGACTTGAAAGCGGGGCAGAATTGCAGGAAACCGATTTCAGGAGGTAGACTGGAATTGCATTTAAAGCATAGGAAAAGAGGCAGAACGTCCACAATGATGCACTTGGCCAAAAAGGGCGTATGCGTTTTTTCCTGAATATATTCAGGAAAAAACGCATACGCCCTTTTTGGCCAACCAAGCAAGCTTGCAAAGGAAATCTGCACTACAATGAAGTCTCACTTCCCCCCGGTCAAAAGGGCCATCTGAGAAAAGTGTAAAATCCAGAAAGGCAGGACAGGCCATGGAGAACTGGGAGCCTTGTTATGCTGATGGGCGGGATGTAAATTGCCAACAGCCACTCAGGAGAAGTGTATGGTGTTTCCTGAAACATCTAAAAAACAAAGCAACAGAGCCTAGGGCGCTTCCACTTATGGTCCTATAGCTTAGGGAAATTAAAATCAAAAAGACACAGCCACCCCAACGGTTGGGACGGCTCTGTTTACAAGAACCTGGTTTACGGTACAAGTTCAATATCGCAGAAAGTGAAAAATGGATAAAGAAGTTGTGGTACTTACGTACAATGCAGTATCACTCAGCAATGAAATCTATGTCATCAGGCCCGTAGCAGCATAATGAGTGGATTCAGGTATGATGATTCTAACTGAAATAAGTCACACAGAAAAAGAAACATCATAAGATATCACTAATACACGGAATGTAAACTTGGCTACACAGGAACTGAATTACAAAACAGAACAGGGTCTCAAATTTAGAAAACCAACTTATGCTTGCTTAAGGGGAAAGGTGAGTTGGGGTGCTGCATAAAACCAGAGATTGAAATGAGCACAGATAAAGTTCCTTAAGCCAAATATGGAATAGACAAGAGCTACTCCTTGCTCAACGAAATGGACTCAACACCCCGTATTAAACACCTAAGAATATACCTGACTAGGAAGTATCTTAAAACCTATGGATTGCTATGTCTCCGAAAGAGAATCAAGCGTGTGTGCAGGGGCATAAACGCAGCAGTGATAGGATTGGAGAGGTTCGGTGAGCAAATGAAGACCCTTTGAAGTCATATTGCATGGTACCCATTCCACGGGTCTCAACTCTCCAGGTTTAAGGGATTCTTCCTTCAGCTAAAACATGCATGTGGAACCCAGAGTATGATCAACCGTGTGATCGGGAGACGTGTTCCAATATGTCTCAGTTTTCGTCCCCTGGTACTCGGGTGCAACATTCCAGACGCTTTACTAACACTCTCCCGACTTGGAGAGTCAGTGCCTTTAACCTCCTGTTTGGCCCAGTTTGCAATTTCTGCGGAAGATGAACAGGAATAGGGAGGACCAATGACAGACTAGCTGGAGGTGTCTGGACGGGCAAATTTAACTCTCATTTCGCACCAGGAAGAGGAATTAACCAAAGGCTCAGCATGCCGTGCCGGAACCAGATTAGGGCCTGAAGCACTCCTGCGGTGTTGCGGCCAGCTCACGAGAAAGCGAGTTGAAGAAAGGAGCTCAGGGGCACTGTAATTCACAAACCTGCAGAGTTATAAATGACAGCTATCGTCCAAAAATATACTGAAGTAAGGCTGCCAAGAGGACTTGAAAGCGGGGCAGAATTGCAGGAAACCGATTTCAGGAGGTAGACTGGAATTGCATTTAAAGCATAGGAAAAGAGGCAGAACGTCCACAATGATGCACTTGGCCAAAAAGGGAGTATGCGTTTTTTCCTGAATATATTCAGGAAAAAACGCATACGCCCTTTTTGGCCAACCAAGCAAGCTTGCAAAGGAAATCTGCACTACAATGAAGTCTCACTTCCCCCCGGTCAAAAGGGCCATCTGAAAAAAGTGTAAAATCCAGAAAGGCAGGACAGGCCATGGAGAACTGGGAGCCTTGTTATGCTGATGGGCGGGATGTAAATTGCCAACAGCCACTCGGGAGAAGTGTATGGTGTTTCCTGAAACATCTAAAAAACAAAGCAACAGAGCCTAGGGCACTTCCACTTATGGTCCTATAGCTTAGGGAAATTAAAATCAAAAAGACACAGCCACCCCAAAGGTTGGGACGGCTCTGTTTACAAGAACCTGGTTTACGGTACAAGTTCAATATCGCAGAAAGTGAAAAATGGATAAAGAAGTTGTGGTACTTACGTACAATGCAATATCACTCAGCAATGAAATCTATGTCATCAGGCCCGTAGCAGCATAATGAGTGGATTCAGGTACGATGATTCTAACTGAAATAAGTCACACAGAAAAAGAAACATCATAAGATATCACTAATACACGGAATGTAACCTTGGCTACACAGGAACTGAATTACAAAACAGAACAGGGTCTCAAATTTAGAAACCCAACTTATGCTTGCTTAAGGGGAAAGGTGAGTTGGGGTGCTGCATAAAACCAGAGATTGAAATGAGCACAGATAAAGTTCCTTAAGCCAAATATGGAATAGACAAGAGCTACTCCTTGCTCAACGAAATGGACTCAACACCCCATATTAAATGCCTAAGAGTGTACCTGACTAGGAAGTATCTTAAAACCTATGGATTGCTATGTCTCTGAAAGAGAATCAAGTGTGTGTA
This sequence comes from Lagenorhynchus albirostris, assembly GCF_949774975.1. NCBI lineage: Eukaryota > Metazoa > Chordata > Mammalia > Artiodactyla > Delphinidae > Lagenorhynchus > Lagenorhynchus albirostris. The sequence goes on along the minus strand of NW_026783620.1, from coordinate 126,252 downwards.
CAGGGGCATAAACGCAGCAGTGATAGGACTGGAGAGGTTCGGTGAGCAAATGAAGACCCTTTGAAGTCATATTGCATGGTACCCATTCCACGGGTCTCAACTCTCCAGGTTTAAGGTATTCTTCCTTCAGCTAAAACATGCATGTGGAACCCAGAGTATGATCAACCGTGTGATCGGGAGACGTGTTCCAATATGTCTCAGTTTTCGTCCCCTGGTACTCGGGTGCAACATTCCAGACGCTTTACTAACACTCTCCCGACTTGGAGAGTCAGTGCCTTTAACCTCCTGTTTGGCCCAGTTTGCAATTTCTGCGGAAGATGAACAGGAATAGGGAGAACCAATGACAGACTAGCTGGAGGTGTCTGGACGGGCAAATTTAACTCTCATTTCCCACCAGGAAGAGGAATTAACCAAAGGCTCAGCGTGCCGTGCCGGAACCAGATTAGGGCCTGAAGCCATCCTGCGGTGTTGCGGCCAGCTCACGAGAAAGCGAGTTGAAGAAAGGAGCTCAGGGGCACTGTAATTCACAAACCTGCAGAGTTATAAATGACAGCTATCGTCCAAAAATATACTGAAGTAAGGCTGCCAAGAGGACTTGAAAGCGGGGCAGAATTGCAGGAAACCGATTTCAGGAGGTAGACTGGAATTGCATTTAAAGCATAGGAAAAGAGGCAGAACGTCCACAATGATGCACTTGGCCAAAAAGGGCGTATGCGTTTTTTCCTGAATATATTCAGGAAAAAACGCATACGCCCTTTTTGGCCAACCAAGCAAGCTTGCAAAGGAAATCTGCACTACAATGAAGTCTCACTTCCCCCCGGTCAAAAGGGCCATCTGAATAAAGTGTAAAATCCAGAAAGGCAGGACAGGCCATGGAGAACTGGGAGCCTTGTTATGCTGATGGGCGGGATGTAAATTGCCAACAGCCACTCGGGAGAAGTGTATGGTGTTTCCTGAAACATCTAAAAAACAAAGCAACAGAGCCTAGGGCACTTCCACTTATGGTCCTATAGCTTAGGGAAATTAAAATCAAAAAGACACAGCCACCCCAAAGGTTGGGACGGCTCTGTTTACAAGAACCTGGTTTACGGTACAAGTTCAATATCGCAGAAAGTGAAAAATGGATAAAGAAGTTGTGGTACTTACGTACAATGCAGTATCACTCAGCAATGAAATCTATGTCATCAGGCCCGTAGCAGCATAATGAGTGGATTCAGGTACGATGATTCTAACTGAAATAAGTCACACAGAAAAAGAAACATCATAAGATATCACTAATACACGGAATGTAAACTTGGCTACACAGGAACTGAATTACAAAACAGAACAGGGTCTCAAATTTAGAAAACCAACTTCTGCTTGCTTAAGGGGAAAGGTGAGTTGGGGTGCTGCATAAAACCAGAGATTGAAATGAGCACAGATAAAGTTCCTTAAGCCAAATATGGAATAGACAAGAGCTACTCCTTGCTCAACGAAATGGATTCAACACCCCGTATTAAACACCTAAGAATATACCTGACTAGGAAGTATCTTAAAACCTATGGATTGCTATGTCTCCGAAAGAGAATCAAGCGTGTGTACAGGGGCATAAACGCAGCAGTGATAGGACTGGAGAGATTCGGTGAGCAAATGAAGACCCTTTGAAGTCATATTGCATGGTACCCATTCCACGGGTCTCAACTCTCCAGGTTTAAGGTATTCTTCCTTCAGCTAAAACATGCATGTGGAACCCAGAGTATGATCAACCGTGTGATCTGGAGACGTGTTCCAATATGTGTCAGTTTTCGTCCCCTGGTACTCGGGTGCAACATTCCAGACGCTTTACTAACACTCTCCCGACTTGGAGAGTCAGTGCCTTTAACCTCCTGTTTGGCCCAGTTTGCAATTTCTGCGGAAGATGAACAGGAATAGGGAGAACCAATGACAGACTAGCTGGAGGTGTCTGGACGGGCAAATTTAACTCTCATTTCCCACCAGGAAGAGGAATTAACCAAAGGCTCAGCGTGCCGTGCCGGAACCAGATTAGGGCCTGAAGCAATCCTGCGGTGTTGCGGCCAGCTCACGAGAAAGCGAGTTGAAGAAAGGAGCTCAGGGGCACTGTAATTCACAAACCTGCAGAGTTATAAATGACAGCTATCGTCCAAAAATATACTGAAGTAAGGCTGCCAAGAGGACTTGAAAGCGGGGCAGAATTGCAGGAAACCGATTTCAGGAGGTAGACTGGAATTGCATTTAAAGCATAGGAAAAGAGGCAGAACGTCCACAATGATGCACTTGGCCAAAAAGGGCGTATGCGTTTTTTCCTGATTCAGGAAAAAACGCATACGCCCTTTTTGGCCAACCAAGCAAGCTTGCAAAGGAAATCTGCACTACAATGAAGTCTCACTTCCCCCCGGTCAAAAGGGCCATCTGAAAAAAGTGTAAAATCCAGAAAGGCAGGACAGGCCATGGAGAACTGGGAGCCTTGTTATGCTGATGGGCGGGATGTAAATTGCCAACAGCCACTCGGGAGAAGTGTATGGTGTTTCCTGAAACATCTAAAAAACAAAGCAACAGAGCCTAGGGCACTTCCACTTATGGTCCTATAGCTTAGGGAAATTAAAATCAAAAAGACACAGCCACCCCAAAGGTTGGGACGGCTCTGTTTACAAGAACCTGGTTTACGGTACAAGTTCAATATCGCAGAAAGTGAAAAATGGATAAAGAAGTTGTGGTACTTACGTACAATGCAATATCACTCAGCAATGAAATCTATGTCATCAGGCCCGTAGCAGCATAATGAGTGGATTCAGGTACGATGATTCTAACTGAAATAAGTCACACAGAAAAAGAAACATCATAAGATATCACTAATACACGGAATGTAACCTTGGCTACACAGGAACTGAATTACAAAACAGAACAGGGTCTCAAATTTAGAAACCCAACTTATGCTTGCTTAAGGGGAAAGGTGAGTTGGGGTGCTGCATAAAACCAGAGATTGAAATGAGCACAGATAAAGTTCCTTAAGCCAAATATGGAATAGACAAGAGCTACTCCTTGCTCAACGAAATGGACTCAACACCCCATATTAAATGCCTAAGAGTGTACCTGACTAGGAAGTATCTTAAAACCTATGGATTGCTATGTCTCTGAAAGAGAATCAAGTGTGTGTACAGGGGCATAAACGCAGCAGTGATAGGATTGGAGAGGTTCGGTGAGCAAATGAAGACCCTTTGAAGTCATATTGCATGGTACCCATTCCACGGGTCTCAACTCTCCAGGTTTAAGGTATTCTTCCTTCAGCTAAAACATGCATGTGGAACCCAGAGTATGATCAACCGTGTGATCGGGAGACGTGTTCCAATATGTCTCAGTTTTCGTCCCCTGGTACTCGGGTGCAACATTCCAGACGCTTTACTAACACTCTCCCGACTTGGAGAGTCAGTGCCTTTAACCTCCTGTTTGGCCCAGTTTGCAATTTCTGCGGAAGATGAACAGGAATAGGGAGAACCAATGACAGACTAGCTGGAGGTGTCTGGACGGGCAAATTTAACTCTCATTTCCCACCAGGAAGAGGAATTAACCAAAGGCTCAGCGTGCCGTGCCGGAACCAGATTAGGGCCTGAAGCCATCCTGCGGTGTTGCGGCCAGCTCACGAGAAAGCGAGTTGAAGAAAGGAGCTCAGGGGCACTGTAATTCACAAACCTGCAGAGTTATAAATGACAGCTATCGTCCAAAAATATACTGAAGTAAGGCTGCCAAGAGGACTTGAAAGCGGGGCAGAATTGCAGGAAACCGATTTCAGGAGGTAGACTGGAATTGCATTTAAAGCATAGGAAAAGAGGCAGAACGTCCACAATGATGCACTTGGCCAAAAAGGGCGTATGCGTTTTTTCCTGAATATATTCAGGAAAAAACGCATACGCCCTTTTTGGCCAACCAAGCAAGCTTGCAAAGGAAATCTGCACTACAATGAAGTCTCACTTCCCCCCGGTCAAAAGGGCCATCTGAATAAAGTGTAAAATCCAGAAAGGCAGGACAGGCCATGGAGAACTGGGAGCCTTGTTATGCTGATGGGCGGGATGTAAATTGCCAACAGCCACTCGGGAGAAGTGTATGGTGTTTCCTGAAACATCTAAAAAACAAAGCAACAGAGCCTAGGGCACTTCCACTTATGGTCCTATAGCTTAGGGAAATTAAAATCAAAAAGACACAGCCACCCCAAAGGTTGGGACGGCTCTGTTTACAAGAACCTGGTTTACGGTACAAGTTCAATATCGCAGAAAGTGAAAAATGGATAAAGAAGTTGTGGTACTTACGTACAATGCAGTATCACTCAGCAATGAAATCTATGTCATCAGGCCCGTAGCAGCATAATGAGTGGATTCAGGTACGATGATTCTAACTGAAATAAGTCACACAGAAAAAGAAACATCATAAGATATCACTAATACACGGAATGTAAACTTGGCTACACAGGAACTGAATTACAAAACAGAACAGGGTCTCAAATTTAGAAAACCAACTTATGCTTGCTTAAGGGGAAAGGTGAGTTGGGGTGCTGCATAAAACCAGAGATTGAAATGAGCACAGATAAAGTTCCTTAAGCCAAATATGGAATAGACAAGAGCTACTCCTTGCTCAACGAAATGGACTCAACACCCCATATTAAATGCCTAAGAGTGTACCTGACTAGGAAGTATCTTAAAACCTATGGATTGCTATGTCTCTGAAAGAGAATCAAGTGTGTGTACAGGGGCATAAACGCAGCAGTGATAGGATTGGAGAGGTTCGGTGAGCAAATGAAGACCCTTTGAAGTCATATTGCATGGTACCCATTCCACGGGTCTCAACTCTCCAGGTTTAAGGTATTCTTCCTTCAGCTAAAACATGCATGTGGAACCCAGAGTATGATCAACCGTGTGATCGGGAGACGTGTTCCAATATGTGTCAGTTTTCGTCCCCTGGTACTCGGGTGCAACATTCCAGACGCTTTACTAACACTCTCCCGACTTGGAGAGTCAGTGCCTTTAACCTCCTGTTTGGCCCAGTTTGCAATTTCTGCGGAAGATGAACAGGAATAGGGAGAACCAATGACAGACTAGCTGGAGGTGTGTGGACGGGCAAATTTAACTCTCATTTCCCACCAGGAAGAGGAATTAACCAAAGGCTCAGCGTGCCGTGCCGGAACCAGATTAGGGCCTGAAGCCATCCTGCGGTGTTGCGGCCAGCTCACGAGAAAGCGAGTTGAAGAAAGGAGCTCAGGGGCACTGTAATTCACAAACCTGCAGAGTTATAAATGACAGCTATCGTCCAAAAATATACTGAAGTAAGGCTGCCAAGAGGACTTGAAAGCGGGGCAGAATTGCAGGAAACCGATTTCAGGAGGTAGACTGGAATTGCATTTAAAGCATAGGAAAAGAGGCAGAACGTCCACAATGATGCACTTGGCCAAAAAGGGCGTATGCGTTTTTTCCTGAATATATTCAGGAAAAAACGCATACGCCCTTTTTGGCCAACCAAGCAAGCTTGCAAAGGAAATCTGCACTACAATGAAGTCTCACTTCCCCCCGGTCAAAAGGGCCATCTGAATAAAGTGTAAAATCCAGAAAGGCAGGACAGGCCATGGAGAACTGGGAGCCTTGTTATGCTGATGGGCGGGATGTAAATTGCCAACAGCCACTCGGGAGAAGTGTATGGTGTTTCCTGAAACATCTAAAAAACAAAGCAACAGAGCCTAGGGCACTTCCACTTATGGTCCTATAGCTTAGGGAAATTAAAATCAAAAAGACACAGCCACCCCAAAGGTTGGGACGGCTCTGTTTACAAGAACCTGGTTTACGGTACAAGTTCAATATCGCAGAAAGTGAAAAATGGATAAAGAAGTTGTGGTACTTACGTACAATGCAGTATCACTCAGCAATGAAATCTATGTCATCAGGCCCGTAGCAGCATAATGAGTGGATTCAGGTACGATGATTCTAACTGAAATAAGTCACACAGAAAAAGAAACATCATAAGATATCACTAATACACGGAATGTAAACTTGGCTACACAGGAACTGAATTACAAAACAGAACAGGGTCTCAAATTTAGAAAACCAACTTATGCTTGCTTAAGGGGAAAGGTGAGTTGGGGTGCTGCATAAAACCAGAGATTGAAATGAGCACAGATAAAGTTCCTTAAGCCAAATATGGAATAGACAAGAGCTACTCCTTGCTCAACGAAATGGACTCAACACCCCATATTAAATGCCTAAGAGTGTACCTGACTAGGAAGTATCTTAAAACCTATGGATTGCTATGTCTCTGAAAGAGAATCAAGTGTGTGTACAGGGGCATAAACGCAGCAGTGATAGGACTGGAGAGGTTCGGTGAGCAAATGAAGACCCTTTGAAGTCATATTGCATGGTACCCATTCCACGGGTCTCAACTCTCCAGGTTTAAGGTATTCTTCCTTCAGCTAAAACATGCATGTGGAACCCAGAGTATGATCAACCGTGTGATCGGGAGACGTGTTCCAATATGTGTCAGTTTTCGTCCCCTGGTACTCGGGTGCAACATTCCAGACGCTTTACTAACACTCTCCCGACTTGGAGAGTCAGTGCCTTTAACCTCCTGTTTGGCCCAGTTTGCAATTTCTGCGGAAGATGAACAGGAATAGGGAGAACCAATGACAGACTAGCTGGAGGTGTGTGGACGGGCAAATTTAACTCTCATTTCCCACCAGGAAGAGGAATTAACCAAAGGCTCAGCGTGCCGTGCCGGAACCAGATTAGGGCCTGAAGCCATCCTGCGGTGTTGCGGCCAGCTCACGAGAAAGCGAGTTGAAGAAAGGAGCTCAGGGGCACTGTAATTCACAAACCTGCAGAGTTATAAATGACAGCTATCGTCCAAAAATATACTGAAGTAAGGCTGCCAAGAGGACTTGAAAGCGGGGCAGAATTGCAGGAAACCGATTTCAGGAGGTAGACTGGAATTGCATTTAAAGCATAGGAAAAGAGGCAGAACGTCCACAATGATGCACTTGGCCAAAAAGGGCGTATGCGTTTTTTCCTGATTCAGGAAAAAACGCATACGCCCTCTTTGGCCAACCAAGCAAGCTTGCAAAGGAAATCTGCACTACAATGAAGTCTCACTTCCCCCCGGTCAAAAGGGCCATCTGAAAAAAGTGTAAAATCCAGAAAGGCAGGACAGGCCATGGAGAACTGGGAGCCTTGTTATGCTGATGGGCGGGATGTCAATTGCCAACAGCCACTCGGGAGAAGTGTATGGTGTTTCCTGAAACATCTAAAAAACAAAGCAACAGAGCCTAGGGCACTTCCACTTATGGTCCTATAGCTTAGGGAAATTAAAATCAAAAAGACACAGCCACCCCAAAGGTTGGGACGGCTCTGTTTACAAGAACCTGGTTTACGGTACAAGTTCAATATTGCAGAAAGTGAAAAATGGATAAAGAAGTTGTGGTACTTACGTACAATGCAGTATCACTCAGCAATGAAATCTATGTCATCAGGCCCGTAGCAGCATAATGAGTGGATTCAGGTACGATGATTCTAACTGAAATAAGTCACACAGAAAAAGAAACATCATAAGATATCACTAATACACGGAATGTAACCTTGGCTACACAGGAACTGAATTACAAAACAGAACAGGGTCTCAAATTTAGAAAACCAACTTATGCTTGCTTAAGGGGAAAGGTGAGTTGGGGTGCTGCATAAAACCAGAGATTGAAATGAGCACAGATAAAGTTCCTTAAGCCAAATATGGAATAGACAAGAGCTACTCCTTGCTCAACGAAATGGACTCAACACCCCATATTAAATGCCTAAGAGTGTAACTGACTAGGAAGTATCTTAAAACCTATGGATTGCTATGTCTCTGAAAGAGAATCAAGCGTGTGTACAGGGGCATAAACGCAGCAGTGATAGGATTGGAGAGGTTCGGTGAGCAAATGAAGACCCTTTGAAGTCATATTGCATGGTACCCATTCCACGGGTCTCAACTCTCCAGGTTTAAGGTATTCTTCCTTCAGCTAAAACATGCATGTGGAACCTAGAGTATGATCAACCGTGTGATCGGGAGACGTGTTCCAATATGTCTCAGTTTTCGTCCCCTGGTACTCGGGTGCAACATTCCAAACGCTTTACTAACACTCTCCCGACTTGGAGAGTCAGTGCCTTTAACCTCCTGTTTGACCCAGTTTGCAATTTCTGCGGAAGATGAACAGGAATAGGGAGAACCAATGACAGACTAGCTGGAGGTGTCTGGACGGGCAAACTTAACTCTCATTTCCCACCAGGAAGAGGAATTAACCAAAGGCTCAGCGTGCCGTGCCGGAACCAGATTAGGGCCTGAAGCCATCCTGCGGTGTTGCGGCCAGCTCACGAGAAAGCGAGTTGAAGAAAGGAGCTCAGGGGCACTGTAATTCACAAACCTGCAGAGTTATAAATGACAGCTATCGTCCAAAAATATACTGAAGTAAGGCTGCCAAGAGGACTTGAAAGCGGGGCAGAATTGCAGGAAACCGATTTCAGGAGGTAGACGGGAATTGCATTGAAAGCATAGGAAAAGAGGCAGAACGTCCACAATGATGCACTTGGCCAAAAAGGGCGTATGCGTTTTTTCCTGAATATATTCAGGAAAAAACGCATACGCCCTTTTTGGCCAACCAAGCAAGTTTGCAAAGGAAATCTGCACTACAATGAAGTCTCACTTCCCCCCGGTCAAAAGGGCCATCTGAAAAAAGTGTAAAATCCAGAAAGGCAGGACAGGCCATGGAGAACTGGGAGCCTTGTTATGCTGATGGGCGGGATGTAAATTGCCAACAGCCACTCGGGAGAAGTGTATGGTGTTTCCTGAAACATCTAAAAAACAAAGCAACAGAGCCTAGGGCACTTCCACTTATGGTCCTATAGCTTAGGGAAATTAAAATCAAAAAGACACAGCCACCTCAAAGGTTGGGACGGCTCTGTTTACAAGAACCTGGTTTACGGTACAAGTTCAATATCGCAGAAAGTGAAAAATGGATAAAGAAGTTGTGGTACTTACGTACAATGCAATATCACTCAGCAATGAAATCTATGTCATCAGGCCCGTAGCAGCATAATGAGTGGATTCAGGTACGATGATTCTAACTGAAATAAGTCACACAGAAAAAGAAACATCATAAGATATCACTAATACACGGAATGTAACCTTGGCTACACAGGAACTGAATTACAAAACAGAACAGGGTCTCAAATTTAGAAAAAAAACTTATGCTTGCTTAAGGGGAAAGGTGAGTTGGGGTGCTGCATAAAACCAGAGATTGAAATGAGCACAGATAAAGTTCCTTAAGCCAAATATGGAATAGACAAGAGCTACTCCTTGCTCAACGAAATGGACTCAACACCCCATATTAAATGCCTAAGAGTGTACCTGACTAGGAAGTATCTTAAAACCTATGGATTGCTATGTCTCTGAAAGAGAATCAAGTGTGTGTACAGGGGCATAAACGCAGCAGCGATAGGATTGGAGAGGTTCGGTGAGCAAATGCAGACCCTTTGAAGTCATATTGCATGGTACCCATTCCACGGGTCTCAACTCTCCAGGTTTAAGGTATTCTTCCTTCAGCTAAAACATGCATGTGGAACCCAGAGTATGATCAACCGTGTGATCGGGAGACGTGTTCCAATATGTCTCAGTTTTCGTCCCCTGGTACTCGGGTGCAACATTCCAGACGCTTTACTAACACTCTCCCGACTTGGACAGTCAGTGCCTTTAACCTCCTGTTTGGCCCAGTTTGCAATTTCTGCGGAAGATGAACAGGAATAGGGAGAACCAATGACAGACTAGCTGGAGGTGTCTGGACGGGCAAATTTAACTCTCATTTCCCACCAGGAAGAGGAATTAACCAAAGGCTCAGCGTGCCGTGCCGGAACCAGATTAGGGCCTGAAGCCATCCTGCGGTGTTGCGGCCAGCTCACGAGAAAGCGAGTTGAAGAAAGGAGCTCAGGGGCACTGTAATTCACAAACCTGCAGAGTTATAAATGACAGCTATCGTCCAAAAATATACTGAAGTAAGGCTGCCAAGAGGACTTGAAAGCGGGGCAGAATTGCAGGAAACCGATTTCAGGAGGTAGACGGGAATTGCATTTAAAGCATAGGAAAAGAGGCAGAACGTCCACAATGATGCACTTGGCCAAAAAGGGCGTATGCGTTTTTTCCTGAATATATTCAGGAAAAAACGCATACGCCCTTTTTGGCCAACCAAGCAAGCTTGCAAAGGAAATCTGCACTACAATGAAGTCTCACTTCCCCCCGGTCAAAAGGGCCATCTGAAAAAAGTGTAAAATCCAGAAAGGCAGGACAGGCCATGGAGAACTGGGAGCCTTGTTATGCTGATAGGCGGGATGTAAATTGCCAACAGCCACTCGGGAGAAGTGTATGGTGTTTCCTGCAACATCTAAAAAACAAAGCAACAGAGCCTAGGGCACTTCCACTTATGGTCCTATAGCTTAGGGAAATTAAAATCAAAAAGACACAGCCACCCCAAAGGTTGGGATGGCTCTGTTTACAAGAACCTGGTTTACGGTACAAGTTCAATATCGCAGAAAGTGAAAAATGGATAAAGAAGTTGTGGTACTTACGTACAATGCAGTATCACTCAGCAATGAAATCTATGTCATCAGGCCCGTAGCAGCATAATGAGTGGATTCAGGTATGATGATTCTAACTGAAATAAGTCACACAGGAAAAGAAACATCATAAGATATCACTAATACACGGAATGTAACCTTGGCTACACAGGAACTGAATTACAAAACAGAACAGGGTCTCAAATTTAGAAACCCAACTTATGCTTGCTTAAGGGGAAAGGTGAGTTGGGGTGCTGCATAAAACCAGAGATTGAAATGAGCACAGATAAAGTTCCTTAAGCCAAATATGGAATAGACAAGAGCTACTCCTTGCTCAACGAAATGGACTCAACACCCCATATTAAATGCCTAAGAGTGTACCTGACTAGGAAGTATCTTAAAACCTATGGATTGCTATGTCTCTGAAAGAGAATCAAGTGTGTGTACAGGGGCATAAACGCAGCAGTGATAGGATTGGAGAGGTTCGGTGAGCAAATGAAGACCCTTTGAAGTCATATTGCATGGTACCCATTCCACGGGTCTCAACTCTCCAGGTTTAAGGTATTCTTCCTTCAGCTAAAACATGCATGTGGAACCCAGAGTATGATCAACCGTGTGATCGGGAGACGTGTTCCAATATGTGTCAGTTTTCGTCCCCTGGTACTCGGGTGCAACATTCCAGACGCTTTACTAACACTCTCCCGACTTGGAGAGTCAGTGCCTTTAACCTCCTGTTTGGCCCAGTTTGCAATTTCTGCGGAAGATGAACAGGAATAGGGAGAACCAATGAGAGACTAGCTGGAGGTGTCTGGACGGGCAAATTTAACTCTCATTTCCCACCAGGAAGAGGAATTAACCAAAGGCTCAGCGTGCCGTGCCGGAACCAGATTAGGGCCTGAAGCCATCCTGCGGTGTTGCGGCCAGCTCACGAGAAAGCGAGTTGAAGAAAGGAGCTCAGGGGCACTGTAATTCACAAACCTGCAGAGTTATAAATGACAGCTATCGTCCAAAAATATACTGAAGTAAGGCTGCCAAGAGGACTTGAAAGCGGGGCAGAATTGCAGGAAACCGATTTCAGGAGGTAGACTGGAATTGCATTTAAAGCATAGGAAAAGAGGCAGAACGTCCACAATGATGCACTTGGCCAAAAAGGGCGTATGCATTTTTTCCTGAATATATTCAGGAAAAAACGCATACGCCCTTTTTGGCCAACCAAGCAAGCTTGCAAAGGAAATCTGCACTACAGTGAAGTCTCACTTCCCCCCGGTCAAAAGGGCCATCTGAAAAAAGTGTAAAATCCAGAAAGGCAGGACAGGCCATGGAGAACTGGGAGCCTTGTTATGCTGATGGGCGGGATGTCAATTGCCAACAGCCACTCGGGAGAAGTGTATGGTGTTTCCTGAAACATCTAAAAAACAAAGCAACAGAGCCTAGGGCACTTCCACTTATGGTCTATTGCTTAGGGAAATTAAAATCAAAAAGACACAGCCACCCCAAAGGTTGGGATGGCTCTGTTTACAAGAACCTGGTTTACGGTACAAGTTCAATATCGCAGAAAGTGAAAAATGGATAAAGAAGTTGTGGTACTTACGTACAATGCAGTATCACTCAGCAATGAAATCTATGTCATCAGGCCCGTAGCAGCATAATGAGTGGATTCAGGTATGATGATTCTAACTGAAATAAGTCACACAGGAAAAGAAACATCATAAGATATCACTAATACACGGAATGTAACCTTGGCTACACAGGAACTGAATTACAAAACAGAACAGGGTCTCAAATTTAGAAACCCAACTTATGCTTGCTTAAGGGGAAAGGTGAGTTGGGGTGCTGCATAAAACCAGAGATTGAAATGAGCACAGATAAAGTTCCTTAAGCCAAATATGGAATAGACAAGAGCTACTCCTTGCTCAACGAAATGGACTCAACACCCCATATTAAATGCCTAAGAGTGTACCTGACTAGGAAGTATCTTAAAACCTATGGATTGCTATGTCTCTGAAAGAGAATCAAGTGTGTGTACAGGGGCATAAACGCAGCAGTGATAGGATTGGAGAGGTTCGGTGAGCAAATGAAGACCCTTTGAAGTCATATTGCATGGTACCCATTCCACGGGTCTCAACTCTCCAGGTTTAAGGTATTCTTCCTTCAGCTAAAACATGCATGTGGAACCCAGAGTATGATCAACCGTGTGATCGGGAGACGTGTTCCAATATGTGTCAGTTTTCGTCCCCTGGTACTCGGGTGCAACATTCCAGACGCTTTACTAACACTCTCCCGACTTGGAGAGTCAGTGCCTTTAACCTCCTGTTTGGCCCAGTTTGCAATTTCTGCGGAAGATGAACAGGAATAGGGAGAACCAATGAGAGACTAGCTGGAGGTGTCTGGACGGGCAAATTTAACTCTCATTTCCCACCAGGAAGAGGAATTAACCAAAGGCTCAGCGTGCCGTGCCGGAACCAGATTAGGGCCTGAAGCCATCCTGCGGTGTTGCGGCCAGCTCACGAGAAAGCGAGTTGAAGAAAGGAGCTCAGGGGCACTGTAATTCACAAACCTGCAGAGTTATAAATGACAGCTATCGTCCAAAAATATACTGAAGTAAGGCTGCCAAGAGGACTTGAAAGCGGGGCAGAATTGCAGGAAACCGATTTCAGGAGGTAGACTGGAATTGCATTTAAAGCATAGGAAAAGAGGCAGAACGTCCACAATGATGCACTTGGCCAAAAAGGGCGTATGCATTTTTTCCTGAATATATTCAGGAAAAAACGCATACGCCCTTTTTGGCCAACCAAGCAAGCTTGCAAAGGAAATCTGCACTACAGTGAAGTCTCACTTCCCCCCGGTCAAAAGGGCCATCTGAAAAAAGTGTAAAATCCAGAAAGGCAGGACAGGCCATGGAGAACTGGGAGCCTTGTTATGCTGATGGGCGGGATGTCAATTGCCAACAGCCACTCGGGAGAAGTGTATGGTGTTTCCTGAAACATCTAAAAAACAAAGCAACAGAGCCTAGGGCACTTCCACTTATGGTCTATTGCTTAGGGAAATTAAAATCAAAAAGACACAGCCACCCCAAAGGTTGGGACAGCTCTGTTTACAAGAACCTGGTTTACGGTACAAGTTCAATATCGCAGAAAGTGAAAAATGGATAAAGAAGTTGTGGTACTTACGTACAATGCAGTATCACTCAGCAATGAAATCTATGTCATCAGGCCCGTAGCAGCATAATGAGTGGATTCAGGTATGATGATTCTAACTGAAATAAGTCACACAGAAAAAGAAACATCATAAGATATCACTAATACACGGAATGTAACCTTGGCTACACAGGAACTGAATTACAAAACAGAACAGGGTCTCAAATTTAGAAACCCAACTTATGCTTGCTTAAGGGGAAAGGTGAGTTGGGGTGCTGCATAAAACCAGAGATTGAAATGAGCACAGATAAAGTTCCTTAAGCCAAATATGGAATAGACAAGAGCTACTCCTTGCTCAACGAAATGGACTCAACACCCCATATTAAACGCCTAAGAGTGTACCTGACTAGGAAGTATCTTAAAACCTATGGATTGCTATGTCTCCGAAAGAGAATCAAGCGTGTGTACAGGGGCATAAACGCAGCAGTGATAGGATTGGAGAAGTTCGGTGAGCAAATGAAGACCCTTTGAAGTCATATTGCATGGTACCCATTCCACGGGTCTCAACTCTCCAGGTTTAAGGTATTCTTCTTTAAGCTAAAACATGCATGTGGAACCCAGAGTATGATCAACCGTGTGATCGGGAGACGTGTTCAAATATGTCTCAGTTTTCGTCCCCTGGTACTCGGGTGCAACATTCCAGACGCTTTACTAACACTCTCCCGACTTGCACAGTCAGTGCCTTTAACCTCCTGTTTGGCCCAGTTTGCAATTTCTGCGGAAGATGAACAGGAATAGGCAGAACCAATGAGAGACTAGCTGGAGGTGTCTGGACGGGAAAATTTAACTCTCATTTCCCACCAGGAAGAGGAATTAACCAAAGGCTCAGCGTGCCGTGCCGGAACCAGATTAGGGCCTGAAGCAATCCTGCGGTGTTGCGGCCAGCTCACGAGAAAGCGACTTGAAGAAAGGAGCTCAGGGGCACTGTAATTCACAAACCTGCAGAGTTATAAATGACAGCTATCGTCCAAAAATATATTGAAGTAAGGCTGCCAAGAGGACTTGAAAGTGGGGCAGAATTGCAGGAAACCGATTTCAGGAGGTAGACTGGAATTGCATTTAAAGCATAGGAAAAGAGGCAGAACGTCCACAATGATGCACTTGGCCAAAAAGGGCGTATGCGTTTTTTCCTGAATATATTCAGGAAAAAACGCATACGCCCTTTTTGGCCAACCAAGCAAGCTTGCAAAGGAAATCTGCACTACAATGAAGTCTCACTTCCCCCCGGTCAAAAGGGCCATCTGAAAAAAGTGTAAAATCCAGAAAGGCAGGACAGGCCATGGAGAACTGGGAGCCTTGTTATGCTGATGGGCGGGATGTAAATTGCCAACAGCCACTCGGGAGAAGTGTATGGTGTTTCCTGAAACATCTAAAAAACAAAGCAACAGAGCCTAGGGCACTTCCACTTATGGTCCTATAGCTTAGGGAAATTAAAATCAAAAAGACACAGCCACCCTAAAGGTTGGGGCGGCTCTGTTTACAAGAACCTGGTTTACGGTACAAGTTCAATATCGCAGAAAGTGAAAAATGGATAAAGAAGTTGTGGTACTTACGTACAATGCAGTATCACTCAGCAATGAAATCTATGTCATCAGGCCCGTAGCAGCATAATGAGTGGATTCAGGTAAGATGATTCTAACTGAAATAAGTCACACAGAAAAAGAAACAACATAAGATATCACTAATACACGGAATGTAACCTTGGCTACACAGGAACTGAATTACAAAACAGAACAGGGTCTCAAATTTAGAAAACCAACTTATGCTTGCTTAAGGCGAAAGGTGAGTTGGGGTGCTGCATAAAACCAGAGATTGAAATGCGCACAGATAAAGTTCCTTAAGCCAAATATGGAATAGACAAGAGCTACTCCTTGCTCAACGAAATGGACTCAACACCCCATATTAAATGCCTAAGAGTGTACCTGACTAGGAAGTATCTTAAAACCTATGGATTGCTATGTCTCTGAAAGAGAATCAAGTGTGTGTACAGGGGCATAAACGCAGCAGTGATAGGATTGGAGAGGTTCGGTGAGCAAATGAAGACCCTTTGAAGTCATATTGCATGGTACCCATTCCACGGGTCTCAACTCTCCAGGTTTAAGGTATTCTTCCTTCAGCTAAAACATGCATGTGGAACCCAGAGTATGATCAACCGTGTGATCGGGAGACGTGTTCCAATATGTCTCAGTTTTCGTCCCCTGGTACTCGGGTGCAACATTCCAGACGCTTTACTAACACTCTCCCGACTTGGAGAGTCAGTGCCTTTAACCTCCTGTTTGGCCCAGTTTGCAATTTCTGCGGAAGATGAACAGGAATAGGGAGAACCAATGACAGACTAGCTGGAGGTGTCTGGACGGGCAAATTTAACTCTCATTTCCCACCAGGAAGAGGAATTAACCAAAGGCTCAGCGTGCCGTGCCGGAACCAGATTAGGGCCTGAAGCCATCCTGCGGTGTTGCGGCCAGCTCACGAGAAAGCGAGTTGAAGAAAGGAGCTCAGGGGCACTGTAATTCACAAACCTGCAGAGTTATAAATGACAGCTATCGTCCAAAAATATACTGAAGTAAGGCTGCCAAGAGGACTTGAAAGCGGGGCAGAATTGCAGGAAACCGATTTCAGGAGGTAGACTGGAATTGCATTTAAAGCATAGGAAAAGA
Organism: Lagenorhynchus albirostris; assembly: GCF_949774975.1. Lineage (NCBI taxonomy): Eukaryota > Metazoa > Chordata > Mammalia > Artiodactyla > Delphinidae > Lagenorhynchus > Lagenorhynchus albirostris. The sequence continues at coordinate 109,794 of NW_026783620.1, read as the reverse complement.
GGCAGAACGTCCACAATCATGCACTTGGCCAAAAAGGGCGTATGCGTTTTTTCCTGAATATATTCAGGAAAAAACGCATACGCCCTTTTTGCCAACCAAGCAAGCTTGCAAAGGAAATCTGCACTACAATGAAGTCTCACTTCCCCCCGGTCAAAAGGGCCATCTGAAAAAAGTGTAAAATCCAGAAAGGCAGGACAGGCCATGGAGAACTGGGAGCCTTGTTATGCTGATGGGCGGGATGTCAATTGCCAACAGCCACTCGGGAGAAGTGTATGGTGTTTCCTGAAACATCTAAAAAACAAAGCAACAGAGCCTAGGGCACTTTCACTTATGGTCCTATAGCTTAGGGAAATTAAAATCAAAAAGACACAGCCACCCCAAAGGTTGGGACGGCTCTGTTTACAAGAACCTGGTTTACGGTACAAGTTCAATATCGCAGAAAGTGAAAAATGGATAAAGAAGTTGTGGTACTTACGTACAATGCAGTATCACTCAGCAATGAAATCTATGTCATCAGGCCCGTAGCAGCATAATGAGTGGATTCAGGTATGATGATTCTAACTGAAATAAGTCACACAGGAAAAGAAATATCATAAGATATCACTAATACACGGAATGTAACCTTGGCTACACAGGAACTGAATTACAAAACAGAACAGGGTCTCAAATTTAGAAACCCAACTTATGCTTGCTTAAGGGGAAAGGTGAGTTGGGGTGCTGCATAAAACCAGAGATTGAAATGAGCACAGATAAAGTTCCTTAAGCAAAATATGGAATAGACAAGAGCTACTCCTTGCTCAACGAAATGGACTCAACACCCCATATTAAATGCCTAAGAGTGTACCTGACTAGGAAGTATCTTAAAACCTATGGATTGCTATGTCTCTGAAAGAGAATCAAGTGTGTGTACAGGGGCATAAACGCAGCAGTGATAGGATTGGAGAGGTTCGGTGAGCAAATGAAGACCCTTTGAAGTCATATTGCATGGTACCCATTCCACGGGTCTCAACTCTCCAGGTTTAAGGTATTCTTCCTTCAGCTAAAACATGCATGTGGAACCCAGAGTATGATCAACCGTGTGATCGGGAGACGTGTTCCAATATGTGTCAGTTTTCGTCCCCTGGTACTCGGGTGCAACATTCCAGACGCTTTACTAACACTCTCCCGACTTGGAGAGTCAGTGCCTTTAACCTCCTGTTTGGCCCAGTTTGCAATTTCTGCGGAAGATGAACAGGAATAGGGAGAACCAATGACAGACTAGCTGGAGGTGTCTGGACGGGCAAATTTAACTCTCATTTCCCACCAGGAAGAGGAATTAACCAAAGGCTCAGCGTGCCGTGCCGGAACCAGATTAGGGCCTGAAGCCATCCTGCGGTGTTGCGGCCAGCTCACGAGAAAGCGAGTTGAAGAAAGGAGCTCAGGGGCACTGTAATTCACAAACCTGCAGAGTTATAAATGACAGCTATCGTCCAAAAATATACTGAAGTAAGGCTGCCAAGAGGACTTGAAAGCGGGGCAGAATTGCAGGAAACCGATTTCAGGAGGTAGACTGGAATTGCATTTAAAGCATAGGAAAAGAGGCAGAACGTCCACAATGATGCACTTGGCCAAAAAGGGCGTATGCGTTTTTTCCTGAATATATTCAGGAAAAAACGCATACGCCCTTTTTGGCCAACCAAGCAAGCTTGCAAAGGAAATCTGCACTACAATGAAGTCTCACTTCCCCCCGGTCAAAAGGGCCATCTGAAAATAGTGTAAAATCCAGAAAGGCAGGACAGGCCATGGAGAACTGGGAGCCTTGTTATGCTGATGGGCGGGATGTAAATTGCCAACAGCCACTCGGGAGAAGTGTATGGTGTTTCCTGAAACATCTAAAAAACAAAGCAACAGAGCCTAGGGCACTTCCACTTATGGTCCTATAGCTTAGGGAAATTAAAATCAAAAAGACACAGCCACCCCAAAAGTTGGGACGGCTCTGTTTACAAGAACCTGGTTTACGGTACAAGTTCAATATCGCAGAAAGTGAAAAATGGATAAAGAAGTTGTGGTACTTACGTACAATGCAGTATCACTCAGCAATGAAATCTATGTCATCAGGCCCGTAGCAGCATAATGAGTGGATTCAGGTATGATGATTCTAACTGAAATAAGTCACACAGGAAAAGAAACATCATAAGATATCACTAATACACGGAATGTAACCTTGGCTACACAGGAACTGAATTACAAAACAGAACAGGGTCTCAAATTTAGAAAACCAACTTATGCTTGCTTAAGGGGAAAGGTGAGTTGGGGTGCTGCATAAAACCAGAGATTGAAATGAGCACAGATAAAGTTCCTTAAGCCAAATATGGAATAGACAAGAGCTACTCCTTGCTCAACGAAATGGACTCAACACCCCATATTAAATGCCTAAGAGTGTACCTGACTAGGAAGTATCTTAAAACCTATGGATTGCTATGTCTCTGAAAGAGAATCAAGTGTGTGTACAGGGGCATAAACGCAGCAGTGATAGGATTGGAGAGGTTCGGTGAGCAAATGAAGACCCTTTGAAGTCATATTGCATGGTACCCATTCCACGGGTCTCAACTCTCCAGGTTTAAGGTATTCTTCCTTCAGCTAAAACATGCATGTGGAACCCAGAGTATGATCAACCGTGTGATCGGGAGACGTGTTCCAATATGTCTCAGTTTTCGTCCCCTGGTACTCGGGTGCAACATTCCAGACGCTTTACTAACACTCTCCCGACTTGGACAGTCAGTGCCTTTAACCTCCTGTTTGGCCCAGTTTGCAATTTCTGCGGAAGATGAACAGGAATAGGGAGAACCAATGAGAGACTAGCTGGAGGTGTCTGGACGGGCAAATTTAACTCTCATTTCCCACCAGGAAGAGGAATTAACCAAAGGCTCAGCGTGCCGTGCCGGAACCAGATTTGGGCCTGAAGCCATCCTGCGGTGTTGCGGCCAGCTCACGAGAAAGCGAGTTGAAGAAAGGAGCTCAGGGGCACTGTAATTCACAAACCTGCAGAGTTATAAATGACAGCTATCGTCCAAAAATATACTGAAGTAAGGCTGCCAAGAGGACTTGAAAGCGGGGCAGAATTGCAGGAAACCGATTTCAGGAGGTAGACGGGAATTGCATTTAAAGCATAGGAAAAGAGGCAGAACGTCCACAATGATGCACTTGGCCAAAAAGGGCGTATGCGTTTTTTCCTGAATATATTCAGGAAAAAACGCATACGCCCTTTTTGGCCAACCAAGCAAGCTTGCAAAGGAAATCTGCACTACAATGAAGTCTCACTTCCCCCCGGTCCAAAGGGCCATCTGAAAAAAGTGTAAAATCCAGAAAGGCAGGACAGGCCATGGAGAACTGGGAGCCTTGTTATGCTGATGGGCGGGATGTCAATTGCCAACAGCCACTCGGGAGAAGTGTATGGTGTTTCCTGAAACATCTAAAAAACAAAGCAACAGAGCCTAGGGCACTTCCACTTATGGTCCTATAGCTTAGGGAAATTAAAATCAAAAGACACAGCCACCCCAAAGGTTGGGACGGCTCTGTTTACAAGAACCTGGTTTACGGTACAAGTTCAATATCGCAGAAAGTGAAAAATGGATAAAGAAGTTGTGTTACTTACGTACAATGCAATATCACTCAGCAATGAAATCTATGTCATCAGGCCCGTAGCAGCATAATGAGTGGATTCAGGTACGATGATTCTAACTGAAATAAGTCACACAGGAAAAGAAACATCATAAGATATCACTAATACACGGAATGTAAACTTGGCTACACAGGAACTGAATTACAAAACAGAACAGGGTCTCAAATTTAGAAAACCAACTTATGCTTGCTTAAGGGGAAAGGTGAGTTGGGGTGCTGCATAAAACCAGAGATTGAAATGAGCACAGATAAAGTTCCTTAAGCCAAATATGGAATAGACAAGAGCTACTCCTTGCTCAACGAAATGGACTCAACACCCCATATTAAATGCCTAAGAGTGTACCTGACTAGGAAGTATCTTAAAACCTATGGATTGCTATGTCTCTGAAAGAGAATCAAGTGTGTGTACAGGGGCATAAACGCAGCAGTGATAGGATTGGAGAGGTTCGGTGAGCAAATGAAGACCCTTTGAAGTCATATTGCATGGTACCCATTCCACGGGTCTCAACTCTCCAGGTTTAAGGTATTCTTCCTTCAGCTAAAACATGCATGTGGAACCCAGAGTATGATCAACCGTGTGATCGGGAGACGTGTTCCAATATGTGTCAGTTTTCATCCCCTGGTACTCGGGTGCAACATTCCAGACGCTTTACTAACACTCTCCCGACTTGGAGAGTCAGTGCCTTTAACCTCCTGTTTGGCCCAGTTTGCAATTTCTGCGGAAGATGAACAGGAATAGGCAGAACCAATGACAGACTAGCTGGAGGTGTCTGGACGGGCAAATTTAACTCTCATTTCCCACCAGGAAGAGGAATTAACCAAAGGCTCAGCGTGCCGTGCCGGAACCAGATTAGGACCTGAAGCCATCCTGCGGTGTTGCGGCCAGCTCACGAGAAAGCGAGTTGAAGAAAGGAGCTCAGGGGCACTGTAATTCACAAACCTGCAGAGTTATAAATGACAGCTATCGTCCAAAAATATACTGAAGTAAGGCTGCCAAGAGGACTTGAAAGCGGGGCAGAATTGCAGGAAACCGATTACAGGAGGTAGACTGGAATTGCATTTAAAGCATAGGAAAAGAGGCAGAACGTCCACAATGATGCACTTGGCCAAAAAGGGCGTATGCGTTTTTTCCTGAATATATTCAGGAAAAAACGCATACGCCCTTTTTGGCCAACCAAGCAAGCTTGCAAAGGAAATCTGCACTACAATGAAGTCTCACTTCCCCCCGGTCCAAAGGGCCATCTGAAAAAAGTGTAAAATCCAGAAAGGCAGGACAGGCCATGGAGAACTGGGAGCCTTGTTATGCTGATGGGCGGGATGTCAATTGCCAACAGCCACTCGGGAGAAGTGTATGGTGTTTCCTGAAACATCTAAAAAACAAAGCAACAGAGCCTAGGGCACTTCCACTTATGGTCCTATAGCTTAGGGAAATTAAAATCAAAAGACACAGCCACCCCAAAGGTTGGGACGGCTCTGTTTACAAGAACCTGGTTTACGGTACAAGTTCAATATCGCAGAAAGTGAAAAATGGATAAAGAAGTTGTGTTACTTACGTACAATGCAATATCACTCAGCAATGAAATCTATGTCATCAGGCCCGTAGCAGCATAATGAGTGGATTCAGGTACGATGATTCTAACTGAAATAAGTCACACAGGAAAAGAAACATCATAAGATATCACTAATACACGGAATGTAAACTTGGCTACACAGGAACTGAATTACAAAACAGAACAGGGTCTCAAATTTAGAAAACCAACTTATGCTTGCTTAAGGGGAAAGGTGAGTTGGGGTGCTGCATAAAACCAGAGATTGAAATGAGCACAGATAAAGTTCCTTAAGCCAAATATGGAATAGACAAGAGCTACTCCTTGCTCAACGAAATGGACTCAACACCCCATATTAAATGCCTAAGAGTGTACCTGACTAGGAAGTATCTTAAAACCTATGGATTGCTATGTCTCTGAAAGAGAATCAAGTGTGTGTACAGGGGCATAAACGCAGCAGTGATAGGATTGGAGAGGTTCGGTGAGCAAATGAAGACCCTTTGAAGTCATATTGCATGGTACCCATTCCACGGGTCTCAACTCTCCAGGTTTAAGGTATTCTTCCTTCAGCTAAAACATGCATGTGGAACCCAGAGTATGATCAACCGTGTGATCGGGAGACGTGTTCCAATATGTGTCAGTTTTCATCCCCTGGTACTCGGGTGCAACATTCCAGACGCTTTACTAACACTCTCCCGACTTGGAGAGTCAGTGCCTTTAACCTCCTGTTTGGCCCAGTTTGCAATTTCTGCGGAAGATGAACAGGAATAGGCAGAACCAATGACAGACTAGCTGGAGGTGTCTGGACGGGCAAATTTAACTCTCATTTCCCACCAGGAAGAGGAATTAACCAAAGGCTCAGCGTGCCGTGCCGGAACCAGATTAGGACCTGAAGCCATCCTGCGGTGTTGCGGCCAGCTCACGAGAAAGCGAGTTGAAGAAAGGAGCTCAGGGGCACTGTAATTCACAAACCTGCAGAGTTATAAATGACAGCTATCGTCCAAAAATATACTGAAGTAAGGCTGCCAAGAGGACTTGAAAGCGGGGCAGAATTGCAGGAAACCGATTACAGGAGGTAGACTGGAATTGCATTTAAAGCATAGGAAAAGAGGCAGAACGTCCACAATGATGCACTTGGCCAAAAAGGGCGTATGCGTTTTTTCCTGAATATATTCAGGAAAAAACGCATACGCCCTTTTTGGCCAACCAAGCAAGCTTGCAAAGGAAATCTGCACTACAATGAAGTCTCACTTCCCCCCGGTCAAAAGGGCCATCTGAAAAAAGTGTAAAATCCAGAAAGGCAGGACAGGCCATGGAGAACTGGGAGCCTTGTTATGCTGATGGGCGGGATGTCAATTGCCAACAGCCACTCGGGAGAAGTGTATGGTGTTTCCTGAAACATCTAAAAAACAAAGCAACAGAGCCTAGGGCACTTCCACTTATGGTCCTATAGCTTAGGGAAATTAAAATCAAAAGACACAGCCACCCCAAAGGTTGGGACGGCTCTGTTTACAAGAACCTGGTTTACGGTACAAGTTCAATATCGCAGAAAGTGAAAAATGGATAAAGAAGTTGTGGTACTTACGTACAATGCAATATCACTCAGCAATGAAATCTATGTCATCAGGCCCGTAGCAGCATAATGAGTGGATTCAGGTACGATGATTCTAACTGAAATAAGTCACACAGGAAAAGAAACATCATAAGATATCACTAATACACGGAATGTAACCTTGGCTACACAGGAACTGAATTACAAAACAGAACAGGGTCTCAAATTTAGAAAACCAACTTATGCTTGTTTAAGGGGAAAGGTGAGTTGGGGTGCTGCATAAAACCAGAGATTGAAATGAGCACAGATAAAGTTCCTTAAGCCAAATATGGAATAGACAAGAGCTACTCCTTGCTCAACGAAATGGACTCAACACCCCATATTAAATGCCTAAGAGTGTACCTGACTAGGAAGTATCTTAAAACCTATGGATTGCTATGTCTCTGAAAGAGAATCAAGTGTGTGTACAGGGGCATAAACGCAGCAGTGATAGGATTGGAGAGGTTCGGTGAGCAAATGAAGACCCTTTGAAGTCATATTGCATGGTACCCATTCCACGGGTCTCAACTCTCCAGGTTTAAGGTATTCTTCCTTCAGCTAAAACATGCATGTGGAACCCAGAGTATGATCAACCGTGTGATCGGGAGACGTGTTCCAATATGTCTCAGTTTTCGTCCCCTGGTACTCAGGTGCAACATTCCAGACGCTTTACTAACACTCTCCCGACTTGGAGATTCAGTGCCTTTAACCTCCTGTTTGGCCCAGTTTGCAATTTCTGCGGAAGATGAACAGGAATAGGGAGAACCAATGACAGACTAGCTGGAGGTTTCAGGACGGGCAAATTTAACTCTCATTTCCCACCAGGAAGAGGAATTAACCAAAGGCTCAGCGTGCCGTGCCGGAACCAGATTAGGGCCTGAAGCCATCCTGCGGTGTTGCGGCCAGCTCACGAGAAAGCGAGTTGAAGAAAGGAGCTTAGGGGCACTGTAATTCACAAACCTGCAGAGTTATAAATGACAGCTATCGTCCAAAAATATACTGAAGTAAGGCTGCCAAGAGGACTTGAAAGCGGGGCAGAATTGCAGGAAACCGATTTCAGGAGGTAGACTGGAATTGCATTTAAAGCATAGGAAAAGAGGCAGAACGTCCACAATGATGCACTTGGCCAAAAAGGGCGTATGCGTTTTTTCCTGAATATATTCAGGAAAAAACGCATACGCCCTTTTTGGCCAACCAAGCAAGCTTGCAAAGGAAATCTGCACTACAATGAAGTCTCACTTCCCCCCGGTCCAAAGGGCCATCTGAAAAAAGTGTAAAATCCAGAAAGGCAGGACAGGCCATGGAGAACTGGGAGCCTTGTTATGCTGATGGGCGGGATGTCAATTGCCAACAGCCACTCGGGAGAAGTGTATGGTGTTTCCTGAAACATCTAAAAAACAAAGCAACAGAGCCTAGGGCACTTCCACTTATGGTCCTATAGCTTAGGGAAATTAAAATCAAAAGACACAGCCACCCCAAAGGTTGGGACGGCTCTGTTTACAAGAACCTGGTTTACGGTACAAGTTCAATATCGCAGAAAGTGAAAAATGGATAAAGAAGTTGTGGTACTTACGTACAATGCAATATCACTCAGCAATGAAATCTATGTCATCAGGCCCGTAGCAGCATAATGAGTGGATTCAGGTACGATGATTCTAACTGAAATAAGTCACACAGGAAAAGAAACATCATAAGATATCACTAATACACGGAATGTAAACTTGGCTACACAGGAACTGAATTACAAAACAGAACAGGGTCTCAAATTTAGAAAACCAACTTATGCTTGCTTAAGGGGAAAGGTGAGTTGGGGTGCTGCATAAAACCAGAGATTGAAATGAGCACAGATAAAGTTCCTTAAGCCAAATATGGAATAGACAAGAGCTACTCCTTGCTCAACGAAATGGACTCAACACCCCATATTAAATGCCTAAGAGTGTACCTGACTAGGAAGTATCTTAAAACCTATGGATTGCTATGTCTCTGAAAGAGAATCAAGTGTGTGTACAGGGGCATAAACGCAGCAGTGATAGGATTGGAGAGGTTCGGTGAGCAAATGAAGACCCTTTGAAGTCATATTGCATGGTACCCATTCCACGGGTCTCAACTCTCCAGGTTTAAGGTATTCTTCCTTCAGCTAAAACATGCATGTGGAACCCAGAGTATGATCAACCGTGTGATCGGGAGACGTGTTCCAATATGTCTCAGTTTTCGTCCCCTGGTACTCAGGTGCAACATTCCAGACGCTTTACTAACACTCTCCCGACTTGGAGAGTCAGTGCCTTTAACCTCCTGTTTGGCCCAGTTTGCAATTTCTGCGGAAGATGAACAGGAATAGGGAGAACCAATGACAGACTAGCTGGAGGTTTCAGGACGGGCAAATTTAACTCTCATTTCCCACCAGGAAGAGGAATTAACCAAAGGCTCAGCGTGCCGTGCCAGAACCAGATTAGGGCCTGAAGCCATCCTGCGGTGTTGCGGCCAGCTCACGAGAAAGCGAGTTGAAGAAAGGAGCTCAGGGGCACTGTAATTCACAAACCTGCAGAGTTATAAATGACAGCTATTGTCCAAAAATATACTGAAGTAAGGCTGCCAAGAGGACTTGAAAGCGGGGCAGAATTGCAGGAAACCGATTTCAGGAGGTAGACTGGAATTGCATTTAAAGCATAGGAAAAGAGGCAGAACGTCCACAATGATGCACTTGGCCAAAAAGGGCGTATGCGTTTTTTCCTGAATATATTCAGGAAAAAACGCATACGCCCTTTTTGGCCAACCAAGCAAGCTTGCAAAGGAAATCTGCACTACAATGAAGTCTCACTTCCCCCCGGTCCAAAGGGCCATCTGAAAAAAGTGTAAAATCCAGAAAGGCAGGACAGGCCATGGAGAACTGGGAGCCTTGTTATGCTGATGGGCGGGATGTCAATTGCCAACAGCCACTCGGGAGAAGTGTATGGTGTTTCCTGAAACATCTAAAAAACAAAGCAACAGAGCCTAGGGCACTTCCACTTATGGTCCTATAGCTTAGGGAAATTAAAATCAAAAGACACAGCCACCCCAAAGGTTGGGACGGCTCTGTTTACAAGAACCTGGTTTACGGTACAAGTTCAATATCGCAGAAAGTGAAAAATGGATAAAGAAGTTGTGGTACTTACGTACAATGCAATATCACTCAGCAATGAAATCTATGTCATCAGGCCCGTAGCAGCATAATGAGTGGATTCAGGTACGATGATTCTAACTGAAATAAGTCACACAGGAAAAGAAACATCATAAGATATCACTAATACACGGAATGTAAACTTGGCTACACAGGAACTGAATTACAAAACAGAACAGGGTCTCAAATTTAGAAAACCAACTTATGCTTGCTTAAGGGGAAAGGTGAGTTGGGGTGCTGCATAAAACCAGAGATTGAAATGAGCACAGATAAAGTTCCTTAAGCCAAATATGGAATAGACAAGAGCTACTCCTTGCTCAACGAAATGGACTCAACACCCCATATTAAATGCCTAAGAGTGTACCTGACTAGGAAGTATCTTAAAACCTATGGATTGCTATGTCTCTGAAAGAGAATCAAGTGTGTGTACAGGGGCATAAACGCAGCAGTGATAGGATTGGAGAGGTTCGGTGAGCAAATGAAGACCCTTTGAAGTCATATTGCATGGTACCCATTCCACGGGTCTCAACTCTCCAGGTTTAAGGTATTCTTCCTTCAGCTAAAACATGCATGTGGAACCCAGAGTATGATCAACCGTGTGATCGGGAGACGTGTTCCAATATGTCTCAGTTTTCGTCCCCTGGTACTCAGGTGCAACATTCCAGACGCTTTACTAACACTCTCCCGACTTGGAGATTCAGTGCCTTTAACCTCCTGTTTGGCCCAGTTTGCAATTTCTGCGGAAGATGAACAGGAATAGGGAGAACCAATGACAGACTAGCTGGAGGTTTCAGGACGGGCAAATTTAACTCTCATTTCCCACCAGGAAGAGGAATTAACCAAAGGCTCAGCGTGCCGTGCCAGAACCAGATTAGGGCCTGAAGCCATCCTGCGGTGTTGCGGCCAGCTCACGAGAAAGCGAGTTGAAGAAAGGAGCTCAGGGGCACTGTAATTCACAAACCTGCAGAGTTATAAATGACAGCTATTGTCCAAAAATATACTGAAGTAAGGCTGCCAAGAGGACTTGAAAGCGGGGCAGAATTGCAGGAAACCGATTTCAGGAGGTAGACTGGAATTGCATTTAAAGCATAGGAAAAGAGGCAGAACGTCCACAATGATGCACTTGGCCAAAAAGGGCGTATGCGTTTTTTCCTGAATATATTCAGGAAAAAACGCATACGCCCTTTTTGGCCAACCAAGCAAGCTTGCAAAGGAAATCTGCACTACAATGAAGTCTCACTTCCCCCCGGTCAAAAGGGCCATCTGAAAAAAGTGTAAAATCCAGAAAGGTAGGACAGGCCATGGAGAACTGGGAGCCTTGTTATGCTGATGGGCGGGATGTAAATTGCCAACAGCCACTCGGGAGAAGTGTATGGTGTTTCCTGAAACATCTAAAAAACAAAGCAACAGAGCCTAGGGCACTTCCACTTATGGTCTTATAGCTTAGGGAAATTAAAATCAAAAAGACACAGCCACCCCAAAGGTTGGGACGGCTCTGTTTACAAGAACCTGGTTTACGGTACAAGTTCAATATCGCAGAAAGTGAAAAATGGATAAAGAAGTTGTGGTACTTACGTACAATGCAGTATCACTCAGCAATGAAATCTATGTCATCACGCCCGTAGCAGCATAATGAGTGGATTCAGGTACGATGATTCTAACTGAAATAAGTCACACAGGAAAAGAAACATCATAAGATATCACTAATACACGGAATGTAACCTTGGCTACACAGGAACTGAATTACAAAACAGAACAGGGTCTCAAATTTAGAAAACCAACTTATGCTTGCTTAAGGGGAAAGGTGAGTTGGGGTGCTGCATAAAACCAGAAATTGAAATGAGCACAGATAAAGTTCCTTAAGCCAAATATGGAATAGACAAGAGCTACTCCTTGCTCAACGAAATGGACTCAACACCCCATATTAAATGCCTAAGAGTGTACCTGACTAGGAAGTATCTTAAAACCTATGGATTGCTATGTCTCTGAAAGAGAATCAAGTGTGTGTACAGGGGCATAAACGCAGCAGTGATAGGATTGGAGAGGTTCGGTGAGCAAATGAAGACCCTTTGAAGTCATATTGCATGGTACCCATTCCACGGGTCTCAACTCTCCAGGTTTAAGGTATTCTTCCTTCAGCTAAAACATGCATGTGGAACCCAGAGTATGATCAACCGTGTGATCGGGAGACGTGTTCCAATATGTCTCAGTTTTCGTCCCCTGGTACTCGGGTGCAACATTCCAGACGCTTTACTAACATTCTCCCGACTTGGAGAGTCAGTGCCTTTAACCTCCTGTTTGGCCCAGTTTGCAATTTCTGCGGAAGATGAACAGGAATAGGCAGAACCAATGACAGACTAGCTGGAGGTGTCTGGACGGGCAAATTTAACTCTCATTTCCCACCAGGAAGAGGAATTAACCAAAGGCTCAGCGTGCCGTGCCGGAACCAGATTAGGGCCTGAAGCCATCCTGCGGTGATGCGGCCAGCTCACGAGAAAGCGAGTTGAAGAAAGGAGCTCAGGGGCACTGTAATTCACAAACCTGCAGAGTTATAAATGACAGCTATCGTCCAAAAATATACTGAAGTAAGGCTGCCAAGAGGACTTGAAAGCGGGGCAGAATTGCAGGAAACCGATTTCAGGAGGTAGACTGGAATTGCATTTAAAGCATAGGAAAAGAGGCAGAACGTCCACAATGATGCACTTGGCCAAAAAGGGCGTATGCGTTTTTTCCTGAATATATTCAGGAAAAAACGCATACGCCCTTTTTGGCCAACCAAGCAAGCTTGCAAAGGAAATCTGCACTACAGTGAAGTCTCACTTCCCCCCGGTCAAAAGGGCCATCTGAAAAAAGTGTAAAATCCAGAAAGGCAGGACAGGCCATGGAGAACTGGGAGCCTTGTTATGCTGATGGGCGGGATGTAAATTGCCAACAGCCACTCGGGAGAAGTGTATGGTGTTTCCTGAAACATCTAAAAAACAAAGCAACAGAGCCTAGGGCACTTCCACTTATGGTCCTATAGCTTAGGGAAATTAAAATCAAAAGACACAGCCACCCCAAAGGTTGGGACGGCTCTGTTTACAAGAACCTGGTTTACGGTACAAGTTCAATATCGCAGAAAGTGAAAAATGGATAAAGAAGTTGTGGTACTTACGTACAATGCAGTATCACTCAGCAATGGAATCTATGTCATCAGGCCCGTAGCAGCATAATGAGTGGATTCAGGTACGATGATTCTAACTGAAATAAGTCACACAGAAAAAGAAACATCATAAGATATCACTAATACACGGAATGTAAACTTGGCTACACAGGAACTGAATTACAAAACAGAACAGGGTCTCAAATTTAGAAACCCAACTTATGCTTGCTTAAGGGGAAAGGTGAGTTGGGGTGCTGCATAAAACCAGAGATTGAAATGAGCACAGATAAAGTTCCTTAAGCCAAATATGGAATAGACAAGAGCTACTCCTTGCTCAACGAAATGGACTCAACACCCCATATTAAATGCCTAAGAGTGTACCTGACTAGGAAGTATCTTAAAACCTATGGATTGCTATGTCTCTGAAAGAGAATCAAGTGTGTGTACAGGGGCATAAACGTAGCAGTGATAGGATTGGAGAGGTTCGGTGAGCAAATGAAGACCTTTGAAGTCATATTGCATGGTACCCATTCCACGGGTCTCAACTCTCCAGGTTTAAGGTATTCTTCCCTCAGCTAAAACATGCATGTGGAACCCAGAGTATGATCAACCGTGTGATCGGGAGACGTGTTCCAATATGTGTCAGTTTTCGTCCCCTGGTACTCGGGTGCAACATTCCAGACGCTTTACTAACACTCTCCCGACTTGGAGAGTCAGTGCCTTTAACCTCCTGTTTGGCCCAGTTTGCAATTTCTGCGGAAGATGAACAGGAATAGGGAGAACCAATGACAGACTAGCTGGAGGTGTCTGGACGGGCAAATTTAACTCTCATTTCCCACCAGGAAGAGGAATTAACCAAAGGCTCAGCATGCCGTGCCGGAACCAGATTAGGGCCTGAAGCCATCCTGCGGTGTTGCGGCCAGCTCACGAGAAAGCGAGTTGAAGAAAGGAGCTCAGGGGCACTGTAATTCACAAACCTGCAGAGTTATAAATGACAGCTATCGTCCAAAAATATACTGAAGTAAGGCTGCCAAGAGGACTTGAAAGCGGGGCAGAATTGCAGGAAACCGATTTCAGGAGGTAGACTGGAATTGCATTTAAAGCATAGGAAAAGAGGCAGAACGTCCACAATGATGCACTTGGCCAAAAAGGGCGTATGCGTTTTTTCCTGAATATATTCAGGAAAAAACGCATACGCCCTTTTTGGCCAACCAAGCAAGCTTGCAAAGGAAATCTGCACTACAGTGAAGTCTCACTTCCCCCCGATCAAAAGGGCCATCTGAAAAAAGTGTAAAATCCAGAAAGGCAGGACAGGCCATGGAGAACTGGGAGCCTTGTTATGCTGATGGGCGGGATGTCAATTGCCAACAGCCACTCGGGAGAAGTGTATGGTGTTTCCTGAAACATCTAAAAAACAAAGCAACAGAGCCTAGGGCACTTCCACTTATGGTCCTATAGCTTAGGGAAATTAAAATCAAAAGACACAGCCACCCCAACGGTTGGGACGGCTCTGTTTACAAGAACCTGGTTTACGGTACAAGTTCAATATCGCAGAAAGTGAAAAATGGATAAAGAAGTTGTGGTACTTACGTACAATGCAGTATCACTCAGCAATGAAATCTATGTCATCAGGCCCGTAGCAGCATAATGAGTGGATTCAGGTATGATGATTCTAACTGAAATGAGTCACACAGAAAAAGAAACATCATAAGATATCACTAATACACTGAATGTAAACTTGGCTACACAGGAACTGAATTCCAAAACAGAACAGGGTCTCAAATTTAGAAACCCAACTTATGCTTGCTTAAGGGGAAAGGTGAGTTGGGGTGCTGCATAAAACCAGAGATTGAAATGAGCACAGATAAAGTTCCTTAAGCCAAATATGGAATAGACAAGAGCTACTCCTTGCTCAATGAAATGGACTCAACACCCCATATTAAATGCCTAAGAGTGTACCTGACTAGGAAGTATCTTAAAACCTATGGATTGCTATGTCTCTGAAAGAGAATCAAGTGTGTGTACAGGGGCATAAACGCAGCAGTGATAGGACTGGAGAGGTTCGGTGAGCAAATGAAGACCCTTTGAAGTCATATTGCATGGTACCCATTCCACGGGTCTCAACTCTCCAGGTTTAAGGTATTCTTCCTTCAGCTAAAACATGCATGTGGAACCCAGAGTATGATCAACCGTGTGATCGGGAGACGTGTTCCAATATGTCTCAGTTTTCGTCCCCTGGTACTCGGGTGCATCATTCCAGACGCTTTACTAACACTCTCCCGACTTGGAGAGTCAGTGCCTTTAACCTCCTGTTTGGCCCAGTTTGCAATTTCTGCAGAAGATGAACAGGAATAGGGAGAACCAATGACAGACTAGCTGGAGGTGTCTGGACGGGCAAATTTAACTCTCATTTCCCACCAGGAAGAGGAATTAACCAAAGGCTCAGCATGCCGTGCCGGAACCAGATTAGGGCCTGAAGCCATCCTGCGGTGTTGCGGCCAGCTCACGAGAAAGCGAGTTGAAGAAAGGAGCTCAGGAGCACTGTAATTCACAAACCTGCAGAGGTATAAATGACAGCTATCGTCCAAAAATATACTGAAGTAAGGCTGCCAAGAGGACTTGAAAGCGGGGCAGAATTGCAGGAAACCGATTTCAGGAGGTAGACTGGAATTGCATTTAAAGCATAGGAAAAGAGGCAGAACGTCCACAATGATGCACTTGGCCAAAAAGGGCGTATGCGTTTTTTCCTGAATATATTCAGGAAAAAACGCATACGCCCTTTTTGGCCAACCAAGCAAGCTTGCAAAGGAAATCTGCACTACAATGAAGTCTCACTTCCCCCCGGTCCAAAGGGCCATCTGAAAAAAGTGTAAAATCCAGAAAGGCAGGACAGGCCATGGAGAACTGGGAGCCTTGTTACGCTGATGGGCGGGATGTAAATTGCCAACAGCCACTCGGAAGAAGTGTATGGTGTTTCATGAAACATCTAAAAAACAAAGCACCAGAGCCTAGGGCACTTCCACTTATGGTCCTATAGCTTAGGGAAATTAAAATCAAAAGACACAGCCACCCCAAAGGTTGGGACGGCTCTGTTTACAAGAACCTGGTTTACGGTACAAGTTCAATATCGCAGAAAGTGAAAAATGGATAAAGAAGTTGTGGTACTTACGTACAATGCAGTATCACTCAGCAATGAAATCTATGTCATCAGGCCCGTAGCAGCATAATGAGTGGATTCAGGTATGATGATTCTAACTGAAATGAGTCACACAGAAAAAGAAACATCATAAGATATCACTAATACACGGAATGTAAACTTGGCTACACAGGAACTGAATTCCAAAACAGAACAGGGTCTCAAATTTAGAAACCCAACTTATGCTTGCTTAAGGGGAAAGGTGAGTTGGGGTGCTGCATAAAACCAGAGATTGAAATGAGCACAGATAAAGTTCCTTAAGCCAAATATGGAATATACAAGAGCTACTCCTTGCTCAATGAAATGGACTCAACACCCCATATTAAATGCCTAAGAGTGTACCTGACTAGGAAGTATCTTAAAACCTATGGATTGCTATGTCTCTGAAAGAGAATCAAGTGTGTGTACAGGGGCATAAACGCAGCAGTGATAGGATTGGAGAGGTTCAGTGAGCAAATGAAGACCCTTTGAAGTCATATTGCATGGTACCCATTCCACGGGTCTCAACTCTCCAGGTTTAAGGTATTCTTCCTTCAGCTAAAACATGCATGTGGAACCCAGAGTATGATCAACCGTGTGATCGGGAGACGTGTTCCAATATGTCTCAGTTTTCGTCCCCTGGTACTCGGGTGCAACATTCCAGACGCTTTACTAACACTCTCCCGACTTGGAGAGTCAGTGCCTTTAACCTCCTGTTTGGCCCAGTTTGCAATTTCTGCAGAAGATGAACAGGAATAGGGAGAACCAATGACAGACTAGCTGGAGGTGTCTGGACGGGCAAATTTAACTCTCATTTCCCACCAGGAAGAGGAATTAACCAAAGGCTCAGCGTGCCGTGCCGGAACCAGATTAGGGCCTGAAGCCATCCTGCGGTGTTGCGGCCAGCTCACGAGAAAGCGAGTTGAAGAAAGGAGCTCAGGGGCACTGTAATTCACAAACCTGCAGAGGTATAAATGACAGCTATCGTCCAAAAATATACTGAAGTAAGGCTGCCAAGAGGACTTGAAAGCGGGGCAGTATTGCAGGAAACCGATTTCAGGAGGTAGACTGGAATTGCATTTAAAGCATAGGAAGAGGCAGAACGTCCACAATGATGCACTTGGCCAAAAAGGGCGTATGCGTTTTTTCCTGAATATATTCAGGAAAAAACGCATACGCCCTTTTTGGCCAACCAAGCAAGCTTGCAAAGGAAATCTGCACTACAATGAAGTCTCACTTCCCCCCGGTCAAAAGGGCCATCTGAAAAAAGTGTAAAATCCAGAAAGGCAGGACAGGCCATGGAGAACTGGGAGCCTTGTTATGCTGATGGGCGGGATGTAAATTGCCAACAGCCACTCGGGAGAAGTGTATGGTGTTTCCTGAAACATCTAAAAAACAAAGCAACAGAGCCTAGGGCACTTCCACTTATGGTCCTATAGCTTAGGGAAATTAAAATCAAAAGACACAGCCACCCCAAATGTTGGGACGGCTCTGTTTACAAGAACCTGGTTTACGGTACAAGTTCAATATCGCAGAAAGTGAAAAATGGATAAAGAAGTTGTGGTACTTACGTACAATGCAATATAACTCAGCAATGAAATCTATGTCATCAGGCCCGTAGCAGCATAATGAGTGGATTCAGGTACGATGATTCTAACTGAAATAAGTCACACAGAAAAAGAAACATCATAAGATATCACTAATACACGGAATGTAAACTTGGCTACACAGGAACTGAATTACAAAACAGAACAGGGTCTCAAATTTAGAAAACCAACTTATGCTTGCTTAAGGGGAAAGGTGAGTTGGGGTGCTGCATAAAACCAGAGATTGAAATGAGCACAGATAAAGTTCCTTAAGCCAAATATGGAATAGACAAGAGCTACTCCTTACTCAACGAAATGGACTCAACACCCCATATTAAATGCCTAAGAGTGTACCTGACTAGGAAGTATCTTAAAACCTATGGATTGCTATGTCTCTGAAAGAGAATCAAGTGTGTGTACAGGGGCATAAACGCAGCAGTGATAGGATTGGAGAGGTTCGGTGAGCAAATGAAGACCCTTTGAAGTCATATTGCATGGTACCCATTCCACGGGTCTCAACTCTCCAGGTTTAAGGTATTCTTCCTTCAGCTAAAACATGCATGTGGAACCCAGAGTATGATCAACCGTGTGATCGGGAGACGTGTTCCAATATGTCTCAGTTTTCGTCCCCTGGTACTCGGGTGCAACATTCCAGACGCTTTACTAACACTCTCCCGACTTGGAGAGTCAGTGCCTTTAACCTCCTGTTTGGCCCAGTTTGCAATTTCTGCGGAAGATGAACAGGAATAGGGAGAACCAATGAGAGACTAGCTGGAGGTGTCTGGACGGGCAAATTTAACTCTCATTTCCCACCAGGAAGAGGAATTAACCAAAGGCTCAGCGTGCCGTGCCGGAACAAGATTAGGGCCTGAAGCCATCCTGCGGTGTTGCGGCCAGCTCACGAGAAAGCGAGTTGAAGAAAGGAGCTCAGGGGCACTGTAATTCACAAACCTGCAGAGTTATAAATGACAGCTATCGTCCAAAAATATACTGAAGTAAGGCTGCCAAGAGGACTTGAAAGCAGGGCAGAATTGCAGGAAACCGATTTCAGGAGGTAGACTGGAATTGCATTTAAAGCATAGGAAAAGAGGCAGAACGTCCACAATGATGCACTTGGCCAAAAAGGGCGTATGCGTTTTTTCCTGAATATATTCAGGAAAAAACGCATACGCCCTTTTTGGCCAACCAAGCAAGCTTGCAAAGGAAATCTGCACTACAATGAAGTCTCACTTCCCCCCGGTCCAAAGGGCCATCTGAAAAAAGTGTAAAATCCAGAAAGGCAGGACAGGCCATGGAGAACTGGGAGCCTTGTTACGCTGATGGGCGGGATGTAAATTGCCAACAGCCACTCGGAAGAAGTGTATGGTGTTTCCTGAAACATCTAAAAAACAAAGCAACAGAGCCTAGGGCACTTGCACTTATGGTCCTATAGCTTAGGGAAATTAAAATCAAAAGACACAGCCACCCCAAAGGTTGGGACGGCTCTGTTTACAAGAACCTGGTTTACGGTACAAGTTCAATATCGCAGAAAGTGAAAAATGGATAAAGAAGTTGTGGTACTTACGTACAATGCAATATCACTCAGCAATGAAATCTATGTCATCAGCCCCGTAACAGCATAATGAGTGGATTCAGGTATGATGATTCTAACTGAAATAAGTCACACAGGAAAAGAAACATCATAAGATATCACTAATACACGGAATGTAACCTTGGCTACACAGGAACTGAATTACAAAACAGAACAGGGTCTCAAATTTAGAAACCCAACTTATGCTTTCTTAAGGGGAAAGGTGAGTTGGGGTGCTGCATAAAACCAGAGATTGAAATGAGCACAGATAAAGTTCCTTAAGCCAAATATGGAATAGACAAGAGCTACTCCTTACTCAACGAAATGGACTCAACACCCCATATTAAATGCCTAAGAGTGTACCTGACTAGGAAGTATCTTAAAACCTATGGATTGCTATGTCTCTGAAAGAGAATCAAGTGTGTGTACAGGGGCATAAACGCAGCAGTGATAGGATTGGAGAGGTTCGGTGAGCAAATGAAGACCCTTTGAAGTCATATTGCATGGTACCCATTCCACGGGTCTCAACTCTCCAGGTTTAAGGTATTCTTCCTTCAGCTAAAACATGCATGTGGAACCCAGAGTATGATCAACCGTGTGATCGGGAGACGTGTTCCAATATGTCTCAGTTTTCGTCCCCTGGTACTCGGGTGCAACATTCCAGACGCTTTACTAACACTCTCCCGACTTGGAGAGTCAGTGCCTTTAACCTCCTGTTTGGCCCAGTTTGCAATTTCTGCGGAAGATGAACAGGAATAGGGAGAACCAATGAGAGACTAGCTGGAGGTGTCTGGACGGGCAAATTTAACTCTCATTTCCCACCAGGAAGAGGAATTAACCAAAGGCTCAGCGTGCCGTGCCGGAACCAGATTAGGGCCTGAAGCCATCCTGCGGTGTTGCGGCCAGCTCACGAGAAAGCGAGTTGAAGAAAGGAGCTCAGGGGCACTGTAATTCACAAACCTGCAGAGTTATAAATGACAGCTATCGTCCAAAAATATACTGAAGTAAGGCTGCCAAGAGGACTTGAAAGCAGGGCAGAATTGCAGGAAACCGATTTCAGGAGGTAGACTGGAATTGCATTTAAAGCATAGGAAAAGAGGCAGAACGTCCACAATGATGCACTTGGCCAAAAAGGGCGTATGCGTTTTTTCCTGAATATATTCAGGAAAAAACGCATACGCCCTTTTTGGCCAACCAAGCAAGCTTGCAAAGGAAATCTGCACTACAATGAAGTCTCACTTCCCCCCGGTCCAAAGGGCCATCTGAAAAAAGTGTAAAATCCAGAAAGGCAGGACAGGCCATGGAGAACTGGGAGCCTTGTTACGCTGATGGGCGGGATGTAAATTGCCAACAGCCACTCGGAAGAAGTGTATGGTGTTTCCTGAAACATCTAAAAAACAAAGCAACAGAGCCTAGGGCACTTCCACTTATGGTCCTATAGCTTAGGGAAATTAAAATCAAAAGACACAGCCACCCCAAAGGTTGGGACGGCTCTGTTTACAAGAACCTGGTTTACGGTACAAGTTCAATATCGCAGAAAGTGAAAAATGGATAAAGAAGTTGTGGTACTTACGTACAATGCAATATCACTCAGCAATGAAATCTATGTCATCAGCCCCGTAACAGCATAATGAGTGGATTCAGGTATGATGATTCTAACTGAAATAAGTCACACAGGAAAAGAAACATCATAAGATATCACTAATACACGGAATGTAACCTTGGCTACACAGGAACTGAATTACAAAACAGAACAGGGTCTCAAATTTAGAAACCCAACTTATGCTTGCTTAAGGGGAAAGGTGAGTTGGGGTGCTGCATAAAACCAGAGATTGAAATGAGCACAGATAAAGTTCCTTAAGCCAAATATGGAATAGACAAGAGCTACTCCTTGCTCAACGAAATGGACTCAACACCCCATATTAAATGCCTAAGAGTGTACCTGACTAGGAAGTATCTTAAAACCTATGGATTGCTATGTCTCTGAAAGAGAATCAAGTGTGTGTACAGGGGCATAAACGCAGCAGTGATAGGATTGGAGAGGTTCGGTGAGCAAATGAAGACCCTTTGAAGTCATATTGCATGGTACCCATTCCACGGGTCTCAACTCTCCAGGTTTAAGGTATTCTTCCTTCAGCTAAAACATGCATGTGGAACAAAGAGTATGATCAACCGTGTGATCGGGAGCCGTGTTCCAATATGTCTCAGTTTTCGTCCCCTGGTACTCGGGTGCAACATTCCAGACGCTTTACTAACACTCTCCCGACTTGGAGAGTCAGTGCCTTTAACCTCCTGTTTGGCCCAGTTTGCAATTTCTGCGGAAGATGAACAGGAATAGGCAGAACCAATGACAGACTAGATGGAGGTGTCTGGACGGGCAAATTTAACTCTCATTTCCCATCAGGAAGAGGATGGGAAAGGCTCAGCGTGCCGTGACGGAACCAGATTAGGGCCTGAAGCCATCCTGCGGTGTTGCGTCCAGCTCACGAGAAAGCGAGTTGAAGAAAGGAGCTCAGGGGCACTGTAATTCACAAACCTGCAGAGTTATAAATGACAGCTATCGTCCAAAAATATACTGAAGTAAGGCTGCCAAGCGGACTTGAAAGCGGGACAGAATTGCAGGAAACCGATTTCAGGAGGTAGACTGGAATTGCATTTAAAGCATAGGAAAAGAGGCAGAACGTCCACAATGATGCACTTGGCCAAAAAGGGCGTATGCGTTTTTTCCTGAATATATTCAGGAAAAAACGCATACGCCCTTTTTGGCCAACCAAGCAAGCTTGCAAAGGAAATCTGCACTACAATGAAGTCTCACTTCCCCCCGGTCAAAAGGGCCATCTGAAAAAAGTGTAAAATCCAGAAAGGCAGGACAGGCCATGGAGAACTGGGAGCCTTGTTACGCTGATGGGCGGGATGTAAATTGCCAACAGCCACTCGGAAGAAGTGTATGGTGTTTCCTGAAACATCTAAAAAACAAAGCAACAGAGGCTAGGGCACTTCCACTTATGGTCCTATAGCTTAGGGAAATTAAAATCAAAAGACACAGCCACCCCAAAGGTTGGGACGGCTCTGTTTACAAGAACCTGGTTTACGGTACAAGTTCAATATCGCAGAAAGTGAAAAATGGATAAAGAAGTTGTGGTACTTACGTACAATGCAGTATCACTCAGCAATGAAATCTATGTCATCAGGCCCGTAGCAGCATAATGAGTGGATTCAGGTACGATGATTCTAACTGAAATAAGTCACACAGAAAAAGAAACATCATAAGATATCACTAATACACGGAATGTAAACTTGGCTACACAGGAACTGAATTACAAAACAGAACAGGGTCTCAAATTTAGAAACCCAACTTATGCTTGCTTAAGGGGAAAGGTGAGTTGGGGTGCTGCATAAAACCAGAGATTGAAATGAGCACAGATAAAGTTCCTTAAGCCAAATATGGAATAGACAAGAGCTACTCCTTGCTCAACGAAATGGACTCAACACCCCATATTAAATGCCTAAGAGTGTACCTGACTAGGAAGTATCTTAAAACCTATGGATTGCTATGTCTCTGAAAGAGAATCAAGTGTGTGTACAAGGGCATAAACGCAGCAGTGATAGGATTGGAGAGGTTCGGTGAGCAAATGAAGACCCTTTGAAGTCATATTGCATGGTACCCATTCCACGGGTCTCAACTCTCCAGGTTTAAGGTATTCTTCCTTCAGCTAAAACATGCATGTGGAACCCAGAGTATGATCAACTGTGTGATCGGGAGACGTGTTCCAATATGTCTCAGTTTTCGTCCCCTGGTACTCGGGTGCAACATTCCAGACGCTTTACTAACACTCTCCCGACTTGGAGAGTCAGTGCCTTTAACCTCCTGTTTGGCCCAGTTTGCAATTTCTGCGGAAGATGAACAGGAATAGGGAGAACCAATGACAGACTAGCTGGAGGTGTCTGGACGGGCAAATTTAACTCTCATTTCCCACCAGGAAGAGGAATTAACCAAAGGCTCAGCGTGCCGTGCCGGAACCAGATTAGGGCCTGAAGCCATCCTGCGGTGTTGCGGCCAGCTCACGAGAAAGCGAGTTGAAGAAAGGAGCTCAGGGGCACTGTAATTCACAAACCTGCAGAGTTATAAATGACAGCTATCGTCCAAAAATATACTGAAGTAAGGCTGCCAAGAGGACTTGAAAGCGGGGCAGAATTGCAGGAAACCCATTTCAGGAGGTAGACTGGAATTGCATTTAAAGCATAGGAAAAGAGGCAGAACGTCCACAATGATGCACTTGGCCAAAAAGGGCGTATGCGTTTTTTCCTGAATATATTCAGGAAAAAATGCATACGCCCTTTTTGGCCAACCAAGCAAGCTTGCAAAGGAAATCTGCACTACAATGAAGTCTCACTTCCCCCCGGTCAAAAGGGCCATCTGAAAAAAGTGTAAAATCCAGAAAGGCAGGACAGGCCATGGAGAACTGGGAGCCTTGTTATGCTGATGGGCGGGATGTAAATTGCCAACAGCCACTCGGGAGAAGTGTATGGTGTTTCCTGAAACATCTAAAAAACAAAGCAACAGAGCCTAGGGCACTTGCACTTATGGTCCTATAGCTTAGGGAAATTAAAATCAAAAGACACAGCCACCCCAAAGGTTGGGACGGCTCTGTTTACAAGAACCTGGTTTACGGTACAAGTTCAATATCGCAGAAAGTGAAAAATGGATAAAGAAGTTGTGGTACTTACGTACAATGCAATATCACTCAGCAATGAAATCTATGTCATCAGCCCCGTAACAGCATAATGAGTGGATTCAGGTATGATGATTCTAACTGAAATAAGTCACACAGGAAAAGAAACATCATAAGATATCACTAATACACGGAATGTAACCTTGGCTACACAGGAACTGAATTACAAAACAGAACAGGGTCTCAAATTTAGAAACCCAACTTATGCTTTCTTAAGGGGAAAGGTGAGTTGGGGTGCTGCATAAAACCAGAGATTGAAATGAGCACAGATAAAGTTCCTTAAGCCAAATATGGAATAGACAAGAGCTACTCCTTACTCAACGAAATGGACTCAACACCCCATATTAAATGCCTAAGAGTGTACCTGACTAGGAAGTATCTTAAAACCTATGGATTGCTATGTCTCTGAAAGAGAATCAAGTGTGTGTACAGGGGCATAAACGCAGCAGTGATAGGATTGGAGAGGTTCGGTGAGCAAATGAAGACCCTTTGAAGTCATATTGCATGGTACCCATTCCACGGGTCTCAACTCTCCAGGTTTAAGGTATTCTTCCTTCAGCTAAAACATGCATGTGGAACCCAGAGTATGATCAACCGTGTGATCGGGAGACGTGTTCCAATATGTCTCAGTTTTCGTCCCCTGGTACTCGGGTGCAACATTCCAGACGCTTTACTAACACTCTCCCGACTTGGAGAGTCAGTGCCTTTAACCTCCTGTTTGGCCCAGTTTGCAATTTCTGCGGAAGATGAACAGGAATAGGGAGAACCAATGAGAGACTAGCTGGAGGTGTCTGGACGGGCAAATTTAACTCTCATTTCCCACCAGGAAGAGGAATTAACCAAAGGCTCAGCGTGCCGTGCCGGAACCAGATTAGGGCCTGAAGCCATCCTGCGGTGTTGCGGCCAGCTCACGAGAAAGCGAGTTGAAGAAAGGAGCTCAGGGGCACTGTAATTCACAAACCTGCAGAGTTATAAATGACAGCTATCGTCCAAAAATATACTGAAGTAAGGCTGCCAAGAGGACTTGAAAGCAGGGCAGAATTGCAGGAAACCGATTTCAGGAGGTAGACTGGAATTGCATTTAAAGCATAGGAAAAGAGGCAGAACGTCCACAATGATGCACTTGGCCAAAAAGGGCGTATGCGTTTTTTCCTGAATATATTCAGGAAAAAACGCATACGCCCTTTTTGGCCAACCAAGCAAGCTTGCAAAGGAAATCTGCACTACAATGAAGTCTCACTTCCCCCCGGTCCAAAGGGCCATCTGAAAAAAGTGTAAAATCCAGAAAGGCAGGACAGGCCATGGAGAACTGGGAGCCTTGTTACGCTGATGGGCGGGATGTAAATTGCCAACAGCCACTCGGAAGAAGTGTATGGTGTTTCCTGAAACATCTAAAAAACAAAGCAACAGAGCCTAGGGCACTTCCACTTATGGTCCTATAGCTTAGGGAAATTAAAATCAAAAGACACAGCCACCCCAAAGGTTGGGACGGCTCTGTTTACAAGAACCTGGTTTACGGTACAAGTTCAATATCGCAGAAAGTGAAAAATGGATAAAGAAGTTGTGGTACTTACGTACAATGCAATATCACTCAGCAATGAAATCTATGTCATCAGCCCCGTAACAGCATAATGAGTGGATTCAGGTATGATGATTCTAACTGAAATAAGTCACACAGGAAAAGAAACATCATAAGATATCACTAATACACGGAATGTAACCTTGGCTACACAGGAACTGAATTACAAAACAGAACAGGGTCTCAAATTTAGAAACCCAACTTATGCTTGCTTAAGGGGAAAGGTGAGTTGGGGTGCTGCATAAAACCAGAGATTGAAATGAGCACAGATAAAGTTCCTTAAGCCAAATATGGAATAGACAAGAGCTACTCCTTGCTCAACGAAATGGACTCAACACCCCATATTAAATGCCTAAGAGTGTACCTGACTAGGAAGTATCTTAAAACCTATGGATTGCTATGTCTCTGAAAGAGAATCAAGTGTGTGTACAGGGGCATAAACGCAGCAGTGATAGGATTGGAGAGGTTCGGTGAGCAAATGAAGACCCTTTGAAGTCATATTGCATGGTACCCATTCCACGGGTCTCAACTCTCCAGGTTTAAGGTATTCTTCCTTCAGCTAAAACATGCATGTGGAACAAAGAGTATGATCAACCGTGTGATCGGGAGCCGTGTTCCAATATGTCTCAGTTTTCGTCCCCTGGTACTCGGGTGCAACATTCCAGACGCTTTACTAACACTCTCCCGACTTGGAGAGTCAGTGCCTTTAACCTCCTGTTTGGCCCAGTTTGCAATTTCTGCGGAAGATGAACAGGAATAGGCAGAACCAATGACAGACTAGATGGAGGTGTCTGGACGGGCAAATTTAACTCTCATTTCCCATCAGGAAGAGGATGGGAAAGGCTCAGCGTGCCGTGACGGAACCAGATTAGGGCCTGAAGCCATCCTGCGGTGTTGCGTCCAGCTCACGAGAAAGCGAGTTGAAGAAAGGAGCTCAGGGGCACTGTAATTCACAAACCTGCAGAGTTATAAATGACAGCTATCGTCCAAAAATATACTGAAGTAAGGCTGCCAAGCGGACTTGAAAGCGGGACAGAATTGCAGGAAACCGATTTCAGGAGGTAGACTGGAATTGCATTTAAAGCATAGGAAAAGAGGCAGAACGTCCACAATGATGCACTTGGCCAAAAAGGGCGTATGCGTTTTTTCCTGAATATATTCAGGAAAAAACGCATACGCCCTTTTTGGCCAACCAAGCAAGCTTGCAAAGGAAATCTGCACTACAATGAAGTCTCACTTCCCCCCGGTCAAAAGGGCCATCTGAAAAAAGTGTAAAATCCAGAAAGGCAGGACAGGCCATGGAGAACTGGGAGCCTTGTTACGCTGATGGGCGGGATGTAAATTGCCAACAGCCACTCGGAAGAAGTGTATGGTGTTTCCTGAAACATCTAAAAAACAAAGCAACAGAGGCTAGGGCACTTCCACTTATGGTCCTATAGCTTAGGGAAATTAAAATCAAAAGACACAGCCACCCCAAAGGTTGGGACGGCTCTGTTTACAAGAACCTGGTTTACGGTACAAGTTCAATATCGCAGAAAGTGAAAAATGGATAAAGAAGTTGTGGTACTTACGTACAATGCAGTATCACTCAGCAATGAAATCTATGTCATCAGGCCCGTAGCAGCATAATGAGTGGATTCAGGTACGATGATTCTAACTGAAATAAGTCACACAGAAAAAGAAACATCATAAGATATCACTAATACACGGAATGTAAACTTGGCTACACAGGAACTGAATTACAAAACAGAACAGGGTCTCAAATTTAGAAACCCAACTTATGCTTGCTTAAGGGGAAAGGTGAGTTGGGGTGCTGCATAAAACCAGAGATTGAAATGAGCACAGATAAAGTTCCTTAAGCCAAATATGGAATAGACAAGAGCTACTCCTTGCTCAACGAAATGGACTCAACACCCCATATTAAATGCCTAAGAGTGTACCTGACTAGGAAGTATCTTAAAACCTATGGATTGCTATGTCTCTGAAAGAGAATCAAGTGTGTGTACAAGGGCATAAACGCAGCAGTGATAGGATTGGAGAGGTTCGGTGAGCAAATGAAGACCCTTTGAAGTCATATTGCATGGTACCCATTCCACGGGTCTCAACTCTCCAGGTTTAAGGTATTCTTCCTTCAGCTAAAACATGCATGTGGAACCCAGAGTATGATCAACTGTGTGATCGGGAGACGTGTTCCAATACGTCTCAGTTTTCGTCCCCTGGTACTCG
Source organism: Lagenorhynchus albirostris (assembly GCF_949774975.1). Lineage (NCBI taxonomy): Eukaryota > Metazoa > Chordata > Mammalia > Artiodactyla > Delphinidae > Lagenorhynchus > Lagenorhynchus albirostris. The sequence continues at coordinate 81,828 of NW_026783620.1, read as the reverse complement.
GGTGCAACATTCCAGACGCTTTACTAACACTCTCCCGACTTGGAGAGTCAGTGCCTTTAACCTCCTGTTTGGCCCAGTTTGCAATTTCTGCGGAAGATGAACAGGAATAGGCAGAACCAATGACAGACTAGAGGGAGGTGTCTGGACGGGCAAATTTAACTCTCATTTCCCACCAGGAAGAGGAATTAACCAAAGGCTCAGCGTGCCGTGCCGGAACCAGATTAGGGCCTGAAGCCATCCTGCGGTGTTGCGGCCAGCTCACGAGAAAGCGAGTTGAAGAAAGGAGCTCAGGGGCACTGTAATTCACAAACCTGCAGAGTTATAAATGATAGCTATCATCCAAAAATATACTGAAGTAAGGCTGCCAAGAGGACTTGAAAGCGGGGCAGAATTGCAGGAAACCGATTTCAGGAGGTAGACTGGAATTGCATTTAAAGCATAGGAAAAGAGGCAGAACGTCCACAATGATGCACTTGGCCAAAAAGGGCGTATGCGTTTTTTCCTGAATATATTCAGGAAAAAACGCATACGCCCTTTTTGGCCAACCAAGCAAGCTTGCAAAGGAAATCTGCACTACAATGAAGTCTCACTTCCCCCCGGTCCAAAGGGCCATCTGAAAAAAGTGTAAAATCCAGAAAGGCAGGACAGGCCATGGAGAACTGGGAGCCTTGTTACGCTGATGGGCGGGATGTAAATTGCCAACAGCCACTCGGAAGAAGTGTATGGTGTTTCCTGAAACATCTAAAAAACAAAGCAACAGAGCCTAGGGCACTTCCACTTATGGTCCTATAGCTTAGGGAAATTAAAATCAAAAGACACAGCCACCCCAAAGGTTGGGACGGCTCTGTTTACAAGAACCTGGTTTACGGTACAAGTTCAATATCGCAGAAAGTGAAAAATGGATAAAGAAGTTGTGGTACTTACGTACAATGCAATATCACTCAGCAATGAAATCTATGTCATCAGCCCCGTAACAGCATAATGAGTGGATTCAGGTATGATGATTCTAACTGAAATAAGTCACACAGGAAAAGAAACATCATAAGATATCACTAATACACGGAATGTAACCTTGGCTACACAGGAACTGAATTACAAAACAGAACAGGGTCTCAAATTTAGAAACCCAACTTATGCTTGCTTAAGGGGAAAGGTGAGTTGGGGTGCTGCATAAAACCAGAGATTGAAATGAGCACAGATAAAGTTCCTTAAGCCAAATATGGAATAGACAAGAGCTACTCCTTGCTCAACGAAATGGACTCAACACCCCATATTAAATGCCTAAGAGTGTACCTGACTAGGAAGTATCTTAAAACCTATGGATTGCTATGTGTCTGAAAGAGAATGAAGTGTGTGTACAGGGGCATAAACGCAGCAGTGATAGGATTGGAGAGGTTCGGTGAGCAAATGAAGACCCTTTGAAGTCATATTGCATGGTACCCATTCCACGGGTCTCAACTCTCCAGGTTTAAGGTATTCTTCCTTCAGCTAAAACATGCATGTGGAACAAAGAGTATGATCAACCGTGTGATCGGGAGCCGTGTTCCAATATGTCTCAGTTTTCGTCCCCTGGTACTCGGGTGCAACATTCCAGACGCTTTACTAACACTCTCCCGACTTGGAGAGTCAGTGCCTTTAACCTCCTGTTTGGCCCAGTTTGCAATTTCTGCGGAAGATGAACAGGAATAGGCAGAACCAATGACAGACTAGATGGAGGTGTCTGGACGGGCAAATTTAACTCTCATTTCCCATCAGGAAGAGGATGGGAAAGGCTCAGCGTGCCGTGACGGAACCAGATTAGGGCCTGAAGCCATCCTGCGGTGTTGCGTCCAGCTCACGAGAAAGCGAGTTGAAGAAAGGAGCTCAGGGGCACTGTAATTCACAAACCTGCAGAGTTATAAATGACAGCTATCGTCCAAAAATATACTGAAGTAAGGCTGCCAAGCGGACTTGAAAGCGGGACAGAATTGCAGGAAACCGATTTCAGGAGGTAGACTGGAATTGCATTTAAAGCATAGGAAAAGAGGCAGAACGTCCACAATGATGCACTTGGCCAAAAAGGGCGTATGCGTTTTTTCCTGAATATATTCAGGAAAAAACGCATACGCCCTTTTTGGCCAACCAAGCAAGCTTGCAAAGGAAATCTGCACTACAATGAAGTCTCACTTCCCCCCGGTCAAAAGGGCCATCTGAAAAAAGTGTAAAATCCAGAAAGGCAGGACAGGCCATGGAGAACTGGGAGCCTTGTTACGCTGATGGGCGGGATGTAAATTGCCAACAGCCACTCGGAAGAAGTGTATGGTGTTTCCTGAAACATCTAAAAAACAAAGCAACAGAGGCTAGGGCACTTCCACTTATGGTCCTATAGCTTAGGGAAATTAAAATCAAAAGACACAGCCACCCCAAAGGTTGGGACGGCTCTGTTTACAAGAACCTGGTTTACGGTACAAGTTCAATATCGCAGAAAGTGAAAAATGGATAAAGAAGTTGTGGTACTTACGTACAATGCAGTATCACTCAGCAATGAAATCTATGTCATCAGGCCCGTAGCAGCATAATGAGTGGATTCAGGTACGATGATTCTAACTGAAATAAGTCACACAGAAAAAGAAACATCATAAGATATCACTAATACACGGAATGTAAACTTGGCTACACAGGAACTGAATTACAAAACAGAACAGGGTCTCAAATTTAGAAACCCAACTTATGCTTGCTTAAGGGGAAAGGTGAGTTGGGGTGCTGCATAAAACCAGAGATTGAAATGAGCACAGATAAAGTTCCTTAAGCCAAATATGGAATAGACAAGAGCTACTCCTTGCTCAACGAAATGGACTCAACACCCCATATTAAATGCCTAAGAGTGTACCTGACTGGGAAGTATCTTAAAACCTATGGATTGCTATGTCTCTGAAAGAGAATCAAGTGTGTGTACAAGGGCATAAACGCAGCAGTGATAGGATTGGAGAGGTTCGGTGAGCAAATGAAGACCCTTTGAAGTCATATTGCATGGTACCCATTCCACGGGTCTCAACTCTCCAGGTTTAAGGTATTCTTCCTTCAGCTAAAACATGCATGTGGAACCCAGAGTATGATCAACTGTGTGATCGGGAGACGTGTTCCAATATGTCTCAGTTTTCGTCCCCTGGTACTCGGGTGCAACATTCCAGACGCTTTACTAACACTCTCCCGACTTGGAGAGTCAGTGCCTTTAACCTCCTGTTTGGCCCAGTTTGCAATTTCTGCGGAAGATGAACAGGAATAGGGAGAACCAATGACAGACTAGCTGGAGGTGTCTGGACGGGCAAATTTAACTCTCATTTCCCACCAGGAAGAGGAATTAACCAAAGGCTCAGCGTGCCGTGCCGGAACCAGATTAGGGCCTGAAGCCATCCTGCGGTGTTGCGGCCAGCTCACGAGAAAGCGAGTTGAAGAAAGGAGCTCAGGGGCACTGTAATTCACAAACCTGCAGAGTTATAAATGACAGCTATCGTCCAAAAATATACTGAAGTAAGGCTGCCAAGAGGACTTGAAAGCGGGGCAGAATTGCAGGAAACCCATTTCAGGAGGTAGACTGGAATTGCATTTAAAGCATAGGAAAAGAGGCAGAACGTCCACAATGATGCACTTGGCCAAAAAGGGCGTATGCGTTTTTTCCTGAATATATTCAGGAAAAAATGCATACGCCCTTTTTGGCCAACCAAGCAAGCTTGCAAAGGAAATCTGCACTACAATGAAGTCTCACTTCCCCCCGGTCAAAAGGGCCATCTGAAAAAAGTGTAAAATCCAGAAAGGCAGGACAGGCCATGGAGAACTGGGAGCCTTGTTATGCTGATGGGCGGGATGTAAATTGCCAACAGCCACTCGGGAGAAGTGTATGGTGTTTCCTGAAACATCTAAAAAACAAAGCAACAGAGCCTAGGGCACTTCCACTTATGGTCCTATAGCTTAGGGAAATTAAAATCAAAAAGACACAGCCACACCAAAGGTTGGGATGGCTCTGTTTACAAGAACCTGGTTTACGGTACAAGTTCAATATCGCAGAAAGTGAAAAATGGATAAAGAAGTTGTGGTACTTACGTACAATGCAGTATCACTCAGCAATGAAATCTATGTCATCAGGCCCGTAGCAGCATAATGAGTGGATTCAGGTATGATGATTCTAACTGAAATAAGTCACACAGGAAAAGAAACATCATAAGATATCACTAATACACGGAATGTAACCTTGGCTACACAGGAACTGAATTACAAAACAGAACAGGATCTCAAATTTAGAAACCCAACTTATGCTTGCTTAAGGGGAAAGGTGAGTTGGGGTGCTGCATAAAACCAGAGATTGAAATGAGCACAGATAAAGTTCCTTAAGCCAAATATGGAATAGACAAGAGCTACTCCTTGCTCAATGAAATGGACTCAACACCCCATATTAAATGCCTAAGAGTGTACCTGACTAGGAAGTATCTTAAAACCTATGGATTGCTATGTCTCCGAAAGAGAATCAAGCGTGTGTACAGGGGCATAAACGCAGCAGTGATAGGATTGGAGAGGTTCGGTGAGCAAATGAAGACCCTTTGAAGTCATATTGCATGGTACCCATTCCACGGGTCTCAACTCTCCAGGTTTAAGGTATTCTTCCTTCAGCTAAAACATGCATGTGGAACCCAGAGTATGATCAACCGTGTGATCGGGAGACGTGTTCCAATACGTCTCAGTTTTCGTCCCCTGGTACTCGGGTGCAACATTCCAGACGCTTTACTAACACTCTCCCGACTTGGAGAGTCAGTGCCTTTAACCTCCTGTTTGGCCCAGTTTGCAATTTCTGCGGAAGATGAACAGGAATAGGCAGAACCAATGACAGACTAGAGGGAGGTGTCTGGACGGGCAAATTTAACTCTCATTTCCCACCAGGAAGAGGAATTAACCAAAGGCTCAGCGTGCCGTGCCGGAACCAGATTAGGGCCTGAAGCCATCCTGCGGTGTTGCGGCCAGCTCACGAGAAAGCGAGTTGAAGAAAGGAGCTCAGGGGCACTGTAATTCACAAACCTGCAGAGTTATAAATGATAGCTATCATCCAAAAATATACTGAAGTAAGGCTGCCAAGAGGACTTGAAAGCGGGGCAGAATTGCAGGAAACCGATTTCAGGAGGTAGACTGGAATTGCATTTAAAGCATAGGAAAAGAGGCAGAACGTCCACAATGATGCACTTGGCCAAAAAGGGCGTATGCGTTTTTTCCTGAATATATTCAGGAAAAAACGCATACGCCCTTTTTGGCCAACCAAGCAAGCTTGCAAAGGAAATCTGCACTACAATGAAGTCTCACTTCCCCCCGGTCAAAAGGGCCATCTGAAAAAAGTGTAAAATCCAGAAAGGCAGGACAGGCCATGGAGAACTGGGAGCCTTGTTATGCTGATGGGCGGGATGTAAATTGCCAACAGCCACTCGGGAGAAGTGTATGGTGTTTCCTGAAACAGCTAAAAAACAAAGCAACAGAGCCTAGGGCACTTCCACTTATGGTCCTATAGCTTAGGGAAATTAAAATCAAAAAGACACAGCCACCCCAAAGGTTGGGACGGCTCTGTTTACAAGAACCTGGTTTACGGTACAAGTTCAATATCGCAGAAAGTGAAAAATGGATAAAGAAGTTGTGGTACTTACGTACAATGCAGTATCACTCAGCAATGAAATCTATGTCATCAGGCCCGTAGCAGCATAATGAGTGGATTCAGGTACGATGATTCTAACTGAAATAAGTCACACAGGAAAAGAAACATCATAAGATATCACTAATACACGGAATGTAACCTTGGCTACACAGGAACTGAATTACAAAACAGAACAGGGTCTCAAATTTAGAAAACCAACTTATGCTTGCTTAAGGGGAAAGGTGAGTTGGGGTGCTGCATAAAACCAGAGATTGAAATGAGCACAGATAAAGTTCCTTAAGCCAAATATGGAATAGACAAGAGCTACTCCTTGCTCAACGAAATGGACTCAACACCCCATATTAAATGCCTAAGAGTGTACCTGACTAGGAAGTATCTTAAAACCTATGGATTGCTATGTCTCTGAAAGAGAATCAAGTGTGTGTACAGGGGCATAAACGCAGCAGTGATAGGATTGGAGAGGTTCGGTGAGCAAATGAAGACCCTTTGAAGTCATATTGCATGGTACCCATTCCACGGGTCTCAACTCTCCAGGTTTAAGGTATTCTTCCTTCAGCTAAAACATGCATGTGGAACCCAGAGTATGATCAACCGTGTGATCGGGAGACGTGTTCCAATATGTCTCAGTTTTCGTCCCCTGGTACTCGGGTGCAACATTCCAGACGCTTTACTAACACTCTCCCGACTTGGAGAGTCAGTGCCTTTAACCTCCTGTTTGGCCCAGTTTGCAATTTCTGCGGAAGATGAACAGGAATAGGGAGAACCAATGACAGACTAGCTGGAGGTGTCTGGACGGGCAAATTTAACTCTCATTTCCCACCAGGAAGAGGAATTAACCAAAGGCTCAGCGTGCCGTGCCGGAACCAGATTAGGGCCTGAAGCCATCCTGCGGGGTTGCGGCCAGCTCACGAGAAAGCGAGTTGAAGAAAGGAGCTCAGGGGCACTGTAATTCACAAACCTGCAGAGTTATAAATGACAGCTATCGTCCAAAAATATACTGAAGTAAGGCTGCCAAGAGGACTTGAAAGCGGGGCAGAATTGCAGGAAACCGATTTCAGGAGGTAGACTGGAATTGCATTGAAAGCATAGGAAAAGAGGCAGAACGTCCACAATGATGCACTTGGCCAAAAAGGGCGTATGCGTTTTTTCCTGAATATATTCAGGAAAAAACGCATACGCCCTTTTTGGACAACCAAGCAAGCTTGCAAAGGAAATCTGCACTACAATGAAGTCTCACTTCCCCCCGGTCAAAAGGGCCATCTGAAAAAAGTGTAAAATCCAGAAAGGCAGGACAGGCCATGGAGAACTGGGAGCCTTGTTATGCTGATGGGCGGGATGTCAATTGCCAACAGCCACTCGGGAGAAGTGTATGGTGTTTCCTGAAACATCTAAAAAACAAAGCAACAGAGCCTAGGGCACTTCCACTTATGGTCCTATAGCTTAGGGAAATTAAAATCAAAAGACACAGCCACCCCAAAGGTTGGGACGGCTCTGTTTACAAGAACCTGGTTTACGGTACAAGTTCAATATCGCAGAAAGTGAAAAATGGATAAAGAAGTTGTGGTACTTACGTACAATGCAGTATCACTCAGCAATGAAATCTATGTCATCAGGCCCGTAGCAGCATAATGAGTGGATTCAGGTACGATGATTCTAACTGAAATAAGTCACACAGGAAAAGAAACATCATAAGATATCACTAATACACGGAATGTAAACTTGGCTACACAGGAACTGAATTACAAAACAGAACAGGGTCTCAAATTTAGAAACCCAACTTATGCTTGCTTAAGGGGAAAGGTGAGTTGGGGTGCTGCATAAAACCAGAGATTGAAATGAGCACAGATAAAGTTCCTTAAGCCAAATATGGAATAGACAAGAGCTACTCCTTGCTCAACGAAATGGACTCAACACCCCATATTAAATGCCTAAGAGTGTACCTGACTAGGAAGTATCTTAAAACCTATGGATTGCTATGTCTCTGAAAGAGAATCAAGTGTGTGTACAGGGGCATAAACGCAGCAGTGATAGGATTGGAGAGGTTCGGTGAGCAAATGAAGACCCTTTGAAGTCATATTGCATGGTACCCATTCCACGGGTCTCAACTCTCCAGGTTTAAGGTATTCTTCCTTCAGCTAAAACATGCATGTGGAACCCAGAGTATGATCAACCGTGTGATCGGGAGACGTGTTCCAATATGTCTCAGTTTTCGTCCCCTGGTACTCGGGTGCAACATTCCAGACGCTTTACTAACACTCTCCCGACTTGGAGAGTCAGTGCCTTTAACCTCCTGTTTGGCCCAGTTTGCAATTTCTGCGGAAGATGAACAGGAATAGGGAGAACCAATGACAGACTAGCTGGAGGTGTCTGGACGGGCAAATTTAACTCTCATTTCCCACCAGGAAGAGGAATTAACCAAAGGCTCAGCGTGCCGTGCCGGAACCAGATTAGGGCCTGAAGCCATCCTGCGGTGTTGCGGCCAGCTCACGAGAAAGCGACTTGAAGAAAGGAGCTCAGGGGCACTGTAATTCACAAACCTGCAGAGTTATAAATGACAGCTATCGTCCAAAAATATACTGAAGTAAGGCTGCCAAGAGGACTTGAAAGCGGGGCAGAATTGCAGGAAACCGATTTCAGGAGGTAGACTGGAATTGCATTGAAAGCATAGGAAAAGAGGCAGAACGTCCACAATGATGCACTTGGCCAAAAAGGGCGTATGCGTTTTTTCCTGAATATATTCAGGAAAAAACGCATACGCCCTTTTTGGCCAACCAAGCAAGCTTGCAAAGGAAATCTGCACTACAGTGAAGTCTCACTTCCCCCCGGTCAAAAGGGCCATCTGAAAAAAGTGTAAAATCCAGAAAGGCAGGACAGGCCATGGAGAACTGGGAGCCTTGTTATGCTGATGGGCGGGATGTAAATTGCCAACAGCCACTCGGGAGAAGTGTATGGTGTTTCCTGAAACATCTAAAAAACAAAGCAACAGAGCCTATGCACTTCCACTTATGGTCCTATAGCTTAGGGAAATTAAAATCAAAAAGACACAGCCACCCCAAATGTTGGGACGGCTCTGTTTACAAGAACCTGGTTTACGGTACAAGTTCAATATCGCAGAAAGTGAAAAATGGATAAAGAAGTTGTGGTACTTACGTACAATGCAGTATCACTCAGCAATGAAATCTTTGTCATCAGGCCCGTAGCAGCATAATAAGTGGATTCAGGTATGATGATTCTAACTGAAATAAGTCACAGAGAAAAAGAAACATCATAAGATATCACTAATACACGGAATGTAAACTTGGCTACACTGGAACTGAATTCCAAACAGAACAGGGTCTCAAATTTAGAAACCCAACTTATGCTTGCTTAAGGGGAAAGGTGAGTTGGGGTGCTGCATAAAACCAGAGATTGAAATGAGCACAGATAAAGTTCCTTAAGCCAAATATGGAATAGACAAGAGCTACTCCTTGCTCAACGAAATGGACTCAACACCCCATATTAAATGCCTAAGAGTGTACCTGACTAGGAAGTATCTTAAAACCTATGGATTGCTATGTCTCCGAAAGAGAATCAAGCGTGTGTACAGGGGCATAAACGCAGCAGTGATAGGATTGGAGAGGTTAGGTGAGCAAATGAAGACCCTTTGAAGTCATATTGCATGGTACCCATTCCACGGGTCTCAACTCTCCAGGTTTAAGGTATTCTTCCTTCAGCTAAAACATGCATGTGGAACCCAGAGTATGATCAACCGTGTGACCGGGAGACGTGTTCCAATATGTCTCAGTTTTCGTCCCCTGGTACTCGGGTGCAACATTCCAGACGCTTTACTAACACTCTCCCGACTTGGAGAGTCAGTGCCTTTAACCTCCTGTTTGGCCCAGTTTGCAATTTCTGCGGAAGATGAACAGGGATAGGGAGAACCAATGAGAGACTAGCTGGAGGTGTCTGGACGGGCAAATTTAACTCTCATTTCCCACCAGGAAGAGGAATTAACCAAAGGCTCAGCGTGCCGTGCCGCAACCAGATTAGGGCCTGAAGCAATCCTGCGGTGTTGCGGCCAGCTCACGAGAAAGCGAGTTGAAGAAAGGAGCTCAGGGGTACTGTAATTCACAAACCTGCAGAGTTATAAATGATAGCTATCATCCAAAAATATACTGAAGTAAGGCTGCCAAGAGGACTTGAAAGCGGGGCAGAATTGCAGGAAACCGATTTCAGGAGGTAGACTGGAATTGCATTTAAAGCATAGGAAAAGAGGCAGAACGTCCACAATGATGCACTTGGCCAAAAAGGGCGTATGCGTTTTTTCCTGAATATATTCAGGAAAAAACGCATACGCCCTTTTTGGCCAACCAAGCAAGCTTGCAAAGGAAATCTGCACTACAATGAAGTCTCACTTCCCCCCGGTCAAAAGGGCCATCTGAAAAAAGTGTAAAATCCAGAAAGGCAGGACAGGCCATGGAGAACTGGGAGCCTTGTTATGCTGATGGGCGGGATGTAAATTGCCAACAGCCACTCGGGAGAAGTGTATGGTGTTTCCTGAAACATCTAAAAAACAAAGCAACAGAGCCTAGGGCACTTCCATTTATGGTCCTATAGCTTAGGGAAATTAAAATCAAAAGACACAGCCACCCCAAAGGATGGGACGGCTCTGTTTACAAGAACCTGGTTTACGGTACAAGTTCAATATCGTAGAAAGTGAAAAATGGATAAAGAAGTTGTGGTACTTACGTACAATGCAGTATCACTCAGCAATGAAATCTATGTCATCAGGCCCGTAGCAGCATAATGAGTGGATTCAGGTACGATGATTCTAACTGAAATAAGTCACACAGAAAAAGAAACATCATAAGATATCACTAATACACGGAATGTAACCTTGGCTACACAGGAACTGAATTACAAAACAGAACAGGGTCTCAAATTTAGAAAACCAACTTATGCTTGCTTAAGGGGAAAGGTGAGTTGGGGTACTGCATAAAACCAGAGATTGAAATGAGCACAGATAAAGTTCCTTAAGCCAAATATGGAATAGACAAGAGCTACTCCTTGCTCAACGAAATGGACTCAACACCCCATATTAAATGCCTAAGAGTGTACCTGACTAGGAAGTATCTTAAAACCTATGGATTGCTATGTCTCTGAAAGAGAATCAAGTGTGTGTACAGGGGCATAAACGCAGCAGTGATAGGATTGGAGAGGTTCGGTGAGCAAATGAAGACCCTTTGAAGTCATATTGCATGGTACCCATTCCACGGGTCTCAACTCTCCAGGTTTAAGGTATTCTTCCTTCAGCTAAAACATGCATGTGGAACCCAGAGTATGATCAACCGTGTGATCGGGAGACGTGTTCCAATATGTCTCAGTTTTCGTCCCCTGGTACTCGGGTGCAACATTCCAGACGCTTTACTAACACTCTCCCGACTTGGAGAGTCAGTGCCTTTAACCTCCTGTTTGGCCCAGTTTGCAATTTCTGCGGAAGATGAACAGGAATAGGCAGAACCAATGACAGACTAGCTGGAGGTGTCTGGACGGGCAAATTTAACTCTCATTTCCCACCAGGAAGAGGAATTAACCAAAGGCTCAGCGTGCCGTGCCGGAACCAGATTAGGGCCTGAAGCCATCCTGCGGGGTTGCGGCCAGCTCACGAGAAAGCGACTTGAAGAAAGGAGCTCAGGGGCACTGTAATTCACAAACCTGCAGAGTTATAAATGACAGCTATCGTCCAAAAATATACTGAAGTAAGGCTGCCAAGAGGACTTGAAAGCGGGGCAGAATTGCAGGAAACCGATTTCAGGAGGTAGACTGGAATTGCATTGAAAGCATAGGAAAAGAGACAGAACGTCCACAATGATGCACTTGGCCAAAAAGGGCGTATGCGTTTTTTCCTGAATATATTCAGGAAAAAACGCATACGCCCTTTTTGGCCAACCAAGCAAGGTTGCAAAGGAAATCTGCACTACAATGAAGTCTCACTTCCCCACGGTCAAAAGGGCCATCTGAAAAAAGTGTAAAATCCAGAAAGGCAGGACAGGCCATGGAGAACTGGGAGCCTTGTTATGCTGATGGGCGGGATGTCAATTGCCAACAGCCACTCGGGAGAAGTGTATGGTGTTTCCTGAAACATCTAAAAAACAAAGCAACAGAGCCTAGGGCACTTCCACTTATGGTCCTATAGCTTAGGGAAATTAAAATCAAAAGACACAGCCACCCCAAAGGTTGGGACGGCTCTGTTTACAAGAACCTGGTTTACGGTACAAGTTCAATATCGCAGAAAGTGAAAAATGGATAAAGAAATTGTGGTACTTACGTACAATGCAGTATCACTCAGCAATGAAATCTATGTCATCAGGCCCGTAGCAGCATAATGAGTGGATTCAGGTACGATGATTCTAACTGAAATAAGTCACACAGAAAAAGAAACATCATAAGATATCACTAATACACGGAATGTAAACTTGGCTACACAGGAACTGAATTACAAAACAGAACAGGGTCTCAAATTTAGAAACCCAACTTATGCTTGCTTAAGGGGAAAGGTGAGTTGGGGTGCTGCATAAAACCAGAGATTGAAATGAGCACAGATAAAGTTCCTTAAGCCAAATATGGAATAGACAAGAGCTACTCCTTGCTCAACGAAATGGACTCAACACCCCATATTAAATGCCTAAGAGTGTACCTGACTAGGAAGTATCTTAAAACCTATGGATTGCTATGTCTCTGAAAGAGAATCAAGTGTGTGTACAGGGGCATAAACGCAGCAGTGATAGGATTGGAGAGGTTCGGTGAGCAAATGAAGACCCTTTGAAGTCATATTGCATGGTACCCATTCCACGAGTCTCAACTCTCCAGGTTTAAGGTATTCTTCCTTCAGCTAAAACATGCATGAGGAACCCAGAGTATGATCAACCGTGTGATCGGGAGACGTGTTCCAATATGTCTCAGTTTTCGTCCCCTGGTACTCGGGTGCAACATTCCAGACGCTTTACTAACACTCTCCCGACTTGGAGAGTCAGTGCCTTTAACCTCCTGTTTGGCCCAGTTTGCAATTTCTGCGGAAGATGAACAGGAATAGGGAGAACCAATGACAGACTAGCTGGAGGTGTCTGGACGGGCAAATTTAACTCTCATTTCCCACCAGGAAGAGGAATTAACCAAAGGCTCAGCGTGCCGTGCCGGAACCAGATTAGGGCCTGAAGCCATCCTGCGGTGTTGCGGCCAGCTCACGAGAAAGCGAGTTGAAGAAAGGAGCTCAGGGGCACTGTAATTCACAAACCTGCAGAGTTATAAATGACAGCTATCGTCCAAAAATATACTGAAGTAAGGCTGCCAAGAGGACTTGAAAGCGGGGCAGAATTGCAGGAAACCGATTTCAGGAGGTAGACTGGAATTGCATTGAAAGCATAGGAAAAGAGGCAGAACGTCCACAATGATGCACTTGGCCAAAAAGGGCGTATGCGTTTTTTCCTGAATATATTCAGGAAAAAACGCATACGCCCTTTTTGGCCAACCAAGCAAGCTTGCAAAGGAAATCTGCACTACAGTGAAGTCTCACTTCCCCCCGGTCAAAAGGGCCATCTGAAAAAAGTGTAAAATCCAGAAAGGCAGGACAGGCCATGGAGAACTGGGAGCCTTGTTATGCTGATGGGCGGGATGTAAATTGCCAACAGCCACTCGGGAGAAGTGTATGGTGTTTCCTGAAACATCTAAAAAACAAAGCAACAGAGCCTATGCACTTCCACTTATGGTCCTATAGCTTAGGGAAATTAAAATCAAAAAGACACAGCCACCCCAAATGTTGGGACGGCTCTGTTTACAAGAACCTGGTTTACGGTACAAGTTCAATATCGCAGAAAGTGAAAAATGGATAAAGAAGTTGTGGTACTTACGTACAATGCAGTATCACTCAGCAATGAAATCTTTGTCATCAGGCCCGTAGCAGCATAATAAGTGGATTCAGGTATGATGATTCTAACTGAAATGAGTCACAGAGAAAAAGAAACATCATAAGATATCACTAATACACGGAATGTAAACTTGGCTACACTGGAACTGAATTCCAAACAGAACAGGGTCTCAAATTTAGAAACCCAACTTATGCTTGCTTAAGGGGAAAGGTGAGTTGGGGTGCTGCATAAAACCAGAGATTGAAATGAGCACAGATAAAGTTCCTTAAGCCAAATATGGAATAGACAAGAGCTACTCCTTGCTCAACGAAATGGACTCAACACCCCATATTAAATGCCTAAGAGTGTACCTGACTAGGAAGTATCTTAAAACCTATGGATTGCTATGTCTCCGAAAGAGAATCAAGCGTGTGTACAGGGGCATAAACGCAGCAGTGATAGGATTGGAGAGGTTAGGTGAGCAAATGAAGACCCTTTGAAGTCATATTGCATGGTACCCATTCCACGGGTCTCAACTCTCCAGGTTTAAGGTATTCTTCCTTCAGCTAAAACATGCATGTGGAACCCAGAGTATGATCAACCGTGTGACCGGGAGACGTGTTCCAATATGTCTCAGTTTTCGTCCCCTAGTACTCGGGTGCAACATTCCAGACGCTTTACTAACACTCTCCCGACTTGGAGAGTCAGTGCCTTTAACCTCCTGTTTGGCCCAGTTTGCAATTTCTGCGGAAGATGAACAGGGATAGGGAGAACCAATGAGAGACTAGCTGGAGGTGTCTGGACGGGCAAATTTAACTCTCATTTCCCACCAGGAAGAGGAATTAACCAAAGGCTCAGCGTGCCGTGCCGCAACCAGATTAGGGCCTGAAGCAATCCTGCGGTGTTGCGGCCAGCTCACGAGAAAGCGAGTTGAAGAAAGGAGCTCAGGGGTACTGTAATTCACAAACCTGCAGAGTTATAAATGATAGCTATCATCCAAAAATATACTGAAGTAAGGCTGCCAAGAGGACTTGAAAGCGGGGCAGAATTGCAGGAAACCGATTTCAGGAGGTAGACTGGAATTGCATTTAAAGCATAGGAAAAGAGGCAGAACGTCCACAATGATGCACTTGGCCAAAAAGGGCGTATGCGTTTTTTCCTGAATATATTCAGGAAAAAACGCATACGCCCTTTTTGGCCAACCAAGCAAGCTTGCAAAGGAAATCTGCACTACAATGAAGTCTCACTTCCCCCCGGTCAAAAGGGCCATCTGAAAAAAGTGTAAAATCCAGAAAGGCAGGACAGGCCATGGAGAACTGGGAGCCTTGTTATGCTGATGGGCGGGATGTAAATTGCCAACAGCCACTCCGGAGAAGTGTATGGTGTTTCCTGAAACAGCTAAAAAACAAAGCAACAGAGCCTAGGGCACTTCCACTTATGGTCCTATAGCTTAGGGAAATTAAAATCAAAAAGACACAGCCACCCCAAAGGTTGGGACGGCTCTGTTTACAAGAACCTGGTTTACGGTACAAGTTCAATATCGCAGAAAGTGAAAAATGGATAAAGAAGTTGTGGTACTTACGTACAATGCAGTATCACTCAGCAATGAAATCTATGTCATCAGGCCCGTAGCAGCATAATGAGTGGATTCAGGTAAGATGATTCTAACTGAAATAAGTCACACAGGAAAAGAAACATCATAAGATATCACTAATACACGGAATGTAAACTTGGCTACACAGGAACTGAATTCCAAAACAGAACAGGGTCTCAAATTTAGAAAACCAACTTATGCTTGCTTAAGGGGAAAGGTGAGTTGGGGTGCTGCATAAAACCAGAGATTGAAATGAGCACAGATAAAGTTCCTTAAGCCAAATATGGAATAGACAAGAGCTACTCCTTGCTCAACGAAATGGACTCAACACCCCATATTAAATGCCTAAGAGTGTACCTGACTAGGAAGTATCTTAAAACCTATGGATTGCTATGTCTCTGGAAGAGAATCAAGTGTGTGTACAGGGGCATAAACGCAGCAGTGATAGGATTGGAGAAGTTCGGTGAGCAAATGAAGACCCTTTGAAGTCATATTGCATGGTACCCATTCCACGGGTCTCAACTCTCCAGGTTTAAGGTATTCTTCCTTCGGCTAAAACATGCATGTGGAACCCAGAGTATGATCAACCGTGTGATCGGGAGACGTGTTCCAATATGTCTCAGTTTTCGTCCCCTGGTACTCGGGTGCAACATTCCAGACGCTTTACTAACACTCTCCCGACTTGGAGAGTCAGTGCCTTTAACCTCCTGTTTGGCCCAGTTTGCAATTTCTGCGGAAGATGAACAGGAATAGGGAGAACCAATGACAGACTAGCTGGAGGTGTCTGGACGGGCAAATTTAACTCTCATTTCCCACCAGGAAGAGGAATTAACCAAAGGCTCAGCGTGCCGTGCCGGAACCAGATTAGGGCCTGAAGCCATCCTGCGGGGTTGCGGCCAGCTCACGAGAAAGCGAGTTGAAGAAAGGAGCTCAGGGGCACTGTAATTCACAAACCTGCAGAGTTATAAATGACAGCTATCGTCCAAAAATATACTGAAGTAAGGCTGCCAAGAGGACTTGAAAGCGGGGCAGAATTGCAGGAAACCGATTTCAGGAGGTAGACTGGAATTGCATTTAAAGCATAGGAAAAGAGGCAGAACGTCCACAATGATGCACTTGGCCAAAAAGGGCGTATGCGTTTTTTCCTGAATATATTCAGGAAAAAACGCATACGCCCTTTTTGGCCAACCAAGCAAGCTTGCAAAGGAAATCTGCACTACAATGAAGTCTCACTTCCCCCCGGTCAAAAGGGCCATCTGAAAAAAGTGTAAAATCCAGAAAGGCAGGACAGGCCATGGAGAACTGGGAGCCTTGTTATGCTGATGGGCGGGATGTCAATTGCCAACAGCCACTCGGGAGAAGTGTATGGTGTTTCCTGAAACATCTAAAAAACAAAGCAACAGAGCCTAGGGCACTTCCATTTATGGTCCTATAGCTTAGGGAAATTAAAATCAAAAGACACAGCCACCCCAAAGGTTGGGACGGCTCTGTTTACAAGAACCTGGTTTACGGTACAAGTTCAATATCGCAGAAAGTGAAAAATGGATAAAGAAGTTGTGGTACTTACGTACAATGCAGTATCACTCAGCAATGAAATCTATGTCATCAGGCCCGTAGCAGCATAATGAGTGGATTCAGGTACGATGATTCTAACTGAAATAAGTCACACAGAAAAAGAAACATCATAAGATATCACTAATACACGGAATGTAAACTTGGCTACACAGGAACTGAATTCCAAAACAGAACAGGGTCTCAAATTTAGAAACCCAACTTATGCTTGCTTAAGGGGAAAGGTGAGTTGGGGTGCTGCATAAAACCAGAGATTGAAATGAGCACAGATAAAGTTCCTTAAGCCAAATATGGAATAGACAAGAGCTACTCCTTGCTCAACGAAATGGACTCAACACCCCATATTAAATGCCTAAGAGTGTACCTGACTAGGAAGTATCTTAAAACCTATGGATTGCTATGTCTCTGAAAGAGAATCAAGTGTGTGTACAGGGGCATAAACGCAGCAGTGATAGGATTGGAGAGGTTCGGTGAGCAAATGAAGACCCTTTGAAGTCATATTGCATGGTACCCATTCCACGAGTCTCAACTCTCCAGGTTTAAGGTATTCTTCCTTCAGCTAAAACATGCATGAGGAACCCAGAGTATGATCAACCGTGTGATCGGGAGACGTGTTCCAATATGTCTCAGTTTTCGTCCCCTGGTACTCGGGTGCAACATTCCAGACGCTTTACTAACACTCTCCCGACTTGGAGAGTCAGTGCCTTTAACCTCCTGTTTGGCCCACTTTGCAATTTCTGCGGAAGATGAACAGGAATAGGGAGAACCAATGACAGACTAGCTGGAGGTGTCTGGACGGGCAAATTTAACTCTCATTTCCCACCAGGAAGAGGAATTAACCAAAGGCTCAGCGTGCCGTGCCGCAAACAGATTAGGGCCTGAAGCAATCCTGCGGTGTTGCGGCCAGCTCACGAGAAAGCGAGTTGAAGAAAGGAGCTCAGGGGTACTGTAATTCACAAACCTGCAGAGTTATAAATGATAGCTATCATCCAAAAATATACTGAAGTAAGGCTGCCAAGAGGACTTGAAAGCGGGGCAGAATTGCAGGAAACCGATTTCAGGAGGTAGACTGGAATTGCATTTAAAGCATAGGAAAAGAGGCAGAACGTCCACAATGATGCACTTGGCCAAAAAGGGCGTATGCGTTTTTTCCTGAATATATTCAGGAAAAAACGCATACGCTCTTTTTGGCCAACCAAGCAAGCTTGCAAAGGAAATCTGCACTACAATGAAGTCTCACTTCCCCCCGGTCAAAAGGGCCATCTGAAAAAAGTGTAAAATCTAGAAAGGCAGGACAGGCCATGGAGAACTGGGAGCCTTGTTATGCTGATTGGTGGGATGTAAATTGCCAAGAGCCACTCGGGAGAAGTGTATGGTGTTTCCTGAAACATCTAAAAAACAAAGCAACAGAGCCTAGGGCACTACCACTTATGGTCCTATAGCTTAGGGAAATTAAAGTCAAAAAGATAGAGCCACCCCAAAGGTTGGGACGGCTCTGTTTACAAGAAACTCATTTACGGTACAAGTTCAATATCGCAGAAAGTGAAAAATGGATAAAGAAGTTGTGGTACTTACGTACAATGCAATATCACTCAGCAATGAAATCTATGTCATCAGGCCCGTAGCAGCATAATGAGTGGATTCAGGTATGATGATTCTAACTGAAATAAGTCACACAGAAAAAGAAACACCATAAGATATCACTAATACACGGAATGTAAACTTGGCTACACAGGAACTGAATTACAAAACAGAACAGGGTCTCAAATTTAGAAGCCCAACTTATGCTTGCTTAAGGGGAAAGGTGAGTTGGGGTGCTGCATAAAACCAGAGATTGAAATGAGCACAGATAAAGTTCCTTAAGCCAAATATGGAATAGACAAGAGCTACTCCTTGCTCAACGAAATGGACTCAACACCCCATATTAAACGCCTAAGAGTGTACCTGACTAGGAAGTATCTTAAAACCTATGGATTGCTATGTCTCCAAAAGAGAATCAAGCGTGTGTGCAGGGGCATAAACGCAGCAGTGATAGGACTGGAGAGGTTCGGTGAGCAAATGAAGACCCTTTGAAGTCATATTGCATGGTACCCATTCCACGGGTCTCAACTCTCCAGGTTTAAGGTATTCTTCCTTCAGCTAAAACATGCATGTGGAACCCAGAGTATGATCAACCGTGTGATCGGGAGACGTGTTCCAATATGTCTCAGTTTTCGTCCCCTGGTACTCGGGTGCAACATTCCAGACGCTTTATTAACACTCTCCCGACTTGGAGAGTCAGTGCCTTTAACCTCCTGTTTGGCCCAGTTTGCAATTTCTGCGGAAGATGAACAGGAATAGGGAGAACCAATGAGAGACTAGCTGGAGGTGTCTGGACGGGCAAATTTAACTCTCATTTCCCACCAGGAAGAGGAATTAACCAAAGGCTCAGCGTGCCGTGCCGGAACCAGATTAGGGCCTGAAGCCATCCTGCGGGGTTGCGGCCAGCTTACGAGAAAGCGAGTTGAAGAAAGGAGCTCAGGGGCACTGTAATTCACAAACCTGCAGAGTTATAAATGACAGCTATCGTCCAAAAATATACTGAAGTAAGGCTGCCAAGAGGACTTGAAAGCGGGGCAGAATTGCAGGAAACCGATTTCAGGAGGTAGACTGGAATTGCATTTAAAGCATAGGAAAAGAGGCAGAACGTCCACAATGATGCACTTGGCCAAAAAGGGCGTATGCGTTTTTTCCTGAATATATTCAGGAAAAAACGCATACGCCCTTTTTGGCCAACCAAGCAAGCTTGCAAAGGAAATCTGCACTACAATGAAGTCTCACTTCCCCCCGGTCAAAAGGGCCATCTGAAAAAAGTGTAAAATCCAGAAAGGCAGGACAGGCCATGGAGAACTGGGAGCCTTGTTATGCTGATGGGCGGGATGTAAATTGCCAACAGCCACTCGGGAGAAGTGTATGGTGTTTCCTGAAACATCTAAAAAACAAAGCAACAGAGCCTAGGGCACTTCCACTTATGGTCCTATAGCTTAGGGAAATTAAAATCAAAAGACACAGCCACCCCAAAGGTTGGGACGGCTCTGTTTACAAGAACCTGGTTTACGGTACAAGTTCAATATCGCAGAAAGTGAAAAATGGATAAAGAAGTTGTGGTACTTACGTACAATGCAGTATCACTCAGCAATGAAATCTATGTCATCAGGCCCGTAGCAGCATAATGAGTGGATTCAGGTATGATGATTCTAACTGAAATAAGTCACACAGGAAAAGAAACATCATAAGATATCACTAATACACGGAATGTAACCTTGGCTACACAGGAACTGAATTACAAAACAGAACAGGGTCTCAAATTTAGAAACCCAACTTATGCTTGCTTAAGGGGAAAGGTGAGTTGGGGTGCTGCATAAAACCAGAGATTGAAATGAGCACAGATAAAGTTCCTTAAGCCAAATATGGAATAGACAAGAGCTACTCCTTGCTCAACGAAATGGACTCAACACCCCATATTAAATGCCTAAGAGTGTACCTGACTAGGAAGTATCTTAAAACCTATGGATTGCTATGTCTCTGAAAGAGAATCAAGTGTGTGTACAGGGGCATAAACGCAGCAGTGATAGGATTGGAGAGGTTCGGTGAGCAAATGAAGACCCTTTGAAGTCATATTGCATGGTACCCATTCCACGGGTCTCAACTCTCCAGGTTTAAGGTATTCTTCCTTCAGCTAAAACATGCATGTGGAACCCAGAGTATGATCAAACGTGTGATCGGGAGACGTGTTCAAATATGTCTCAGTTTTCGTCCCCTGGTACTCGGGTGCAACATTCCAGACGCTTTACTAACACTCTCCCGACTTGGAGAGTCAGTGCCTTTAACCTCCTGTTTGGCCCAGTTTGCAATTTCTGCGGAAGATGAACAGGGATAGGGAGAACCAATGACAGACTAGCTGGAGGTGTCTGGACGGGCAAATTTAACTCTCATTTCCCACCAGGAAGAGGAATTAACCAAAGGCTCAGCGTGCCGTGCCGGAACCAGATTAGGGCCTGAAGCCATCCTGCGGTGTTGCGGACAGCTCACGAGAAAGCGAGTTGAAGAAAGGAGCTCAGGGGCACTGTAATTCACAAACCTGCAGAGTTATAAATGACAGCTATCGTCCAAAAATATACTGAAGTAAGGCTGCCAAGAGGACTTGAAAGCGGGGCAGAATTGCAGGAAACCGATTTCAGGAGGTAGACTGGAATTGCATTTAAAGCATAGGAAAAGAGGCAGAACGTCCACAATGATGCACTTGGCCAAAAAGGGCGTATGCGTTTTTTCCTGAATATATTCAGGAAAAAACGCATACGCCCTTTTTGGCCAACCAAGCAAGCTTGCAAAGGAAATCTGCACTACAAAGAAGTCTCACTTCCCCACGGTCAAAAGGGCCATCTGAAAAAAGTGTAAAATCCAGAAAGGCAGGACAGGCCATGGAGAACTGGGAGCCTTGTTATGCTGATGGGCGGGATGTAAATTGCCAACAGCCACTCCGGAGAAGTGTATGGTGTTTCCTGAAACAGCTAAAAAACAAAGCAACAGAGCCTAGGGCACTTCCACTTATGGTCCTATAGCTTAGGGAAATTAAAATCAAAAAGACACAGCCACCCCAAAGGTTGGGACGGCTCTGTTTACAAGAACCTGGTTTACGGTACAAGTTCAATATCGCAGAAAGTGAAAAATGGATAAAGAAGTTGTGGTACTTACGTACAATGCAGTATCACTCAGCAATGAAATCTATGTCATCAGGCCCGTAGCAGCATAATGAGTGGATTCAGGTAAGATGATTCTAACTGAAATAAGTCACACAGGAAAAGAAACATCATAAGATATCACTAATACACGGAATGTAAACTTGGCTACACAGGAACTGAATTCCAAAACAGAACAGGGTCTCAAATTTAGAAAACCAACTTATGCTTGCTTAAGGGGAAAGGTGAGTTGGGGTGCTGCATAAAACCAGAGATTGAAATGAGCACAGATAAAGTTCCTTAAGCCAAATATGGAATAGACAAGAGCTACTCCTTGCTCAACGAAATGGACTCAACACCCCATATTAAATGCCTAAGAGTGTACCTGACTAGGAAGTATCTTAAAACCTATGGATTGCTATGTCTCTGGAAGAGAATCAAGTGTGTGTACAGGGGCATAAACGCAGCAGTGATAGGATTGGAGAAGTTCGGTGAGCAAATGAAGACCCTTTGAAGTCATATTGCATGGTACCCATTCCACGGGTCTCAACTCTCCAGGTTTAAGGTATTCTTCCTTCGGCTAAAACATACATGTGGAACCCAGAGTATGATCAACCGTGTGATCGGGAGACGTGTTCCAATATGTCTCAGTTTTCGTCCCCTGGTACTCGGGTGCAACATTCCAGACGCTTTACTAACACTCTCCCGACTTGGAGAGTCAGTGCCTTTAACCTCCTGTTTGGCCCAGTTTGCAATTTCTGCGGAAGATGAACAGGAATAGGGAGAACCAATGACAGACTAGCTGGAGGTGTCTGGACGGGCAAATTTAACTCTCATTTCCCACCAGGAAGAGGAATTAACCAAAGGCTCAGCGTGCCGTGCCGGAACCAGATTAGGGCCTGAAGCCATCCTGCGGGGTTGCGGCCAGCTCACGAGAAAGCGAGTTGAAGAAAGGAGCTCAGGGGCACTGTAATTCACAAACCTGCAGAGTTATAAATGACAGCTATCGTCCAAAAATATACTGAAGTAAGGCTGCCAAGAGGACTTGAAAGCGGGGCAGAATTGCAGGAAACCGATTTCAGGAGGTAGACTGGAATTGCATTTAAAGCATAGGAAAAGAGGCAGAACGTCCACAATGATGCACTTGGCCAAAAAGGGCGTATGCGTTTTTTCCTGAATATATTCAGGAAAAAACGCATACGCCCTTTTTGGCCAACCAAGCAAGCTTGCAAAGGAAATCTGCACTACAATGAAGTCTCACTTCCCCCCGGTCAAAAGGGCCATCTGAAAAAAGTGTAAAATCCAGAAAGGCAGGACAGGCCATGGAGAACTGGGAGCCTTGTTATGCTGATGGGCGGGATGTAAATTGCCAACAGCCACTCGGGAGAAGTGTATGGTGTTTCCTGAAACATCTAAAAAACAAAGCAACAGAGCCTAGGGCACTTCCATTTATGGTCCTATAGCTTAGGGAAATTAAAATCAAAAGACACAGCCACCCCAAAGGTTGGGACGGCTCTGTTTACAAGAACCTGGTTTACGGTACAAGTTCAATATCGCAGAAAGTGAAAAATGGATAAAGAAGTTGTGGTACTTACGTACAATGCAGTATCACTCAGCAATGAAATCTATGTCATCAGGCCCGTAGCAGCATAATGAGTGGATTCAGGTACGATGATTCTAACTGAAATAAGTCACACAGAAAAAGAAACATCATAAGATATCACTAATACACGGAATGTAAACTTGGCTACACAGGAACTGAATTCCAAAACAGAACAGGGTCTCAAATTTAGAAAACCAACTTATGCTTGCTTAAGGGGAAAGGTGAGTTGGGGTGCTGCATAAAACCAGAGATTGAAATGAGCACAGATAAAGTTCCTTAAGCCAAATATGGAATAGACAAGAGCTACTCCTTGCTCAACGAAATGGACTCAACACCCCATATTAAATGCCTAAGAGTGTACCTGACTAGGAAGTATCTTAAAACCTATGGATTGCTATGTCTCTGGAAGAGAATCAAGTGTGTGTACAGGGGCATAAACGCAGCAGTGATAGGATTGGAGAAGTTCGGTGAGCAAATGAAGACCCTTTGAAGTCATATTGCATGGTACCCATTCCACGGGTCTCAACTCTCCAGGTTTAAGGTATTCTTCCTTCGGCTAAAACATGCATGTGGAACCCAGAGTATGATCAACCGTGTGATCGGGAGACGTGTTCCAATATGTCTCAGTTTTCGTCCCCTGGTACTCGGGTGCAACATTCCAGACGCTTTACTAACACTCTCCCGACTTGGAGAGTCAGTGCCTTTAACCTCCTGTTTGGCCCAGTTTGCAATTTCTGCGGAAGATGAACAGGAATAGGGAGAACCAATGACAGACTAGCTGGAGGTGTCTGGACGGGCAAATTTAACTCTCATTTCCCACCAGGAAGAGGAATTAACCAAAGGCTCAGCGTGCCGTGCCGGAACCAGATTAGGGCCTGAAGCCATCCTGCGGTGTTGCGGCCAGCTCACGAGAAAGCGAGTTGAAGAAAGGAGCTCAGGGGCACTGTAATTCACAAACCTGCAGAGTTATAAATGACAGCTATCGTCCAAAAATATACTGAAGTAAGGCTGCCAAGAGGACTTGAAAGCGGGGCAGAATTGCAGGAAACCGATTTCAGGAGGTAGACTGGAATTGCATTGAAAGCATAGGAAAAGAGGCAGAACGTCCACAATGATGCACTTGGCCAAAAAGGGCGTATGCGTTTTTTCCTGAATATATTCAGGAAAAAACGCATACGCCCTTTTTGGCCAACCAAGCAAGCTTGCAAAGGAAATCTGCACTACAATGAAGTCTCACTTCCCCCCGGTCAAAAGGGCCATCTGAAAAAAGTGTAAAATCCAGAAAGGCAGGACAGGCCATGGAGAACTGGGAGCCTTGTTATGCTGATGGGCGGGATGTCAATTGCCAACAGCCACTCGGGAGAAGTGTATGGTGTTTCCTGAAACATCTAAAAAACAAAGCAACAGAGCCTAGGGCACTTCCATTTATGGTCCTATAGCTTAGGGAAATTAAAATCAAAAGACACAGCCACCCCAAAGGTTGGGACGGCTCTGTTTACAAGAACCTGGTTTACGGTACAAGTTCAATATCGCAGAAAGTGAAAAATGGATAAAGAAGTTGTGGTACTTACGTACAATGCAGTATCACTCAGCAATGAAATATATGTCATCAGGCCCGTAGCAGCATAATGAGTGGATTCAGGTACGATGATTCTAACTGAAATAAGTCACACAGAAAAAGAAACATCATAAGATATCACTAATACACGGAATGTAACCTTGGCTACACAGGAACTGAATTCCAAAACAGAACAGGGTCTCAAATTTAGAAAACCAACTTATGCTTGCTTAAGGGGAAAGGTGAGTTGGGGTACTGCATAAAACCAGAGATTGAAATGAGCACAGATAAAGTTCCTTAAGCCAAATATGGAATAGACAAGAGCTACTCCTTGCTCAACGAAATGGACTCAACACCCCATATTAAATGCCTAAGAGTGTACCTGACTAGGAAGTATCTTAAAACCTATGGATTGCTATGTCTCTGAAAGAGAATCAAGTGTGTGTACAGGGGCATAAACGCAGCAGTGATAGGATTGGAGAGGTTCGGTGAGCAAATGAAGACCCTTTGAAGTCATATTGCATGGTACCCATTCCACGGGTCTCAACTCTCCAGGTTTAAGGTATTCTTCCTTCAGCTAAAACATGCATGTGGAACCCAGAGTATGATCAACCGTGTGATCGGGAGACGTGTTCCAATATGTCTCAGTTTTCGTCCCCTGGTACTCGGGTGCAACATTCCAGACGCTTTACTAACACTCTCCCGACTTGGAGAGTCAGTGCCTTTAACCTCCTGTTTGGCCCAGTTTGCAATTTCTGCGGAAGATGAACAGGAATAGGCAGAACCAATGACAGACTAGCTGGAGGTGTCTGGACGGGCAAATTTAACTCTCATTTCCCACCAGGAAGAGGAATTAACCAAAGGCTCAGCGTGCCGTGCCGGAACCAGATTAGGGCCTGAAGCCATACTGCGGGGTTGCGGCCAGCTCACGAGAAAGCGACTTGAAGAAAGGAGCTCAGGGGCACTGTAATTCACAAACCTGCAGAGTTATAAATGACAGCTATCGTCCAAAAATATACTGAAGTAAGGCTGCCAAGAGGACTTGAAAGCGGGGCAGAATTGCAGGAAACCGATTTCAGGAGGTAGACTGGAATTGCATTGAAAGCATAGGAAAAGAGGCAGAACGTCCACAATGATGCACTTGGCCAAAAAGGGCGTATGCGTTTTTTCCTGAATATATTCAGGAAAAAACGCATACGCCCTTTTTGGCCAACCAAGCAAGGTTGCAAAGGAAATCTCCACTACAATGAAGTCTCACTTCCCCACGGTCAAAAGGGCCATCTGAAAAAAGTGTAAAATCCAGAAAGGCAGGACAGGCCATGGAGAACTGGGAGCCTTGTTATGCTGATGGGCGGGATGTAAATTGCCAACAGCCACTCCGGAGAAGTGTATGGTGTTTCCTGAAAAAGCTAAAAAACAAAGCAACAGAGCCTAGGGCACTTCCACTTATGGTCCTATAGCTTAGGGAAATTAAAATCAAAAAGACACAGCCACCCCAAAGGTTGGGACGGCTCTGTTTACAAGAACCTGGTTTACGGTACAAGTTCAATATCGCAGAAAGTGAAAAATGGATAAAGAAGTTGTGGTACTTACGTACAATGCAGTATCACTCAGCAATGAAATCTATGTCATCAGGCCCGTAGCAGCATAATGAGTGGATTCAGGTATGATGATTCTAACTGAAATAAGTCACACAGGAAAAGAAACATCATAAGATATCACTAATACACGGAATGTAAACTTGGCTACACAGGAACTGAATTCCAAAACAGAACAGGGTCTCAAATTTAGAAAACCAACTTATGCTTGCTTAAGGGGAAAGGTGAGTTGGGGTGCTGCATAAAACCAGAGATTGAAATGAGCACAGATAAAGTTCCTTAAGCCAAATATGGAATAGACAAGAGCTACTCCTTGCTCAACGAAATGGACTCAACACCCCATATTAAATGCCTAAGAGTGTACCTGACTAGGAAGTATCTTAAAACCTATGGATTGCTATGTCTCTGGAAGAGAATCAAGTGTGTGTACAGGGGCATAAACGCAGCA
This sequence comes from Lagenorhynchus albirostris, assembly GCF_949774975.1. NCBI lineage: Eukaryota > Metazoa > Chordata > Mammalia > Artiodactyla > Delphinidae > Lagenorhynchus > Lagenorhynchus albirostris. The sequence continues at coordinate 55,186 of NW_026783620.1, read as the reverse complement.
GTGATAGGATTGGAGAAGTTCGGTGAGCAAATGAAGACCCTTTGAAGTCATATTGCATGGTACCCATTCCACGGGTCTCAACTCTCCAGGTTTAAGGTATTCTTCCTTCGGCTAAAACATGCATGTGGAACCCAGAGTATGATCAACCGTGTGATCGGGAGACGTGTTCCAATATGTCTCAGTTTTCGTCCCCTGGTACTCGGGTGCAACATTCCAGACGCTTTACTAACACTCTCCCGACTTGGAGAGTCAGTGCCTTTAACCTCCTGTTTGGCCCAGTTTGCAATTTCTGCGGAAGATGAACAGGAATAGGGAGAACCAATGACAGACTAGCTGGAGGTGTCTGGACGGGCAAATTTAACTCTCATTTCCCACCAGGAAGAGGAATTAACCAAAGGCTCAGCGTGCCGTGCCGGAACCAGATTAGGGCCTGAAGCCATCCTGCGGGGTTGCGGCCAGCTCACGAGAAAGCGAGTTGAAGAAAGGAGCTCAGGGGCACTGTAATTCACAAACCTGCAGAGTTATAAATGACAGCTATCGTCCAAAAATATACTGAAGTAAGGCTGCCAAGAGGACTTGAAAGCGGGGCAGAATTGCAGGAAACCGATTTCAGGAGGTAGACTGGAATTGCATTTAAAGCATAGGAAAAGAGGCAGAACGTCCACAATGATGCACTTGGCCAAAAAGGGCGTATGCGTTTTTTCCTGAATATATTCAGGAAAAAACGCATACGCCCTTTTTGGCCAACCAAGCAAGCTTGCAAAGGAAATCTGCACTACAATGAAGTCTCACTTCCCCCCGGTCAAAAGGGCCATCTGAAAAAAGTGTAAAATCCAGAAAGGCAGGACAGGCCATGGAGAACTGGGAGCCTTGTTATGCTGATGGGCGGGATGTAAATTGCCAACAGCCACTCGGGAGAAGTGTATGGTGTTTCCTGAAACATCTAAAAAACAAAGCAACAGAGCCTAGGGCACTTCCATTTATGGTCCTATAGCTTAGGGAAATTAAAATCAAAAGACACAGCCACCCCAAAGGTTGGGACGGCTCTGTTTACAAGAACCTGGTTTACGGTACAAGTTCAATATCGCAGAAAGTGAAAAATGGATAAAGAAGTTGTGGTACTTACGTACAATGCAGTATCACTCAGCAATGAAATCTATGTCATCAGGCCCGTAGCAGCATAATGAGTGGATTCAGGTACGATGATTCTAACTGAAATAAGTCACACAGAAAAAGAAACATCATAAGATATCACTAATACACGGAATGTAAACTTGGCTACACAGGAACTGAATTCCAAAACAGAACAGGGTCTCAAATTTAGAAAACCAACTTATGCTTGCTTAAGGGGAAAGGTGAGTTGGGGTGCTGCATAAAACCAGAGATTGAAATGAGCACAGATAAAGTTCCTTAAGCCAAATATGGAATAGACAAGAGCTACTCCTTGCTCAACGAAATGGACTCAACACCCCATATTAAATGCCTAAGAGTGTACCTGACTAGGAAGTATCTTAAAACCTATGGATTGCTATGTCTCTGGAAGAGAATCAAGTGTGTGTACAGGGGCATAAACGCAGCAGTGATAGGATTGGAGAAGTTCGGTGAGCAAATGAAGACCCTTTGAAGTCATATTGCATGGTACCCATTCCACGGGTCTCAACTCTCCAGGTTTAAGGTATTCTTCCTTCGGCTAAAACATGCATGTGGAACCCAGAGTATGATCAACCGTGTGATCGGGAGACGTGTTCCAATATGTCTCAGTTTTCGTCCCCTGGTACTCGGGTGCAACATTCCAGACGCTTTACTAACACTCTCCCGACTTGGAGAGTCAGTGCCTTTAACCTCCTGTTTGGCCCAGTTTGCAATTTCTGCGGAAGATGAACAGGAATAGGGAGAACCAATGACAGACTAGCTGGAGGTGTCTGGACGGGCAAATTTAACTCTCATTTCCCACCAGGAAGAGGAATTAACCAAAGGCTCAGCGTGCCGTGCCGGAACCAGATTAGGGCCTGAAGCCATCCTGCGGTGTTGCGGCCAGCTCACGAGAAAGCGAGTTGAAGAAAGGAGCTCAGGGGCACTGTAATTCACAAACCTGCAGAGTTATAAATGACAGCTATCGTCCAAAAATATACTGAAGTAAGGCTGCCAAGAGGACTTGAAAGCGGGGCAGAATTGCAGGAAACCGATTTCAGGAGGTAGACTGGAATTGCATTGAAAGCATAGGAAAAGAGGCAGAACGTCCACAATGATGCACTTGGCCAAAAAGGGCGTATGCGTTTTTTCCTGAATATATTCAGGAAAAAACGCATACGCCCTTTTTGGCCAACCAAGCAAGCTTGCAAAGGAAATCTGCACTACAATGAAGTCTCACTTCCCCCCGGTCAAAAGGGCCATCTGAAAAAAGTGTAAAATCCAGAAAGGCAGGACAGGCCATGGAGAACTGGGAGCCTTGTTATGCTGATGGGCGGGATGTCAATTGCCAACAGCCACTCGGGAGAAGTGTATGGTGTTTCCTGAAACATCTAAAAAACAAAGCAACAGAGCCTAGGGCACTTCCATTTATGGTCCTATAGCTTAGGGAAATTAAAATCAAAAGACACAGCCACCCCAAAGGTTGGGACGGCTCTGTTTACAAGAACCTGGTTTACGGTACAAGTTCAATATCGCAGAAAGTGAAAAATGGATAAAGAAGTTGTGGTACTTACGTACAATGCAGTATCACTCAGCAATGAAATATATGTCATCAGGCCCGTAGCAGCATAATGAGTGGATTCAGGTACGATGATTCTAACTGAAATAAGTCACACAGAAAAAGAAACATCATAAGATATCACTAATACACGGAATGTAACCTTGGCTACACAGGAACTGAATTCCAAAACAGAACAGGGTCTCAAATTTAGAAAACCAACTTATGCTTGCTTAAGGGGAAAGGTGAGTTGGGGTACTGCATAAAACCAGAGATTGAAATGAGCACAGATAAAGTTCCTTAAGCCAAATATGGAATAGACAAGAGCTACTCCTTGCTCAACGAAATGGACTCAACACCCCATATTAAATGCCTAAGAGTGTACCTGACTAGGAAGTATCTTAAAACCTATGGATTGCTATGTCTCTGAAAGAGAATCAAGTGTGTGTACAGGGGCATAAACGCAGCAGTGATAGGATTGGAGAGGTTCGGTGAGCAAATGAAGACCCTTTGAAGTCATATTGCATGGTACCCATTCCACGGGTCTCAACTCTCCAGGTTTAAGGTATTCTTCCTTCAGCTAAAACATGCATGTGGAACCCAGAGTATGATCAACCGTGTGATCGGGAGACGTGTTCCAATATGTCTCAGTTTTCGTCCCCTGGTACTCGGGTGCAACATTCCAGACGCTTTACTAACACTCTCCCGACTTGGAGAGTCAGTGCCTTTAACCTCCTGTTTGGCCCAGTTTGCAATTTCTGCGGAAGATGAACAGGAATAGGCAGAACCAATGACAGACTAGCTGGAGGTGTCTGGACGGGCAAATTTAACTCTCATTTCCCACCAGGAAGAGGAATTAACCAAAGGCTCAGCGTGCCGTGCCGGAACCAGATTAGGGCCTGAAGCCATACTGCGGGGTTGCGGCCAGCTCACGAGAAAGCGACTTGAAGAAAGGAGCTCAGGGGCACTGTAATTCACAAACCTGCAGAGTTATAAATGACAGCTATCGTCCAAAAATATACTGAAGTAAGGCTGCCAAGAGGACTTGAAAGCGGGGCAGAATTGCAGGAAACCGATTTCAGGAGGTAGACTGGAATTGCATTGAAAGCATAGGAAAAGAGGCAGAACGTCCACAATGATGCACTTGGCCAAAAAGGGCGTATGCGTTTTTTCCTGAATATATTCAGGAAAAAACGCATACGCCCTTTTTGGCCAACCAAGCAAGGTTGCAAAGGAAATCTCCACTACAATGAAGTCTCACTTCCCCACGGTCAAAAGGGCCATCTGAAAAAAGTGTAAAATCCAGAAAGGCAGGACAGGCCATGGAGAACTGGGAGCCTTGTTATGCTGATGGGCGGGATGTAAATTGCCAACAGCCACTCCGGAGAAGTGTATGGTGTTTCCTGAAAAAGCTAAAAAACAAAGCAACAGAGCCTAGGGCACTTCCACTTATGGTCCTATAGCTTAGGGAAATTAAAATCAAAAAGACACAGCCACCCCAAAGGTTGGGACGGCTCTGTTTACAAGAACCTGGTTTACGGTACAAGTTCAATATCGCAGAAAGTGAAAAATGGATAAAGAAGTTGTGGTACTTACGTACAATGCAGTATCACTCAGCAATGAAATCTATGTCATCAGGCCCGTAGCAGCATAATGAGTGGATTCAGGTATGATGATTCTAACTGAAATAAGTCACACAGGAAAAGAAACATCATAAGATATCACTAATACACGGAATGTAAACTTGGCTACACAGGAACTGAATTCCAAAACAGAACAGGGTCTCAAATTTAGAAAACCAACTTATGCTTGCTTAAGGGGAAAGGTGAGTTGGGGTGCTGCATAAAACCAGAGATTGAAATGAGCACAGATAAAGTTCCTTAAGCCAAATATGGAATAGACAAGAGCTACTCCTTGCTCAACGAAATGGACTCAACACCCCATATTAAATGCCTAAGAGTGTACCTGACTAGGAAGTATCTTAAAACCTATGGATTGCTATGTCTCTGGAAGAGAATCAAGTGTGTGTACAGGGGCATAAACGCAGCAGTGATAGGATTGGAGAAGTTCGGTGAGCAAATGAAGACCCTTTGAAGTCATATTGCATGGTACCCATTCCACGGGTCTCAACTCTCCAGGTTGAAGGTATTCTTCCTTCAGCTAAAACATGCATGTGGAACCCAGAGTATGATCAACCGTGTGATCGGGAGACGTGTTCCAATATGTCTCAGTTTTCGTCCCCTGGTACTCGGGTGCAACATTCCAGACGCTTTACTAACACTCTCCCGACTTGGAGAGTCAGTGCCTTTAACCTCCTGTTTGGCCCAGTTTGCAATTTCTGCGGAAGATGAACAGGAATAGGCAGAACCAATGACAGACTAGCTGGAGGTGTGTGGACGGGCAAATTTAACTCTCATTTCCCACCAGGAAGAGGAATTAACCAAAGGCTCAGCGTGCCGTGCCGGAACCAGATTAGGGCCTGAAGCCATCCTGTGGGGTTGCGGCCAGCTCACGAGAAAGCGACTTGAAGAAAGGAGCTCAGGGGCACTGTAATTCACAAACCTGCAGAGTTATAAATGACAGCTATCGTCCAAAAATATACTGAAGTAAGGCTGCCAAGAGGACTTGAAAGCGGGGCAGAATTGCAGGAAACCGATTTCAGGAGGTAGACTGGAATTGCATTGAAAGCATAGGAAAAGAGGCAGAACGTCCACAATGATGCACTTGGCCAAAAAGGGCGTATGCGTTTTTTCCTGAATATATTCAGGAAAAAACGCATACGCCCTTTTTGGCCAACCAAGCAAGCTTGCAAATGAAATCTGCACTACAATGAAGTCTCACTTCCCCCCGGTCAAAAGGGCCATCTGAAAAAAGTGTAAAATCCAGAAAGGCAGGACAGGCCATGTAGAACTGGGAGCCTTGTTATGCTGATGGGCGGGATGTAAATTGCCAACAGCCACTGGGGAGAAGTGTATGGTGTTTCCTGAAACATCTAAAAAACAAAGCAACAGAGCCTAGGGCACTTCCACTTATGGTCCTATAGCTTAGGGAAATTAAAATCAAAAGACACAGCCACCCCAAAGGTTGGGACGGCTCTGTTTACAAGAACCTGGATTACGGTACAAGTTCAATATCGCAGAAAGTGAAAAATGGATAAAGAAGTTGTGGTACTTACGTACAATGCAGTATCACTCAGCAATGAAATCTATGTCATCAGGCCCGTAGCAGCATAATGAGTGGATTCAGGTACGATGATTCTAACTGAAATAAGTCACACAGCAAAAGAAACATCATAAGATATCACTAATACACGGAATGTAAACTTGGCTACACAGGAACTGAATTACAAAACAGAACAGGGTCTCAAATTTAGAAAACCAACTTATGCTTGCTTAAGGGGAAAGGTGAGTTGGGGTGCTGCATAAAACCAGAGATTGAAATGAGCACAGATAAAGTTCCTTAAGCCAAATATGGAATAGACAAGAGCTACTCCTTGCTCAACGAAATGGATTCAACACCCCATATTAAACACCTAAGAATATACCTGACTAGGAAGTATCTTAAAACCTATGGATTGCTATGTCTCCGAAAGAGAATCAAGCGTGTGTGCAGGGGCATAAACGCAGCAGTGATAGGACTGGAGAGGTTCGGTGAGCAAATGAAGACCCTTTGAAATCATATTGCATGTTACCCATTCCACGGGTCTCAACTCTCCAGGTTTAAGGTATTCTTCCTTCAGCTAAAACATGCATGTGGAACCCAGAGTATGATCAACCATGTGATCGGGAGATGTGTTCCAATATGTCTCAGTTTTCGTCCCCTGGTACTCGGGTGCAACATTCCAGACGCTTTACTAACACTCTCCCGACTTGGAGAGTCAGTGCCTTTAACCTCCTGTTTGGCCCAGTTTGCAATTTCTGCGGAAGATGAACAGGAATAGGGAGAACCAATGACAGACTAGATGGAGGTGTCTGGACGGGCAAATTTAACTCTCATTTCCAACCAGGAAGAGGAATTAACCAAAGGCTCAGCATGCCGTGCCGGAACCAGATTAGGGCCTGAAGCCATCCTGTGGTGTTGCGGACAGCTCACGAGAAAGCGAGTTGAAGAAAGGAGCTCAGGGGCACTGTAATTCACAAACCTGCAGAGTTATAAATGACAGCTATCGTCCAAAAATATACTGAAGTAAGGCTGCCAAGAGGACTTGAAAGCGGGGCAGAATTGCAGGAAACCGATTTCAGGAGGTAGACTGGAATTGCATTGAAAGCATAGGAAAAGAGGCAGAACGTCCACAATGATGCACTTGGCCAAAAAGGGCGTATGCGTTTTTTCCTGAATATATTCAGGAAAAAACGCATACGCCCTTTTTGGCCAACCAAGCAAGCTTGCAAAGGAAATCTGCACTACAATGAAGTCTCACTTCCCCCCGGTCAAAAGGGCCATCTGAAAAAAGTGTAAAATCCAGAAAGGCAGGACAGGCCATGGAGAACTGGGAGCCTTGTTATGCTGATGGGCGGGATGTAAATTGCCAACAGCCACTCGGGAGAAGTGTATGGTGTTTCCTGAAACATCTAAAAAACAAAGCAACAGAGCCTAGGGCACTTCCACTTATGGTCCTATAGCTTAGGGAAATTAAAATCAAAAGACACAGCCACCCCAAAGGTTGGGACGGCTCTGTTTACAAGAACCTGGTTTACGGTACAAGTTCAATATCGCAGAAAGTGAAAAATGGATAAAGAAGTTGTGGTACTTACGTACAATGCAGTATCACTCAGCAATGAAATCTATGTCATCAGGCCCGTAGCAGCATAATGAGTGGATTCAGGTACGATGATTCTAACTGAAATAAGTCACACAGAAAAAGAAACATCATAAGATATCACTAATACACGGAATGTAAACTTGGCTACACAGGAACTGAATTACAAAACAGAACAGGGTCTCAAATTTAGAAGCCCAACTTATGCTTGCTTAAGGGGAAAGGTGAGTTGGGGTGCTGCATAAAACCAGAGATTGAAATGAGCACAGATAAAGTTCCTTAAGCCAAATATGGAATAGACAAGAGCTACTCCTTGCTCAACGAAATGGACTCAACACCCCATATTAAACGCCTAAGAGTGTACCTGACTAGGAAGTATCTTAAAACCTATGGATTGCTATGTCTCCAAAAGAGAATCAAGCGTGTGTGCAGGGGCATAAACGCAGCAGTGATAGGACTGGAGAGGTTCGGTGAGCAAATGAAGACCCTTTGAAGTCATATTGCATGGTACCCATTCCACGGGTCTCAACTCTCCAGGTTTAAGGTATTCTTCCTTCAGCTAAAACATGCATGTGGAACCCAGAGTATGATCAACCGTGTGATCGGGAGACGTGTTCCAATATGTCTCAGTTTTCGTCCCCTGGTACTCGGGTGCAACATTCCAGACGCTTTACTAACACTCTCCCGACTTGGAGAGTCAGTGCCTTTAACCTCCTGTTTGGCCCAGTTTGCAATTTCTGCGGAAGATGAACAGGAATAGGGAGAACCAATGAGAGACTAGCTGGAGGTGTCTGGACGGGCAAATTTAACTGTCATTTCCCACCAGGAAGAGGAATTAACCAAAGGCTCAGCGTGCCGTGCCGGAACCAGATTAGGGCCTGAAGCCATCCTGCGGGGTTGCGGCCAGCTCACGAGAAAGCGAGTTGAAGAAAGGAGCTCAGAGGCACTGTAATTCACAAACCTGCAGAGTTATAAATGACAGCTATCGTCCAAAAATATACTGAAGTAAGGCTGCCAAGAGGACTTGAAAGCGGGGCAGAATTGCAGGAAACCGATTTCAGGAGGTAGACTGGAATTGCATTGAAAGCATAGGAAAAGAGGCAGAACGTCCACAATGATGCACTTGGCCAAAAAGGGCGTATGCGTTTTTTCCTGAATATATTCAGGAAAAAACGCATACGCCCTTTTTGGCCAACCAAGCAAGCTTGCAAAGGAAATCTGCACTACAATGAAGTCTCACTTCCCCCCGGTCAAAAGGGCCATCTGAAAAAAGTGTAAAATCCAGAAAGGCAGGACAGGCCATGGAGAACTGGGAGCCTTGTTATGCTGATGGGCGGGATGTAAATTGCCAACAGCCACTCGGGAGAAGTGTATGGTGTTTCCTGAAACATCTAAAAAACAAAGCAACAGAGCCTAGGGCACTTCCACTTATGGTCCTATAGCTTAGGGAAATTAAAATCAAAAGACACAGCCACCCCAAATGTTGGGACGGCTCTGTTTACAAGAACCTGGTTTACGGTACAAGTTCAATATCGCAGAAAGTGAAAAATGGATAAAGAAGTTGTGGTACTTACGTACAATGCAGTATCACTCAGCAATGAAATCTATGTCATCAGGCCCGTAGCAGCATAATGAGTGGATTCAGGTATGATGATTCTAACTGAAATAAGTCACACAGGAAAAGAAACATCATAAGATATCACTAATACACGGAATGTAACCTTGGCTACACAGGAACTGAATTACAAAACAGAACAGGGTCTCAAATTTAGAAAACCAACTTATGCTTGCTTAAGGGGAAAGGTGAGTTGGGGTGCTGCATAAAACCAGAGATTGAAATGAGCACAGATAAAGTTCCTTAAGCCAAATATGGAATAGACAAGAACTACTCCTTGCTCAACGAAATGGACTCAACACCCCATATTAAATGCCTAAGAGTGTACCTGACTAGGAAGTATCTTAAAACCTATGGATTGCTATGTCTCTGAAAGAGAATCAAGTGTGTGTACAGGGGCATAAACGCAGCAGTGATAGGATTGGAGAGGTTCGGTGAGCAAATGAAGACCCTTTGAAGTCATATTGCATGGTACCCATTCCACGGGTCTCAACTCTCCAGGTTTAAGGTATTCTTCCTTCAGCTAAAACATGCATGTGGAACCCAGAGTATGATCAACCATGTGATCGGGAGACGTGTTCCAATATGTCTCAGTTTTCGTTCCCTGGTACTCGGGTGCAACATTCCAGACGCTTTACTAACACTCTCCCGACTTGGAGAGTCAGTGCCTTTAACCTCCTGTTTGGCCCAGTTTGCAATTTCTGCGGAAGATGAACAGTGATAGGGAGAACCAATGACAGACTAGCTGGAGGTGTCTGGACGGGCAAATTTAACTCTCATTTCCAACCAGGAAGAGGAATTAACCAAAGGCTCAGCGTGCCGTGCCGGAACCAGATTAGGGCCTGAAGCCATCCTGCGGTGTTGCGGACAGCTCACGAGAAAGCGAGTTGAAGAAAGGAGCTCAGGGGCACTGTAATTCACAAACCTGCAGAGTTATAAATGACAGCTATCGTCCAAAAATATACTGAAGTAAGGCTGCCAAGAGGACTTGAAAGCGGGGCAGAATTGCAGGAAACCGATTTCAGGAGGTAGACTGGAATTGCATTGAAAGCATAGGAAAAGAGGCAGAACGTCCACAATGATGCACTTGGCCAAAAAGGGCGTATGCGTTTTTTCCTGAATATATTCAGGAAAAAACGCATACGCCCTTTTTGGCCAACCAAGCAAGCTTGCAAAGGAAATCTGCACTACAATGAAGTCTCACTTCCCCACGGTCAAAAGGGCCATCTGAAAAAAGTGTAAAATCCAGAAAGGCAGGACAGGCCATGGAGAACTGGGAGCCTTGTTATGCTGATGGGCGGGATGTAAATTACCAACAGCCACTCCGGAGAAGTGTATGGTGTTTCCTGAAACAGCTAAAAAACAAAGCAACAGAGCCTAGGGCACTTCCACTTATGGTCCTATAGCTTAGGGAAATTAAAATCAAAAAGACACAGCCACCCCAAAGGTTGGGACGGCTCTGTTTACAAGAACCTGGTTTACGGTACAAGTTCAATATCGCAGAAAGTGAAAAATGGATAAAGAAGTTGTGGTACTTACGTACAATGCAGTATCACTCAGCAATGAAATCTATGTCATCAGGCCCGTAGCAGCATAATGAGTGGATTCAGGTATGATGATTCTAACTGAAATAAGTCACACAGGAAAAGAAACATCATAAGATATCACTAATACACGGAATGTAAACTTGGCTACACAGGAACTGAATTCCAAAACAGAACAGGGTCTCAAATTTAGAAAACCAACTTATGCTTGCTTAAGGGGAAAGGTGAGTTGGGGTGCTGCATAAAACCAGAGATTGAAATGAGCACAGATAAAGTTCCTTAAGCCAAATATGGAATAGACAAGAGCTACTCCTTGCTCAACGAAATGGACTCAACACCCCATATTAAATGCCTAAGAGTGTACCTGACTAGGAAGTATCTTAAAACCTATGGATTGCTATGTCTCTGAAAGAGAATCAAGTGTGTGTACAGGGGCATAAACGCAGCAGTGATAGGATTGGAGAGGTTCGGTGAGCAAATGAAGACCCTTTGAAGTCATATTGCATGGTACCCATTCCACGGGTCTCAACTCTCCAGGTTTAAGGTATTCTTCCTTCAGCTAAAACATGCATGTGGAACCCAGAGTATGATCAACCGTGTGATCGGGAGACGTGTTCCAATATGTCTCAGTTTTCGTCCCCTGGTACTCGGGTGCAACATTCCAGACGCTTTACTAACACTCTCCCGACTTGGAGAGTCAGTGCCTTTAACCTCCTGTTTGGCCCAGTTTGCAATTTCTGCGGAAGATGAACAGGAATAGGCAGAACCAATGACAGACTAGCTGGAGGTGTCTGGACGGGCAAATTTAACTCTCATTTCCCACCAGGAAGAGGAATTAACCAAAGGCTCAGCGTGCCGTGCCGGAACCAGATTAGGGCCTGAAGCCATCCTGCGGGGTTGCGGCCAGCTCACGAGAAAGCGAGTTGAAGAAAGGAGCTCAGGGGCACTGTAATTCACAAACCTGCAGAGTTATAAATGACAGCTATCGTCCAAAAATATACTGAAGTAAGGCTGCCAAGAGGACTTGAAAGCGGGGCAGAATTGCAGGAAACCGATTTCAGGAGGTAGACTGGAATTGCATTTAAAGCATAGGAAAAGAGGCAGAACGTCCACAATGATGCACTTGGCCAAAAAGGGCGTATGCGTTTTTTCCTGAATATATTCAGGAAAAAACGCATACGCCCTTTTTGGCCAACCAAGCAAGCTTGCAAAGGAAATCTGCACTACAATGAAGTCTCACTTCCCCCCGGTCAAAAGGGCCATCTGAAAAAAGTGTAAAATCCAGAAAGGCAGGACAGGCCATGGAGAACTGGGAGCCTTGTTATGCTGATGGGCGGGATGTAAATTGCCAACAGCCACTCGGGAGAAGTGTATGGTGTTTCCTGAAACATCTAAAAAACAAAGCAACAGAGCCTAGGGCACTTCCACTTATGGTCCTATAGCTTAGGGAAATTAAAATCAAAAGACACAGCCACCCCAAAGGTTGGGACGGCTCTGTTTACAAGAACCTGGTTTACGGTACAAGTTCAATATCGCAGAAAGTGAAAAATGGATAAAGAAGTTGTGGTACTTACGTACAATGCAGTATCACTCAGCAATGAAATCTATGTCATCAGGCCCGTAGCAGCATAATGAGTGGATTCAGGTATGATGATTCTAACTGAAATAAGTCACACAGGAAAAGAAACATCATAAGATATCACTAATACACGGAATGTAACCTTGGCTACACAGGAACTGAATTACAAAACAGAACAGGGTCTCAAATTTAGAAAACCAACTTATGCTTGCTTAAGGGGAAAGGTGAGTTGGGGTGCTGCATAAAACCAGAGATTGAAATGAGCACAGATAAAGTTCCTTAAGCCAAATATGGAATAGACAAGAGCTACTCCTTGCTCAACGAAATGGACTCAACACCCCATATTAAATGCCTAAGAGTGTACCTGACTAGGAAGTATCTTAAAACCTATGGATTGCTATGTCTCTGAAAGAGAATCAAGTGTGTGTACAGGGGCATAAACGCAGCAGTGATAGGATTGGAGAGGTTCGGTGAGCAAATGAAGACCCTTTGAAGTCATATTGCATGGTACCCATTCCACGGGTCTCAACTCTCCAGGTTTAAGGTATTCTTCCTTCAGCTAAAACATGCATGTGGAACCCAGAGTATGATCAACCGTGTGATCGGGAGACGTGTTCCAATATGTCTCAGTTTTCGTCCCCTGGTACTTGGGTGCAACATTCCAGACGCTTTACTAACACTCTCCCGACTTGGAGAGTCAGTGCCTTTAACCTCCTGTTTGGCCCAGTTTGCAATTTCTGCGGAAGATGAACAGGAATAGGGAGAACCAATGACAGACTAGCTGGATGTGTGTGGACGGGCAAATTTAACTCTCATTTCCCACCAGGAAGAGGAATTAACCAAAGGCTCAGCGTGCCGTGCCGGAACCAGATTAGGGCCTGAAGCCATCCTGCGGGGTTGCGGCCAGCTCACGAGAAAGCGAGTTGAAGAAAGGAGCTCAGGGGCACTGTAATTCACAAACCTGCAGAGTTATAAATGACAGCTATCGTCCAAAAATATACTGAAGTAAGGCTGCCAAGAGGACTTGAAAGCGGGGCAGAATTGCAGGAAACCGATTTCAGGAGGTAGACTGGAATTGCATTTAAAGCATAGGAAAAGAGGCAGAACGTCCACAATGATGCACTTGGCCAAAAAGGGCGTATGCGTTTTTTCCTGAATATATTCAGGAAAAAACGCATACGCCCTTTTTGGCCAACCAAGCAAGCTTGCAAAGGAAATCTGCACTACAATGAAGTCTCACTTCCCCCCGGTCAAAAGGGCCATCTGAAAAAAGTGTAAAATCCAGAAAGGCAGGACAGGCCATGGAGAACTGGGAGCCTTGTTATGCTGATGGGCGGGATGTCAATTGCCAACAGCCACTCGGGAGAAGTGTATGGTGTTTCCTGAAACATCTAAAAAACAAAGCAACAGAGCCTAGGGCACTTCCACTTATGGTCCTATAGCTTAGGGAAATTAAAATCAAAAGACACAGCCACCCCAAAGGTTGGGACGGCTCTGTTTACAAGAACCTGGTTTACGGTACAAGTTCAATATCGCAGAAAGTGAAAAATGGATAAAGAAGTTGTGGTACTTACGTACAATGCAGTATCACTCAGCAATGAAATCTATGTCATCAGGCCCGTAGCAGCATAATGAGTGGATTCAGGTACGATGATTCTAACTGAAATAAGTCACACAGAAAAAGAAACATCATAAGATATCACTAATACACGGAATGTAAACTTGGCTACACAGGAACTGAATTACAAAACAGAACAGGGTCTCAAATTTAGAAAACCAACTTATGCTTGCTTAAGGGGAAAGGTGAGTTGGGGTGCTGCATAAAACCAGAGATTGAAATGAGCACAGATAAAGTTCCTTAAGCCAAATATGGAATAGACAAGAGCTACTCCTTGCTCAACGAAATGGACTCAACACCCCATATTAAATGCCTAAGAGTGTACCTGACTAGGAAGTATCTTAAAACCTATGGATTGCTATGTCTCTGAAAGAGAATCAAGTGTGTGTACAGGGGCATAAACGCAGCAGTGATAGGATTGGAGAGGTTCGGTGAGCAAATGAAGACCCTTTGAAGTCATATTGCATGGTACCCATTCCACGGGTCTCAACTCTCCAGGTTTAAGGTATTCTTCCTTCAGCTAAAACATGCATGTGGAACCCAGAGTATGATCAACCGTGTGATCGGGAGACGTGTTCCAATATGTCTCAGTTTTCGTCCCCTGGTACTCGGGTGCAACATTCCAGACGCTTTACTAACACTCTCCCGACTTGGAGAGTCAGTGCCTTTAACCTCCTGTTTGGCCCAGTTTGCAATTTCTGCGGAAGATGAACAGGAATAGGGAGAACCAATTACAGACCAGCTGGAGGTGTCTGGACGGGCAAATTTAACTCTCATTTCCCACCAGGAAGAGGAATTAACCAAAGGCTCAGCGTGCCGTGCCGGAACCAGATTAGGGCCTGAAGCCATCCTGCGGTGTTGCGGCCAGCTCACGAGAAAGCGAGTTGAAGAAAGGAGCTCAGGGGCACTGTAATTCACAAACCTGCAGAGTTATAAATGACAGCTATCGTCCAAAAATATACTGAAGTAAGGCTGCCAAGAGGACTTGAAAGCGGGGCAGAATTGCAGGAAACCGATTTCAGGAGGTAGACTGGAATTGCATTTAAAGCATAGGAAAAGAGGCAGAACGTCCACAATGATGCACTTGGCCAAAAAGGGCGTATGCGTTTTTTCCTGAATATATTCAGGAAAAAACGCATACGCCCTTTTTGGCCAACCAAGCAAGCTTGCAAAGGAAATCTGCACTACAATGAAGTCTCACTTCCCCCCGGTCCAAAGGGCCATCTGAAAAAAGTGTAAAATCCAGAAAGGCAGGACAGGCCATGGAGAACTGGGAGCCTTGTTATGCTGATGGGCGGGATGTAAATTGCCAACAGCCACTCCGGAGAAGTGTATGGTGTTTCCTGAAACAGCTAAAAAACAAAGCAACAGAGCCTAGGGCACTTCCACTTATGGTCCTATAGCTTAGGGAAATTAAAATCAAAAAGACACAGCCACCCGAAAGGTTGGGACGGCTCTGTTTACAAGAACCTGGTTTACGGTACAAGTTCAATATCGCAGAAAGTGAAAAATGGATAAAGAAGTTGTGGTACTTACGTACAATGCAGTATCACTCAGCAATGAAATCTATGTCATCAGGCCCGTAGCAGCATAATGAGTGGATTCAGGTATGATGATTCTAACTGAAATAAGTCACACAGGAAAAGAAACATCATAAGATATCACTAATACACGGAATGTAAACTTGGCTACACAGGAACTGAATTCCAAAACAGAACAGGGTCTCAAATTTAGAAAACCAACTTATGCTTGCTTAAGGGGAAAGGTGAGTTGGGGTGCTGCATAAAACCAGAGATTGAAATGAGCACAGATAAAGTTCCTTAAGCCAAATATGGAATAGACAAGAGCTACTCCTTGCTCAACGAAATGGACTCAACACCCCATATTAAATGCCTAAGAGTGTACCTGACTAGGAAGTATCTTAAAACCTATGGATTGCTATGTCTCTGAAAGAGAATCAAGTGTGTGTACAGGGGCATAAACGCAGCAGTGATAGGATTGGAGAGGTTCGGTGAGCAAATGAAGACCCTTTGAAGTCATATTGCATGGTACCCATTCCACGGGTCTCAACTCTCCAGGTTTAAGGTATTCTTCCTTCAGCTAAAACATGCATGTGGAACCCAGAGTATGATCAACCATGTGATCGGGAGACATGTTCCAATATGTCTCAGTTTTCGTCCCCTGGTACTCGGGTGCAACATTCCAGACGCTTTACTAACACTCTCCCGACTTGGAGAGTCAGTGCCTTTAACCTCCTGTTTGGCCCAGTTTGCAATGTCTGCGGAAGATGAACAGGAATAGGGAGAACCAATGACAGACTAGCTGGAGGTGTCTGGACGGGCAAATTTAACTCTCATTTCCCACCAGGAAGAGGAATTAACCAAAGGCTCAGCGTGCCGTGCCGGAACCAGATTAGGGCCTGAAGCCATCCTGCGGTGTTGCGGCCAGCTCACGAGAAAGCGAGTTGAAGAAAGGAGCTCAGGGGCACTGTAATTCACAAACCTGCAGAGTTATAAATGACAGCTATCGTCCAAAAATATACTGAAGTAAGGCTGCCAAGAGGACTTGAAAGCGGGGCAGAATTGCAGGAAACCGATTTCAGGAGGTAGACTGGAATTGCATTTAAAGCATAGGAAAAGAGGCAGAACGTCCACAATGATGCACTTGGCCAAAAAGGGCGTATGCGTTTTTTCCTGAATATATTCAGGAAAAAACGCATACGCCCTTTTTGGCCAACCAAGCAAGCTTGCAAAGGAAATCTGCACTACAATGAAGTCTCACTTCCCCCCGGTCAAAAGGGCCATCTGAAAAAAGTGTAAAATCCAGAAAGGCAGGACAGGCCATGGAGAACTGGGAGCCTTGTTATGCTGATGGGCGGGATGTAAATTGCCAACAGCCACTCGGGAGAAGTGTATGGTGTTTCCTGAAACATCTAAAAAACAAAGCAACAGAGCCTAGGGCACTCCCACTTATGGTCCTATAGCTTAGAGAAATTAAAATCGAAAGACACAGCCACCCCAAATGTTGGGACGGCTCTGTTTACAAGAACCTGGTTTACGGTACAAGTTCAATATCGCAGAAAGTGAAAAATGGATAAAGAAGTTGTGGTACTTACGTACAATGCTGTATCACTCAGCAATGAAATCTATGTCATCAGGCCCGTAGCAGCATAATGAGTGGATTCAGGTATGATGATTCTAACTGAAATAAGTCACACAGGAAAAGAAACATCATAAGATATCACTAATACACGGAATGTAAACTTGGCTACACAGGAACTGAATTACAAAACAGAACAGGGTCTCAAATTTAGAAAACCAACTTATGCTTGCTTAAGGGGAAAGGTGAGTTGGGGTGCTGCATAAAACCAGAGATTGAAATGAGCACAGATAAAGTTCCTTAAGCCAAATATGGAATAGACAAGAGCTACTCCTTGCTCAACGAAATGGACTCAACACCCCATATTAAATGCCTAAGAGTGTACCTGACTAGGAAGTATCTTAAAACCTATGGATTGCTATGTCTCTGAAAGAGAATCAAGTGTGTGTACAGGGGCATAAACGCAGCAGTGATAGGATTGGAGAGGTTCGGTGAGCAAATGAAGACCCTTTGAAGTCATATTGCATGGTACCCATTCCACGGGTCTCAACTCTCCAGGTTTAAGGTATTCTTCCTTCAGCTAAAACATGCATGTGGAACCCAGAGTATGATCAACCGTGTGATCGGGAGACGTGTTCCAATATGTCTCAGTTTTCGTCCCCTGGTACTCGGGTGCAACATTCCAGACGCTTTACTAACACTCTCCCGACTTGGAGAGTCAGTGCCTTTAACCTCCTGTTTGGCCCAGTTTGCAATTTCTGCGGAAGATGAACAGGGATAGGGAGAACCAATGAGAGACTAGCTGGAGGTGTCTGGACGGGCAAATTTAACTCTCATTTCCCACCAGGAAGAGGAATTAACCAAAGGCTCAGCGTGCCGTGCCGCAACCAGATTAGGGCCTGAAGCCATCCTGCGGTGTTGCGGCCAGCTCACGAGAAAGCGAGTTGAAGAAAGGAGCTCAGGGGCACTGTAATTCACAAACCTGCAGAGTTATAAATGACAGCTATCGTCCAAAAATATACTGAAGTAAGGCTGCCAAGAGGACTTGAAAGCGGGGCAGAATTGCAGGAAACCGATTTCAGGAGGTAGACTGGAATTGCATTTAAAGCATAGGAAAAGAGGCAGAACGTCCACAATGATGCACTTGGCCAAAAAGGGCGTATGCGTTTTTTCCTGAATATATTCAGGAAAAAACGCATACGCCCTTTTTGGCCAACCAAGCAAGCTTGCAAAGGAAATCTGCACTACAATGAAGTCTCACTTCCCCCCGGTCAAAAGGGCCATCTGAAAAAAGTGTAAAATCCAGAAAGGCAGGACAGGCCATGGAGAACTGGGAGCCTTGTTATGATGATGGGTGGGATGTAAATTGCCAACAGCCACTCCGGAGAAGTGTATGGTGTTTCCTGAAACAGCTAAAAAACAAAGCAACAGAGCCTAGGGCACTTCCACTTATGGTCCTATAGCTTAGGGAAATTAAAATCAAAAAGACACAGCCACCCCAAAGGTTGGGACGGCTCTGTTTACAAGAACCTGGTTTACGGTACAAGTTCAATATCGCAGAAAGTGAAAAATGGATAAAGAAGTTGAGGTACTTACGTACAATGCAATATCACTCAGCAATGAAATCTATGTCATCAGGCCCGTAGCAGCATAATGAGTGGATACAGGTACGATGATTCTAACTGAAATAAGTCACACAGGAAAAGAAACATCATAAGATATCACTAATACACGGAATGTAAACTTGGCTACACAGGAACTGAATTCCAAAACAGAACAGGGTCTCAAATTTAGAAAACCAACTTATGCTTGCTTAAGGGGAAAGGTGAGTTGGGGTGCTGCATAAAACCAGAGATTGAAATGAGCACAGATAAAGTTCCTTAAGCCAAATATGGAATAGACAAGAGCTACTCCTTGCTCAACGAAATGGACTCAACACCCCATATTAAATGCCTAAGAGTGTACCTGACTAGGAAGTATCTTAAAACCTATGGATTGCTATGTCTCTGGAAGAGAATCAAGTGTGTGTACAGGGGCATAAACGCAGCAGTGATAGGATTGGAGAGGTTCGGTGAGCAAATGAAGACCCTTTGAAGTCATATTGCATGGTACCCATTCCACGGGTCTCAACTCTCCAGGTTTAAGGTATTCTTCCTTCAGCTAAAACATGCATGTGGAACCCAGAGTATGATCAACCGTGTGATCGGGAGACGTGTTCCAATATGTCTCAGTTTTCGTCCCCTGGTACTCGGGTGCAACATTCCAGACGCTTTACTAACACTCTCCCGACTTGGAGAGTAAGTGCCTTTAACCTCCTGTTTGGCCCAGTTTGCAATTTCTGCGGAAGATGAACAGGAATAGGGAGAACCAATGACAGACCAGCTGGAGGTGTCTGGACGGGCAAATTTAACTCTCATTTCCCACCAGGAAGAGGAATTAACCAAAGGCTCAGCGTGCCGTGCCGCAACCAGATTAGGGCCTGAAGCCATCCTGCGGGGTTGCGGCCAGCTCACGAGAAAGCGAGTTGAAGAAAGGAGCTCAGGGGCACTGTAATTCACAAACCTGCAGAGTTATAAATGACAGCTATCGTCCAAAAATATACTGAAGTAAGGCTGCCAAGAGGACTTGAAAGCGGGGCAGAATTGCAGGAAACCAATTTCAGGAGGTAGACTGGAATTGCATTGAAAGCATAGGAAAAGAGGCAGAACGTCCACAATGATGCACTTGGCCAAAAAGGGCGTATGCGTTTTTTCCTGAATATATTCAGGAAAAAACGCATACGCCCTTTTTGGCCAACCAAGCAAGCTTGCAAAGGAAATCTGCACTACAGTGAAGTCTCACTTCCCCCCGGTCAAAAGGGCCATCTGAAAAAAGTGTAAAATCCAGAAAGGCAGGACAGGCCATGGAGAACTGGGAGCCTTGTTATGCTGATGGGCGGGATGTAAATTGCCAACAGCCACTCCGGAGAAGTGTATGGTGTTTCCTGAAACAGCTAAAAAACAAAGCAACAGAGCCTAGGGCACTTCCACTTATGGTCCTATAGCTTAGGGAAATTAAAATCAAAAAGACACAGCCACCCCAAAGGTTGGGATGGCTCTGTTTACAAGAACCTGGTTTACGGTACAAGTTCAATATCGCAGAAAGTGAAAAATGGATAAAGAAGTTGTGGTACTTACGTACAATGCAGTATCACTCAGCAATGAAATCTATGTCATCAGGCCCGTAGCAGCATAATGAGTGGATTCAGGTATGATGATTCTAACTGAAATAAGTCACACAGGAAAAGAAACATCATAAGATATCACTAATACACGGAATGTAAACTTGGCTACACAGGAACTGAATTACAAAACAGAACAGGGTCTCAAATTTAGAAAACCAACTTATGCTTGCTTAAGGGGAAAGGTGAGTTGGGGTGCTGCATAAAACCAGAGATTGAAATGAGCACAGATAAAGTTCCTTAAGCCAAATATGGAATAGACAAGAGCTACTCCTTGCTCAACGAAATGGACTCAACACCCCATATTAAATGCCTAAGAGTGTACCTGACTAGGAAGTATCTTAAAACCTATGGATTGCTATGTCTCTGGAAGAGAATCAAGTGTGTGTACAGGGGCATAAACGCAGCAGTGATAGGATTGGAGAGGTTCGGTGAGCAAATGAAGACCCTTTGAAGTCATATTGCATGGTACCCATTCCACGGGTCTCAACTCTCCAGGTTTAAGGTATTCTTCCTTCAGCTAAAACATGCATGTGGAACCCAGAGTATGATCAACCGTGTGATCGGGAGACGTGTTCCAATATGTCTCAGTTTTCGTCCCCTGGTACTCGGGTGCAACATTCCAGACGCTTTACTAACACTCTCCCGACTTGGAGAGTCAGTGCCTTTAACCTCCTGTTTGGCCCAGTTTGCAATTTCTGCGGAAGATGAACAGGAATAGGGAGAACCAATGACAGACTAGCTGGAGGTGTCTGGACGGGCAAATTTAACTCTCATTTCCCACCAGGAAGAGGAATTAACCAAAGGCTCAGCGTGCCGTGCCGGAACCAGATTAGGGCCTGAAGCCATCCTGCGGGGTTGCGGCCAGCTCACGAGAAAGCGAGTTGAAGAAAGGAGCTCAGGGGCACTGTAATTCACAAACCTGCAGAGTTATAAATGACAGCTATCGTCCAAAAATATACTGAAGTAAGGCTGCCAAGAGGACTTGAAAGCGGGGCAGAATTGCAGGAAACCGATTTCAGGAGGTAGACTGGAATTGCATTGAAAGCATAGGAAAAGAGGCAGAACGTCCACAATGATGCACTTGGCCAAAAAGGGCGTATGCGTTTTTTCCTGAATATATTCAGGAAAAAACGCATACGCCCTTTTTGGCCAACCAAGCAAGCTTGCAAAGGAAATCTGCACTACAGTGAAGTCTCACTTCCCCCCGGTCAAAAGGGCCATCTGAAAAAAGTGTAAAATCCAGAAAGGCAGGACAGGCCATGGAGAACTGGGAGCCTTGTTATGCTGATGGGCGGGATGTAAATTGCCAACAGCCACTCCGGAGAAGTGTATGGTGTTTCCTGAAACAGCTAAAAAACAAAGCAACAGAGCCTAGGGCACTTCCACTTATGGTCCTATAGCTTAGGGAAATTAAAATCAAAAAGACACAGCCACCCCAAAGGTTGGGATGGCTCTGTTTACAAGAACCTGGTTTACGGAACAAGTTCAATATCGCAGAAAGTGAAAAATGGATAAAGAAGTTGTGGTACTTACGTACAATGCAGTATCACTCAGCAATGAAATCTATGTCATCAGGCCCGTAGCAGCATAATGAGTGGATTCAGGTACGATGATTCTAACTGAAATAAGTCACACAGGAAAAGAAACATCATAAGATATCACTAATACACGGAATGTAAACTTGGCTACACAGGAACTGAATTACAAAACAGAACAGGGTCTCAAATTTAGAAAACCAACTTATGCTTGCTTAAGGGGAAAGGTGAGTTGGGGTGCTGCATAAAACCAGAGATTGAAATGAGCACAGATAAAGTTCCTTAAGCCAAATATGGAATAGACAAGAGCTACTCCTTGCTCAACGAAATGGACTCAACACCCCATATTAAATGCCTAAGAGTGTACCTGACTAGGAAGTATCTTAAAACCTATGGATTGCTATGTCTCTGAAAGAGAATCAAGTGTGTGTACAGGGGCATAAACGCAGCAGTGATAGGATTGGAGAGGTTCGGTGAGCAAATGAAGACCCTTTGAAGTCATATTGCATGGTACCCATTCCACGGGTCTCAACTCTCCAGGTTTAAGGTATTCTTCCTTCAGCTAAAACATGCATGTGGAACCCAGAGTATGATCAACCGTGTGATCGGGAGACGTGTTCCAATATGTCTCAGTTTTCGTCCCCTGGTACTCGGGTGCAACATTCCAGACGCTTTACTAACACTCTCCCGACTTGGAGAGTCAGTGCCTTTAACCTCCTGTTTGGCCCAGTTTGCAATTTCTGCGGAAGATGAACAGGGATAGGGAGAACCAATGAGAGACTAGCTGGAGGTGTCTGGACGGGCAAATTTAACTCTCATTTCCCACCAGGAAGAGGAATTAACCAAAGGCTCAGCGTGCCGTGCCGCAACCAGATTAGGGCCTGAAGCCATCCTGCGGTGTTGCGGCCAGCTCACGAGAAAGCGAGTTGAAGAAAGGAGCTCAGGGGCACTGTAATTCACAAACCTGCAGAGTTATAAATGACAGCTATCGTCCAAAAATATACTGAAGTAAGGCTGCCAAGAGGACTTGAAAGCGGGGCAGAATTGCAGGAAACCGATTTCAGGAGGTAGACTGGAATTGCATTTAAAGCATAGGAAAAGAGGCAGAACGTCCACAATGATGCACTTGGCCAAAAAGGGCGTATGCGTTTTTTCCTGAATATATTCAGGAAAAAACGCATACGCCCTTTTTGGCCAACCAAGCAAGCTTGCAAAGGAAATCTGCACTACAATGAAGTCTCACTTCCCCCCGGTCAAAAGGGCCATCTGAAAAAAGTGTAAAATCCAGAAAGGCAGGACAGGCCATGGAGAACTGGGAGCCTTGTTATGATGATGGGTGGGATGTAAATTGCCAACAGCCACTCCGGAGAAGTGTATGGTGTTTCCTGAAACAGCTAAAAAACAAAGCAACAGAGCCTAGGGCACTTCCACTTATGGTCCTATAGCTTAGGGAAATTAAAATCAAAAAGACACAGCCACCCCAAAGGTTGGGACGGCTCTGTTTACAAGAACCTGGTTTACGGTACAAGTTCAATATCGCAGAAAGTGAAAAATGGATAAAGAAGTTGAGGTACTTACGTACAATGCAATATCACTCAGCAATGAAATCTATGTCATCAGGCCCGTAGCAGCATAATGAGTGGATACAGGTACGATGATTCTAACTGAAATAAGTCACACAGGAAAAGAAACATCATAAGATATCACTAATACACGGAATGTAAACTTGGCTACACAGGAACTGAATTCCAAAACAGAACAGGGTCTCAAATTTAGAAAACCAACTTATGCTTGCTTAAGGGGAAAGGTGAGTTGGGGTGCTGCATAAAACCAGAGATTGAAATGAGCACAGATAAAGTTCCTTAAGCCAAATATGGAATAGACAAGAGCTACTCCTTGCTCAACGAAATGGACTCAACACCCCATATTAAATGCCTAAGAGTGTACCTGACTAGGAAGTATCTTAAAACCTATGGATTGCTATGTCTCTGGAAGAGAATCAAGTGTGTGTACAGGGGCATAAACGCAGCAGTGATAGGATTGGAGAGGTTCGGTGAGCAAATGAAGACCCTTTGAAGTCATATTGCATGGTACCCATTCCACGGGTCTCAACTCTCCAGGTTTAAGGTATTCTTCCTTCAGCTAAAACATGCATGTGGAACCCAGAGTATGATCAACCGTGTGATCGGGAGACGTGTTCCAATATGTCTCAGTTTTCGTCCCCTGGTACTCGGGTGCAACATTCCAGACGCTTTACTAACACTCTCCCGACTTGGAGAGTAAGTGCCTTTAACCTCCTGTTTGGCCCAGTTTGCAATTTCTGCGGAAGATGAACAGGAATAGGGAGAACCAATGACAGACCAGCTGGAGGTGTCTGGACGGGCAAATTTAACTCTCATTTCCCACCAGGAAGAGGAATTAACCAAAGGCTCAGCGTGCCGTGCCGCAACCAGATTAGGGCCTGAAGCCATCCTGCGGGGTTGCGGCCAGCTCACGAGAAAGCGAGTTGAAGAAAGGAGCTCAGGGGCACTGTAATTCACAAACCTGCAGAGTTATAAATGACAGCTATCGTCCAAAAATATACTGAAGTAAGGCTGCCAAGAGGACTTGAAAGCGGGGCAGAATTGCAGGAAACCAATTTCAGGAGGTAGACTGGAATTGCATTGAAAGCATAGGAAAAGAGGCAGAACGTCCACAATGATGCACTTGGCCAAAAAGGGCGTATGCGTTTTTTCCTGAATATATTCAGGAAAAAACGCATACGCCCTTTTTGGCCAACCAAGCAAGCTTGCAAAGGAAATCTGCACTACAGTGAAGTCTCACTTCCCCCCGGTCAAAAGGGCCATCTGAAAAAAGTGTAAAATCCAGAAAGGCAGGACAGGCCATGGAGAACTGGGAGCCTTGTTATGCTGATGGGCGGGATGTAAATTGCCAACAGCCACTCCGGAGAAGTGTATGGTGTTTCCTGAAACAGCTAAAAAACAAAGCAACAGAGCCTAGGGCACTTCCACTTATGGTCCTATAGCTTAGGGAAATTAAAATCAAAAAGACACAGCCACCCCAAAGGTTGGGATGGCTCTGTTTACAAGAACCTGGTTTACGGTACAAGTTCAATATCGCAGAAAGTGAAAAATGGATAAAGAAGTTGTGGTACTTACGTACAATGCAGTATCACTCAGCAATGAAATCTATGTCATCAGGCCCGTAGCAGCATAATGAGTGGATTCAGGTATGATGATTCTAACTGAAATAAGTCACACAGGAAAAGAAACATCATAAGATATCACTAATACACGGAATGTAAACTTGGCTACACAGGAACTGAATTACAAAACAGAACAGGGTCTCAAATTTAGAAAACCAACTTATGCTTGCTTAAGGGGAAAGGTGAGTTGGGGTGCTGCATAAAACCAGAGATTGAAATGAGCACAGATAAAGTTCCTTAAGCCAAATATGGAATAGACAAGAGCTACTCCTTGCTCAACGAAATGGACTCAACACCCCATATTAAATGCCTAAGAGTGTACCTGACTAGGAAGTATCTTAAAACCTATGGATTGCTATGTCTCTGGAAGAGAATCAAGTGTGTGTACAGGGGCATAAACGCAGCAGTGATAGGATTGGAGAGGTTCGGTGAGCAAATGAAGACCCTTTGAAGTCATATTGCATGGTACCCATTCCACGGGTCTCAACTCTCCAGGTTTAAGGTATTCTTCCTTCAGCTAAAACATGCATGTGGAACCCAGAGTATGATCAACCGTGTGATCGGGAGACGTGTTCCAATATGTCTCAGTTTTCGTCCCCTGGTACTCGGGTGCAACATTCCAGACGCTTTACTAACACTCTCCCGACTTGGAGAGTCAGTGCCTTTAACCTCCTGTTTGGCCCAGTTTGCAATTTCTGCGGAAGATGAACAGGAATAGGGAGAACCAATGACAGACTAGCTGGAGGTGTCTGGACGGGCAAATTTAACTCTCATTTCCCACCAGGAAGAGGAATTAACCAAAGGCTCAGCGTGCCGTGCCGGAACCAGATTAGGGCCTGAAGCCATCCTGCGGTGTTGCGGCCAGCTCACGAGAAAGCGAGTTGAAGAAAGGAGCTCAGGGGCACTGTAATTCACAAACCTGCAGAGTTATAAATGACAGCTATCGTCCAAAAATATACTGAAGTAAGGCTGCCAAGAGGACTTGAAAGCGGGGCAGAATTGCAGGAAACCGATTTCAGGAGGTAGACTGGAATTGCATTGAAAGCATAGGAAAAGAGGCAGAACGTCCACAATGATGCACTTGGCCAAAAAGGGCGTATGCGTTTTTTCCTGAATATATTCAGGAAAAAACGCATACGCCCTTTTTGGCCAACCAAGCAAGCTTGCAAAGGAAATCTGCACTACAGTGAAGTCTCACTTCCCCCCGGTCAAAAGGGCCATCTGAAAAAAGTGTAAAATCCAGAAAGGCAGGACAGGCCATGGAGAACTGGGAGCCTTGTTATGCTGATGGGCGGGATGTAAATTGCCAACAGCCACTCCGGAGAAGTGTATGGTGTTTCCTGAAACAGCTAAAAAACAAAGCAACAGAGCCTAGGGCACTTCCACTTATGGTCCTATAGCTTAGGGAAATTAAAATCAAAAAGACACAGCCACCCCAAAGGTTGGGATGGCTCTGTTTACAAGAACCTGGTTTACGGAACAAGTTCAATATCGCAGAAAGTGAAAAATGGATAAAGAAGTTGTGGTACTTACGTACAATGCAGTATCACTCAGCAATGAAATCTATGTCATCAGGCCCGTAGCAGCATAATGAGTGGATTCAGGTACGATGATTCTAACTGAAATAAGTCACACAGGAAAAGAAACATCATAAGATATCACTAATACACGGAATGTAAACTTGGCTACACAGGAACTGAATTACAAAACAGAACAGGGTCTCAAATTTAGAAAACCAACTTATGCTTGCTTAAGGGGAAAGTTGAGTTGGGGTGCTGCATAAAACCAGAGATTGAAATGAGCACAGATAAAGTTCCTTAAGCCAAATATGGAATAGACAAGAGCTACTCCTTGCTCAACGAAATGGACTCAACACCCCATATTAAATGCCTAAGAGTGTACCTGACTAGGAAGTATCTTAAAACCTATGGATTGCTATGTCTCTGGAAGAGAATCAAGTGTGTGTACAGGGGCATAAACGCAGCAGTGATAGGATTGGAGAGGTTCGGTGAGCAAATGAAGACCCTTTGAAGTCATATTGCATGGTACCCATTCCACGGGTCTCAACTCTCCAGGTTTAAGGTATTCTTCCTTCAGCTAAAACATGCATGTGGAACCCAGAGTATGATCAACCGTGTGATCGGGAGACGTGTTCCAATATGTCTCAGTTTTCGTCCCCTGGTACTCGGGTGCAACATTCCAGACGCTTTACTAACACTCTCCCGACTTGGAGAGTCAGTGCCTTTAACCTCCTGTTTGGCCCAGTTTGCAATTTCTGCGGAAGATGAACAGGAATAGGGAGAACCAATGACAGACTAGCTGGAGGTGTCTGGACGGGCAAATTTAACTCTCATTTCCCACCAGGAAGAGGAATTAACCAAAGGCTCAGCGTGCCGTGCCGGAACCAGATTAGGGCCTGAAGCCATCCTGCGGGGTTGCGGCCAGCTCACGAGAAAGCGAGTTGAAGAAAGGAGCTCAGGGGCACTGTAATTCACAAACCTGCAGAGTTATAAATGACAGCTATCGTCCAAAAATATACTGAAGTAAGGCTGCCAAGAGGACTTGAAAGCGGGGCAGAATTGCAGGAAACCGATTTCAGGAGGTAGACTGGAATTGCATTGAAAGCATAGGAAAAGAGGCAGAACGTCCACAATGATGCACTTGGCCAAAAAGGGCGTATGCGTTTTTTCCTGAATATATTCAGGAAAAAACGCATACGCCCTTTTTGGCCAACCAAGCAAGCTTGCAAAGGAAATCTGCACTACAGTGAAGTCTCACTTCCCCCCGGTCAAAAGGGCCATCTGAAAAAAGTGTAAAATCCAGAAAGGCAGGACAGGCCATGGAGAACTGGGAGCCTTGTTATGCTGATGGGCGGGATGTAAATTGCCAACAGCCACTCGGGAGAAGTGTATGGTGTTTCCTGAAACATCTAAAAAACAAAGCAACAGAGCCTAGGGCACTTCCACTTATGGTCCTATAGCTTAGGGAAATTAAAATCAAAAGACACAGCCACCCCAAAGGTTGGGACGGCTCTGTTTACAAGAACCTGGTTTACGGTACAAGTTCAATATCGCAGAAAGTGAAAAATGGATAAAGAAGTTGTGGTACTTACGTACAATGCAGTATCACTCAGCAATGAAATCTATGTCATCAGGCCCGTAGCAGCATAATGAGTGGATTCAGGTACGATGATTCTAACTGAAATAAGTCACACCGGAAAAGAAACATCATAAGATATCACTAATACACGGAATGTAAACTTGGCTACACAGGAACTGAATTACAAAACAGAACAGGGTCTCAAATTTAGAAACCCAACTTATGCTTGCTTAAGGGGAAAGGTGAGTTGGGGTGCTGCATAAAACCAGAGATTGAAATGAGCACAGATAAAGTTCCTTAAGCCAAATATGGAATAGACAAGAGCTACTCCTTGCTCAACGAAATGGACTCAACACCCCATATTAAATGCCTAAGAGTGTACCTGACTAGGAAGTATCTTAAAACCTATGGATTGCTATGTCTCTGGAAGAGAATCAAGTGTGTGTACAGGGGCATAAACGCAGCAGTGATAGGATTGGAGAGGTTCGGTGAGCAAATGAAGACCCTTTGAAGTCATATTGCATGGTACCCATTCCACGGGTCTCAACTCTCCAGGTTTAAGGTATTCTTCCTTCAGCTAAAACATGCATGTGGAACCCAGAGTATGATCAACCGTGTGATCGGGAGACGTGTTCCAATATGTCTCAGTTTTCGTCCCCTGGTACTCGGGTGCAACATTCCAGACGCTTTACTAACACTCTCCCGACTTGGAGAGTCAGTGCCTTTAACCTCCTGTTTGGCCCAGTTTGCAATTTCTGCGGAAGATGAACAGGAATAGGGAGAACCAATGACAGACTAGCTGGAGGTGTCTGGACGGGCAAATTTAACTCTCATTTCCCATCAGGAAGAGGAATTAACCAAAGGCTCAGCGTGCCGTGCCGGAACCAGATTAGGGCCTGAAGCCATCCTGCGGGGTTGCGGCCAGCTCACGAGAAAGCGAGTTGAAGAAAGGAGCTCAGGGGCACTGTAATTCACAAACCTGCAGAGTTATAAATGACAGCTATCGTCCAAAAATATACTGAAGTAAGGCTGCCAAGAGGACTTGAAAGCGGGGCAGAATTGCAGGAAACCGATTTCAGGAGGTAGACTGGAATTGCATTTAAAGCATAGGAAAAGAGGCAGAACGTCCACAATGATGCACTTGGCCAAAAAGGGCGTATGCGTTTTTTCCTGAATATATTCAGGAAAAAACGCATACGCCCTTTTTGGCCAACCAAGCAAGCTTGCAAAGGAAATCTGCACTACAGTGAAGTCTCACTTCCCCCCGGTCAAAAGGGCCATCTGAAAAAAGTGTAAAATCCAGAAAGGCAGGACAGGCCATGGAGAACTGGGAGCCTTGTTATGCTGATGGGCGGGATGTCAATTGCCAACAGCCACTCGGGAGAAGTGTATGGTGTTTCCTGAAACATCTAAAAAACAAAGCAACAGAGCCTAGGGCACTTCCACTTATGGTCCTATAGCTTAGGGAAATTAAAATCAAAAGACACAGCCACCCCAAAGGTTGGGACAGCTCTGTTTACAAGAACCTGGTTTATGGTACAAGTTCAATATCGCAGAAAGTGAAAAATGGATAAAGAAGTTGTGATACTTACGTACAATGCAGTATCACTCAGCAATGAAATCTATGTCATCAGGCCCGTAGCAGCATAATGAGTGGATTCAGGTACGATGATTCTAACTGAAATAAGTCACACAGGAAAAGAAACATCATAAGATATCACTAATACACGGAATGTAAACTTGGCTACACAGGAACTGAATTACAAAACAGAACAGGGTCTCAAATTTAGAAAACCAACTTATGCTTGCTTAAGGGGAAAGGTGAGTTGGGGTGCTACATAAAACCAGAGATTGAAATGAGCACAGATAAAGTTCCTTAAGCCAAATATGGAATAGACAAGAGCTACTCCTTGCTCAACGAAATGGACTCAACACCCCATATTAAATGCCTAAGAGTGTACCTGACTAGGAAGTATCTTAAAACCTATGGATTGCTATGTCTCTGAAAGAGAATCAAGTGTGTGTACAGGGGCATAAACGCAGCAGTGATAGGATTGGAGAGGTTCGGTGAGCAAATGAAGACCCTTTGAAGTCATATTGCATGGTACCCATTCCACGGGTCTCAACTCTCCAGGTTTAAGGTATTCTTCCTTCAGCTAAAACATGCATGTGGAACCCAGAGTATGATCAACCGTGTGATCGGGAGACGTGTTCCAATATGTGTCAGTTTTCGTCCCCTGGTACTCGGGTGCAACATTCCAGACGCTTTACTAACACTCTCCCGACTTGGAGAGTCAGTGCCTTTAACCTCCTGTTTGGCCCAGTTTGCAATTTCTGCGGAAGATGAACAGGAATAGGGAGAACCAATGACAGACTAGCTGGAGGTGTCTGGACGGGCAAATTTAACTCTCATTTCCCACCAGGAAGAGGAATTAACCAAAGGCTCAGCGTGCCGTGCCGGAACCAGATTAGGGCCTGAAGCCATCCTGCGGTGTTGCGGCCAGCTCACGAGAAAGCGAGTTGAAGAAAGGAGCTCAGGGGCACTGTAATTCACAAACCTGCAGAGTTATAAATGACAGCTATCGTCCAAAAATATACTGAAGTAAGGCTGCCAAGAGGACTTGAAAGCGGGGCAGAATTGCAGGAAACCGATTTCAGGAGGTAGACTGGAATTGCATTTAAAGCATAGGAAAAGAGGCAGAACGTCCACAATGATGCACTTGGCCAAAAAGGGCGTATGCGTTTTTTCCTGAATATATTCAGGAAAAAACGCATACGCCCTTTTTGGCCAACCAAGCAAGCTTGCAAAGGAAATCTGCACTACAATGAAGTCTCACTTCCCCCCGGTCAAAAGGGCCATCTGAATAAAGTGTAAAATCCAGAAAGGCAGGACAGGCCATGGAGAACTGGGAGCCTTGTTATGCTGATGGGCGGGATGTAAATTGCCAGCAGCCACTGGGGAGAAGTGTATGGTGTTTCCTGAAACATCTAAAAAACAAAGCAACAGAGCCTAGGGCACTTCCACTTATGGTCCTATAGCTTAGGGAAATTAAAATCAAAAGACACAGCCACCCCAAAGGTTGGGACGGCTCTGTTTACAAGAACCTGGTTTACGGTACAAGTTCAGTATCGCAGAAAGTGAAAAATGGATAAAGAAGTTGTGGTACTTACGTACAATGCAGTATCACTCAGCAATGAAATCTATGTCATCAGGCCCGTAGCAGCATAATGAGTGGATTCAGGTACGATGATTCTAACTGAAATAAGTCACACAGGAAAAGAAACATCATAAGATATCACTAATACACGGAATGTAAACTTGGCTACACAGGAACTGAATTACAAAACAGAACAGGGTCTCAAATTTAGAAACCCAACTTATGCTTGCTTAAGGGGAAAGGTGAGTTGGGGTGCTGCATAAAACCAGAGATTGAAATGAGCACAGATAAAGTTCCTTAAGCCAAATATGGAATAGACAAGAGCTACTCCTTGCTCAACGAAATGGACTCAACACCCCATATTAAATGCCTAAGAGTGTACCTGACTAGGAAGTATCTTAAAACCTATGGATTGCTATGTCTCTGAAAGAGAATCAAGTGTGTGTACAGGGGCATAAACGCAGCAGTGATAGGATTGGAGAGGTTCGGTGAGCAAATGAAGACCCTTTGAAGTCATATTGCATGGTACCCATTCCACGGGTCTCAACTCTCCAGGTTTAAGGTATTCTTCCTTCAGCTAAAACATGCATGTGGAACCCAGAGTATGATCAACCGTGTGATCGGGAGACGTGTTCCAATATGTCTCAGTTTTCGTCCCCTGGTACTCGGGTGCAACATTCCAGACGCTTTACTAACACTCTCCCGACTTGGAGAGTCAGTGCCTTTAACCTCCTGTTTGGCCCAGTTTGCAATTTCTGCGGAAGATGAACAGGAATAGGGAGAACCAATGAGAGACTAGCTGGAGGTGTCTGGACGGGCAAATTTAACTCTCATTTCCCACCAGGAAGAGGAATTAACCAAAGGCTCAGCGTGCCGTGCCGGAACCAGATTAGGGCCTGAAGCCATCCTGCGGGGTTGCGGCCAGCTCACGAGAAAGCGAGTTGAAGAAAGGAGCTCAGGGGCACTGTAATTCACAAACCTGCAGAGTTATAAATGACAGCTATCGTCCAAAAATATACTGAAGTAAGGCTGCCAAGAGGACTTGAAAGCGGGGCAGAATTGCAGGAAACCGATTTCAGGAGGTAGACTGGAATTGCATTTAAAGCATAGGAAAAGAGGCAGAACGTCCACAATGATGCACTTGGCCAAAAAGGGCGTATGCGTTTTTTCCTGAATATATTCAGGAAAAAACGCATACGCCCTTTTTGGCCAACCAAGCAAGCTTGCAAAGGAAATCTGCACTACAGTGAAGTCTCACTTCCCCCCGGTCAAAAGGGCCATCTGAAAAAAGTGTAAAATCCAGAAAGGCAGGACAGGCCATGGAGAACTGGGAGCCTTGTTATGCTGATGGGCGGGATGTAAATTGCCAACAGCCACTCCGGAGAAGTGTATGGTGTTTCCTGAAACAGCTAAAAAACAAAGCAACAGAGCCTAGGGCACTTCCACTTATGGTCCTATAGCTTAGGGAAATTAAAATCAAAAAGACACAGCCACCCCAAAAGTTGGGACGGCTCTGTTTACAAGAACCTGGTTTACGGTACAAGTTCAATATCGCAGAAAGTGAAAAATGGATAAAGAAGTTGTGGTACTTACGTACAATGCAGTATCACTCAGCAATGAAATCTATGTCATCAGGCCCGTAGCAGCATAATGAGTGGATTCAGGTATGATGATTCTAACTGAAATAAGTCACACAGGAAAAGAAACATCATAAGATATCACTAATACACGGAATGTAACCTTGGCTACACAGGAACTGAATTACAAAACAGAACAGGGTCTCAAATTTAGAAAACCAACTTATGCTTGCTTAAGGGGAAAGGTGAGTTGGGGTGCTGCATAAAACCAGAGATTGAAATGAGCACAGATAAAGTTCCTTAAGCCAAATATGGAATAGACAAGAGCTACTCCTTGCTCAACGAAATGGACTCAACACCCCATATTAAATGCCTAAGAGTGTACCTGACTAGGAAGTATCTTAAAACCTATGGATTGCTATGTCTCTGAAAGAGAATCAAGTGTGTGTACAGGGGCATAAACGCAGCAGTGATAGGACTGGAGAGGTTCGGTGAGCAAATGAAGACCCTTTGAAGTCATATTGCATGGTACCCATTCCACGGGTCTCAACTCTCCAGGTTTAAGGTATTCTTCCTTCAGCTAAAACATGCATGTGGAACCCAGAGTATGATCAACCGTGTGATCGGGAGACGTGTTCCAATATGTCTCAGTTTTCATCCCCTGGTACTCGGGTGCAACATTCCAGACGCTTTACTAACACTCTCCCGACTTGGAGAGTCAGTGCCTTTAACCTCCTGTTTGGCCCAGTTTGCAATTTCTGCGGAAGATGAACAGGAATAGGGAGAACCAATGACAGACTAGCTGGAGGTGTCTGGACGGGCAAATTTAACTCTCATTTCCCACCAGGAAGAGGAATTAACCAAAGGCTCAGCGTGCCGTGCCGGAACCAGATTAGGGCCTGAAGCCATCCTGCGGTGTTGCGGCCAGCTCACGAGAAAGCGAGTTGAAGAAAGGAGCTCAGGGGCACTGTAATTCACAAACCTGCAGAGTTATAAATGACAGCTATCGTCCAAAAATATACTGAAGTAAGGCTGCCAAGAGGACTTGAAAGCGGGGCAGAATTGCAGGAAACCGATTTCAGGAGGTAGACTGGAATTGCATTTAAAGCATAGGAAAAGAGGCAGAACGTCCACAATGATGCACTTGGCCAAAAAGGGCGTATGCGTTTTTTCCTGAATATATTCAGGAAAAAACGCATACGCCCTTTTTGGCCAACCAAGCAAGCTTGCAAAGAAAATCTGCACTACAATGAAGTCTCACTTCCCCCCGGTCAAAAGGGCCATCTGAAAAAAGTGTAAAATCCAGAAAGGGAGGACAGGCCATGGAGAACTGGGAGCCTTGTTATGCTGATGGGCGGGATGTAAATTGCCAACAGCCACTCTGGAGAAGTGTATGGTGTTTCCTGAAACAGCTAAAAAACAAAGCAACAGAGCCTAGGGCACTTCCACTTATGGTCCTATAGCTTTGGGAAATTAAAATCAAAAAGACACAGCCACCCCAACGGTTGGGACGGCTCTCTTTACAAGAACCTGGTTTACGGTACAAGTTCAATATCGCAGAATGTGAAAAATGGATAAAGAAGTTGTGGTACTTACGTACAATGCAGTATCACTCAGCAATGAAATCTATGTCATCAAGCCCGTAGCAGCATAATGAGTGGATTCAGGTATGATGATTCTAACTGAAATAAGTCACACAGGAAAAGAAACATCATAAGATATCACTAATACACGGAATGTAAACTTGGCTACACAGGAACTGAATTCCAAAACAGAACAGGGTCTCAAATTTAGAAAACCAACTTATGCTTGCTTAAGGGGAAAGGTGAGTTGGGGTGCTGCATAAAACCAGAGATTGAAATGAGCACAGATAAAGTTCCTTAAGCCAAATATGGAATAGACAAGAGCTACTCCTTGCTCAACGAAATGGACTCAACACCCCATATTAAATGCCTAAGAGTGTACCTGACTAGGAAGTATCTTAAAACCTATGGATTGCTATGTCTCTGAAAGAGAATCAAGTGTGTGTACAGGGGCATAAACGCAGCAGTGATAGGATTGGAGAGGTTCGGTGAGCAAATGAAGACCCTTTGAAGTCATATTGCATGGTACCCATTCCACGGGTCTCAACTCTCCAGGTTTAAGGTATTCTTCCTTCAGCTAAAACATGCATGTGGAACCCAGAGTATGATCAACCGTGTGATCGGGAGACGTGTTCCAATATGTCTCAGTTTTCGTCCCCTGGTACTCGGGTGCAACATTCCAGACGCTTTACTAACACTCTCCCGACTTGGAGAGTCAGTGCCTTTAACCTCCTGTTTGGCCCAGTTTGCAATTTCTGCGGAAGATGAACAGGAATAGGGAGAACCAATGACAGACTAGCTGGAGGTGTCTGGACGGGCAAATTTAACTCTCATTTCCCACCAGGAAGAGGAATTAACCAAAGGCTCAGCGTGCCGTGCCGGAACCAGATTAGGGCCTGAAGCCATCCTGCGGGGTTGCGGCAAGCTCACGAGAAAGCGAGTTGAAGAAAGGAGCTCAGGGG
Source organism: Lagenorhynchus albirostris (assembly GCF_949774975.1). Taxonomy (NCBI): domain Eukaryota; kingdom Metazoa; phylum Chordata; class Mammalia; order Artiodactyla; family Delphinidae; genus Lagenorhynchus; species Lagenorhynchus albirostris. Next base: position 19,941 of record NW_026783620.1, on the reverse strand, counting down.
CACTGTAATTCACAAACCTGCAGAGTTATAAATGACAGCTATCGTCCAAAAATATACTGAAGTAAGGCTGCCAAGAGGACTTGAAAGCGGGGCAGAATTGCAGGAAACCGATTTCAGGAGGTAGACTGGAATTGCATTTAAAGCATAGGAAAAGAGGCAGAACGTCCACAATGATGCACTTGGCCAAAAAGGGCGTATGCGTTTTTTCCTGAATATATTCAGGAAAAAACGCATACGCCCTTTTTGGCCAACCAAGCAAGCTTGCAAAGGAAATCTGCACTACAGTGAAGTCTCACTTCCCCCCGGTCAAAAGGGCCATCTGAAAAAAGTGTAAAATCCAGAAAGGCAGGACAGGCCATGGAGAACTGGGAGCCTTGTTATGCTGATGGGCGGGATGTCAATTGCCAACAGCCACTCGGGAGAAGTGTATGGTGTTTCCTGAAACATCTAAAAAACAAAGCAACAGAGCCTAGGGCACTTCCACTTATGGTCCTATAGCTTAGGGAAATTAAAATCAAAAGACACAGCCACCCCAAAGGTTGGGACGGCTCTGTTTACAAGAACCTGGTTTACGGTACAAGTTCAATATCGCAGAAAGTGAAAAATGGATAAAGAAGTTGTGGTACTTACGTACAATGCAGTATCACTCAGCAATGAAATCTATGTCATCAGGCCCGTAGCAGCATAATGAGTGGATTCAGGTACGATGATTCTAACTGAAATAAGTCACACAGGAAAAGAAACATCATAAGATATCACTAATACACGGAATGTAAACTTGGCTACACAGGAACTGAATTACAAAACAGAACAGGGTCTCAAATTTAGAAAACCAACTTCTGCTTGCTTAAGGGGAAAGGTGAGTTGGGGTGCTGCATAAAACCAGAGATTGAAATGAGCACAGATAAAGTTCCTTAAGCCAAATATGGAATAGACAAGAGCTACTCCTTGCTCAACGAAATGGACTCAACACCCCATATTAAATGCCTAAGAGTGTACCTGACTAGGAAGTATCTTAAAACCTATGGATTGCTATGTCTCTGAAAGAGAATCAAGTGTGTGTACAGGGGCATAAATGCAGCAGTGATAGGATTGGAGAGGTTCGGTGAGCAAATGAAGACCCTTTGAAGTCATATTGCATGGTACCCATTCCACGGGTCTCAACTCTCCAGGTTTAAGGTATTCTTCCTTCAGCTAAAACATGCATGTGGAACCCAGAGTATGATCAACCGTGTGATCGGGAGACGTGTTCCAATATGTCTCAGTTTTCGTCCCCTGGTACTCGGGTGCAACATTCCAGACGCTTTACTAACACTCTCCCGACTTGGAGAGTCAGTGCCTTTAACCTCCTGTTTGGCCCAGTTTGCAATTTCTGCGGAAGATGAACAGGAATAGGGAGAACCAATGACAGACTAGCTGGAGGTGTCTGGACGGGCAAATTTAACTCTCATTTCCCACCAGGAAGAGGAATTAACCAAAGGCTCAGCGTGCCGTGCCGGAACCAGATTAGGGCCTGAAGCCATCCTGCGGTGTTGCGGCCAGCTCACGAGAAAGCGAGTTGAAGAAAGGAGCTCAGGGGCACTGTAATTCACAAACCTGCAGAGTTATAAATGACAGCTATCGTCCAAAAATATACTGAAGTAAGGCTGCCAAGAGGACTTGAAAGCGGGGCAGAATTGCAGGAAACCGATTTCAGGAGGTAGACTGGAATTGCATTTAAAGCATAGGAAAAGAGGCAGAACGTCCACAATGATGCACTTGGCCAAAAAGGGCGTATGCGTTTTTTCCTGAATATATTCAGGAAAAAACGCATACGCCCTTTTTGGCCAACCAAGCAAGCTTGCAAAGGAAATCTGCACTACAATGAAGTCTCACTTCCCCCCGGTCAAAAGGGCCATCTGAAAAAAGTGTAAAATCCAGAAAGGGAGGACAGGCCATGGAGAACTGGGAGCCTTGTTATGCTGATGGGCGGGATGTAAATTGCCAACAGCCACTCTGGAGAAGTGTATGGTGTTTCCTGAAACAGCTAAAAAACAAAGCAATAGAGCCTAGGGCACTTCCACTTATGGTCCTATAGCTTTGGGAAATTAAAATCAAAAAGACACAGCCACCCCAACGGTTGGGACGGCTCTCTTTACAAGAACCTGGTTTACGGTACAAGTTCAATATCGCAGAATGTGAAAAATGGATAAAGAAGTTGTGGTACTTACGTACAATGCAGTATCACTCAGCAATGAAATCTATGTCATCAAGCCCGTAGCAGCATAATGAGTGGATTCAGGTATGATGATTCTAACTGAAATAAGTCACACAGGAAAAGAAACATCATAAGATATCACTAATACACGGAATGTAAACTTGGCTACACAGGAACTGAATTCCAAAACAGAACAGGGTCTCAAATTTAGAAAACCAACTTATGCTTGCTTAAGGGGAAAGGTGAGTTGGGGTGCTGCATAAAACCAGAGATTGAAATGAGCACAGATAAAGTTCCTTAAGCCAAATATGGAATAGACAAGAGCTACTCCTTGCTCAACGAAATGGACTCAACACCCCATATTAAATGCCTAAGAGTGTACCTGACTAGGAAGTATCTTAAAACCTATGGATTGCTATGTCTCTGAAAGAGAATCAAGTGTGTGTACAGGGGCATAAACGCAGCAGTGATAGGATTGGAGAGGTTCGGTGAGCAAATGAAGACCCTTTGAAGTCATATTGCATGGTACCCATTCCACGGGTCTCAACTCTCCAGGTTTAAGGTATTCTTCCTTCAGCTAAAACATGCATGTGGAACCCAGAGTATGATCAACCGTGTGATCGGGAGACGTGTTCCAATATGTCTCAGTTTTCGTCCCCTGGTACTCGGGTGCAACATTCCAGACGCTTTACTAACACTCTCCCGACTTGGAGAGTCAGTGCCTTTAACCTCCTGTTTGGCCCAGTTTGCAATTTCTGCGGAAGATGAACAGGAATAGGGAGAACCAATGACAGACTAGCTGGAGGTGTCTGGACGGGCAAATTTAACTCTCATTTCCCACCAGGAAGAGGAATTAACCAAAGGCTCAGCGTGCCGTGCCGGAACCAGATTAGGGCCTGAAGCCATCCTGCGGGGTTGCGGCCAGCTCACGAGAAAGCGACTTGAAGAAAGGAGCTCAGGGGCACTGTAATTCACAAACCTGCAGAGTTATAAATGACAGCTATCGTCCAAAAATATACTGAAGTAAGGCTGCCAAGAGGACTTGAAAGCGGGGCAGAATTGCAGGAAACCGATTTCAGGAGGTAGACTGGAATTGCATTTAAAGCATAGGAAAAGAGGCAGAACGTCCACAATGATGCACTTGGCCAAAAAGGGCGTATGCGTTTTTTCCTGAATATATTCAGGAAAAAACGCATACGCCCTTTTTGGCCAACCAAGCAAGCTTGCAAAGGAAATCTGCACTACAGTGAAGTCTCACTTCCCCCCGGTCAAAAGGGCCATCTGAAAAAAGTGTAAAATCCAGAAAGGCAGGACAGGCCATGGAGAACTGGGAGCCTTGTTATGCTGATGGGCGGGATGTCAATTGCCAACAGCCACTCGGGAGAAGTGTATGGTGTTTCCTGAAACATCTAAAAAACAAAGCAACAGAGCCTAGGGCACTTCCACTTATGGTCCTATAGCTTAGGGAAATTAAAATCAAAAGACACAGCCACCCCAAAGGTTGGGACGGCTCTGTTTACAAGAACCTGGTTTACGGTACAAGTTCAATATCGCGGAAAGTGAAAAATGGATAAAGAAGTTGTGGTACTTACGTACAATGCAGTATCACTCAGCAATGAAATCTATGTCATCAGGCCCGTAGCAGCATAATGAGTGGATTCAGGTACGATGATTCTAACTGAAATAAGTCACACAGGAAAAGAAACATCATAAGATATCACTAATACACGGAATGTAAACTTGGCTACACAGGAACTGAATTACAAAACAGAACAGGGTCTCAAATTTAGAAAACCAACTTCTGCTTGCTTAAGGGGAAAGGTGAGTTGGGGTGCTGCATAAAACCAGAGATTGAAATGAGCACAGATAAAGTTCCTTAAGCCAAATATGGAATAGACAAGAGCTACTCCTTGCTCAACGAAATGGACTCAACACCCCATATTAAATGCCTAAGAGTGTACCTGACTAGGAAGTATCTTAAAACCTATGGATTGCTATGTCTCTGAAAGAGAATCAAGTGTGTGTACAGGGGCATAAACGCAGCAGTGATAGGATTGGAGAGGTTCGGTGAGCAAATGAAGACCCTTTGAAGTCATATTGCATGGTACCCATTCCACGGGTCTCAACTCTCCAGGTTTAAGGTATTCTTCCTTCAGCTAAAACATGCATGTGGAACCCAGAGTATGATCAACCGTGTGATCGGGAGACGTGTTCCAATATGTCTCAGTTTTCATCCCCTGGTACTCGGGTGCAACATTCCAGACGCTTTACTAACACTCTCCCGACTTGGAGAGTCAGTGCCTTTAACCTCCTGTTTGGCCCAGTTTGCAATTTCTGCGGAAGATGAACAGGAATAGGGAGAACCAATGACAGACTAGCTGGAGGTGTCTGGACGGGCAAATTTAACTCTCATTTCCCACCAGGAAGAGGAATTAACCAAAGGCTCAGCGTGCCGTGCCGGAACCAGATTAGGGCCTGAAGCCATCCTGCGGGGTTGCGGCCAGCTCACGAGAAAGCGAGTTGAAGAAAGGAGCTCAGGGGCACTGTAATTCACAAACCTGCAGAGTTATAAATGACAGCTATCGTCCAAAAATATACTGAAGTAAGGCTGCCAAGAGGACTTGAAAGCGGGGCAGAATTGCAGGAAACCGATTTCAGGAGGTAGACTGGAATTGCATTTAAAGCATAGGAAAAGAGGCAGAACGTCCACAATGATGCACTTGGCCAAAAAGTGCGTATGCGTTTTTTCCTGAATAAATTCAGGAAAAAACGCATACGCCCTTTTTGGCCAAACAAGCAAGCTTGCAAAGGAAATCTGCACTACAATGAAGTCTCACTTCCCCCCGGTCCAAAGGGCCATCTGAAAAAAGTGTAAAATCCAGAAAGGGAGGACAGGCCATGGAGAACTGGGAGCCTTGTTATGCTGATGGGCGGGATGTCAATTGCCAACAGCCACTCGGGAGAAGTGTATGGTGTTTCCTGAAACATCTAAAAAACAAAGCAACAGAGCCTAGGGCACTTCCACTTATGGTCCTATAGCTTAGGGAAATTAAAATCAAAAGACACAGCCACCCCAAAGGTTGGGACGGCTCTGTTTACAAGAACCTGGTTTACGGTACAAGTTCAATATCGCAGAAAGTGAAAAATGGATAAAGAAGTTGTGGTACTTACGTACAATGCAATATCACTCAGCAATGAAATCTATGTCATCAGGCCCGTAGCAGCATAATGAGTGGATTCAGGTACGATGATTCTAACTGAAATAAGTCACACAGAAAATGAAACATCATAAGATATCACTAATAGACGGAATGTAAACTTGGCTACACAGGAACTGAATTACAAAACAGAACAGGGTCTCAAATTTAGAAAACCAACTTATGCTTGCTTAAGGGGAAAGGTGAGTTGGGGTGCTGCATAAAACCAGAGATTGAAATGAGCACAGATAAAGTTCCTTAAGCCAAATATGGAATAGACAAGAGCTACTCCTTGCTCAACGAAATGGACTCAACACCCCATATTAAATGCCTAAGAGTGTACCTGACTAGGAAGTATCTTAAAACCTATGGATTGCTATGTCTCTGAAAGAGAATCAAGTGTGTGTACAGGGGCATAAACGCAGCAGTGATAGGATTGGAGAGGTTCGGTGAGCAAATGAAGACCCTTTGAAGTCATATTGCATGGTACCCATTCCACGGGTCTCAACTCTCCAGGTTTAAGGTATTCTTCCTTCAGCTAAAACATGCATGTGGAACCCAGAGTATGATCAACCGTGTGATCGGGAGACGTGTTCCAATACGTCTCAGTTTTCGTCCCCTGGTACTCGGGTGCAACATTCCAGACGCTTTACTAACACTCTCCCGACTTGGAGAGTCAGTGCCTTTAACCTCCTGTTTGGCCCAGTTTGCAATTTCTGCGGAAGATGAACAGGAATAGGGAGAACCAATGACAGACTAGCTGGAGGTGTCTGGACGGGCAAATTTAACTCTCATTTCCCACCAGGAAGAGGAATTAACCAAAGGCTCAGCGTGCCGTGCCGGAACCAGATTAGGGCCTGAAGCCATCCTGCGGGGTTGCGGCCAGCTCACGAGAAAGCGACTTGAAGAAAGGAGCTCAGGGGCACTGTAATTCACAAACCTGCAGAGTTATAAATGACAGCTATCGTCCAAAAATATACTGAAGTAAGGCTGCCAAGAGGACTTGAAAGCGGGGCAGAATTGCAGGAAACCGATTTCAGGAGGTAGACTGGAATTGCATTGAAAGCATAGGAAAAGAGGCAGAACGTCCACAATGATGCACTTGGCCAAAAAGGGCGTATGCGTTTTTTCCTGAATATATTCAGGAAAAAACGCATACGCCCTTTTTGGCCAACCAAGCAAGCTTGCAAAGGAAATCTGCACTACAGTGAAGTCTCACTTCCCCCCGGTCAAAAGGGCCATCTGAAAAAAGTGTAAAATCCAGAAAGGCAGGACAGGCCATGGAGAACTGGGAGCCTTGTTATGCTGATGGGCGGGATGTAAATTGCCAACAGCCACTCGGGAGAAGTGTATGGTGTTTCCTGAAACATCTAAAAAACAAAGCAACAGAGCCTAGGGCACTTCCACTTATGGTCCTATAGCTTAGGGAAATTAAAATCAAAAGACACAGCCACCCCAAAGGTTGGGACGGCTCTGTTTACAAGAACCTGGTTTACGGTACAAGTTCAATATCGCAGAAAGTGAAAAATGGATAAAGAAGTTGTGGTACTTACGTACAATGCAGTATCACTCAGCAATGAAATCTATGTCATCAGGCCCGTAGCAGCATAATGAGTGGATTCAGGTACGATGATTCTAACTGAAATAAGTCACACAGGAAAAGAAACATCATAAGATATCACTAATACACGGAATGTAAACTTGGCTACACAGGAACTGAATTCCAAAACAGAACAGGGTCTCAAATTTAGAAAACCAACTTATGCTTGCTTAAGGGGAAAGGTGAGTTGGGGTGCTGCATAAAACCAGAGATTGAAATGAGCACAGATAAAGTTCCTTAAGCCAAATATGGAATAGACAAGAGCTACTCCTTGCTCAACGAAATGGACTCAACACCCCATATTAAATGCCTAAGAGTGTACCTGACTAGGAAGTATCTTAAAACCTATGGATTGCTATGTCTCTGAAAGAGAATCAAGCGTGTGTACAGGGGCATAAACGCAGCAGTGATAGGATTGGAGAGGTTCGGTGAGCAAATGAAGACCCTTTGAAGTCATATTGCATGGTACCCATTCCACGGGTCTCAACTCTCCAGGTTTAAGGTATTCTTCCTTCAGCTAAAACATGCATGTGGAACCCAGAGTATGATCAACCGTGTGATCGGGAGACGTGTTCCAATATGTCTCAGTTTTCGTCCCCTGGTACTCGGGTGCAACATTCCAGACGCTTTACTAACACTCTCCCGACTTGGAGAGTCAGTGCCTTTAACCTCCTGTTTGGCCCAGTTTGCAATTTCTGCGGAAGATGAACAGGAATAGGGAGAACCAATGACAGACTAGCTGGAGGTGTGTGGACGGGCAAATTTAACTCTCATTTCCCACCAGGAAGAGGAATTAACCGAAGGCTCAGCGTGCCGTGCCGGAACCAGATAGGGCCTGAAGCCATCCTGCGGTGTTGAGGCCAGCTCACGAGAAAGCGACTTGAAGAAAGGAGCTCAGGGGCACTGTAATTCACAAACCTGCAGAGTTATAAATGACAGCTATCGTCCAAAAATATACTGAAGTAAGGCTGCCAAGAGGACTTGAAAGCGGGGCAGAATTGCAGGAAACCGATTTCAGGAGGTAGACTGGAATTGCATTTAAAGCATAGGAAAAGAGGCAGAACGTCCACAATGATGCACTTGGCCAAAAAGGGCGTATGCGTTTTTTCCTGAATATATTCAGGAAAAAACGCATACGCCCTTTTTGGCCAACCAAGCAAGCTTGCAAAGGAAATCTGCACTACAATGAAGTCTCACTTCCCCCCGGTCAAAAGGGCCATCTGAAAAAAGTGTAAAATCCAGAAAGGGAGGACAGGCCGTGGAGAACTGGGAGCCTTGTTATGCTGATGGGCGGGATGTAAATTGCCAACAGCCACTCGGGAGAAGTGTATGGTGTTTCCTGAAACAGCTAAAAAACAAAGCAACAGAGCCTAGGGCACTTCCACTTATGGTCCTATAGCTTAGGGAAATTAAAATCAAAAAGACACAGCCACCCCAACGGTTGGGACGGCTCTGTTTACAAGAACCTGGTTTACGGTACAAGTTCAATATCGCAGAAAGTGAAAAATGGATAAAGAAGTTGTGGTACTTACGTACAATGCAGTATCACTCAGCAATGAAATCTATGTCATCAAGCCCGTAGCAGCATAATGAGTGGATTCAGGTATGATGATTCTAACTGAAATAAGTCACACAGGAAAAGAAACATCATAAGATATCACTAATACACGGAATGTAAACTTGGCTACACAGGAACTGAATTACAAAACAGAACAGGGTCTCAAATTTAGAAAACCAACTTATGCTTGCTTAAGGGGAAAGGTGAGTTGGGGTGCTGCATAAAACCAGAGATTGAAATGAGCACAGATAAAGTTCCTTAAGCCAAATATGGAATAGACAAGAGCTACTCCTTGCTCAACGAAATGGACTCAACACCCCATATTAAATGCCTAAGAGTGTACCTGACTAGGAAGTATCTTAAAACCTATGGATTGCTATGTCTCTGAAAGAGAATCAAGTGTGTGTACAGGGGCATAAACGCAGCAGTGATAGGATTGGAGAGGTTCGGTGAGCAAATGAAGACCCTTTGAAGTCATATTGCATGGTACCCATTCCACGGGTCTCAACTCTCCAGGTTTAAGGTATTCTTCCTTCAGCTAAAACATGCATGTGGAACCCAGAGTATGATCAACCGTGTGATCGGGAGACGTGTTCCAATATGTCTCAGTTTTCGTCCCCTGGTACTCGGGTGCAACATTCCAGACGCTTTACTAACACTCTCCCGACTTGGAGAGTCAGTGCCTTTAACCTCCTGTTTGGCCCAGTTTGCAATTTCTGCGGAAGATGAACAGGAATAGGCAGAACCAATGACAGACTAGCTGGAGGTGTCTGGACGGGCAAATTTAACTCTCATTTCCCACCAGGAAGAGGAATTAACCAAAGGCTCAGCGTGCCGTGCCGGAACCAGATTAGGGCCTGAAGCCATCCTGCGGGGTTGCGGCCAGCTCACGAGAAAGCGACTTGAAGAAAGGAGCTCAGGGGCACTGTAATTCACAAACCTGCAGAGTTATAAATGACAGCTATCGTCCAAAAATATACTGAAGTAAGGCTGCCAAGAGGACTTGAAAGCGGGGCAGAATTGCAGGAAACCGATTTCAGGAGGTAGACTGGAATTGCATTTAAAGCATAGGAAAAGAGGCAGAACGTCCACAATGATGCACTTGGCCAAAAAGGGCGTATGCGTTTTTTCCTGAATATATTCAGGAAAAAACGCATACGCCCTTTTTGGCCAACCAAGCAAGCTTGCAAAGGAAATCTGCACTACAGTGAAGTCTCACTTCCCCCCGGTCAAAAGGGCCATCTGAAAAAAGTGTAAAATCCAGAAAGGCAGGACAGGCCATGGAGAACTGGGAGCCTTGTTATGCTGATGGGCGGGATGTAAATTGCCAACAGCCACTCGGGAGAAGTGTATGGTGTTTCCTGAAACATCTAAAAAACAAAGCAACAGAGCCTAGGGCACTTCCACTTATGGTCCTATAGCTTAGGGAAATTAAAATCAAAAAGACACAGCCACCCCAAAAGTTGGGACGGCTCTGTTTACAAGAACCTGGTTTACGGTACAAGTTCAATATCGCAGAAAGTGAAAAATGGATAAAGAAGTTGTGGTACTTACGTACAATGCAGTATCACTCAGCAATGAAATCTATGTCATCAGGCCCGTAGCAGCATAATGAGTGGATTCAGGTATGATGATTCTAACTGAAATAAGTCACACAGGAAAAGAAACATCATAAGATATCACTAATACACGGAATGTAACCTTGGCTACACAGGAACTGAATTACAAAACAGAACAGGGTCTCAAATTTAGAAACCCAACTTATGCTTGCTTAAGGGGAAAGGTGAGTTGGGGTGCTGCATAAAACCAGAGATTGAAATGAGCACAGATAAAGTTCCTTAAGCCAAATATGGAATAGACAAGAGCTACTCCTTGCTCAACGAAATGGACTCAACACCCCATATTAAATGCCTAAGAGTGTACCTGACTAGGAAGTATCTTAAAACCTATGGATTGCTATGTCTCTGAAAGAGAATCAAGTGTGTGTACAGGGGCATAAACGCAGCAGTGATAGGACTGGAGAGGTTCGGTGAGCAAATGAAGACCCTTTGAAGTCATATTGCATGGTACCCATTCCACGGGTCTCAACTCTCCAGGTTTAAGGTATTCTTCCTTCAGCTAAAACATGCATGTGGAACCCAGAGTATGATCAACCATGTGATCGGGAGACGTGTTCCAATATGTCTCAGTTTTCATCCCCTGGTACTCGGGTGCAACATTCCAGACGCTTTACTAACACTCTCCCGACTTGGAGAGTCAGTGCCTTTAACCTCCTGTTTGGCCCAGTTTGCAATTTCTGCGGAAGATGAACAGGAATAGGGAGAACCAATGACAGACTAGCTGGAGGTGTCTGGACGGGCAAATTTAACTCTCATTTCCCACCAGGAAGAGGAATTAACCAAAGGCTCAGCGTGCCGTGCCGGAACCAGATTAGGGCCTGAAGCCATCCTGCGGTGTTGCGGCCAGCTCACGAGAAAGCGAGTTGAAGAAAGGAGCTCAGGGGCACTGTAATTCACAAACCTGCAGAGTTATAAATGACAGCTATCGTCCAAAAATATACTGAAGTAAGGCTGCCAAGAGGACTTGAAAGCGGGGCAGAATTGCAGGAAACCGATTTCAGGAGGTAGACTGGAATTGCATTTAAAGCATAGGAAAAGAGGCAGAACGTCCACAATGATGCACTTGGCCAAAAAGGGCGTATGCGTTTTTTCCTGAATATATTCAGGAAAAAACGCATACGCCCTTTTTGGCCAACCAAGCAAGCTTGCAAAGGAAATCTGCACTACAATGAAGTCTCACTTCCCCCCGGTCAAAAGGGCCATCTGAAAAAAGTGTAAAATCCAGAAAGGGAGGACAGGCCATGGAGAACTGGGAGCCTTGTTATGCTGATGGGCGGGATGTAAATTGCCAACAGCCACTCTGGAGAAGTGTATGGTGTTTCCTGAAACAGCTAAAAAACAAAGCAATAGAGCCTAGGGCACTTCCACTTATGGTCCTATAGCTTTGGGAAATTAAAATCAAAAAGACACAGCCACCCCAACGGTTGGGACGGCTCTCTTTACAAGAACCTGGTTTACGGTACAAGTTCAATATCGCAGAATGTGAAAAATGGATAAAGAAGTTGTGGTACTTACGTACAATGCAGTATCACTCAGCAATGAAATCTATGTCATCAAGCCCGTAGCAGCATAATGAGTGGATTCAGGTATGATGATTCTAACTGAAATAAGTCACACAGGAAAAGAAACATCATAAGATATCACTAATACACGGAATGTAAACTTGGCTACACAGGAACTGAATTACAAAACAGAACAGGGTCTCAAATTTAGAAAACCAACTTATGCTTGCTTAAGGGGAAAGGTGAGTTGGGGTGCTGCATAAAACCAGAGATTGAAATGAGCACAGATAAAGTTCCTTAAGCCAAATATGGAATAGACAAGAGCTACTCCTTGCTCAACGAAATGGACTCAACACCCCATATTAAATGCCTAAGAGTGTACCTGACTAGGAAGTATCTTAAAACCTATGGATTGCTATGTCTCTGAAAGAGAATCAAGTGTGTGTACAGGGGCATAAACGCAGCAGTGATAGGATTGGAGAGGTTCGGTGAGCAAATGAAGACCCTTTGAAGTCATATTGCATGGTACCCATTCCACGGGTCTCAACTCTCCAGGTTTAAGGTATTCTTCCTTCAGCTAAAACATGCATGTGGAACCCAGAGTATGATCAACCGTGTGATCGGGAGACGTGTTCCAATATGTCTCAGTTTTCGTCCCCTGGTACTCGGGTGCAACATTCCAGACGCTTTACTAACACTCTCCCGACTTGGAGAGTCAGTGCCTTTAACCTCCTGTTTGGCCCAGTTTGCAATTTCTGCGGAAGATGAACAGGAATAGGGAGAACCAATGACAGACTAGCTGGAGGTGTCTGGACGGGCAAATTTAACTCTCATTTCCCACCAGGAAGAGGAATTAACCAAAGGCTCAGCGTGCCGTGCCGGAACCAGATTAGGGCCTGAAGCCATCCTGCGGGGTTGCGGCCAGCTCACGAGAAAGCGACTTGAAGAAAGGAGCTCAGGGGCACTGTAATTCACAAACCTGCAGAGTTATAAATGACAGCTATCGTCCAAAAATATACTGAAGTAAGGCTGCCAAGAGGACTTGAAAGCGGGGCAGAATTGCAGGAAACCGATTTCAGGAGGTAGACTGGAATTGCATTTAAAGCATAGGAAAAGAGGCAGAACGTCCACAATGATGCACTTGGCCAAAAAGGGCGTATGCGTTTTTTCCTGAATATATTCAGGAAAAAACGCATACGCCCTTTTTGGCCAACCAAGCAAGCTTGCAAAGGAAATCTGCACTACAGTGAAGTCTCACTTCCCCCCGGTCCAAAGGGCCATCTGAAAAAAGTGTAAAATCCAGAAAGGCAGGACAGGCCATGGAGAACTGGGAGCCTTGTTATGCTGATGGGCGGGATGTAAATTGCCAACAGCCACTCGGGAGAAGTGTATGGTGTTTCCTGAAACATCTAAAAAACAAAGCAACAGAGCCTAGGGCACTTCCACTTATGGTCCTATAGCTTAGGGAAATTAAAATCAAAAGACACAGCCACCCCAAAGGTTGGGACGGCTCTGTTTACAAGAACCTGGTTTACGGTACAAGTTCAATATCGCAGAAAGTGAAAAATGGATAAAGAAGTTGTGGTACTTACGTACAATGCAGTATCACTCAGCAATGAAATCTATGTCATCAGGCCCGTAGCAGCATAATGAGTGGATTCAGGTACGATGATTCTAACTGAAATAAGTCACACAGGAAAAGAAACATCATAAGATATCACTAATACACGGAATGTAACCTTGGCTACACAGGAACTGAATTACAAAACAGAACAGGGTCTCAAATTTAGAAAACCAACTTATGCTTGCTTAAGGGGAAAGGTGAGTTGGGGTGCTGCATAAAACCAGAGATTGAAATGAGCACAGATAAAGTTCCTTAAGCCAAATATGGAATAGACAAGAGCTACTCCTTGCTCAACGAAATGGACTCAACACCCCATATTAAATGCCTAAGAGTGTACCTGACTAGGAAGTATCTTAAAACCTATGGATTGCTATGTCTCTGGAAGAGAATCAAGTGTGTGTACAGGGGCATAAACGCAGCAGTGATAGGATTGGAGAGGTTCGGTGAGCAAATGAAGACCCTTTGAAGTCATATTGCATGGTACCCATTCCACGGGTCTCAACTCTCCAGGTTTAAGGTATTCTTCCTTCAGCTAAAACATGCATGTGGAACCCAGAGTATGATCAACCGTGTGATCGGGAGACGTGTTCCAATATGTCTCAGTTTTCGTCCCCTGGTACTCGGGTGCAACATTCCAGACGCTTTACTAACACTCTCCCGACTTGGAGAGTCAGTGCCTTTAACCTCCTGTTTGGCCCAGTTTGCAATTTCTGCGGAAGATGAACAGGAATAGGGAGAACCAATGACAGACTAGCTGGAGGTGTGTGGACGGGCAAATTTAACTCTCATTTCCCACCAGGAAGAGGAATTAACCAAAGGCTCAGCGTGCCGTGCCGGAACCAGATTAGGGCCTGAAGCCATCCTGCGGGGTTGCGGCCAGCTCACGAGAAAGCGAGTTGAAGAAAGGAGCTCAGGGGCACTGTAATTCACAAACCTGCAGAGTTATAAATGACAGCTATCGTCCAAAAATATACTGAAGTAAGGCTGCCAAGAGGACTTGAAAGCGGGGCAGAATTGCAGGAAACCGATTTCAGGAGGTAGACTGGAATTGCATTGAAAGCATAGGAAAAGAGGCAGAACGTCCACAATGATGCACTTGGCCAAAAAGGGCGTATGCGTTTTTTCCTGAATATATTCAGGAAAAAACGCATACGCCCTTTTTGGCCAACCAAGCAAGCTTGCAAAGGAAATCTGCACTACAATGAAGTCTCACTTCCCCCCGGTCAAAAGGGCCATCTGAAAAAAGTGTAAAATCCAGAAAGGGAGGACAGGCCGTGGAGAACTGGGAGCCTTGTTATGCTGATGGGCGGGATGTAAATTGCCAACAGCCACTCGGGAGAAGTGTATGGTGTTTCCTGAAACAGCTAAAAAACAAAGCAACAGAGCCTAGGGCACTTCCACTTATGGTCCTATAGCTTAGGGAAATTAAAATCAAAAGACACAGCCACCCCAACGGTTGGGACGGCTCTCTTTACAAGAACCTGGTTTACGGTACAAGTTCAATGTCGCAGAAAGTGAAAAATGGATAAAGAAGTTGTGGTACTTACGTACAATGCAGTATCACTCAGCAATGAAATCTATGTCATCAAGCCCGTAGCAGCATAATGAGTGGATTCAGGTATGATGATTCTAACTGAAATAAGTCACACAGGAAAAGAAACATCATAAGATATCACTAATACACGGAATGTAAACTTGGCTACACAGGAACTGAATTACAAAACAGAACAGGGTCTCAAATTTAGAAAACCAACTTATGCTTGCTTAAGGGGAAAGGTGAGTTGGGGTGCTGCATAAAACCAGAGATTGAAATGAGCACAGATAAAGTTCCTTAAGCCAAATATGGAATAGACAAGAGCTACTCCTTGCTCAACGAAATGGACTCAACACCCCATATTAAATGCCTAAGAGTGTACCTGACTAGGAAGTATCTTAAAACCTATGGATTGCTATGTCTCTGAAAGAGAATCAAGTGTGTGTACAGGGGCATAAACGCAGCAGTGATAGGATTGGAGAGGTTCGGTGAGCAAATGAAGACCCTTTGAAGTCATATTGCATGGTACCCATTCCACGGGTCTCAACTCTCCAGGTTTAAGGTATTCTTCCTTCAGCTAAAACATGCATGTGGAACCCAGAGTATGATCAACCGTGTGATCGGGAGACGTGTTCCAATATGTCTCAGTTTTCGTCCCCTGGTACTCGGGTGCAACATTCCAGACGCTTTACTAACACTCTCCCGACTTGGAGAGTCAGTGCCTTTAACCTCCTGTTTGGCCCAGTTTGCAATTTCTGCGGAAGATGAACAGGAATAGGGAGAACCAATGACAGACTAGCTGGAGGTGTCTGGACGGGCAAATTTAACTCTCATTTCCCACCAGGAAGAGGAATTAACCAAAGGCTCAGCGTGCCGTGCCGGAACCAGATTAGGGCCTGAAGCCATCCTGCGGGGTTGCGGCCAGCTCACGAGAAAGCGAGTTGAAGAAAGGAGCTCAGGGGCACTGTAATTCACAAACCTGCAGAGTTATAAATGACAGCTATCGTCCAAAAATATACTGAAGTAAGGCTGCCAAGAGGACTTGAAAGCGGGGCAGAATTGCAGGAAACCGATTTCAGGAGGTAGACTGGAATTGCATTTAAAGCATAGGAAAAGAGGCAGAACGTCCACAATGATGCACTTGGCCAAAAAGTGCGTATGCGTTTTTTCCTGAATATATTCAGGAAAAAACGCATACGCCCTTTTTGGCCAACCAAGCAAGCTTGCAAAGGAAATCTGCACTACAATGAAGTCTCACTTCCCCCCGGTCAAAAGGGCCATCTGAAAAAAGTGTAAAATCCAGAAAGGCAGGCCAGGCCATGGAGAACTGGGAGCCTTGTTATGCTGATGGGCGGGATGTAAATTGCCAACAGCCACTCGGGAGAAGTGTATGGTGTTTCCTGAAACATCTAAAAAACAAAGCAACAGAGCCTAGGGCACTTCCACTTATGGTCCTATAGCTTAGGGAAATTAAAATCAAAAGACACAGCCACCCCAAAGGTTGGGACGGCTCTGTTTACAAGAACCTGGTTTACAGTACAAGTTCAATATCGCAGAAAGTGAAAAATGGATAAAGAAGTTGTGGTACTTACGTACAATGCAGTATCACTCAGCAATGAAATCTATGTCATCAGGCCCGTAGCAGCATAATGAGTGGATTCAGGTACGATGATTCTAACTGAAATAAGTCACACAGGAAAAGAAACATCATAAGATATCACTAATACACGGAATGTAAACTTGGCTACACAGGAACTGAATTACAAAACAGAACAGGGTCTCAAATTTAGAAAACCAACTTATGCTTGCTTAAGGGGAAAGGTGAGTTGGGGTGCTGCATAAAACCAGAGATTGAAATGAGCACAGATAAAGTTCCTTAAGCCAAATATGGAATAGACAAGAGCTACTCCTTGCTCAACGAAATGGACTCAACACCCCATATTAAATGCCTAAGAGTGTACCTGACTAGGAAGTATCTTAAAACCTATGGATTGCTATGTCTCTGAAAGAGAATCAAGTGTGTGTACAGGGGCATAAACGCAGCAGTGATAGGACTGGAGAGGTTCGGTGAGCAAATGAAGACCCTTTGAAGTCATATTGCATGGTACCCATTCCACGGGTCTCAACTCTCCAGGTTTAAGGTATTCTTCCTTCAGCTAAAACATGCATGTGGAACCCAGAGTATGATCAACCGTGTGATCGGGAGACGTGTTCCAATATGTCTCAGTTTTCATCCCCTGGTACTCGGGTGCAACATTCCAGACGCTTTACTAACACTCTCCCGACTTGGAGAGTCAGTGCCTTTAACCTCCTGTTTGGCCCAGTTTGCAATTTCTGCGGAAGATGAACAGGAATAGGGAGAACCAATGACAGACTAGCTGGAGGTGTCTGGACGGGCAAATTTAACTCTCATTTCCCACCAGGAAGAGGAATTAACCAAAGGCTCAGCGTGCCGTGCCGGAACCAGATTAGGGCCTGAAGCCATCCTGCGGGGTTGCGGCCAGCTCACGAGAAAGCGAGTTGAAGAAAGGAGCTCAGGGGCACTGTAATTCACAAACCTGCAGAGTTATAAATGACAGCTATCGTCCAAAAATATACTGAAGTAAGGCTGCCAAGAGGACTTGAAAGCTGGGCAGAATTGCAGGAAACCGATTTCAGGAGGTAGACTGGAATTGCATTTAAAGCATAGGAAAAGAGGCAGAACGTCCACAATGATGCACTTGGCCAAAAAGTGCGTATGCGTTTTTTCCTGAATAAATTCAGGAAAAAACGCATACGCACTTTTTGGCCAACCAAGCAAGCTTGCAAAGGAAATCTGCACTACAATGAAGTCTCACTTCCCCCCGGTCAAAAGGGCCATCTGAAAAAAGTGTAAAATCCAGAAAGGGAGGACAGGCCATGGAGAACTGGGAGCCTTGTTATGCTGATGGGCGGGATGTAAATTGCCAACAGCCACTCGGGAGAAGTGTATGGTGTTTCCTGAAACATCTAAAAAACAAAGCAACAGAGCCTAGGGCACTTCCACTTATGGTCCTATAGCTTAGGGAAATTAAAATCAAAAGACACAGCCACCCCACAGGTTGGGACGGCTCTGTTTACAAGAACCTGTTTTACGGTACAAGTTCAATATCGCAGAAAGTGAAAAATGGATAAAGAAGTTGTGGTACTTACGTACAATGCAATATCACTCAGCAATGAAATCTATGTCATCAGGCCCGTAGCAGCATAATGAGTGGATTCAGGTACGATGATTCTAACTGAAATAAGTCACACAGAAAATGAAACATCATAAGATATCACTAATAGACGGAATGTAAACTTGGCTACACAGGAACTGAATTACAAAACAGAACAGGGTCTCAAATTTAGAAAACCAACTTATGCTTGCTTAAGGGGAAAGGTGAGTTGGGGTGCTGCATAAAACCAGAGATTGAAATGAGCACAGATAAAGTTCCTTAAGCCAAATATGGAATAGACAAGAGCTACTCCTTGCTCAACGAAATGGACTCAACACCCCATATTAAATGCCTAAGAGTGTACCTGACTAGGAAGTATCTTAAAACCTATGGATTGCTAAGTCTCTGGAAGAGAATCAAGTGTGTGTACAGGGGCATAAACGCAGCAGTGATAGGATTGGAGAGGTTCGGTGAGCAAATGAAGACCCTTTGAAGTCATATTGCATGGTACCCATTCCACGGGTCTCAACTCTCCAGGTTTAAGGTATTCTTCCTTCAGCTAAAACATGCATGTGGAACCCAGAGTATGATCAACCGTGTGATCGGGAGACGTGTTCCAATATGTCTCAGTTTTCGTCCCCTGGTACTCGGGTGCAACATTCCAGACGCTTTACTAACACTCTCCCGACTTGGAGAGTCAGTGCCTTTAACCTCCTGTTTGGCCCAGTTTGCAATTTCTGCGGAAGATGAACAGGAATAGGGAGAACCAATGACAGACTAGCTGGAGGTGTCTGGACGGGCAAATTTAACTCTCATTTCCCACCAGGAAGAGGAATTAACCAAAGGCTCAGCGTGCCGTGCCGGAACCAGATTAGGGCCTGAAGCCATCCTGCGGGGTTGCGGCCAGCTCACGAGAAAGCGACTTGAAGAAAGGAGCTCAGGGGCACTGTAATTCACAAACCTGCAGAGTTATAAATGACAGCTATCGTCCAAAAATATACTGAAGTAAGGCTGCCAAGAGGACTTGAAAGCGGGGCAGAATTGCAGGAAACCGATTTCAGGAGGTAGACTGGAATTGCATTTAAAGCATAGGAAAAGAGGCAGAACGTCCACAATGATGCACTTGGCCAAAAAGTGCGTATGCGTTTTTTCCTGAATATATTCAGGAAAAAACGCATACGCCCTTTTTGGCCAACCAAGCAAGCTTGCAAAGGAAATCTGCACTACAATGAAGTCTCACTTCCCCCCGGTCAAAAGGGCCATCTGAAAAAAGTGTAAAATCCAGAAAGGCAGGCCAGGCCATGGAGAACTGGGAGCCTTGTTATGCTGATGGGCGGGATGTAAATTGCCAACAGCCACTCGGGAGAAGTGTATGGTGTTTCCTGAAACATCTAAAAAACAAAGCAACAGAGCCTAGGGCACTTCCACTTATGGTCCTATAGCTTAGGGAAATTAAAATCAAAAGACACAGCCACCCCAAAGGTTGGGACGGCTCTGTTTACAAGAACCTGGTTTACAGTACAAGTTCAATATCGCAGAAAGTGAAAAATGGATAAAGAAGTTGTGGTACTTACGTACAATGCAGTATCACTCAGCAATGAAATCTATGTCATCAGGCCCGTAGCAGCATAATGAGTGGATTCAGGTACGATGATTCTAACTGAAATAAGTCACACAGGAAAAGAAACATCATAAGATATCACTAATACACGGAATGTAAACTTGGCTACACAGGAACTGAATTACAAAACAGAACAGGGTCTCAAATTTAGAAAACCAACTTATGCTTGCTTAAGGGGAAAGGTGAGTTGGGGTGCTGCATAAAACCAGAGATTGAAATGAGCACAGATAAAGTTCCTTAAGCCAAATATGGAATAGACAAGAGCTACTCCTTGCTCAACGAAATGGACTCAACACCCCATATTAAATGCCTA